>NC_045714.1:38343808-39609087 GCF_009834535.1 Camelus ferus
GATATTCCTTATAGCACTGTTTGTTATAACAGAAGAAAACTGAAAGGGACCCAAATCTTGATAAGTAAGAGACTGGGGAAATAAGCTACAGCAGTCACATACAGAGTAATATATAGGCATTAAGAAGAACGAGGTCAGCAACAAACACTGTAATATCTATCTACAGGAAAGAATTTGTCAGACCTAGGAACCCTAGGAACTACACCCTGCTCCATTATCTATTTTATACAATGTTTATATTTGAAATAATTTTGTACTAAGTAGCATACATTTTAAAAACACTTCAAAGAATGCTGAAATATTATGTAAAATATGATCCTGATTTTGTAAAATAAAAAACATGTGCCACTGTAAATATGCATAAAAATTTTAAATATGCACCAAATATTTTATTGGAACATGGCGTTTGGGTGATATTTCTTCCTGTAATGAATGTACATATGAATTTCCTAGTAAGAAAAAAATTATCTATTAAAAAATTCAGGCTTGTAGCCTATTTTGTGGACTAGACCACCACTGCTCCATCCTCCAGGAAGTCTAGCATAGCCCTTGCTCTTGCTCCATCTTAAAACTTATCCCTCCCCTAGCACTTTCCACCTTGTCTGTGTTCCCAGCTCAGCTCTGCTCTGAGGCAGAGCAGGCTGGGTGCTTGACTTACATTCAATCTTTGCATTTTAAAAAACAGAGTCAGTGTCTCTAGATATCTGGCCAGGAATACCCAACTTCTTTGAGTGAGGATATTATGTCAGAGGAATCCTTCACTCAACAACTCCTAAGGTCAACAAAGAGGCTCAGAGAGAAGTAAACATGGCTAACAGCAGACTCCCACCCAAAAACAGAGTGGTAGCAAAACGGTGGTCTTCATTGATCTTTATTGAATGATGGGCTTCAGGGGCAAGCAGGTGGAATCAAGAGAAGCTACAGCAGGAGTAAGTATAAAAGTATAAAAGTGCTAGCATTGGGGAATGTGTGTTCAGGGTTGGAGGAACTTGGGGACACAGCACTGAGGACTGCCACAGTGTACCCTCCAAGGAAATCTAGGCCTGAGGGGACTGTGCAGGGCCCTTGGCTGGGGGTGGAAGTGGCTTGAATGGGGCCCAACCTTGGGCCTTGAAGTAGGAGACCAGTTGTGCAGGTACTTCTGCAAGTACAGTCTGCGCCAGTGCCTCTCGAGGGGCCTGCCAAGAGAAGGGCAAGTTCAGTGATGGCTCATAACGTTGTCCCAAGGTCTACATTTCATACCCAAAAAATAATTCAAATTCTAACACCCGACCCTGCCCCAGGCTTAGATGAAAGGGTAAGTATTCCCAACTCAACATCAGGGAGAGGTGGAAGGATAAACTCCCAGATCTGTTCTGCAACAAAGCTTGTCTTTACTCACATTCTGGAAGCGGCGGTAGGGCACAAACTGCACTATGTCACGAGCAGCTGCCTCCCCAGAGCGTGTACACAAGGGTCCACCATCAGCGTCCAGCTGCTCCATGGCCTCAAAGTCAGCACCACCCACACCTACGATGATCACTGACATGGGCAGGTAGGAGGCACGAACAACAGCCTCACGTGTGGCCTCCACATCTGTCACAGCACCATCGGTCAGTAGCAACAGCACGAAGTATTGCTAAGGGCAAGTCCATACATATACTAAGGCAGACAGACCCTCTAAACATCCCAGCCACACATTCCCACACTGACAAAAAGTCTCTTGTTACATAGCCCTCAAGAGAGCTCTTGATCAAGACCCCCTCCCACCACTACCTCCCATGACCCTCACCGAGGCAGTCCTCTGATGTGCAGCCTGAGCTGCAAACCTGGCCACATGGTTGATGATGGGTGCAAAGTTGGTGGGGCCATAGAGCCGAACTTGGGGCAGGGCCTGGCGGTAAGCATCCACAATGCCCTGGATGCCTAGAGAAGAAAGGCAAAAAATGCCGTAAAATACTGGGCCTCTTAGGGTTGAGACAGTCCTGACATCACTCTATCCTGGATGAGGAGATTTGGGAATCAGGGTGCATTTCATTCAATCGTGCCTGTAATCGAAAGTTCTTAACCTTATCATGCAGATGAGAAAATTGAGGCCAATGAGAGGAAGGGCACTTGCCCTAAATCACAGGCTGAATTAAACCCCAGATTAGGGTTTGTTCAGGAGAGTTGAGCATCAGATTATAACTCACTTAATAATGAATTATAACCCATTTAACAAAAGAATCCAGAGATATTAAATAAATAATGAGAGAGAAGGGAACGCTCTTCCTTAATAAATGTAGGAAATGATAGAATCACTTGACAGAGACAATTGATTCAGGCAAAGATCATCAATGGATGCTAAAACTAGAGGGTGAAAATTGATGAGTGACTGGATATTTAATATCATCTTAAAGTACCCTCCCAAAAGATACTTATTACTTATTAAGTAAAAGAAAAAAACAGTACTTGTACAGTAGAGAAACCTGGCAGATTACATAACCAAACAAAGTCAATATGACTGGTAAGAAGATAAACCAACATCATGTGCCTCCTGAATTGGTGCCTCCTGATATGGTGCACTGAGGACACACAGCATCGCTTCTGTGGCATTCCTGCCAAAATGCATAATCTGAATCTAATTATGAGGAAAATACCAGGTAAACCCAAACTGAGGGATATTCTACAAATTATCTGGCCTGTCATCTTAAAAAATGTCAATATCATGGAGGGCAACTGAATGCAATGTGTGATCCAAGATTTTCTTTGCTATAAAAGACAGGACAATTGGAAAATTTTGAATAAATTTTATAGACTGGGTAATAGTATTGTATTGATGTTAATTTCCTGATTTTGAGAATTGTACTGTTATGTAAGAGAATGTCTTTGATTTTAAGAACACTTAAGTATTTAGGGATAAAGGGCCATGTGGATGATGGTGGGTGCAAAGTTGGTGGGGTCATAGAGAAAACTTGGAGCAAGGCTTAATATCGCTACCATTCTCAAACATTTCAGGGTTGGGGGATGTAGAGAGAGAGAGAGAAAGAGGGGAAGAGAGAAAATTTGCGTAAGAGAGGATGACAAAGCAAATGTGGTAAAATGTTCATGTTTGAGGAATCTGGATGAAGGAAAACAACAGATCCTGTGATCCAGGCCCTGACCACTATCTCCAATGCCCTGAATCCCTGTAACTATTTTTGTAACTTTTCTCTAAGTCTGAACTTACGTCATAATAAAAACCCATGTCCGATCAGGTCAGGTCAACTTTTCCACTTCAGCTTATTACTCATATGTGGGTACTAGGGAGACATGGGGTTTGGCCTTCTCTAGACAAAATAGCTTGGGGCAAAAAGTACCCTGAATAGAGCTGGGTACCAATAGGGCGGCACCAAGACTTCCACTGATGCCCAGATAAGTACCTGTGAGCTTCAAGACAAAGATGCTAATATAACAGCTACCTTAAATATTCAGTATCTTACAACATTTAGCCTTATTATAAAACCAAAGCACACAGAGACTAGGCAACTGGCCCCAAGTCACATGATTAGCAAGTGGCAGGATGATTTGACTTCAGAAGCCTAACTCTAAAATCCATTCCTCTGGACGATGGCGTCAGGTGTCTATCTCCCCACCCCCATTCTCCCTTGCCTGCATAGGCTTGGTCTTCTAGTGTGGACAGATACGCCTTATGCTGGAGGATGAGGGACTTACCTGCACAGTAGGGGTTACTAGGGTTGAAGTTCAAGGCAAATTCATGGGAGACCTGAAGACAAGAATGAAAATGATGTTCTTTCCCCATGACAACTTTTGTGCTAAGAAAAAGGGTACTATGGTATATACCAAGCATTTTATAGGAGCTATTTAGTCCTGAGCACATTTGTTATACACAGGCCTGTAAGGATGCATCCCCACAACTCC
The DNA here is from genome assembly GCF_009834535.1 of Camelus ferus. NCBI lineage: Eukaryota > Metazoa > Chordata > Mammalia > Artiodactyla > Camelidae > Camelus > Camelus ferus. The sequence continues at coordinate 38,347,688 of NC_045714.1, forward strand.
TCATAAGGCTGGGTGCCAAGCAGCAAGTTTACTACATCCCCAAAAATCAGGACCCTGAAGCTAAGGAGTAAGGGAGGGGAAGAGAACACTCACCTGCCAGTCAGGGGGTACTTGGGCCCCAAATCCAAATGCTGGGAACAGCTTGTCCCTGTGGGAAGACAGTGAGTTGGGGAAAAGACAGTGAGAAGACTATGAGCCCTGAGGCTTAAAGCATCTGCCGGGTGTGGGGATGGGAAAGACAAAGTTACTTACGAGTCATAGTCCTGAACCACACTGCCTACACTCCACAGTGCTGTCAGGTACTCATTGACCCCTGTTGGGCTCAGGTAGTGCAGGGAATTGGGTGAGGAAGGGTCTCCATTGGAGCCTGTGAAGTCTACGCCCACCTGGGAGGAAGGGAAGAGAGGAGCTCAAAGCCACCTTGAGTCCCAGATCATCTGCTTGCTCTCCTGCCCCTGAGAAAGCAACTTACAGTGAAGTTGATTTGACAGCCCCCCATCACGTAGTCCAGGAATGAATATTCTGTTTCCACCTGCAGATGAAACCAAGGTCATATCTGGGGTTAAGGGGTTGGGGTTATGGGGCATAGGAGTCAAAGACTGGGTCACATGGGCTACTGTCTCACCTGACAAATCTTGACACAAATAGTTCCAGAGTTCTTGTAGCTTTTCTTTTTCTGCTGTTTCTCAGGGTGGATGCATTCAAACTCAGCCTGGTAAGGAAAGAAAAATTAGGGTAGTAAACTTACACAGCAGCAGCCAAGAGTGGAGCTGCCCTGCCCTCCCTCTCTTCTTGGGGTTGCAGCCCTCTAGGCCCACCTCAACACCCCTGAGCAGGGCCAGTACTCACCGGGACTGCTTGTAGCTGGGCCAAGCTGGTATGGAAGATACCAATGAGATCATGTGAACCATCACTGTCATAATCTGAGCATCGCACCTAAGAGGGGGTGTATGTATACATAAAGACGAGGAGGCAAGTGGCAGGTAAGAATTAATCCCTCCCTAGGCTCTCTGCCCCTGCTCAGTCCACTCTGGAGGCAAGCTCCTCACCTGGATTGGGGTGCTGGGGTCTCCCCCACAGAAATGCTGAAGGGGAACAGAGAAGCGCTTCCAAGTTGGGTTCAGGTTGTTCTTGATGACCTGAAGGTGGAGCGCAAGGCCTCCAGTGACCTCTGGGTTGGCATATGGAGAGCTGCTATCCCTCTCTACCCATATGTATATTTTTTCTCCCTGTTTTCCAAATCTTGGTAGTTACAAGCGCCAAAAGATTCTCTCCTACCCACCACACCTAATCCCTGGGATCTCACACCTCAGATCTGTATGCCAGGTGCCATTTCCCATCACCCTGGCGGAAGAACTCCAAGAATGGATCCGATTTTCCCAGGAAGTCCTGTCAATGTCACAGAGACCCCAGTTATAAGACTCAGGCAGAAACAGCCACTATGAAAGACCTCTGTCATTCCCCCACCTCACCAACATACCATCCTTGTCTGCTTAATTCTTGAATCCCCAAGGCCTCTTCCCACACATACCTTCTTATCTAGGTTTCTGGCCTCCACCTCCATGGTCACTACACGACTATCCTTCAACTCCTGAGCTGAGACCTAGGTAGGGGAGGCAGGAGACTGTATCATCTCATGAATTCCTCATTGATGTAATAAGCATCCCCCACACTTCAGCCGAGTTCTTGCTTACCGTGATGGTCCCCCGCCCAGCAGGTTTTCCAGGCTTCAGCATCAAGGGTAGAGTTAGTGTCCGGCTGGACACAATCTGAGGCAGAGCAGGGGTGGGTGGGGTATCAAGATCTCAGGCAAGTTTAGGTCCTGTTTGACCCCCACCTCCAAGTTCCAAGCAGGCTGAGTTATCTGACAGGGCTCTTACTGAACCTGTGTCTGAAGGATTTTAATCCTTGGCCCTGCATACCTGTCCTAGGGAACACTCGGCCCCTCCTAGGAAGTCATCATCCCCCAGCTCAGGTGTCTTGTTGTCTATATCATAGATGCCAAATCGGAGCTTTTGGACTGTTTCAAAGTGGTACTCAAGCTTCAGAGTCTTGGAAAACTCAGGGCTCGAGCAGTTCCGTACTCGCTCAGTCCGGCCAAGCTGTGGGCAAAAGCCAGGAAGCATCACAGTCATGTACCCTCCACCCCAAAACACTTCTAGCCTCCCTCCACAACTTTAGCCGCCATGGTCCTTCTCACCTCAGCCCAGTTGCCCCCTCCCACATCCTGAAAAAGGACGCAGAGTGGGTCAGACTTGGAGCCGATGTCCTTGTCAATGAGGTGGCCACAGGAAATGGACAGCTGAACCAAGGTCACGCAGCGGGCCATCTGGGAAAAAAGGACCCGAATCAAGAACTGAGGACCCTTCTCTACACTTCCGTGACTGTGGGCCCCAACTTGGAAAGCACACTGGGCTGAGCCTGCGTCTACCCCCATGATATCCAAGGAGGAGCAGGCCCATAGCCTCTATGCTCCTCCAACCCCCTTGACTAAGCTCAGTGGGACAGGAGACAGTAGTTACAACAAACCCCGGTCTAAGAGTATGATAGGAAGATGCTGACAAAGGGTACTGGCCTCTAGCAACAACTTTGACCCCAAACGAGTCCTCTTCCCAAAATTGGTCCTAATCCTAATAACGCTCTCCAGACCGAAGACTCCAACCCTGATCTTCTCAGACCAATGAATCTCATACCGATACCCTTACTGGCCCCAGATCAGACCCTTATCAGCCCAACATTGCCCCAGACACAACCACAATCCAGATTCTGCTCCCCAAAGTTTCTTCTTCCAATGATTTCCTGCTAACCCTGAGGCCTGACATCTTGAGGTACAGTTATGATCCCCACACTTATTCTTCTAGCCTCTAATCAGCTGCTTACATCCAATTCCTCATTATTCGCACTATCCAGTCCAAGCCATCATTTCTCACCAGGATTTTTGCATTACCCTCTTTAATAACTCTCCTTTATCCTATGCCATCCTCTCACCTCTACTCTCTTAATCCTTACACCAACAGGCTATCTCAATACAGCAACCAGGGTGCTCCTGTTAAGACGTAAGTTAGGTCATGTCACACCTCTACCAAAACCCAATAATGATTTCCCATTGCTTAGAAAAAATCCAAACTCCACCATGCCTACGAGGTCTTGAATGATCTATATCTCTCTGACTTGATCTCCTAACACCTCTCTTGCTCACTTCATTCTGGCCACACAGGTCTGCTTGTCATTCCTCAAATAAGCCTGTTTCTACCTCAATATCTAGAATGTTCTTCCCTCATATAACCCACATGGCTTGCTGTTCCCTCACACTCTCTCTAGTTCTCTCTGTTCAAAATCATCTTCTCCATTTCAAAGGAAGAGGCTCTCCTTTTCTGGCCACTCTAGAATTTGAACCCTACTACCACTGATACATCACATACCTATTTCCTGTTTTATTCCTTTGGCATTTATCCCTGTTTAATATACTACATATATTTATATATAATTTGTCTTCCCTACTAGAATGTAAACTCCATGAGGGAAGGGATATTTGCCTGCTCTGTTCACTGCTCTATCTCAAGCACCTAGATAATAAATATTTGCTAAGTGAAAACCAAAAAGCCATCTCCAGCCTCTCCCAGCTCAGCCATCTCCAAACTGGCAATCAAACCAGCACCAAGCATCTCTAATTCATCCATTTCCTCTGCTACAAACACTATCTTCTTGCATAGAGCACAATGACTCCCATGTAAATCCCTCCTCCTAAGTCGTGATAATAATTATCCTCAGACTCCTCACTAACTCTATGTCCCATCCCTCCTGACCAATACACCTGCAGACCATCTACACCAAGAGTGCTGACAAGGTCAGATCTCTCCCCTAGCTTCACTCAGCATTCCAGGTTTCCCAGAACTATACCCCAGGATGCCTCCAGACTCAACCTCCCCTAAGCTGGCCCTCAGACAGTTCTTCCCCTGACCAAGCCCAGTTAATGCTGTTCCCATCTTGGTGCCTTATGGTCTCTATCTCAAATGCTGTTATCTACCAAAATTAGAATGATTCTTAGGGTTCAACTTGCTTCACATACTGTCCCTCCATAGCACCTCAGCCTCTGCTTGAATGTATCCATTGATGGAAAACCCACCACTCTTATAAATCCAACCATCAGAAAGTCTTGCTCCATAAAGTCCTACCCAAACTAACTCAAGTTTGTTGAATTCTCATTTCTAAACATTGGTCCTATTTCTTCCCCAGTCTAAAGTTCCACAGGAAAGCCTTATTCCATCTCCCTCTGAGAACCATCTGATACCTGGAAGCAGTGAACCCCAAGCTAAAATATGGAGAAACAGCCTCAGGTCTTTTGCATATTGCCACTAGAATGTGGCTTTTAGACTTCTAACCAGCCTGATCATCGCTTTGGAAGTTCCCCAAGGACAGATCCAGAGGACAACACATACTCCCAAGGGAGTGGGACCACAACTTCCCCCAAGACACAATCTGACTCCATGCTTCTCACCTCACATATTCTCTCAGGCAGTGTTTACACGGTATGGAGACAAATGAGTAAGAATGCTCAATTCACTATTGCTGAGAACAGTGAAAAACCTGAGACAGCTTAAAGGTCTATCAGTTAGGTGGTGACTAAGTAAATTATGGCACTTTCAAACAATGAAATGCTAAGGTATCAGGTAATTAAACAATTAAGGCAGAACTGTATTATATTGGTAGCATAAAAAAATAAAGCTGCAAAAAATGATAAGAGTAACTCCATTTTAAACTTCAGTTGTATGTGTATATACAATAGCTTTAAATACATACACAAAATAAATACACACATAAAAAATGGAAGACACAGCACATAAATACAACTTTTAGGTACACCTCAGAGGAGTGGAATGAAGGTGAGAATTCTACATACTCTATACACTTCTGTATCATTTCAATATTTTATACTGTTTGTTTTGTATTTTTTAAAGGGACTCATTAGCTTTTCTCCACAATCTATATACCTCAAGTCCTCTTGACTATTCATTCTAAGCCCAAAGCCTCACACTTTCTCTTTTTTTTTTTTAAGCTTCATACTTTCAGTTCAACTTCTCCATAATTTCAGGCCTCACTGTTTCTTGCCTCCTCCCTTGTTTTTTGTCTTTATCACTGCCTTACCTAGTCAGTCTTGATGCCAGCTCCCATAAAGTCTCTAACTAGAAGCTCTGTCTTTATAGCCGCCAATGGCCCTTAGGTTCAAAGCTAAACTCCCTAGCATGGCCACCTTGTGGCACAAATCCAGAGGGCACATCTATAAGGAATTAAGTAATTGTGTAATATGATGACCCTGTGACTGTAATTCAACTTTCAAAGCTATTCTTAAGACTGCTCTACCTCCTGCCATTCCATCACCCACCCAACTAGCCATCCAAAGCTATTTCTGGTTCCTCAAATGTACGTACTTGCTGATACCTCTGATTTTCCTGCCTAGCAAATGCCTTGTCATCCAAGATTCTGTTGTGACATTATTCCTTTATGAAGTCTTACCTACCTTCCCCAGGTAGGATTTATTATCTTCCCTGGATGACTGCGATGGTTTCTTCACCAGTGCATGCACGTGCACACAGACACACTCATACACATGCTGTTTATTAGACAAACCAGCTCAACTATTTCTCTCTTTAAAACTCCCAAATGACTCCCCTAAACACTCAAAATAAAATCCAAAGTTCTTACCACGGGTCTACAAGGCCCTGCAAAACCTGACCCTCACCTAACTAATCTAGTCATGCAAGTACATTCCAGCCAGATTTCACTTCTGATCCACATACACTCAACATCAATCTCATTCTCCATCTCAGGGCCTCTGCACTGTCTTCCCCCATATACACTCCAGAAAATATGCTGTGTTAAAGTAGGAACTATGTCCAGTTTGCCTATCTCTACATCTACAATATCTGCAACAGTACTTACCCTACAGTAGGCACTCACGAAATGTTTAGTAACTTAACGCTGAAACCACTACATGAGAATTTTTACTTTTGTCTGTCTACCCTAATCATCTGGGCTCCTTGGAACTAGGGCTAGGTATTATTTCTGTATCCCTAATACTAGTGCTTAGTTCGTACTCATAACTGTTTGCTGAATAAATGGCAAATGTGCTTCTGCTCAACTCAAATCTTCATGCCCTTTCCATTTGAATCAATGTCCAGCAGTAATGTAGAAGTTGTACTCTTCTACAACTGAGCTTTAAAATTTAAATGCAGGACTCAGAACTCAATATTAAATGACAGTCAATTAAAAAATGGGCAAAAAAGTTGATCTGATAACTTCATAAAGGAAAATATATGAATTGGAAATAGGCAAAGGAAGACATGATCAATAGGACTAGTCATCAGGGAAATGCAAATTAAAACCAGAATGAGATACTATTACATACCCATCACAATGGCTAAAAGTAAAAAACCAACAATGCCAAATGTTGGCAAGGATGTGGAATTCTCATACACTGTTAGTGAAAGCATTAAATGTACCACTTTGACGGTCCAACAGCTTATTAGAAAACCAAACATATACCTAATCCGAGAGCAATTACACTCTAGAGTTTTATCCAAATGAAATAAAAAGATTATGTCCACAAAAATATTTGTACATGAATGTTCATGGCAGATTTATTCACAATAGCCCAAAATCTGAAATAGCCCAAGTGTCCATCAATATGAGAATGGATAAACAAACTGTAATATGTTAGTATATACAATAGAAAACTACTCTACGATAAAATAAACAAACTATTAATATCTACAACACTGGATGAATCTGAAGCATAAAATATAGTTACACTTATGAAGTTTTAGAGTAGGTAAAAGTAATCTAAGGTGAAAAAAATTCAGAACAATGGTTGTTCTTCCTCTGTCCCTCAGGGGAAGGGCAGGTATTAGCTGAGAAGAGACAGAAGAGAACTCTAGGGAGAACATAAAAGTCCTTTACTTAGATAGGAGTGTGAGTCACAGGTGAATCTGTCACTTTTGTCTAATCACACACTTAAGGTATATAAATCTTATTGTATGCAAATTTTTATCAACCTCCCCCTCCCCCAAACCGATAAACAAATATTGAACTCAAGATAAGGCACACTGAAATGTTTATGGGTGAAATGTGCTGATGCTCACAACTTCTTTGAAATGCACCCAAAATTAAAATGGTTTGATGAATGGACAGATGTGGTAAAATAAATATAGGAAAATTTAAATTGTAGAATCTAAATGGTGGATACATGGGAACTCACTGTATAATTTTTTTCAACATTTCGGTATGTTAAAAGTTTTCATAATAAAATGTTGGGGTAAAATTTTAATGGAGGACTACAGGTTTATCCCTGATAAAGACTTTTTTGTGAACTATAAGAGCATTAGCAGTAATTATCCATGGTGCTAAGACTACAGGCAATAACTGGAGCTGCTGCCTTTCCCTTCGCTCCATAATTTCTCAAAGATCCCAGAAAGAAATGCTTTTGATCTGGGCCAAACACATGTAGAGGGCCAGGAGCTTCCTCCTGTGCTAGGCCTCAGTTTCTGGTAAACTAGAACATTTTTTCCTAATCTGTTATCATTTCTACCACCTTCTTCACAGCTGGTCTTATTCTCTTTTTTCAGCTTCTCTACCAAGACTAAAATCCCAACCAGAATGCTATGGGCCCATGTGTGCCTCAGTAGCACGTGGAGCTGGATTCCTTTCTGAGTAGTCAGAGGTTCCTGGGTAACTAGTTTTGTTTTTTCACAAATCTGACTCTTTTACTTTATCATTGGAATTAGCATCTCTTATAAGTGAATTTTTATAATGCACAGTTTTCTATCCTTTGAGTCATATTTCCTTTAAATTATCTAATGCATGGGATTATTAATCTCTCCCAAATCCTGTATATCTCCTTTAAAATCTACCTCCAAGCCTACCTCTGGTTTGGAAGTCTTCTGTATTTTATAAAACTTTATTAAATATCACATTTAAGTGAGTCAATAAAGAGAAGACTTAGAAATTTTGCTGTCTATTTTTGTAAGAGAGATCTGGCTAATACTCGCCAGGTCTTTGTGCACTCTCTTCTGAATCAGTATATTCTGCCTGGATGTCTGTAATAGTCTCCTAACTGATCTCCCCATTTCCACTCTCAGTCCCCTCTGATCAGTTTTCCATGTTGAAGTCAGAAATCTTCTCCAACTCCAACCCAACAAAGCCCAGCTTCTCATAAACCTATCAATATGTTTAACATTTACTAGCTTGTTACCTATTTCCCCTACGAGACTATAAATTCAACAGGGGAGGGACCAGATCTGTCTTGTTTCCGTTCCAGCGACTCACACATAGCAGGTGCTTTATAAATAACTGCTGAAATAATGCTAAGAAAAAGGTGATAATTCAAGGATTCTCAGAAATAACCCAAATCTAGCCCTGGCCTGCTGCTGAAGCCATCAAGGGAGAAGTGAGCTTTCTAGGAACACCCAATGCAAAAGACTAGCTTGTTATGTCGATGTGCCCCCATAATCCTCACCTTTCCATCTGGTGCTAGTTGGGAATTGCAAATGGAAACAACTAAGTATAGATACAGCACCAACCTTTTCTGCTCTTGCTTTCTACCACTTGGAGACTATTTCCTTCACTCCCCTCTGTAGGTTGCTTTCCTCTGCATACTCCCATCACCAATCTTGTTGCTTCCCAAGCCTCATACCCTGACAGGGTACATTCCCCATTGTTCCTTAAGGAAGCTATACTCACTCTCATTTTTTTTTAACTTAAAATTCACAAAATGTCAGAAATAAAAAGGGACTGAGTGATTATCTTATCCAAGTTCCTCAATCCAAGGCAGAGAGGGGAGATGTGATTTGGCTAAGGAGACACATATGGTTAAGTAAAATGAGGACTAGAACATAAATATCCTGACTCCCACCTAGTCTAAGACTTTGGACTGTAGTTACACCCCTCTCTACTGAAAGAACCTTCCTTCTTATATTCAACAGCAATCTGATTTGGTGGGCAAGAGTATTCATTCTGCAGTAAAGTGACTAGGCTCCAAGTACTGGCCTTATGCCTTTCTAGCCACAATGAGATACTATTAGACACCCACCAGAATGATGTCTTACCTATGTAATTTGGGCAAAACAATTACTAAGCCTCAGGTTCCTCAGGTGAAAAGTGCGGGATAATATCTATTTCTAGAGATTTACATAAATAATGTACGCAAGGGGGAGGAGATACAGCTCAAGTGGTAGAGCAAGTGCTTAGCATGCATGAGGTCCTGGGTCAATCCCCAGTATCTCCTCTAAAAAATAAAATAAACCTAATTACCTCCCCGTCAACACACACACACACACACACACACACACACACACACACAAAACATAAGCAAGGTGCTTACTACAGAGCCTGATGCTATTATTACCAATACTATTATCATTATCCTTGAAGCCTAGGTCTCATATGCTCTTTTCATGATCTTTCTAGCACTCAACAGCTTCTCAGACTCCTATACTCAATCCACACAACTGTACCCTGTCCATGTTTCCAGCTCCTTGTCTGTTAACAAAATAAGCTTCTTTAGAAAAAACGGTTCTTCAGCAACTCCTCTGTCACATAGCACAGCCCTGAGCACACAATGTGAATTCAAAACACCTCAGAGAGGTTTGCAACAGCATGCTGGAGCATGCTTGTATGGTTTGCAAGACAGAATTGTAAAGGAATTTTGTAAGCAGGTGGCCTTGGTAAGTTTTAAACCACAGAAATTGAACAAATGCTAAAAATCAGGGATTCCCTTCTTCCAGCTAGTCAGTTTACCAGCATACACAGGGAATCCCACTATTTGCCAATAGAAACAAGTTTTTCAAAATTATTATATTATTTTCCTACCATGCAACAAAACCTTATTAACATTAATTCACTCATCATTTTCTCTGGCTTCTCCTCCCCTGCTTTAGGAGATTCTAACTCGGCTCTTCATAAATTCAAGAACAGATCTTTCCTCTTGGATCCAATTCAATGCCAATTGAGCTGAGACCCATCAGTTCTCCATGCCCAGGAGTTACACTGCCTTCCTCCATTCCCAAAAACATAACAAGGAAAGGCACCAGGTTTCAATCCCATTTCCAGGCTTCAAGGAGTAGTAGAGCACCCATCTGGATGGCAGAATCACTCCTTCAACAAACCAAAGCCTACCTTGGCATGCTGGAGCAGCTCAGATCAGGGATCAAATCTTGAAAGCCAATCAGGAAATTCTCCATAGGCTCCCAATGGGCATAACATCACACATAGAATACTTTTCTCCCATAAGACTGAAAAGACAAATTACGCCCATCACCACCACTCTTCCTCCTTTCTCTGCCTCAAGGCACATGAAGAAGGTACACAATATTTCTACCCCTGCTTTTCCCTCTATAACTCAGGGATTCCCCAATTTATATCAGCAGCCTCAATGACAATCCTCTTTGGTCATGAACCAAACCAAATATGCAAATCCTCATTAGAAAATTACAGTCTTAACTCATATATAAGACTAAGAGCTCCTAACATTGTGTTTATAAACTAAAATTTTAACCAATAATTTGATTTAGATCCATGTAATGCTAAGAAGTCTGGCTGCCATACAGTATTTGGTAATATAAAGCTTAAATATGTATGTTCACACAAAAAGTGAAAAATGGGAAAATATAGTACAGTAAATGGTCACAGGGTTTCCCACCTGCTATATTCTGTAAACATCAAAAAGTTTGGAAGCTACTGATCCAACTCCAACATTCCCAAAAGACTTATCCAAAAATGGACTAATCTGTGTCCAACATTCCAAAGAGAAACTAGTTTGAGAAGAGAATCGGATCTGGGGAAGGAAGCAAACCAAGAAGGAACACATGGTCTCCAAGCAAGATAGAACTATATGGGAATAGAAGTTTCTCTCTTACTTATGACTATGTGCTTACACAACACGTCAACCTTCCTACTTCAAAACAAGCATTTGAAGCATTGGTACAAGGCTAGAGCCCCTTTCCCAGCAGGCTCAGGACCCATGACAAGAGTGTTGTCAGTGGCCTCCCCCAAAAGTCAGGGAGAGGAAGGAAACAGTTGGAGGGAGGAGCTCTGCCTCTGGAGTCATGCAGGCAGACAATGTCTGAATAATCTCTGTCCACTCCTATCTATTAGTGAGAACTTGGGCAAGTTATTTTGCTTCTCTTTGCCTGGATTTCCTCATTGGTAAAGTGAGGATAGTAATACCAACTTTAGGGTTATTGTGAAGATTAAATGAGGCCAACCATGGAAAGTGCCCCGTACCTGAGCCAGTGTAAGTGTCCAACGTTTGTTAACTGCTCCTCTCTTCAGTGCTCCTAAATGGATCTTTTTGTGGTATCATTATCTACCTGCTGGCTCATGATACACCCAAGAGGAATACCTCCAGTCTACCTGCTCCATGGACCTAACTGGCAGGAAAATGACAGCCCCCAAAAAAGAGAAATGACGACCCTTCCCCCTTTTCTCTCCTAATGAAATTCTCAAGCTGAAGGGTGGAACTGCTATTACACACAGAAAAAGTGGTAGGGCAAGTAGCCAGACCACAATTTTGAGTTCCACTGGCCTTTCGTTTAAGGCTCAAATAGATTTCCAGAAAGAAATGAAATGGCTGGGTTCACAGAATCACTTAAGTTTAAAACTGGATATAATGATATTATCTAGCTCAATCCTATTTTGTTACTTAATCCCACTGAAGACAGAGGAAGACTAGTTCTAGGACACACAGTAACTTGGATGAACCACAACTCGATTCCCTGAGGATATTATTTCCACCCATTTTACCAACAGCTCACACCTTATAATCCAGTTCAATCTGGAGTCCACTTGGCCACAGAAAGAACAGTGAAGTTCATGTGGCCTCTTCCCATGACCTACACCAACTAACCTTGCACACTAATGGAAAATAATTCTGCATCCACCACACATTCTCCCTATTTTTCTGCCAGGGCAGGAATGGAGAAATTGTGGGACTCCACATTTGTAAGATTTTATCAACGGGTTAAACTTTAAATAACAAGCATGAATACTGCAAATAAAGTAGAATTTGCCTCAGGGAAATACGAATACCAAAATTTTCAAAGAACACCACTTCTGCCACCTGGAACCTGCCCTGCTGGAACCTATCTTTTTTAATCTACATCCTTTTAATGAGACAATTAAAAGGAAACCTGGAACCCTGGAAAAGAAAATTAACTACTGTTAAGGCAAGCTCCCTCAATGGAATAAATTCACTTGGGATACATGGGCAATCTTAAGATAGGTTACTCTTCAAAATTTGTACGTTAGGGAATTTGAGAAATGAAGAAAGGGAGGACTTCAGCAATAAGAAAACTACATTACAGACATACAGTGACTTGCCCATGTGCCAATATGGATGGGGTGCAGAACAGAGGGGAGAGACTCTAGTTCTGTGGCTCCTTCACAGCCACAGCAACTAACCTGGTGCAGGGTTAGTAATTTTACAGTATAAAACTGTCAGTTAATCTCCAGTGTGGCATATAGAAAAGGTAACTGAGGCAAGTTCTCCAAAAAAACTGCAAACATAGGAGAAGGGGGAAAGGTTAGGTGGACTGCAATAAAATTTGAACACCCAAAAGTAAAGAAACAGCTGAAAGAGGCAGAATTAAAAGAGAAATGATAAGGAATAACTATGTGCTGTCCAAAAGTGCAGCCCCTAACCACATGAGACTATTGAGCACTTGAAACTTAGTTCAAATTACAATGTGCTGTAAAATATACAGTGGATTTTGAAAACTTAGTACAAAAAAAAGTAAGATAAGCTCAATAATCTTATATTGAGTATATACTGAAGCTGTAATATTTAAGATCCACTGGGTTAAATATTTTATTAAATTTCACGTATTTCTTTTAACCTTTTAAATGTGGCTACTAGAAAATTTTAAATAACATCAAGTAATTCTTATTTCAATTGACAGTGCTGTTTAACAAGTTCTCCAAAGATCATCATACATGTTAAGAGGAAATTTTCCACTGATTTGTGAATTCAGAGTTGTTCTGTTCAATACAGTAGCCACTAACCACATGTGACTATTCAAGTTTAATTACCGTATTAGTGCAGATGAGAACATTTCCACTGGAGAAAATTCTAGACAGTGCTAGTCTAGAACAAGAACCAAGAGGTGGACATTTCATACAGAAAAGCTAAAACTTTATCAAATTGACCTCAAACTACAAAGAATGAATTTCAGGTAGACAACAATGCATGTAAGTGGTTAAACTGATGGAGAAATTCACTTCATTCTGGGGTGTTTGAGTGTCTTATTAAAGTATTTGTTTATAAAAAGTGGTATCTGGCAGCTAGTCAAAAGGTTATTAAAAAGATAAAAGTTTCTATCCCTCTGCTAGGCCAGGAAAGCCCTAGAACCAACCAACCCTTGCCTGCTTGCCCTGCTGACCACTCAGCTCAGTCATGCCACTCAGGCTGCCAGAACCCCAAGCTATGATGTTATGGGACAACTTTTAAGAGCTGACAGGATAAGCACAATTTTACATACTACCACTGTGCTCCCTGACACAATAATTTCGTTTCTACTAAACTAACATATTATGTCCCCAAGAACTTTGGTTAGAGATCACACCTTCCTTCAGCTTATACCCAAGGCTTCCATTTTATTTGTTTCTGTCTGACCTTTTAACAACTGGCCAGGAAACTCTATCCAGTTCCCGTTGGACGTGAGTGTACCTTGTACATGTACAAGTACAAACAAGCACTTACTTGTGTCACTTAAGACTTTAATGTCTTGAAGAACAGGCATCTTATTTTACTTCCTTCTCCACCAGTGTGTAAGTGCTAGGTGCACAACACTGCTCAAAACATTTAAGTTCACATGGGTTACAGCTATGGCTAGGCTGTATATTCATGTGAAATTGTCTTAAAAGCTTGGAGGCAACAGACACTTCCAATTCCAACCTGTCAATTCAATGGTCTAGAAGCAAAGGTAATCAGCAGTATCTACTTCATTAAGAGTTGCATCAGTCTTTCTACCACTTAAGCCAGATTCACACACAGCAGAGGGATCCTAATGGGCCCACAGGACCACACCACAGAAAGGAGTTATGTATAAAGGACATGACACTCTCTGCATTGCGACCCAATATGTGGGGAAGTGTAGTGGCAGGTGGCATTAACTCACTTTCACATGGAACAAAAGAAAAAGAAATCCACAATAGCACCAGTTAACATGATTTAAGACCCCTCAAGCGGCTGACTTCTTTACCCTCCTTAAGACTTTCACACTCTGTGAGGATTAACAGATGACTTGTAGTACAATGTGGTTGTTACATTTGATATATAGCACAAATGCATAAGTGACAAATCTTATTTCACTAATCAAGAGATGTGAGTGAACTCACTCCCCTCCCCCATCCCAATTAGGAGTTTAGGGCTACAGAGACAGCAGTCGGGGGCTTCAGTCTAAGTAAAACTCATAGTTGTGTTTACCAGCAGGCTTACTATATAAAGCAGGTAAAAAGGGAAAACTCACAGCATCCAGATAAAAAGGAAATGAACACCAAGGGGCAGCCTACAGCATAGCTCACTATACTATAACATTGGGATGTGTTATGCTTGTCAACATCTTTGTCCACACTGAATTATGTTCTCCTGCTGGTCATGGCTCTATTTCCCCCAAATAGTCACCTCCTCCTCTCAACATGAAATGGCAAGCCATCAGTTGGCTAGGGAAACTGACATGAAACCATTAAGTTACTGAAGTCAGAGTCCAGATGTCGGAAACATTAGGGTGCCAACTCCGACGCTCTGCTGTGCTATTTAGCCACTTCTCTACAATTACTGTTTGCTTAGTCTCTATGACCTAATGATCAACATTTTCACTGGGGTGGGGGAGAAGGAGTGTAGTTTTAGTGTCCCTGGCACTCCTGACAGAATTCAAGGAATATGGTTAATGAGCACTACTTTCCTGCCCCCAGTTTCAGAGTGCTGCTCTTCTGTCCTTGAGACTGGAATGTTTACATCAGGTGGCTTTTTGCCCCTTCAGTAGTAGAGCAATATGTAGAAAAGCAGTGCCACCTTAGTTGCTCGTTGCTATTGTTGATCCAGAAAAGCCATCTAGGACACTTGTGAAATCCTCTGGCACAAGGCACCAAGAATAAATCCAGCAATAGCACAGCAAAGAATTAAGATTTACATGAGCAGGCACCAATAAGAGATGAACTCGCTTATGTTGTTGAACAGAAGTTTCCCCAGAAAAGTCACTAAAGCATCAGAGAACTGGGCCACCACCATGGTACACTCTTTCCAGAATATTTTACAATAAGTCAATGTGATCTATCAGATTTTATACTAAAAAGACAAAACTGAAATCAAGCAATTGTTTAATCAAAAATGGATAGCCATAAGTTGAATTCTACCACGGCCCATAAAAGCTCTACTTTTGGGGAGGAGGTAAAGAGAACAGTGGCGATGCACGTAACTGATAGACTACTTCTTGCTGTAAAACAACAGAAAGCTGACAACAGTGAATTACAGAAGTTGAATGATCTCTCCTGAGCAAGAAAAGGAGACATATTAGCAACCAGTCCACCCCTTTCTTAAGACGGTAAAGGCGATTCTGGATGTCCTTAGGCTGCTCATTTCACTCTTCAATTTTTCAAATGCTTAGTCAAACAGTCATAATTTTAAGAACAGCTTAGCAACTACCTGGAATTAAGTATGTCTAGTCTACACCTCTCTAAAACAAGTTGGGTACTCAAACTCAAATACAGGCTAAAACTCTTTCATGATAAAGATAAGTCATAAACATTTTTCAAGAGCGTTGGTTAAAAGGAACAGCCCACTGATTTCTCTGCAACTCCAATCCAGATTTTTTTTTTAAAGATTATGTGGAGTTTATGGAAACTATTTATTTGCTACTATTTTTCAGTAGAAGTTGAAGTGGAAGGGACAAAACCAGAGCATCACTGTCAGAAAGAAGCAGTTATTTTTGATTCCTCTTCCCTCTTCCCCACATCAAATACTTCACATACTAATGCAAAAACAAATGAGCAAACAAAAAAGAAAAACAAAGCTTTAGAGGTATGTGCAACTGACCATGTATACTGAAGATTTCTTTTCCCATTTCCTCAAGTAATCAGTTTTTAAAAGACAGTTCACAGCCCCCTTTTAGACTCCTTTTGTGAAAAGGAGCATCTGGTTTCAAGGTCTGAGTCCACATAACAAAGGAGCTTGCTAGCAAAAACACATAATAAAATAAACCTGAAAAAGTGGATACCATAGATTTGATCTAGAATCAAGATTCCTCCCTGCCATTTCAGGTATCATCTTCTTTCCACACTTCAGCATTAGAGGACAAGGATAAGCAACAATTGTTACCTCCAAGATCACCAAATCCACCTTTCCAAAGACACAAATTTTTAGGAGTTAAAAAAAAAAAAAAAAAAAAAAACCTGATAGTACAGCTCAGTAGAATACTCTAGTGCAGTTAAAGCATTAAAAGCATCAGCCTGTTTTATTTCGTGACAAGTTTATTGAACAGTATTCAAGACTTCATCTATATAAACAAAAACCTCTGCTGAATAAAGCCAAGGCAGTATTTGCTGGCAATGTTGGGCCATATTGGCAATGAGTCATTTTATTGTGTTTGGTTTCTAAAGTTTGGACTACTGTAGAACTGCCAGTAAAACAATTTAAATGTTTCCAAGAGTGGGAAATAGTTTTTAAATGTGATCACTGCCAGAAATTCTTTCCAGAAGATTTGACTGGCAGCAATTTTACATTTTCTTTACTCATTTTAAAAGTGTTCTTGATGAGTGGATTTATTTTTTAAACACTTGACCCACACCTGTACACAATGACAGAATCCAAAAAAAAAGGGACTTTGAGTTTGATTAAGGCTTTCATGTACCCTTCTTTTTATCCAAGGTATTTCCACCCAGAATGTATGTTTACTTACTTCCATACACAGCCCTAGATTCTCATCCAGTGGGTTAAGACTGACCTAATTACACTGAATGTTACTCTCTGAAATTCTGAATAAAAATCCTAATGAAATTTCCACCGTCAATGCTTTGACAACTTGCAGCACAAAGCTAGAAACGACATTTCACTTAGTGCACATTAAAAAAAAGCCACTAATAAT
Organism: Camelus ferus; assembly: GCF_009834535.1. Classification (NCBI taxonomy): domain Eukaryota; kingdom Metazoa; phylum Chordata; class Mammalia; order Artiodactyla; family Camelidae; genus Camelus; species Camelus ferus. Next base: position 38,364,820 of record NC_045714.1, read on the forward strand.
TATACATCCAAACTATAGTGTAAACACAGAACACACCTCCAAATTTTGCTTGTGAACTAAATGTTTCACTCAAGTTCAGAAAAAGTTTACAAATTTGCTTATTTATAAAATACATTTTGTTGATTTTTCTAACCCTTTAAACTAAAAAAAAGGGGCGGGAGGGTTCTAAATCTAATGGAAAAGATTCTCTTCCATTAATGTAAGAATCACCAAAATCAGGCAATAAAATTTACACATAAGATTGAAAATATGTGTTTACAAATGCACACAACTTTGAGCAAAGCTTTACAAATCCTTCATACCATACAAAGCAAATGAGAAAATAATGTAAATTCATTTTCACCCCACACCTAGTTCTTATGAGAAAATTGGCAGGAAGAGAGGTATAGTTTCACAGAACATATTTTCAAGAATTAAAAAAAAACTCAAACTCCAATGCCCAGAACAAGATGAACAGTACGCTTAAAGTTAGCACTATGTTAATAAGTCTCAGATACACAAAAATCAAGTTCCAGAGGGCAAAGCATTTAATTACATTTCACAACAAGAGAAGTACTGTTGTGATCCAACCAAATATGAAACACAATTCTCTCCAATTTCTACACAAACCACTATTTTCTTAATTTATTTAATTTGATGAACAATGAAATCAAGTTTTCCTTTTCAGTATTTGTCTAAAATGTAGTAAATAACAAAGTAGTTGAAATAAAGTATATGAAATATTTAATAAGAATGTACGAACATATAATCAAAATAAATTGTGGAAAAAGATAAAAGACTTCATCTTCAAACAACCCATTTTTCTAAAATGAAAATAGTCAGCTTTCCAATGGGGAAAATAATCTGCAGTTGAAATAAGACTCCCAAGCAGCGCTGAAGTTTTCTGCACTCTGTCTTTGGAATGAGAAATGATTACTGAACAGAAAACTTAAATTGAACAGCATATACAAACATCATATTGCTTTTGTAGCTGAGGAGGCAATAGCTAGTGATCTGTCAAAGCAAATTTATATTCATGAATTACTAAAGGACCCACAACACAGCCATTTCTTCTTTTAAAGTCTAAATAAATCCTGTCCCTAAACAAAAAGTCCCGTTCTGTCAATCCTCTAAGATTGTAGTGATGACAACACTTTCCAAATCTTATCACACAAATGAAACTGTTGCCACTCTTAACTCTAAATTACACGACGCTGTATTTCAGTGTTCCACTGAATTGCAACACCAAAAAGGCACTATTTAAATTTTAAAGTAGGAAATACTTTAAAAAGGCTGACCCCTTTTTAAGTACATTGATTTGTAGGAAATGTTGGGGATGTTTCAAACCAAGACAGAGGCCCATGTAAAAGACAAAATTTGTTTTTCATGATATCTCACCGATCTCCCATTCCATGTTTATAATATGTGACACATCTTTAGAGCATTTTAACTAAGAAGGAAAGTAACCAAAAGTAGAGCCTTTTGTGGCAGTGAGCAGGACGTTGTAAGGCAAGTTTTCATGACAAGGACACTCACCAACCAGAACCCATGTGGTCCTTCTGCCTTAGTGTCCTGAATATCAAAGAAAAGAGTATGAAAGGGCAAGGAGTCTCAATTCTCTTACCTCTGGCACTTGTACTCTGTATAAAGAATTTTTGTAAACAGGCTCCTGATCAAACAACTAGACCAAAAAGCCTCCAAGTAACAGGATTAAATGCGTATCAATCTATGGACCAGCTTACAGATCTTTGATTCTGTAACACTATTGCTAACAAAGCTAAGAACTTCAACTTCAATTTTTAAAACCTAGATATAATAATGCTTTATGAATGGACCTTCTGTTTAGTTACAGGTCAAATTTTCACATAAATTTGGGACAGAAGTTGCCAGAATATTGCCAGAACTCATCTTGGGCAGGACTTCAAATCAAGTATCTTAAACAATGACTATTAAAGGTGGTTTCTGGTTTTTGATGCCACCCAAACAACATGAACAATTTTTAAACTGACTAAACTAAAACTTGGCGGTCAAACCAAAAAGGCTCTGGTAGGTAGAGGACTCCGTATTTTATTTTTGTGGCAAATGTCTTATTCCACAGTTTTAAGTGTGACATCAGAAATAAAGTTCAAGGTTATAGCACAAACCAAGTATGGAGTTTTATATTAAAAAACAACAACAAAACAGTTCTGCTCATTTACAAATGAGTCAATTAGGCAAACAAAGCAGCAACTTCAGAAGCAAGACTGTCTATACAGCAAGAACCCTCAAGAAGCAATAAAGGTACATACAGTGAATCTGTATACAGAGATTTTATTCAATTTTAAAAGAAAATGAGGACTTTAGACAAAGCTTTGACCCTATAACAAAGCAAATCTGTCCAGCTTTAAACCAAATTCCAAGAGTAGCCAGCTTCTATTTTTCAGCAGCTGGCAAGAGCACCCTTAATGAGCTCTATTGACATTTCTATTTTCTTCATCCCAAATGGTATAAAACAAAACCGATCTAGACTCCTTGATAAGCTTTATGTGGTCATTTGCATTTTACAAATGGTTTCTCTAACGGTATGCCAAAATCATTTTTGTGTTCTCTCCAGACAGCTTTACTGTAACATACAGCAATGTTTATCCTGGTAGTGAGTCTTCTGTAAACAGTCAACCAATGCTCTATGTATGGAAACCAATCTATATGCAATTGAAACAATCCACAGGTTCTAACCTGGAAACACTAGGAAAACAATCTGGATGCATTAATCACGGCACTATGAAGACTATATCTACCCTATGAAGAATTGATGTGAACAGCTAGCTACCCTAATACAAGTTTTACTTTTCTAGAGCCAATAGGTCTGTCATTTAAGTCAATGACAGCAGCTGTGGCTTCATCCCGAGATTCGAAAGCCACCATAGCTTCGCCTGTGGGCATACCTTTTTCATTGTATTTTAAACACACTGAGCCTGGGATCACTTGATAGCCATAAAAGAAATCTAAAATCTCATCAATAGACACAGTGAAGGGCATATTCTGTACTTTAATTACTGTTGGTCCTGGTTTTCCAGAACTAGATCCAAAGCCAGGAGGACCACCAATGTGGATTGGGCCAGGACCAGGACCAGGGCCAGGCCCAAAGGCTGGAGGCCCACTTAGATGCCCAGGGGCATTTCCAAGGCCAGGAGGGCCGCTTCCAAAGCCAGGGGGGCCACCTAAGCTACCAGGGCCATTTCCAAAATTCTGAGGGCCCCCTCCAAATCCTGGCCCACTTAAATTATTTGGTCCACCTCCAAAACCTGGAACATCCAGTCCTAGACCAGGCAAACCACTATTTCCAACTGAAGGCATTCCAGGCCTAGCATCACCAAAGGCCCCTCCTAATCCTGGAGGAGGGAGTGGTGGCCCAAAGGCATTTGATCCACCAAAATTACCAGGAAAGTTAAATGGAGGCCCATTGTTGGTCTCCTTAGACCCTACAGCGAGGAAGGCATGCTCTTCACCTCCTGCACTAGGCATTCCAGCACCGGGCATCCCGGCACCAGGCATCCCCGCACCAGGCATCCCCGCACTAGGCATTCCCGCATTGGGCATTCCCACACTGGGAATTCCTGGAACTGCAGGATTACCTGGCACAGGCATCTTTAACCCTTTTTTTCCTTGGGCAGGGGGATTTTTCTCAATCTCTCTCATATCTTCTAGAGTAACTACATGAACAAAAGCTTCTCTCCCATTAAGTTTTTTACGGTGTAAGCGTTCAGACTTACGTGCGTCATCTTCATTTTTAAACTGAACCAATGCCTGTCCTAGACCTTGCCCATTGTTATCAACAAGAACATGTACTGCATTTTCATCCACTGGAATTCCTTCTAGGAACTGAAGAACATCCATCTTGGTAATGCTGAAGGGAATATTTGTTATGTGGGCACAGACTTTGGCAGAGGTGACATCTCCCTCCGGATTTAACATCATTTCCCTCTGGTCATAGCTGAAGTTCTGCAGTCTTTTTCGAATCATGTCTATCTTTTCTAGCATACCTTTTTTAGTAATTGGATGAACTTGAATAAAGCGATTGCCCATGTATTGTTTATGACGACACAGAGCAGCCTTATAGTCAGCCTCGTTCCTGAATTCTACGAAGCCTTCACCAGTTGCTTTCCCATTGGGTCCATAAGCGATATAAATACTATCTTCCACAATATCCAACTTTTTAAAAAAATCAATGACATGTTTGTTTTCCGCTTCAAATGGTAGTCCTTTCAAGTAAACACAAAAACCAGCCTCATGTGGTGATCTTGACCTTGACCTTTTCTGCCCACTGGGCGATTTTGACCTGGGAAGTGTCTGAGGAGGGGCATGGGTTTGTCCAGGAGGCCCTATACTTTGCTTAAAAGTGATATGGCCTCCAGCAGCTACCCACTGTCTCTCTGTGGCAGGACTAACTTCCACATAGCGTTGAATCATCAGCATTCTGTTTCGTTTCAAAGCTTCAAATGTATCTTGAGGGGAGAGAAACTTAACCAATCCATTCCCATTATTTCGACCTACATGATCTTTCAACAAATGCACTGCATCAACACGGAGCCCATGGAAAAAATCTCTGACATCATTTTCCATTGCAGAAAAGGGCATTCCATGCACACTGACATACAGATCATCAGGGTTGATGGGAAGTGGTTTCACACTGCTTTGAGAGTTCATCTGGATAGGGTTAACAGGATTCAATGGACCCAAAAACACAGGGTTCAGGTTATTGTTCAGATTCACAGGTGCTCCAGAGCCATTCATTCCAGCAGGTAGAGGTGCCACAGGTGGCGGGTTCAAGGGTGGCATGCCTGATATGGGTGGCAGCGGGGTCATGGGTGGCACAGAAGGGACTGGGGGGATTGGGGGCACAGGAGGCACGGGAGGCAACGTAGGTACCGGAGGAGGAACTGGTATTGGGGGAATGGATGGCAATGGTGGCAAAGATGGCATCGCTGGGATTGGAGGAATTGGTGGCGGTGGGACTGTGTTCATTGGAGAAGCTGTGCTCGGAATGGTTGAGCTAAATGTTGGGCTCCCAAAGGAAGCCCCCATATTTGGAGGAGCCGTTCCTATGCTGGCTGTGGAAAATGTCTGTATGTTTTTGTTGCTTTCATGAACAGAAGTGGCAGCAGTAACTACACTGGGTGAGGGATTATTAAAGTTGGGTACTGTTGTAGGCAAGTTTACCCTGCCACTCATTCCTGAGCTAGGTGGCGGTCCTGATCTACTAGCATTTGCTGGTGGTATATCTAAGTTGGCAGTTTCAAAACGCCTACGACTCAGTTCAATCATATTCTGCATTTCCGTTTTACTACTCAACAATAGTGTTACTTTTGACCCTTTAATTGTACCACCTGTGCGCATCATACCAAGCCTTGCATCTTCATCAGTGGCAAAAACGATGAAAGCCTCACCCAGTTCACCCCCTACAATATGCACGCCCCCATCAGGGATGGTCAATCCAGAGAAGAAGTGGCGAATGTCCATGGTCCCCGCCACAATTGGGAGACCTTGCAAACGGATGACCACAGCCATGCTGCGCTGAAACCACACACACCTGCAGATGAGAAAAGGCAACGGCCAGGTCAGACTCCTGTTTATCACACCAAGTTTTTAGCTACAAGAATGATCAGCTACCATATTAGGCCCTCAAATATTCCCTCAAACTATCACAAGCAATGTCATTTTTTAAATATGGAAATTCTGAAAGCTGAAAATTATATGCCATTTACAATGTAAAACCCAATTTCAACTTCCAAAAGGGATTAATTCTGGAAACAATTAGAAGTTCAGCCCCAAGACTCAAAAGTTTCAGTAAAACAACCATAGGACGATCAAATCACCAATTATACCATCATTCAGACCACTAATTATTCAATAAGATTTAAAAGAAATGTGTAAGTCAAATCAGGAAACAAAGTTTAACAATCTACAGGGAAAAACATACAAAGGATATATCACAGTTAATATTTAAAACTGGCTCAGCATCTTCCTTACAAACGTGACAACTTATGGGATTATCATATATCATTTTATATGGCTCAATCTCAAAATCCAACAGAAACAAAACTGGAAAACTAATGAATTTCAAATAATACTTAATACTAAAGCAGATCCAAGTCTCAAATGAGACTGATTCCATATTTCATCCTAAAACTCTTGTATCTGCTTTATAGCTTTATTTATTAAAGAAAACAACATATAATTTTTACATAAGGTTAATACATACTACGTATCCAAAAGAAATACTGAATAAAATAGCCAAAATATTAGTTACCTGTAGTCATAACTCCAAAAAGTGGTTATAGTGCCATTCACCATGGCTGTTTTAATTAACTCATGTTCATTGTCTCATTCTCTAACTCTCCATTCAAACAAACAAACAAACAAACAAACCGCCGTGTTTAACCCACAGGGGAGGACGGATAATGAAAAAGAGGTATTTTTTGTTTTTGAACTAGTATATAAACTTTATTCAGTTGGTTGTGACCCAACATAACTCCTGTGGAATTTGACTTTAGTACTTCAGTTCATATGGCTTCTAAGAATAAATGCAAGGGTAGCCCTTTGTAAAGTAATCCAAAACAAATTCTTGTGACTAGAAAAAAGAATTTTTAATTTATGTGGCCAACAGCATATGATGTTTTCCAAGTCATTTAAAAAAATCAACTTTTAAATATAAACCTATTAAACTATCTGTGACCTTTGGGAAATTATAAATTATTTGAGCTTTGGTTTCATCAATTCTCAAACAAGAACATCAGACAAAGTTCCCTGCTACAAGCTCTAAGAATTCTGTAACTCCATGAAAGCAGTTTTTCAAAGTCAAACACTATATGAATGCTAATTTGAAGCAACAAAATCTGCAAATGTATCTCAATATTACGATTGCTGTATACAAAAGATGCATTTGGCTTTGACAGTTTCCTCACACACACATACACAAAAAACTAAAAGCCATCTTCAGATTTAATCCAGAAAGATGGACTGGCAAATAGAAAACAAGACCATATGAAAAACACTAGGGAAGTTTGGGACTACAAAAATTCGGGAAAAGGCAGAGGGAAGATTCTCATTTCTGGTCTGCAAGAGTCAATAAGAAAAATTAATACTAAAAACATCACACTAATAGACTCTTTTGCCCTTATTTACCATTTAGCAGTCTATAAAAAGTTCATCAAGAAGGTTCTGATTAATTAAATCAAATTCTCATTCCTTACTAGCTCTAGAATACTGCCTATATACAAGTAGCATATAGCATGCCATTCAACTTCAAAACACACTTGATCACTAATTGGGGGAAATATCATGGGTAATCTAGATTCCCTAAAACTTGAGAGATGTTAGTTTGCATCAGGACAATAAAATGGGGATTTGATATAGTTCCCAGAATTAAACACAGGGCTTAAGCGCATATACAGTAAGTCTTCAAACCATGTGCTGCTAACAGAAGGAATTTAGCCAAAGTCTGTACAAGGTACACATGAAAACGTAATATTGAAAATCTGCCCAGATTACCATCTAAAAAGGGCTGAGGAGTAAACCAAAGTAGAGCAGCACAAGATGTATTATAAAGCCATCTAAGAAGAAGAGTTTTTAGGGTTCTGAAAAATGTAAAATAAACTAAGATCTGCTATTCTGCTACTAAGTACCTTTTGACAGATGAGTCATTTCAACCTATCCTGCTTGAGCCTATCTTAGTTATTAACAAGAGGGTTAGATTCCAACCACTAAAGTTACACCTAATATCAAAATCTGTACCCTAAGACAAATGACCCATTATCTATACCTATACTTCTAAAAAATATTAAAAAACCATACCAATAACAAGCACCTGTATTTGTAGTTAGACTAGAATGCTACTGAGGGAAAAAACAGCTACATACTGCCTAATAATCAGGAATTCAGCAGAGGAAATGCATCCACAGAAAACTGACCCCTAAAGGAAGCAACAACTGTTCAAGACACCCAGTCCACCCCAGCCCCATCCCTCAAATAAGCTTGTTAAAAACAAATAAAAAACCAATTTAGTCATTACACATATTTTCATGTTACTTAATAATCTCATCTTATCTTGTATAGAAACAAACCCTCTATTCAAAATCTCTTACCTGATAAAACAAGAGATGTATTTTCTTAACAAGAAGTAGAGGCCAAGTCAATCCTGTGGGCAACCAATTAAAACCAACTTTTAGACTGCAATAGAGAATAAATGGAGGCAAAAATCAATGCAGGAAACACAAAACACTCACAGGCCACGCTGAACTGTATATTATGAAGGCGAGTCTGAAACCACCAGAGTACTTCATTAGAATGTATAAAAAATCTCACATGTTTATTATTTGGTATTGCTTTCAAATATATCTCTGAAAACATATATTTATATACATCAAGAATGTGTCATACATTAGCCCAAGAATGAATCAATCAAAAACTAAAGCAGTCATAAAGCTTGGGTAACTGCTTTAATCACTGATGATTAAACCAGTCCAGAAAATTCCATTCACACAAATCCAACTGCCACCTATTTCCTCAGGTTCCCACTAAATTTTTGATGAAAAAGCACAAGTTCACACAGTAACAGTTCCTGGACAGATTAAGTCATCAATTCAAGGGTATCCATGGAAATTACTGCAATTACTCTTCCAATATATTTTCCTTTGCACCAAAATAGCATCAAACATCAAAAAACATAAATGAAGTGGAAGTTCTGGGTATAAGGACTAATTTCTAGTTAAAGCCACTGAAATTCAAAATATTAAGAAAAGAGCTTTTTCTTTTAACACTAAAATGGTTCCAAGAGACTTGTTAAAAAAAAATTCCTAAAGTCTAGCATATTAAAAGTAGCTCCCAAAGCAAAAACAGGCCACTCATCTTTCACTGGAATTTCTCCCAGACTGGTGAAGTTACAATGAACAATTCACAAGCACTTTATATGACCAAATGATCAGACAACTATCTTCAAAAGAGTAGAAGGAAACTGTCACTGTTAAGTATTGAAGTTACCAATAGACGCCTACGTAGAATGACGATGCTGATTTTTAACTATCTTTCAAGATCAAGATACCACCAGTGAGCTTAATATTCACCACCAGAAAGACATACTCAAAAGTTTTTGTTACTCCAAGCTTATCTGAAGAACACGCTAAACATCCTCTAGACAACCACTCAAATTACTAAAGAACAGTGAGACCGTTTTGCCACAAAGTTATGCAAATATGTCATAAACAATACTTTCAAAAGCCCAGAGCATTCTGTTAATCTCTTATACATCGTACAATTGATTCTAATTAAGTATAAAAATTTAAAACTCTACATTTAAAAGCCACATCTAGTAGCTGATCTAACGGGTCACAAAGGGAAATGTGAAACAGAAAAAAAGTTTGCTTTACATAAAGTTTATGCCCAACAAGGAAGAGCATGAATTACTACATGAATGAGTATTTATTTCTAAACCTATAGGTTTGACTCTACAAGCCTCAAAACCAGGGTAATTTTCTAGTTAAGTATTAGTGATAAACAGATGATCCCTACTGGAGATCCTAATTCAAAAGGTTTGGTGTGGGGCTAGGACATGTGTCCCGAACATAAGGGGAAACAGGTTCCTTCTAGACTGAAGAAGGTACTGTATGTCCACTTAGAGAGGAACAAGTTCAGGGTCAGTCAGTTAAGCCCAAAGGGAACATGCTTGGTCTACTCTGAAAAATGTCTACAGGGTTGCCAGAAATACTGCACAAGGAGAAAAGTTGAAAGGCCCAGCTGATTTTAGCAAATCCCTAGTTCAGGTATAACATGTTCAATTTAAGGTACAAAAATCCATCTAGACATAACTTTGCAAATCTTTTCTATTTCAACAAAAGGAAAGCTCCATCTCACCCCATACCAAAGAAAAGAACACAGGAAGCTCGGACTAGAAGCCAGAACTTCACAACTTTTGGTGTTACACCTCTTCCATCAAATAGAAATTGAGAACAAAAGTACTTTTTGTTTTCAACACCTCATTTTCTAAAAAGCACAATAATTTAATAGAGGCATTTCTGTTTTCCAGGAACCTACTCATTCCTGGGTTCTAAATGTCATCTAGCAACTGAATGCAGGATACCAAAATGAAAAATGCACTCCAATCACCTTAAACTGTGGTGAATTTTAGAAGGATAAGACTGAAACAATTCTAAGCAACAAAATATCTAAAATACATGTTTTACCTATTCATAGAGCATAAGGGAATCACAAAATGGACTTGATTTGCCATTAAATCTACTGATATATTTCAGAAGATCTAAAAACAAGAAGCTTGCTTTAGTGTATTTTTCCACTCTATCTTGGAAATTAATCCACATAGTGGGTTTGCTTCCACTTTACAAATAGCAGTTACATGCACAATTACAAATACCTGCTATAAAAATATAGCATATTATTATGACAAGACAGATTTCTTATTTACTAGCCATTCCAATCACTTGGAATTTCAAGATAAAATGTCTGACAATAATCCTTTATCAAGAAGCCAAGGCACAAACCAGAACTTGATCATTTCCACTCCTCATCTGATAATAAATGTCCAAAAGTGAATTTTAACTTTGTTCAATAATCAGTCTTTAATCAACAAAAACCAGGGTACAGCAGACCTAAGTTCTTCAGATTCAAAGGAAACAAAAAATCAGCACCGTTCAAATGTTCACCTCAGCAATGGGCAACAGAGAACCAATCATAATGGGCACAAGCTACAAGCAGCATAATGACATTATGGTAGGTAGGCATTACAAGAAAAAAATCAGCTTCATCAACTTGATTTTGTCCCCATCCCCATGTGGATCACATTTCAGATTCTGGGATCATTCTTAATAAAACTGAAGCATTCTTCTGACACTGAAGGATATATAAACCTTTGATAGCATTATTACTCAACTTTCTAATTAACCTCCAGTCAGTACTCAAGGCAACAAATCAAGACATTTCTAAGTAAGATACTTATTCCTCTTGCCAAAAAAACTAAAATATTATTTTTTAATCCCCCCAAATGCTAACAAAAATGTTCATTATTTTACTTGATTTAAACTTCAGAGAAACAGTATTTCTTCTATTCTAGCAAACCGCACTCATCCTCACTATTGGTTTTAAGACTTAAAAGCTGGCTTTAAACTTAACGAACTTAACTCCATGCAAACCGAAAGGTATATATGTAGTGGTAGTAAAATTTGACAAAATTACAAATTAAACGAACATATTTTTCTGCTTCGTTGACCTAAAACACTTAACAACATTCATTTATTCCACAAACATTTATCAAGCACTTGTAGACCAGGCAGGAGATTACAGAAATGAACAACAGCATTTTAGGGAGGGATAGCTAAAACCATCTTTTGTGAAACCATTAATGACTTAGAAGTTCTTCCTATAACATCTACAGAAGAAAATATTCATCTAAACTGAAATGATGGAGTGACTATCTACAAAACGGAATAAAAACAGCATGACAGCATAAACATTGTCACTGGATTCTAGCATCTGGAACACACTAGCCCACAAAATTAAGTTTCACGTCTAAAAATTGTACCAACAACCCCCAAACTTATTATGCAAAAATCAAGTCATTCGGCACGTCAAAGAAAGTGAAGGAAACCTGAAGTTTTCGGGTATTAGCACACAATATGTTCAAAGTAACTACCACAATGGTTTCTAAAACAAAGCTTCACATTTTTCACCTAACAGATATGAACATAAGAAAAATTGAAATTATGCATTACAATCAATATGCAAAATAATCAGTATTTAATCAAGCATAAAGGTGATATAAAAACGCATTCCCTGTTTCATTTAAAAAATTGTTTTCTAGTCATAATACTAAACGCATCCTGAATTTTTATATTAACACACCAAACATTTCATTTCAAAGATTTACCGCAAAATTATTTTCACCACTTGTAACAGTTCTTCTCAACTTCTTAATATTCTTGGAAAATGCCTGAACACAATTTCCGTCCACTAAATCCAGAAATCCTCCACACTATAAAACTACTAAATTTCGAAAACAAAGTCTTGTATCACATTTCTATAATTAAAAACCACAGCAAAACAAGAACCGCCTATGTGTCCAGACTTCTAGATTTTAAACGGCCGATGCTGAAATACATTAACAACGTAAACTAGATAACAAAGTCCAAAGCAATTCATGTTGCTAGTACTGCATTTTACAAAAAGCACACCATTTAAAAACATTCAAGCAGGAAGCTCTAAGAGAAATACTCCAGTCACAAGTCTCTGCTTCAACAAAACTTTCAAATGCAATCATTTTTTTCAACAGGTTATACTGACTGGCATTACCCTAATCTTGAATGATTTCTGCCAACTGCCCAATTTACCTTAGGTCATCTCCGGGAATCCGGAGCCAAGGAGGATTTTAGGGTCCAGAGATCTTAACCGAGCCTGCAATTCTCAGGATACAACTCAGTACATTTAGTACTGAATAACCCAGAGTTAACTCTCACCGGAGCTCCTCAGATTTTTCACTATGAAGTATACATAAGAAGCACACATAACGTCCAAACACTTACAATCTAGTAGCTAAACCTCACGCACAAGTGTGCAACCCCGTCACTAACCTGTAGATTCTCAATGCCCCTCCCACCCATTTCACGTGGCTGCAACCTAGCACCTCTAGTCTTCAACAGAGAAACTCAATCCACTCTCCATCAAAATCACCCACCCTCCACATCACATTGGATCTCCTCCTGCTGGAGGTTCTCTTCTAAGGGAAATCTAAACGTGGTGCTCATAGCAGCCCCTTCCCTACTCGGGGACCAAGGGCCTGACATCTTACAATTCTCAGAGGCTCGAGAGGCGGACTCACACCTACGCTACAGGGGCCGGCTTCTCAAACTGCCGACACCCCCGAGGGTAAGCCCCGCCCCAAAGCTGGGCCTTAGAAGCTTTTCGCTGCAACCCCCTCCACCTTCAGGCCACGAAAACGGCCAGTTTCGAAACTTCCGCCCTAGACTCACGGGCGTATACCGACTACAGCTTCCTCCCCACAGGTGTGTCCTGACTGTAGTCCCCTTTTTCTGGTAGGCTATAGGGGCCTCCTTTCCACTCGGGTGGAGGGAGTGTCCTCACTTCGGGGAACAGTTATAATCTCTGCGGCACTTGAGGGCAGAGAGACTCTCGCTCTATAGGGATGTACTGTGTTTTCACTGCAGTTCCCGTTAGTTCACAGGCCGCTGGGCCACCCAGCTCTGGCCTCCTCCCTCTCCGACCAAGGGGGCGTCCTTGCTATGGTCTCGTCCCCTCTTCGGTAGGCAGGCTCATCCTCTTGTATCCTCCTCGCATCCTCTCCGGCCTGAGAGGCGCAAGTGGCGCCCCGGGCCTCCCCGCAGTCATGCCCCGACCCTTTTGTGTGGGGCGCTCACTGCGGCGGGCTCCGAGGCCTCCGAAGGCCCCGCCCCGGGCCACCAAGGGGCGGCTCGAGCCCCGCACAGCCCCGCCCGTTCCGGGGCTGCGGGAGTCTTACCGGGGAGAGCTGCGCGGCACCCGCACCCAGACCCGAGTTACCCCCCGCGCGAGTGCCTCTGCCCTGAGGCCGACAGCCCCAGCCTGAACGGCTTCCCGGAGCCCACAGCAGCCGTCACCTCCTTCGCCGCTTCACAAAATGGCCGCCGGCCCGCTCAGCAGCTCCGCGTTCCAGAAAGGGCGGGGCGGAGTGGTTTACGTCACGAGGCGGGGCGGCACAAGCGCAGTGAGCTTCTAGGACAAGCTCCCGGAAGTTGCCGGTGTTTGCGGGAAGGGAAGCTTTGAGTCCCTGCGTGCGACTTTTGTGCACTAGCTCCGCCTTGGGGGAGAGATTGCGCGGTGGGATCCGCACTAGTATTTGGCTCCGACTTCCTGTAGTTGCGTCACTTCTTCGAGCCTCTACAACAGGGGACTAGAGGGTAAGGGAGGGGAAGGGATTTCTACCTCCCAGGATTTTTGAGGATTAACTAGACTATAAAGTGGTGACTAGTTCTATTGATGATTCCCTGACAAAATAATCAAAAGCTGATTCATTTTTTCTCCATTTAAAATTTTCAGTCCCGGGAAACTTACCCATCAGTCCTCATGAAGCCCTCCACAGCTGCACTGTAGTACTTTATTAAATAAAAAAATTATTCTCGTGCTGTTTTGATCCTAGCAACTCAGACTCCACCACCGCTGCCAATACCCTAATCCCTTAATGTTACCATAATTGAACTAATCTTCCAAGTCAGAAAATGAGTCAACTAACAAAATCAGGAACTAAGTTCCCACAACCCCCAACGAGTTTGGGAAAGGTTTGTGTCGTAGACTACCCTGGTGCTAGCCCTGTACAGCTTTAAAAAACCAGGCAACACTCTTGAACCAAATCTGTATTATATATTATCTTTGTAGGTATAATATAAAAACAAAACCTACTGAATACAATGTGGTATCCAGAATTGGATCCTGAAGCAGAAAAAGGGCATTAGCGAGAAAACTGGTGAAGTCTGAGTAAAATCTGAAGTTTAATACTAATGTACAGATGTTAATCTTTTAGTTTTGACAATGTACAAGTTTTATGTAAGATGTTAAAATCAGAGAAATTGGGTGATGGATATGCAACTCTATGATCTTTGCAAACTTTCTCTAAATTTAAAATTTTTTAAAATAAAAGATTTTATTCAAAAAACTTCTAATTCCATCTCCTCCTTCCCTTATGTATCTGCATTCATCATACTTTAGCCTAGTGGTTTTCAAACTTTTTTGACTATCGCTCACATAAGAAATACATTTGTAGCCTTTATACACATTCAAATATATAACCAAAATAAAGCATGTGTGATGTACTAATTAATTTTTTTCTCTCACTCTTTTTAGTGCTGTTAACTTCCCACCTATGGTTTCAGACCCACAAATGGCAAAACTACTCTGGCTGTTTTGGCCTTCTATCAGTTTCTCAAATACACCACGCTTTTCTATACCTCAGGCCCTTTGCTCTTGATACTCCTTCTCATTTCTCACTCATCCCTAGATGGCTTAGAAATCATGTTTTTGCTTAAGTTACACCTCCTCAAAAAAGCTTTCCTAGTAACACCCAGCATGGTAGGATCGCTCCCTGCTACTTCCTCTCACTACTCTACTTCTGCCATAGCACTCATCTCAACCTATAATAGCCTTATTTGTTTAATTCTTATTTTCTGTCTCTACTAGAATGAAATGCAGGTCCTTTTAGGTCCTGTTAACCAGTGTACCCCCAATAACATAATGTCAGGCACCTGACAGACACTCAAATACTTGCTAAATGAAGAGATAGGCAAGCCGACTTTTCTATGGAAATCAAGTGGCGTGGTAGTCTGTGCCACAATTCCCAAGCACTGCTTGGAATTCCCCCTGAGCCTCTCATAAAGTCACAGAATAAATAGAGGAAGGTGATTTTATTTCTCTAATCTGCAAATTAACAAATGTTTAAAAAGGAACATAAATTACTAGAGTAATAGGTGATACATATTTCTGGCTCCATTAAGTCAAAAGAAAGAAAGGAGGACAAGAACACAAAGGAGACAAGCAAACTTGCTGTTCAGTATATAGCCAATATGACAAGGTAGCCTTTGGAGCCACAAAAAGATTAAATCATAGTTGATTATGCTTGTTTCTGAAGGAGCTGGTCTCTAAGCAGCAGTAAGCAACAACTCAAATGTCCACATACAGCATCAGGGTCCCTGAACAAAGAGCCTTCTTCCAGTTCCTCTGTCTTTCCCCACCAAGGATACAGACATGTCCAGCAGCAATATTGTAGCAAATGTCCTTCCTGTTTCAGGATGAGAACATCAACTCACTATATGACCAGAGAAGGACTCCTGGAGAGAAATGGGGAGTGTTCCCCACCAAAGGAGCTGAGGCTGGAGGAAGATAGTTTTCTTGTGTTTCCCTCTTGGAGGCAGGCCAATGCTGAAGTCAACTGGGCTATACCAATTCTGGTTTGAACACGGAGCACCCACTAGGTGTAACAAAGTGTCTGGCTGTACACAGGTTGATGAAACAAGAGGAGCCAGGCCAGCACAAAGACAGAGGCCCACTCTTCTAGTGTTGGGTCCACTTGATGCTCTTGAGGTCAATGCCATCCTGCACCATTTCCCAGAGAGGGCTGCCAAAGAGAAGAGGTATTTGGATGAGTAAAGGCTTAGGAAGCAGTCAACACTGGCTCATAGGCCCTGAACCCTGACTTGAGTCCATCTGTTATTATCTCTCCTCCATCTTCTTGCCCTGACAGACCCCAAATAAGAAATTAGCAAGTCTTTTTCAGCTATATGTAAGTCTTTTTCAGCTCTAACCTCTCTCCAGCTGCCAACATTAATAACCAGGTACCCCAGACTTGGCTCCAACGGGGCCAAGCCAACAGTATCAGGTGTGGTTATATTTATAAAGCTCTCATCCCACTCCTGAGAGGCTATGGACATAATCTTCCTGGGGGAACCAAGACCCTTGGGACCTGTATAAGTAGCAAGTTTCATCCTCTCTACTAATCCCCACCACAAATGGACTCTTCAGCACTTGTTCCTGGGTTTTGCTCTAGTTCTCAGAGATACAGCTTAGCTCTAATCACCTGGGTATGTAGCACTCTTACCCAGTTCCCACCAGCTTCATCTCCCCAGAATGGGACTATGCTTTCAACATCCCTGGCTCCAATTCAAAAGGCTCTCTTGGATCTTAGACCTGGGCATCCCATCTCACATGAGAACTACTGCTGAGAAATCTCTCCTAGACTCTGATCCCCTACAGCTTAAACACCTTAGATAGTGTTCCTCACCAGATATTACTTCAATGTATTATGACCATGGGATTTGTGGTTTGGATTTCCCCAGTTAATTTTCTTCTAACCAATTTCATTCTATTCTTGGTTTATCTCTCTCCTTACACTATGCATCCCCAGCATGCCTTTCCATTTATGACATTTTCCAAGGATCCTTAAAGTTAGCCATCTCCTTCCTGTCTCTTCTCATTAAGCAAGGTCACTTATCACATAGACCACAAAATAAAACTCTGGCTGAGGGCTAAGGAGACCAGGTTGAATTCAGTTTATAAAGGGTCAGAAGGAATAGGGTGAAGATGCTGAAACCACACAAAGAGGAAGAATAAGTCTTTCCTGGCAGCATAGTTAGTAGAAATGCCCTTTGAGTATAACAGAGAGTACCAGAAAGTCAAGCCAAGGAGGAATCCTGAGCCTAAGAAAGTTAAGTAAGCTATAGATATTAGAGTAATACAACTAGAGTCTGGCAATGAAAATCCAGAGCCCAGAAAGGCCTGGAAGAACTCACAAAGGGAAGTAGGTATATACCTAACTTCCTCACACTCACCAACTAAATCAAGAGAATCTTGAAAGTCAAATTGAACCAGGACAGAGCCAGGCTCTGAAAAAAGTCCAGAAGTCCCAGGGTTCCCATGAGGAAGCAGAGCTCCATGGCTACCAGCAGAACCCCTGGTGGTAGCTGGCTGGTAAAGGGTCTCTTGACTTTTGTAGAGATCTTAATAAAGAAAAGTCTGAATAATGGTTTTTAACCTTTTGAGTATCTGATGAAAACTATGGACTTTCTTCCAAAGAAAATGCATAACTGCACAACATTTAGCATACAATTTCAGGGCTATCATGTACCTCCTGAAGTCCAGCCACAGAACCCAAATTAAGAATCCCTATCTTAAAGAGTTTTCCTATACTTAGTCTACAAATAACAAATTTTGTACTGACATTGCTGCAATGACAACTATTAATACTATCAATAAAATAATGAAAAATCTGAATTTATATAGTTCTTTAGTTAAAAACTAAAAGTGAAAACACTTCTTCATATTCTGAAAACAAGTAGTCAGGGAGATCCACTTTCTTGCTTTGTGGAACCTCTAAATCCTAAAATCCAAGAATTCTCAAGCTTTGGTTTCTGGCAGTGCTAATACACAGCCAGAGGAAAGAGAGGAGCCAGCACTGCAATTTCTTCCACAGGGTCTCTGGTACAATAGTGCACACCTCATTTCTCGAAGACGCTTCACATGGTGAATGCATTTCTCCACTGTGTAGTCCACTTCCTCCTCTGTAGTGAAACGGCCGATACCAAACCTGGGAAAGGCACAGAGAGGAGCACTGCATCAGACTTGTGGCACTGGGGTAAATTCATTCAGCAAATACACAAAAGACATGGAGAGAACACCGTTCTTCCCTTGTAGGTCAGAGTTTATCAGAACATGGTCTGTGGACCACCTGAAAAGAAGCTTCCTACTTGTTCTCCAAACCTAGTGAACCAGAATCTCTGAGTGTGGCACTCAGACCACTTCATCTTTCACAAATGTCCCAGGTGACAGTCAGTGAAGTCCAAGAACCACTGCTCTAGGAACTTTCATGAAGAATGAAGAAGGGGCAAGGAAAACTAGACTGAGGAAGACTCTAACAGGAGATGAACAATACAAGAGGATGCCTATCATTAACGGTTGCAGCTCAACTGACTGACCTGATAGAAGAGTGAGCTAAATCTTCATCAGTACCAATTGCTCGAAGGACATAAGAGGGCTCCAGGGATGCAGAGGTGCAGGCACTGAGGAGAAAGACATATTGCATTGCTTGGTTCATCATCAAATCTGCTTTTGGCCCAAACCTCTAGTCTTGTTTCCACCCCCAGGCCCCTGGAGTCATGCTATGGAGACAAAGGAGACATTCTAATCTGACACGCGTAAAGGTTTGGATACTGCTGGCACTTTCTGGGATGTGAAATTAGCTCCTCTGGCTGCTGTTGAGGATAGGCTCTTTGAATAAGGGCACTGCCAAAGCATGACAGAACGTGATACCACATGATCTGAGTCTGCCAACAAGAGGCAGCAGGGGACTATGTGCTTACTCCCCTACAACCAAATACACCATCTATATCAGCCTAGACAGCAGTTAAACCCTTGATGGCCTCTGGAGCATCCTTGAATTCTGGAAGCCTGTAACAGAACTGCCAGAATGCTAGAACAGATACATGTATCTCCTGGGACCACAAAAGGCACAAAATTCTACCCCAGGAAGCCCTCCTAGGGTAACAAACTTTAACCTGTGCCCAGCCAGCTAAAAACAGTTGCTTACAGGGGGTAGTGGGTGTAGCTCAGTGGTATAGTGCAGGCTTAGCATACACAAGGTCCTGGGTTCAATCCCAAGTACCTCTGTTTAAAAAAAAAAAAGGTACTTACAAAATGACTATTACTCTTAGCCAAGAGCTGTAGCTGTTGTGCCTGTCATCTCTATGCTAGATGGTACTAACCTACCACTTAGAAGCCAGGCTAATTGATCCTGCCACAGTCCCTGTCTATCCAGTCCAACTCACCTCCCCGAGGATAAGGCGACATCCTTAAGTGCCATCAGCAGACTCTCCCCTTCCACATATGCAAAGGATAGGTTGATGCAACCTGGAAGAAAGAACTGCATTGGGAGAAGTTTCAGAGTCTCAGGCTCTTCCAGATAGGGACAGAATGGGCATGTCCATACCTGGGTAATGGTGCTCAGGGTCTCCATTCATCACCACATCTGAAAGGCTCTTCATTATCTTCTGTGTCAGTCGCTCTGCTAACTTTGAGATCCGCTTGTGGTCATACTGAGGAGCAGGCAAGGGAAGACTATGAATAGTGACCATTAACACCTCAGAAACACACAGGACAGGGAGCCCTTCCCTGTGTCCAGAAGTACCAGTGCTTCTGACCCACCTATCATCCTGTGTTACTCATGGAAACCACTGTATCCCCAGCACTGAGCATAGCACCTGGTGTGCAAAGGGGTTCAATAACTGGACACATGGTTCCAATAACCCAGACTAAATGAACTGATAACTACTGAAGGGCCCTGGATTTTGGAGCCCATTACACCTCCCTCAGAACAAGATGCCAGCAGCACTGGGACAAAGATGGTTTTCTTAAACCTCCTCTTCTGGCAAAGATCTGACTCAGTCATGCCAAGAAGCCTCTAAATAGGAGACCCAGCACAGGGGAAGAATTTGTGGGACAGAACTACTCTCCCCATACCTCCATCTCTTTCTGTGCCACCTCACACGCAGCCCCCAGCCCCACCACCAAAGGTGTGGGTACTGTCCCAGACCGCATACCCCGCTCCTGGCCCCCTCCACTCTGGAGGGCCTCCACACGCACACGGGGCCGGCGGCGAATGTAGATGGCACCAACCCCTGGGAAACAAAATTTGTTACAAAAAAGAGAAAAAGGAAAAGGTAGATGAAACAAAGTATCACTTTTCAAAGGGGTTGAAACATTCTTTCAACTCTTCTGTAAGCTTGTAATTTTTCAAAATAAAAAATGTTGGAGGAAAAGGAGAAATACCAGCAAAAGCATAATATTTATCAAAATTATTTAACATCAGGAAGGTTACTACCAGAAGGAGTGATGACCAAAATGGTTTAAAGTAGCTTCCTATGCATGTATAAAATGACATCATACAATGCAGCATTATTCATAAAAGCAAAAATTAGAAACAACTTAGATGTCCATCAGCAGGAACATGGGCAAATCATGGTATATCTGTGCCCAAAATACAAAGTAGGTGTATTAAAGAATGAGGAAGCTCCTTCTATACTGTCACTATAAAATCTCTGAGATACATTGGTAGAAAACTGTGAAATATGAATAATGCCTGTACACCAGTTAAAAAAAGGATACATTGTTAGATGAAAAAAGCAAGATGCAGAACAATGAGTATAGTATGCTACTATTTGAGTAAAATAGGGGAGGTGAGGGAAGTATATACGTGCTTGTAAATGCATAGAATAATTCTAGAAAAATACTCAAGAAACTGCCTCCCCAGTTGGGGAACAACATGGCTGGGAGCTGGGATGTGAGACTTTCCAGTGTACTTTTTGTAGCTTTTGAGTTTTGAACCATATTACCTTGTCTAAATAGAATGAAAATTTAAAACCTTAAGGGAAAAAGGGGTGGGTAGATCAGAATGGAAGTAAAAATTAGCACAATCTCCTAGAATCTATCAAAATTTAAAAATGTGTATAATTTATGACTCAGCAAATCCATTTACAGGAATTTCACACCAAAATATGAGCATGAATGTATAAAGGTATTCACTAACTAGTCAAGGGTTTTGAATGGAGTGAACACTTGCTGAAGGTCATCTTCTCCCACACAGAACAACTGTTGAGGCAGAGACTGCAGATACTATAAAAACTAAGGCAGTGGTACCTAACTATACTATGAAGGACCTTAGTTTTAAAATAATTTTATGTCCTAAACTGCATTTATTAAGAAATATTTCACATCCCCATTAAAAAATAAAGTCAAACTCAAATTCACTAGCTGAACCTCTACAGTTCTCAAGTTCAGAGAGTAGCTGCTCAGATAACCAGCTCTGGATAGTAGCTAGATCTATTTAGATTAGATTCTAAGTTCGAAAAGCAAGAGTTTGGAGTGAGGGATACCCATATGTAAGTGCTGATCAGAGCTTCTGCTCAATATGAGTTAACTGGTTTTATCAAAATAGATTTATCTATAATAAATGCCAATAATGGCAACATTTTAAAGATAGAATGCCTTTTAAAAACAGCAGCTGCCAAAAACACTCTTTATAACCTCTGGAAGCCTTTAGAAGCCAGCTTGCATACTTCCAGGCACTATCACACCTTTTCCCACATCCACCCTGCAGACACAGCTTAAAGTGTGGAGGCATAGCCAGCCACCACAGGCCCTCACCCAAAAGACAGAGGAGGAGTTGTTTGCTTTTGAAGGCTACCTCCACAAAATAGAGGATAATAGACTCTTGCCAAAGGTTGGGGTGAAGAGGCAGAACTCCACCTAGAAAACATTCCTAGGCCAACAGGACCATAGGAGACAGACAAGTATCCTTGAGAGACTAACCTGAGCAGAGACAACTAAATCTAAGAACAAATACCAACAGACATAAAAGCCCACCCAATCTTCCCCTAAGGCTAAAATAAGACACAGGGGGATGAAGGACTCAAAGAATATTGCTCTGCATATCACAGCTGACAAGATAACTGGACTTACCTAGCTAATTTGATATGACAAAACCCTTTGCTCCTCAACCAAATTAACATCTACATGTTCTCTAAGGATTTTCTAAAGAGACCAGGGAAGAACGGTCTGCTATATATAGTAACCACTAGAGTCTACAAGTAGGCAAGTGTTCTTTGCTACTGCTAAACAACATTTGGATTCTGCAGAGCACTAACTTCCTCTGAGAGCAATGATAGTCCCAAATGAATTCCAGGAACATCTGTCAAAGGGTTTGCTGGGAGGCACAGAGAGGAGGAACTCTAGGAGGGGCAGTACCTTTGGGACCATAGATTTTGTGACCACTGATGCTCATGAGATCAATTTTCATGTCATTGACGTCAAGTGGGATTTTTCCAACAGCCTGGGCTGCATCGGTATGAAAATATACCTTTCTGGAACTGCAAATCCGCCCTGAGGAAACAACAGAGGGGAAGAACCAGAGCTCAATGTCAGGAAGTCACCTGGCAGTTGTCCCACAATGTACTAAGAGTTCTAAGGCAAAACTGCCTCTGGCATTGGCCTCTAGCCATAAAGTAAATCAATCCTCTCTTTCTTTTTCTCTTTCTGTCTCTGTCTCATTCTCAGCTCCTTAACTAGAATAAGTAAGAGCAAGTGCAAAGCACCAAATCAAAAACTCCTGATATTTTGATTCTTAAGAATCTTTCTACCTCATTAACACTTGTCTTTCAATATATTAAATTACCTTTTAGAGGCTTTTTGATTTAAAAGGCACAAAGATTAACAGATCTATTTGCTAATGTGGCTAAGAGGTTACAGGGTGAGTGTCTCTGGCTCTAGGTGAGCATAATAAAGAGATGTTCTACAATGAAAAAAGTGAATGAGGTAGAGAAAAAAGGTGGAGGTTTTTTGTTTTGTTTTCAGCACCAACTGCAGGAAAATGAAAACATAACAGGTACTAGACCTGGATTCAAATACTAGCTATGCCATTTACAATATGTCCTTGAACAAGGAACTGAAGTTCTCTTTCCCTTGATTTCCTTACTGTATTCTATAAAGCGTCACAGCTCCTGGTCCAGTCCTGCCCCTCAGATGGATCCCAGTGGTGGGCAAGAATCAGGTCCACCCACGATACTCACCTATTTCTGCAATGGGCTGCTTCACTCCAATCTCATTGTTCACAGTCATGACTGAGACCAGGCTGGTATCTGGCTGGATGGCAGCCTCTAGTTCCTAAGAATATCAGAAGTAAGACTGTATAGTACCAACAAAGTCCTCCCTAACTCGGAATGTAGGCAAACTTAGTCTTGAAAAGGGGCTTTTCCCTACATACCTATCAAAACAGGTAAAATTAAAATAGTGACAACACAAAATGCTGGAGGATGCAAAGAAGCTGGATCATTCATACAGTACTGGTGGGAACATAAAATGGTGCAGCTACACTGAAAAAAAGTTTGGTAGTTTTTGTTTCTTATAAAGCTAAACATGAAATTACCATATGACCCAATAATCACACTCTTGGGCATTTACCTCAGGGAAATGTAAACTTAAATTCACACACACAAAAAACTATACATAAATGTTTACAGTAGCTATTCATATGTTCATTTGGCTATTCATAATAGCCAAAACCAAGAAACAACCCAGATGTCCTTCAATAGTAAATGGTTAAACAAACTGGTATTTCCATTACCTAGACTACTATTCAGCAATAAAAATGAACAGGCTACTAAGACATGCAACAACTTAAATGACTCACCAAAGACTTATGCTAAGTGATAAAAGCCAATCCCAAATTACATACTATATTATTCCATTTATATAACATTATTGAAATTACACAATTAAAGAAATGGAGATCAAATTAGTGGTTTTAAAAGAACAACATGAAGCATCCTTGTGGTGACAGTTACATGAACCCACATATGTAATGAAACTGCATAGAACTAAACACACACACGAGTGAGTATAGGCAAAACTGGGGAAATCAGAACAAGATTGGTAGACTGTTATCAACATCAATATCCTGCTTATGATATTGCACTGTACTTTTGCAAGATGTTCTCTTTAAGGGAAACTGGATAAAGGGTACATGAGAACTCTCTGTATTATTTCTTACAGCTGCATGTGAATCTACAATTATTTAAAAATTAAAAGTTTAATTAAAAAAAAAAGGTTGTCAGAGTAAGCAGCAAAGAACAAAGTAAGTAGTAAAAAAGAAACAAGGTTAATATTAACAACACTGAGGTAGGGACCATCTGACTAAAACATTTATCTTAAAGAAACTATTAATCAACCTCCCAACATCTATTATAATTTCCCTAACACTGGTCTAAGGTAGGTTATCAATGTTATGCTTCTCTCAGCTTCTTATTTGCTTCCTTTATAGCATTTATTCCAATTCATAATTACTTCATTTATTGGTTCATTTACACATTAACTGCCTGATTCACTAGAATGTTAAGTTCCTTGAAGGCAGAAACTAGGCTTGTCTTGTTCATCCCCCTGTCCCTGGTGCACTATGACACAATAAATAGTATGAAGTGAAAGAAAGGCACTATGTTAAGTAATATGAGAAAAAAAAACAGAAAATATGCGCTCCCAGCATTCAAGAAACTTAGACTAGTGGAGAGATAGACATATGCTACAACAAAGCACGTAAAAAGACATTAAATAACTATATAAAATAAATAAACCACAACGATACATTGTACAACACAGGGAATATGGTCAATATTTTATAATAACTATAAATGGAGTATAATCTTTTTTTAAATTAATGGACTGTATTTTTTTAGAGCAGTTTCAGGTTCACAGCAGAATTGAGCAGAAAATACAGAGAATTCACACATAGCCCTCCCCACCCACACATATATACTGAACGGAGTATAAACTTTAAAAATTGCAAATCCCTATGCTGTATGTGCCTGTAACTTACAAAATACTGTACATCAACTATATCTCAAAAAAAAAAAAAGCCATTAAGTAATTGAGGGGATTTACAGAAAGAGGTTAAAAGGGGTTAGAGCAGCCAAAGAGATTTCATGAAAGAGCAGGGATTTGAACTAAGTTTTTAAAAGAGACAGAAGATTAGGTAATTGCAGGAAGAAAAAGAAGAATAGACCAAAGGTAAGGATATATGTGAGGACAGGCCCAAAGTAAGACTGGTTAGGACACATTAGGGAGAGGTGAAGACAGTGTGTCTGAAATGGACAGTTTCATGAAGGGACACAGTGGTTAGAAAGACTAAAACAGTAGGTTACAACCAACATGCCCATTCTGAGACCAGTATTACCCTGATATCAAAACACACAAAGATGTCACAAGAAAACTACAAATCAACAACCTTAATGAAACATAATTATTGAATATATATTAAAAAAATAGGCTTAATGAATATAGATGCAAAAATCCTTAACAAAATACTAGCAAACCAAATCCAGCAACATAAACAAAGGATCACACACACATGACCAAGTGGGATTTAATCCAGGAATACAAGTTCAACATACAAAAAAAAATCAATTAACATATACACCATATTAATAGACCAGAGAGCAAAACAACATGATCACCTCAACAGACACAAAAAACAATTGATAAAATCCAACATCCAGCGGGGAGGGTATAGCTCAATAGTAGAGTGTATGCTTAGCATGCACATGGTCCTGGGTTCAATCCCCAGTACCTCCATTAAGTAAATAAATAAATAAATAAATAAATAAATAAATAAACCTAATTACCCCCTACCCATAAAAAATCCAACACATATTCATGCAAAAAAAAAAAAAAAATTCAACAAACTAGGAAGGGAAGAGAATTTCCTCAACCTGATAAAGGACATTGACGCAAGAATAGCCATGAAAAATCCACAGCTAAGTTCATATAATGGTTCAAGATCAGGAACAAGAGTACCTGCACTCATCACTTTTGTTCAACTTTGTACTAGAAGTTCTTGCCAGGGCAACTGGGCAAGAAAAAGGAATAAAAGGCCACTTTGTTGGAAAGGAAACAGTAAAACTCTCTCTATTTGCACATGACTCTGTCCACAAACTGTATTTTAGGATTTGTCTAGGGATGCTGGTATCCAAAATCTGGTGGACTCACTACCCAAAAATGGACATATAAAGATATGCGCCAAAAAGGGAAATACTCTTCACAAGAACTATACGTCCTCTTTAGAAGGATGAGTGCAGGAAGAGGAGGCCAGAGCTTACCCAACGTGAGAGTGAGCCTCTGGCATCCTGCACATATACCCAGGGGCTCTCACACAAACCAGGAAGCACCAACAAAGCTGAGAAACAAATCCTCCAGAGAAAAGGAAGATGGTACACACTCAAGGGGAGCATACTCTCAGTTTCACTGTGAGGCCTATTTCTCTAAACTTCACCTACCCGCACCATTAGATCTAATCCTTCAAGCTCCAGCTGAGGCTGAAGAGACAGATTTATAGACTGAAGCCAAGGTCCTCCTATTCTGTCCCTCCTACCTTCAGGTCAATGATTCCACTCTTCTTCACTGGGAGGTAGGTGACCTGAAAGCCCTCAGCTTCCAGTGAACGGCAGGAGTCCAAGACACATTTGTGTTCCGTCTGTGTGGTGATCAAATGCTTTTTCCGTGACCTGTAGAACCTGGCCACCCCCTGGATATTGGTGGTGGTGGAAGGAAGAAGAATATAATCAGAGACAGTAGTGACTTCCATCTCAGTTGTAAGGAGTAAGTGGACAAGGGCAGTATGCTCCAACATCAATTCTCTGACAGCAACTGCATGTCCTATAATTCCATTTAATTCTGACACTATCCCAAATTAGTGCAAATCCCACAGGTTAAGGGGCTTAGTCCCACAGGACTGCCTCCACTCCAGATGCTAGCTACAAAGCCCAGGTGTCACAAGCCACCCTCCAAACTTCCCCCGCTGGCTACAAATACAGGGCTTCTCACAGCCCCCTAAGGTTCAATAATTCTCTATGACTCACAGAACTCACTGAAAACACTAAACTTACTGTAATAGCTTTTACATAAAGGATACAACTCAGAAACAGCTAAGCGGAAGAGACGCACAGGGCGAGGTCTGGGGCAGGGAGGGACACAGAGCTTCCAAGCCCTCTCCCCATGAATCTAAGCACGCCACTTCTCAGTACATCCATGAGTTCACCAACCTGGAAGCTCCTCTCACTCTCATTGCCCAGAGTTTTTAGCCAGGTTTCATTACATATGCATGACTGATTAAATCACTGGCCATGTGACTGGGCTCAATCTCGAGACTCCTCCTCCCCAGACCAAAGTTTCAACCCTCTAATCACTTGGGCCAGTCCCTGGAAACTATCTAAGGGCCACCATGAGTCACTTCATTGCCAGAAACTCAGGTATGGTCCAAAGGGATTTGTTATAAATAACAAAAGATATTCCTATCATTCAGGAAACTCCAAGGGTTTTTGAAGCCCTGTGCCAGAACAGAGGACAAAGACCAAACATGCTTTTTTACTATCCCTTAGGTGGAGAAAAGGGAAAATTCCTACCCTTGCATCCCAGGAAAAGCCTTTCTCTTTTATTTCTATTTAAACAACAAAACCTGCAAATGTGGTGATACTGATACCCAAAGCTGGCAATGTGGAAGTGAAACTCATACATTCATTCCTTGCTGATGGCCATATTCACATTATAATCTCTTCAGAGAATCATTTGTAAAGATGTTTTATAAGCTGTATTCACACTCTTTACTGTGATTCCTCCTTGGGGAATTTACCTTAGGGAAATATTTCAAAAGATAGATGAAGCTATAGAGACAAAATGCTTTAGTTATATTTACAATCCTTAAAAAAAATGGAAAGATTAAACACATCCAATAAGAGAGAAATAAACAGTAAATTGCAATAACACAACTCCATGAAAAAGAATGTAGTTATAGTAAAAATTATGGAGTTTGAAATGGAAAAACATAGGACATATTATTAATGGTTATAGAAGAATAAATGTGGCATGCTACAATGTGTGAAAATATTAAAAGCAAATTTATTTTTATGAATAATTTGTTTTCTGGAACAATACTAAACAGAATCAGTTCAAAATTAACTTTGCCAAGCAGGAGTCAGGGTCAAAATAAAGGAGGAAGAAGTAGAAGACCTACATTTTATTTTAAACCTCTCCATAGGATTAAAAAAAAAAAACCTCACCACATATCATGAAAAACTTTTAAAAAACTTAAATAAAATGTGCAACCATGTCCCTCTCAGAGCTTATAAGAGTACTACTTTAAAAGCAGCATATAAAACTAATTAGGCCAAAATTATAACTATATGAAAACTGTATGTTCTTGAGGACAAAGAGCATAAAAATGAAAACATTTAAAAGTTCCCTTCCCCACCTCCTATCTCAGTTACCCACAGTGTTGAATCCTCTAACAGCAGTACTCTACCCATCCAGGAGACTAAGGGGAAAGCTGTCACAGTTATCCTTAGCAATCCTTGACCTCTAGGTTTGGGAAACTGTGGAGACTTTCAAAGCAAATATTTTCAAAGTTTTGAAAATGCTCCCCATTCCAGAAATCATCCTCATCTTTGGAGAGACCTACACCCCTGGCTCTGTGGTCTCTGCAGTTCAAAGAAAGGATGCCTTCCTGCTCTTGGGATCAAGCAAAGTGCTGGCGACTCTGGAGCCTGGCCCTGGTCTAGGCTTCCTCACTCAGTCCAAGGTCAGAAAAACTAATACTGGCAGCAGAACTGAGAGACAATGGTGAGAAGGGGTAGAGCCAAAGTTGAATCTACAGCAGCCTACAATTTATCAGAGCCTTGGTATTTACCTAAGTGACCCTGGTAACTAGACCCAGTCAAATGTGATTATGTTCTATGAAACATCAACAAGACTACGGAGAGTGGAATTTTACTTTTGTTAGCACCAAAGATCTGTATGCCCCAAGGATACAGTGACTAATCTCAGAATGGGTGATCAAATGAATGCAGACAGAAGGTATCACAGTAGCCAGGACTTCAAAATGGGGACATCTAAAGAAACAGGAGGAACTTGCTGCAAACAGATCTAACCAGAAAGAAAGGGAAGGCTGAGAGGAAGGGAGCCCTGAAATCACAGACACAAGGGTGAAGTTGGTAACAAGAAGCAGGGAAACATGCCCAATTACAAGCGTATGCTGGACATCACTGTGATGAGATCAAAAGAATGGGGAAAAGGGTTGAGTCATTATTATTTAATCTCTGAAGTAGCTGTCATCCAGAACACCAAATGGTTAATGGTCTAAGAGCCACCTCCTTCTCTATCCAACTACCTCACTGAACTCAGTTCAACAGGAGCAAAGACTTAAGACAGAGTAGATTCCAAGGGGCTGAAGGAAGCAACAAATCTGAAAGAGTGTGTGTCTGTGTGTTTTCATCATAACAGTGTAAAAGTAGGTAACTATGAAACACATATATGAGCCCAAATGATGGCAAGACACCATTTCCCACGTCAGGAAAGCCCAGATATGCCCTCTCATTCCATTGTCTTACCTTAATTGCTATGTTGTTAGATTCAGTGGCTCCGCTAGTAAAAATGATCTCTCGAGGATCAGCCCCAATCAAAGATGCTACTTGCTGCAGGAAACAGGTATCATTAGTTCCGCAGGCAGGAATGCAGCTGCAGACATAACTAAGAGGTCGGGAGCAAGAACTCCACTGTACTCTATCAACTGCCCAAGAAGCAGCTCTGCACCCATTAGGGTCAGACAAGGGATAGATACAGCTATATCCCAGAGCCCAGGCTCTTTTCCAGCCCTATACAGAATAATAATAATAATAACAACTTTAGTGTTTTTAAAAAGAACTTACTGAGCTCTTAGTATGTATAGGCATCATGTTAATAAACACATCACCAGCATTGTCTCATTTAATCTATCCCAAAACCCAAAGGAGTAGGAACTACTACAATCTCCATTTTCAATATGAGGAAATGGAGGCTTCTAGAAATTAGATAACTTGCTAAAGGTCATTTAGCTAGGAAATGTGGGAAATAATCAAATGCCTTCAGAGGAACTCCAAAGGCCTGCTCTTTGAATCTCTTCCTGAGAGAGCACGCCAAACCATTTCTATCTTCACCCACAGTTACCAAGAAGGAAATATCTCCCACAGGCCACTGAACCGCTAACATCAGAACCTTCTGAACTAACCTGGCGAGCACGTTCCATGGCTGCCTCACTCTCCCAGCCATAAGCATGTGTCCGGGAGTGTGGGTTCCCATAGTAGTTGACTAGGTAAGGGAGCATGGCATCAAGCACCCGAGGGTCCTGAGCACAACAGAAAAAAATCAGTGTCTTTGAGCCTATTGTTAACTCAGGCCCCACTTGACCCCCTCAGACCAGCCCAACCTGCCTCAACACAGTCCCAACCCTTCAGACCCTGTCTAGATTAGGCCTCAAACACTCTTCCAACCCCTCAAATTTTAACCAGATGTTAGCCTAACATACTTCCCTACCAATTCATCTTAAAACGGATTATACTACCATTTCCTCAGATAATCTACAAACACTGCCTTGCCCTGACAGCTGTGTCTGCAGGTGTTTCCACCCCTGCCAAGCAATGTGATCTATGAGGGGCCAGAACATGATAATCCACATGTTGATGAAACCTTGCATGACTATTCAAGTTCTTATCATGTGCCAGGCTCTGTTCTAAAGGTTGCTTTATATCTTTTAACCTATTTAATACATGTCCAAATTCACAGTTAAGTAGCAGTCCAGCTAATTTCAGAGCCTATGCTTTTAACTACTACCATAGGGCCTGCAACAAAGTGATATGACCCAAGTCAACAGCCAGTTAAGTAGTAAAGTTACTTCAAGTGGATTACAAATTAAGCCTCCTGACTCGTTGCTTTTCCCAGCACACACTTCTCAATGGCTTGCACTTCTACAAGGCTTCAGCCATTTCTGTGCACTGCCAATTCTATAATAAAATGCCTATAAACAGCCTTGGGGAAAGCTGCCCGTCTAGCCTTACCAGAGGAGTTGTAGCTTGCACATCCATATACAGAGGTCGCAGCATTGACTCTGCCTCTGGAGCAGTGGCTGCATCTAAGGGAACAGCAGACTGGGGAGCATGGCCTACAACTGACAAAAAATGAAACGGAGTGGCTAAGTGAGAGAAGATGCAACTAACTATGCACACAGGGCATCCAAGATAGCAGAAGACAAAACCGGATGTAGGTGAGATAAGTTTAAAGGGTGCCGAGGTCAAATCTCAGTGGAAAAGGAAACAAAACATCAGAAAACATGAGCAAACTGTAAAAG
The DNA here is from genome assembly GCF_009834535.1 of Camelus ferus. Classification (NCBI taxonomy): domain Eukaryota; kingdom Metazoa; phylum Chordata; class Mammalia; order Artiodactyla; family Camelidae; genus Camelus; species Camelus ferus. Next base: position 38,396,072 of record NC_045714.1, read on the forward strand.
AAAGTAAGCGATAGAGACAGGGTTCTTGGAGGGGGATGTTTAGACAATATTCGAATTGCGTCCTTGGCATTGGGGGTGGGGGGTGGCCTCTGAAAGGGCAAAACCATTGAGGAATGTGGAGACGGTATGTAAGACCTCCTTCAAAGGTTACTACACGAGCAGCAGCTCTAAAAGTTGGTGACGTCCGAAGGCCGAGCCTCAACGGTTCTGAGGGCCTGCGGGGCAGGGTCTGAAAGTGGAAAAGGGGTGCGCGCAGCGAAGTAAACCGTTCGGGGGACCAGCCTGAGAAAGTTTGAGGGATGCCGTCAAGAGGAAGGGTCAGAGGGTCTGGGGAGCGCGTAGAAGAGGGAGGCTCGGTAAAATTCAGGTGCGTCGCAGCTCCCGGAAGAAAGCTCCGCACCCCTAGGGAGGTGGCAGCGAGCGGGCTCCGGAGCGTACCGCGCAGGCGCAGTCCCCGAGTGGGCGCCTTGACCCTCAGCCCCTGAGCGATGGGCAAGGCCGCCGCTGCCCGCCTCCAAGCGGTTCGCAGCAGCATGGTCCAGAAAGCAGAGCCCCCGACCCGCAACAGCCGCAGTCCTCAGATACAGGCTCCCGGAAGTACTAATCCACGCCCCGGAAGCGATTCCTCGAGCCGTGAGTGCGCTCTGCGTCGCGTTCTGTGCGAGACGTAGAACTGAGCGACGGAGGCCACGAACGAGGTGAGGTGGGGGCGCCGCGGCCCGGGGACTCGAACGCTCAGAGGGCGATAGAGCCGGGCTACGCCCTTATTTTCCTTCCCAGACTCCCCCGAACCCTTGGGCCCCTTCCCAGCCCACCAGCTCCGGCCCCTGCCATACTCTCGGGCTGGCGGCTAGGCCTGTACTTCCCTAACCTTCGAACCCCGCAGATGCCGGTGGCCGTGGGTCCCTACGGACAGTCCCAGCCTAGCTGCTTCGACCGCGTGAAGATGGGCTTTGTGATGGGTTGCGCCGTGGGCATGGCGGCCGGGGCGCTCTTCGGCACGTTTTCCTGCCTCAGGTGAGGGGCGTGGGCAGTGATCTCTGGGCTGGACTACCGGACTTTCCCGCTCCACACCACTCGGCCTGCAGCCAGGATAGAGTCTACATCGTTCCAATTCCCTCGCTGTCCAAGCGAGACTGATATCCTAACCATCTTCAGTCTGGGAGGACAGGTTGGAAACCTCAGTCGTTGAAAATACGAGCTCTGATTCAAACAGCTCTCTGGCCCTTACTCCTTCTGTAATCTTAGGCAGTTTGGAGCCTGGGTTTCAAGTGTAAAATGAGGTTAGTAACCTTTACCTCATAGACTTGTAAGGATCAAATCAGACCACACTTAGCACAGAATCTGGCACATATTAAGTGCCCAATAAGTGTTTATTCCTACCGTCTTACTGCTGTTATATTTACAATTGCGCGTACCAAAACAAACTTGTTGACTAATTTTACTGTACTGGGAACAAGCTAAGGTAGATAAATTCTATACCTTAAATGTTATTTTCACACGTAAGAGTATTATTCCCATTTTTTTCCAGAGTGTAAGTTACCATTAACTGAGCACTTACTGAGTGTCATTGAGGTAAAGTGCTGTTATCACAACAATCTTGTGAACGTTATCCCCATTTTACACTGGACAGCCTGTAAATTGCATAGCTAGTTCTTGAACCCAGGTCTGACTCCAGTCATTAACACTAAGAAATCGTGTAAAAGGTGTCTTTATTGGATTATATATACTCTGGTGGTAAAAACCAGCCACGCCTCCCCCCAAATGGTTTCCACACAGCTGCTGCTGCCTCCCCCAATCTGAAGACAGTTGATACATTAATCAGAAGAATCCACCTAGAGACCCTGATGGATCATTTTCTTTGTCAGTACTACCCCATGTAAGACGAGATAATGTCCTGCCAGACTTCAGCAGTGCCTAATTCAGCATTACCACAAATTAGAAAAGGGCAGTTAATGCCCCTCCCTGTATTTTTGTTCACAATTGGCGCCATCTTGGTTTCCTCCTCTCTCAGGATCGGAATGCGGGGTCGGGAGCTGATGGGCGGCATCGGGAAAACCATGATGCAGAGTGGCGGCACCTTTGGTACATTCATGGCCATCGGGATGGGCATCCGATGCTAATGAGGGCAGTGTTTGCCCACTACATCCACCCCCTCCCATCCCATGTACTATAATAAAACAAGCCTTTAAGTATTCTGAGTTTGTTAGAGGCATTTTTTTCTTCTCACTCTCAGCCTATTACCCAGTTTGGTTATAGATGTTTGGAGGTGGGCTAATAGTTTGGCATCTTGCTTCACAAGACCTGTTTCTGTTAATCCAAAGTTTAAAAAATGTTGCATGCTTGGAGCTCTCCATAGATGCCAGTAAACCCTTATTATTAAACTTTAAAGGTTGATGCTATTAGACTAGTTTTTCAGCTTTAAAATGCTGTTAAGTGCAGATTCCAAGGTTACACTGCAAGGTTAACCTGTAAGTCTTATTTCCAGTGCTGTTATGTTGTTCATCTCAAATTTTGTCCTTCAAATGACTTGACCAGAAAAACTAATCATTCACGTTGAAACAAATTTAAACCATCACTTTTGTAGCTTCTCAACTGCAAGAATCCCTGATTTTCTAACCAGCCATCAATAAGGATGTAAACTCTATCAACTGACTCCACTCCCATCCTATTTAAAGTTAGTTTCTCAAGTCATGAGATGTGCCCCTCACCTGTACACACACACATCCCTTGGTATTGCTCTAAACTTAAATGTCCCTTGAGTATTTGTTAATGGTAAATGTTGTAATAAAGGTAAAATAAACTAAACTGGAATATTTGGGGGACATAAAGACACTAGGTCCAACTAGAATCAAGGACACTACAATACCTACAGCAGCGACAGATGTCACAACCACAAGTGGTAAGTTGTCTCAGGAATTGATCACCTAAAAGATCACACTCAGAATGGCCATATGAACCATTTTCTACTTTAAGTTACGTAACACTTATCAAATTTGCTTTTAACATTTACAGTCCAAATTTCATTCTTTGCTGTTGGTAAAGTTTTTTTAACAGGTAAGATTAAATACCCGAGGGCACCTTTGCTGGCCCAGTTCCCTAGAAAAGAACGACAGAACAAAACCTGACAGTACTTGATTTGAGACTAAAACTTTTACTTATGAACATAACAGAAGATAGTTTGGAAAGAAAGTTGGCTTAAGTCTTTGCCCCAAGAACACTGTTGCCCAGTGGTCAAAAATTAACTTGAATCTTTTAATTTTTTCTCCAGGTTGAGTAACTGAAGCAAGTTAAGGGAATTACAAACATCCTTCAAAATGCTTGGTAGAAAACTGATGCCTACAAATTCAAACTAATCTTCACATATGAATAAACGTGTATTACTCTGTGCCTCAACTCTAAAAAAAACCAATAACAGTAGAAACAAATACCCAGGTGAGGAAATCAATACTGGAAGGTAATCATTCCATTAGGAGCAACACTAACTAGATACAAAAACATGAAGCGAAGTTTATAGAGTATAACTGAAAGCTTACAGTCCAAGTATAGTAAAGCTCAACAAATGCAGTTAAATGGGGACACCAGTTTGAACTTAAACCATTTTGTTCAGTATTTTTTAAATAGCAAAGCATTTTTTTCCACAAAGATTCCCAGACAATGTGGGAGAGATTTAAGAATGTCCAGGTTTGAGACCTGGGCAAATCTTTTTGGTAAATTCCTTGGTTTTACACATTACCCTAAATAAGGAGTCTGGTACTTAGACTAATATACAGAACGTACAAGGACAACTTGCGGTCAACAGTGTCACTAAGATTTTTCCCAAAGAGGTAACAACTAAAAAGTCAAACTAATATTCTATCTTCAAGTTCCTATGACTTTAAAACATTTCAAAAATGAAGATTTCTTGCGGCCTTTTAAAGAGAATTTTATTTGAGTGGTTCTTACAAAGATTGTTGCAATATGAAAGTCATTTGTTTGATAGAAATATCAAGCTGTCTTGTCAAACACACTGAAGTAACCCAAAAATATATTTCAGAGCTCACAGAGCTTAAAAAGAGCAAAGATTATATATGCAACCAGACAAAACCTATTTCTGCATTTCCTATTTCTTACTCAGACTGCTTTGCTCACCAGACTGTCACTGAACATCTTGAGGAAATGCAGGGATCATTTTGTTTGGAATCTTAGACACACCAGAACACATAATATTTACAAAGAAACTTTTACAGATACATTAACTGAAACGATACCATCCAGAAATGTAATTTTGGAATCTCCTTTTCTTGCCAGTTGATCAGAATGCAAGATGAGATGTTAGTCAAACAGCCCTTTTAGCTGTCTTAAATTTCCATAAACTGTCTTCCAGAAAACTCTGCTAAACCATTAACCAAATATCAACATTAGTGAAATGTAACTGCTGTGTAAAAAGTTAGGCTTCTGAAACATTAAAAACATCATTACATCCCTGTCTGCCTTTTTATGTTAAGCACATTTGTTCCCCTAGAGCTATTCCTATATCCTTAATGTAATTTTCTACATGTACACTTAAAAGGCAGAACAAGAGAACAGCTTTGTATACAGTGGGATTTGCTAGTTAGGGAGAATGAGCACACTGCATTCCTGTTAACATTTTTATTTTTTTCAGTGTAACAGGAATTGTATACAAATGACAGTAGACCCTTGCCTCTTTATTTTTATCTAAATAAAAGATAACTCAAGATGAATTCTCAAGAAAAAAAAAGCTATGTACATAAAGGACTGTATTTTCCTTCATCGTCTACTTGGAACCAGTAGTTGTGTTGCTGTCATAGAGTCAGGAAAGAGGTTGTGATAAGTTGGAAGAGGTACATATGCTGCTGTTATCATTTTACCTGTTGAAAGAAACAGATACAATGGTTTAGTATCTCAGATTAATCACTCAGATAAGACCCTTAATAACAATTACTCAGAAAAAAGGTTGAACTCACCAGCAAACCACCTGCCATGCAATGCATTGACAGCAGCAATAGCTGCAGCAATTGATGGGCACTTCACATACACATTGCCCTAAAATACAACAAAAAAGGTTAAGGGTGTTGTGATATACCACATGGATTCCAACAGATTTATTCAAGATGCCTGTACAAAAATTAACTGCTCTATAAACACAACTGTTTCACAAGCTACTATATACACCTAGAATTTTGTTGAGTTTTATCCACCCAAAAACTAACCTTGCTACTATGTTTTATAATTTGAATGCTGCTTAAGAATGAAATCATGGTACCAGAATTTTCATGTTACCAGCAACATTGCTACATGATGATCTGATATAATTTAACTGTTTTCGAAGTGTCTTTATTACCGAGGGGGTGTTATTTAGTCAGTATGGTAAAGCTTCCTTCAGCAAAAAACAGAAACACCCTCTAAGGAAATACAGTGATCATAAAATACCCCCAAGTACGTGTGAAAATCAAGACAAAAGAGAAGTCAGTCTATTAAGATTAAAATACCTGAGCTGAATTTTTGTCAACATAAATATGAATAACTCCTCCATGTTTATTACATTCTTCAATCACATCATCTTTAATCTCCGTATCCCATCCAACTTCTTCTTCTCTGTAGTAAGAAAAGTATTAAGTCTATTAGAAACTACTCAAACTCAGAAAATGTTACATATATACTTTTATTTTTAAACGGAGGTACTGGGGATTGAACCCAGGACTTCATGCATGTTAAAATGCATTCATTCTACCACTAAGCTATACCCACCTCCCTTATATATTCTAATTTGTATTTAAAAATCTTACATGTGTTCTTTTAATTTAAAGAAAATCATTGCTGTTTAACATTTACAAAGCAGTGATTTACTGGCATCTACAAGACACTTATACCAAGCTTATCACCATTTCATAGGCCTGAGAAAAGTATAATGGTGACACAAACAGAAACAAACTTCACAGAAAACTACTAGCTGTAAGTTGAAAGCAAAATCTGCATAGCTTTAATTCAATTCCAACCTTACAAACACAAAGGAAATAATTATATGCATAAAATTACTACACAAAAGGATCAATACTATCAAACGTGTTAAAACAATCTAAACGTTAACTCAGACAATTTAAACATTAAAGCTTTCACAACATACCCTCTTGAACTTGATGGAAGTAAATTACTTCTTTAGAGTTTTTTTCTTTTAATGGGGGGAGGTAATTAAGTTTGTTTTTTGTTTGTTTATGTAATGGAGATACCGGGAATTGAAGCCGGGACCTCATACATGCTAGGCATGCACTCTACCACAGAGCTATTCCCCCGCCCCGAAGTAAATTACTTACGTTTGAGGGTTAAACATGTTAGACAGCTGGAAACACTGTGTTGCAAGAGGTTGAACAGAGGCAGCTGCAGCTAATGCTGAAGCTAAAAAAAATGAGAGAGAGAGAATCAGTTTCATGGAAAGCGCACAGGAATATCCCTGATAAATAAAACAAGGCCAAGTATAACCACTTGACCCAAAGTGCGACACTAAGGTCGTCAGTCCCTTCACTAACTTACCATATTTACAATGCTATCAAATATCAATGTATGTAACAATGCCCCATTTAAGTTGCCAGAAAACTGAGGCCACACAATATTTGAAATAGCTGATCTTGAACTTCAAGTGGGCACTTTATTTTTAGAAGGGAAATCCTTAAATGTAATGAAAATTCTTTCCATTACACAAATATCAATACAAATCAATCCAGAAAAGTAAAGATTGATTTTGTAAGACTGCTAGAGTTATAATCTGAGAAGCAGGGATGGCAAAAAGACATTCTTTAAAATTGCAACTAAATCTATACTCTGTTGTATTTCTTAGGTTTCTGCCCATTAATAGTTACATATTTTCTTTTCATTTTTAAATAGAGGTACTGTGGATCGAACACAAGACCTCGGGCATGCTAAGCCTATGCTCTACCACTGAGTTATTTTATTTCCCTCCCCCCTCATATTTCCTTCTAAATATATAAACATTATAAAAGGATGTAGTTTTAAAAATAATATACATAAAATAATTCAAGCATTCAAGACATTCTAGGACTGTAAAACCTATTACAAAATCAAATGTTGAAATGACTGGGTTTGTTTTAGCAGGACTAAACACTACGAAGAGCAACATGTATATACCAGTAACAGTCATTGTTAAAAATTTTTTAAAAACTACTGGACACTAATATTTAGGAGGAAACTTAAACCTCTATTGGTTTTAAGTTTGAAGTGAGGCCATTTTTTAAGATAGTTGCTCCACTGCTTTAATGTGATTTAGAAAACATTACCAGTCGATGTTTCTTACAAAACTCACCGTAATCATAATATTTGACCAAAGTTCATTCCAATACATAACAATAACCAAAGCTAAGGATAAAACAATGCATTAGAAATTATGGTAATTAAAATGGATGATCACCTGAGAAGTATCAGAAGTATTCCACTGAATAAAAATTAGGGCTGCGCATGAAATACATCATAAAAAACTGATCGTTTCTCATAGAGTAAGTGCTTTTTGCTTCTTTAACTTTACTTCAATAAATAAGTATCTTTCATGAAACTTTGTAACAAAAATGCTAAAATAACTAACATGCCAAACTCTACTGGAGAAAAATATCCAACTGTGCTTGTATGACAATTAAGGTAAAATGAAGCCTACTGTGTATCTTATCATAAACAAATTAAAGTATGCTTGGGAAAAAATTTCAGAGGTCATTATATGGTATGAATACTGAAATGTATTAGAAAATGTATGATGGAAATATTCCAACTCAACGTAGATGAATGCAGAACACAATTAATTCAGAACAGAAATATAACTACTAGGAAAATCCACCACTTTTATTTTTAAAAATCTGTTAGGAAAAAAAGGATTGAGCACAATTGTCTTATATGCTGGAAAAATTAAAATATACATTTAATTCCAATCAAAGAACAAGGACAGACCTTTATAATGCAAAATCGTTTTCATAACCAATATTAACTATATCCTATAAGATACTAAATTTGCTCCATTAAGTAACAGCAATTTTATTAAAAACTAGCATATTTTATCAATTATTTCAATCTGAAATCTGCATGCAATTTAGTTCAGGATAATCTTCTCATTACTTGGTACTGCTTATACAAATCACTGGAGTTAGAACCAGTTTTTCCTAACCTTGTATTAATTTTACAGACTCCATATTCTGAAAGATTTGTCTACTAAAATGACAAATTTCATTTTCTGACATCTATATAAAACTTACAATCAGAACACAAAGATAACAAAGAAAGCTGAAAATAACTGTGAGCAAGCTAAAGCAAAAAAAAAAAGCATGGATATTTATCATCTTTATCCGTGTAACTCTTAGTAATGATTTGGGATTAGGCCTTCTAAATATGAATTACCAGATAGCTTACTGGTAGTGACACTGTATGTCATTTTGACAAAGTTGGGCCCAAAATACAAACTACAACAATAATCATATAATAAATGTATACAAGTATGTCTTGCTATATTCACATCCACTTCAAAAACAAATAAAAAACTTAACTCACCTTCAGTCTGTTGGGAAAGTCTTGTTTGCAAATCTATAACAAAAGAGAATTCTACAGCTCAGTGCAGGAACAATGAAGAGCCTCAACTAACAGGGTAAATGTCAGGAAAGCATTAATAAAAGAGGACTATAGTAGCAGGGTTTATAAAAATGAACTTATAGTAAAACCTGGCAGCCAAACCTCCTTCCCCATTCCTCATTGACAAGGCTTTGGGGCCTTTTTCTTTCCTCCTATCCTAAGAAACTAATGCCTCTCTCTTCCTATTCCTAGTACTCTTCCACATCTCAAATTCATTCCACTATACTACTCTTTACTTGGGAATAATGGGAAATGGGGAAAGGGAAGCACACCGGTCAGAAAATGCATGAAAACCCTGATCTTGAGAATTCAATTCCAAGTACTTGGGATATTCAACTATGTATTTTTCTACTAGTATCAGTAAGCATTTTAAACTTTAGAAGTTTATAATAAAACAGTAAATACTGGAACAGCATACATCCAATACCTATAAACACTTTCAATAATCTACCAACTAAGTAGCAAGAATATTACCAGTGAGAAAGACACCATTCTAACCATATGTATATATTATTTTTAAAATTCTTTTAAATTTTAAGTTGTCAAGTCCAGCCTGGAAAGGTGGCAGTTTTATTAGGTCTAGTTTCCTGGTCTATTCTGGAAATTTAAAGAGGCAGGAATTAAATTTAATGAGATTTACTATAATTTATGAAATATAAAAAATTTTAAGCATCTAATCTGTACTAAAACAGAATGGTGATTTCTACCAATATATTTTCACTTCTCATTAACATTTTGTATTAGAGAGCAAATAGCCGCCAGCAAGTGAAAACACCAAGTCTGAATATAAAGAAAATGTCATATATTGGTGAAGTTATCTTGAAGTATACAACATAGAAACTATTTAGACTCAGTAACCTAATTTTAAAGAAGTAACATGTGATTCAATTGCAGTACTCTACTGCAGTACTCTACTATGATTTCGGTTTCTTTCCGAGTACAGAAAAATCATAAAACATGGGCAAAAATGAAAAGGGACCTGCAGCCCAAGTTATATGGGGATGTAAGAATACCTGGGTCCTAGGTGCTCAAAATTGGCATCTCAGGGAGCTGAAGAAATGTAACTGATGTATACTGAAGGAACTTGAAGATATGACCATAGGAACACTGTCAATAAACTTTAAATTATAACAGTGTCTTTTTTTTTCCTAAAATGGGAAAAAATGTATAGACATCAGAAATCCATGCTATACGAAGTGTACATAAATCCCTAGCAAAATTTAAAAAAGGACTCTTCAGGTCATTTGTGACAAGTTAGGAAACAAAGCATGGGTTTCATAAAGGTAAGAACTAACTTATCTTAGAAAGACCTGTTAAACTTCCAGAATAAGGACGTGGATATAGTGATGAGCCACTCTTGGTTTCAAAAAACAACTTTAAAGGACTTGGGGGACAACAGTCAGTGGTTTATTGAATCTCAACAAGGAATGTATAAGGTTTTAATGAAGACTCAATGGAAAAAAATACCCAGTTATATAAATATTTACCTAAAAATTAAGTTTTGATTAATTTGGTAGTAATTGCGATTAATAACTCAGTAGTAATTACAATTTTAAGAAAACAAACTGTTAAAACCCTCTATCAATAAACACTAAAAAAAGGGGAATATAACAAAATACATAAATAAATGGCTATTTTAAGAATAATCCATATGGACATTTAGAATTTTCAGCCTTAATACTATGAACTACACAGTGAGTGTGCCTAGGGAAATGTGGCCATTCTTTATTCATCATAGAATAATGGCTGAGGGAAATAACAATGTCTGACACTGAAAATCTTCAATTAGGCGAAGATACTATTTACGAATCAATCAACATATTTGATACAGCATCCAAGATATAACATAGAATTGTTTAGAAATGAAATCATAGGTCTTTTTAAAAAATTTTATTTGACCCCATGCATCCTAAGCACTTGCTCTATCAACTGAGCTATACCCCTACCTCCAAAATCATTTCTTTGCATTAAATCCCTAAAGGCAGGGAACAAATCTTGTTCACTAGCTGCTAGTGAAATACCTAGAATACAGTAAACAATCAAGCATTTCTCAAAATTATTGAAAGAATGACCTGAACAATGGGAAGCAATACAGGGATAAAGTTTTCAGATAAAATAGTAACTTTCAAACCAGACTAGGATGTATTTCTGGAAGTGATGGGTTTCCTTTAGTATCTTCAATTACAGCAAGTAGCATTCTATGAATACTTGTTCACTGTAAAGAAATTAAACGTCTAATACTTGTTTAAAAATCAAAATAAAGAAAACAATTCAGGGAAATGGAGTCACCAAATGACTCATAAATACAGAAATGCACTAATAGTTATAATGTGTCTTCTCATAGTGATACACTAGATGGTTTTATCAGTAATTTTAAAGAACTACCTGTAAGATTTCAAAATAAATCATACAGTTTGACAGGAAGCACAAGACCCTAAAGGCAAATATTCTAAAATACTTAAACTCTCAGATATCCACTGAAAAAAAGGAAGCCACCCACTAAAGGAGGAAAGAGCCCACTACCTCTGAATAGTAAAGAATAATATAAAAGCAGAAATCATCTTCTCCTTTAATTAATGGCTTTTCAATTTAAAAGGAAATCATGAAGCAAACTCATGGAATTTTTTGTATAGGCAGTTGCAGTACTAATGATCTTATACATTTTACATACTGACAGTCTCACTTTATAGATAAGAACAAAGGACTAATTTATAATAGAAAATTGCCATACTTTCTTGGCTAACTCCTGTCCTTAACATCTCAAAATTTAATGCTATTCTAGCTCATCCATTTGGATTATCAAAGTTTAGAAAAGCAAATATCAGGTTACTGAGCCACAAAAGAAAACAGTAAGTTTCATTAACTGAACCCATTGTTACATAATTGTAATAAATTGTCAATTCTCTCCTTCTACTGCCCTCTCCAGGAACTTCATTCCCTAACTCAAAATCTCAAAAGACCTCTCAACAACTGGGGGTTAGGGACACGGACCATCTGAGCAGTTGAAAATTCTCAGGTAACTTAATAGTCGGCCCTCCATATCCTTGGTCATTTTGCATTCACGGATTAAGCCAGCCATAGATCACATAGTGCCGTAGTTATTTACTACTGAAAAAATCCGCCTATAAGTGAATCCTTGCCATTCAAACCCATGCTGTTCAAGGGCCAACTATATAGTATATACTAGTTAGGAAAGTAGTTTTTTCTGTACTCTTTAATATTGTAATTATTTTAAATAAAGCTTTATTTAAAGGCATCTTGTAGGTTTCTAAATTCAGAACATTAAAAACACCACATTTTTCCTTTAAAACAATATGAACTGAGTCTTCAAAAAATGATTTATCTAAAAAGATTTTACTTATAGTAATTTCAACTAAAAGTTGGTATGCAGGGTTCAAAACTACCCTGACAGTTTATTATGATCAGTGGATAATTATGTCCTATATCTTTACTCCTCTTACCTGAACTCTTGAAATTTAGACTAAAAGTACTTGATGAATTGAATTCTCAGTAAGTCCTTTTAAATGCAAAAATTTGGCAAATTTTCGAATTAGGTGAAAAAACAATGATTTCAAATAGAAAAGATTCAATTCCTACCTGCCACAGCACCAAATGCCAAAGAGCCACTCATTTGCAAAGCTTGCTGTGCTGCCGGTGGGATCTGCAAACCTGTACCTGTAAAAGAATAGGTCTTAAAAAAAGTCCCTGCTTTGTTAAGAGCAGGAAAATTCTAGTTTTCTGGGTACTTAATATCAAAGTCACCTCCAAAGTTAAACAAATTACAGTGCTCTGTCGGTAGCTGTGAGGGTGAGATTGTTTCCAGGACCCACTCCCCGATATAAAAATCCACAAATGCTTAAGGCCCTTATGTAAAATGGTGTGGTGTAGTCTGCCCTCTGTATTCACAGATGCAGAACCCGCAGATAACGAGGGCCAATATAGTACAAGCAGGACATTGTATAAGCACTGTAATGAAATTTATTCTCAAGTATGATGATATAATTATTACAGAAAAAGAATCCTGTAACATACGGTGTGGTACTCAAACAGCACTATCATAAAAGTTCCATTAAAACTTCAAAGCAAGGAATTTCACCTACAAAACCACATATGCTGCCCAAGAAAAATAAAGTTAACCCCAAAATAAGAAAAATCATTTTCTATTATTAGTCTGCATGGTTACCTTTCTCATTAACATACTCAGAACAATTCACAACACTAGGAAAAACATACCCTCTGCGAGTCTTGCCATTAATTGGAGACGACCAGTTGTTCCCAAGTCAATTCCAGTCCTTTCTAGTTCATCACTGTCCAAAAACGAGCTAGCACTGGAAGCATCAGTACGTTCAGTAACATGACCAACCTTCATTGGCCTTCCTGCTAGCTCAAATCCATTTAGTTGTTCCAAAGCTTTCTTGGCACATTCTGAATCAGAAAACTATATAATTGAGAGGGGGATAAAAAAGCCCAGTGTATTAGGTTAGTTATATACATAAGGTAAAGAAACACTTACTTATTAAATCTAGTATACTCAATAATTACATCTGGAAAGATTATAGATAAAGTAGAAATTCTAACCTATAAGTAATATAACCTCAATGATCAGACCACAAAAGCTCATGCATATTAGATTTATTGATATGGTGTAAATGGCAAGGTATCATCAACTAATGACGCTTGTCTTTGGGAATATAGAATCTTAGCAACAAAATGTGAGAAGTAATTTTTCAAACTTCAAAACCCTTTTTAATATGCTGGGATGAAGTAAAATGGTGATTAAGAGTGAACTACTCAGAAAAATTAAAAGTTCACTCAGATTTTTAATATAAAATTTGATTTTTAATACAAAATCCTGGATCAAGTTTTATTGCCAATTAAACAGATACTATTCTTTGTTTCAGGATGCAGACAAAATGAAACTTTAATTCACACAATCTGGTTTTAATTTAATGGAAGAAAGGGCTATACTGTCACTAATTTCACAGCTTCATCTTTCATCAGAATATTTAATTGTTTAAAAATAATTCTGCTTCCATTAACTGAGATAGGAACAAACAGTAGTTAAAAATGTAACATTCACAAACACACAGGACCATGTAAACTTACATAATCTAGCTTTGCATACATAGTAAACAGTAAATCATAGTTAACAGTTTATATTTAGTTTGTGTTAAAAATTGAAGTAAAATGCTTTGCAAAATATGCCTTGTTTACTTAACATTTAGTAGTGTTCTAGTGAAAATATGCCCACTGTGCAGATAATTCAAGCACTAAGCCTGTTATATATAACACTAAATACTTAAGATAATAAGAATGAAATATTCATAATATAAATCCCCTGACCATGCTAATGTTACTAGAAACAAAATAATATGTTGGGTGTTTCATAAATAACTTCTCTTCTTTCACCAATACACACTGAGGTAGATAAAATTTCACTGACCAATGAAACAGGTTCTCATCACTACAGAATAGGTTTACACTTTATTTAAATTTGGATATAATACACAATTGTTATTTCTTTTTGTTTGGGGTTTTTGGGGGGGAGGGGTAAAATAGGTTTGTTTATTAAATTTTATAATACAGGTAACTAGGGATTTAACCCAGGATCTCCTGTATGCTAAGCACACACACTCTACCACTGAGGTATATATACCCTCACCCCTAACAATTGCTATTTCTTCATAAAAACTGGGACATTTAAAAAAAAAACTTGTCTATAATAGCAGCATTCGCGACAACCATCTGTATTTTAAACTGAAAATGTTTTGTGTTTTTTTGTTTCAGTTTTAGGGCAGGGAGGTCATTAGGTTTATTTACTTACTTTAATGGTGGTCTTGGGGATTGAACCCAGGACCTTGGGCATGCTAAGTGAAAATGTGTTTACAGCATTTTCCAAGGTTAGAAAATAATTTGAAAAACTGCTATCATGTAACTAGATTGCATCATGAAATAATACATAAAAGTTTATTTTTAAATGGGCACCTCCATTCACAATTATTCAAGCTGCCACCTTATACTCTATTCAGGGACTGGACTTCAAGGACAGCCACAAACACTTATAATAAAGCAATTCTGGTCACTGCTGTGCGTTATGTCCATATAAAACAATTTTAAGTAAAATATGATTACAAGAGACCTTCATGCAACTGACAGGAATGTGTCACAAGAGTTAAACTGAAGAATTCATAAAGGAGTGATTGACTTTAGTTATATGAAGAGCTGACTAAACAGACTGATCATATACAGGACAGTAAACTGCTTAATGTTTCACATTTGGTGGACACTTACAGCTACAAAGAATTGGCTACTAACAGTAAACTGATTCAAATCACTTGAAAATATTAACCATACCTCCTGCTCATTACCAATACCTAATGAAATTTTACACTACACTACTTGGGTCAAAAACTTTTACATTATGTTATTCATGCTAACTGCTTACCGTAATAAATCCATATCCCTTGGATCGACCTGTTTCACTATCCATCATGAGCTGGATACTTTCAATCTAAACATGAAAATTACAATTATCATTTAAGTAAAAAGGGGCAAAAGTATTTTATTCCTTGAAACATGACTAAAAAAATGTCTCCTCCTAAAAAATAATTAAAAGTCTATCACAATCCCTCATACCCAAAATATCTTCTACAGGCCTAGAAACTTCCTAAACAAGTTATACACTGGGAAATATTAGACAATCCTAAGTCTTTTGCACCAAAAACCACTAAAAATCTGAAATCCCTTGTAAAATACAATCAGCTAGAAATGAAATCAACGTGTTTCCTTCCCATTATGCTAAAGAAAAAAAAAAAAAACACCACCAAACAAAAAACCCAGCAAATGTTAATTCTCAATTATGCCAGACATGATAAATTGCCTAAAATGATGGAGTAACTAAAAATAACATAGGATGTGCTTGATGGCTGCACAACCCTGTGAATATGATACAAAGCAATGACTGTTCACCGTAAATGAATGAATTTTATCAATTACACCATAGCACTCCAATAAAGTAGGCCACACATAAAAAGCATGAAAAATTAAAATACAGCACCCATACGTTGTACTTCTTCCTATTCTGGTTATTTCAAAATAGTATTCATTTTGTAATGACTGACCAACTCATACAATTATGGTTTTGCACCATTAGTATGCATTTATGCCCAATAAAGCACCCACAAAAATCAGCACCAAAACTGTTATCAATACTGACAACTGAAAACAGTTTAACAAATGGTCAAATCGGGGTGGAGGATAGTGAGAGAAAAGGGCAATAAAGATTAAGCAGTGGATGACGTACAAGAACAAAGATTTTTATTCATGGTCACACAATGAATCTTTTAAACCAGAGCACAACCTAGTAGTAACATTTATTCTATTCTAAAATCAAGACAAGCAAATTTATCCTCATCATTAAAAAAAAAATGGGGGGTTGCACTTTTTTAAAAATTAAAAAAAAAAGGGGGGTGGGGGTTAATTAGGTTGATTTATTTATTTAATGGAGGTACTAGGCATTGAACCCAGGACCTCACGTATGGTAAGCAAGACTCTACCACTGAGCCCTCCCACCTTTCCATGATCATTTTTAAATGTACAGAAGTATCAAATTAGTATGTTGTGTACCAGGAACTAATGCAGTGATACACATCAGTTATACTTCAAAAATAAACTCACAGAAAAAGAGATCGTATTTCTGGCTACCAGAAGTGTGGGAGTGGGGAGGAGTTAGATCCAGGTAGTCAAACGGTATAAGATAACTTTAAAGTATTAGGGAACTAGGGATGTAATATATAACATGATAATTAACACTGCTGAATGTTATATGTTAAATTTCAAGAATAAATCCTAAGAGTTCTCATCACAAGGGAAAAAAATTTATTTCTTTAATGTTGTGTCTGTAAGATGATGGATGTTCACTAAACTTACTAGGGTTAATAATTTCATGATGTAAGGAAGTCAAACCATTATGTTGTACACCTTAAACTTACACACTGCTGTATGTCAATTACACTTCAATAAAGAGGGAAGGAAAAAAAGAGGACCACTGGGCAGAAACAGTCTAATTCCTTATTTAGCAGAAAAGCTTCTCTATATACACCTAAAATTTTCAGTAAGAAAAGAAGTATCCAAAAAAAACCACAAACCAAGAAAAAAAATCTCTTGCTCCAAATGCACAGTACAGTATACCTTCATCATTCAGGTTTATTTTTTTAATGAGTGAATCTAATACTATGTATTTCACTGTAATGTTAGAAATAACATTTTTACAGATTCTGTCTTCAAATAATATCCTTCAGGGAATCTATTTTAAACTAAGTTGTCACAAAAACTTCACTGAATCACCCCCTCTCATCTTAACATTAATCTCATATAAACATGACAAAGTAAACAAATTTTTATGCAGTTGTATTAAGTATCAAGAACCTATTTAGGATCCTCTGAAAAACTTAGGACTTACCCTTCCAAAAGGCTCAAAGATCCCCCGAAGCATATCTTCAGTTATGTTAAAATGTAATGAGCCCACATAAAGCCTCATAGGTCCAGCACTTCCCTTTTGTAGATTGTTTGCCATTGCTGCAGCTCTGTTCTTCTCCGCCTACGAGTTAGATAAAACAAAATGCACATCACACACATCCATTTGGTACGAATAAAACTCATTCTGAACAAAGTAGTAAATCCTATTCACATTTCAGGTCTGCTTAATGACAAATGATGTCAAATTTTGCTAAATGTAAGTCATACATAATAAAAGGACAAATATTGTCTGATTCTGCTTACATGTGACTACAATTATAATGGCACTGAATGGTTCAAATGCCAAATTTTGAAATAAAAATTTTAGATTTTTACTAAATATATGACATTTTCCCTGAATAAAAAATTTTTGGATTAAGTTTTAAAAGCATACAAAACTCATATACAAAGCAATTACACAATGCATTTCATAAATGTGATATGCCAGTAAGATCATTTCCTAGAATTGTTACATTCATTATTCATTTAAATCAATGAACTCTAATGATCAGTTACTCAATGTGTAGTATATCAAACAGCTGCCTGTCTTAAAAGGATTTATGTCAATATAAATCAAACCAAATAAATCATTCAATTCAGCTGTTATTTTTCTCATACCAAGGCCTCCTCAAAGGAAACAGCTCTCAATTTACATTATACCACGAGCTCCTTTTGTTTTAACAAACTGGAGTACAAGAGGTTAAAGTTAAATGAATCCAAAACCTCATTTATGACTTTGATGTATCTCAACCTTTTGCCAGGCCAATCAATGTACAGTTAGTTTGTCCTCCTCCATCATAGGAATGAGTTGAGCAATGATCCCTCCCAGTCTGTTTTCTAACAATTATTTTCTTGTTGCTTACGTGAAATTAAGTGATAAATACCCAGTATTATATACTCCTAAAACATTAAGTAGGACCCATCATCACCTTTGAGATGACAGGACTTAGTAAATAATTTGACCATAGTTTTTAGAAGAGCTATTTAGCAGTAAGACTAGAATTTCACTTCAGATTTGGTTACAAATCTTGTACATAACAATAAAATTACGTAACCTGGATGAAGTAACCAGATTATTTAGGAGTTATGTAGTATTTACTTCAGTGGTTTGAAAAGCAATCAACAAGACTATTGTATCTTGTATTGCTCAAAAATATTCCTTAAACCCTAGTCTCTCCATTTTAAAAGTGAGTTATGAAGTAGTAACAGAAATCAATTTTGTTTCTTCTCAGTACAAATAAGTACTGGTGAAAAATCCTAAAAATACTTTCATATTATATACTCATTAGAGTAATACACCCCAGTTTTCTCACACTTAAATGAACTTAAATATTAATGCTAATTTCATTTTTCCAAAGGCAACAATTATTGTGGAGCATCAGCAAGGAGAAATTAAATCATAATTTGGATTATCTTAAAAGATATTCTCAAAATTAGTTTGAAACATCTCACCTTCAAGAAATGCTAGAGCTGACAGCTATTCAAACTACTCTTAACATTATAAAATTTTACACAAGTGTGTATTTTAAAACTGTAAAAATATTAAATTTCTTAAACATGTCAAAATCATTCCATTTGAAATACAGGAAAGGGAAAACATGTTCTTAGATGCTTTTATCCCCCAAATGTCATCACAAACCAGTAAAATTCTAGATCAAGTTCTCAAGTCTTCTTCTGCATGAGATAGATATTTCCAAGTTACATTAAAATCGAACGGAATAGTATTGAAAATACATATTTATCTAAGAAATCAGGACAAAGCTGTCTTTTTTCTAAAGCTATCCTGAGAACACCTGACTCAGGATAATATGCGGTGACTACGTAAGGCACAAGCACTACAGTTCACAAACAGCAGGATTCTAGCACTATGAATGATCCAATTCTTAATCAAGGAAAAAGTTACCTGTGATGCCTGTACAATGATTGGCACTCCTAAAACACGCTGGCCAGTTAATCCTATTGCTAGAGGCACTGAGCTAACATCAACAAATTCCACATAAGCAATTCCTTTAGACCGTCTTGAATTTCTGTCAGAAATCATCCTCACATCTCGAACCTAACAATAGGAACAATTCCAAGAGACAAGAGGGGTGTTAATGATATAGTATAACAAGCCATTAAAAAAACTTTTTAAATAGGTAAACTTGTAAGCTCAATTCATTTACCAACATTGACCAATTCCAACACTATTAAACTTCCAAATGAGGCAAGAGAAATGATATCAAAAATAAATTCCCGTGGAAGGGTGTAGCTCAGTGGTAGAGTGTGTACTTAGCATGCACAAGGTCCTAGGTTCAATCCCCAGTACCTCCCATCAATCAATCCACCTAATTACACCCCTAAATTCCCTAACTAAATTCCAATAAAGCAAAAAATTTGTTATTTAGATGTTTTCTCATTTTGATGGTTATACTGAAAATTGTCACACTGAGAATTATTAAAATGTTTGCAATTTCTAACTTACGTCAAATTTGTTTCTTACATATTTATAAGAAATATATAATTATAAATTATATACATTTCTAAGAATATGGACTATTATATATTTATATGTTTCTCCCTAAATAGGCTAAGATTACCTTTCCTACTGTAGAGAAAAACTCTTCCAAATCCCTTGGGCGAATTCTTGCTGCCAGCTGCATGCAGAAAACAGTCCTTGCATCTCTTTCCTCAGGAGTTAGGTTATCAATCGGTTCCCTAACAGGAGTGAAGAACATAGAATTAACTTTATTATTTTAAAGTTAACGTTTAACATACATTTTCAGTAAACAGAATAAACTTAACAGATGTTAGTTTGTCATTATTCCCAAGCCCATTTTTCACTACAAAATGTCCATAAAGTAATTCAACATGACCCAATTCCTTCAACAGGATGACAGTTACTTCTGATATTATCTACATTATCAGGACCAAAGTCCATTGGTCTCTCAATCTTACATGGTACTTTCTCCAAGGTAATGGCCAATCAAAAGCCTGAGAATTTAATGACAGTCAGAAGTAATAACCCCTGACTAGCCACAAATGTCGGACTGGTCCAAAATTAGTGGAAAGGATGACTCCCTACAAGGAAATCATAAAGTGAAATTGTTTTATAATCACAAATGATAAACTGGAAAGTAAAACCCCAAATGACAAAAACTACTGGGCTCTTTAGAACTTCATTTCACAAACTGAGATAGATACAAGGAATAATGAGGGAGTTGTTCATTAGAATTAGATCAGTCTAAGATTCTAAAAGTTCAGTGTCTGAAAAAATGTTTCTTGATGGTTATAGAACACAAGAGTAACAATCAGCAAATCAAAAATGAAAAACAGATTATCTAGACAAATACTAATAGTGGGATTCAATTTACTCATTTTTACCAACAGATGTAGTATACTTCTGAATTTAGAGGAAGCTAAATGCCCAAATAAGTGAGAAAAATAAAAGAACAGAATAGATTAAATTTAATTCCATGGATTTCAAAGAAAAGTAAGTGTCTAAAACACCATTATCTGTTATATTATCACTAAGGTTAATGTTCTAAGTGAATCCTTAAAAATGTAGGCATAAACATGCTTCTTTCTTAACCATGTTCTGGACAGTCTCAAAATTACCTCTGAAATACTCTGCCTACAAACTCAGGTACATCCCCTTGAGAAATCAGCAGGTAATTTTAAACCTATTACTGTAAAACAGAGGTACAAAGCTAGACTAGATCCAGAGACTGAGAACTAAGAGGATTTTCTTATGAGAGAAAACTAAACATTAGAAGAGTAAAAACCTCAGTATCTGTTACAAAGAGAGCTTTTAAAATTAAGGCTTTCATCAAATCTTAGAATTACAACATATCAAATAGTAAGATAAAAGGTTCCTTTTAAGGGAACCCTTTAAGAAAGTAGTAAAGAACAATGCTACTACGTAACAAAATGTTTCTTGAACCAAAATGGTAGAATGGACAAATAAGTCTTATGTTTAAGAGGAAAATACCTCACAAAAACATTCAAGAATGTAATAGTATTCGATACAACATTGTAAAATGATTATAAATCAATAAAAAATGTTAAAAAAAAAAAAAGTCTCCAAAGCAAGACCCCAAAGTATCAAACTTTTCCCTATAACCTAACTATACATCACAGAACAAACCTCAAGAAGACTTATAGGAGTACAAAAAAAAAAAAAAAAAAAAAAAGTAATAGTACAACTTATGAACAAGTCAATTCAGTTAAGACTTTGGAAATTAAATACTTTTCTCAAATAAGGGAACAAAATAATAAAACTCATGATTATTTCAACTAGTTTCCCACAAGAAGTTATTTCAATAATGCAAAGTTTATTGATTCCAAAGTTAAGTGAGTAAAGCCTCTCAAGTTTTCTATAGCTGTCATTAAAAAATTTAGTTAGTATAAAATATAAATAAACGCATATGTAGTATCTACATGTTAAAATTAGGTAATTATTGCACTACTTTCTTATATGCAATTTATTGAAAACTTAAGAAATTCACATTAACAGCACTCTAACTGCAAAATTCAAGATTTTATGTGATACAAATTAATAAATGTCATTAATTTTAGCAGTAGCATAAATTGTAAAAACTTTATAAAAGCTAAAAAAAACTCCAAAGAAAAGAAATAGACAACAAATACCTCACAGGGCTCTTGTCTTTTCTGAATGGACTTTTGCTTCGGGAACGTCGTCTGCTGCAAAGTTAAAAAGTTTCAAAAGTTACCCAAAAAAGTACACCACATTAGTTCCTTGAAAAACAATTTAAACAATTCAGAAGTATGTTTAAAAACCTTAATTTGATGCTATGAGGCAACCCAATCTTTCCTCGGATGGCACTGTTAAATTTTGGTCCGGAGCTAAAAAGGAAACACAAAATTACACTAGTTACAGGGTTAGGGTCTTGCTAAGATCGCGTTCATGCGCTCTCCAGCAAGTTTAACATTGTTTTTAGGCTGCTTGTTTTCCACCTCAATTATGAAGAGGAAATAAACAGACTTTTTCTTGTCTTAACTGTATCCCAGGCAAACTGCTCTTATAGTTATCCATCCTGGACCACTGAGAGTTGCCAAGACCAAAGGTTACAGCCTCAAAATTTTCAATATTCTGAAAATGTTCAATTTTCATTCTAGTTTAGAATACATATTTATGAATATATTCCTGAGGTTTGGGGGGGGGGGACCACACACATACAAAGTGAAAATTATCCTGAACTTCCCTCACACCAGGAGTAACTATAACAATACTGTGTGTATCTTTGCAGATTCTTCCTCAGGAATATACGTGTTTACAAATATGCACATATATAATATTCATGTTTTCTTGAGGAACTTCTTTTAAAAACTAAGGGACTAAATTTTTACATAAAGGAACTCAAACTTTTCCATTAACATTAAATCTTAAGAGACTGTATTAGCATATTCAGCATGTCATACATTTCAGTTCTTTGTGACAAAACAGTCCATAGTAAAGATGTGAAGGAAGTTCATCAATTCTTCAGTAAAGTTCTTTTTTGAGGATTTGACATATTAAAGGAATGTTTTCAAAAAAGATCACAAAAGTAACTTTAAAAAAAAGCTTTATTCTATAGTCTAAAAAAATTCTGAAAAGGCCCAGTAATTTATGGGTCTTTTATTTTTAAAGGCCAAACTAACTTAAAAGGACAGGTCAGATGTCCCTCAGTGCTCATCCTGCTGTCCTTTACCAGAAGGGTAGCAAAATGAAAGTATCTGGTGGTCTTCGCTCAACATTTGGATTTATTTTCAGACTCTACATGTACCTATAACATCAAGTGGTTCCAAGTAAAATTGTATTATATGGGTCCTTTGTAATAATAATAATAATAATAATAATATGATGATGATGCAATAGTAAGTAGTAATGATAAACAATACACATTTACTGTATAAAAAAAGAATCGATAAACTATTTTCTTTCCTCTTTAATTATAAAAGTCTCAGTTACCGCCTTGGGTAGTTTAAAAAATCACCTGAAATCAAACATAAGAACCAAATCATTTTTAAGTCAGACCAGGACCACAGGCTGACTTCAAGTATTCGTCACTCATCAGAGGTAATAGTATTTAGAATTTATTAAAGTAATTATTTTCCCCAAATTTAATTCATTCTAGTAAAAAAGAATGCAGTAACTTTTGATTAATTAGACAAAAAGCAAGTATTTTCTAATTAAGCACTCATAATTACAATAACATTGTGGTCCTTTATAAACTGTTAAAAACATAATGAAATAACCATCTAGGAGGACCTTAGAGAACAAGGAATGGAATCCTTTTTAATTGAAGAGCTAGATCAGGACTCAAAGTGTTACTAACTTTATCAGCTTTAAATAATACCAAAACATTTCATCAACAGCAGTAAGTATTGTGGGTGCTTTAACTTACATTCCCTTCTCATTCAAGACTCAATAGCTTATCTGTCATGGTTACCCCCTTTTTAAAAGAGGAAACTAAAGCTTATTTAGAGTGTTTAACTTTAATCAAGTACTTAACCAACTGAAAGAGCCAAGGCTCTTATTCAGGTAAGATTCCTGCTGTCTTTGAATTTAATCTTAAACCATTAAAGTTTTAAAGTTAAAGCTGTTAATTTTAATATATCCCAGTTTACAACAGCATATTTATTAACAGGAAAAAAACATCATAAAGTACTAGGGACTGTTAGATTCAATCCCCGCTTAAAGAGTTGTAAGTAGGCCTTCCCGAAGTCATTAATGTAAATTAGCTTTTAAAAAATGACTGCAATGAAACATTTCCAACTTGTTTAAATAACACCTGAATTTCCATAGTGACTTAACCATCAAAGCACTTCTGGTGCATTTTTACTATTAAAAAATCTTAAATACAAAGATGTGTGATGAGTCCCAAAATAATCATCAAGAACCATACACTAAATTCACAACTGGTCTGTCATTTCAGCTGGTAACAGCCACACAGACAAGATTTGTTAACTGATTACATATTTGACTAATTATACACAGCTGTAATTTGTATCCATCTGAGCTTTAAAATTTCAAATAATTTATGCACAGTAAAGAATACTGTAATAGTTCACACACCCTTAAGCTTTCACATATTTGGCATTACAGTACCAAATCTTTTCTCAAAAGCACTTTAGTGCTTTAGCCTAGTTTGGATTGGCATACAGTTAGTATTTTTAGATAGAATTAACAGAAAGTGCTCTGTATGCCCAGTAAAATG
Source organism: Camelus ferus (assembly GCF_009834535.1). Taxonomy (NCBI): domain Eukaryota; kingdom Metazoa; phylum Chordata; class Mammalia; order Artiodactyla; family Camelidae; genus Camelus; species Camelus ferus. Next base: position 38,420,410 of record NC_045714.1, read on the forward strand.
AATGTTATGTATTTGTCCGCACACTGTATTTCTACTGGACTTTTCAATGCCAGTATCTTTATTTAATACTTTCAAACTAATCATATTGAAAAATAAAGTCCTACAATTCAGATCAACTCAGGTTACAGTGCTATCTGGATACCCACAGAAATCTCTCAAACCAGTTATCATCATAATTACAGTTACATACTAAGGACTTCTGTAGCGGCCTCTGAATCTGCGATCTCGACTTCTTGAACGACTCCGTCTCCTTTCTTTGCTTCTACTTCGCTTCCTTTCTCGGCTTTTGCTCTTTTTCCTTTCTCTGTCTCTACTTCGCTTCCGTTCCTTACTTTTGCTTCTTTTTCGTTCATGACTACGACTTCTGCTCTTGCTTTTTTTCCTCCTGAGAAGAAAAATGTCACAATTATCTTGCTGGTTTAAAAATCTGCCAAAATATATTTCCTTTTATGGTCAAAAGTTTATCTTTTTTTATAAATTTACTTTGCTATTTTTATTATCATACAATGATACATAATCATACTTATGGAAAAATAATTCCTAGGTAAGGTAAATAACACACCACCTTTGCCGTCTATCTCTGAAAATCAGCAGTTGACAATGAATCATTTGAGAGGACTAAAATGTACAACGACCTTTCTTGAGAGTCAGCTACAGCTTTAAGAAGGAAAGGACTCATTGGTGGGCATAGATCAAAACCTAAACTTTTAAAATAAAAGTTTGACCATCATATAACTGGTCAACAAGTATTACTACAATCCAGAAGAGACAGTAATAAAATCAAAGTTATAATAAAATATTTTTAGAAAATATTAGTGCTGGGTCAATATATAAAAATTCTCATTAAATACACTAAGTTCTCTTAAGCCAATTTTGACCCAACTTGCACATATGAGTATTTTATTTCAAAGGGCCATACAAGCATCACTATTTTGGTTTTCATTGGCAAAATTACAATGAAAAGGACAATAAAACAAATACAGTAAAATGCATTCCGACACTCCTAGAGTTTAATGTGACCATTTCAAATACTTTCTTTTTAATGTTATGAGTTCACCAGAAAAACGGAGTATGCCATTTTTATGCCAGTTTATACAAGCCTGCAGGGTACAATAAAAACAAGAATCAACACTTTTATGAATCTTTATAAAAAACCTCAAGCTCTGAAAGGTAAAAAAGCCAGTCAGTCACATCTTTCTGTTCATTTCTGTATTCTTCACAGCGTACCACCCATTCATTTTATAATTAAATCTTACAATCTGTACCTCTGTCATCACCCAAATTTTAGAGGTGCCTTCAGATATTTCAATATAAATTGAAAGACATTTCAATATAAACTTATCCACTAAAATGTCATTTTGTAGTGGCAAAGATTATTAAACATTTTGACAACTCTACATCATTTGGAAATTTAAGTAACTGTTTAGCCCTTATCAAAACAAAGTTAGCACAAGAGCAACTGAAGTCTGCCTCAGAGAACCTGTAAGCAGGTCATCTTAGAGTGCATTGAAAATAGAAAATGAAGACACCCACCTTCTGGAATCTTGAAACCCACACTCCAATCACAAGGAGATGTAGAGCTTTCCAAGGAGGCAGAAACTTTGTCTAAAATTTCAAGATAATCCACCTGACTGTCAGAAATGTATATGCTAGGTAGCACATGACAGAAAATTAGGCTACACTCATTACTTATATAGAAGTCATCAAAGCAATGCCCAGAAGGGCAACAGGTAACATTCCAACTATATTGCATAAAAAACCCTGACACTATCTTTTAGACTAAAGAATTCTGTGAGATAGCTATAATCAAAAGTCCTAAGTATTATCAATCAGGGGACAAAGTAAAAATTAACTCCATCCCCCAGAAAAAGGACAGACAAATAAGTTATGCACTGCTCACAGATGGCCCATTGCAGAGAGATAGCCAATCTCCCAATTCACCTCTCTTTAGGCCCAAAACTTATTCCATCAAAGGAAAGGACTCGAAAATTGGAGAGATAATTTCAACTTAAGGTCTTCCTAGGACTGAGTCCCCACCCACATCTGAAGGCAACCCCAGACAGGTAAAAAGACAGCAACATACTAAGACATTCAGAAATATAATCCTCTTCATAAAAGCCCAAAAATTTAAGGGTGCAAGAAAGCAGTATACTTCTCATAACAAAATGAAGATTCAAAGAACATTTATTAGGGTAACTAAGAAGGTTATCAAAATCCACACTAATAGTCAAATCCTGTTACAACTTAAAAGGGACTTTCCAAAGTCTTTAGTGGCAGTGGAATTTTGTACTGAACATCATTGAAGTAAATGGTCCACTGGGCTGGGCCTTTGGACTTTTTGGTTATATGGCCTCTGCTGTAAAGGTGTTTTGCTATAACTGGATTTGACCTCTTCCATGTAAGAAGATCTAAATTTTAAATGCAAAGTACTCTGGAAAATAAGAAAAAAAATAGAAAAGTCATTTATTCCAAAATTTATAGATAATCCACACCACAGTAGCCAATATATTTCAACTGTGTCATTTAATGTTTTTTTTAGCCTTTTTTTGAGTAATTCCTAAAGAGCTTAACTGAATGGATGCTGGTTTAGACTTTGTAAAACTGTTTATACTAACATGTAACGGTCCCATGAAGGCAAGCTCAGGTACTTAAAAAGGTATACTTTGAGGTCTTGCCAAGCTCAGGGGTATAGCTCTTCAGTAAGAAGGCTAATAAGATAAACTAACTTGTGTTATTTATTAAACTTAGTTTCTTTTACTATTACCTGAATATGACTGAGTGTATGTATTTAGAATTACTATTTTTTAAAAGAAAACATTTACTAGTCAGTCAACTCTCAATTTCTCAGAACACACATTTTCGTACTGTTTTAAAACTACATCCCAACACTCAATGGCTTTTAGAAAACAATGAAGTTTTCGGATGAAAAATGCAACATGGCGCCTTCCTTTGATTAAGAGACTTTATACTAAAGACTAGAGCACAGAATATTTTGCATGTTTTATAATATATCACTAAGTAGAAAAACTTTCTTCTAGATAACTTTCAAATTAATTTGAAAGATTAATTCCCTTCAGGAAAAAAATGGGTGAATAGTTCCTGACTGAGCAAAGGAGCCATTTATTTAATCAGCTTTAAATGAGAATGAAAAGTCCGACAAATAATTTATACATTTAAAAAGATACTAGATGATAGTTGAAGTTTTGAAAAGGTTCTTCTCTTAAACAAAGAATCCTATGGGCCAATTAAAGAAAATCGCCCATTCTTCTATATAGTCCCATAAGACTCTTTACATTAGACATATAAAAGCCACTAAGTACCAGTCATTGAAAGTACGATGCTGATTTTCCTTTTAAAAGCTTGATAGTCTTAATGAGCTTAGATGCAGGATGAAAGCAAGTATGAACTGGAGATGGTGTTAGTAGCAAGGAATGACATCTAAGAATGGTACAACAAAGAAGGCATGAGCCCAATAGTTGGTGTCCTTACTCTTTTGGCACTAAGGGTGAGATCTTTATCCACCTACTAGGTCTGATACCTAGAGACTGGGTAATTTCAATTTATATGGATACCCTTTCCTAGGTTTTCTTTCAATCACAGAATTACAAATCAGAACCATTAATTAGGAAACTTACTTTGTTAAAAGGTCTAAAACCAGAGGACATTAAACCATGCAACGATTGGTTGACTGCCTCAAACCATAACAATTCAAGACTACACCCAACCCAATATCCACGAAGTGCTATGATTAGTGAAACTTAAGACTCACACCCAAGTAGAAAAAATGTAGGTCATGTCCCACAAATTGTATCATTTTGATTCATTACTACATTATTTTAGGGGTATTATAAAAGTAAACCTGAACAATCTGGTCTGACAATCTTCACTGTCATAAATTTCTCACTTTAAGAAATCGTATTAACCTACCTAACATAGTTGTTGTGAGGATACTGAAGTAGTATATTAATAAGCATTTTCAGCTCTTAAAAGAGCCCAAAAGAACCAAGTCGCTTATTTTACCATCATTTTTCATTGTGTATTATGGGGTCATGAACATGACAAATGTTTGAATATGACATCACAAAAAAGGCTATTAAAACAGCTTAATGCTTGTAATACAGACCCATGATATTAAGAATTTTAGAGCTGAATGAAGAATCCAAGAATTAACAGGATCCAATCCTATAAAGTGGATATGTTTATACTGTTACTTAGACTTATTGTATACTGTTTTCTATATTACTCTCTAGCACTGAGTTCCTGTTAAGGGTTACTCATTTAACCCAAGTAACTCGCATAAATATTCATAGTTTTTTTAAACTTTATTCTCACTATTAAGGCTATCAGAGTGTAAAAAGCTTAAGAAAATGAGAGCCATGTAAGAGGAACATTAAGAAGTACTTAAATGTTATAACATTACTACAAAACGAGCCTTTAAAGCAGCAAAGAGTACAAATAATTCACAGCTCTGACTCCAGCAATTTAGAGCAAACAATTCTTTTCCATAGCCTGATTATTATCTTCTTCCTAACCCATCCTCAGTGGATATAATAGTTTTACTGATAACATCACTAAAAAATATTAAGCCAAAGTTAATAAATTTAAGACAGAAGACAAGCTCTAATTCAAGAACTCTTATCCAGGTTGTCATGGATGGACTTGGAGGGAAAGGTGTCCAAAAGTTTCCTGAAATCTAGGGAAAGAGTCCATAGTTTTACATCCTCAAATAGCATCTCATTCCCAAAGGTAAAGAACCATTTTTCTAAAAAAGGCAAAGAAAAGCTTCAGGAGAGAACCTTACGTTTATGCTTTAGCCACAGGAATACAACTTAGGATCTCAATCACATAAAGCTCCCCCCAACCCAGATCCCTTCTTGAAACTTACTTTTTGCTACGTTCTTCATGGCCGTTAGCACTGCTCAACTTGTTCTCATCCTAAGCAGGGTTGATAGAAGAACATCATGAGGACGAAGTGGTAACATTTCAAGTTGTCAAAGGGTAAAGGGAACAGGAATAAGAAAATACAAAACAATTTTAAAACTAATTACTTATTTATAGTTTAACATGGAAGGCTATAAAAAAATTTAGATGGGTATATGTTTAACCACTTTCTTGCTTACAATTAAGTCATCAAGGTACAAAAGTAAAAATGCATATTAACATGTTAAACTTTATTTTCTCATATAGTTAGATATAAAGTTATCCAGATTTACAGTGTTGAAGTGGTTAAATAGAATTTCTATAAAACATGAATGAAGTCCTGTTTTGAGTTTTACTCCATGTGCTATGGCCCATTTGGTCAGTACCATGGCTCTATTTCTGCCTAAGCCCCAAGTGGCCATGCTAGCAGCCAGCCACTATCGATTTCCTGTGACCGATGCCATTCCTGAGATCTTCGCCCATTTCCGTTGGAGGGTTGGGACTGTAAGAGCTTGATGCCACCTCTGTCACACATCTCGCCCTGAAGCAAACAGGGATTCACACTGCTTTAGTAATGTTGACTCCCAAGAACCCAAGAAAGTCAATTAATAATCCACCAGTCCAGCCTAAACATTTCCTACTTCCATACCTGTTTCCATGGAATTACATCCATGTTAAACTAAGACACAGAATCTTAACATTAAAATAGAAAGCAGCTCTTCAAGAGTCTAAGCATTACAAAACTACATACACTATTCACAGCTTTTAAGAATTCATCCAAATTGGTACCACATGGTCGAGCTATACACTCCAAAACAAATGTATTATTTTAAAAGGTTTAGCGCAATGTTTATTTTAAAAGTTTGATCACATCAGTTATAGGAGTAAAAGTGCTAACTCACAAAGCTAGTTTGCGACATCAGAGATAATGCATGCATACTGCTATTTTCACCACCAACTGGTGAAAGAATGAAAAGACACTTTACTTTTACTGTGATACTGAAAAGGGTCAAAACCTATTATTAGCCAAAATAACTCCTTTGTCATTTTTAGTGTGAAATATTATGGCAGGGACTAATGAAAAGTAAAACAATATGGAGAACATTAAAATAGTCACCAAGTGACTCTAAGTTGTGATACTGCCTCTGTTGCTTTAAGAAATTTTTTTCTATTCAGGGATCCAAGAATTTTAATAGCTTTTTAACTGAGCAGCAGATCATCACCTGCCTGTTTTAATATTTACTATCACCAGTCTTATACATAGGATAAATTTTAAATCTCACCCATTTCTTCTTGTAAGACTTGTCTTATTTAGAGATTTGCTTGCCACAGACTGGTTATGCTTTGTTATTCTTGGACCCCTGCTGTTTTCCCAAACCACTACATTCACCTTTTTGCTATACCAAACTGGAGCTGGTAATTCTTAGTTGAGTCATTTTACCTAGGGGACCACGGTACAGCGATAAGTCACTCAATTACTACCTTATGATTGACAGTTCACACTGGAATCAAAGGTGAATTCATGGGAGTAGAGGTGAGATATCGTTAGGCAAGTCTACAAAGAGAGATAGATGGGCATTTATTCATCACGCTGAAGTGAAACTACTGCACAATATTATTACATCAATAGCATATATTTACTTTTGTAAGTTACATGTAATGCATCTCTGATAAGATAAATCAAGAGGGCTCCGGGGAGGTTAGTTTACATTTCAGCAGTAGTTTCGTGAATAATGCTAAATTAAGAAATATATACACCTCACTGACATGTTTTTTCTCACCTTCTTGTAAGGAGCTTCAAGCATTGCTTCAATATCAATATCGTCTGCCATTTTCTCTAAACGCCTAGATAAAAAATAAGAATAACTCAGTAAACACGTTTAAACTCTGCTGAATTTTCCTTCTTATCCGACGTACTCCGAAATTTAACCCCACAAAATGACTAACGTGGAACGACGCACTTAAGCAGGCTTGATCATCGAGTCTGAAATGTCCTCAAGACGGAAAACACTAAAGTAGATTAAATATCCGATTTTTCAAAAGCCTGCAGTGGCTCAAAAAAAACAGAAGCCGAGAGCCTCGAGCGAAAAGCGCCTCTTTCCGCGCAAAACCCGCGCTGCCATTTTAGGGGCAAAGGGAAACTCCCTCAGTAGGGAGGGGTTGTGTGCCATGGCAGCGTTCGGCTGGCGCCATGTTGGGAGGTCGCGGCCGGCCCAGGCCTCGAAGGGACAGGTCGCCATCTGCCCGAGGCCTCTATGGAGTCCTTGCCGCCCCAAAACCCTGAAATTTACCGAACCGGAAAAGAAGGGCGCGGTCGCCGAAATTGGGCCGATTTCTCCTGCCTGCCCCACAACCCCGCCGCTTAAGACCATCTAAGGAGTGCCCCTCAACCCAGAAAAGAACCCAACCTCTCAAAAGCTCTGACAATACGCAAGCCTGAGACACCTCCTTACCTGTGCGGGCTTTCGGGGCCCTGCGGTGCTTGTATTCGGAACGAAGGGGGCTGCTGCCGCCGCCGCTGTTGCTACTGTTAAGCCGCTAGGCCCAGGCCGCGGTACCGCCCAGCCCGAATTTCGGGCTCCGAGGGCGGATAGGCCCGAGCGAATCTAAAAGAAACAATGGGATTAGAGGAGCCCGCGCGGGAGTTCAGGACGGCGGCTTCGGCAGCTCAGGATCCACCCCTGCGACAGCGTCGGCAAGCTCTCTGAAATGGCGGCCGCTGCTTCCCCGTACTCACATTCACCAACACACATACACACACAAACACACGGGGCCTCACAGAGCCCTCAGCACGGGCTCTCGCGAGACGCTGCCTCTAGTTCCAGTCCGGAGAGGCCGAAACATCGCGAGATCTAGGCATTGCCCCAGCGACCATGGCCCAATCTCGCGCAATGATTGCACCACAGATAATCCCATCCCCCACGCAGAGAGGCGCCTTTGACTACCCCTTACCAGAAGGCGTCTACATCTCGCGAGACTGCACAAATTGCTAGCGTAAAGGCGGTTGGTAAACTTCCTGTCAATCTTTTAGAAAACTCAACGCTGAGTGGAGTTTGTTGGTCGCCACCGCCTCGTGGCGCCTCCTCAGAGCTATCTGAAGGTTTCTCCCTCAGAGCTGATGGTTTCTCCCCTCCCCCGGGCCTCCCACCCAGATGTCTGTCAAGGTCGCCATAAAGCTACCTAGTCCATACGGCGGTAGAATAAAATGAAAACGGTCGTATGTACATAATCCGTCCGGAGTGAAGACGAAGCGAGAAGCATGTAAGAGGGAAGGCGAAAAGAGACGTACAAGGCTGGGGACTAAGGGTGTGAAATAAAAATTAGATTTTCTGGCCTTTTGGAGCCAATGGACTAGGGCACTGCGTCGACTGTTAAGCTTCAAAAGACCCTTGAAGTACTGGAGAATGGCAAAGAGAAGGTGAAAAAACAAACTGCTCCCCTTGGCAGTGGATCAGTTTTATGCCCCCCAAATTGACAGCCTGGCCTTGTGTCAGGGTTGCTATTGTTTCTTCAGAAATGTCCCCCATTCCCCTGGGGCTTGGCTCCGCCCCTTAAGGCTCCTAGATGCCTGGCAGTTAGGGTATACGTTCACTACTTGTTCTTTGATCTAACCAGTGAAAAAGAACGGGGGGCGCAGGTGGGTGGGAGAGAGAGGGAGCTGAGAGGTCATTAATTATAATATAAGGCTTTTCCCTCTAAGATAAAAATGTTTGAAAAAATTAGATAACTTACAAGCAAAAAATCTTGAAGAAAATCCAGAAATCTGTTAACAGCTTAATGATTGAAGGCCAAGATCTGAAATGAGTTCGTGTAACTGCTCCAACACTGTGTGACCTTGGACAAGTGAATTAACCTGTCAGTCTATTTATTTCTTCCTGTGAAAAAAAGGCCAATATAATTACTAGGCTACACTTCTTGATACTGACCTACGCCAATAATGCTCACTAGTTAATTCTTAGCATTTAACCGGATTCCCAGCCAGGTGGACACTCAATAAATGAAAGAATGAAGGCCTAATAGGAGTAGAGTGAGGATTAAATGAGATGATACATGAAAAATGCCTGGCGTATATTTAATCCTCAAAAAAGTTAACATCTTTTATTGCTAAACAAAATTATTTAGAGGCAATGTAGGTATAAAGAGGCTTTCAATTTCGAGTTAACTTTCCACGCACGTGTTTCTTCTCGAGGGTTAATCGATTTTGCATAGTTATTCCCTTCTTTTCCTGAAAATTCAAATCCTCTTCTTATTTTTTAATTGTTGAAAATCATCACATTATATTGAAGTGCAATATGTCGGAAAAGACAAGCTAACCATTGCCTTCTCTTTTCCCCTGTAACTCCGGTGTTGTGACTTGTGAACTGTGCAAATATTAAAGCATAGGTGGTGGCCCCTTCTTAATTTGTTTGGGAACATGACAGGACAGAATTTGACCTTAAACCTCCAGGCTTCTTATTTAAGAAGAGAAAGATTTTAAGCTCTAAGTCATTTCATTATTGAATATCGCTTAAATTGTTTTCTGTTCAAGGACTATCAGAGTGACTGACAATTTAGCACACAATCCAGAAACACCAGCTGGAAAACTCAGTCTCTAAAACAGATTTATTTTTTATATTTAAAAGAAAATATTACAAGTGTAATATGCTTTTCATTCACTTTGCAAAACTTCTGTCTGTCTGGCTCATGGGCTCATTCCCCTATAATCATTTTGTTCTCAAGTCATTTGCAGCAAAAGGTCATTGAGTTATATCATCACCACCACCAAGAATATTCTACCTTAAAACTTACAGAAAGGAGTCCACAGTATAACTGAGAGCTTGGGATAAAGGAGGTAACAGATATTATGCTTAGAGAATTTGGTTGAAAATTAAATATATTTTGCCAGTGTGAGTTTTTTGATGTCCATATATATCTTTTATGTAAAGGAAATGATATTTTTCATACTTGCATTTTATTATTGTTTTAAATTGAAGTACAGTCAGTTACAATGTGTCAATTTCTGGTGTATAACACGATGTCCTAGTCACACATATACACACATATATTTGTTTTCATATTCTTTTTCATCAAAGGTTATTACAAGATATTGAACATAGTTCCCTGTGCTATACAGCAGAAACTTTTTTTTAATCTGTTTTTATATATGGTGGCTAACATTTGTAAATCTCAAACTCCCAAAGGTATCCTTTCCCACCACCTTTCCCTGGTGACCATAAGATTGTTTACTATGTCGGCCAGCCTGTTTCTGTTTTGCAGATGAGTTCATAGTGTCCTCTTTCTTTCTTTCTTTCTTTTAGATTTCACATATGAGTGATATCATATGCTATTTTTCTTTCTCTTTCTGGCTTACTTCACTTAGAATGACAATCTCTAGGTCCACCCATATTGCTGCAAATGGTATTTTATTATTTTTTATGGCTGAGTAGTATTCCATTGTATAAATAAACTACAACTTCTTTATCCAGTCATCCATTGATGGACATTTAGGTTGCTTCCATGTCTTGGCTATTGTATATAGTGCTGCTGTGAACATAGGGGTGCATGTATCTTTTCAAATTAGAGTTCCCTCTGGATATATACCCAGAAGTGGGATTGCTGGATCATATAGTAAGTTTATTTTTAGTTTTTTGAAGAATCTCCATACTATTTTCTGTAATGGCTGCACCAAACTACATTCCCACCAGCAGTGTAAGAGGGTTCCCTCTTCTCCACAGCCTCTCCAGCATTTATCTTTCATGGACTTTTGAATGATAGCCATTCTGACTGGTGTGAGGTGACACTTCATTATAGTTTTGATTAGCATTTCTCTGATAATTCATACTTGCATTTTAAAAATTACTATTCAAATTATAAAGTAAGTGCATTTTAATCCAGTTTTCCTTAAGACTTTCAGACAGACTTACAAAATTTGTTTTATTTAGAGATCTAACTAAAATTTTAGAATCACCTTATTAAATTCAAGTTAAACAGGCACGAGGTCCTGTGTTCAATCCCCAGTACCTCCATTAAAAAAAAACAAAAAACTGCAATTTGAACAGAATAAACTCCCTTCAAAAAAAATCAGTCCCATTTATGTTAGACAAGTTTTCTCAAATTTAGTATGCTTTTATCAATTTCACATGATGTATTTAAAACTCCCAAATACATATATAATTCTTCTAAATCTAAAAAATTAAAATCACAAATATAGTGAATTTTAAAATTTCTTAAAATATTCTGATGTAGTCTCTTACACCTTTCAATTAAAATCACAAATTTCAAGTCAATTACTCAATCACATTTTTTACTAGAATTTCTAGTATGCCAAATTCCCTTGAACATTAAAATCTAAATACAGCTTATACAAAGTATTCTTAATCTTAATATGAAAGTTTTAAGACTTTAAATTTTAACCTCCCTATGTAAAAAGACTCTTATAGCAGAAGTGTCTCAAAAAGCTTGAGATTAACATTCCAAGAGAATTCTGATTCTGTCTCAGAGAGCTAAGATTCCTGATGTGCCAGAGTTTCTGACTTGGACCAAAGATAGTTTACCTGACAAATTCTAGCAATTCTTGAGCTACTGAGAGCACAGTGAGATTTTTTTTTTCTAAATCACTATAACAGTGAGAAACTCAATTCCGTTTCATACTGATGGAGTTAATTTTGCCACCTGTATGACTTTTGTCTGATTTGAGTGGATCAAATTATCATCCTCCACCCTCCCCACCCTCTGACTTCCCTTGTCCCCTTGATTCTTTTTTGTCTGTCTAATCAATCTACTTAAAGATTGGATTTTGCATTCATTTCAAATACTTGGTTTCTAGTGGTCATAATGTCATAATGTCAAGGGTGTTGCAGTGACAACTCCAAAATGAATTTGCATAAATTTGTGAATGCTTAGTACTTAAAAGAAGAGGTGTTTCAGCATACATCATTAGCCACTTATTTGAGGCTGATATCAAGGGATATAACTTTTCTTGGGATCACTGTCAAAGAATCTTGTTGCTCAAACTCAAGATATAGTTTCTTGAAATCCTGTGTGAATGAGATAAGGAAGCAACAACTGATGTTTTTATCAGTTTAATCTTTGGTTGAAAAAAGTAGACTGTTTGAAACTCTCCATAGTTAAAGCAGTTAAGAAAATTAAGGGGCATTCATGAATAAGTTGATAATATAGCCCATCTGTCCATCCCATGAGCAAAAGGATTGCCCAAAACACTATTTTAGATTGAAAATAAAAATGAAAAAATGCAATAAACTGTAACTTAAAATTTAGAACACTCTTTTGAAGAGTCTTGACTGAGTATAGCTGATTTACAATATTATATTAGTTCTAAGTGTAAACACATTGATTCAAAATTGTTATGGATTATATTCCATTTTTAGTTATTATAAAATATTGGCCATATTCCCTGTGCTGTGCAATATATCCTTGTAGCTTATTTGTTTTATACATAGCAGTTTATACTTCTTACTACCCTACCCCTATTCTGCCCCTCCCCTCTTCTTTTAAAAGTGTGCCATTTACTGATCCACTCAGTAAGTGTTATTTAGTACCTTCTGAATTTTTGGCACTCCAGGGACAGTTTGTGAGTACCAAATAAATTAACGCAGTCTCTTTGCTTCAAGAGTTTCCAGTTTAGAGAACACTTTAAGGAACAAAAATTATGTTTGAGACTGTTTTGTATTAAGATTTTTACAGACACTCAATGCCTTGACCTTCATAAAATTAATAATAGCTTATTTATATAGCACTTCACAGTTTATAAACCATTTTATATACATTATCCCATTTATTCCTCTAAATCTTATTTGTTTACTTGAATTGAATGAAATAAATTGATGGAATCAAACTATGATGGAAGTGATCGCAGAATCTTCTGCAAAAAACTCATTGCTGTAGATCATCAGGACAGTTAAGGAGTTGTTTTGTTTAACATTTTAGTATGAAAATTATCAAACAGAGAGGTTAAGAGAATAGAATATATGCCTATCAAATTTAACATTTTTTGGTATTTGTTTTACCACATATCTAGTTATCTACCTATTCCTCTTTCCATCCATCTATCCAGCTCAATTTTTTAATGTTTTTTAAAGTTGCAGGCATCAGTACACATCATCCCTTAACTCTTCAGTATTGCATATTCTTAACTAGAGTTTAGTAGTTGTTCACACATCTTTTTTTAAAATGAGGTAAAGTTTACATACAGTAAAATGCACAAATCTTAATTATACCAATATATGAGTTTGACAAATGCATGCAAATTGAGTAATATTAATTTTATTTAAAGTGAAGGAGTTTGGAAGCAAGCTTAGAGGGCCAGTGAAGGCAATATATTTTATTCCAAAATATCCTGATTTGACAACCAGAGAAATGGATAAAACATTGCAAATTAGGAGGCAGAGTATAGTTTAAAAACATCTGCTAAGAAAAGCAAAAAGAAATGCAATCAAAAATAACATTGCAAAAATTTGGAATTTAAGCAAATCTAGCAATGGAGAGGAAGATCCTGCTGACAAGACATCACAAGATGGAGATATACCTTGAAAATCATGGATGAAAAACAAAAGAAGCATCAACCCACAGTGATTTTGAATCAAAAGCAGGTGATTGTCTGATATGAGTGAATGACAATGAATAGTCCAGAAAGACAACGTCTCTGAAAGGATGTATCTAATAAACTCCTTTTGGGGAGGGAGGAGGAGCTGGGGAAAAAAAAAGGTCCATAAGAATCATTTTCTGGAGGAGACCCAAAGAGACATGACTTGCACAAACATCTCTAAATAACCAAGTCCTAACTCAATACAGAAGTGAAGCATCAGAGTTGGAATAAGTGCAGAATGTACATGACTAGTATGCAGTGGTTGTAAAAGAAACAAGATTTTGGTAATGTGGAGAAAGTGGAACCCTCAGATGTGACTTGTGTGAATGTAAAATGGTACAACTGTTGTGGAAAATTCTGGCAGTTCCTCCAAAAGTTAAGTATAGAATTACCATATGACCCAAACATTCTACTCCTAGGTCGAATTACACAGCAGAATTGAAAACATGTTTTTCAAACAAACACCTGTACACAAATGTTCATAGCAGTACTAGTCATAATAGCCAAAAATGAACACAACCCCATTGTCCATCACAGGATAAATATATAAACTGAAGTGGTATATCCATAAAATAGAATATTATTCAACCAGAAAAAGGACTGAAGTACTGATACATGCTACAAAGTAAATGAACCTCAAAAGCATTATGCTAAGTGAAAGAAGCCAGACGCAAAAGGTCACATATCACATAATTACATTTATATGAAACATTCAGAATAGGTAAGTCCATAGAGACAGCAATCTAGTGGTTTCCAAGGGTAGAGGGGACAGAGGAATGGGGAGTGACTACTTAATGAGTATGAGATTTCCTTTTGAGGTGATTAAAACGTTTTGGAACTAGATAGTGATGCTGGTTGCAAAACATATGAATGTAGGAAATGCCCAAAATAAAACATTTTAGCAGGGCTAATGGTTATTTTTTTTAATCTTACATGAATTTTACCTCAATTAAAAAAGAAGAAAGAAAGAAACAAGATCATCTAAGGACTTCCAGAATCTAGAGCAAGATGCTGCAAGGTGATAAATGAAAAGTCCCCCAAATCCCTGCTTTCTAGTACACTTTACATCTCATGTTTCCCTATTTTCAGGATATTGAAATTATTTTGTAAATAGATATGTACTGAATTTCTACTCTGTGGCACTCACTAAACTAGGCACTGGGAGAACAAACAATGGAGTGCAAAAGCTGTCATGGTCCCTGTCTCCCTGAACCTTACAATCTAGCTGGAGGAGGCAGGCTTTGCTCAAAAGATCATAACAATAAATGAAGATGTACAACTGTGACAAGGGCTACAAGAGAAGTTTATGGTGTTATGAAAGTATATAGAAGGGAAATTTAGTGTGAGGAAGAGCAGTTAACAGGTGAAGAACATTCTAGTCAAGTAATAGAATCTTGAAAAAAGGCCTTGTAGCAAAAGAAAGTATGGTGTCTTTAAGGAGCTGGCAGAAGGCCATGTCACTGCAGCAAAGAAGCTTTTCAAAGATCCAGACCATATAAAGCTGCCTTCTTTTTTTCCCTTTCAGTTTTATTGAGATATAACTGACACACACACTGTATAAGTTTAAGGTGTACAACATAGTGATTTGACTTAAACATACATTGTGAAATGATGCCCACCATAAATTTAGTAAACATCCATCATCTCATATAGATACAAAATTAAAGAAATAGGAAAAAATGTTTTTCCTTGTGATAAGAACTCTTAGAATTTACTCTCTTAACACCTTTCATATATAACACACAGCAGTATTAATTATATTTATCTTGTTGTACATTATCTCCATAAGTACCTAAGTACTTATTTATCTTACAACTGGAAGTTTGTACCTTTTGACTCCCTTCATCCAATTCCCCCTCCCCTCACCTCTCACCTCTGGTAGCCACAAATCTGATCTGTTTTTCTATGAGTTAGTTTGCTTGTTTGTTTTTAAAGTATAATTGACCTATAACACTGTTAGTTCCTGTTACACAACATAGTGATTCGATATTTCTGTATATAAAATGTTCACCACAATAAGTCTAGTTACTATTTGTTACCATACAAAGATATTACATAATTATTGGCTATATTCTCCACACTGTGTATTTCATACCTGTGACTCATTTATTTTGCAAGTGAAAATTTGTTCCTCTTAACCTCCCTCACTTATTTCTCTCCTCCCTGACCTCCCTCCCCTCTGGCAACCACCCGTTTGTTCTCTGGATCTATGACTCTGTTTCTGTTTTGTTATGTTTGTTCGTTTGTTTTTTAGATTCCACATATAAATGAAATCATATAGTATTTGTCTTTCTCTGTCTGACTTGTTTCACTTAACGTAACACCCTCTGGGTCCATCCATGTTGTCACAAAGGGCAAGATTTCGTTCTTTTTAATGGTTGAGTAATATTCCATTGTGAATATATCTATATCTATATATAGATATCTCACATCTTCTTTATGCATTCATCTATTGATGGGCATTTAGGTTTCTTCCACATACCTTGGCTATTGTAAATATGCTACAATGGACATAGGAGTGCACATATATTTTTGAATTAGTATTTTCGTTTTCTTTGGGTAAATGCCTAGGAGTGGAATTGCTGGATCTGGTAGTTCTATTTTTAATTTTTAAAGGAATCTCCATACTGTTTTCCATAGTGACTGCACTAATTTATAGTCCCACCAACAGTGCACGAGGGTTACCTTTTCTCCATATCCTTGCCCACACTTATTTGTTGTCTTTTTGATATCAGCCATTCTGACAGATTTGAGGTGATATCTTATTATGGTTTTGATTTCCATTTCCCTGATGGTTAATGTTGTTGAACATCTTTTCATGTGCCTATTGGCCCTCTGTATGTCTTCTTTGGAAAAATGTCTATTCAGATCCTCTGCCCATTTTTTAATAGAGTTGTTTGTTTTTGTTGTTGAGTTGTATGAATTCTTTGTATCTTTTTCATCTCGACCCCTTATTGGATATATCATTTGCAAATATCTTCTCCCATTCAGTAGGCAGTCTTTTATTTTTTTAACTTTCTGTGATTCCTGTCTGTCTCCTATTTTCTAATTTTCATTTTTTTTTGAAGTACATTTGATTTACAATGTTGTGTCAGTTTCTGGTGCACAACATAGTGATTCAGTTATACACATATTTTTTTCATTATAGGTTACTACAAGATATTGAATATATTTCCCTGTGTGATACAGTAGGACCTTGTTGTTTATTTTATATATAATAGTTTGTATCTGCTAATTTGAAATTCCTAACTTACCCCTCCCCCCCTTTCCCCTTTGGTAACCGTAAGTTTGTCTTCTATGTCTGTGAGTCTGTTTTGTAAATAAGTTCATTTATATCACTTTTTTTTAGATTCCATATATGATATCATATGATATTTGTCTTTCCCTTTTGACTTACTTCACTTAGTATGATAATCTCTAGGTCCATTCATGTTGCTGCAAATGGCATTATTTTATTTTGTTTTTATGGCCAAGAAGTATTACTATACACACACACACACACACACACTCACACACACACATGTACTACATCTTCTTTATCCATTTATCTATCGATGGACATTTAGGTTGTTTCCATGTCTTGACTATTGTAAATATTGCTGCTATGAATATTGGGGTGCATATATCTTTTTGAATTAGAGTTTTCTCTGAATATATGCCCAGGAGTGGGATTCCTGGATCATATGGTAACTTTATTTTTAGGTGGTTTGTTTTTTTTTTTTTGCTACTTACTGCTTAGTTTTATTTTTTCTTTCTTTTTTCCTGTTTTATTGAGATGTAATTGACATATGGCATTGTAGAAGTTTAAAACATACCGTGTGACTTGATATACATATATATTTTGAAATGATTACCATAATAAGAGTTTTTAAAATCTCTATCACCTCACATAGTTACCATTTGTGTGTGTGTGTGTGCATGGTGAGACCATTTAAGATTACTGTCTTGGCAATTTTCAAATATACAATACAGTATTGTTAACTAAAATTGCCATGCTATGCATTAAATCCTCAGAATATTTTTAGGTTTTTAAAGAATCTCCATACTGTTTTCCATAGTTATGTTCCCGCCAACAGTGTAAGACGATTCCTTTTGCTCCACTCCCTCAGCATTTATCATCTGTGGACTTTTTAATGATGGCCACTCTAACCAGTGTGAGGTAACACCTCATTGTAGTTCTGATTTGCTTTTCTCTGATAATTAGCGCTATTCAGCATCTTTTATTATGCTATTGTGTATGTCTTCTTCAGAGAAATGTCTGTTTAGGTCTTCTGGGAGCCTTTTCGTTTTGTTAATAGCTTCCTTTGCAGGGCAAAAAGCGTTTTAGGTTGATGTAGTCCCACTTGTTTGTTTTTGGTTTTGTTTCCCTTGCCTGAGGATACATACCCCAAAAAACATTGAGGGAGGGTATAGCTCAGTGGTAGAGTGCATGCCTAGTATGTACAAGGTCCTGGGTTCAGTCCCCAGTGCTGTCATTAAAAATACATAAATAAACCTAACTACTTCCCCCCCAAAACAAACAAAAAATAGCCAAAAAACATTACTAAGACCAATGTCAAAAGGCATAATGCCTAAGTTTTTTTCTAGAACTTTTATGGCTTCAGGTCTTATATTTAAGTCTTTAAATATACATAATAAATTTTGAATTTTTTTGCATGATGTGGGAGAGTAGTCCAGTTTGATTCTTTTGCATATAGCTGTCCAGTTTTCCTGTTCAAATCCTTCTAAACCGGGTAGGTGTGTTTTTAGCTATTGTCTCAGCTTCAAATTCACCCTTTCTGCTTTATGATTTCAGGGTTGAGACTCTGCAAACAATATTTCTCCTTTGCATGCTGGCTGGCTGTTAAGCTCTTCTGTTAGAGACTACTAGAGGGATACTGCAAGGGTGGAGGAAGAAGGATGGAAGCCTCCTTCCTATTTGCTTCCTGTTTCTATCAGTGGCATCCCAGCAAGGCTTCTTAATTCCAGCAGTGGCAGTTCCCTCCCATTACAACAGCTGAATTAATTTGTAATTTTTCTAACACAAAAAATCAGCCTCATTAGCACTGCCCAGTGCCTCCTACACACAGGTCTTGGTCCCAACCCCTCAGAGACACAAGCACCTACCAAGCAATGCCTCCTCTTCAGAGGTCTGAGTTTCAATTCTGTTTGGCACCTCCTCTAAGTTTCTGTGTTTTGATAAATCCAACCTCTTCCCTTTGTTCCCTCAGCCCTAAGGATTGTAGCTGTCTCTGCAATAACTACCTACGTGATACCTTAGATTTCTCCTCTTACCTCTTCAGTTATGCAGTTAACAACCCATTATATCAAACTGTCTCCCTTCAAATAACCTCTCTACATGACCTTGACTGATATATAAGGATCTGATATTTACTCTTTATATATATATTTTTTTTTAAATTAAAGTGTAGTCAGTTTTTATAATCTTGTGTCAATTTCCAGTGTACAGTGATATTTACTTTTCAAGGTCCAGTTCAAATGGTACCTTCTATGTGTGTCTTTTCCCATTACTCTCAGTTCGAATGATTGCTCCAGTAAATTCTTAATGTCTTTCTTAAGGCCTATAGATTTTTGTTTTCATAATCATATGCCAAATCACACCCTTTTGGCTAATAACACTCCTCTTTTGTTCTACAATGACACTGAAACTCCTTCACACAAATTAATTATGAGGATCCAACAAGTTCATCTACCAGTTCTAATAGAGAAAGGTAGGTATAGGGCAGGCTGGAACAAATATGGACTCTCATTATAATTCTGTGCGATTTACTTAAACTCTCAGTTAAGTTTCAATTTTACCAGCCTCACAGACTGCTGAGGATTCAGTAAAATAACATAGAGAAGATTAAGTAAGGTAATGTGTGTGCAGCATATAGCACAGTGCCTTACAGTAAACATTCAATAAACGTAAACTGTGATTTTTGCTATTAGCTTATGATTTATCCAGCTATATGTACTAAGACCTCTTTTTTTTAGTACAAAAAATAATTCTTAAGTACACTCATCACACTCTCCCTTGGAGATTCCCCCTTACTCTATCTCTTTCAGTCAACTGGCCTCTTTGCTGTTCCTTAAATGCCCAAGGTATGTTTGTGCTTCTTAGAGCCTTGGCATTTGCTGAAGATTTGCCTAGGACACTCTTCTCCAAGACAAATGCAGGTCTTACTCCTTTCTGTCTCCTTATGGTCATAACCAGATATTACCTTCTCAGTGAGGCCTTCCCAGACTTTTCTATTTAAAAGTGTAGCACCCCTTAACTACCTATTCCCCTTTCCTAATTATTTTTCTCCATAGCACTTATCATCGACATACCATGTATTTTACTTATTTATTTATTTGTTCACTGTCCATCTCCCACCATGAGACTGTAAACTCCATGAAGGCAGAGATTTTTCTGTTTATTTGTTCATTATTATATGGTGTGCTGATAAGTATAGTGTTTGCCATCATCCATAGTGTAAATACTCCCACTATGGCCTGTTTTAAGCTACCAACTGAATATTTAATAATCAGCTCTTGCAAACCAGTCAGTACAGGCTGGCTCCCATACTCCACTGTATGTCTGTGACATTGAGTGGGTTACTCAGCCTTTCTTAAGTGTCAGTTTTCTCAGTGAAATATCTTTGGGATAATAATAAAACCTACTTTATAAAAGTAGGCAAAGTTAAATGAGTTAATACAAGTAAAGCACATAAATCAGTGGTTGACACAGTGTTAATTTTATTATTATTATTTTTTAATGGAGGTGCTGGAGATTGAACTCAGGGACCTTGTGCATGCTGAGAATGCACTCTACCACTAAGCTATACTCAACCCCTATTATTTTTATTATAATTATATTTTTATAATTATATTTATAATTATAATTATAATTTATATTTTTACTTTTCTCCACATTCCACCAACATTGATTTGTCATTTCCAATGATTTTTGCTATTTTTTCCAAAGTCTGTACTGATTAAACAGGTCTATCAAGTTCTGTGACATTCTTTGATCCACCAACAAAATAACTAGTTTGTTGGTCATGATTTACTGATAACCAACAAGCATAAAATTTTGGCAATCATTTCTCAAGATGTTGACTTATTGTACTTCCTCCTGTGTTCATGACTATTCATTGATTTCTGACCACTTGCCTGTTGGCAATTCTGCTATAATGGAGTGAAATAGAGTTTCCTACTGAAGGTTTGGGGAGCAAAGAGGAGTCCAGGAAACCTTACCATCTGTCTTACCCCACTTTCTCAATCTTTTCCAGAACTCTCAAATTGCCTGAATCTGCCTGCCTTGAAAATATCCAACTATAAAAGTATTTGTTTTCACTTCCTCTGGGAAGTTGGCATTGATTCTGCTCACTGTTGTTAGACTCAATCAATCCCTCATTACTTTTCTCATTAAAATGTAATTCTACTTTGTTTCTTATCCATTTGCATTCATTACCAGATTGTGAGCTACTCTGGGAATATCAACTGCTTCTCCTTTATCTCTACTCCCCCAGCTCCTAACATCCTGCCTGGAATGTGCTGGTTGTTTAACTACTGTTTGTTGAATTGGTTGGTGTTGCTTTGAAGATGCATCAGTACAGAGCCAGACTGAGGGAGGATGAAAGAACTTCTCAGAAATAAAGCACATTGCCCAGTGACAATTAAGGATAGACAAGCAGGGCATGTTCTCACACAGACAGAAATTTTGCATGATTTGAGAGTGGACTGTGTGGGCGAGTTGGAAAGTCACAAGAGATTCCATTGGAAAGATATACAAGGGCCAACATGTGAAGGGTTTCCGTGCTCTCCTAAGAATGGTGGCAGTGGTGTGCTGGAGCAGGCTTGTACCAACTTGTGAGCCAACTGATAAGTGTCCAGGAATTTTGTGAGCCAGTGGATCTCATATTAGTAGTCTGAAATCAGCCACAATGTATTTGCAGCACAGATATTCACAAATGCTACAAATCAACCTTTTCTTTTGTTTTTCTCAGAGAGCTAGCTGCTGATAGGTCATGAAAGAGTTTTGGATGTCACATTAAAAAGGTTGTTAAATCTCATAAAATTGTTATAAGGGTTAAGTGAGAAACTATGTATGTAAGTACTTAGAGTGCCTGGTGTAATGGAAGGCCCCAAAATTATTGTTTGATATTACCATTCATGCAAAATACTAAGCACCTATTTTTTGCTGGGCATCATTCCATGTATTGGGGACACAGCAGTAAACAAAACAAAGTCCCTGCCCTCATAAATTGTAAATTCTAAAGCTATGAAATAGATTATTACAGAAAAATAAATATGTAATATACCAGGTGGTGGGAAGTGCTCTGAAGAAAAATAAATGAAGTTGAGAGAGAAAAAGACAGGACACTGTCTTATTTAGGGTAGCAGGGAAAGCCTCTGTGATAAATTGACACCTGAACAGAGACCAGTAGGAAAATAAGTGCTCAGTCTTATGGGCATCTAGGGGTACATTTTTTCAGGCAGAGGGGACAGCAAGGACAAAACCTCAGGTAGAAGTGTATTTAGTGTGTTCAAGAAAAGAGAAGGATACCAGTGTAGCTGGAGTGAACAAAGCAAAGAGAAGAGAATTTGAGATCAGAGTACTGGGGAACATAAAAGGCAGATCAAGAAAGCCTGGTAGGTAAAGATTTTGGATTTATTTTTAATTAGAGAGGGGACAATTTTAGATGGTTTTGTGCAGAGGAATGGATGATTTGACATGTTTTAAAAGGGTCATTTTGCTTATTATTACTAGGATGTTAGAATGGTAACTTGAATATTTTGGAGAATAAGCCACATTGGAGAGTGTTTGAGGACAGAGGAACTAGGGGAGGCTCTACTGAGAATTTGATTAGTTTTGGATGAATAAGCATGAGATCTGGAGTTAAACTGTCTGCTTAAATTATTCTAAGGAATATGACCTTAGATGAGCAACTTCACTTCTCTGGGCCTCCATTGCTTCAACTGCAAAATGATAATAATAGGATCTCTCTTCAAGGGTCATTGTGAATATTAAATGAAATAATTCATGTAAAGTGCTTAGCACAGAGCCTGGCAAACAGTGAATGTTCAACAAATATTGTCATTTTTTTCCCCAAAAGGGCTAAAAATTTGAGGTAGAATAGGAAGGGAAGAGGCAACGGTGAGTATGCAGGGTAAAAGGAAAATTTGGAAAATCTATAGGGAATCTAAATGTAACTTATTTCTCATCTGGCTTCTGAAGAGCCAGAGATCTTACCCCAAATTATGTGGTGGGAAGACAGAGGCCGTCTGAGGCAGGAGCCAGTTCTCTACATATTCATATGGTTTCATCATTTGGGACTTAATGGGACCTTTAATTTCTCCTTTAGCCAGGTTTCTGCCTCGATTTTACCTCCTGCAATAAAAAAGGCTGCCCTGAAAATAAAAGGAGATGAGTGGGAGGAGAAGGGGTGATGATTTAGCAAGTAGGTTAAATAAACCTTTGAAAATCACGAAGGCCTTAAAAATGCTTATGAAGTAGCAAGGGGAAAAAAAAAGAATGATATAGGCAAGGAAAGTAGGGGAAGTAGAATAAAGTGTGAACAGACCTGTGATTACCTGTTTTTCCATAACTGTCATCCAAATATTTTCTTTGCTGGTACTACTTAGAGCCTGGAATTTGGAATCTAGATTGGGCTTCAGATAGTTTTTTTTAGGCCCAGGGGAACTGTGGGCTGGGCTGGGTAGGGTTATGTCAAGGAGGTGAGATTTCAAACCCACAAGTACGGGACAACAGAAAAGGGGGAGAGAGAGCTTTTGGTGAGTCAGTAAGCAGGCAAGAAGTTCAGAAGGGTCTGAGGTGCAGAGCATCAGTTATCAATGTTCTTCACATACCCTCCTCTTGTTTTAACCTGAAATGCAAATAATTGTACTGATACACTCAATCATACATTTGTTTCTTGGTGTACAATTTCCATTAAGTGAGACATAGCTCCAATTTTTCCTCTCTTTTTCCTTTTTTGAATGTACAAGGCTGTTTATTGAAGCACTATCTGTAGCAACTGGAAACATTGTAAATGATCATTGGTAAGGGAATTATTTATTGCAACATTGTTTATAAACATTGAAAACAAAGTGAATGGTCCCTCTGGGTGATTTTTCCTTAGCTTCCATTCCCTGTCTCATTTCTCTAGAGCCCTGAGATTATCCATGTATATACATACAACCCTGGATAGAATAGAATTTTTTTATGTTGTTTAATTTATAATATTTTTCTTAACGGCTTGTCCTTTGCATGTTTGATGGATATTTTCCCCTACATCAAGATCATCAAGATGATTTCCAATACGTCTCTTTTAAAGGCAAGTGGTGATGACATGTGTGATGTACATGGTTGTGGCAGTGGGTTATACACATCCTCAGCAGGGTAACTGGACCATTACTCACTTTTCTCTCTATCAGGAATGCAAGTGAGAATAACATTATGGGAATAATCTTGAAATCATTTTTATTTCTTAAACTATAAATAAATTGCTAGATTTTAAATGTTACAAGTAACAGATTACTTGTGGCACATTTTGCAACTGTGTAGTTATTTTCTGGGAAATCTGTAGAGGGTAACAAGCAATATTTATCAAAATTATAAATGCACATATCCCTGTGGTTCAGATCTTCCATTTCAGAGAACTTAGACTACAGTTCTGTCTGCAGATGTGTGTTGTACTCTTTGTAAATGGAACATAGTTTTTAAATTGCCAGAGGTTGGAAACAACCCAAATGTCCTTAAACAGGGGACTGATTAAGCAAGTTATAGTATATCCACACAAGGAATACAGTGCAGCAGTAAAATAAAATAAGATAATGTGAAGGTCATTTTTATACCACTTACGAAATGTATTATAAAGTGTCCAAAATGTGTTGTTTAGTGAAAAAAATAGGGTGGAGAACAACATGAATAATGCTTCCCTTTATGCAGAAGTTTCAAACTATGTTTGAACTTATATTCAAATTTGCTTGTACTCACAAGGGAATACTGAAAAGATTCATAAGAAAGTAAGAGTAGTGGTTACCAATGGAAACAGGACCAATGAGGGACAAGAATTTAAGAGAGACTTTATATTGTTTACCTTTTATATAATTTCTGGCATTTGAATCATGGGACAGCACGACTATTTAAAAAATTAAAATTAAAAAGTAAGTTTGGAGAGCCAAGTGGAATCTAGCAGATTTATAGACTGTTTCTTTTTTTTCTTTCTCTCTCTCTTTTTTTTTAGACCGTTTCTTTAACTTTCGTCTTTATAACTTCCATTCCCTTAGTCCCTGGGGCTAAACTCCTCCCCTTTTCTCTTTATCTCTAAGCTGGCGTGAGTTTCAACCCACAAGAAACATGTATGCTTAAATTACAAGGAACAGTGCTAGGTACTGGAGCTCCCAAGGGACAAAAAAGACCAGGACACATAGTCTCTGCCCTTGAAGTGGTCCAGGTGGATTTTATCAGTCTCTTTAGTGGCCCTCGCCACGAGAATGAAAAATGGTCTCCTCTCTCCTCCCCCTTCTCCTTCCCTCCTTACAGTCTTACAAAATGCTGGAAATATATTGGAATTCCTACTTAATACTCCCCCCCCTCACTTGGAGAGCAGCTAAGGCTTGAGGAGCTCAGGAACTTTCCATCAGGCCCAGATTGGTGAGACCTCAGACCAGAACGAAGACTCAACACACTTCCCTTGGGCCCCTGCTGCCTTGTGGATGTTCGTGGACTCTCAGATGCTGCTATGACTGTGGTTTCCGGCTTCCTGAGTTCTCACACTGAGCTTGGTGCTGCAGACATCACACTCCAGTTCCTGCTTTGGAGACCGACATGCTCAGGCTTGGTGATACTTTGAGTGCATGGGGTCTGTGAGTGTGAGTCAGAGCTAAGGGGCTTGCTTTTCTGTTTTAGTTTTTCCTTTTCTCCTTGACAGACTCATTGTAAGTGCTGTGGGGTTGTAGAAGGATAGAGTTTAAAGGCTTGCTGGATGGAGGTTGAGAAAGATCAGTTTTCTAGTTGAATATTCTATCTCAGATCTTTACTTCTGCTTCTCTTTAGCTAGGGACATTTTGAATACTCCAGATAATGAATCTAGTAAAAAGCAATCAGAAAATCATTTATATAGAACTTTGCAGTTTACAATACATTTTCTCATGTGTTATTTAACTTAAATGTGACAATTCTGTGAGTGAGGGTAAATATCATCCCATTTTACAGTTGAAGAAAAGTGATGCTTAGGGAGAGAAAGGACACTTCTGTGCAGGTATTGAATGACTCTTGTGCTACTGTACAGCTGGTGTGTATGCAAGGCTTCATTGTGGAGCTGTTGTCTTATGTGCTGGGACCACAGTTCTGAAGTGATTGGAAACTTAGCAGGAGAGAATCTACTCGCTGGAGTTGAGGCTGCTGTACATTCATTCTTTCACTCATTCAGTCAACCACAACTATTAATTGAATGCCATCTGACAAAGAAAGGTTCTATCTAAGAAAGAATTGGAAGGTTGAGACCAATTACTTAGTGAGATGCTGGGGAAGACCTTAAGGCAGAAGGGTAGATAGATGCTGCTAAAGAGGCAGTAGTGAAACCTGGACTTTAGACCAGAACTTTTGCAAACCGGAGTTCTGTGTCTAGCAGCCAGCCAGACATCCAGCTCAGAAGTTAGCAAGGCAAGTTTCCGCAGGTTTTTTAATCAGGAAAAGCTTAACTCTCAATGTATTTTATTCGTATTTTATCAAGTTATTTTTGCCTGGCCAGCATCAGTCCTTCCCTCTCTTCTCATTTGGGGGGGTGCTATCCTTAGAGGCAAATTGTTCCTCTCTTCTTCCTCTGGCAGCCTGGACTAATCCATGTGACCTGAGATTGACCAATCAACATCGGCTCCTGGCCAAGACTTTGCCTCTTGAGTGCAAGACTCAAAGACAAAGGGATATTAGGATTGAATCCCAGCTGTGGCATGTGGTGCTGCTGGCAGCAACAGCTGCTGCTTCTTGCTTCTTGGTGGAGCTGCTTTTGTGAGGCTTGTTTTCTGATCCTGCTCTCCTGTCCATGCTCTGGGGCCCCAGTATCCTCCCAATATATTTTTCTTTTGCTTGTACTTGTAACAGTGTCAGTGTTTATACTTGCAACAGACAAAAAGAATTTTAACTTACAGATTGTCATGCTTTCTTTACCAGGTGGTAAACTCAGAGAGCAGGGCCTAAATCTCATTCTGCTCTGTGTCTTTGATGCCCAGCTCAACCCTGTGTCTCAATATGTGCAGGTTGAATAAGAAAAGAAACATGTTATATTTGTATGGGGCAATGGATCCTTGGCATTACCGTCGTTACAGAGCAAAAAATTCTCTATATGCTACAACAGCCACCAAAATCTGAGCAATTTAATGTTAATAAACATATACCCAGAGGATCCTGGGAAGGTCCTTTCTTCCTGTATTTTAGCACTTGGCTGAGTTCATGCAGGTAGTTTTGGTTCTCAACCCAGAAGTTGTTTGTTTTTTTAAAATATGGAACAGTTCACAAATTTGCAAGTTATCCTTGGTCAGGGGCCACACCAATTTTCTCTGTATGGTTACAATTTTTGTATATGTGTTGTCAAAGTGTGTATAGGACTTTTTGTCCCTGTCTTCCCAGGACCTCTCCCTAAGGACTGCGCTCTGCTCTGACTACCTCAGCTTAGGAAATGCCCTCTTCAGTCTCCAGACAGGACTTGAGAAGCACTTCTCCTATTGAGTCAGGTCATTGAAGAAGAATCTACTCGTTATTTTCAATTATCACTTTTTTTTTTCAAATATCATTCCCTTTATTTCATTCCTTCCACAAATGCACAATGAACGTCTACTATCTGTCAGGTTCTGACAATTCCCTAGGTACAAGATAGACCCTAAATCTAATTTGGGCCAAAGACAAAAACCAGGAGAACAAACAAGTTAAATAATTACAAACTGTGTCAAGTGCTCTGCTGAAAATGAGCAGTGGTAAGGTAGAGAGTAATTGCTGTGTGGGAGGCATGAGATTGAGGGGAGCACTTCTGGATAACGTAGTCAAAGAGGACTTCACCGAGGAGACCCGTCAAAGAGTCAGCTTTGTAAAAAGCAACAGTCTAGTCAAAGGCCCAGCGCTTGGAAAGAGCTTGTGAAGAGCCATAGAAACGGACAGAAAATCAGCGTGGCCAGAGGATTAGCAAGGGTGGAGGATTCGATGGAGAGATGATTGATTGGTTGTTGCAGGGCAGTGACAAGATTTACATTTTAAGAAGTGCAATCCGGCTGCCCTTTTTTCCAATGTAAAATAAAGTCGTTATTGTCTTCCTAAATAACAAATGTTTAGCATTTCTCTTTGGGACTCCCCAAGTCCCATTGGAAAAACACCTTAGACCCTTCTGGGGTGGCTGGAACTCCGACCTTGGCCCCCACCCCCCGCAACGGAGGCAAAGTACAGCTCCTCTCCGCACTACCAATTGGAGTCCTTTCTTAGGAGTTAGTAAGGGAAAGTAGAGGAGGGATGAGTGCAAAGGCCTTGAGGCGGGGAGGAATCTGGCTTGTTAGAGTACTTGAAAGACACTGAGTACATGGGGGAGCTGATTCTGTGAGAATGTGAGAGAGGCAGGTTAGGTACGGATTGAAGAGCCTGGCAGATAGGCTACAGTAAAGATTTAGATCTCAATCCGAAGAACAGTGGGAAATGGGCTTTGAGCTGGGGAGGCTGTGAAAAGCTCCCACAGTCTGAGTGTGAAGAATGGATTGTAAGGCGAAAGAGTAATGGGGTGGAGAGGGCAATCATCATCTAGGAAAGAGGTGATGGTGGCCTAGACTGGAGTGTTGGCAGCGGGACAGAGAGAAGTAAGAGGCTTCGAGATGCATTTAGGAGGCAAAATTAAGAGGTGATGGACAGTGTCCAGTTCCGGGCTTCGTATGATCACTGTGGATGTGGGTGAATGGGGACTTCGTGCTCGGGATCCAGCCGCAGGCGTGTTCCCGCGCGTCAAGGCGGTGGGCGTGGCTCGCCCGAACTGTCGCCACGGTAATCTGGCGGGGAGGGGCCGAGGGCGGGGCAGATGAGGCGCTGCGTCACTTGGTGGTGGCGATGGTGCGTGTGGGGGGGGGGGGGGGATACGCTGGGCGCGTCCCGGGGGTCACGTGGTGCGCAGCACGCAGAGTCCTTCTGTCGGTTGGTCCTGGAGCGGCGCAGCTGGAGCGGGGCTGTGAGGTGAGCTCGCGGCGAGGCGCGGCGAGGCGAAGCCGGCCGCCTGAGGCCGGGTCGGGCCGGGCCTGCGCCGCGCGCGCGCGCGCGCGCCGTGCGGGCGGGGACGGTGACGGACGCCCTGCTGCTCTGGTCCCCTGCCCGGCCCCGCTCCCCGCCTGGCCCCGCTTGCCCAGCCCGGAGGGAGGCCCGGGGACCGCTGCTGAGAGCGTGGCGGGCGTGCGAGCGGCGCCCAATCCCCAGGGCTGCCCGCTGGAGTGACGGAGGCCAGGGCCAATGAGCGCCACCCGAGGGGGCTGGGCCGCTGGGTGCGGGCCCGGGGCGCGGAGCGGGCGGTGTTGGGGGTGGGGGGTAAGCTCTACGGCTAGAGTCTGAGCTGTGTGGCCCCTGAGAGCTCACCAACCCCAGCTGTCGCCTTGTGCTTTGGGAACGCGTTTTCTTTTATTGACTCTTATTCTATTATGGGGAGCACACCCCTTTCTCAAGCCCCCGATATGGGAGTGTCCCCTTTCTCTATAGTTCTTAGAAAATGTGGTCGATGTACCCCCTTTCTTAAGTTCCAGACCTGGGATTTTACCTCATTTTCCAAAGCCTCCCCACCTGAGGATGTACCCCCTTACCCACGACCCCCAAACTGGGAGGACACTCCCTTTTCGAGCCTCCAGTCTGAGTAAGCACTTCCTTTCAAATTTGGGGGTTCTCCCCATTAGCAAGTTTCATACCTGGGATCCAATAACCAAAGTTTTGGGGTACTCCTGTTCCCACAGATCCAAAGAAGAATCCCCTTTTCCAGGCCCCAAATCTGGCAACATGCTTTCCAGAATTTCTGAAATTTCGGGGCTGCTTCTTTTCTCCAACCCTTCAAATCTAGGGGTGCACCTTAGTTACAGAGTCTATCGAACATGAGATCCAAATCCTGAAGTTTTAGGATACATATTTGTATTAACAGAAGGGAATTCACTGCTTTTTCCAGTCACTGTATTCTTGGGGTTTCACCCTTTTTCATGAGTTATCTAAATCGGACCACCTTATTTCCTAGGTGTGTTTATTTCCTGTGCCCCTCAAATTTACAGCGTGCCCTTATTTTGGTTACACAGTTCTTGTGGTGTACCCACCTTCCTGGTGCTTCTTAAATCTAGGAGGGCACACCTTTTTTCTGAGTCCTCTCATTCCCGGGTGATGGTCCATGGTTCTTGAGCTTTTCTGCCATCCATGATATTTTCTTTATTCTGTTTCCTTTCCTCTTTGGAACCCCATTTCTCTTTAGGTGCTCTCACTGTCTGGTCAGTGCACCCATTTCCTCTTCCTTCCTCTAGTGAATGCATATCTTTCTTCAGTGCAGCACTTTCTCTGCTCTGTGGCCTTTTTTCTCAGCACACTTCCTATAGTCAGTCCTACCTCCTGAATTCCCCTCCTCCTAGGGGAGGATTCCCCCTGCCCCCGCAAAAGTGTGCCTGCATGTTGTCTTTCTAGGGCTACTTTATCTTTTATCATTCTGCTAACAGGAACTCTTTCGGCTTGCCTTATCCCCAGGCATTTTTCTGGTTTCTTTCTTCCTTTGGACACTACTCTGCTTACTGTTGGCTGCAGAGATTTTCTTCATTCTTCCTCATGCTCTGGAAATGGCCTCAAGTTCAGGACTGCCTGACTCCCAAGCACTGGATTTAAACTGGAAAGGAATCCTCTTGCATTTCTTTGGTTTTTCACAGGGCTCATAATCCTCCTGGTGGTTTGCTTCCGATAAGATTCAAGTTAGATGGGTATTGTTTTTCTTGTTTTCTTTATTTCCCTTCATTGGAAAAAAAAACCCCAGCAAAACCTCACGAGATTCTTTTAGTCTTGCTTCTAGCTCATAAACTTCCTCCCTTCACTGGCTTTCTTCCTTTTATCAAGGAAAGAGGTCATTTGAAGGAATCTCTTGGTCACTCTTTTTGTTCTTGTTCCTGGGGTACAGGTGGGGGATGGGTATTTCTCTCTCCCTGTAATCCCCTCGCTGCCAAATCTTGCTCCCAACCCCCACCTTAAAATCTGCAAATGCCTGAAATTTCTCTTAAAAGCCTCTCTGTAGGCTCTTTCTTTTGTGTTTCCCTCTGTCTTTCCAGATCTTACTCTGGGCTTCTCAGCCAGAACCTTAACCAGATTAATTTCTCCACAGCTGGAATCTCAAGTGCTTATAGGATAATGACACCTCTGACCTTTCTCCCTTTTGGGAAGTACTTGAGTGTGCAGCTGTATGAGGCCTCAGTGGGGAGAGTGTTTGGGCCTGAGAAGGTACACTGGCAGGATGTGGCAGGAAAATACTGCTTTTCAGGACCACGTCCTTCTGAATCTCATTTGAAGATTGGATGTTTGCCAAGCACCTGCTTCTTAGGGATGCTGTGGGATTTAATGATACTCCCAGGAACCTGTAGGAATTAATGGGTCTTGTGGAGAAGTGCTCTGAACTCAGTATTGGAACTTGAATAAAATTAACCATAATTGTATTTTCAGAACAACTAAGCTGTTTTATATTTCATGTGCATGAAAGCCCTAGAGCTGTGTTATTTCAGGAAGTGAAGTAGATCCCACATTTAGATCATAAGGTCATTAGTAAGTACCAAATTTATTAAAAAACATTGGAGGTCTTTCTGGGCAGTACCTAATAAAATACGGTATACAGAAGGTGAGCGGTACTTTGTGTTTTATTTGTCTGTTTGATACTTTATATGTATACTGCTATATGTAGTCCACCCTTAAAGTATTCTACACCAGTGCTTCTCAAACTTGAATGTGCAATAAGTCACCTGGGGTGCTGATTCTGATCCAGTAGGTTTAGGGTGATTAATCCAGTAGGTTTAGTGTGGGGCCTAAGTATCTGCTTTTCTAATTCCCAGATGATGTTAATGTTATTACAATTTGAGTAGTTAGCTTCTATGCACAAAGCCATAGATTTCTCTGTGAAAATAATAAGGTGGTGGTTAGCCTTATGCTGGAGCATTATTTTCCATTTTCTGTTTACCTTGGTGCACAGTGCTTAAAGTTTGTACAAGGCTGTGGTCCCCTTTGGAGGACTATTATTTATACTCAGTTACAGTTATTCTAGCATTTAGCTTTTAAAATCATGACTAGAACTTCTTCAGGAGTTTGATTTCTATATATTTTATTCAATTTAAATCCTTAAATATTTCTTGCTTAAAGGTGAACATAATTCTTGTCAGAAAATCATTCTAGTAAATATTGCATAGCCAATGTAGTAATCAGCCAGCTTGTCTCTCTGGTCCTTCACCTGTCATTTTACCAGGGATAGTGAGTCTGACATACCCCAAGTCACCAGGGTCACAGGTGTTGGAATTTCCAAAGAGTCCTTGGTTTTCTAAGTTTTGGAAAAATGGGCCCTGGAAAGGCAGGTGCCTGGACCTTGAATGGAAGCTACTCGCTTGTCTCTGTGTGGGAGCTTCACAAAGGCGAATGCAGTTTGGAGGATAACATTGGTGGGGATCTTGGCTTATGGTGCTCTCTCCTTTTGTATCCATATCTGTTTCTAAGTCTTAGTGGGTTTTCCCTTTCTAAATGTCTTAGGTCATCTGTACCTATTTCCCTGGCTGTCACCTGTCATGGCCTTTTCTGCATAATCCTATTCTAATCAGGACAAACCTGAATGACTAGACTATTTTGTATCCTGGTCCTCTCCCCTCCCCACCATCCCTCACATGAATGTCAGATAGATCTTTTTGGTAATGGATTTGATCTGGATTTGGCTCTTGTCCCAGCTCTTCCGCTCACTGTGAGACCTCAGGCAAATCACTTAATGCTACCGGGCCTCATTCTCCCCATTTGTAAAATTAGGGGCTGATTATGATTATCTCCAAGATCTACCCTGCTCTCAGCCTGTGTCCGAATCTTGCTTAGAAACCCAGTGTCTGTGGGAGCTTGTTGTAGCAGATCTGATTTCCTTCACGTGTTCTACTGGGCGGGCTGCCAGTCATTCCCTTGTACAAGTCACTTCTGTCACTGCCTCTTTTCTAGCCAAGGCACCCAGCTTGTCCTCACACCCAACTTCAGCATTCTTCTTGCCTCCATGTCCTCTGCCATTTCCATGCTTTATTTAATTCAAAACTGTCTAAACTTCTCAGAGAAGTCTGTCTTGAATCCTCCATTCAATGTTAGCTACTTCCTTGAATCCCTAAGAGGGATTCCATAGTTTACATACAACTATGTTTATTTGTAAGTTCTTTTATCTGAAGTGTATTTTAAAAATGTTTTCTCCTCCCCACCCCAGCTTTCTTTTTCTCTTTGAATTAGTAGGTAGAGTGACATTTAAAAATGAAGCAGGTGGTTTGCCTTTGGCTGGAGTTTGGGGAAAGTGAGATGTAATGCTTTTAGCCCTCTTCTCCCAAGGTGTCCATATCTGTGGGGATGGGAGACTGGGAGAAGCTAGCTGGTACTTCTTCCTGGATTTTAAAGGTGCTTAAACATCCTATCTGAAATTTGGAAGTGTATCTTAAGTTCAAACTTCATTTGAAAATTAATTCCAAGTGCTCTTCCTTCTAGTAACACACTAAGTCACAAAATCTGGCAAGAAATTGCTAAGGACAGTGATAAGAAATCTAGATTTCAAATAACTTCATCAGCAAGTAAAGGTAACAGTTCTTTGAGAACACCTGATTATCCTCAAAGGCAGTTGCAGATGTTGCCTGGAAATCAAGGCTCAAAGGTGTATATAACCTCTTAATCTTATGTCCTCATCTTTCTAGGAAGTAATGAGGGGGGAATTTACATTTTTCTTGATTAAGCATTCTTTAAACCAAAACGTGTGCTTAGTCAGAGCCTCCTTGGTTAAATTGTAAGCTTGGAGAAAGGGAGGATGCTGTCCCTGTCTCACTCATCTCAGCAACTACCCTTTACATGTTGTTGACTAACCTTGGGATAACCTATTGAAAATTGAACCCCCCCCCCTTCCCCCTGATTTGTAATGATGCTGTGGCAACTTTGCTGGATCTTGGGCTAGATATTCAGCTGTCCTTTGTTTTCTTTGGCCAAATAATGGAATTAATGAGCTTGTAGAAATCCCATTAAATTTTAGGAGCTGAATATGAGTCACTGAGCTTAAAGAGGGCAGCTGTATGAAAGGGAGATGGTGCCTGAATCAGTGAATTTAGGGGAAGGAGGAAGAGGAGGGGCCTGGGGAAAGATTTTAAATGATGGTTTTATTTGATAAGAGCTTATCCCATGTCAGGAACATAATCCTAGGATTTTAAAGGCTGACTCCCCAGGCATCTTAAAGGAGTCTTTGGGTTCTCTTTTTCCTAGTAGAGACCTAGTTTTCAAGAGATCTCTTTCTCCTGTGGAAAAGATGCACAGCCAGGTGGGTTGGCATGCCTTCCTTGCTTCTGCAGGTGTTGGGGTTTCTAGGTTGTGGAAATCTGGCCTAGAAATACGGGCATTTAAGTTAGCATTTTTTTGGAGCACTCTTACTGGCTCTTACTGAATCTTTACAGTTTATCTATTATGTTATTATATTTTTAATATATTTTTATATATTATATATTGTTATATTATCTTCTTACTAATAGATAAGAAAACAGATTAAGTAACTTATTTGTCCAGGGTCATTTGGCTAATGACCCAGGTTTCTTTGCCTGTAAGTCTTGTGCTGTTACATCCTCCTCTTTACAGTTGCCTTACCTTTTACCTTCCCCCTAAGGTTTGAATAAGTCACTTTAGTCACTATCAAACAGATGGCAGCCTGGAGCCCAGGACTGAGGCACTGCTGACAGAAAAGGTGGTCTTGCCACCTCATCCCAGATTGCTTTCCTGACCATGTAAACATCCTTTAATTGTAGAAGCCAAACTTTCTCAGCTGAGGTTACCTTTCTCCTCTTCTTGAGGCTCCCGGGCATGGCTGGTTTGGGCTGTTTGACTGTCCCTTGGTCTCATAGAGTGGTGAACATTGTCTAGTGTGCTTTGATGAGTAGGAAGTTGGTCATGCTGTGAGCTATATGAGAATTATACATCTGCAATTCAGAAAGGCAGGGTAGTTAAAGAGGCCAACTTTCATGTCCAGGCTGCACATACCATTGTGGTAAAGGACCAGGATTTGGAGGCAGAATGCCTGAGTTTGAATTCTAGCATCTGCCACTCTTTTGAGGCTACATGTAACTTGGGTATGGGGCTCCAAACTCTTGGGGCTCTCCCTGTGGGACAGACACTGGAGGCAGACTTCCAGCATGGCAAGTCACTAACCCACCTGGACTTCTATTTCCTCTCTTAAGTATCGTCATAACTACCTCTCATCGATCATTGGAAGTATCAGTAAATGTTACCCTTTTTCTCCATTTCTTAATCTGTAAAAGGGGAATAAGAAAACCTCATTTATAAAGTTATCAAAGCTTGGTGAACTGTGAAGAGTTGAGTATAGTTACCATTATTTTGTTTTATTCCTCTGAAAATGTCTGTAAAATCCTCTCAAGGACCTTATTTGTTAGTTTGTATTTCATTGGTAACTACGTTAGTAGTCTGTAGGAGAGAAAGACACATTTTTTTTTCTCATTTTCACACAGCAACTTCACAGTAAACCCTTAATATTATTAGTGTCCAGCTATTACAAAGGTCGTATTTTTAGAAGCAGTACAAGTACAGTGGGGTTTGGAGGAGGTACTGCTTCTCAAATCCTACCTCTCCCTCCTAGCCAGGTGACCATGGGCAAGTTATTTGCTCTAATCCTCCTTTCCTTCCTCTGTAAAATGGGGTAATACTTCCAACTTCTCTGCATTATTGGAAATGAGATTATTTGTCAATGATTTAGCCTGTGCTGAAAACTTTGTTAGCCATTTCCTGGTATTAATAATAAAGACCAGGAATGAAAATTAATACTTAAAGTAATTAATTAGTTGACTATTGAATGATTTTTATTTATCTTTAAAACCCCATGTGCAGTGAAATGGTTGTAATTTAGGAAAATGTCTTTGGAGGTCCCATGGGGTAATGACTCCATCTCCAAATTGTTTTCCTTTGTAATGTGGTGATACTTCAATTAAGGAATCCTGTAAGAACAGCTTAGTCAGGTATGTTTAAAAAAAGATTCCCTTCCTTAAAGGGAACGCACATAAACCCACTCCAGAGCTGCCTACCATCGTTTATAGACTGGAGCCCTCTCTGTGACTGAAAAAGCTTTCCTTAGACTCTAGGGGTGAAATTGTGGTCTTTCTTTAGGTGCCTCATTCCCTGTGCTTTGCTTTCCTCCCGCTTCCCCCAAGGAGTAGTAACAACAGTTCCTGTATTTACCTGTGGAGAGAACTTTTCAAAGAGCCTCCACATGATTGTCTCCTTGAATCCCTACATCCCTGGAGAGGGGTAATACTGGTCTCTTTCCTGTTTTTATTCCCATTTGCCAATGAGGAAGCTGAGGTTATCTCATTTAACAAGCGTCTGACTGCCATTTAGGGCATGTGTGTTAGATGCTGGGGGTGCCTGTGAGAAGTTAAATGCCTCAGGAGAGATCGGCTCAGAAATGGGCAGTTACAGTGTGGAGTCCAGAGGGCAGGCAAGGCTGCCTTGGGAGAAAAATGGAGTGAGCCCTGACCCAGCAGCCGTTTGGGGAGGTGCTGATGGCTGAGCCTAGTTTGAAGGACGAGGCAGAGGAAGCAGCTTGAGCAAAGGTCTGGAGGTGGGAACTACAAGGAATCTGTGTGTGCAGGCTACACGAGCAGTAATAACTTAAGTAAGAGTGTTTATTGTTTGCCAGGCTCTGTGCTAAGTAATTTTTATCTTCACAACACCTGAATGAAGATATGAAGAAGGGATGAGGCCCGAAAAGAAATGACTTGTGCAAGGGTTATCTGGAAAGTGGTGGGGCTGGTATCCAAACCCAGACAGTGTCAGTTAAGAGTTCTGGCTTATAACCACTATGTGCCACTGTCCCTCTGCTGAGCTTGTGTGCTTTTCTCTCTCTCTCTCTCTCTTTTTGTTATCATTACATTTTCTAGGTGACTTTATTTTTTTAGTTTTTTTTTTGGGGGGGGGCAGGTAATTAGGTTTATTTATTTATTTTTGGATGCAGTGCTGGGGACTGAACCCAGGACCTTGTGCATGCTAAGCATGCGCTCTACCACTTGAGCTATACCCTCCCCACTGGTCCTCTCCTTTAAGCTCCCTTTAATAACTCCTGGTGTGGTTTGGCCATAATGGCTAACTCACTGATGGCCTTGATACCGCACCGAGTAGCTTGAACACTGTTCTGTTGGGGAGTTACTGAGCTCTTTTTTTAAGTTGAAATACAATTGACTTATAACCTGAAGTGTTTTAAACAAAGGAGTCTTACAATAGATTTATGCTTTAGAAATACTACTGTAGTAGCATTGATGCAGATTAGCAACGGTGTAGTAGTTGACTCGTCAGACTACCTGGGTTCAAGTCCCTGTCCTAATCCTTGGTAGCTTTGTCATTTGGGCTACTTTCTGAACCTTAGTTTTTTTCATCTATAAAACAGGAATAGTAGTAATCCTCATAACAAACCTATGATGTAGATACTAAAATGAGATGTATATATATAAAGCACTGAGAATTTTGTCTGTCATAAAATAGGCACTCAGAAGTAAGTTTATAAGACAATTTTGATTTGGATCTAGGGAGGGTGTGCCTGGAGGTTTTGAGATGCATTGAGTGCTGTTGCAGTAATTGGATTAGAACTGATGTGGGCCTGAACTGGGCAACCACTGGGCAATGGGAGAAACCTGGAAATATGTGTTATAAAATGGTGACTGAGACCAGGAGGCAAGGGCGATGCCCATGTTTCTGACTTGGCACGTTGGCAGTCTTGGGGCCTTAAACTGTGGTGGGGAGAAAAGGAGAAGGAACTTGTGAGGGTAAGATGATTAGCTCAGTGAGGTTGAGTAATGTGCCAAAGGTCATTCAAGCAAATATATTCTGGAGCCAAGCCTGGGCACTAGGCCCTTTCCACTGTTTCTGGAAAGATCCATGGGTTTAACCAATTCATTCTCAGTAATTCAGAATGAGTAAACTCAACCTATTTGCTGTCTGTCTGAATTTTAATTGTAGAAGAAAAAGCTTGGCTCTTGGAGAAAGCATTTCAAATATCTGGGAAGAGGGTAAGAGAATTTTTTTGGCCCATTTCTTTTCTTCCTTCCTCCTTTCCTTGCGCCCCTGCTTTGTTTATTTCCTTACCCTCCCGAGTAAAAGAGGCTGATCAGCTCTTTTTGTGTGAGTTGGGCAAGGGCCTGAAGAAATGGTAATCATTGGCTTTAGACCCAGTCTTCCTTCTGTGTCGTTGAGGAAATGTGAGGATAGTGGTGGTGGGGCCCTTGCCCCTACTGGAACCAACTCTTCACTCCCTAGGATTAAGGATGTGCTCTTTTATGTTTTTTATATTGCATACTATTTGTTAATATTGCATAATAATATTGACTGTGATCCTTTGGGTCTGATGTCCTTTTTGCTAGTGCTCCTCCTATCACACAACCATTTTATCACCAATGCTGAATATTTAGTGTGTACTGTGCTAAGCACTTGACATCTATTAGCTTATTTATTCCTCACAACCCCAGGAGGTAGGGGTTATTAATCCCCTTTTATAGATGGTAAACAGGGAGGCTCAGTATTTTCTCATCTTCACTTAGCCAATAGTGAGTGGAGCCAGAATTGGCCAGAATCTGAGTCTGAAACCTGTCAGTGCTTCCATCCTTAAGTACTCCCTGGCCTTCCTCCAAGACAGAACTTTGGCAGAGTCCCCTTGGAAGTTTCCTCCTGTGAGACCTAGGTGTCACTGGACATGCTGATCTTGATGCTTTTCTGGGACAGCTGTGAAGGCTATGGGGAGCGTCTCCACCTCCTAGGTTCAGGGCTGTTGATGGGAAGGGAGCTCATTCTTGCCTGAGGGGCCTTGCCTCTAGAACTTTCCCTCTACCTAGAATTCTCTTCCCTCAGATCTTTACTTGGTTGTCTCCTTGTGATTTAGATCTCTGCTCAGACCTCAACTCTTCAGAATTCTTTCAGGCAGCCTTATCTAAAGTGGTCCTCCCATGTCACTGGCTCACATTATTTTGTTGGGTTTTCCTCACAGTATTCATCATCCTCCCAGAAATTATCTTCTTCATATATGTGTTTATCATGTTCCTGCCTTCCATACAGGAGAACAGGGTCAGTGGTGTCTCATCCTCCCTGCGTCTATCTCCAGCACATAGCAGGCACTCAGTAAATACTTGTTGAATGAAGAAGGCATAAAGATTTAAACTGGTCTTTCACTTGAAGTGTTCCTTGATTTGGAAGGGGGTTGCATTAAGTTTAAAAGGCATCATCACTTTAATGGAGGTTGAATGCAAGCCCGGTGGAAGCACTATTAGGTTATTGTAAAGCCTGTTCTGTAGTTTCTGGTAGTTGACATTATTTCCAGAGTTTATTTTAACCTAACCCTGTCTAGAGCTGACTTGTTGAATGATCTTATTCCATACCCACCTATCGTTTTAATTCTTTATTAGTTTGAGCCCTCAGTTCCTTTTCCCAGAGTACAATGGGGTTGCTGAGGGCAGGACCTCCAGTTACTATGGCTACAGTACTTTTAAATGTCTCCTAAAATAAAATCCAGAGTCCATGTCAGTACACCACGTCAGTAAATATGTTATGAATTCAGAAAATTCTGCTGCCATTTTTTGAATACCTACTTTGTGGTAGACATATAGGGGCCTTGCAAATCTTCTTTTTTGTGTATATATATACATATTTATTGAATTATAGTCAGTTTACAGTGTGTCAGTTTCTGGTGTACAGCACAGTGCTTCAGTCATACATGAATATACATATATTCGTTTTCATATTCTTTTTCATCATAAGTTAACTAGCAAATCTTTTCTCATCTAACCTTTACAGCACCCATGATAGGGGCCATTAATCCTCATAGGTTGTGTTAAGAAAGATAATTGAAAGATTAGCTCATGAGCAAACATGTGGTAGTTAGTGGTTAAGAATCTGGAGCCACAGGGTATAACTTCAAATCCTGGCTCAGCCCCTTTCTATATGGGTGTCAAGGGTGTCCCTAACTTTTCCTCATTACTCTGTTTTCTCTTCTTTAAAGTGAGAATTAGTAATAGTGCTTATCTCTGCTGTTGTTTAAGGATTACAGGACTTCATATATGTAGAGTTAGCTATTATTTCTATTATCTGTGTTTCTTATGGAGGTCTTGTTAGTTTGCCTAAGGGTGTCTTATATCTACTCTTCTTTTGTAAGGTCGGTTCTTATGTCTTCATCATTTTAGTAGCTGAGTAGCATTCTTTATTTCATTTATTAGGCATCTGTTGAGCTTCAGTCATTCCTTTCCCTAATGGAGCTTATAGTGTGGTCCTTGTAGTCCTACTACATTAGATTTTGTTTAAATATTCTCTTGTTCTTAAAGTGAATTATATCTAGTTTCCCCAAAATTGTATACTAAGAGCTACTGCCTTTTTTCTCATTTCACAAATGGTCCATTTTTGTGCTGGGCTGTATTATTCAGATTGAAATTACTGAGTCCAAGTGTATAAGCAGTTTTATAACTGTTCCTTGCTTCCAGATTGAGATATAAAAATATGACCATGGTTAGGGCCCCAGGCAGTTCAAGTATTCTAGTCTTCCCACAGCTAGGCCAGTCTTAGGTTTTGTCCTTCCTGAAAAATTAAATATTTCTGCTTGTTATATAATGGTGTGATAAGTCTGACACAGCGTTTGAAAAGCACCCAATTGCTTCATCTTCCTATATTCAAATTATGTTTATATCTAAAGGCATGAGTGTAAGCATAGCATTGATTTTGGTAGGGAAAGAGCAAGGGCCTTTGAGGAGTGATTTGTCTACTTCTGGGAAAATCCTGTTACCTGTGATGAAGTAATTCAAAATTAAGATCTTACCAACAAGGTAATTCCTACCAACAATTAAAAAAAAAAAAAGAAGTACATTCTTAGGGTTAGAAAATTCTAATAATACAGAAAGGTAAAAAATGAAAAGTTAAATTTTCATGCTCTATTCCTCTCATTAAGGGAGCTACTTAAATAGTTTCTTGTTCCTCCCAAGAAATAATTTTAGGCATATACCAAATAGATCTGTCTGCATTTATGTCTGTTACCTGTTTACATTAAAGAGATAATACCATACACATGCATCTACACCATGCCTATTTTACTTGACAGTGTATCTTGAAGATGGCTCCACATCAGAATCTACAGATTATTCCTTTAATAGCTGTATGGCATTGTATTGTATAGATGACCATAATTCATGTAACTAGGCCTCTTTTGATGGACATTTTAGCTGCAGAAATTGCAAAGCTATACTGTTCATCCTTACAGGTAATTTGGCAGAAACTTTGGGGGATGTATCTGTGGGAAAAGTTACTGGTGATGGGACTGCTGGGTT
The DNA here is from genome assembly GCF_009834535.1 of Camelus ferus. Classification (NCBI taxonomy): domain Eukaryota; kingdom Metazoa; phylum Chordata; class Mammalia; order Artiodactyla; family Camelidae; genus Camelus; species Camelus ferus. The sequence continues at coordinate 38,461,460 of NC_045714.1, forward strand.
GCAGTTATGTGCGTTTTTGTAGATAGAGCCAACTTGTCTCTAGAAAGTCTTTTCTAGTTTATGCTTCTACCAACAGTGTAATAAGCATGATCTTTTTTCCTTATCTCTGAAAACACTGGGTTTTTTTTACCTTGAAACTTTTAGCTTAAGAAGTGGAAAATTATTATTTTGATTTGCATTTCCTTATGTGGATATGATATCACATGCTTATTAGACCTTTGTATTGTCCTCCTTCCCCTGGTAATCCACTAGTTCTTATACTTTGCCCATTTTTAAGTTAGTTTGTTCAGCGAATAAGGGGGTGGGGCTGAGGATTAAAGGCCAAACGTTTCATCCCATTACATTGTATTACTTTACGTGACATCTGCAAAGGGGAGCTGTCCTTTGCATAAAATCTGTCAAATAGCTGCTCAGTGAGTTTTCAGTGTCACTCTGCATTTCTTATTGTCTGGAATCACCTTTTCATATAATCTGAGAGACAAAACTATTAATCTGAGAACTGCTTGGTATGCATGAAGTCAAAAATAAAAATATAGATAATTTGAGGTGGTATTTCAGGGAAGTCACAGTGAAGACTTTTCTACTGATTGGATTTATTTATATCAGATTTGATGTCTCATTTTCTTGGATGGTGTAAGTAAAGTCAGTCAAACCTCTGGCTTTCCCTTTCCTAGGTTCCATATAATTGAAGCACTCTAGCTTAACAGAGCTTTTCAGTTTATTATGTTTCAGCTTCCTTAATTGTAACTGTCAGCCATTCCTTTCTTAGTTTAATTTGCTTTGTATGTTGTTCCCCAATATCAGCCCTGCAAAATGGATTGTTTGTTGTAATGGATAGCTCGTCCTTTGCATTACATTTTTTTCTTTTTTATGGAAAATTTCCATTGTCAAAAACTTTATAAATTTAGGAAACTGTTTAAAAGGAAAAGAACAACCTGTTTTTTCTTCTTCGTCTTTTTTTTTAAATGCACTTGAGTTTTTTCCCCCAGAGTACTTTTTTCCCCTAAAATGCATGTAAGTTTTATTATTTTTTAAGTTTTATTTACTTATTTTTAAATTGAAGTTTAGTTGATTTATAATGTTGTGTTAGTTTCTGGTATACAGCATAGTGATTCAGTTATATATATATATATCCTTTTTCGTATCCTTTTCCATTATAGGTTATTACAGGGTATTGAATGTAGTTCCTTGTGCTATATATTGGGACCTTCTTATTCATCTACTTTATATATATAGTAGTTTGTAAGCACATGAGTTTTAACGTGAGCTCAAAGGGGTATAATTTTGCATCCTGCCTTTTCAAGTAGTATATTGCAAGGAAATTCATCCTAAAATGTGATAGTATTACACATTAGATATGAGCACCTACTTCTGTGATTATTACTTATTCGTCCATTGCAAAGATTGTCCCTCTGATAGGAGGCAGATATTGCCCTAGCAGTGCTCTGGCATTGCTTGGGCAGTGTAGGCTTTTGAGATTCAGAGTTTAGTGGGAGAGAATTTGCTCAAGGATAGCCTGCTGTATGGAGGTGGCCTGCTGAAGTGCCTCAAGAGCTCAGAATGTCTACATCTCCATCAGAACCACCACTAGTCCCTAAAGATAACTTTTACTTTTGTAGAAAATGACCACCTGCTGTACACCAGAAATTGATGCAACATTGTAAACTGATTATACTTCAGTTAAAAAAAAAAATGACCAGTCCAGGATCAAAAGGCTTGATAAAGAATTAGGAAAATACAAATTGTCAGGATGGACTCAAGAAGAGGTTGAAAATATAAGTGGATTTAAAGAATGTATAAATAGACTTTTCTTGTCTAAGCTTCCAAAAGTAGGGCCAGAAATCAGTGTCTCAGCCTTTGTTTGCTGCCTTTGTACGAACACTGAAAATTCATAGCAGTTACAACTTGCAGTTAGGTCATTTGTCTGTTTACCAGCTACATTTTTGTTTCCACCCAGTAGACTGGAGGCTTCATGAGGGCAGGAACTGTCTCTTTTGGTCTTGATGACTGTTTTCCTAAATAGCCTTTCAGCAGATATTTGTTGAATGTATCAGCAAATGGCTAAGTTAACTCTGAGAGCAGTTTTTTGGGAGTTCTAAGGGATGCCCCTTTTAGGTGAATCCTTGGTAAAAACAGTGTTGAGGGAGAGTCTCCTCCCAGTTCCAGAGACTACAGGATGCTGCATAATAGAGAAGGAGGAACCAGTGGTGGCACACCTGTATTAGGGTGAGGGCAAGAGTAAAAGAGGGTGCTGACAGGGTATCCTGGAGCCTTGTGCTTTGAATAATGCCTGTTTGTCTTTTATGTGTAGTGAGTGATACTCCACTCTGGGCAGACTTTGCCTAAGTTTCATAAATATTTAATTGGCTTTTTCAGGAGAATAAAAGCAGCCCCGCTGATGACTGAAAATGACAAAGCATCCACCTAACAGACGAGGAATCAGCTTTGAAGTGGGAGCCCAGTTGGAAGCCCGGGACCGATTAAAAAACTGGTACTTTTACATTTTTCTGTTAATTAAATCCCTTCAGTAAAGGACTTTTGCCAGCACCAATAAAGAGTGGGTAGCCTGGGCTTTTCTGTAGTGTTTTGCTGCTCCCTGACTGTTGGAAGGTGGAAGGAGACTTAAGTCTAGAGCTGTGGGAATGTCCTTTCTCTTTGGTGCTGGGATCCCTGTGTCAAGGGAACCATCCTGTTATATTTCTGCCTGTTCATCTGAAGGAGTTACGGGAAAAAGAAGCAGGAGTGACTACAGGAAAGGGAAGAGTTAATAGTGGCAGCTCTCTTGCTTTTGGCTGCCTGTCTGGATGAAGAGATGGGAGAAAGATCCGGGATGGAAGAATGAAGGATAGGGGTTAGATCGGAACAGCTTGTGTATCGTGAACAACCGCTCCTATTTTCTGGGTGTGTTGTTGTATGGTTGAAACTTAGTGATCACATTGTATAGGTTCAGAAGACTCAGAAGCTGAGGGGTTGTAGTCCTGCCTTTGTCATTGACTTGTGACCTCTAGCTGGTGATTAGCCACTCTGAGCATCAGCTTCATCTATGTGGGTACTTGTAATGTCGGCCTCATAGCATTTTTCTGAGGATCAAATAATAGAATACGTGGGGAAAGGCCTTATAAACTGTAAAATGATGGTTGTTATTGAGGTAAAGGTGGGAGTTTCAGAACTCAAACCTTTCTGAGTTTTCATAAGGAAGAGTGTAGTGCTTTTGAGGGTTATCTCAAAATAGGCTGACCAGTTCCTGGAGTGTGTAGGAAGAGAAGATGGGAAACGCAGGGGAAATGGCTGGCATAGAAAATGCCTCTGCTGCCTTTTGGGGCTGGGAGATTTGACATAAGAATCAGAGACACTTTGAACACCTAGTTGTTTTTAGGTTGTTTGTATTTCTATAATTGTTTCTCCTTTTTGGTATCCCTCAGTAAGGCAGCTTAATCAAGGGAAAGAATTATTTTTAAATTTGGGGAAAAAATTAAAATATAGAAGTTAAAAAATACAGCTAACCATAAAATAATCTGTGTACTTATCACTCAGAATTACTTAATGTTAACATTTTTGGTTAATTTTATTTATAGTCTTAAAAATAAAGGACATAAAACACTTCTGATATAATGGAAGTACCTTTATACCCTTCCCAATTCAGTTCCCCTGCCACATTCCTTAGAGACAACCAGCATCCTGAAGTTGGTTGTATCCTTTCTGTTCATGTTTTACATTTTTGCTATATGTATCCATAAATAATACTAGTTAGAATCATTTTGGGTGTTTTAAAAAATTCATGTAAATGGTATACTGTTTGTTTCTTTTCTGCATTTCATGTTTTTTGATTTACCCATATTGATACATAAGATATTCATCCTGATTTCTATATAAAGTTCCCTTGTATGAATATACCATGTTTTGTTTATCCAGTCTTGCTGATGGACATTTAGATTTCAATTTTTCACTTTATACACAGTGCTACTGTGAACATCTCTGTGAATATCTCTGTGCACACATGCAAGAATATTTCTTGGGCAGTGGCTTTTAAAGTTTTTTGACCATAATCTCTAGTAGAAATGCATCTTAAATCCAGTGTAGTACTCACACATATATATACATAAATATAACTGAAGCAAAAACTTTATGAAACAGTCCTTCATCTTAACATATGCATTATACTCTGATGTTTCCTTAACATACACACAAAAATGCTGGTCAAGAACCATTTACAATCTACTAATGGGTCGTGAGCTGCAGTTTGATAAGGCCTACTCCAGTGAATTTGGTTGAGTAATACGATATACACATTTTCAGGTTTATTGGAAGTTGCCAAGTTTATCTCCAAAACACTTCTAAATCTTAACTCCCACCAGTAGTAAATAAAACTTCCTGTTTTCCCACATCTCTACCTGCCCTTGCCTTTGACAGACTTTTTGGTTTTGCCAATCTGTTATAAAACTTTATTATTTTATTCTGTGTTGCCCTGTTCCTAGTGAGGTTGAACATCTTTTAATGTGTGTTTTGTAACTTGCTCTTGACTATATTCCTACTGGCTTTGTCTGTTTTTTAGTGATTTATAAATGTTTTAATAATATATTATGGATTCCAATTCTTTGTCAGTTTGTGTTGCAGAAATCTCCCACCAGTCTGTAGCTTGTCTTTTCAGCTTATTTATGGTATCTTTCATGGCATGTAAATTTGAAATTTTAAATGAAAGAAAAATGATTTTGGCTTTTTGTGACTTACAAAATTCTTATCTATCAGTTAGTTTAAAAAATATTCTCCTAAACTCTTTTAAAAGTTTTTAAGTTTTGCTTTTCACATTTAGATCTTTAATCTACCTAGAATTGATTTTACGTATGGAATGAACTGGGTATTTGATTATTGTTTTTTAAATTCACCATATGAATAGCCAGTTACCCCAGCATCATTTATAGGCCAGTTTTTCCTTTCTTTAACTGATCTGCAATACCTCTTCTATATATCAAGACCCATAATACGGATCTGTTCTGAGCTCTTTATTCTCTTCCATTAATTGTGTTTACTCTTGTGCTAATAACCTATTATCTAATTGATCATTGCTTTCTGAGTTTTTTGTTTGTTTGTTTTATTTTTGGAGGGGGAGGTAACTAGGTTTGTTTGTTTGTTTATTTAATGTAGGTACTGGGAATCAAACCCAGGGACCTTGTACATGCTAAGCACACACTCTACTGCTGAGCTATATCCTCCCTCTTAATTGATGCTGCTTTAAAATAAGTCTTGATATCTGTTAAGAAGGGTTTTGCCCCTTTGTGTTTTATTTATTGTATTCTTAGACCTTTACTTTTTAATGTGAATTTTTTTATTTGTGATGTTTCTTGAAAATGCTATTGAATTTTGAGATAAATTTTATTGAATTTATGGTTAATTTAGGGGGAATTGACATCTTTATGATAGAGTTTTCTTCTATGAAAATATTATGTATTTGCATTTATTTACATTTTCCTTTATGACTTCAGTAATGTTTTGTCACCTCCATAAAGAGTTTGCATATTGTCTATTAGATTTATTTCCAAGTACCTTCTAGTTTTTGTTGCTTCTGTAAATGGATCTATTTATATTACATTTTCTCTTTGGTAATTGGTCGTGTGTAGTTGCATGCAGTTGAATTTTTTTTTTTTTTATTTTCTTTCTAATGTTGAACAATTCTGCTGCATACCTGGATAAACTTTATTAGGTCATTTATATAATAAGTGAATTAAAGGATTCACTTTGCTAATATTTTATTTGGATTTTGATATCCATGTTCACTAGGAGTTTTGGTTTTGATTGCCTTTTCTTGTACTATCTTTGTCTAATTTCAGGCTATTATACTAGTCTTAGAAACTGAGGTAATTTTTTTCTTTATGCTCTGGACAGTTTCTTGAAACTTTGCTAAATCTTGCCTGTACTCCTTTTTGAAAAAATAAATTTTAAACTCCCAAGTCAAATATTTTAATAGTTATTGTTCTGCTAATATTTTTTTCTTTTTTGAGTCAGTTTTCTTCCAGTTTTATTGAGATTTACTTGACATACAGCACTGTATAAGTTTAAGGTATACAGTATGATTTGATTTACAGACATGATGAAGTGATTATTACAATAAGTTTAGTAAATATTCATCATCTCATAGATACAAAACTAAAGAAATAGAAAAAGATTTTTTTCTTGTGCTGAGAGCTCTTAGGATTTACTCTCTTAACAACCTTTACATATAACATACCACAGTGTTAATTATATTTATAATGTTGTATGTTATATCTCTAGTACTTATTTATCTTATAACTGGAAATTTGTACCTTTTGAGTGAATTATCTTGAATTTATTTTTGCTTATGTCATTTTTTTTTCAAGTTTGCTGGTGATATAACATTATTTGTATAGTAAATAGTAAGTAAAATAGGAAAAAGTTATTTATAATTCCACCAACCTAATAAGGTAGTCTTTTTTCTAATTGTTTATATGTAAAATAGTCATGATCAGGGTGTACATAAGATTTTTATATACTCTTTTTTCAGTCAATATGATTGTATAATGGAGTTATACTATATCTCTTAAGTGGGTAAATTGTGTTTCAGATCATCCTCCTACCTTTGTAGAACTTTTTGCTTCCGATTTTCAATATGTATTTACTCCTTTACTTATGTGTTTATTTAGCGAATTTTTCGTCAGGCAGTGAATAGAATGCTACCCTTCCTCCTTCTATTCTTGTCAGCTGATGCCTGGAGTGGTCAGGTCCTAGAGGAATGTGTATGGGGCCAAGGCAGCAGCCCAGAGAAGAATGAGCCCTGTTCCGCTTGGGGAGGTGGGAAAGGCTTCTCAGGAAGCGTGAGGCTGAAACTATGAGTAAAGCTGCAGTGAACATTTGGGCACAAGCTGGATGGGCTGTCAGTGCCTTAGGATCAGTTCTAAAGATTAGATGGCTAGGTCCCTTAGAGTGCAGATGACTACAAGAGAAAGCTATTGTCCTGAGTCACAAAACTTATCTCCAGATAAGTTTGCTGCCTTGAAATGCCTTTCCAAATGGAAATACAGCCAATAAACAGCCCAGCCTGTGAACTTCAGACTGTAAGCATGTCCACAAATATCTTTTAACCATTATTCGGTGTGCTGACAGAGGCTTATAATTTAGAATGAGGAGTTCTGAATTAGAGTCTTATATACTCTAATTACTAGTTGAATTTATTTGGTCAAGTTACTTTACCTCTTCTATCCTCAGTTTCCATGAAGGCAAAATGGGGAATTGTAACTGGATTATGTGGATAGGTAGGATCATTCCCATGGAAGCATTGTATATTAAATACTTCCAGGAAAATACAACCACTAATTTTCTTCTTAATCATATCTACTGTAAAAATGAAAACATGGCCAGTGTGAAAAAAGTTTTAGGACTAAGAATCTAAAGTTAACATTTAAAAGAGAATCCCTGGGCCAGAAAATTAATAATAACTTAACATTTGCTGATTATCTGTGGTTGTTGTCCTGCTTCATGGATCATCTTGCTTAATCTTCCAATTAATAGTCCCCTGAAGTATGAGTACTATTATTTGCCTCATTTTACCAGTAAGAAAAAGAAGGCTCAGGGAGATGAAGTCAGTTGCCCAGGATCACACTGGGATAAGACTGAGGTTTGAACCCAGACAGACTGAGTTCATAGCCTCTCTGAAATAACCAGAATAACAGTCTTTGATTTTGAATACTTTTGAAATAATGGAGGATTTGTTTTATTATCATTAGATTAAAAATGGTTGTCTTCACCCTGATAAGTGATTCGTTTGTAGAGCCACATATTGTGTGTATGTGGTTTTAGTCCATTTAGATAAGATGCAGTTGTGGGTTTTAGGATCCAACACTTCATCCTTATTTCCTTTTGACTTTTTACCTCTGAATCTTTGGATTATTTGTTCTTATTTTAGGGACTGTAAAGTGAATGAGTTTCAGCTTTTTAGTACGAAAATGTTCAAACATAACAAGTTGAGAGAATAGTACAATGAATGCTATACCTTCCACCTGTATTCACTAATTGTTAAGATACTTAACCCAATTTGCTTTATATACTTACTGTAATGTAATTAATCATAATTAGTGACAATTTCATATTACTAATATCCGGAATATAGTCACATTTATGTCTCTGTAGTTGCCTTTGATCCACGGTAATCCTTCTCCCCTCCTCACTCTTCCCCCTTTCATGACATTATTTATTTATGTTAGTTAATTAAGTAATTTTAATTTTCATATTCTTTCCATGATAGGTTACTACAAGATATTGAATATATTTCCCTGTGCTAGACAGAAGAAATTTGTTTTTTATCTATTTTATTTACAGTAGCTAATATTTACAAATCTCAAACTCCCAATTTATCCCTTCCCATCCCTTTTGTCCCTGGTAACCATAAGATTGTTTACTATGTCTGAGTCTTTCTGTTTTGTAGGTGAGTTCATTAGTGTCTTTTTTTTTTAGAGCCCACATATGAGTGATATCGTATGGTATTTTTCTTTCTCTTTCTGGCTTGCTTCTCTTAGAATGACAATCTCCACATCCATTCATGTTGCTGCAGATGGCATTATTTTATTTTTTATGGCTGAGTAATATTCCATTGTATAAACATACCAAAGTTTCTTTATCCAGTCATCTGTCGATGGACATTTAGGTTGTTTCCATGTCTCAGCTATTGTAAATAGTGCTGCTGTGAACATTGAGATGCATGTATCTTTTTGAATTAGAGTTCCCTCTGGTTATATATGCCCAAGAGTGGGATTCCTGAATCATATGGTTTTATTTTTTTAAGGAACCTTCATACTGTTTTCCATAGTGGCTGCACCAGTTTATATTCCCACCAGTACTTTATGAGGATGCCCTTGAGAAAATTTTTTTTTAAATATTGCAGAATTAGATAACATGTAAAGGACTGACTCTGCCAGGCTCTCCGTATGCAGCTTCTCCATTACATTTTCTCAACAAGCTGTGTAGTTGTTTATTGTTTTGATTTTATCAATGAGGGAAGAAATCGAGGCCCATAGAAGCAAAAGTCCTTTGTCCCAAATTTAGAGCTGGTGAGTGGTAGAGCTGGGATTTGAACCCCTGTTGATCTGATGACTCCAAAGGCTGGCCATGCCTCCCAGATGATTCCTTTCCCTGGTGTTATTTTTCCCGGTGCTCTTCCATATTTTCTGGTTTTGCTGCTGGTTGCAAAAAAAGAAAAAAGCATGAAAGGGTTAAAGCATTTTTCAAAACTCATGTGACAGTAGAAGTGCATGGAGAAGAAAATGTGACCTATAGTGAGTCTTTCTAGATTAATGCCTTCATATTTATAAAAGGTTTCTATCTTTGATTGATTTTGTCTGTATTGCTTAAACAGAAGCCTTTTTTTCTCTCACCTTTGTATACTGCACATATTATACTTCTGTTATACTCTCAACAATAGAAATGACAGCTAACATTTATCAAGAATTTGCTATGTGTCGGGTGGGATGCTATTTGCTGTAATTACTTTACGTGGTTATCTCGTTTAATCTCCCGTAGCAGGCTCATTTGGAACTGAAGCTCAGAGGTAAAATGACTTGCCCGGGGTCGCAAGTTAATTACTGCTGAATCTGAGACTTAACCTAGTTCTGTTTGATGACAGTGTTTTGTGTACCTTATCAGAATTTATTTATAAGTCATCCAAGCCAGAGTTTCTTAAATTATAGGATCCCCTTCCAAAATCATGGAGTTAGGATTTCTGTTTTCCTTGAGAGGGATATTTATAAAATACAGATTTAGATTTTCCATGAAGATCATCAGTTCCCAAAGCAGTTTATCTCACCAGACAGACTATAGAATATTGATAAGAATCCATGTTCTAATTTTGGACCTACCACTTTGGAGTGAACTTTCCACATATCCATTTCCTACTCTGGATGAAGTAATCCTGCCTGCCCTCCTTACCTCCAGGCTCATGTTGATGAGTTGACTGTCTAACATTATAAGAGGCTGTAGTTTCCTAGTAATGATGCTTGGTGGATAGAATGGAAACTGCTTTTTCTGACGCCTTCCTCATTCTTCCTGTCATCTGTCAGGAGCGCACCATCTGCCCTGAACAGTAGGCTTGGCCTTCCCTGTTCCTGCTCTGAACACAAAAAAAGCTCCTTCTGTCTATTGCTTTCCTGACTCTTTGGCATGTTTCCACCACTTTGTTTCCATTTAAGTTGATTATGGTGTCCTTCAATTTCTTGTACAAAGGATACTAAAATCTGAGTTTCAGAATGCTCTTAGCTCTCTTGCTTTTCTATTTCTTTTTCATTAGGATTATTTCCACTCATCATGTCTGTGTTCCTGATTTGTGCCTCTTCACTTATTGTACCCATCTTTTTAAGAAAGTAATTTTCATTTTTGAGCTTTCCACATATGTGTATTGAGTGTCTGCTGAGAGTCAGGCATTATGTCTGGCACTATGGGGTGAAGAACAATCACTTAGGTCCCTCAAGAAGTTTAGAGGCCAATGAGGTATTTGGCCTTGACTTTTAGTGTTGTTAACCAAAGATTGTTCATTATATCATCTCATGCTTATGTCTTCGCTAGTAGTTCACATTTATTGAGTGACTTACTTTGGATATTTTTATTATTCCCATTTTATACATGAGAAAACAGAGGCACAGGGCAGTTAAGTAAGTTGCCCAAAGTTGCACGACTATTAAGTGATTGATTTGAGATTTGAATCCAGGTAGTCTGGCTTCTGAGCGTGATAAGGTATGACTTTGATCCCCATACTGTGTCCTATACATAGGACGGAGAGTAAACCCCCTGAAATTAATTATATCATGAGGTGATGTTTATCTGTACAGAGTTCATGTACAAACCCCTGGAGGAGAACAATTAATTTCACGTGTAGGAATTTCAGAAGGCTTCACAAAGATGACTTGATGTCAAGTCATTTATTCAATGCTAGATGCTGGAGAGAGAGTGGTGGTTAGGAGAGACAGATCTTTAGGAACTGACATTCCAGTGGAGGTAGCTAGACCATAAATAAACAGACTGATACCTGTAAGTTTAGGTGATGATAAATACTAGGAAGAGGAATAAGTGCTGGTTAAGTGAACAGAGAGTGATGCTGTGTGTGTAGGAGGGGTACTTTTTTATGTAGAAGGTGCTCAGGGAAGGTCTGTCTGATAAGAAGTTTGAGTAGAGATCTGAAATGAGTGAGGGATTGAGCCAGGTGGATATTCAGGGGAGAGAGCTCCAGGCAGAGGCAGCCAAGACACAACATGCTGGGCATGTTCAAACAATAGAGGGAGGGTAAAGAGTAAGGGGCCAGAGGTAGGAGACGAGTCCACAAATGTCAGCATGAGCCAGATTGCCAGAATCTGTGGACTTTATTCTAAATGTAATAGGAAGCCATTGAAAGATTTTAAACAAGAAAGTGACATTATCTGATTTCAGTTATTAAAAGTGGCTGTGGTTACATGTGTAGAATATGTTGTAGGCGGGCATGGGCAGAAACAGGGAGAACAGTAAGGAGTCGTTTGTAGCAGTCAGATTAAAGGGGATACTTGAACTAAATAAAAGCAGTGGTGGAGATGATGATGATCAGGATCTGGGTATTTTTCAGAGGTACAGCTGATAGATTTGCTGATGATATCATGAGAGACAGAGAAGAGTCAAGGATGACTCCAAGGGCTTTTGGTCTAAGTTCTGATAGAATTACTACTTGCTGAAATGGGGGGAAATCAACAGTTTGGTTTTGGATGGTTAAAATGTGGGATTCCTTTTAGATAACCAAGTGGAGATGTTGAGCAGATGGTTGAATAACAGTCAAGCATTTTGGTGTAAGCCCTGGGTTAGAGATAGAAATTTGGGAGTTAGCAATGAGATTTTTAAAAAAGGTTCTATTTTTTAGAACAGTTTCAGGTTCATAGCAAAATTGAGCAGAAAGTACAGAGAGTTCCTATCCATTGTCCCCGCACGCCTACATAATCTTCCCCACTATCAACATCCTGCACCAGAGTAGTACATTCGTTATAATTGATGAGCTTACGTTGAAACATCATAGTCACCCAAAATCACCTAAAGTCCATAGTTTACGTTAGGGTTCACTTTTAGTGTTGTACATTCTTTGGTTTTGGCAAATGTATAATGGCATGTACCCACTATTATAGTATTATACAGAATAATTTCACTGCCCTAAAAATCCTCTGTGCTTTGCCTCTTCATCTGTCCCTGTCCCCTAACCCCTGGCAATCACTGATCATTTTACTGTTTCCATAGTTTTACCTTGTCTGTAATTTCATATAGTTGGACGTACATATAGTATGTAGTGTTTTCAGGTTGGCTTCTTTCACTTAGTAGTGTGCATTTAAGATTTCTTCATGTCTTTTCATGGCTTGATAGCTCATTTATTTTTACTGTTAAATAAAATTCCATTGCCTGGATGTTCCACAGTTTATTCACGTACTTGGTTTTGGCAATTTTCGGTTAAGGTGCTAAAAACATCTGTGTGCAGATTTTTGTGTGGACATAAGTTTTTAACTCATTTGGGTAAATACTAAGAATGTGACTGCTGAATCATATAATGAGAGTATATTTAATTCTGTAAGAAACTACCAAACTGTCTTTCAAAATGGCTGTACCATTTTGCATTCCTGCCACCTATGAATGTGAGTTCCTGTTGCTCCACATCCTTGCCAGTATTTGGTGTTGTCAGTGTTTTGGATTTTGGCCATTATAATAGGTGTATAGTGGTATCTCATTGTTATTTAAAGTTGTGATTCTCTAATGAAATGTGACAAATATATTTTCATATGCCTGTTTGCCATCTGTATATTTTCTTTGGTAAGGTGTCTTTTCCCTGTTTTTTAATTGGTTGGCTGTTGGTTCTTTTTTTGTTGTTGTTATTGTTGTTTTCTTATTGTTGAGTTTTAAGAATTTTTTGTGTATTTTGGATAACAGTTCTTTATCAGCTATGTCTTTTGTAAGTATATGGGATTTAAGGCCATGAGACTGAATAAGTTCATTTAGGGTTGCACTGTCCAAAAAAGTAGCCACTAACTATAAGTTACTATTTACATAAAATTAAAAATTCAGTTCCTCAGTTACACTGGGCATATTTCCAGTGCTCAGTGGCTGGTGGCTGCCATAGTGGAGAGCAGAGATATAGAAAGTTTCCACTGAGAAGTTTCCATTAACAGCACTGATCTAGGGAGTAAATACAGATAAAAAGGAAGACTGAGCTCCTGGTGCCTTTCAGTGTCTGTCTGTCTGTCTGTTTGTCTTTCTGTCTGTCTGTCTATTTGTCTGTCTGTCTATTTGTCTTTCTGTCTTTCTTTCCGTCTTTCTTTCTTTCTTTCTTTCTTTCTTTCTTTCTTTCTTTCTTTCTTTCTTTCTTTCTTTCTTTCTTTCTTTCTTTCTTTCTCTTTCTTTCTTTCTTTCTTCATTTCTTCCTTTCTTCCTTTCTTCCTTTCTTCCTTTCTTCCTTTCTTCCTTTCTTCCTTTCTTTCTTTCTTATTGATTTTTTAATGGTGGTACTGGGGATTGAACCCAGGACCTTGTGCATGCTAAGAATGTACTCTACCACTGAACTCCTTTGCCTTCCAGTGTCTAGATGTTAGCAGATGAAGAGGAATCAGCAAAAGAGACTGGGAAGAAATGACCATTTAGGCAGGAGGAAATCCATGAGGAGATGTCTAGAGGCCAAGTGGAGAAAGTGTTTCAAGGAGCAGGGAGTAGTCACCTCATTCCTGATGCTGGTGGGTCAAGTAAGATTAGGATTGAGTGACTGTTGATTTGGTTACATCAAAGTTATGGATGACCTTGACAGGATTGTTTTAGTGGAGCAGTGGGGACAAAAGCCCTGATTGGCATGAGTTCAAGGGAAAGGAGAGAAGGAACTGTGGTGTGGTGCACAGGGGAAGGATTGGCTATTGATGGGAGCAGATAGTTCATTTATTTAAAGGGGAAGGGGGAGGGAGAACCTGGGTATGTAGGTAGAGATAAAGGTTTACTTGTAGTCTTGGTGATGGGAGCATGTGATTTTTATATTTTTAAATTTGAGGTATACTTTACAAACAGTAAAAATTCACTCTTTTCAGTGTACTGTTTCATGAGGTTTGCCAAACTCATACAGACATGCATGTACCACCACAGTTAAAATGTAGCATTTTTAACACCCTGCAAAATTTCCTTATGTCCCTTTGTAGTCAGCCCCCTTTTGTTGCAGATCTTGTCACCTACTGATCTATTCTTTGTCTGTATAGTTTTGTATTTTCCAGAATCTCATATAAATGTGATGATACAACATGTAGCCTTTTAAGTTTGGCTTCTATCATTTATAATGCATTTGGAATTCATCCATATTTTTGTGTGAATCAGTAGATCCTTTTATTGCTGAGTAGAATTACATTGTGTGGATGTATAATTTACCCATTAACCTGTTCTCCTTAGATTGCTTTTGGCTTTATCAGTTTCTAGATTTTCCATGTTTTTGATGCTTTTATTAATATCAGTATAGCCTCAAACATTTACTTTAGACTTTGGATATAATTCAATACTGTTTTATTCATTTAGTTGCTCTGTTGTTTCATTGGGAGCTCTTTCATTTGGCTCGTGTGTCCTTTTGACATCCTCTTGTCATAATTGTGTGTTTAACACTTCCTTATTTCTGGCATTACAAAATATCCTAGGCTCATCTTGTGTGTATTTCCTGCCTTGGCCCTAGAATCAGTCATTTCTCCAAGGAGCCCTGATTTCTTTTATTGGGAAATGGTATTAGATGCGAAGGTCTGGATTCTAGGTGTGCCCCTTGCTACTGAGGCATCACTGCTTCTGGGTTTTGGATGATGGTGATGATGATGATTTTGAGTAAAAGATAAAAATAGTCAAGTGACACAGAACACAACAGGCATTACCTTTAGAGGCCCCTTGGAGCCTCCTCAGCTCCTCGCTCCCACTCCGTCGTCTAGTCTATCATCTTGTCTTGTCAGATCACCTGCAGAGTCTATCCTGACTCTGACACTGGCTGCTCCTCCACACTACCTCCACACTTAGGCCATGTGGTCTAAGCTACCATCATGGATCCTCTGAACCCTGGCAGTAGTTACGAATTTGGTCTCCTTCATCCTTCCGGACTCCTCCTCCTCCTTAGGCTCTTTTCCACTCAGCAATGTGTGGTACACCCTGGATTTAAAAAAAAAAGCTTTTTTGATATTAATTTTTATGGCAGTTTACAGTTGTAAGACATTGAATTAAGAAGAGAGCAAAGATGGTACTCTTTAAAATTTTTTATTTTTGAAAAAATTTTTATTGAGGTATAATTTATATTAGAGTATACAGATTTCAAGTGTGTAGCTTGATAAACTTTTATACATATATACACCTGTGTAACCACCACCCAGATCAAGATATAGACATTTTGGGTGCCTCAGAAGACCTTTTTTCCCATACCTAGTCACACAGTCCCCTCCCTCCCAGGGGAACCACTATTTGTGGTCACACATTTAAAGTGAGACACATCAGTGTGTGACTGTGTATTCTCCAGCATTATCAGCTGTCTGGGTGCAGGAATGGAGGATATGGAGAATCTGATTTACCTAGGGTTGAGGTTTATTCAGGCAGGTATAATGGAGGGAGAGGCCAGGGAGTTGAGGTTATATGTAAAGAAGTGAGATTAAAGGATAAGATTTCCAGGATAAGAGTGAAGCCAGAAAGCAGGCGGAAGGAACGGCGTGAGCAAAAATATTGAGGGTTCAAAGAACATGGTGTGTTCTCTATGTCTGAAGAGGAAGCAGATCAGGTGTGGTGAGAGATTGGTCCTTAAGAGAAGAAGAGAGCATAGTCAGATCCCTTGTAGGGATAGAAAAGTAGTGTTCATTCAGTCACCAAACATTTATTGAGTGTC
This sequence comes from Camelus ferus, assembly GCF_009834535.1. Lineage (NCBI taxonomy): Eukaryota > Metazoa > Chordata > Mammalia > Artiodactyla > Camelidae > Camelus > Camelus ferus. The sequence goes on from NC_045714.1 coordinate 38,477,331, forward strand.
TCTGTATCAATCAGGACCTTTGCTACTACTGATAGAGGGGTATAGGGATTACCTGGATGTACTGACTGTTCACTTAAGAGAAATGATCAGCGTAGAGAAGAGAGATGAACTGAAGACATTTCCTGAGTTAGAAGTGTCAGATACTGATTAATGGAAGTTGTATGGGGTAGGGATAGAGTTAAAGCATCCAAAGCAGCACAGTTTTTTGCAGCTTAATAGTCAGCCCTTTGTTTTTCGCTAAATACAATTTCCATCCCCATCCCCTCTCCAGCAAAGGCTAGAGATGGCTTAGAATGTTACCTTTGTGCACAGAAGTCATTGGCTTCTGGTGTGTGCCCTGAGCCAGGAATGGAGGCACACTCTGATTCTTGAAGTGAATGAGTGCTGTTAGGTTTGTAGAGAGGCTGTTTATATAAGGAAGAATCTGGAAGCAGCCTGAATGTCCAGCTCCTGGGGGAAAGTTTGGGCAAATTCTGGGCTACCACCAGGTAGACCATTAGCTGGCTAATGCAAAAGACACCACCGTGGACCTGTGTCACTCTAAGGATATTTGCATGTGAAGTCAAATTAAGAGCAGAAGGCCCTACACTGGGTTTAGAGTCAGAATTTTTGGATATTGATCTTGGTTATACCTCTTCCTATTCACTCTCTTTGAGCCTTTATTTCTGCAAGTGTAAAATGGGTGCAATGGTAATAACAATTCCTTAAGTCATCATGGGATTGTGGTAAAGATCCCATGAGATACCTTATGGAGGGTCAGTTTATAACCTCTAGAGGAAGCTACACACATTGATTATTAATAGCCATGTGAGTAAATACTGACTGGCTGGAGTGGGAAATCAGAGGGAAATTGTTATCCTTTCTGGTTCCTCTTTTTTTAACCCCTGTAACATTTCTTCAGTTTGTATTTTTGATGTGTATGTAGGGACACCAAACAGATTTCTGCCAAGCTCTGTTTAGCTGCTCTAATTTAAGCATGTGCACAGTGTGCAGTGTTGAGCAGCTTAATTTTACTCAGAAGCAGCCGAGATTCTGAGCAGCAAGCCTTCCTGGGACTTGAGGTCATATACTGTGGACAAGCCAGCATTGCGTCCCTTTGTTAGACCTGGACTGTTCTCTGCCTTTCTAGACATGCGTGTGGAGTTATTCCCTTTCATTTTGTGTGCGCTTTCCCACAATCCTCTCTTTTCCCTGATGGAGCCCTCGGGTAGGTAGACTTATCTGGTAGCTTAGAGCAGTGTTTCTCAAACTCAAAAGCATGGGGACTGGCACTTCCAACCTATATACTATCTGTGAATCCCACTTTTAGTAGCTTTGGAGCAAAATGCTATTATGTTAGTTATTTATTGCTATGTTAACAAATTTTCTCAAAATTTAGTGGCTGAAAGCAACACTGAACATTTTTTATCCTTTCAATGTCTGTGGGTCAGGAATTCAGGAGTAGCATAATGGAGGGTTCTGGGTTGACATCTTATGAGGTTGTGGTCCAAGGTGAACCTCATTCCTGGCAAATTGGTGCTGGTTGCTGGCAGGAGACTTCAGTTTCTTGCCATGTGGGCCTCTCCATAGGGCATCTAGAACGACTTAACACCTGGCTTCCCCTAGAAAGGGGAACCCAAGAAGCAGCAGTGTTTTGTGTGTGTGTTTGTGTATAGTGTGTTAAAATACACATGACATAAAGTTTACCATTGTAACTGTTTTAAGTATATAGTTCAGTGACATTAAGTTCATTCATATTGTTATGCAACCATCACCACCACCCATCTCCAGAACTTTTAAAATTTTAATTAGTTGAAGTATAGTTGATGTACAATATTAGGTAAGTTACAGGTGTGCAGTATAGTGATTCACAATTTTTTAAGGTTATGCTCCATTTATAGTTATAACATATTGGCTGTATTCCCTGGATTGTCAGAACTTTTTCATCTTCTCAGACTGAAACTCTGTACCTATTAAACAGTAACTCTCCATTCTCTCCCCACACTTGCCCTTAGCAACCACCATCCTACTTTTTGTTTCTATGAATGTGACTACTCCAGGTTATAAGGTATTTGTCCTTTTGTGATTGAGTTATTTCAGTAGTATAATGTTTTCAAGTTGATTTATGTTGTAGGGTATATTAGATTTTTGCTGTTGCTGTTTTCTTTTCTTAGAATTTTATTCTTTTTAAAGGTTGAATAATATGCCATTGTGTGGCTATATCACATTTTGTTTATCTATTCATCAATTGATGGACACTTGGATTGCTTCCACTTTTTGGCTATTGTGGATAATGTTGCTATGAAAATTATATACAGGTGTTCGTTTGAGTCCCTGTTTTCAGTACTTTGGGGTGTTTACCCAGAAGTGGAATTGCAGTAGTGCTTTTTATGACCCAACCTTGAAGTCCTAAACCATCGCTTCTACCACATTCTATTTGTTAGAAATGGGGCCACATTCAAGGGGAGGATAATTAATCTCCACCTTTTGAGGGAAGGACATATTTTAAAACCAGTACAACTGTTTTTTGAGAGTGATCATATAGTGCCAGGTTAATTGCAAACACATACACTAACATTATTTTTTTGGTGGGGGGAAAGGGTATTTAGGTTTATTTATTTATTTACTTTTAGAGGCGGTACTAGGGATTGAACCCAGGACCTCTGCATGCTAAGCATGTGCTCTACCACTTGAGCTATACCCTCCCCTCCCCCACACTAACATTCTTTATTAGTGCTTGATTATATGGTAGTCATCTTGACCAGTACATCTCAGCCTTTTTCTTATTATTGCTGACTTATAATCCATTTGTGGCATCTCAGCTGGAAACCTCTGATAAAGATGGTCCAGATTATGGAATAGCACAATAAAACATTCCTTATGGAGACCTTGTGGCCCACCAGCTCTGTATTCACTAACACCCAGCCGCCCATGGATTGCTATTGGAATACAGTCATTTAGGGTCCAGCTGCACATCCGTACAGTATGTATGAAATCCATGAGGTTCCTGCACAGCTCTTTATACAGAGTTGCTATTTCCTTTCTCACCTTCAGTTCCCTGTACTTCCTCGTCATCTTTTGTGCTTCCCTTCTTCTGTACTTACGCCGATTTTCTCATATTGCATCCTCTCCTCAAAATACTCTTCAGCCTCACTGCCTCCTGAAAAATGCCCATTTGTCTTTCAGAATTGAAACAAGTGCCTCCTTTCTTACTAGAGTTGTTTTGGCCCCTTCTTCCTCGGCCTCCTTCCTCTCTGCCCTAGAACTAGCATATTCTACATTAAATAATCTTCTGTAGTTGCACCTGTGATACTTTATTACAATTATTTTTGTGTATAGATATTTATTTCCCCTGAGGATACTGCAGTGAATAAGAGATAGATGTCTTTAGGGGGTATCTATATTCTCCTAGGAAGCAGGCCATAAGTATAAACAAGAAACAAATGAAATAATTGCATATTGGGGCAAATGTTGTGAAGGAAGCAAGGAAGGAAGGTTGGACACAGGTTGGAAGGAGATGGGGGCTACTTGAGATAGTGTAGTCAGGGATTCTGAGGCTGCAGAAAGGTCAGGCTGCTGCCTAGGAAGAGTGGGCAGGGGATCGTGATTCAGGTAAAGGGAGCAGACCAGGTATGGGGAGGTATGTATATGTCTGAGGAAATGAAAGGCCCAGTATGTCTTGTAACATAGAATCTTTCTCCCTCTTCCAGCTGTTGTGATCACACATCCTTATAGATTTGGCTCTGTATTTCCAAACCCTGGCAACTTCCTGCCCCAGATTAGGTATTCAGAAAAATGTCAGTGGAATTGATGAATTTCTCTGTCTCTAATTTTTGTCATTCTCTTTGTGTCTCTATGTTTGATTGTCCACAGTGGCCTTCTGTGACTTCTTAGTTTAGTAACCAATTACACTACTTGCTTAAGATAAGGTTACCATAGTAACCTAATTTGCTATGAAGTTTAGGTTATTCGACCTTTCCAAGTTGAATTTTGGTTCAATGAGATTTTGATGCTTTTTGGCCTTTGGAAGAAAGCTTTGTGGTGACTAATTTAATTTTGTCATGATGACCACAGCACCTGTGCATATATCCCCTCCAATTTGATAGTTCTTGTACTGGGATCTGTTTGTCTTGTTGACATCTACAGCATGGATATATTTGTTTATTTTGGTGATTCATCTTGGTTTATGTGTGTATATTCCTGTTGTTGTTTTGTAACTCTAGGTATTCATAATCAAATCTTTTTAAAAAGTACATTTGATGAACATTTATTGAATGCCTAATATATGCAGAATACTGTGGAGGAAATGTAAACATTTAGGAAATGCCTCTCTTCATCTTTTATGGTTCAGCCCAAGTGCTGAGTCTTCTTTTCTAAAGCCACTTTCCCAGCCCCTTCAGTCCCTGATGAAAAAGTTTACGGTGGGCTCCACTGCTGCTTCTGGGGAAGGTGAGCAGAGGAAGTAGATTTGGCTAAGGAAGAGATTATGAGGTGACTAGTAGGAAATGTACTTTAGAAAGAGAAAGGTCCATTTAGGTGCTTTAGAGGGAGATGGGGGAGAGTGTGCAGAAACTCAGACTCTCCAGCCCAGGCATTCCATAAAGAGACATTGCCTGTCTTCCGTCTGTTCCTGGTTATGATGTATAGGCAGGCCAGGTAATTCTAGGTCTGTACTCCTTTACTCTTTTCTCTCCAGAGATCAAGAATGCTTTTGGTCTGTTTGCTTGAGGAGGGGTGGGGAATTCCAAGGACCCCGCCAAAACTTCTCTTTGGGCCCTTGCCACCCTGGAAGCCCTGATGTTTGGTCATTTATTTTGTATCTTCAGGACCTAGCAGTTTGTTTGTCTCAGAATACAAATTAAGAAATGTTTGAATAACGTAATCAGTAGAGCATAGATTTTGTCCTTATAAAGTGCTTAGCAATCTAGTGCTTGTATTCGCCATTTAAAAATCCTGTTTGTGACATGGGTTTGAAGTATTTTAACTGAGTCTTGAGCTTTTTTCTTCAAAGGAAAACTATTGATTTTGAATACCTAAATTGTATCTGATGATCATTTCAAACTCTTATTAGTTTAGGCAAAATAAACTCAAGAAGAGGTAGAAAACTTGACCATTCTAGTAACTAAAAGTAATGGAAAAGATGAAGAACTGTCTTATAAAAATTCCCCACAGTAGGCTGTTTCATAGGAAACTAAATAAAATTTTGTAGTCCATTCTGTGAGGGTAGCATAGCCTAATACTGAAACTGGACAGGAAGGGCATAATACAAGGAAACTTGGACAAATTCTACTTGTAAAAGAGACATAAAACTTGTCAATAAAATGCTAGAACACTACAGAGACATTTATCAAATGAATGACACATACAACCAAATATGCCTTATTTAAGTAGGGTTATGACAACTTAAACTTAGGAAATGTATTATTTCATTATATTCATAGAATGAAAGAGAAGAGCTGTATAATCACTTTGACAAAGGTTGAAAATCCTCAAAATTTATTCTTGGTGAACCCTCAGTCAGGTATAGAGGAAAGCATCATGAACTTGATTAAAGCCATTAATTAGAAACCTTTACAAACTTCACACTTAATGATGAAACACTGGAGATTCTTCACTAAAGAGAAGGATGCTAGCCTTCTCTGCTAATTTTGAACATCATTTAGAAGCACTAATCAATGTGATAACATGAGAGATATAAATGGCAGTTATCAGTATTGAAAGTGAGACAGTATAATCATAATTTGAATATGATATGATAGTCTACCTGGGAAATTCAAGGGATTTAATTGATAATCCATTGGACAGAGTTTGAACAAATTCAGAAAATCAGAGCATTGTAACAAGGTGTACAATGAGAATGACTGCTTCTGCTTCTTTATCCTATACCCACTCTACTCCCTAAGATAACCAGTTTTATTAGTTTCTGTTCATCCTACCAGTGTTTCTTTATTTAAATACAAGCAAAGCCAAATATATATTCTTATTTTCCTCTTTTGTAAGACAAAAGGTATCATAAGATATGTATGATTTTGTAGCTTTCCTTTTTTAAAACTTGGATATCTTTGTCAATTCATAGTGTTCTCTCTCTTTTTCTAGCTGCATAATGCTCTACTTTGTCTATGTGCCAAGCAGTATATAAACCCAATAACCCTGAAGCTATTGGTTGATATCTGCCCATTAAATATTTTTCAAAACTTTAAATTTAAAAGTATTTATTTTTGTTTACACCGGTACAATGTGACTAAATGCTTGTAAAAATTAAAAGTACAAGGACAAGTCTACTGGCTATTCCTAGTTCTTCTCTCCCTAGAGTTAAGTTTTGTTTCAGTTTGGTTTTCAATATCTGCCCCTCTGTGGCTAATATTTCCATTAGAAATGTGACTGCCAGCTGCAATGTTTGGAAACTAGAGTCTCATCAGTGGCTGTTAGTTACATGATGAAGCTGGAAATTCTCTCTCCCCTTTTCTGTCTATACAGATTCCATTTACATCTCCTCTCTTGTTAACCTTCCCACATCTTCTCCAGCATACCTATGGTTGTTAGATATTTAGGTTGAACCAGTTAAAATTACTATTTTTTTTGTAAAATCAGTTGATTATCAGCTGTTTCATGTGGTTCCACCTTATGGTTTTAGAGCTTAGTTGGTTTATGTGTCTGGTTCTTCTCAAGGGCAGGGGCCAGAAGCACATAGATTTTATAATTTCTTCCAAGTCAGAGTCACTTAATAAAGTTCTGTTGACTGATGAAGCTGACTGTCCCCAAGGCAACCAGCCGTTGTGATCCATCAAGTTTTTCTGGGTTGATATCTAAGATCAGCTGCCTCTCTCTTCTCTGGAATGCAGTTGGGTTTCCCCATCCACCATGAGTGACTTGTATCCTTGTCACAATTTAGAGATTTGTGGGAGAACCACCTTCTCTTTAGGAAAACTTGCTGACCCCTTGGTTGCTCTTGATCCTCCTGGAGAGATTTCTATAGTCTGCAGACAGTGGGATGCCTGTGCCCTGTGAAGTTTTTTGAGCAAGGAAGTAGTTTTAGGCTAGCCAAGGGCCCAGAGGTCCTTCACACTCTGATTGTGTGTAGCCGAGTTGCTAGCCTAGGATTTTGAAGTTGATTCTATGGATTCAGACTTACCAGACTTTTAGAAGGCACTTATCAAGTGCAAATTAAAAAGAATTTGGGGTTTGTCCTGAAGTTGCCAACTTCTTATTTTGCCAAATAAGAATATTTAAAATAAATACTTATATTTGTTAATATTTAATACGTGCTCGTGGTACAACATTCAAAACAAATAAAAGGATATACATTGAATAAAATAAGTCTCATACTTCCTCTCCAGTTCCTTAACTATCCAGTTCCCCTCCAAAGAGGCAAACCGGGTTGCTTGATCATCCTTCCAGAGATAGCCCTCGCATTTAAAAACAGGTATGAATGTATTGGCTCCCTCCCCTCCCCCAAATAAATGATAGTGCATTTAATACCATTTTGCATCTTGAGTTGTTTTTCTCCCCACTTTTCTTAGGGGTCTTTAAAAATCAGTACATAGCGAGCTGCCTCAGTGTTTTTAATGGTGGTGTAATATTAGGAAGGATTAAAAAACAAGCAGTTGCCATTGTTTTAATTTAAAAAGTGTATTTAAGCACAAAGAGAAAGAATGATTTTAGTATAAAGAAAAGTTCTGTAAGTTAAATAAATTTAGTTCTGTGAAAAATTAATTGTGTGTTGGTCCAAAGACCTGTGTTTGAAAACTATTGCTAGAGATAGTAAACCTATAAGTAAGTAAGGGACGCTTACTAGTCTCTGGTAGGCTGAATGAATGAGAGGGCCACAGGAATGCAACTGCGTATCCACATCCTTTTCCCCATTTTACAGGGAGGAATAGACTTAGGGAATCTTCTTTTATGTCCTACATATTGTACTACTCAGTTCATCAGGTCGCACAATTAACCAGTCTTTTTTCAAGCTATCTTGTGTTTACCACAGCTGTGTGTCAGTTGGATTGGAGTGGGGAGACTAGTTTCAGGTCTTTTATTCTATATGCTAATATTTTTTAGCAATGAATGTATGCATAGTACCACTAGAAATTTTAAAAAGCATACTCTGTCAGTCCTGTGTGAGAAATACTCACGTGAAGTGTTTGGAGCCTGAACTTGGAGAGTGACTGAAATTGGAATGGGTAGCTGGAGTCTGAGAGCCTTGGGATTGAAGAATTGACAGTTCACATGACCTTTGGAAAGAATAGGGAGAATGGGATTCATTTGCTGAATGTTTATTGAATGCCCAGTATCTGCAGTCTACTCTGATTGGTTAACTCTAAGCAAACTGCCTTGGAGGACACTAGTGTTGGTTTGAAGAGGACACAGTATACAGACGACACAGGGAAGCAGGCCTGTTTATTTAGGTAGCACATATTTATTAGGACAGCAGGACATTAGGTGCTAGATATAAGAAAGGAAAGAGATGGTACAAATCCAAGTCATAGGGAGAAAATACGTGTAGGTTGAATCTAAACTTTCTCAATCTAGAATAGCAATCTGATTGATCCAAGTATATTTAAGAGAACAACTGCATGTTATATTTCTTTTTCTTTTTTTATTATATGAATTTTACTTGCAGTACATGGTTATGATACACAATGAATGCTATTGCAAATATGCTATGTTCTTAAACATTCAGTGAAAATATCTACTCCATGTTTAATACTTGTTTAAATTATAAATAGTATTCAAATATCCATATATTTATACACTGTATGTATTTTTCTTTGTTTTTAACCACTTATTTTTGGAATGAACAATACATTCATATGGTTGAAAAATGAAAAAGCATTAAAAGATATATTGTAAAGGCCTCCCTCCCACTTTTGCCCCTCCCTGCCCCAATACCCAGTTCCCCTCTTGTATCAGTCAGGTTTAAATGCTAGAGACTGAAACCACTCTGGGTACTTTAACCACAAAAGGAAAACAAGAAATTGGTTACTTAAAAATTTGTTGCAAGGGTTGGAGGAGTGGAATTCAAGAGGGCTGCCCTTCTTAGGAGAACCCACCACTGGAACCGTGATCTGGAGTTCAAGAAGTCTCTACTGCTAATGCCACCTCCACCATTGCTGCTTGATACTTCAGGAAGCTGGTGACTAGACTTTAGACCCTTGTTACTGCAAACCAGTATCAGTATGTCAGTATCAGCTTGTTTAAACCTCTAAGGCCTTAGCTCCACCTACTGAGTCAGAATCTGCATTTTATAAAAGCCCCCTGATGATTTGTATTACATGAAAGTTTGAGAAATCCTGCACTGGAGCACTGGTCTGGTTGCTTACAAATCCACATGTCTCCATGACCTGGATTGGCAATTGTAAAGGAGTCAGGAAAATGTAGTTACTGGTTTTCCCAGCTCAGTCTAGAAGAAGGGTGGAATGGAGATTGAAAGATCCCATCTGTTGAACTGACCATACTTCTACAAGGAACCACTGTTAGTTTATGTTTTCTTCCAAATGTTTTGTGTATATTCAAGCATATGTGAATATATATTATTTTTCATCTTGTTAAAAAAAAACAAGCAGTAACTTACCACACACAATGTTCTCCACCTTGCTCTTTTCATTTGTTAATTCATCTTGGGGGAACTTTTGATATCATGACATAGAACCATTTTGTTCTTTTTAACAACTGTGTGGTATTCCAATATATAGATTACAAAATTCTTTAAATTGAGGCTAACACAATCTGGGCTGCATGGTCATTATAATTTTTTGGCACATGTGAAATACAGTCTAGTTGTTAAATGTTTGCTTCCTGCTTCCTTTGTGCTCAGGTCATGGGTAAATATCATCTTGTTTAACTTACACTACAATGCAGTGTTTGGTATCCTTCCTCCAGTTTACGTGAGGGCACTCACGCTGTGAGATGTTGATTTAATCACAAACTAAGGAATATCCAGGGTGGGATTTGAACCCATCTGTTAGCTTCCATAATTTCTGATTTGACACAGTGACACAGAGCCTCTAAGTAGTAGGCTTTATTTAGTATTTGGTGACCGACTACTTTGGGAACAGGTTTGGAAGGGTATTGTTTCGAATATTTGGGTGGGTATTAAAGGCATTTCAAAATATTTTTTTTCTGCCTCAGGTATCCAGCTCACATAGAAGATATTGACTACGAAGAAGGAAAAGTACTCATCCATTTCAAGCGTTGGAACCATCGTTATGATGAGTGGTTTTGTTGGGACAGTCCTTATTTACGCCCTTTAGAGAAAATACAGCTGAGGAAAGAGGGCTTACATGAAGAAGAAGGATCTTCTGTGAGTAACAAGTCTGGGTAGTTTGGTAATGAGCTGGGTCAGCCATTGGGTACTTTATGTTCCTGTCTTTGATGTTTTTGGTGTGAAAGTCAGTAGCAGCTGGGGACAGATCCTTATTTGGGCTTGTAGTGCAATGTTGAGTTCTCCAAAGCACCTGGGGCTCTTGAAGAATCTCAGTTGTCATCTGTATGATGTGATTGACGCGATAGCTCATAAACTAACTTGGTTGAGATTGCATTGATAATGAACTGGGGACTTTATCTCTCTCTTACACCACTGTATCCCTTTAGATCATTTATTAAGCTGATCTGTTGTCTGATCATTTATTAAGCAGTCATTCCATATGGAGCACTGTGCTAGCCTCATTTTAAGGTCTTTTATAAGCCTTTGAAAAACTTGAAATTGATTAGACTGTGTTCCTGTTTTCTAAATTTCATCACTATGCCCGGAACTTTTACTGATCTCAGAATGAAGGGCAAATTATTTGTTTTCAGTTTTTTTTTCTTTTTTGCTGGGGGAAATGATTAGATTTATTGATTTATATATTTTAATGGAGGTACTGGGGATTGAACCCAGGACCTCGTGCATGATAAGCACACGCTCTACCACTGAGCTATACCCTCCCCGCTTGTTTTCAGTTTTTTAAACAAGCATTGAAACATCTGTAGAAATCCTACAGTCTTTTGATCTGATTCTGCCCTGGATCCTGTTTTCCATTTTAACCTGACTAGGGAACTTGAATTCTTGCTAGCCTCCCCCTCTCCCCACCCCCGAATTTAGGTTTGTTCACCATTGTCCGATTTATTTATTCTACAAAATGTATCAGTGCAAACTGTGCTGGGAAAATAGTGAATGAGTGCCTCCCTTGGCAAAGTATGGGTGGCATTAGATGGCGTGGATGCTGCTTCCCTCAAGATGAGGTAGCCTCTGCCCTTCCAGCTTGTATACTTGGTGTGGTCCTGGGCTCCTAGACTCACTTTCAGGGATAGGATGGGCTTGTCATCAGTGCTGTGCTGTGCCTGCCCAAACTTCCTAAAATGAGAAAAGTCTTGTGTCCAGCCCTTTTGCTTTGATGCCCAATGCTGAATAGAAGAAATATCTTTCTCCATCCCAGTAGTCATCTCCCCTTCCCACTCTTGGCAATTCCAGTCTCTTTTATGAATTTGGTTACCGTGTACATCTTATGAAATTAGATTGGTAACAGGATCTTTTTGTTTTTTGTTTTCTTTAATATTTTTTAGGAATTTCAAATAAATGAGCAGGTCCTTGCTTGCTGGTCTGATTGTCGTTTTTACCCAGCCAAAGTCACTGCAGTTAACAAGGATGGTAAGGCATTTGAGTTGTAATTGTTTTTACTCTTGATTTGAAGGTGAATTTGTAATATTGGAGTTTAATAGTGTATTTTCAGTAGTATTTATTGCCTAGGAATTGTCTCTCTTCAAGTTAATTACTCTGTTGGGTGTTAGGAAGAAATTACAAATGGAGAGAAAGCTAAGTTAAAAAGAGAGAGTTTGATTCTTTGCCTCCTAAATTTTAGTCATTGTTTTCTAAAACAGTCATGGTTCATCCATCACTTTACTGGGAAGTATGCAGGTTCTTGCTGTCTAGGGGTTCCTAATAATTGATGAAATAAACTCCTAATGTTCCTTTTAGGTATTTGTGATCAGCCTTGAAATGAAGCTGACTACAAACATTTCTTAAAAATGTTCTTTGTAAATGCAAGGTGATTGAGAGTGATCTGTAACATCAGAGTTGCTAGTTGAAATTGAGGAACTGGGATTTAGAGAACTGGGTTGGGATGCTTTTGCCAGAGTTTAGAACATGTGAGGGGTCAGGACAGGGAACATGACCTAAAGAGGTTCATTTTGCTAATACAAAGGCAAGAGGAGGGTTATGAAGGTAATACGTGTGGTCAGCATCCTGACACTCAGAGAACAGACTCAGGGTTCAAGTGATACCTTTTTTTTTTTTAAGCATTTTCCGCCAAGATGTTTATGGTATGTCCATGATCTCTGCAGTGAATGTTTAGGGCAAACAGACTGCTTAGTACCACTGTTAGGGGTGAATATTGACTTTTCATTCAGCAAAGTTATTCAACTGTTTACTCAGCACTCTGCTAAATGCTAGACCTTGGAGTGACCAGGAAGTTTTGTCTGAGTGTGGGTTGAAATGGTCAAAAATGAACATACATTTGCATATAGCAGAAATTTTAGTTTCTCTGTTGTTACATGCACCCCACCCCCAGTCCAGCCAGCTGTTAGACCAGTGTGGGTTAACAGATGTATGTTATCCTGAAATCACAGTTCTTTTTCTGCAGGCCCCTAAAGCAGGGTTATATTTTCTAAGTTGTCTAAGCAGTTACTGATCCTCCTGTTCATGATTGATTAAGTCTTTTTGGATAGTCCCTTGTTTCCCTAAGTTACTTTTATAAGCCTGTGTTCAAAATAAAATCCTTTTTATTACTTAATCCTTTTTATTACTTTTCATATGTATCACATTAACCTGAAAATTTATTTTAAAGGAAAGCTTACATATTGCTAAACTTCAAATTCTTTTAGTAAAAGATGCAGTTTATTATATCAAACACTCATTAAATACAATTTACAGATCCATTTTTTATTAAAATGAGGACTGTATGATCTCACTGAAATGGGGAAAATAAAGTCAAACTTACAGGAAAAAAAGCTACAGAGATCTATTGTATAGCACGAGGAATACAGCAAATGTTTTATAACCTTAAATAGAGTATAATTTTAAAAATTTTGAATTACTATGTTGTACACTTGAAACTAATATAATATTGTAAAGCAACTATACCTCAAAAAAGAAGTCACAAAAAAAGTGTAATTTTTTTTTCAGAATCTTATTTTCAAGATTAGTAATTTTTTCTGCTCTTACTAGATTTAAATTACATGATATGAAGTATAGTTGTTTCTTAGTGTACATAGATGTGTTCCTGAAAGTCTGTTAGGGTGATTTTTGCTGATGTTTTCCCCTGAATATATCCATTGGAGCTGTGCTCCCTTGGGGGAAATGGTGGCCCTTTAGAGCAAATTAGAGTTGTGGGTAATAAAATGGGTAACTGTAGATAAAGGAGGTAGCAGAAAGGAAGCAACATTTCTTTCTTTTTTTTTTTTAAGACTCTTTTTTAGGCCAGCAAGGTGCTGGCCTAGATTCAGGGTCAATTATTTATTTATTTTTTAATGGAGGTACTGGGAATTGAACCCAGGACCTTGTGCTTGCTGAGCATGCACTCTACTACTTGCGCTGTATCCTCCCTCCAACATTTCTTTTTTGTTCCAGTGATATCCCAGAGTCACATAGAGGACAGAAATGAGGTGAAGTGGATTAGATAAGGGAGTGGCAAAGGAGAGGCAGATTGAGGAAGGGTTTGGGGAGCCCTGGGAGTGGTCTCATAGAGGGGTGGGGGTAGGGTCTTGGTGGAAACAGTTAAGGCTTAGGAACCTGTTGTTTGCATCTAATATCTGTAGAGCCCAGGCCTTGGGATCATAGATTTAAAAAATTAAGAAGAGCTAATTCAAGTCAGAATGAAGTAGATGTTGAGATAGGGCAACCAGGAGAAGATATGGCTGGGGCAGACAAATCATAAGGAGAGAGTGGGGGAGGGATCCTTCCCTGCAATTATTGGAGTTTTTGTGTCGGTTGGGTCTGAAATCTTTTGAAATAATCATTTAAGGACTAAAAGTCATTGGCCGCATTATTGGCCATAGTTAATTAAGGTTATTAAATGGTTTTTAAACTTGGGCAATCAGAGCTTTGCAAGTTGTTTTAAAATATCTTTTCAGTTTATTTCCTCTATTAGCTAAAATTATTGGAGGGAGAGTCATGAGGTAATGATTGTTCCTGCAGTGGTCATTTGCCACTCTAATGTATTAGTTCTATAAGCTTCACATTCTGTTCAGTCAATTTTAGTTAACTGGAGGACATTGAAAATGAGTGAATATTTTTTAAAAAACCTGATTTCCCCAGAGTTCTTGGGTCTGAAGTCCTATATTATGCTATCCTTACTGATTCTTGAGACTAATTGGAAGGGGAAGGAGAGAAAGGACATGGGGTAGAGAAAATCCTGAAAGGTAATGGAACTAGCTGGGTGACATTATTACTACATCGTGGATTATGAAGGAAAGCTAGCCTTTGTGGGAGCTCAGATCTGTGCCTGATTTTGAGGTGAAATAATGACTCTTAGGTGTTGCCTTTGGGTTAGATTTAATCCAGGGGAGCTGGCAGAGTTTCTAGTTTATGATTTATTCTAGTAATTGCAGATTGGGAGGGACAATGCTAGACTCTCTTTTCATCCTTGCCATGGTATTTTCTGCTCTGAGCATGTGTAGCAGAGGCCCTCACAGCTTAATGGTGCTACAAGGAAGACCTCTGCAGGAAAGGCGCCCCCTTTATTTTCTGTAAAAGTTATACTTCTTGTTGGTGCTGCTGGGAGGAGGCTGGGGATATAGTGAAGCCACTCTCTGTAGGCTCATCTTGGGAAGGCTTGGTCTGATTTTTCTGCCACTCTTAACTTCCTTGGTGGTTTTGCTGAGGCTGAGCATTGACTGAGCAGGCTGGTGGGTGGGGGTTCTAGCCAGAGTGGAAAGCACTGGCCGCTGGATGGGAATCTGGCATGATTGAATCACAACTAAACAGCAACTTTTAGAGTTTCCTAAGAGAGTTATTTAGCACTTGCCAACTGGGGAAATCAGTGCCATGTTATTTAGCCCTTTTCACCTGGAATGGTTCTTTGGCAATGGCAATTAAGCATCAGTTTGCTTGAAGGCAACCACACCTGGTAGCCTTGTTAGAGCCTTGGTCTGTGTTGGAGTCAAAGGGATTCTGCTTCCAGGGAATCTTTGTTTGGAAGCCTTCTCTGGTAAGTTGACCTCAGCTCTTTGCTGGGGCTGCTCAGTTCTCCTCTTTTACACTGGGGATGTCAGAGTCACTTGTCTGTCAGGGCTTTGTGTCCCCTGCTCTGCAAGGCATCCTCTCTGGGGGAAACTGAAAGTAGGTTCATATTTACAACAAAATGAGGAATCGTTCCTTCCTGTTGATCTGTGGTTCTTTAACTTGAGTGCTTAGGCCCTCTTCCATAATCAGGTCCCTCGTCCTTAAAATTATGCATATTCTTAGGTCATATGCCACCCTTGTGCCCCAGTTCAGTCTCTTTGTTCAGTGCTTAAAGTCTGCATTTTTACTGGGAGGTTCTATGGAAATGGTCTTATTTCTAGGGTCTCTGGTTGAAGCAGTTACTATTTTTTGTTTTCTTCATGGCTATAAGTGATCCTACATTTGAAATTTGGGGAGGCTGGGACTACGTGAGTAGCTTTGAATAGAGATAAAAGGACAGTTTAGGCCCATATATGCAGGTGCTAGCTCAGCTCTTAATCTTCTATGTGAAAGATGGAGTTCCCTTTTAAAGTGACTTGGTGGATGATGATAATTAGAACCACTTATTGATCCCTTGCTCTGTGATAGTCTGTTTGCTAAACGATTTCCATATCTGATCTCATTTAGTCTTCACGCAAATAGGGAAAGGTTGTTGCCGGCAACGCTATCCTCATTTTACAGATGAGGAACTAAGCTCACAGGAGAAACTGCTTGAGGTTACAGAGCACATACATAAATGTTAGTGCTCAGATTTAAATGGGTCTGTAAGGGCTCCAAAGTTCCTGAAACTGGAGTACCCATAGTACCAGCTTGCTTCTCTGGAGCAGGGTTTTCCTAAAACAGCAGGAGTTGTCAGGTCTAGGTGCTCATGGAGGGGTGGCGGTGGGGGAGGGGGAGTGGAGAGTATGCACCTGATATGGTAGGGTGGGTGTAGATGGTCTGTACTTTCTGAGTCTAGTGGTGTCTTGAGAGCCCTGATTGGAGACAGGCTTTGTCCCAGTTCCTGCTTGATGATTATAGGCAGTTCACTCTTCTTGCTCTGGACTCATTTGAGCAGTTAGAAATTGAAGAAGGAATTGGAATAGATGAGTATTTTTGGAAATTGTTGGCCACAGAACTTAAGCCTGTTATGTAAAATTGCTAAGAAAAAAAGACTTAGTGGGAGGGGAAGGTTTGCCTGCAAACGTGTGCTTGCTTATCCCATCCCTCTGCCCACCCCCTGAGGTACATCTATGAGAACCTCAGGACTTTGAGAAACCATGTTTGAAAACTTGAGTCTCTATCCATGGTATTATGGAATTCTCTGACTCCTGGAGAATGAACAAGATAGCAGAAGGGCCCTAGAGTCACAGTTATGATAGATTGCAGGAGCATCAGAAATCTGTCCTATCCAAGTCACCAGTGTATCCCTATTTCCTTGGTCCTGGAGGAGATGATCTTACTAGCATCTCTAGTTTTGTTCTTACATCCCTTCTGCTGATTTCCCTAAGGTTATTTGATATGCTGAGTTCTTAACCCCCAGAGGAGTAAGGCCAGGAAGCTTTGTTTTATCTGGTAAAGATAGGAGCTACTTAAGGGAGCCTGAGGCAGGTGGCCTTTGTGTCAGGAATGCTCTTATTTTGAATTCTATCATTAAATATGTTTTTTGTTAGATGTATTTTTGTGGCCATAAGAGAACTCTATTGCCAGCCACCCATGGGAGAATTCTGTGGGAAGATGATCTTTTAGTTATACATGAAACCAGTAAAGTAGATTTGGGTCTAGGCCGCTGTTGCCTTTGGGATGTGTTGTTTTGTTCCCTCTGATTTATTGAAGCCTAAATCAGGCTGTGTGCATGATCGCGGGAGAAAGTTTCAAGATAATCCCTTGTAGTTTTTTGGAAGTAAAGAGGGTCAGGGCTGGGATGTTGTTATCTGAGGACAGTGGTTCCTGAGCACCTTTGGCCACAGTTTGGATCATTTCACAGTGGCCAGTGGTGCTCTGGGTCAGTGGTTTGGAACTTGGGTTGAGGGACTTGGAGAATAGGCAGTGTGGGGTGGTGGGAGGAGAATTAGAGGTTAGCAGACAGGTTTGGGTTGTGATTCTAGCTCTGTTTTAGACTTATATGTAACTTGGGGCACATCCTTTCATCTAAGGCATCCTTTTTGAGCCTGCCATCAGGAGTTAGCTTCAGATTGTCTTCAAGTAGCTGAAAATGTTGGACTGTTGGATAGCATTTTTTATGTTGTCCTTCTGGATGTTTGAAATGTCTGTAAAAATAGACAGTTTTCATTTTGATACAACTGGTGCCAAACTTTGTTAATAAAATAGTTGAAAGTATAGGCTTGGGTGGCGTGTTGGCACACTTAATATTTAAGATTTCTTGAGAAATGAGTTCCTAATGTCCCCGGCCCCAGCCCCCAACTTCAGGCTGGCTAGTGCTTGCCATGGTTGCTTGGAAAGTGTTTGTTTAGAGTGCCACAGCCTTGCTTATCATTGCTCCTTTGCTTGACAACACCCTCACAATAGAGGCAGGAAGGCAGGAACCTAGGCCTTTGTTGTAAGTTCTCATGAGTTGTTGCTGACTTATTTGCCTTATGTAGAATCCTTTATCATAGCCTGTCATCTCATTGCTTGTTTTAACCAACCAACCAACTATATATATGATTAGGTATACATATAACCAACTATATATCCTTATATCTATCTTGTTTGCTAGCCATGTTGTTTCTGTGTTGGTGATCCTTGAAACAATCACTTTTATTTTATATTTACCAGGAATAAAAATCAGTAGATAATTACTAATTGTTTATGACAGTGGTTCTCAGACTTAGTATGCACCAAAAACATACATTTCTGTGTTGCACTCCCAGGATTTTTGATTCAGTATATCAGGGGTGGGGCTGATAACTTGCATTTCCGACAAGTTCACAAGGGTTGTTGATGCTGCTGGTCTGGGGACCACACTTTGAGAAACACTCATCTACAGTGAGCCAGGTGCTGTGTGAGAGAAACTGGTGTAAGATGTGGTCTCTGGCCTTGGAGAGCTTGCCTTCGATTTGGCATCTACTTTTTATATGAAGGCACCTAAGTGGGCGGCTCTGCAGGCCAGGTTCCAAAGGAGTCTGAAAGTTCGGAGCAGTGAGAAATCTCCAGTAGCTAAGAAGTCAGGAAGCTTTTTACAGAACCATTGTGATCATTTGAGCTAAGTGCTTAAGGATCAATGAGTGGCACATTCCAGGCAGGGAAGCACTTTGATAAAGATGTGGAGTGGAAATGTCACAAGGCAGTTTCAGTGGGTGGTAAGTAGCTAGTCACTTTGAGTGGGTGGGTATTGTATGCTGGTGATTCAAAATAAAGTTTGGAAAATAACTGGGCTCAGATTGCATTGGACTTTGAACACTAAACGGGGAGGCTTTCAACAGAGATGGCTAGCCATTGACAGGGCCCTGTTTAGGACTGGAGGAGAGGTGGCGTGAGGTGGAGTCAGGAGAGAATGTATGAGAAGGAAGTAACCAGCCAGAAGATCTTAACTTCCTTGTTACATTCTTCTGCCCCAATCCTTCGGATTTATTTTTTCCCTTCTGTGTTGAGTGGGAGTTGGTCCTGAAAACTGGACTATGTTTAACAGTGGTTCACTGGTAATCTCGACAAGATTAACTCTGGTGGGTTTTTTTTTTGTTTGTTTGTTTGTTTTGTTTTTAAATCCCTAGGGGGTAAAAAGGAGGGGAGAGGGAGACGGAGGGAAAGAAGGAGAGGGAGAGAGAGACAGACATACACGGGTGGGTTCTAAGATGCAAAAGTTTGAGGTTGTTGGTTTGGGTGCAACTAATGAGAACTTCTGTAGTTGGATATCTTATTTGGGAAGATGAAATTATTTGGATTTCCAGCTTCAGTTTTTTTAGCAGAGTGATTTTTGTTGAACTTTTAAAAAAGAATGGAATAAAACTGACAACATAGCAGACACCATTTAGTGCTTTGGCCTAGTCTCTATTTTTAAATATTGTAACATGGAGGTAATTTATATGGATTTTGAGATTAATGTGACTTCTAAAAACATAATACCTTTAGCAGATGGTCATATTTCTTTCAAAGTTTAAAAGATATTACTACCCCTAAGCCCAGAAAATAGATAATTCACCAAGCAATAAGTAAATCTGTATTTTCCTTACATTCTTTTTTTAAAAATTGAAGTATAGGTGATGTACAGTACAGGTAAGTTACAGGTGTACAATATAGTGATTCACAATTTTTAAAGGTTATATACTTCATAGTTATTATAAAATATTGGCTATATTCCCTGTGTTGTATAATATATCCTGGTAGCTTATTTTATACATAATTGTTTGTATCTCTTAATCCCCTACCCTTGTATTGCCCCTCTCCCCACTGGTAACCAGTAGTTTGTTCTCTATATCTGTGAGTCTGTTTCTTTTTTTGTTATATTCTCTAGTTTGTTATATTCTTTAGATTCCACATATAAGTGATCTCATATAGTATTTGTCTCTCTGTCGGACTTACTTCATTTAGCATAATGCCCTCCAAGTCCATCCATGTTGCTGCAAAATTTCATTCTTTTTATGGGAGAATAGTATTCCATTATATATGTATATACCACATCTTTTTAATACATTCATCTGTTGATGGACACTTAGGTTGCTTCTATATGTTGGTAATTGTAAATAATGGTGCTATGAACATTGGGATACATATATCTTTTTGAATTAGGTGTTCTTGTTTTTTGGTGTTTTTTTTTTCTTTTTTTTTTCAGATATATATCCAGGAGTGGAATTGCTGGGTCATTTAGTAGTTCTGTTTTTAGTGTTTTAAGAAACCTTCATACTGTTTTCCACAGTGGCTGCACCAGTTTACATTCCCATCAGCAGTGTAACACTGTGTATCTTTCCATCTGTTTGTGCTGTCTTCAGTTTCTTTCATCAGTGTCTTACAGTGTTCTGAGTGCAGGTCTTTTACCTCCTTAGCTAGGTTCCTACCTATCTTATTCTTTTTGATGGGATGGTAAATAGGACTGTTTCCTTAA
This sequence comes from Camelus ferus, assembly GCF_009834535.1. Taxonomy (NCBI): domain Eukaryota; kingdom Metazoa; phylum Chordata; class Mammalia; order Artiodactyla; family Camelidae; genus Camelus; species Camelus ferus. Next base: position 38,497,520 of record NC_045714.1, read on the forward strand.
TTTCTCTTTCTCATAGTTCATTGTTGGTATTTCCTTACATTCTTAATTATTATATTGCTCTTTGTTCTTGGTCTAAATTCAGTACAAATTTTTAAAATTTTAATGAAGCATCATAAAAATGAGTTATTTGATGGATTTTGATCTGTGTAGATAAACAGATCTATAAAGATTAAAAAAGGCAAGCATACTATTATCTTGGACATAAGTAAGACTGAATGTGATTTTTAAATGATGTTTTAATTCCTGTAAGTTTATTATTTTTGTTGGAGCTCCCTTGTGTTTATGCTTGGAAAAGTTTTGTTGCTTTCATGAAACTGCAAGTTAAAATCATCATATCTTTTTGAATTTTAGGTACTTACACTGTGAAATTTTATGATGGAGTAGTTCAAACTGTCAAACATATTCATGTCAAAGCTTTTTCCAAAGATCAGGTGAGAAATGTGGTTTTGTGCTTTGTGGTATCAATGATGCTAACATTGTAGTTTTGTTTCTCTAATAATGATGTTACATTTGTTTATGATAGTTAAGTCTTTATTTCTTCCATCTGACATGATTTCACCAGAAAGCAATACAGAAATTTTCAGAAATTGTAAATATTTGTCTTTCTGCCATTTGCTTTTAATGCAAATTCTTCTTTTCAGAAGTACCAGTACTTTAATATCATTACCTGTTACCTCTTTTGAGAAAACATCTTTTCTCCAAAGTGTCTGGTTGTTACTCCTTTTTCTCTCTCTCTGTGCCCTGCCCCTAGAGCTGTTTCCCCTCACAGGGAACTTGCTGAGTGCTTGAGGAGATCTAGAGATGTTTTCTACTGATCCCACTTTGTCCTTCAGCTCAGGACAATGGTGTGGTGGTTACAGAGCTACTGTTTGGTGTAGATTGGTAATCCCTTGTGCTAGCTGTGCCTGGGTTGAAAATGTTGTTTCCTGTTGTCCCTGTCACCATCTATGTATTTGCCTGAGCACCAGACCTGAGTTTTGATACTGGAAATATGGTGCACACAGACACTGGCCACCTAGAAGGCCATCTAGGCCTACTTTCTTCATGATTTTTCCCCTTTAGTCTTTTTCATATTTATGTCTTAATGAATAACTAAGGGGGAAGATTCTGACTGTTACTAACTGTTATTTACCTCTTTGTGTGGTTGTTGATGTGACAGTATTTGGTAATGCTGAAACCTGTTGTCTTTTCTTACGATGATCAAATGCTTCTACTTATCACAAATTTTAATAACTTACTCTGGGTACGTATGTTTAGCATTTTCAAAGCATCATGATACATGATATTATTATAGAAAGCGTTAAGAACGTTTTTGCCTTTTGCTGCTTTTCCTCTTCAGAAAATTGGCAGAATTGTAAACTTTAGCCCTGAAGATGTTCTCTCTTTGATTATTTGCCTGTGAGGCATCTAAGGTGCTACACAGCACTCTAAAACATTATTTTAGCCTTAAATTTGGCAATTTTTGTATTAAGTTTGTGGAATGAGTTAATACAGAGGACTGTATTAAGAACTTGTACAGAATTATCAGATTGTATATAGAGCCTCCCCAAATGGAAGTCTGGGGCTCCAGGTAACAAACGTTAAACTGTTTACTCTGATCGTACTCATGGTGCTTTGGCTCAGAGATGGGCATCTCACCCTGTGTGGATTTGTGGGTGCTTCAGTCCTCAGTTCCCAGCTGCCTACGAGTGTCTCACCTCATCTCAGACCTGGCAAGTGTTTGAGCACAGGCTCATGGCTCCTGTTGGTTTTTGTTTTCTGAGAGGACATAGTGGTTTGAATAAATGACTTCTCAACTCTCTTCGACCCTAAGAGTCTAGGGTCCTGTAATGGCCACTTGCAAAGCGAAACTGCTTAAAATATCTGTCAGACAATTTTAAAAGCTTTTTTCATGTAGTATTAGAGTAGATCAAGGGTGGTTTTTTTGTTTGTTTGTTTTTTAATAGGATTGTACTACCTTAAATGGTTTGATAATCTTTATTTGAAGAATTTAGCTTTCTTTTGGAGGTATAAAAATAATACATGTTTAAAAAATAATACACGTTTGCTGTAGAAAATTTGGAAAATACAGAAAAGCACAATGAATGTAAAAGCTAAAATTGTATCATCTAAATATAATTGCTCTTAAAATTTTGATGTATAGATTTCTATGTTTTCTAAAAAAGATATTTATATATATATGTATTTATTTTCAAAATTAGAGTCATACATTAATCTTCTATAACTTGCTGTTTTAACAAAATAAAGTTCCTCCAAGTTCCTGAGTACCATACAGGAATACAGCTTTTAATAGCAATGTAGTACTTTGTAATATGTATAGACCCTACTTTGTGGAACCAGTTCCCTAGGGTCATTTAAACTTGGTCATTTGCAAACCTGGGTGTACAAGTCTGATTATTCTGTTAGCAGATTCCATTTCTAGGAATTCATTTGAGTTCAGAAGTATAAATTTGTAAGTCTTTTGACCCAAATTGCCAACCCCCCTTCCTGGTGGTTGCCGGTTATATTTCTCCAGCAATTACTGAGGAGTGCTTGTTATCAGCCTCGTTGCTTTCAGAAAATTTTGAGGACTTAAAACTTTTGCCTTTTATGCACTAACCACAGGAATTCTCCTTGTTTATTATTTTTCCCTATGGAACAAATTAAACTTTCACTCACTAAGTATTTAGGCACTCCTTCCTACTTCTGGCAAAGATCTGTGTGCCTAGTGTGTGCTATGTGCTGCGAATCCCATACGAACATGATATGAAGGAAGATACATACACAGATGAACTTAATTGTAGTTTTGGAGACTCCAGAGCTCTCAGGGCTGGTTTTATTATGAGGCAGTATACTAGGACACAAGATTTTCAGGATGAATTTTAAAGAAAGTAATTTTGGAGGAAAGTAATAAAAAAGCACTACTTCCTCCTGTTGGACACAAATTCAGTGACTCAGGAACACAGTAGGGGGCTTGTTGGACTGGGCACAGCTTTTACCCAATAGGGGAAGCAAGGACTCTGTTTCTGGGTTGGAGTATCTTTAAAGCTTTCCTGTTCAGCCTCCAGTTCTCTACACAGGGCATCAGCATCTATTGGCAGAGTGAGCCAGGCCTCTGAAAGACCCTGGGGCAATGTAGTCATGCTTGGGATGAGAAGGACGGGTGTGAAGGCATTTGCTAAGAAGACCTCTGTCAGAAAGATTGCTTTCCAGAAGAGGTCCCTGGGGTAGTGGTCTGTCCCTTTAATTACTTTCTGGTGACTTATTAATCATAAGGGAGATGGCATTGTCTAAGAAGGCGTTGAACATGACTGTTATTTTCTTTAAACTTAAGACTGATTCTCAAACCTCAGACTATGGGTGGATATTCTCAGTGGTGCTTTCCATTATGTGACCTGATATATGTCCTCTTTTAGTTTCTTTGTCTTCATAAGTTTACAAAAAATCATCTGATTTTATATTTACAAGTAACCACAAAATATTTCATTGCTATTTTGCTCATTTTAGAATATTGTGGGTAATGCTAGGCCTAAAGAAACAGAGCACAAAAGTCTTTCATCATCTCCTGATAAACGAGAGAAGTTTAAAGAGCAGAGAAAAGCCACGGTCAATGTGAAGAAAGACAAAGAGGACAAAGCCTTAAAGACAGAAAAGCGACCCAAGCAGCCTGATAAAGAAGGAAAGTTAATCTGTTCTGAAAAGGGGAAAGTGTCAGAGAAGAGCCTTCCTGAGAACGAGAAGGAAGATAAGGAGAACATTTCAGAAAATGACAGAGAGTATTCTGGAGATGCTCAAGTGGACAAGAAACCTGAAAATGACCTTGTGAAGAGTTCACAAGAAAACTTGAGGGAGCCAAAAAGAAAACGAGGCAGACCCCCTTCCATAGCTCCTACTGGTGAGTGTCCCAAGTGGGCAATGCTAGAGTGCTCTTCTGTGGCCTTTGTGGTTCTTTATAATTGCTGTACGTCCACCCTTTGTTTTTGTGACTGACTTTGAATCATCCTGTGATCTGCAAACAGTTCATGTCTGTGGAGCTGAATTTTAAGGGAGGCCTATATCTGGGTGAACACAAGTTGAGAAACATGTTCTTGACTGGGCTTCTGGAGTGGTAAATAACTGCTCACTAGATACTTAAGCTAATATGATAAAACCTAATAAGCTAAGGCCTTTTGCTTGTGCCAACTCAAATGATTTCACTTTAAGTAAGCTTAACAGAACTTGGGATCAGGACATCTCATTTTCATGAGAGACATGAAAGAGAAAAGGAGAAGTAAGTGGGTGTGGGCATCTGGAGGAGGTGGGAACAAAGAACACTGGACCCAGGAAGGTGTGGGTACATTTGAAACTGAGCCCTCTGGAGAGTGGTTATGGGTTGGAAATTTTCAGTCTAAATGAAAAGCTGAGATGGCTAATTGGTAAGAGTCAAGGTTAGAGGATACAGATTTAGGGAAGTATACCCAATTATTTTAAAAAGTTGAGATTTGGAATGCTTCTAGAATAGCCAAGAGTGAAACAAACCCTCAGTTTCTTCCTAAACCACACATTCCTTCTCTAGATTGATGGAGTGGCGTGAGGAGCCCCCAGGGTCTCCAGACTGCACTCTGACTGTGATTATCTGGCAGTGGCCTTCAGACATTCTTGCTTGCATATTCTCTACATGAATGTTGGAACTGTGAATCCTCTAGCACATTTTAAGTGATACCTGTTTTTTTCTCACAAGTTTAAATAGCAGCCAAAGATAAATTTAAAATATAAAATATGGCAAGAATATATTTTCATCAAAACTGTGGAACTGTGGAATTAGCCCATTCATTGTTTCATTGTGATGGAAAATGCGAAGCCGGTTCTATCAATCCAGACAGCTACACCAGACTTAATTTCTGTGGAACAAACTCTACCTTTATTTACTTCAAAAAAATGTATTAGTACTTGTTCCCAGTAGTCAGCCTTCTTACATCTGAGTTCTAATTTTAAGATACGAGATTAGATAGGAGATTGATTTCTTCCCAGATGAAATAAGGCACTTCCTCTTACAGCAGTTGTAACTGGGTTTCATCTTCAAGAACTGAGCATACTGGAATTGTCCCTATGCCTAACTAGAGCCCAGACCTGCACTGTCCAGTATGGTAGCTGCTAGCCACATGTGACCATTAAGCACTTGAAATTGGCCACACTGAATTGAGAAGGACTGTAAGTGTAAAATACACACTGGATTTCAAATACTCAGTACAAGAAAACCCCCAAGAATGTGAAATATCCCATTAATAATTTTTTACTGTTGATTACATGTTGAAATGATGCTAAATAAAATATATTCTTAAAATTAATTTCACTTTTTAAACTTTAATTTAAAATTTAGAATTACACATGTGGCTTGTATTTGTGGCCCTCGTTATATTTATATTGGACAGCACTGGCCTAAATTCACTGGCTTTCTCAGCAGGGTTCCAGGAGAGAATTAATTAAACCCTAATGCCCAAGGCATCCGTGATGTGTAATGAATTGACTTCTGTGCACTGAGAGTGGTCCTAGTTATAAACCACTCTTGGGAGAATTGAGAAAATAACTTCTGTGTTCTGTTTTCAAATGAGGAGCCCCAGCTGAGAAAGTCTGGGGGTTTTAAACCTCTGGGCAGTGTACCATGTTAAGATGTAGGATGTGATAAGCAGGATTTTTTGTGCAAGTAGGAGAAGGGCACTTATGCAAGGAAAGGTAGAAAATGTGAACTGGCAGAAATATGATGTGTCCTCATCTTAGTTTAGCGAAGAGTGTACGTGGAAATTGAGTGTTCTGAAACAGAAGACCCTTTAGTTACTTATGCTATGACTTGTACCCTCTGGAAAGTGTGGATGGGGGTAGTTGCCCTCCAGTTTGCAGATTGCTCCTATGAAGCCACATTACGTCACTCATATAAAAAATGGGGCTTTCAGTTTATTGCTTTTATAAGTGTAAGATTTCACACCAGATAGAATCGATTTCATGGAGAACTGGTGTTTTCCAAGTTAATACTTGCCTGAGGCATTCCTCCCCAATCAGAATCTCTGGAGCAGAATCTGGGAGTGCTAATTGTTAACAGCCTTTGCAGATGATTCTTATTTAGTGTAAGAAGAGTTTGGGAAGCATTGAAGTTCTGTGTGGTCCGCCCCAGTTTATGTATGGTATCAAAGTGAAGAAGGTTTGCCAATATCTATCTATAGTTCACATCCCCTTTAAAAATTACTTGGAATAAGTTCCTTGACACAGTGGTCTTGAGCTCTCTAGATTGTACAAACCAGACCTTATTGGAACAGGATTTGAGCTATTTAGGGAGAGTTGTTTGTATTTAATTTGCAATATGTATGACCTCCAAGTTCCCACCCTTCGAACAAAATAATGTTGGCACATTAGGAAGACTGAACACAGGAAGAGCCAAAAAGAGTTTAGCACTCTCGTTGGGTTTGCCTCCTCAGAGCTCAACTCTGTGTCCTTTGGCCATTTGACATGGCAGATCTGAAGCTGCTGGTCTTAGATGAATCTCTCCTCCCACTGCCCCTCCCATTTCCTTCCCTTCCTCCCTCTTCTTTCTTCTCTCTCCTTTCATCCTTCATCATATCCCCTAGTCCTACTTTTCTGTCAAGCTTCCCAATTTCTTTTCTTTTGTTTTTCCTTCTGTCCGCCTTTTGTAGTCTCATCTTTGCTGATGGGGGAGAGCTTCTTAAGCGTTAGGTTTAAAAATAAAGAGTGAGTACTATCTAAGAGTTTAGCTTCTGCTTTGCTAAATTGTGTCAGGGCTGGATTTGCTAGTGATAAGCAGCCTTGCCTAAAACAGTGACTATCAAATAGCATAGCTTCCTGAGATGTTTCTGGAACTGTTTTTAAGAGATTATAAATGTTGACATTCTTTATGGTCCCTCAAAACTAGGATCAATGCCAGGCTGACCAGTTTAGCAAGTAGAAGTTGAAAATAATCAAGCCATAGTCTCAGGGTACACATTTTAAGAATTAGGCAATATGGTAGGTTTCCTGAGTATTGGATAAGCCTGATTTTGATGAGAAGATTAAATGGTGATAAAAAATGACTTTTCTATAGCCCTTGCATCCTCATATTTTAAAACAGCCATGTTGGGGTATTTAAAGAGGTTTCAGGAGACAAATGTATGACTAGAGCTGGGTCATAGGAGAGATCAAAAAGAGATTCAGAAAGTCAGTCTACAAGGTATTGTCAGGATTTCTTATAAGGAAGTATTTTTTCGCCCATCTCACTTTTTTTTTTCCCTTTTAGCTTAAGTAAGAATGCCCTTTGAGGGCTTATTATCCTGCAAGGGTATGTGTGTATATATATATGTTTTATTTATATATAATATGAGGATTGGTCACTAATTGGTTTTATATACATTTATTGGTTTTATATACATGTAGCTGTGGATTCAAACTCTCTAACTTTGCAACCAATAACATTGGAATTGAGAAGACGGAAAATTTCAAAAGGAAGTGAAGTCCCGTTAAAACGTCCTCGGCTTGACAAAAATTCATGTGAGTCTTTGGTTTGTGTATGTGTGGCTAGAACTTGATGTCAATTGGGTTAGCTCCCCTATATCCATGTTGTCCCTTATCCTTATAGGCTCTAATGCTTGTCCCTGATTACAGGAGCTAATGTAAGCGGGATGTGGTTGGATCAGAGGAGTTTTGCTAGAAGAGATATAAATAGCAAAGTACAAGCTGTATTAATGTTGGATTTAGTGGTTTCATCTTCATACCCATACACTACATTTGATTTGGATTCCACTGGAAATGTAATGGCTTAAGATAGGATGGATTTAATATGTTGAGTGAAATTTTGAAAGAGTACTGCTGTTTATTGATTAAAAAAAAATTTACTTTGTTGGCTCCAAAAAGAATTTGTGATGGCTCTAAGGCTCTGTAAACCTTATTGACTTGGGAAATTAGTACATAGACTTTTATGTTGGGAAGCCCCAAAATGGAATTTGTCAAGATTGGGACATGACCTTAGCCCATATTTTCAGACCATGAATCCTTAAATTAGGAAAATTATATCCTGACAGAGGGACTGTGCCTTTACTTAAAACTATAAACCAGAATAGTGTATTTCCTTTTATCATTGAACTAATATTCCAGAAGTCTCTGTAAAGCAAGCCTATATAGAGACAGCCAGTCCAGAAATCTGTAATAGCCAAGTTATTTCTTTTGGTCTCTTGACTACAACTCTCTTAATGATTTATAGCCCAGGAAAAGTCAAAAAACTACTCGGAAAACACTGACAAAGACTTATCAAGGAGACGGTCCTCCAGGCTGTCCACTAATGGGACCCATGAGATCCTAGATCCTGACTTGGTTGTATCAAATTTGGTTGATACAGTTAATACTGATCCTTTGCAAAACACATCATCTAGTACCAAGGAATCTGAAGAAGGTGAGTCAGAGTCTGTTCTGGAATGGTCTTGCCAACCTGATCCCTGTCTAGTGAGAACCAATCTAAATCATTGTGTACTGTGTTACACAAGTTTTAGATGGTCTTGAAATCAAGTTACTGAATTAGCTGTAGTGTTTCTTATATTATTCTTCACTGAACATTCAATAGACAAACTTTTGTGTACATTTGTGATTGGTTTTGCTAATATATGTCTGAACATTGGGTTGAAGATACAGTGCTTTGAAGAGTCCTGTTCCTCTTTCTCTTTCTGATGCCATCTCACTCCAGTGCCTCTGCCTTTGTGTTAACATTTCCAGCAAATTCTCCCTTCACTTTAATTTCTTACTAGCTTGTTTCTTTGATATGCTCACAACCCTTGCTATATATACTGGAAACTGTGAATGTATTCTTGTATTCTGTGAAATGAATGGCTTCTTCTAAAAAGATCCTGGCTTTATCAGCCTATGTGGAACTTTTGATTCTCAGATTATAAACATGTATATGTTCCCCAATTTTTCTTTTTTTTCTTCTAGGTCAGTTGAAATCTCCTTTGGAAGCTGGCCAGGTCTCATCTGCACTAACTTGCCACTCCATTGGGGATGGATTGAGGCCTACAGGCTTGGAGTTGAACTGCAAGTCAATGGGAGAAAACACTATGAAAACGGAACCGGCTTCTCCCCTTGCTGAGTTACAAGAGATTTCTACTGTAGCAGGTTCATACTTAGTTAACATAATCCTCTTCTAATATATACTTTTGCTTCTGCTTTGATTGTAAATTTTAAAAAAATGGATTTTTTCACTTTTATTAATAATATTTCTTAAATACTATATACTTTTAAAAAATGTTATATGCTTGTTATTTCTGATATTGCTAATTTGTGATTCTTCTCTCTTCTTGATTAGTATAGCTAAGGATTTATCAATTTTGTTGATAGTTCCAAAGAACCAACCTTTTACTTTAATTTTCTCTGTTTGTCTTTTTTTTAATGTCATTGATTTCTGTTTTGATTTTAATTGTTTTCTTCTTTAAATGTTTCTAGAAACTTAGGTCATTGATTTTAGATCTCCTTTTCCAATATGAGCATTTAAAGTTATATATAGTTTTCCCATTAAGCACTGCTTTATCTACATCCCACAAATTTTGATATTTTGTATTTTCATTTTCATCTAATTCAAAATATGTATGATTTATTTGTTGATCATCGGTTACTTAGGAGAGTTTTGTTTCCATTTCCAAGTACTGAAGTTTTTATAGATACCTTATTGTTACTGATTTCTAATATAATTCCATTGTAGTCAGAGAACATACTCTGTAGGATTTCAGTCTTTTTTAATTTGTTGAGCCTCATTTTATGGTCCAGTATATGATCTGTCTTGGTGACTATTCCATATGCACTTGTAAAAATTGTGTGTTCTGCCATTGTTGTATATCTGTTCAGTACCTGTCAGTTAGGTCGAGGTAGTTGATGGTGTTTTTCTGCTATATATCGCCATTGTTTTTTTTGTTTGTTTATTTTGGTCTCATTCTACCAGTTGCCAAGAGAGGGCTGTTAAAAATCTCTAACCTTGATTGTGGGTTTATCTGTTTCTCACTTTAATTGTTAGTCTTGCGTCATGTATTTTGAAGTTGTGTTACGTGCATACACATTTATAACTTTTATGTCCTCCTAATGAATTGCCTTCTTTTTAATGTGGAACATCAATCTTTGGTGATAGTCTTTTACTTGAAGTCTGCTTTATTTGATATTAGTACAGGTACTCCAGCTTTCTTTTGCATTCTCTATCCATGGTATATCTATTTCTGTCACTTTTCTTTGAACATAATTGTGTCTTTAAATTCAAAGTGTGTCTTTTATAAATGGCATATAGTCAGGTTTGACTTTTAACTGCCATGTTTAGTCTAGTTACGTTAAATGTAATTGTTTGATATAGTTGCTTTTAGGTCTACTATTTTGCTTGTTGTTTTTTGTTTATCCTATCTGTGTTTTGCTCTTTTCCTCCTTTCCTGTTTTTTTTTTTTCAGGTTAATTGAATAATTTTTTAAAATTCCACTTTAATTCATCTATTTGCTTTTAGCTATACTTCTTAGCATTTGTTTTAGAGGTTACTCTAGGCATTTTGATATATATCCTTAACTTTTCAGTTTACTTAAGTAGAGTTAATATTGAACCACTCTGTGTAAAATGTTATGTAATCAATTAACATCCCCTTTTTATGCTCTAGTTGTCACGTGAATTATATCTACATACACTATAAAATCCACAATATAGTTATAATTGTTGCTGTGAACGAGTACGTATTTTAAAGTAGATAATATAAAAGAGATAGTCTGATTTGCATACATATTTACCATAACCAGTATTCTTCATTTCTTTTTTTTTTTTTTTTTTTTTGCAGTACAGTTTTCCTGGTGGTGACAGATTCTCTTGGTCTTTGTTTATTTGAACATGACTTTATTTAACTTTCATTCTTGAAGGATATTTTCACTGGATATAGACTTGTGGAATTTACAGTTTTTTTTTCTTCAAGAACTTTAAAGATGTTATTCACAGTCCTCTGTTGTTTCTGAAGGGAAGTTAGTGATCATTCATATTGTTTCCCTGGTTGTAATGTGTTGTTTTCTTTCTGACTACTTTCAAGATTTTTCTCTTTATCTTTGGTTTTTAGCAGTTTGAACTATGATGTGTTTGAGTTTGTTTTAACTTTATATTTGACCTACTTGAGATTGAGTGAATCAGTCCACTGAGCTTGAATACAAAAATTGATTTATTTCATCAAATTTATGTTAGATCTTTAGATACTGTCCCACAGGTCACTGGGGCTCTGTTTCCTTTTTTGATTTTTCAGTCCCCCCCTCCACCATTTTCAGATTGAATAATTTTTTTTTCAGATTGAATAACTTTTAATCTGTTTTCAAATTATTCTCTCAACTTTAATCTGTTGTTAAGCCCATCTAGTGAATTTTTAATTTCTGATAATTTTTAGTTCTGGAATACCCTTTTTTCCCTAGATTGTCTGTCGAGATTTTCAGTCTATTTATTCATTGTGAGCATAGTTTTTATAGTTGCTTTAAAATCCTTGTCTGCCAAGTGCAACATCTAGATTATCCTAAAGTTAATCTCCATTGATTGACTTTTTTCTTGACTACAGATCATACTTTCCCTTTTCTTTTTATATATAATGTTTTGGATTGTGCGTTGTGACTGATAGGTTGTAGTTTGGATTGCCTTATGTTCCTTTGAAGCATAATGATTTCTTTGTTTTAAAGGGCAACTAATTTGGCTGACCTCAAACTTCAGATTCTTTTCCTCTGCAATGGGCAACATCTGAAACCTCTTTTCAGTTCTTTGAGCCTTAATTGGGCTCCTTGGAATGCTGTACATTCAGAACTCAACCAGAGATTTAGGCGGAATTTGTATGTAGAAAAGTGAGGCCATCTTTCGTAGTTGTCTTCTTTTTAGGATTTCCCCCTTCATTTTCTAGCTGCTCTAGTTGCACTGAACTTTGTCTTCTGTTTCTTCAGCTAGTAAAACTAAAGCTATCTATTTCAGTTTTAGCTACCCCATGCTACTGACTGGAGCCTGCCTTTAGGTGAAAAGCCTTGAAAAATGGGGAAGTCACCTAGTGCCCTTCTTTTATTCCAAATGTCTGACTTCTGTTTCTGACGTTTGTGGTTGCTCTTCAGTGCCTTTATATACTTAATTTTTAATGTTTTTTCCCAGAGTTTATAATGGTTGTATGCAAAAGGGTTATTTCAGTACATGCTCTGAAAGAGGAAACGCTACCTCATGTTAATAGACAGTTTAGGAAGTTGTACATATTCATGACTACATAATGGGTTTTTTTTTCCTCTCAAGTAGTGATTGCTTATTGCATTAATAGCTATTTGGATGTTATTGGTAGTGCAGACTCTTATTTTTGGTAATTTTATGTATCTGGTAAATGGTCAGAGTCCAGGATGTTGCTGACCATGAATAAATCTTGATGTTTGCCTTTAAAGTGAAGAACATTTAAGCCACTTTTTTTTTGTGTATATGTGTAAGTATGTATTTTTTTATTTTCCTTTCTAAAAAGCGGTATAAAAATAATGTAGAATGATCTTTAGAAAGCCAAACAATATAGAGCTATTAGGAGTAAAAAAGAAAAGCCTCATCTTTTTTGCTCCTTTCTCCTTGGATAAACCTCTGTTACTACTTCGTGATTTTTTTCCCCAGATCCTTTTCTATATATTTACATTGATAGGGAAGCAATTAAGATTTTATTATTTTTAAATGTAATTGAACTAACTTAGGCTTATTGTTCTCTGATTTATTTTTACAGTATCTCTTGAGATCTGTTCATGTCAGCACACTTACCTCATTCTTTTTAATGTTTGATTATTAGTGTTTAGTAAGAATGTTCCATCATACATTTAACTATTTCTCTTTTGATGGACATTTAGATTATTTCCAAGCAGCAAGTATTTCAAACAATAATGTGGTGGTATTCCTTGAATATGTGTTTTTGACTACTTGATGAATAGCCCCATAGGATATGTTTTTATGAGTGTAATTGTTAGATTCAAGGGAATGCACATTTTAAATTGCATCAACAAATAACCCTCCGAAAAATCCATTCCACTTTATATTATGACCTAACGTATGGTGAAATGTTTTCCCTATATCTTTGCCATCTATGGATACTATTCATCTTTTAAATTTTCTCTAATTTATGTTAACACTGGAAACAAGATTTTATTTTTTTAAGTTCTGTTTTTTTTAATGAGGTTGAACAGTTTTTCATGTTTATTGAAATTTTGATCTGTTTTTCTATGAATTGTCTTTTCATATTCTTTTCCCACTTCCTGTTGGATTGTTTAATTATTGATTTGCCAAATTTCCTTTGTATACTATTGATACTGATCCTTTGTTTTTTATATACATTGTATTGTATTTTCTCTTGGTCTGTCACTTGTCTTTTACTTTTATTTATTGTATTTCATAATACTGAAATTAAAAATTTTAAATCTACATTCTTTTTTCTCAGTATTTAAAAATATAGTTATGATCATAATTTGTGTACAGTTGATATTATTATATATGCATATTCCCAAATTGTAAACTCCAAATTTAAAAAAGTCATTTTGATTATAGTGTAAGCCAGCCTTATAAAATCTTGATGAAATCAAAATGTCTTCTACCCATAGCTCATGTGCCAAGGTTCTTGATCAGCATTCACCTTAAAAAAATTGTTTTGTAAAGTTTGACTTAATATGAATTGAAAAGGGTAGAATAGGGGAGAAGGAAATTAGTGTAGGTAAATTCTGGTGTTTCTTAAATATTCATTAAGGCCTAAGGGATAACCCTCTTCTGGATTCGGCTGTATTCTAAACTAAGGCAGATTTAACAGGGGAAAGACATGGCCCTATAGGAGAATTTAGCCAGAAATAAGTTATGGACTCAATTCCCATGAGATTCTATTGATGGCGTGGTTCTGGACCTGGGAAGTGTTCCTTTGGTAAACCTGAGTGGTCTGTAACTTTCTTTCCATAAGAAAGGGCTCTGTAGTTCTCAAAGCAGAGCTTCTTGGGGTGTATGAGCCCAGGGGAAGAATGAAGAATCTTGTGGAGATTTGTGAGTTGCCCATTCTTCTCTGAAGAAGAAGGTGCTGAGAATTTTTTAGTGAGAGACTCAGGGAAATAGTGAAGATTAAATGAAATTATCTTCCTGCAGTTAGGGCATGAAAGGTGAGAAGAGATGCTGCAAACATGGATGGAAGCTCTGGTTGCATATCTTTTTTTGCTCGGTTTGGTTAGAGTGTCCTGTGAACCTGCTAAGTACCAAACGCTGTGCAGATGTAAGATCAGTCAGACTTAGTGCCTGCCTGAAGACCATCTTAATTTAGGAGACAGGACATTTAAGCTGAATCTTGATGGATGTATAGCACTGTCCCATGAGTAAGAGATGGGGCTAGGTATTCCAGCAGAGGGCACAATGTGAGCAGAGGTGTAGCACATCTCTTTTTAGGCTATTTCAAATGGAGAGAAGGTAGTCAGTGAGTATTTAGTGATTCTGTATTTTGACATTAGGTACTTGTGCCTTTATTTAATATAAGCTATCATGAAATCTGTATACTTACATCCTCATTTGTGTTATACTAAATATAAATCTAATTTATATATTTAACAATGAATGTAAGATCTGAAATTCTTTGCCTTTCTTCTGGAAATGCAAATTCCAAACATTAAAAGTAATTTAAATTATAAATAGAAAACTTTACACTGTTAAAAGGTTAATAACATTTAAATAGTTTTGTTTTTTAATGTGGTCATTTATAAGACTTTTTTGGTTGGGGGAGGTAATTAGGTTATACTTATTTATTTGGTTAATTTAAATTTAAGGGGGAGGGGGACAGATTTTCTTTCTCTTTTGGGGGAAGGGTCTCCACCAGATGCCACATAGTTAACATAAATGCAGTGGAAGAGCAGCTCTTTGAAAATAGTAAACTGAAGGTACTAAAGTAATCACTCCTGGCTCATCCCTGGTGCCTTTAGGTTGGTCCTTTCATCCACTGGGCTCAGAATGTTGTGCCTTAGCCTTGTGGGCTCATGGAAACAAGGGATCTCTCTTTTCTTGCTGAACGTCCTCTCAGTGACAAGGCTCCTCTCCTCGCAGCCTGATTTCTGTCATGTGGAGGAAATTATTAGACTTGATGTACAAATGAGGTGGAAATTTAGTCTCAGAATTTAGTAGTCTGTTTTGGCATGGAGAACTCTATATGACAACCTCAGCCCTTAAAACTCAGCAAACTGAGGTCTTCATTATGTTGTCTTAAGGGTGGTGTCATGTTAGACACGAGTTGAAATTGACAGTGAATTATTCCTACACCACTAGGAAATATGCTGTGCAGATGAGATGAGTAAGGAGACTAGGTTAGAGGCTAAAAGCCAGTGCCTATTTTAAAACTACATATACATAGTTCGTCTTGTGTCAGTTAATTTAGCTGTGTCTCTGGATTGTGGAGAGGATGGTAATAAAGTAAAGTGAGGGTGGGATAGGTGAGTCTTGGGAAAGGATGATGGGAAGATTCCAAGTTGTCTTCTGCTTCTTTAGGTTGCACAGAGAATTTTTTGGAGAATAATTTTGAAACCACTGCAGCTGACTGAAGCAGTTGCCCATTTTCCAAGAGAGTCTATAGTGATAGTTAGATTATCTCAAGCTTGAACTAGGAGGAATAAATGCAGCATGGAACCCATTATTGTATTCTTTTGAAATAGGCTCTAAGCTGTTTGCTTTCATGACTTAAATGCTAAAGAGGAATGCAATTGGAATTGTTCTATTTGAATAAGCATTTGTTTATTTTGTAAAGCAGAAATTAAATAGATGCCCTTAGAAGTCCAGAGATCTCAGATGATTCTCTAAATCTGGGCCCAGCTTATTTAGCCATACACAGATAACCAGGGCTATTTGAAAATGGGCTGCAGTCCATTCATTCATGTTAATCAATGAATGTTTTACAAATGCCTACCAAGTGCTAGACTCTATTCTAAGCTGTATCACTTGTGTATATTCTACATGAACCACAGAATAAACAAGAGAGAAGACCTAATAGAGGGACAGGCTTATTCAGCTAATTTTTTTTTTTTAAAACTAAGTACCTTTTAGAGATGGGATACTGTCATGTGGTCTAGTGTCCCATTGATGTGTTGCCAGTTATAAAATGAATAGCAAGCTATTTGTCACTGAAGTATTCAAAGTTTACAGATGATTATATTAACCAGGTTAGTTTCAGGGTAATGCCTATAATAGTTTTTGCAAAAGATTTAAAGAAAAAATTAACTTGGTCCAATTAAGTGTAATGCCTACAATAGTTGAGGTTTCAGGTACTTGTGTTTTCTTGAGTAGGAGAGTCATAGAGATAGCCATTGTAGTTAGGGAAGTTGGGAGTGTCTGTGATCTGTCATCAGACATGTACTGGTAGAACATTGGCTGAGAATTAATACATTGTCCTAGGGGTTAGAGAAATGAATGAGACATTTGGTCATTGCCTTTCTAGATCTTTCTGTCCAGAGGAATAAGACTGCAGGTACCTGTATTACAAGAGAGAAAGTAAGGTGATATCATGAGAAATACTTAAAATAAAACTACAGGAGAGAAGACTGACAATGATCATGTGTGCCTGCCACATGGAAGTTGAACTCAGGATTCGCTTGTGGAGCCCTTACTATATGCCTGGGAGCTCTGCTAACTGTCAAGTACACAAAGATGAAAGGAGCGCTTGTTCTTAGCGTTGATAAAATGCTCCTTGGATCTGACCCCTGGAGAGAGGTGTTATTTAGTTTGGTGGTTTAGGGGCAGGGATGGAAGAATATAGGACTTGCATAGGGCCTTGAAAGATGAGTAGCAGTTAGGCATTTGGACGTGGAGGCAGAGCAGCATCAACAGCATAATCATAGGGTCTTTTCTGAGACTTAGGTGTGCTTTCTGACTTAATTACAGGCTTCGTGAAGTGAGTTAAGGCCGAGCGGGTAAGTTGTTGCCAAACTGAGGTCAGTTGCTTTGAGTTGCTTTGTTTATGGAGCTACTGAAAATGCTTCGTTTGCAGGATAGGGAAGTAGCTCTCAAATGTTCACCTGGATCTCTGTTTTGGTCAGATTGCTTTCTTCCTCTTTTAGCTATTCTGTGGCCTCAAAGTATTTTAAAGTATTTTTTTTTTTATGAATTGTTTGACAATAAATTGCAGGCTTTAACCCATGAATATTTTGATGTATATTTCTTAAAAAATGAGGGCATTCTCTTCCATTACCGCAAAATAATTATCAAAATCAAGACCTTATCCAGGCTCCACCAGGGATTTTGTTGGTATCTTTTACCTCATTTTGTAGAAGGGATCTTGTCTCCATTCAGTATATTCTTTTTTGGTAACTTGCCTTTTTATATTCATAAATTTAAAAATAAATCCAGAAAAACATAAGAATAGTAAAACTGGCATTCATGTCTCCCACCACCCAGAACTATTAGTATTTGGTCATGAGAACCTCAGGTCCTTACTCTGGCCTACAGCGGCCCTGCTTCTTCTGGCCACCTGTAACCTCCAGCTTCATCTTTCCTCAGTCTCTCTCCTTCCTGATGCCTCTGCTCCAGGCACATGGCCTCCTTGCTAATCTGCAAGCACAGCAGGTATACTCTCACCTCTGGGCTTTCATTCTACACATTTTTATTGAATACTTTCTATTCCCAGCCAGAGCAAATGGATCCATTGGAAAGCTTATTTCATCAGTCAAGTAGTGGGTAATATTTGCTATTGGGTCATTCATCCAACATTACTTGAGCATTTCTTAGGTACCAAAACTTTGAGGGGGAGAGAGGAAAGCTTGAGAGGTGTATAAAAACACAGAAAGATGAGTAACTTATCTCCTTGACCTCAGAAAGGCACAACTTATAAGAATGGATTGTTCTGGATACTTCCAGTTGACAAATGGTGAATGGTATTACTGATTGATCATTGCCCAGCTTAAACATTTCTAGATCTGCCATAGTGTTGACAACTCTTTTTCCAAACAAAATTTCAAGTAAGTCCTATTTTTTGATGCCTGTTCTTTTTTCCCCAAGATTCCTGTTGGATATGGGGATTTAAAAAAATCGGTGTGGGTGGGGGGAGGGTATAGCTCAACTGGTCCTGGGTTCAATTGCCAGTACCTCCATTAAAAGTAAATAAACCTAATTACTCTCCCTGACCCCGCCAAAACTAATAAAATAATACAATAAATAAATAAAATATTTTAAAAAGTCAATGTATATGATCAGATAATCTGTCTTGAAAATTAGGGAAGGTATTTTAATGTTTTCTAAGCTATTAAAAGTTAAATCACATCAGTTGACCATTAGTTTTCTTTATTGAAAAACAACATAGTGGGAACTTAAGATTATACCAGACTGTGTGCACTTAGTGTGGTCATTATTTTTGAGTCATAAAGAGACAGCAATGAAAAGTTTTATTTAATGTTGATATTTAAAATTTAAATTTGATTTTTCATAATTAGAACACAAAGGAATACTAATCTTTAGTTTAGTATTAGTTCTTGGTGAATTTTCACAACTACTTTCTAAAGCAAAGGCAGCTGGGACCCCTATTTAAAAAATTATTATGTAAAGAGTCCTTTTGCCATTTTTTCCACCCCTGTAAATTTCAAAATCAGTATGTGCTAGGAAAAATTAAAACTTCAAAAAAAAGAAAAAAGAAAAAAAGAAGTCTTCCCTTACTCTTCTCACTCTTGAAAGAACCTTGGTGGTTTGGTGTGTGGTCTTCCAGCCTTCCACACGTGGTTCTGTTGCATATACAAACATACATATACCCATATAGCTTTTAAAAAACACAACAATGGAATCATATTCTTATATTAATCAATGGCTTGTCATTTTCATTTATGATATTTTTCCATCTCAGTTCATAGCTCCTTTCACAGTTACATATAATTTATTTCACTCGATGGATATTCTATAATGTATTTAACTATCCACTGCTGAAAGACATTTATTTCTAATTTTTCAGTATTAATTCTTTCTGTTTTATAGAAGAGCCTAGTACTTGGCAAGAAGAAATAATGTAGCCAGAGTTGCACACTTCCTAATGGCTGGGTCATTGTGACTCCTGTCTTCTGAGTGCCTAATGCCATTGGATGAGATACTGGGTGCTAAATAAATCAAGTGAAGCGGTCCCTGCCTTTAGAGAGGATGCACAGCATGTGATGCAAAACTCCCACTGCTCTTTAGGGAACTTCGTAAAGCAGTGTGTACACTCTGAGTCAGATGGCCAGGCTTAGTAGGGTGGCCAGGTTTGGAGAGCAGTGTGTGGTACAAGTGATATCAATACTCCAGACAGGGTGGTGCCTTTGGAATTCTTTAATTTTAAGGGGGAGGATGTGTTGATCTGGGAACTAAATGGTGTTCCTGGTGTTTCTTTTGGAATGCGGGCTTAGTGGTGAGTACAGGATGATCCAGAAAGATAGCTGGGAGAGGGGGGTTGTTGAGAACTCATTCACCAGGAATGTGTTACGTAAGTAAGCAGGAGGGAGGGCTGTATCATCTTCAGAAACCTCCAGCAAGGCCCCTGGAGGATGCTTCTGTGTTAGTCATTGCTTAGAGATTGCTGCCCTGAGCTGGTGCCAGCCTTGGAATTTCTAACTTGGAGTCGTGATCTGAGAAACTAGTGTGAGGGAGGCTCTTAGGCAGCAGGAGGAAGAGCTGGGAAGGCGACACATCTAGCCCAGAGCAGAAGAGGGGAGTTAGCTGCTCCATACCCAGCTCTGGCATTTGAGGCAGCTCTGCCATCTTGTGGAATAAGTGTTCAGTGATTTTTGTTAAGGGCAGAATGTGGAGACTTGCATTCCAGGGAATAGCCTTGGCAGGGTTGCTTTCCTCCCACTTAGCTGTTCTGTGACCTCAGAGTAGTTTTCTTGCACATATATATTTCTTTTCCTTGCATATATTTTAAAGATGTTTTTATTTTGAAATAATTTAAGACTTATAAAAAGTTGCAAAAATAGTAGAAAGAGTTCCTATAGACCTGCAACCAAATACCCTACTTGTTAGCAATTTACCATGTTTGCTTTATTATTCTATTTTCTGAATTGTGTGCAAAAAAGTTGCAGAACTTTACCCCTAAATTCATCAGTGTGTAGTTCCTGAAAACAAGGACATTCTCTTACATTACCACAATATAGTTATCAAAGTCAGGACCTTATTCAGACTTCATTAGTTGTTCTAATGATGTCCTTTATAGCAAAAGTGGGGAAAACATTTTTTCTGGTCAGGATCCAATTCAGGATGACACATTGGATTTAGTTGTCATGTTTCATTTGTCTCCCTTCATCGAATACAATTTTTCAGTCTTTCTTTGTCTTTCGTGACCTTGACATTTCTGAAGAATACCATGTCTTTCAATTTTGGTTTTCTGGTGTATCCACATAATTAGATTTAGGCTATTCACTTTTAGCAGAAGTACCACGTAAGTGATGTGTACTTACCAATTTGTTTGTCCCATTTATTGGTGGAGTTAACTTTGGTCACTTGTCTAAGGTAGTAAGTACCCACCAGATTTCTCTACTGTAAAGCTATTATTTTCCCCTTTATAATTAATAAGTTTCTTGTGAGAAGATTCTTTGAGACTATGTAAATATCTTGTTTCTTCATCAAACGTTCACCCATTTAAGTATCCGCTGATATTTCTTGCCTGAAACAGTTTTTACTCTGATGACCAAACAGTGATTTCTAACTCTCATCATTCCTTCTACATTTATTAATTTGTATTCAATTGTAAGGAAGAGCCTGCCTCCCTCTCTCCCTCCCTTCCTCTCTCCCTCTCTCTTTTTTCTTTTTCTCTCTCTTTCTTTTATATCCACATGGACTTATTGATTCTTTTGTTCTGGAGTTATAATCTGTTTCTAACATTATTTATTTTAATTACCCATATTGTCTCAAATTTGGCCAGTGGGAGCCCTTCAAGCTAGTTTCTGTGTCTTCATTATTCTTTGCACATTTCTTTACTTTCTGGCGTAACAAGATGTTCCAAGCTCATCTTGTACTTACCCAACCCTGGATTTAGCCATTTCTCCAAGAAGCCCTGATTTCTTTTAAATGGAGACTTGTATTTAGAAACCAAGAGCTCAGTGCTAAGCATACTCGTTGCTCCTGGGGCATACAGAGAAAATGTGAAAGTTCCTCTTTACCACTTGCCTTCCTAGCCCAATCTCCTCTTGAGAGTTGTCAACAGTTTGATATCTATCCTTCTGGTTTCCTTTTTTTTTTTTTTTTTTGACTCTTTTTTTTTTTTTTTTTTGGTGGGGGGGATAATTAGGTTTATTTATGTTTAGAGGGGGTACTTGGGAATGAACCCAGGACGTCATGCATGCTAAGCATGTGCTCTACCACTTGAGCTATACCCCTTCCTCCCCGGTTTCCTTTTTTCTCTACATTTTTATAATACTTTTTTTTCCCCATCTGTAACCATACATGGGGTAATACAGTATGTACAGTATGCAGAGCTGCTAGCTATGAGAGCATGAAGCAGTTGCTGAGGCCCCTGCTGAGGCCTCACTGTGCATTAATTAATGGAAATTGAGTTTAGAAAGCAAGACGGTACTTAGATTGACATAGGCTTAGAATGCCAGACTGAGTATTGCCAGCCAGAATGAGTTTCATCATCATAGTTCTCCAACTGTGAGGTTTTGAGGTGCTGGCAATCTGTATGCAAAAAAAAAAAAAAAAAAGGTTAAATAAGATGTTATTTCTAAGTCAAGTCTGAGAAAACATAATTTAAAAACCCTTTTTAGTATAAAAGTAATATATGCTTATCATAAAAGGGGAAGAATAAAGCATTACCCAACCAAATAGAAAATGAGAGGGCTTCTGATCCTACTCTGTATTAACTATTGCTATGTGACTAAATTACCACAAACATAGTAGCTGAAAATAACACAATTATTTTCTCACAGTTTCTGTGTGTGAGAAGTCCAGGCACAGCTTAACTGGTTCTTCTGTAAGACTTCAGTCAAGGGGTTGGCCAGGGCTGTGTTCTCATCTGAAAACTCTACTGGGGAATGGTCTGCTTACATGCTTACATGGTTGTTGGCAGCATTCAGTTCCTTTCAGGCTGTCAGACTGAGGGCTACAGGCTTTTGGGGGGCACTGTCAGCTCCCTGCCACAAGGCTTGTCCAAAGAGTAGCTCACACACAGCATAACAGCTTGTTTCATCTAGCCAGCAAGGGAGAGTGGCTGTTAGTAAGATGGATGTTACATGATTATTATACATAACATATTCATGAAAGTGACATACTGTCATCTTTGCCTGTTCTGTTAGAGGCAAGTTATAGGTCCTGCCCAGAATCAAGGGGAGAGGATCACATGAGTGTGAATACTAGGAGGCAGGGATTATTAGGAGACATTTTATAGTTTATTTCTACCCCCCCCCCAAAAAAAGGCATTCTGTAGAATTATACCATTACTAAAAACAAATTCAAGTTCTGTGGATTTTTCTCCTCATATACCAAGTCATATTAGTAATTTGGGAGAGGCAAGAGTTAAGGGTGACTTGGGATTTTGCTCCTGGGAGCCTGGGAGAAAGCTCTATGTTTTGCCTCAATTCTTCCAAACAAAAATATGTTAAACATGAGGAAGGGCACTGAGCTTTTAAATGGTAATGCCAATGACTTCTTGGAGATACTGATTTCTATACTGTTTTCTGAAACAGGAATAAATTGGTTTGAGTAGTTTATTCTCTACGCCAAGCATTTGAACCAAGCTTCCTGGAAGATTTATTACATATTTCTGCCTTTTGTCTCCTAGTGACTGCTCCCATATTGACAATGACCATAGTATCCCAAGAGTGAATGATGTCAGTTAGCTGGTGCCATTGGGGACATATGTTCCAAATGACCTGTTATCCCTTTGGGAAATACACATTTGTGAGACTTGGGATTTATGTAGACTGTTGCCCACCAGGCTGTTTTGGCAACCAATGGCTCTCCTAGCTTCTTGATCATGCTTCCATCACCATACTCCTTTTGTCACAGGAACACTGTTCTGGGGAGGAATATAATATAATATAATATAATATAATATAATATAATATAATATAATATAATATAATATAATATAATATAATATATAAAAGAATTGTGTTTTTTTCTACTGTGAAAATAATATGGGTATTATAACATTAGAAACATGGAAGAGTAGGAAAATCTCTTTTTTTAACTTGAAATGTGGTAAGAAAATATTGCCATTGCATACATTCTTACAATTCTAAAAAGTGTACACTATCATATTTTATATAGTATTCTTATATATAATTTTATGTTTTGCTTATATTTCTTTTGTGGGTTTTCTTTAGCATAATTATGCTGTGCATATTATTTTAAAATTCTTCCTTTTAAAATGCAAAACATTTTTGCTGGTTGATTGCATCATTTGGTTGTTCCTATTGTGCTTTTATTAATTACCGTTAACACTTCAGTGTTTGATTGTTACAGTGAGGCAATTAGATGTTAAAATTTTGCAGGTTGTGCCCTGGTACGTAGATCCCTGACTGAGATTATGCATAACTTTGATTGTTTTAAGCAAACAACCGTGAGGTCAGTGACGACCCAGATGACAACTAATGTTCAAGTAACCTGTTGTAGTTAGCAGTAAGTTATCTCTTCTATTACCTCATGGAAGTATGTAGAAGTCTTATGAAGTAAGTATTTTTATTCCCATTTAATGCTAAGGAAACCATCTGGAAAAAGTAACTCTCTTGTTTGATGTAATAATACACTGAGATGAGTCCTGTAGGAGAAGTAGAGAATGGAGCACATTCTCCATGTCAACATTTTAGCATAAGGAATGAACAGACCTGGCTGTAATACAAATAGAAGAGGACAGATACAAGGTTTATTTTCCCTGAAGTAGTTTTGGGAATTCAGAGAAGGTAGGACAGAATCTTTTTTGCTCAGAGACCAAGGAAAAAGCATTGTGCGAGTAAGTGGCCTTGAGCAGGGCTTGGTTTGCACATGGGAGGGATATGCCAGAGGGAATGTGTAGTCTGCACTGGCTGAACTGGCAGCCTTCATTGTGTATACAGAGGGCTCCTTTGGCTGCCATATGGGAAAATTAGGATAAAATTGTGAAGCCTGGAAAATACAATTTTTTGCATCTCCAAAACTTTGTTGGGTTCAAAAATAAAATAGTCCCACTTGCAGGACCTTCATGAAAAAGGAGCAGTTACTTAAGTCTTGCAGTGTTTGAGCTACTTCACTTGTGGCTCTGTAATTATAGTTAATTATATAGTTTATCAGGTTTTGTCACAGACTGTTGTCCATAATTAATTTATACCCTCTTTGCTGCTTGTCTCACCCTGATGCTTGTGTTCATTGTGTTTTCCACATATTGCAAGGTAGGCTTATAATCAGAAGGGCTTTTATATCAATGAGTTGAGTTTATGAGGGAGTCTTACTTTTGGAACTTCTCTGTGATCCTGGTATCACCTCTCAGAGGTAGGTGGCCCACCTGAGTGCCAAGCTTGTTTACCTTTGGAGGTCCGGCTGTTCCTACCTTCTGCTTAGCTGTGAGGAATCAAGGGTTTTACTTTTGGGGGAAAAGTTTTTATCCTGTCAGACTAAACTTATTTCCTTTTGAGAGGCTTATCTGTCTCTGTCCATTTTGGGCTGCTGTAACAGAATACCATAAACTGGGTGGCTTATAAACAACAGAAATTTATTTCTCACAGTTCTGGTGTCTGGAAAGTTCAAGATCAAGGTGCCAACAGATTTAGTGTCTGGTGAGGGCCAGCTTCCTAGTTCATAAACAGCTGTCTTCTCACAGTAACCTCACATGGTGGAATAGGCAAGAGAGCTCTCTGGGGTCTCTTTTATAAGGTCACTAATCCCATTCATGAGGGCTCTGCCTTCATGACCTAATCACTTTCCCAACACTCCACCTCCAAATGCCATTGCATTGGGAATTAAGTTTCAACTTGTAAATTTTAGGGGTCTAGTATAGCACTGTCAGACCAGGTATATCTTAATTTCAGCAGATAGTTTGTCCACATCACTCTTAAAATCTATCTATCGACAACCTATATAAGTGCATTGGTAATCTGCATAGATAAAGTTCAATTCGCTCAAGCAGCTTACCCAGAGAGTATAGATTGATGTTAGCCTGAAGGTTATTCTGAAGGCTGTCATCAGCTCTATCCTACTGGATCTTTATCAATAACTTGGATAAAGACCTAAGAACATACAGGATTACAGAAGCAAGAGTTATAAAATTCTTGGACTAAAGTAATATGATGGAGTTTACTAGGGATAAATGTAACTTCCAACATGTAATTTGATAAAACTCTTTAAGGAAAATGGAAATGCACTTTAATTCATGTTTTAAAAAGACAAACACAAAGTTCAGGATTTTGATGGATCAAGCTTGGTACTATCCACTACCATATAATGTGATTATTTAAAAAAATTGGAGGGGACTACGTTAGTAAAAATAAGATGTCCTGAAAGGTGGGGGTAATAATCCCACTGAATGGTCATACTAGGAATCTTGTGGTTGGTTTTGGATTTCACATTTTTAGAGAGATGTAGACCAAATTGAATGTTTACAGAGTGATGTGTCTCCCAGGCAGAACTTATGAGGGCTGGTCAAAGGAATGTTTCAGTCTGGTTGATAATTATAATAGCTGTCGCTAGCCATGTTCCATAAATGACATAAGCCTATTTACCAGGATATATTTTATATTTGAAATGGTCTACTTTGTGCCAAGTATATATATATTATAGCCCTCTCTCCAACTCTTTTGAAATAGGTGGCATTATTCCCTTCTATAGATGATGGTAAACTGAATAATCAGATTATTTAAAAAATCATGCACAGCTTATTTATGCAGCTAATGAAGGGTAGAGTTGGGATTTAAAGTTGGACTATTTCTGTCATACCATACTGCCTCTGGATTGAGCATGCAGTGAGGCTGGGAGTGTGGGGATGTTTGCCCTTTTGCTTATAAGCAGGTTAATTCCTGAAAGGCTGTTCATATATCCCATTTGTTCTTAGGTCCAAAATGATAATGTATAGTTATTAAAAGCCAATATTTATTGCACACTTATTATGTGCCAGATACTTTTCTAGGATCTTTGCATGTAATTCATTTAATTTTTACAACTCAGTGAAGTAGTTACCATTCTTATCTCCATTCTGCATATGAGGAAACTGAGGAGGCAGGAAAAGTAATTGGAGGAGCCAGGATTTGAACCAGCTGTCCAGCTGCAGAACCCATGCTTTTAACCACTGTCCTGTCTTTGCCTTATGCACATGACCACTGTGTGAACACGAGGGTGCAAAGGTTTTGAATAGAGAGAATGATAATTCTTCATGGAATTGATTCAAAGTTCTCATTATTTTTAACTCTTAATTTAGAAAAGAAAAACTCAAAGATATTTGTATTTTGACATTCTTCTTTTCTATTATAAATATGTTTTATCACAAACGAGACATCAAACATAAGCCAGAGGGGGACTGAGTTTACTGTAGCTGAACTTGACTGCTGTGGGCCTCAGATGGTAAAAGACAGTGTTGATGCTCTCTGACCTCCTCAGACACAGCTTTGTTCACACAGTAGTACACAGAGTTTTCTGCAGTGATTTTTGAAAGACTGCCTGTCATTTGGAAAAGGAATTACTAGGTTGAACCGTATGGAATGGCCAATATTTAACCTTTCTTAACCTACAAAAATGGGAGATTCATATAATTCAACTTAAATAGGCTTAAGGGGTGGAAATTCCAGAGAAACTGTATTTTGCTCTAAGAAAGAATTTTAGGATGTATTGGAGGTTTGAGTTTTGAGTTTCTTCACTGACATTCTTTCTCTGTATAACTATTTGAGAACTATGTATTCCATTTCATTTCATGTTACTTTTTCTTCTCTTAACTGCATCTGACTGATTTGAACCTTCTTCTTGTGTCTCTTGTCATGGATAGAGAGTGATTTAAGGCATTCTGCTTTGGAATGTGTATGTGTATGTGTGTGATTTTTTACTTGTTTAAATTGCCCATGTAACAGAACCCATCAGATCATCGAATTTACCAATTTCATAATCATTACCTAGTGCTGATTTTGAAATGTAAAGTATGACTTAGATTGAGTTTAAGAATTTTTTTATTCCTTCTGATTATGGAATGGTACTTGAAAAAGTAATCATAATATTTACCAAAAGTTCAATACATTATTTGCTTCTAATGGAAATTGTATCATTGCATTTAGGAACAATTTGATTCTTTCAAGAAAGTTCTGTCCATTCAGGATATTCCTGGGTGACTTAATCTGTAGAGTAGGAGTGATTTGAGTTTAAGGTGATTGCTCTCATTGGGGTGAGGGCATTGTGAAGGGGGTCTTCAGTAAACTGAGTTTCTAACACTCATGAATTTCCTTCCTTTTTTTAAAAACATTTTTTAAAATTGAGTTATAGTCATTCTACAATGTTGTGTCAAATTCCATTGTAGAGCACAATTTTTCAGTTGTACATGAACATACATACATTCATTGTCACATTCTCTTTTGCTGTGAGCCACCACAAGATCCTGTATATATTTCCCCGTGCCACACAGTACAATCTTGTTTATCTATTCTACATTTTGAAATCCCAGTCTGTCCCTTCCTACCCTCCAGTCCCCTGGCAACCACAAGTTTGTAAAAATATGGAACGCTTCACGAATTTGAGTGTCATCCTTGCGCAGGGGCCATGCTAATCTTCTCTGTATCGTTCCAATTTTAGTATATATGCGGCTGAAACGAGCACCACTCATGAATTTCTTGTGACAGCTTTACTTTTTGTCTTTGATGCGTGATAGACCATTGCTTTCTGTTTGGTTTTGGGGCAGGGCAGGGGGTTGTCAAGCTTTTTTTTCTCTTTGAATTTGATCATTGAGTCCTCAGAGTTCTCCCCATGCCTCCCAGGTCCATTCAGTTGGTTGTCTTTTTCATTCTTCTTATACTCTTGAGTCCTCTTGATCAAACAGAATTCATTGCAGTAAAATCTCAAAAGCTCAATGCTAAAAGCTTTGTAATAGATACACTCCTTGTGCAAAAACCATTGTAAGATCCTTTTGGTTTCATAAAGAGATCCTCCAGAATATCCTTTAGTTCTGTCTACAGAGAGGTATCGGGATGGTGGTAAGTCTGAACCTGGTCCAACTCATGAGTAACAGTCCTGGATTGGATCCCTGATCTTTTTTAAGGATTTTCCCTTGTTCTTCTGAAATCTTGAGAATTTGTGTGGTTGCTTTAAAAGAGGAAAAAAAAAAAAAGTTAGTCTCTTCTTTCAAAAGATGAATCACAGTTGAGTCTCTATTATTTACCCTGAAGTTACAGCCATTCTTTCAAACAGCAATAGCTGTTGATGTCTCCAGTTACATGTACATTGCTGCTCTTTCACTCTCTGTTGCCATGTGTTGTGTTAATGCATGTATTGTAGTAACTAGAATAAACACGAGGGATCTTTTTTTTTTTTTTTTTCAGTAACAAATACTTTTAAGAGAACAGATGATTTTGTGACGTCTAAAGCACCAGCTGTCGACCTAGATCACAAGTTTAGGTGCAAGGTTGTGGATTGTTTAAAATTTTTCCGCAAAGCCAAACTGTTGCACTATCACATGAAGTATTTCCATGGAATGGAGAAGTCACCAGAGCCAGAGGAGAACCCAGGAAAGAGGCATGTCCAGACGAGGGGCTCTTCAGCTTCAGACAAGGCCAGCCAGGAGAGCCTGACCAGGAAGCGGGTCTCTGCCAGTTCCCCAAGTAAGCATTTTGGTTCTGAGTTGTATCTGTATCATGAAGGGCTGACACAGAAAGCAGGTGTTAGGTTGGTCTGGTCCAGTTGAATTGCAGAAGATTGAAAATGATGAGTATCCTCAGGAATTGCATCATGGATTTGTGGCCCTCCTGGAGGAGGTAGAAATATATAACTTTCATTCTTACACCACTTCTTGCTGCTAAGGTTACATTGAGAAAGTCACTTCACCTCTGAAGTCCTTGGTGCTCCTAGTATACAGTGGGGACAATCAAGGAAAAGGAGCTCCTTTAGAAGCCAGCATGTGGGGAGGGTATAGCTCAGTGGTAGGGTACATGCTTAGCATGCACAAGGTCGTGGGTTCAATCCCCAGTACCTCCATTAAAAAAAAAAAAAAAAAAAAAAAGACAGCACGGTGCAGTCATCCCATCCCCTAAACCTATACCCCATCCCTGCTAAGAGAATAAAAGAACTAAGAGATGGTGTATGATTCTTGCTGGGTCCAGTTTTGAGTCCAAATTTCATCTTAATTGCAACTGAAGATATTTCTAACAACACTGTTTATTTTGCGTAGAAATTACAATGGTAGTAGTAAGAGTTATCATAAAATCTCATGTTCATGTCTTATTACAAGAGAACCTTTGGGGAGATTTCTTCTAAAACTTACAGAAATTGAAAAATTACGTTTCTGGGGGAATTTCAGAATTAATGAGTTTCCAGTAAATTCTACAAGGTTCCCAGCTTTTTTTTACCTGAAATTGTAACATCATTATATATCTTTGACTTGTAACCTCTCCTTTAAAATACGTAGGTGTTAGATGGTATATGGAACTCCTAGGACAGCTGACAGGGTTTCCAAGGAAGTATAAAGTCTGGATTCAGGACAGTAGGGCAGGGTCATGCAGGCTAAGGTGATCTCTGACCCTGTGAGAGGTCAGTCCTTAGCCATGCTGTGAAGACATAATGTGTCAAGGTGTAGTTTCTTAGTCATAGGTGCATTATCCTTTAGAAATATGTGAGTCAGCATATAACTTTTTCTGGTAGCCACGTTTTAAAACATAAAAAGAAACAGGTGAAATCACTTTTAATATACTTTGTTAATTCAGAATATCCCAAAATACTATCATTCAGCATGTAACCAGTATAAAAATGACTAATAAGCTATTATGTATTTTTTTTTGTATTAAGTCTTTAAAATCCAGTGTTTTACACTTACTGAGCATTTCAATTTGGACTAACCACATTTCAGGTCCTCAGTAGCTGCATAGGGTTAGTGGCCACAGAATTGGCCCACACAGCAGTATTACCCTCAGCTGTAGGCAGTCTAGCTGTACATGCGGCGAGCCCAAGCATTGACCTAAACGGAGCTGCCTGAGGAAGGCCAGCTAACCCTAACCCAGGAGAGGACTCCCCATGTGGGCTGCAGGGCATGGCAGCACTTACCACCTTAGTGACTTCACCAGAGTCCTGCTCAGGTGCCCTCCAGCGGGTGGATGTCTCTCAGAGCTGGCAAGTATGAATCAGCAATAGACTGATGCTGAAATCCAGGTGCCAGTTATTTACTTAAAACGAAGCCAACAGCTGTCAGAACTTTCCTCTGTCTAGTTCAGACCTTGTGTGGGAATGGAAAGTGTCATACTGAACGTTGGATAGGGACACTGGAGTTAGAAATGCCTCAGGATAAGGTAGATTGACGTGTTTATCCAACAACTATTTCTCGAATACCTTTTATGTGCCAACCTCTGTTCTGGGTACTAAAAAGGAGACTTAAGTCCCATCTGCCTGATGCTCTTGATTGTGGATATTTCTGGCACAAAGAAGAAAGAACTGGCTCAGTTCTCAAATAGGAGCATCCTCTAGCCTGGGCAATGCTTGTGTTATAGGGCCAAACACTGAGTCCTTAGGGATGTTAATAATGTCTTATTGGCCCGTCCTACTGACTTTGGTGCCCATTCTGTGTCTTTTACATGAGTTTATATTTCTCTGCCATTGAATAACTTGTTAATTCTGGAGACAAGCTTATTTCCTAGAACTTGAGGGACCTGTCACTGAGATCCTTTCCTTCCCCTAATATGCCAGCTGGCTCAGGTCTCACCTGGAGCCATGGCCAACTCAGCTGCCTGGGAGTCACTGAGTGACTTGTTAAAAACACAGGTTTATTGGATCCTACCTTCTAGACATTCCAATTCAGCGGCTCTAAGTTTAAAATTTGTAATTTTTGTGCTAGGCCTCCCCTGCTTCACCCTCATATAAGAGTGACATGATTGCTGTAAATTCAATACAAGAGAACACTAAGGGAAAAGGTCTCCCTCACATTGGCACTCCCACCTCCCTTGCAGATGTAACTATTTTTAATAAACTCTTTATAAGATATTTTCTGGGCGTATTCAAACTGCACATATCTATTTTGTCTAAAAAGAAAATATCTTTTACACAGTTGGTATCATATGCAACTTGCTTTTTTCATTAAAGGTATCTTGGCCCTCCTGTGTCTGAGGAGATACATGGCTCTACCTCATTTTGACAGTGGCCATTATTTCATGTATGGGACACTATATTTAAACATTTTCCTATGAAAAATTATAATTTATGAATTTTTTCACTCTTATCAAGTGATAAATAAAGTAAAACCTTCCCAAAGATTAATTTGCTCTTGTCTACAAATGAATTCATGGGATAGATTCCTGGAGGCAGGATTTGATTGGGCAGAAGGTATGCATATTTAAATTTCTGATGGATGGTGCCAAATCACCCCTCAAAAAGTTTTTTCCAGTGTGTATGTCTCCCACCAACTGGGTTATACATGTCAGTTTCTTTACAACCTTATCAATGTTATTCAAATTTTAAACTATTGCTAATCTGATAGGTAAAAAACATTTCAGTGATTTTTAGTCTTTTATTTAAAAAATTCTGGACTATTTTAAACATATAGAAAAGTATACAGATTATATCGCAAACATGCACGAATCCATCACCTACCCAGACTTAACAAATGTTAACATTTTGCCGTATTTCCTTCAGATTTTTTTTTTAAGGCAAGCAAAACACTAGGATGAAGTAGAAACCCCGTAAATTGCTTTTCCTTTCTTTCCCTTACGCTTTCCCAAATATGTGCATATATGTTGAGAAGTAATATATGGTACTTTTGAGTGTTGCTAACATTTATATTGGTAAATAGGTTAGAGTATCTTGTGTGTTTTAAAAATATGTATAAGTGGTATCATGTCACACGTACTCTTGAAATTGCTGCTTTTTGTTCAGCATTATGTTCGGCTTTGTCCAGGTTGAAATCTGTAAGTGGACCTCATTGATTCTTTAGCTGGTATATTGTGGGTTTTTTGGCATTCCCACCCTCCCTTTGCAGGTATAACTGTTTTGTTTGTTTCTTTTTGTTAGTTTTTTTTTTTTAAACAATCGTTAAATAGAGGGGAAGTTATAGCTCAGTGGTAGAGTGCGTGCCTGGCATGCATGATGTTCTGGGTTCAATCCCCACTACCTCCATTAATAATAAGCCTAATTACCCCCTCCCCAAATAAACAATCATTAAATATGCCGTTGTTTCTCTAAGTCCTTCCTGCTTAAGGGTCATTGAGGTTTCTAGTTTCTTGCTTTTATAGATGATGCTTTGGGGGCTACCTTTGTACATGTCCCCTGTGGCATGACCATTTCTTTAGAAACGCTCTCCCTAGAAGAGGAATTGCTAGATGGAAGGGTTTTAGTTAGTGTACCAGAATGTATTTGAAAGTGGTAGTTCTGACTTCTACACTCCTACCAGCTGTGTGATTTATCTGTATCCTCACCAGCTTTTGGTATTATCTTACGTAATTTTGCTCAGTCTTATGAATTTTAAGTGGTTATCTCCTTGTTTTTTTCGTTGAGAATGAATGATAGCTCAGTAGTTCACCTGTTCTCTCACATTTCTAGATTTCACCTCACACTTGTAAGAAAGCTCTTATCTTTAGGGGTGGAATTTCAGATGTTGTGGAGAGTTCGGTTGGGGAGATGTTTCAGGGTGAGACACACCAGGCAGCCCTTGTCCTAGTTCACAGGCAGTTGAACCTGACGTTTATGCTTAAGTGAAAAACAGAATTTTACAGAATTTGTGTTGCTTGAGGATGGTTACTATAAAACAGTATCCCCTTTATGCTGAGTGCTCTGATTATGACAGTTCTCCTAGAACTTGAGTTCTAGGAGACTTCTAGATGGAGATTCCTGGGGCTTCTGGTCCAGCAGGACCAGAAAATGCTCAGCAGAGATTTTTTTTTGTTTCCAGTTACCCTGCCAGTAAGGTTAGGCAGGAGTAGCAGTTCTGGTCTGTGACTCTATAGACTGACTCTTAGTCCTGCTACTGTCCACTTATGATCTGAGCGCTTCATGGATCTGACTTCCTTCTTTCCAAAGTGATGATGTAGGACTAGGTATGAATGAGACAGGGCTCTTTCATGTGTGGAAAAAGAGCACATAAACAAATACAGTGAAAACTGCTAAGTTCTGCATAAGGAATGTATAAAGTGCTGTGGGAACACAAATTCAGATTTTGCCTGTAGAACAGGGGCTGGGATGTCGAGAGGAAGAGGTGACATATGAATTAGGCCTTAAAGAGTGAGGATAGGTAGGGGCTGGACCAGAAGGCAGGCAGGGGAATAGGAAAGGCATTCCTATGCTGGGAACCAGCAGGGCAAAATTTATAGGCATTGAGAGGAACAAACTGTCATGCTTGTCCCTAAGGTACCCCTTCTGGTTCTGGCTGTCAGATGTATCCTGTTCCTTCAGCCAGGACTTTAGTCACATAAATTAATTTGGAAGGTCAGGTTAGATTTGCTTTTCCAAAAAGCAAATTCTTTTCTTAGAATACCAGAATCCATTTAATAAAGTCTCTTCTGGGGTGAGTTCAGGCTTCCTTAGTGTTTGGATTTGATTCTGTGTAGGTGAGTTCAGTCCTGATTAGAGGTTTGGCCCAGAAAGGATATTCAAAGATCAAAGGGAACCTCACCTGTTATTATCTGTTGTTACATCCATTTTGTTCATATTCTCCCTCTGGGTAAACCTTGGCTTTAGGCCAAAAGGTGCCTTGGGACACAAGAGTGGGTACTTCTTTGTGCCTTTTCTTATGGTGCTGGCTTGCCCTTCTCACAGGAGCATGTCGTTTCTCCCCTTAAAGGGAAGGGAGCAATACGAGCTTAATTAGGATATAGATTATGATGCCTTAATGAGAGACCCAAAGTAGCTGGCTTAAGACAGAGGTTTATTTCTGTCTCAGGTCAAACTGCAAGCTTGCAAACTGCAAACCCCACATTGGCTCTGCTGTGGCTCTATGAAGTTGTCCAGGGCCAGCTTTCTCATTGTTCCACCAGGTCTAAGGTGTTGGTCCAGAATAACTCACCACCTTGCCTGTCGTTCAACTGCTGGGAAGAGACGGATGGGGCATATCTCTTTCTTCTAAGAGCACAGCCCAGAAGTACCACACATTTCTATTCATATCCAATAGGCCAGAACATCGTATCTGGCCACGCCTCACTCAGGGGAAGTTGGAAAGTGTATTTTTTTGGTATGGAAAAAGTGGAGAAGTGGGTATTGGAGATACTTAGCAATCTCTGCCATATGAACTAAGGATAGAAAAAGGCAGGGCTTGAGGGAGGGGTTTATTAGGTCCCTTTGGGCCAGGGTCTGGATGGGATCCATGGTGGGGGACTGATGGGAGAGGAGGCTGGAAAAGTAGACAAGGTGAAATGAGGCTTTTAGGCCTGATGCTTTCTCAAAGAGCATACCCACTTCTGCTCTACCCTTGAGCTGCTATCTCCTCATGCAGGTCAGTGACACTCTCTGGTCACTGTTCATCCCTGCTGTGTGGCCGTGCTCTGTGGCATCCAAACAGTTCTCCCATAGGGATGGGTGATGTTATCTTTTTCCTTTTCCCTCCTGGAAACAATAGTTTGATGTCCTTCTGCTCTCAAGACTCAGTGATGAGAAGTAGGAGAAATAGAAGAAGTAGGGAGCAGGCTGTATGGTGGGAACAAGAAGGGCTCTGGTATTTCTCTTGATAGGCACCTGCAGCCTGGGAGAGGGCACGTGGCCACCCCAGAGAAGCCTCTCTCTCTCTTCAGGTGACAAACTACTCTCTGAAACAGAGCACTGGCAGTAAGTCACTCTTTGTCCATCCAAGTTGGGGCATTTGGGAAGAAGCTCTGCAGCCAGGTACCTGTTCTGGGGGTCATGGAACAATTGGTCAAGCTACTCAAAGAGAGAGCTGACGGCAGACCAGCACCACTTTCCAGGAATAGAGTATCGCAAGCAAGATAATAACAGCTAATGTTGGAGTACTTGTCACTTGCTGGGCACTGTTGCAGGTTCTTTACTTGTGTATTGTCTTATTTAATCGTCAAAACAAAGGTGGGTACTATTGTGCCCACTTTATAGATTAGAAACTGAGGTGTTGATGAGATGGATTAATAACTTAAACCAGTATATCTACACACCTAACAGGTGGTGGAGCCATAATTTGAATCTAGTTACAGAGTCCATACCTCATCTCTAGGCTCTGGTGTCTTTGAGAATTCCAGGGAAGGATGCCCTGCTCCTGGGCCCTAGAGTGGAGAATAGGAGTGCTTCCCTGCAGGAGACTTCCTGTGCACATGGGTGGTCCAAATGATTTCTGCTTGTTGTCACCTTATCTGCCCCTGTTCCTCAGGGAGTCACTTGGGTTAGCTTAGTCCCTGCTGGACAGTTCTCCCTATGAGCTTTGTCACCTAAGGTCACATGTAACTTTATAGTCTTCATCCAGAACCCAGGGTGAGCCTCTGAAGTCTTTTTCTCTTCTCTGTGTTCAGAGAACACAGGCTTCTATAGAACAACTTCCTAGAATATTTCTTCTTTTTATCCTCATTGTTTACTCCTCTAATTGAGTCCTCAGGAGGGGACTCTT
The DNA here is from genome assembly GCF_009834535.1 of Camelus ferus. NCBI lineage: Eukaryota > Metazoa > Chordata > Mammalia > Artiodactyla > Camelidae > Camelus > Camelus ferus. Next base: position 38,533,128 of record NC_045714.1, read on the forward strand.
TGATGCTTTATATGCCCATATTTTTGACCAGCTGTAACTCAGGGGATGCTTTTAGCTACAAATAACAGGAAACCCCACTTCAAATTGCTTTCACATTAAAGGGGATGTGTTAACTCATGTACTAGGGAAGTCCAGGGGAGATGTACTGCTCTAGGACTGTTGGTTGAGGACCCAGTGTCTTTTATCATCTTGCCTCTCAGTGCTTTTTTCAGGGTTAACGCTTGCAGTCAGCGGATGGAAGCCAATATCATTAAAGGCTCCATGCTGCTTCATTCATACCTAACAAGAGAGTAAGAGCATGCCCTATCTATAAACGTTGGACCAGAGTCCTAAGATTGCGTTGGATTGGTCCATTCCTGTCCCTACCTTATAAACCAGTTGGCTCAGGCTCATATTTGTCTAAACCTTTTAATCACTGTGACAAGGGACATGAGATTACTCTTACTGGTTTAAGTGAGTGTGAAGTTCAGTCCTGTCTAAACCTCTTAGATGCTGCCCAGTGAATGAGGGGTAGAAAGGATTCTGGGAGATACCCACAATGTCTGCTACACCCAGCACGTACACCCAACAGTCTGCACAGCCAGGGTAGGGGTAGTATTGTGTTAAGCTGTGGAGTAGATCCATGCCCTGTGCTTGTTTCCTATTTCAGGACAGTGCACAGGGCCGAAGCTTTGAGCCAAGTCCTCTAGTAGGTTTGAGTTCATCTTTTCTATATATCAATTTATGTGATCTTGGCGCTTCTCTGAATTTTACTTCCTCCTCTGTAAGGTGATAATCATGTTAAAGTATATATATATTTATGCCAAATGAAGTTTATCAGTTTGAAACTGTGTGATATAAAAGTTTTATGTGTAAAATTTGAATTCATGCAAATCCTACAAATTTAAGAAAATCAACCAACCACATGATTTCAAAGCTGGTAGGCCAATTAAAATGTGTTTATTGTGCCTTTATTTCTGAGAATATTAGTCATCAGTTACATCAGTTTGAATAATGTGGGATCTTCAGGAATCTTTTGTATGGAATGAACTTCTCCATCCTTCTCTCACTGCCTATTGGGCTCCCTAAAGGATGTGATGCTGTTTTATAAAATGTGAAATGCAGAAAAAGATCGTTCTTAGAGAAGTCCAAAGAACTCCCATACTGAGGTGATAACTGGGTATGCCCTGGCATTCAGCAGTTTATAACCTATGTCTTGACCTTTCTGTCTCAAGGATCCAGGACCTAAGTTGTTTTCCTTCTTCAGCCAATTCTACTAGTGGTTGGGTTAATGCTATTAGCATTTTATTAAACTAATGGATACAGTTACTTTAGTTTGGAGGTCATTGAAACCCAAATTTAAAAATCAAAAACTAGATTGGACATCAGTTTCTATATGTATGTGGGTGAAGGTACATCAAATCCCATCACTCCTTTGCTCATATCCGTCCATGGCTCCCTGAGTCACTCATAGTGAAGGCCAGTTTTCTTGTAAGGCATGATCGGCTTCTGCCTACATCATCATCTCTCCCTCAGCTTAATTCTAATTTCAGTTCCAATGGAGACAAACAGGCCTCCTTGCTATTTATTGATTTCAAATTCCAATTGTTCATTGCTAATATATGGGAAGACAGTGGTCTTCTGTTTATTAACCTTGTATCTTGCAACGTTACTATAATCACTATTAGTTCAAGTTTTTGTTTTTGTTTTTTCGTCAGTTCTTTGGAATTTTCTACACAGACAATCCTGTCTCTGCAAACAGACAGTTCTGTTTCTTCTGTTTCAGTCTATATTTTATTTCCTTTTCTTGTCTTGTGATCCTAGCTAGAATGTCTAGTAGTACAGTGTTGAATAGGAGTGTTGAGAGGGTACATCCCTGCCTTCTTCTTGATCTTAAGGAGAAAGCATCCAATTTTCACCATTAAATATGAAGTTAGTTGTAGGGTTTTTGTAGATATCCTTTACCAGGTTGAATAAGTTTCCCTCTATTCCTAGTTTTCTGAGAATTTTTATCATGAATGAGTGTTGGATTTTGTCAAGTGCTTTTTCTGCATCAGTTGATATATTATTTTTCTTGTTTAGCCTGTTGATGATGGTAGATTACATTAATTGATTATCAGATGTTGAACCAGCCTTGTATATCTGGAATAAATCCCACTTGGTCATGGTGTATAATTCTTTTTATGCATTATTGGATTCAGTTTGCTAATATTTTTGCATTTGTGTTCATGAGAGATAATGGTCTGCAGTTTTTCTTTCTGGTAATGTCTTTATCTGATTTTGGTGTTAGAGTAATGCTGGCCGCATAGAGTGAGTTAGGAAATGTTCCCTGTGCCTCTTGAACACTGGAGGCCTGCCCTTAGAATCTTTGCGTCTGCTGTCCTGCTGCCTGGGAGACTCTTCTCCCAGATTTCTGCATGTTTTGTTATGTCCCTCCTTTCAGGTCTTTGCTCAGATGTCCTTTTCTCGATGCCACGTTCTCTGACCACAGACTATTAAAATCGCAAATCTCCCCGTCTTATCTCCACTATCCCCCTTCCCTGCTTTATTTTTTCCATAGCACTAATCATCTCCCAAAATGCTATATAACTTACTTGCTTTCTGTCCCCACCCACTTGAATGTAGCTCTGTGAGGGCAGGAGTTTTTGTCTTTTTCTGTTCATTGCCTTATCTCTCCTCCCCTGGAATGGTACTTGGAAGGTGGTAGATGCTAAAATATTTGTTAAATAAGTGAACTTAAACCATGATTCATAATGTGGTTGTAGCCAAGAGAATGTGCAGAAAGAAGTTGTTCTGTTTCTGTTACTGAAGAAGACTGTTCCTGGGTCAGAGGAAAAGTAAATATAGTTAATAGTTTTTATGAAGTTTAACCATGTTTGCTAATCAATTGTATGACTTTGGCTAAGTCATTTTATTTCTTTGGGCCCTGGTTTCTTAATCTTAAAATGAGTTTTTGGAAATTAGACTAAGGTCTTTCCTGTAGTTCTTGTTCCTTGAACTTTTTTGCCCAGTTCCCGACTATTTTAACAGGAAAGGAGCTTAGAGACCCTTAAGCCCTGTGTTCTTTAGCCAGGAGATTAACTTCTGCCTGTGGAGCCCAGGTTTGTCAGCTTGTGGATGCAGCCCAGTGTCTTCTCTGACAGTTCCTGGATGCCTATTCGGGAGAGGGGCCTGGGCAGCTACACTGACATAGTGCTGCTGGAGAGCCACACGAACCTGTTTTTAAATATCTGTTGATGTCAAGCAAGTGCCTTCACCTCACCAAGCTTCAGTTTCCTCATCTGTAAAACTGGAATGATAGACACGGGTTGGGGGTAAATGAGGTGTTTATGATATTCGCACACAAGTGCTTGGTTAAAATCAGCTGAGTGTAATTGCTTGCCCTGCCCCACGCTTGCTTTGTGATCTGTCTTGATTCCACATCTGAATCACACATGGAGAGTGTTTTTAAAACTCCTCATGCCGTTGAAAACATTATGTTAAGTGAAAGAAGCCACAAAAAGTCACATATTGTATGATTGCATGTATATGGAATGTCCAAAATGGATAAATCCATAGAGACAGATGGTTGATTGTTGGTTGCCAAGGGTTTAAGAGTTGGGGAGAATCTGCTTAATGGTAAGTGGTTTTACTTCGGAGTGATGAGAATGTTTGAAACTAGGGTAGAGCTGGTTGCACAGCATTGTGAATGGATCGTTCTTTCTTTTTTCCTATCTCCTCTTCTTTGCCCTCCCCTCCTGTCTCCTTTCCCCTTTTTCCCTTCTTATTTCCTTTCTACAGCTTTATTGAATCTTAGTAGTGCACTGCACATATTTAAGTTGTATAATTCAATGAAATTTGACATATGTACGTACCAAACTATTACCACAGTGAATAACCTATAATGAAAAAGAATATGAAAAATAATATATATATTATGTGTGTGTGTGTATAACTGAATCACTATGTGTATACCAGAAACTAACACAACATTGTAAATGAACTCTATATACTTCAATGAAAAAAAAAAGAATGGAATTAGGAAAACTGAGAGAAGTTTGGACAGGGAGTATTGATAACTTAAGGAGTTTTGCTGTGAAAAGTAGCAGAGAATGATGTTGTGGTTTTTGGAAGGTGTGAATTATTCATTTTTAAATGAGTAATTTTAGATTATGTGACTTGTACTTCAATTATTTAAGAAAAAAAGAAGAAGGAGAAGAAATCAAATAAACTAAATCCTGATGGCTCAGGTCATACCTCAAGCCAGTTAAATCAGAATCTTTGTGGGTGGGACCTGGGCATTAACTTTCAAAAAATCTTCCTTAGTGATGGCAGTATGTAGCCAGTGTTGAGGAGTAGTGATCTAAGTCGGGCTGGCAAACTTTTTCTGTAAAGAGCCAGACAAATTTTTCCAGCCTGGAGGGCCATAAGGTCTTTACTACTCAACTCTGCCATTGAAGTATGGCAGCAGCCGTGGTCAACATGTAACGAGCCTGGTGTGTTTCAGTAAAACTTATTTACAGTAACAGGTGGTGGGCCAGAGTTTGCCAAACCCTGCTCTAAAGGCTCAGTGTTGGAGAAGGGGCTGCAGAGCTCTGAGAAAGGTGGAAGGTGACCTCCCAGGCAGAACCAGACCCAGGACTCTGTTCTGCTGGCCATTTTAGTTCTTCACATTGCACCTGCTTACTTACTTAAGAGTAAACATCCCAGAATTGAAAACAAAAATGTTAGAATGCCAGTACTTATACCTGTATTTAATTCCAGCTGCAAAAGACAAGGAAAAGAATAAAGAGAAGAAATTCAAAGAGTTTGTGAGGGTAAAGCCAAAGAAGAAAAAGAAAAAGAAAAAGAAAACCAAACCTGGTAATTTTTCTCCGGGGTTGTTTCACTTGGGTTTCCTTACTGTAGGTGGGGAAGGTTGCTTTCTCCTGAGTCCTGGCCTCTGAGCCTGCACTGAGGAGAGGAAAGGCCGACCTTTAATGGAGCTTGTGGGCTCAACCTAGCATGGGCCTTGGCAGGGGAAGAGCCCACTCACCCTAGGTGTTAACAAGGCCACACTGGCATTTAGGAAAGCCCTCTCTCTTGCTTTGTTGGCCAGTGTGCCCTGATGCAGTGAAAGCATCATTGTAGCAGAGGACATGCAGGTGAATGACTGTATTTGCACAGAGAACTCTTAAACACACATTTCTGAACCCTTTCAAGAAAAAGTTCACTTTTTGAAAAGGGTGTGGCTAGCCCCAACAAAAATGCTGATTTTTAAGAAAATCAGTGTTCCAATCTTGGGAGCTAAAGGGATGCTGTGTTTTATTCTGAGTGTCTTCCAGCTTAGAAAACCAATCTCAACAGAGAAAGGAGAGAGGGATGATAGTGAGGAGGAAGCTTTTGGTTTTGAGGTTATTGGAGGTAACTAGAAGTATTAATGCCTAAATCTGTTCTAGCTGAATTGCTTCTGAGCCTTTCAGCTATCTGAGTAGCAGAGCTGATGGTTGGATGGGATTGATTATCGAATGTTATGATGATGTCTGGGGGTGCTAATTCCTTCCTGGTCTTGTTCTTCCAGAATGCCCCTGCAGTGAGGAAATCAGTGACACCTCCCAGGAACCTTCTCCACCCAAGGCATTTGCTGTTACTAGATGTGGGTCCTCACACAAGCCTGGGGCCCATATGAGCCCGCAGCTCCATGGCTCAGAATCTGGAAACCACAAAGGGAAAGTAAAAATGTCTGGTAAGGAGGCTCTCTGCTGGCTCAATCATTTGTACAGCACTATAGCCTGAGGTGGCTGGATTTTTGTTGATATTGTAATCTATTCCCATGCCTTCTGCAAATAATCCGTCAGATCTTTTAAATAAGAAGTATATCAAAATAGACCATTAGCTATACTTTTCCTGAGCTTCTGATTTCTCCAACTTTGGTCTTAGTTGAATGTCTCTTAAGTACCTCCAAACCAGTGTGTCTATAACCAAATCCATTATCCCCCATTCTCTTCGTACTTGCCCCTCTCATTCCTCCATTTCTTGTTGGTGGCCTCTGCATCTGACCTGGTTGATTGGGGAAATTTAAGTCAGCCTGGAAGCTTCCCCTTCTTCAGCAACTTACATGGTGACTGTGAGTTTAAAAGTAGTAAGTATATGCAAAGTATTTAGAACAGTGTCTGGTACAGAATAAGTGATCAGTAAAGGTTAGCTGTAATGATCACTAATCAGGCACCAAGACCTAGTGATTCTGGTTCTGCTTATCCCTGAAATCTGCCCTTTAATCATTCCCCACTGTTTTAAGCGTGACTATGGTTACAGACTTTGACTGTAAGCCAGGTTCTGGCTGAATGAGGTTGAAGACACATTTGAATCATTAGGGCTGATGATCTGTATGCTTCATGGGGAGTTGCAGCTTCTCTTCCAGTGAGCTGTGACCTTGAGCAATGGCTTACCTTGGGCTCCACTGTCAGGAAAATGAGGAAGGAGTTCAGTTCACTGCCAGGCAGCATGTGTTGTTTGGGCTGTTGGTAGATGACAGGGCTGAGGAACAGATTGCATTTCCCAACTCTGAAAGTTCATAGAGGAATGGGTATGTAAGGTAATTTCCACTCTTGACAATCTAGGGTTTCTAAAATTTTATAACTAAGTTTAAAATAGTGACTGTTGCTTTCCGTTTCCTTTCAGAAGAGGAAAATTTGAGTGAGTCCTCTTCCGAGAGCTTTCTTTGGAGCGACGAGGAGTATGGCCAAGATGTGGATGTGACCACCAACCCAGATGAGGAGCTTGATGGGAATGACCATTATGATTTTGAAGTGGTCCGCTGCATCTGTGAAGTTCAGGAGGAAAATGACTTCATGATTCAGGTAGGTAGAGCTTCCAGGAGACACAGGTGTAAAGAAGCACAAACTGGTCCTTGGAGGGAATTCTGAGGAAGTACAATTTGAGGGCAGCAAAAATAACAAGTCCTGTCAGAAGCCCCAGGTAGGCAGTATTACCGGCAGCAGATTGAGCTTTGCTTGTTGGTTCAGCTTCGTGCAAATCTCAGGCTGGTATAAATAGCTTGTTAACAGAATACGAGAGGACTTGAGGGATCATTTAGTCTAAACCTCTCATACTCTGCTTGGGGCAGCTGGACCCACAAATGAGAAGGATCTTTGCTGTGGTCACACAGTGAGGAGTTGAACAGTAGGGACCCAAATCTCTGGAGTGGCAGTTTGATCTTACTATGGGCCCATATCTTCTCTCTGAGGTAAATTTTCTTTGTGGCATAAAGAAATTGAGGCCAGTTTTATAACTTGTCTGTTTCTTATTCTTTTGTTTTCCTGACACTTGTATTTGTTATCTCCGTCTCTGGGATGTGCCTGTTGGGGGGTCCTCCCTGTCCACTTGGGGAGACCATCACTGGCCAGCACCTACTTGCCCTTCTCTTGCTTCTTAATCACAGTTCTGGTGGAGGTGGCTGCTGCCTGGCTGACTCCAAGGGCTGTCGTAAATACCCTGTGTGTCTTGGCAGCTGCCTGGCCTGTCCAGGGAGCCAGAGTTTTTGAAGTAAGTCATGTTTATGTTGGTTAGAATTCTTTTGGGAGTTTCTTTTTGAATAGCCTTCATGGCAACCTCTGGGAATTCAAAGTATATGAATGGTCTTGAATAGCCCCTGATATATATAACCTTTAGTATGCATTAGGTCAGTGGTTTTCAAGCTTTTTCAACCTCAGAACCCCTTTTCTAATGGACTTTCATGGAACCCCAAAATGTGTGACATAAAAGCAGCAGTTTTCAAAGTTCAGGATGAGTAGTTTTCACTTTTAAGTTCAGAAATGTGAATGGGCAGGCCTCTTCCCCTGAGGTCTAATATGCATTCAGGGTTGTGAGTGATGATTGCCAACTTGGAGCGCTTCAGTGGCTCAGTTGTTTACCTCTTTTTATGAGACAAGCCTAATACACATGGCCTTGTATGGACTACTTTTCCTAAGCAGCATACTGTGTTGTTACTTTGATTAATCAGAGATGGGAGGAAGAGCTTTGTTCTGAAGACAGTATAACACTAAGCTAGCCTAGCAGTACAGAATTACATGTACTGGTGGACTGTTTTCTTAACATTAAGCTTGGAACATGTATGAGTGTGCATTTTTCATTTTGTTTTAAATAGTCTCACAAAATGCACCCGTTTGTAGAATCTCTGAAGCTTAGTGGAATATAATTCAAAACCTTATGTAATGTGAAAGTCTTTTTTTTTCTAGTAGAATTTTTTTTTTAACATTTGCTTTTAAAAGTATGTTGAAAATTCTTGGTTTTTATCCCATCTCTCTGGGCATGTGCTCTGTTCTGGGCCTTAGGAGCCTGATTTGGTCCTCATTTGTTCATAGAAATCATTAGTGACTGAGTAATGAAGTCCCCTCCTGGCAAGGCTCTTTTGACTTACCAGTTTAAGAGAACTAGTTCCAATCCACCACGGTACTTCCTGCATTGACTTTTCTTTAAGTAGCAAGGATCATGGGGTGCTTCGGAGGTAGAGCTTGAAGTGCCCTTTTGTGCTATATGAAGAAACTAAGTTTAGAAAAATTGAGGCCACACCATCTGTTACCTGGCAGAGTCAGGAACTGAATTCCATCTTCTACTTCCCAGGCTCCACGTAGTCATCCCCTTAGCTCAGCTCAGCTCATCTCAGCACTGTGGCTTCCTGCTCACATCGTGGTGGTAGTGAGCTCATTTGAGAACACCTTGGGTTTTGTTGAAGACTTTTCTCTGCTGTCCATTTGCTGTCCAGTTGGCTTTGTGTTATAGAGGGACAGTGGCTGACTTTCCATGTCATTGTAAGCAGCGTCCCTTTTCCACTCAGTAACTTTAGCAAAAGGCATATATTTAGAGGGAGCTAACTGGAACAAATACAATTTAAACTTTATAAATGTATTCATTGCCTAGTTTTAAATGTATTTATCATCTAGAAAGGTTCAAATAAATTTTTATTAAAAGAAAATTTTAACTTACTTTGATAATTTGCACAACCCTAGGTTACACTTAGTGTTTGTTATCTAGAAGATGCATACATTACTTTAGAAAAACAGTTTTCTTTGATTGTTTTCATTATTTGGTATCAATATTGCTCATATATATTATTATTTGATTTTATTTACTGGTGTTAATTTAAATCACTGGGAGGTTAAAATCCTAATTAATAATGAATGTTTGAGAAATCTGGGTACCACATAAAAAAGGAACATCAGGAAACTCATTTACTATTTAAATTATTTTAATTGCTCTATGGCAGGTTTTGGCAAACTTTTTTTTTTGTTTTAATATATTGTTATTGAAGTATAGTCGGTTTCCAATGTGTCAGTTTCTGGTGTACAGCACAATGCTTCAGTCATGTAGGAACATACGTATATTCGTTTTCATATTCTTTTCCACCATAAGTTACTACAAGGTATTGAATATAGCTCCGATTCATTAGTTAAGTGTTCTTCATCTGTGCTGTCCAGTACAGTAGCCACTAGCCTCAGTTGACTATTGAGCCCTTAAGATGTGGCTAGTGGGACTAAGGAAATAATTTTTAGCTTAGATGGTTAATCTGAATTTTGAAAGCACAGGTGGCTAGTGGCTGCAGTATTGGCCAGTGCAGTTCTAGAAGAGTGGCTGCAGCGCAGCTCTTGTGGAAGTCAGTGAGAAGTGCTCTCCCTCCCTCCTCTTTCCACCTCTCAGTGCCCTTTACCCCACAGGTGAGTCCTATTTTTGGATGGAGGATTCCTTCTGAGTTTAATTTTTATTGCTTCTTTAATTCTAACAGTGTGAAGAGTGCCAGTGCTGGCAGCATGGGGTCTGCATGGGATTACTGGAAGAAAATGTGCCTGAGAAATACACCTGTTATGTTTGCCAAGACCCTCCAGGTAGAGATTTCTGGAGTCAGTGATATTAACAATATGTGGCCTTTCCTTAGCACAGCTGACGGTGAAGCAGCCTAAGTGTCTGTGGTCTTGAGGCTCATTTCTTCAGCATTGGCTGTACTCTGACTCCTCCTCGCCTTTGTTGCTAGCTTACCTGGTGGCCAGCTGTCCTGAACTTGGCAGTAAGAGAACATACCTGAAGAGGCTCACCTGGTGGAAGGCCTGGCCTTGAGCCAGAATTTTTTTGTGTGTGGTAAAAATTATATAACATGAGACTACCCTCTTAACAAATTTTTAAGTGTACAAGTACAGTATTGTGTATAAACTATAAGCAAAATGTTATATGGAAGATTTCTAGAACTTTTTTATCTTGCATGACTAAAACTCTGCATAAACTATGGAACACTTTACAGATTTGCACATCATCCTTGTGTAAAGGCTACGCTAACCTTTTCTCCACTGTTCCAGTTTTAGAATATGTGCTGCCAGAGCGAGCACCTTTTTCTTTTCTTGGGAGTTCATGAGGATGTGAGCTCTGTCTTTGACTTTCCAAGGCTGTTGGAGAATTAGGAACTGGCCTCTGCTCCCTCTGGGGGCATCTGCCTTCCATTGCATCATTGCCACCTGGACAAGAGATATGCCCTTTTGAGGGGATGGGGAAAAAGGGAAAGGTGTGTTTGCAAAGAGCCTGTCTGCCGCTCAGAGCAGTGAATTAATTCCTTAGGATCAGCTAGTTTCATTGCTCCATGGCCACAGGGCTTGCTTATGGCTGTTGGGTGCCCCCTTCCAGAAATCTGGGTAGATATTAAACTATGGTTCTTGTCTTGCTGTCAGTGAGATGGTGACATCTTCTCCATTCATCACCTGTAAGGTCTGTCCCCTTGGCTCCAGTGCCGTGATCCCCTTACAGCTAGACAATGCTTGAGAGCCTCTGCTTCTGTTATTCTTTTTAGTCCTATGAGGTGGGCCTGATAGGAGCTCCTAATCCTATTTTTTCTTATGAGGGAAAAATTGATGCCCGGGAATACGAATGACTTTTCTAATCTCGTAAGGCAAATTGGAATTAGAACTGGCTTGAGAGACCAAGTCTCTTAATTTTTCTGGTTGTATAGGGAGGGACTGGGCCACCAGAGTTCATTTTCAATCAAGTGGGTCCCCTTGGGTCCTGATAATTTCTGTTGTGATACTGTGTCTTCTTATGCTAGCTTAGCCCATAGACAGAGAGCAGCCTGCCTCAGTTTTTCCTGTTTATCCCAAAGAAAGAATATGGTCAGAAGATTAGTCTTTGAGTCATAGAATATTATTGATGGGCAGGATCTCAGAGACTGCTTAGTCCAGCCTTGACATTTAACAGGCAAGCAACAGGCCCAGAAAAGACATGATTGGCCTAAGATGACTCAGACAGTTAGTGCTAGATAGGAGATGACAGCCGGTGTCTCTGCCCTTTGTCTTGTAAAACAGGTAGTGCTGCTCTGAACCCTGCTGCTCAGGCAGCCTCTGCAGCAGCTGCCCCTGAGATTCCACGTACAATCCCGAGGGCACCATTAGGGCACCACTGAAAAGTCTCTCTGTCCACTTTATTATTTCTCACTCTTTCCCTCCACTTTTCCTTTTGTATGAATCATATACACCATATTCATCAATTCCTATGCACTTTCTAAACTTTTAAAACTAAATTGCCAAGACTGTGAATAGATTCCTCGAATTGAATACTTGGTGTCTATCATATTTATTGACCACATTTGACTCTGCAGTGTGTTGGGTCAGAATTTAACCTATCAGATCTATTCTTTAAAGACTGCTTAAAGATATTGTTAACAGGATGGAGGTGCATCCCCACCATGTATCTTATGAATAAAGCCAGAAAGAGCCCAGGGACCTTGATAAGGATTACCCGGGTTATTTTAGGATTTTTATAGCTGTTGGGAGGTGAACAACATTCTGGTTGGAAGCTGTTCCCTGGGCTGTTGGAGCAGGAAACACTGTGAAATCACATGTGGTTGTGTTTTCAGTCCTTCCTAAGGATCCCTTTATTGAACAAGACCACCAGAGCTGTTTAGTTCATCTGTCATTGTAACAGATGGGAAATGGAGGTCCAGAGAAGGGAGAAGGGGCCTGACCATCCATTTAGTTAGTTAGGGAATGATGTGATGTAAATTTAACAAGATATCCATGTTCCCATTCTACCTCTGGTCAGTTGCAGAGATCAGGAAATTTACATGCCTTACTTATTGCTTTGTCCCCAGCACCTAGTAGAGACTCCAGCATGTAGTAGGTGTAGCCAAGTGGATGTATATTAGATGAATGAATGAACAAAACGAACACGCCAGTCCACCCTTCCATTAGTTTGTGTGATAATTGTGTGGTGGTGAAATGGCCTGGGCTTCCTTCAGACCAGGGATTAACTCTCTTATTGTCACTGCTTTAGGTCAGAGGCCTGGCTTCAAGTACTGGTATGACAAGGAGTGGTTGAGCAGGGGACATATGCATGGCTTGGCATTTTTGGAAGAGAACTACTCCCACCAGAATGCCAAGAAGATTGTGGCCACCCACCAGCTTCTCGGCGATGTGCAGAGAGTGATCGAGGTTCTGCACGGCCTGCAGCTCAAGATGAGCATCTTACAGTAAGTGTCTCACCTGCCGTTTTGGAGGAGTCTGATTTGTCATGGGCAGAGAGCAGGATTAATATGAGAAACTGCAAAACCACAAAATCAGTGATAAGACAGATGAGTTTAAGATCTTTACTAAAAATTCTCAGTTACATGATAAAGTTCTTTTTTTAGAAAAAAATTAACTCTCTTGAGGAATAATTTACATATAATTAGGTTCACCCATTTTAAATGTTCCTTGAGTTTTGACAAGTGTATACATACCCTTTCAAACACCACTATAATCAAGATATGGTGTATGTATTTATAGATTGTTTTTTGTTTTGGTGTACCGTTCTGAGTTTTTTGTTGTTGTTTTTTAAATTGTAGTAAGATATACATAATACAGAATTCGCCACCTTAACCACTTTTAAGCGTACAGTTCAGTATTAAGTACATTCACTCTGTTGTTGCCACCAATCTCTAGAACTCTTTTCATCTTGCAAAACTGAAACTACCCATTAAGCAACTCTTCTCCATTTCCCCTCCCACAGCCCCTGGCAACCACCATTCTACTTTCTGTGTCTCTGTATTTGACTGCTCTAGGTACTTCATATAAATGGGATTCTACAGTATTTGTCTTTTTGCGACTGGCTCATTTCACTTAGTATACGTCCTTAAGGTTTATCTATGTTACCTCTATCAGAATTTCTTCCCTTTTTAAGGCTAAATAATATCCCATTGTATATAATAACACATTTTGTTTATGCATCCATCCTAAAGATTCTTGATTGGTAAGCAAAGTAAAATGAAAGCTGCGGGAAGAGACGTTGGTGGGCCCACTCTCTAGCATAGTGGTTGCTCAGTGAATGTCTCTTTATGGTTTGTTCATACAAAAAAGTTTAGTTCTTTTGGAGCTGGACTTCTGGCTTTTAGTGGCCAGAATTTGGAGTCAAATTGAGTATAAATTTCCTTCTGTGATTGCATTCTGTGTGTCAGATGACCTAAGTTCATATAAGTTCTGAGAAAGAATGTGGCCCTTATTGGGGTCTGTTGGCTTTTGTAATCTGCACCTACTTTACCAAACAGAGCATTGGGCCTTGAGTGGGGCAACTACTCTCCCATGGTTTCCAGGGGCAGAGTCAGGACTAGAGCTCAAGTCCTGGCTCCCGTCAAGTACTTGTCCTAATCTTTCTAACTGCCTCCTCCGTGGCTGTATAAATTTTCTTTTCATATTAGCACAGTCTGTGGCAGAGATAGCTTCTCTCCTTAAGTTCTCCCATCAGCCTGCCTGTAGGGTGCCATTTTAATGAAGTCATCAACAGTGACAAACTAGTGCTACAGAGGAATTGGACCTGATGAGCCACTCCCTGTCAAGGTTTCCTTTGTGCTGATTAGTCCTGGAGGTCTCTTGGTGTCAGGCAGAGTAGAATGAGATGACAGACTGGGAGTCTGCTTTCGCTTGCTTTCTAATGCACAGTCCTGGCTTCGAGTACTGGATGACAAGGAGTGGTTGAGCAGGGCACATTCAGCAAAGGTATGTATTGATCTGGGTAAAAGCCCAACTGCTATAGCAAAGACCAAAAAATAGAGGCTAAAGCAAAATGGAATTTTCTTTGTCACATATAGCATGGTCCAGAGGTAGGCAGGATTCCAGGCCAGGCAGGTGGCTTTTCTCCAGGACTCCATCTATGGATCTGGGACTTGGTTTCCTTCTGTCTTGTTGCCCTGGCATTCCACTGGGGTTAATCTCATCCGCATGGTCCAAGCAGTCTCGCCAATACCTCAACTTTGCTGTAACTCCCAAGAGGGGGAAAAGAGAAAAAGGAGGGCAAACAGTTTCATGGACACACCTAACTACAGGAAGCTAGCTAGCCAGGTGGCCAGGTGGTCATGTGGCCTGCTAACTCAGGAGTGAAGGTGGAGGTGGGTATAAGAGAAGGAAAGGGGGAAATTAGCCATTACTGTGACAGTATCTATGGAGGTGAACTGAATCGAGTGACAGCCCCTGTTTAGGGTGTCAGAGACTAGCTCTTCCCTTTTTTACAATCAGAAAACTTTGCTCCACATAAACCAAATTAATTTCTTCTTAGTGAGATACCAGAAATTGACCCAGACACATGGAAGGCGAGGGCCTGGAAGAACCTCAGATGATGCTCCTGATTGTAAATGCTGCTATATTTCTTTTCATTTGAGGATTCAGTCAGATGGTATTCTCTTTCTTCTCACAACAGCAAATGCCAGTGCTCCTGGCCCTGTCCCATGCTCTAGAACCTTGTTCCTTTCAAATCCCCGTTTATTAGTTCCTTCATCTTTATAGCAATAACTTTGTACTGGAATTAAACCTGACTTCTCTGAGCAATTCAGGAGAGGGTATAGGGAGATCTTATTAGTCATGGGGGTGGGGGGTGGCCCCAGTATAATATGTCTGTGTACCCCTGGATAGTCTCTTCTCTCACAGGCTCTGGGGTCTTCATTCTCCCAAACTTTGTTCCTAAGTGACCTAGTGGATTCATTTTCAAGAGCAAACAATAAAACTGGGAGTGATTTCAGAGCATCTGTTGTCATTTAAAAAGTAACATGCTTGGCTGTGCATACCTTCTTCATGATTGACAGGGCTTACAAAGAAAGGCAGGTGTCATCCTTATGTAGTAGCTAGGGCTTCAGATATTAGCTGGGAGAGTGAAAATTGTAGGAGGAAGGAAACAGACTTTTTTGGTTTTTAAGCAAGAACAGATCCATACTGTGACTTATATTCTCCAAGTTAACAGATTTCAGACTAGCATAGACCTGAAAGTTAACAATGACTCCCATGTCATCTGATGCAGTTATGATTTTAGGGGTGTGTCTGGGATCTTGGGTTCCTGGTACAGGCTGCAGTACCATGTGAGACGTAGCCCAGGGACCCAGGCTGCCTTGTTGCTTGTGGTTTCCTCTCCTTCCCCAGTGGATGGGAGTGGTATTGGGGATTGCTGGAGTGGAGAGATGAGATGGGATGGTGGCAGCCCCTCACAGCAGAATTTTAGATTCTGTGAGATCACTCCATGCCTTCATATTTATGTCCTATTCCATTTCTGCAGGAAGGCTTCAGAAAAGTGTGTGTGTTAGTGGCAGAGGGGTACCCATATGTGGGAGTTCTGGTGAGTTCCTGCTGACCTGGTTTCAGTGTTTGTCAGTTGGGACTGGGAAGGTAATGTTTACAGTTATACCATAGGATAATTCTTTGTGTGTTTGGGATTGTACTGAGAATTACAGGGTATTTAGCATGGATTCTATGAACTGAATGCCAATAGTACATTTGTGACAATCAGTAGTCATTGTGATAATCAGGAAGGCTAGAAAGGCTCCCCTGTGTTTCTGCACATCCATGAACCAAGTGTAACACCTGTCTATCCTCCCATGTGTTTCTAAGTGCCCCCTGGAGGGCACTGCTTCCCCCCCAGCTAGGAACTGCTGGTAGCTGGTGGGCCTTACTGGAGAAGCCCAGTTTTTCTTCCTCTGTCCTTTTCTCCTTTCCTTTCTTCCTTCATTTAGTGATAAAAAATTATACTGGAAGTTCTGAGTGGTAAATGAGTTAAAAGGTGAGGTTTATCTAGAGTAGTAGCTTTTAAACTTTAAAAAATATATAACCCATAGCAAGAAATACGTTGGTTTTTAAATTTTAATTAATTAATTAATTAATTGTTTTATTTTTTGGAGAGAGTAGTTAGGTTTATTATTTTTTTTAATGGAGGTACTAAAGATTGAACCCAGGACCTTGTGCATGCTCAGCATGCACTCTACCATTGAGCTATACCCTCCCCACCCCCAGAAGTACATTTTATATCACTCACATGTACAAAACTGAAACTAAAATTTGCAGAACACCTACTGCTACTTAGAATGGTACACTCTGATATTTTCTATATTTTCTTTTTTTACAATTGATTATAATCGAATAAATTAATTTAATGACCCTCTGTTGGGTCTAAACTCAAACAGTGAATGATAGTGGGAAACCCTAAAGTCATACACAGCGTTTTATGTGCACATACATGTAGGCAGAGCTTTCAGGTTCTCAAAGGTGTCCGTGACTCCAAAAAAAGATCAGAATCCTGTTCTTTAATAACAAATTTTCCTCTTTGGAATGGTGAGAACAGAAGATTTTGGAAGAATGTTTAAAAACCTTATTATTAATGGCCTACATGGAGAAGACTTTTGATGACCACCCCTCTCTCGGGTCATCGTCAAGTTTGTGTAATTGAGTACCATTGCATGCCAGGACTATCGCAACTGCTTGTTAAGAGGTTAAGGTTATTTTTAGTAAGTCACACTTGAAGAGCACTTTGCTGCCAACAAGATACTGTACTTCCATTCAAATTAACTCACTTAATCTTTATCAGACTCTGGTTGCTGGCAGACAGATGCTAAGACAGTTTTGCAGAGGAGGAAATGGGAATGAGGCTGGCTGAGTGACTCGGCCCAGCTGTGCTGCTCATCAGCGGCTGAGCTGAAATGCAGTCAGGTCTTCTGACTCCAAGTCCAGTCCTACTCACTGTGTGTGATACAGCAGGAGCTTGCCTGGAAGTGGTCTCCTCAGAGACTGTGGATTTATACTCATTCTCGTTAAAATGTGGCTTGTGGCCAGATGGCCCTGGTGGGAGCTCTTTTCCCTACTGGGAGGCCCCTGCAGTGGTCCAGGTACTCCAGAGCCCTTCCCGTGTTTGCCTCTCAGCAGAAGCCGGGAGCATCCTGATCTGCAGCTGTGGTGTCAGCCTTGGAAACAGCATCTAGCGGAGGGGAGATCTCATTCCAGACACATCCATGTCACTGAAGCCAAGAGCAAGGAGGAAGCCCCAAGCTATAGAACTTTGAACGGGGCAGTGGAGAAGCCCCTGCCCCTGCCCTTGCCCCGGTCTGTGGAGGAGTCATATATCACCAGCGAGCACTGCTACCAAAAACCCCGCACCTATTACCCTGCTGTGGAACAGAAGCTGGTGGTGGAGACCCGGCGCTCTGCCCTTGACGATGCAGTCAACCCCCTCCACGAGAACGGTGACGATTCCCTCTCTCCGCGCCTGGGCTGGCCTCTAGACCAAGATAGGAGCAGAGGAAACAGTGACCCCAAACCTGGCTCCCCAAAGGTATGTGGCTAACTTGTACTTGTTCTTAATTTGGTGTTTGAGAGCTTGTACATTCTCCTCCTTGAGGGTTGAGTGTTCTGTAGATGTTAAAGTTGTATTTATTGTAAAATTGTATTTAAATTTTCTTAGTATAGGTGTTTTTTGATTTATCAAAATGAGACAATAATCAAGAGAGCCCTCTTAAACCCCAAAGATCATTGGTTCTGGGAAATGTCCACAAGGTGGCAGAGTCAATGGGGTTAGGGGTGGAGAGATGGGAAGTACCAAGGAGAAAAGGGTTGTTTGGAAGTTGATAAATAGAACCAAGTTAGGAAAATGAGTTTTTTTTTTTTCAATGCGGTTTACACTGTAATTGCATCTAGGTGCTAATCCTTGGCATAAGCAAAGAATGAGTCAAGTGTTTTGTTAGGCATAAGTTTTTCAGTACAATTCTATGATAGCTTTACTTTTAGCTTCACAGTCCTGACATAAAAACAGTCCATGTTTTCAAAATACTTGCTGGCTTCATCAGTTTTCCCAAGCGATTTGCTCCAACCAGCCAGTGTTTGCAACCATTTCAAATACCAGTTGCAGTTTGAATATTCTAAATCTCTATCTCCCCACCCCTTTTTAAAAAAAATTCAAGTCATTCTCTTCTGGAGCCCCCTGTGTCATTCTCTTGCCAGTGCTCATTGGTCCCATTCTGCACTGTCCTCAGTTGTCAGTGAGACTTTGATTTGAGAGCTTTTCCACCCTGTCTTTTCTACTTTCACAGACTGTACCCTGTGCTTTAGTCTCACCAGTGTAAGTACATTGCTGCAACTTGCCGAGAGGGAGCATCCCAGGTTAGAAGCCCGTCAAGGGTAGGCATTGTCCCTCATTCAGCCTGTGCCCTTGTTAGGGTCTGAACAGCTGGGTAAGGCTGGTGAGGACACAGTCTTTGGAGACAGACCCAGTTTCAAGTCTGGGCTCAGCCACTAGCTGTGTGATTCTGAGTAGGTCGTTTCACCTCCTCAGACATGTCTCCTTACCCACTTATAGAATGGAGCTGTGACAGTGCCCCCTCAGTTATTGTACAGCATTTATCTGAAAATCTCTCAGCATGTGGCTTTGCACATACTAAGCTCTAAATATATGTTGACTACAATCTATTTTATTTCAAATGAATGAATGAAAGATTGCAATCACAAACCCCAGAAAAGATTTGTGATCCTGAAGACTGGGCAAATTTCCTAGAGGCATCTGGCACGTGGTGAAAAATCAGGACATACTGGGCCTAAACCAGCCAGGGTTAAAAATCTCTTTCATTGATGGCAGGCTGACCATAGACCCAGCACTATGTTTTATAAATGTCACCCTATTTCATCCTCATGAACCTTTAACGTAGGTTTTACTACTTTCTTCTTTCCCATGAGAGCACAGAGGCCCAGAGATGTGAAGTAACTCTCCAGGTTTATGCATTCAGCAAGACACGGAGCTAGGACTTAAAGCTAGTTTGTCTGACACCCACATACTGACCCTTGTCTCCCCTCAGCCTGCTCTGTCTACTCTGGTCTCAGGGCTCTGGAAGCCCTTCTGTGAGGCCTACTTCAGGCCTAGGGCGTTGTCCCATTCACTAGGAAGCAGCTGTGGGGTCCTCTGAGCTGGATGTCTGTGCTGCCCTGAGGTGGTGGTTGGTATAGCAGACACACTTCTGCCCAGTGCCCGAGAGAGAAGGAGGCGGGTAGGGAGATAGAGATCTGGAATATTCAGACTGCAGCTGGCTTTTCAAATGGTTGCAAACACTGGCTGGTTTGCAAAGGGGCTGGGAGCTATCTCCATGCAGTAACTTAAATGCTATTGGATCCCCAGGTGAGGGAATATGTCTCCAAAAAGGTCTTGCCAGAGGAAGCCCCCGCTCGGAAGCTGCTGGACAGAGGCGGAGAGGGGTTGCTGAGCTCCCACCACCAGTGGCAGTTTAACCTGCTGACCCATGTGGAATCTCTTCAGGACGAAGTCACGCATAGGATGGACTCCATTGAGAAGGAGCTGGATGGTAGGGCTCCTTCCTTGGCTCCCTGCCGTTGACAGGCACTGTGGGCCCCTCGAGATGAGCTGCTTTCTGAAGCCCCTAATCTGGCTCTCCAGGGACAGTTGTGTTCTTGCCTCCTGTCAGTCTCACAAGCCTCCATTCTCTCCTCAAGATGGCCAAGCTTTACTTTTAGCATTTATCAGGCACTTCTGAGGTGTGTGTGGTGTCAGGGTCCTGCCTCACTTACCCAGTCCCTTCTGCAAAGGAGAGGGTGCAGAAGAGCAGCTGGATGCTGCCTGCAGGCAGTGTGTGATCTGAGCAGTTCTTTACTAACCCAGTTCTGTGGGGAATTGAAACCTTGACTTAATTGAGTTTTTAGGATGTTGAGAGGATTGATCTGAAAACACCTTTTTTTTCAGCCTTTGATAAAAATCTAAAATGAAGCCTTCTCCCCTTTATCAGTAGAGATTTAAGAATTTTACTGAGTCATTTGTATAGCCCCCGGGTGTTTCTCCCAGGTGTTAATGGTAACAGATGTGCTTGGAGGACTGAACTCTTGATCTGCAAGAAGTTGTCAGTTTGGTTTTTGAAGATAAAAATTCATTTTTGATTGTTCACTTGCTTCCTATTTATTTGTTTTCATCCACAGAAAGGAGCCAGATTAAGAAATAAATGTTGCATTTGAGGATTCTGAGTACAGCCAGGCTGTTATTACTGTAATTATGGATATAAAACATACTTATATGAAATAACTCAGAAGAATGCCATATGTTACATAAACTAGGGTCACGAGTTGTGGCCAGGAGATGCTGGGAAGAACTATTGTGAGGGAAGCGAAAATAGGAGGGCTTCCTGGAATTCCTGGGACAGAGCGGGGCCTTGAAGAGAGTGATGTTTGTGCTAGAGAAGGGGTGACTGAGGGCTGGCTGACTGGAATGGGGTCCCCCCCCTGGAGGACAGTGAGAGAAAGAGACCTATACCCCCTCATGCTTCTGTCCTGCCCCTGAGGCAAACCTGCGGAACTGGGAATGGGAGGCTAATCCAGTGTCCATCGTGAGAGCATTTCTGGAACGGGGAGTGTTTGTCTCTCTTACTCCTTAAAGATTTCCTTGTGCTCCTTAGAACTGTAACTGGTGCCAGGTCTGTGAAAACTCTGCTATTTGAAAGCTGAAAGAGGGTGAAATACCAGCCTGAAAATTGTAGATTTTGAGAGAACTGCAATAGAATTGGCTCTGGGTCCCTGAGAGAAGGCTTAGCACCATAGAAAAAGGGTGAATGTTCTGTTGCTGCCAAAGGAACCTGCCCCTAGGGGAGAAGTCAAAGCCCATCTACTTCTTAATCACTGACTGACCCCTCCCACCCAGCTTGGGCTGCTCCGGCCCAGAGCTCACTGAGTGGGCAATGTGGCCAGGATGATAATAGCCTGGGCTCCCTTCTCTGGACCTCTTATGTGTCCCACTGATTTGGAGCCACATACTCTTCCTGTTCTTATATGCCAGGCCCTAAGAGGTCCTGGAAGCCAACTTTAATGAAAGTCAGTTACAAAGTTTAAAGATTTTATTCAGGCAGATAGACTTTTGCATTATATTTAATTAAGATTCATCAGAATCCCATTTTATTTCTACTGTAGTGGGGAGTGTACTCTTCATTTCATCTAAATATCATCAAGATAAACTGAGCTTTTATAGGAATTTGGTTACAATATCCTTTTTAAAAAGCCTAATAAGCTATTATATTGGCTGATACATACTTTAAAAAGTGTATTGTTTTAACACTAACGATTATTTAATAACTTATGCAGTTGTGTGAACAGTCATGTAAAACTAATAGATAAAAGATATTTAATGACCATGAAATAGAAAGATTATTATTATTGTTTTTAATGTTGCTTTAGTGAATATTGGCCTCTATCCAGATGGTCTGGGGGAGTGTATTTGAAATGAAACTTTACCTTTGTAACCTTCTGCCTCGCTTGCAGTCATTATACTTCCTTAAAAGAGCTTCCTTAAAAGAGAAACTTAGGGTGATGGTCCAGCACATGGTGTGGAGAAAAGGCTGGCCTGCTAGATGCTGAGGTCCAGGGGAGGTGCTATTGGCTCCCACAGTTCTGAGTCTGCTCTTCCACCCTGTAGATCTAGAGAGAAGGCTTCCACCTTAGGGGCTCAAACGTTTCTCTTAACCAAGTTCAGAGACTGTTGAGTGGCCTAGACCCTTCTAGTCTGCACACTGTTGCTCATCCTCCCTGTGTGTGCCTGCTGGGTCACCACAGTGTTGGGGATGTCTCAGAACCAGATCTGAGGTAGTTACAGTGGCTTTAAGGGGGCCTCTCAGCAATTGTAGGATCATCTTGCCAAGGACAGACTGACTGACATTTTCTCTTGGAATCAACCCAGCCAGCCCTGACTGCCCCTTTAGGCTCACCCAGATGGGCTTTTCCAGCACTGACTTTGGGTCTTTTTTCCATTTACTTTTGTGCTCTTTTGCTGAGCAGTTCCTATTTCCTTGTCTTCTTTTAGTTTGTGGGTTTTCTTTTTTTTTTTCTTCCTCTTCTTCTTCTTTTTTTTTTTTTTAAATAAGACTTACTGAGGTATTGAAACTGGTCACCATGGAGTTTTTCTTGCTCAGGAGATCACTAGTCACTCTCATGTAACTTTGATCCTTTACTCTTGGTTTTCAAGTTCAGGTCTGAGAATGCAGCCTTATTTTTCTTATTTTCAAGTCCTTGTACTTGTTGGGATCAGGAGGAGGGAAGATTCCTCCTCCTTGGAACTCCCAAGTACCAAGAAATCTGATCGAGGGAGGAAGGTGAGCTCTGTGGAGCCTGAGTGTTCAGTGGGGCACATTGCTAGGCCATTCCGGCATTCTCTCACTGCCTTTGTTGAGAACCTATTATGTTCCAGGCATAGTTGAGTGGTAGGGATATAATGGTGAGCAGGGCAGACTCAGCCTCTGCCCTTATGGAGCTTGATCTTATGGTCAAGACAGACGTTAATTAAATCATCCTATTATATATAATTATGAACCAGGGTAGGTGCTCCAAAGGAGAGCAAGTGATAGCATAGCACCTGTGACACAGGGACCAGATTCAGGCTGTATAGTTGGGGAAGGCTTCCCTGAGAAGTAACTTATAGGGAACAGAGGATTTAGAAAGATGGGAAGGAAGGTGGAGGGCTGGTCTGAGGAGAGCAGAGGATTGCGTGTGAGGCTGCAAGCTGCTTGGGGAACAGGTACTGTGTGGCCTCCCTCTTTTTTGCACCTCTGGCTCCAGGGTCCGGAAGGTGCTCAGTATGGTTTGGTGCACAGACTAGAAAGGCTACAGGTGGGCTGGGGTAAGCACAGGGCCTACCTGGAGGAGCTGGCTCTTATCAACGATGGCCTCTTCCCAAATGCCAGAGCTTAAGGGAGTAGCTTGGGGAAGAACAGATATCTTTTAGTAGAGAAATCCCTGCTCTCAGGAGCAAGACAGCTTTTTAATTATTGAACTAATTATAATCAAGAGTGTTAGTACCTGGTCTTCTTACATTAAATACTTGGAGAGAATAAAATCAGAATTTTCTGTGTTACTGATGATAGGAATTAATTTGAAGCAAATCAGGATTTATGGTAATAGAAATAGACCTTTTCAAATCCCTTTAGATTTTCATTTTTCTTAACAGAAGGCTAAAACTCCAGGCTGATTTTCAACATGGGAAAGCCTTATCAGGATGGGGCAGTAACACTGAGAAAGGTGGGTCCTTCAAAGCCTTCTAGACTCTAGAGCTGCAAATATGCAGTAGTTGCTAGCTATGTGTGGCTATTTAAGTTAATTAAAATGGAATAAAATTTAAATTCAGTTCTTCAGTTGCACTAGCCACCTCATAAGTGCTCAGTAGCTACATATGGCTAGTGGCGGTATTAGACAACATAGACATAGCCACTTTTTATCATTGCAGAAAGTTCTGTTGGACGCACTGCTCTACAGCATTTGAGCTTTGTACTAGGAGTAATACTTTGCAGAAGGTGATGAGTCAATACTGCCTGAAATGGCCTCCCTCCCCATCCGCCATGAGTGGCCAGATAGAATTAAGTGCTGAAATTCTTGCTGAGAGTCTTGCAAATAGAGTGTTGGGAACTCACTGGATCTTCTCTCTATTTTGCCTACAGTGTTGGAGAGCTGGCTGGACTATACTGGGGAACTGGAGCCCCCGGAGCCTCTGGCCAGGCTTCCGCAGCTCAAGCATTGCATCAAGCAGCTGCTGACGGACCTGGGCAAGGTGCAGCAGATCGCACTCTGCTGCTCAACATGAAACTGGGCACCCAAAGCTGATGGGGGCATAACCCTGGGGCACCTGCAGGAGGAGCTTTGCATATTTAAATAAATAAACCTAGCATGCCGAATGCACGTGACACCGACTGACTTCAGGGATCTGGGCAGGGGGTGGACATTGGACATTGGACAAAGAGGCCATTTTGGCTGCAGGAAGGGAGGGCATTCTGATCTCAAAGCCTACCAAGAAGGTAGCAAATAGACTCTTGGGATTCCCTTCTGTGCACATTGTTGAATGGAGAGTGAGTCTTTTTGCACAAACTTCACTTGAAATCGTGCCACTGATGATAAATGGAATGAGAGCCAAAAAAGTTTAGTTGGAAACAGTTGTAAATTCAACTTGCAGCTTATTTAATTGACTTTTCTGTCAGGTTGGGGCACATGCCAAGCCTTCTGGTTTTCTGCCTGGCATGGACTTAGGCAGCAGGCATCATTTTCATTTTTCTAGATTCGTGGGAATGCTGTGACTTCACCATTCTGTGGAGGTTGGGAAGGAGCAGGGGCCTTAGCTGCCCTGCCTTCTTCTCAGGACTCTTCACTTTTCTCCGCACGTCCCTTGCATGACTTCGTGGCCCTGGGGGCGAGTGCCGTACGCTTTCACCCCTAGCCGGCCGGGTCGTGTCTTTGTAGCAGAGCCCATGCAGCCTGTGGAGCAACTAGAATCTCATTGTAAAAGAATCCAGGAGGAATTCCAAACTGAAGCAGGCAGGGTCTGGAACCCAAAGGACAGCATTTTCTACCCAATTCTTAATATCAACAGCTTACCAGTTCTATTTAATGTTCAGAAAACTATTCCCAAAATTTTGAACTCTTTCACTGTAAAGATTTGTTACAAAGAATGTGGTTTGGGGAATTAACCTTATTTTATATTGTTGTAAACAAACTTCAGATTCTACATGTGCGCTTTTCTCCTTCCCTGAAGGGTGTATGTTCAATAGTCAGCATTTTCAGAATTGTTTTAATATACTTCAACACTTTAAATTTCCTGTTTGTATTATTTTGTGAGATCAAGGTGATCATGCTGCTTAAAGTCCAGGTACAATTTGTACCTTTTAAGACAATATTTGTTACTCTCGCAGGTTACGGTTCCACGTGTAATTGTTTTGTTTTTCCTTACTAGGCAAAGTTAAGAAAATGTTCCATGCTTTGAGGAGTGACCCATATCACCATTTAGTTTTCTTATCACTAAAGGCAAAAATCAAAGCACAGCTGTCCATTAACAGTCACAAGTTAATTATGGGTTTATGAATCTGTAATGTTATATGCTGCAAATATTTACTATGTAAACGTGAAGTAGCCAAGATCTCAATAGCAGTGACAGTATCTCCAGCAACGGGGATGATTTGGGATGGTTAGGCTTTAAGACACAGGTCATTGCAGTCATGAAGGCCTCTGTACCAAGATCTGTTTCAGGGAATGCTCTGTCTAGTGATTTAATTCACCATTTGATAGAAAATGGATTTAGGGCAAGTTGACCTGCTGTAGCTTATCCATCAGAGGGAATACATGTGGCTGTGATATCCATAATTAAGCAGACACAATTCCTCTACAAGAGGCTGTTTCCCATTGCTAACATTGGTGTTTCTGGTGTGGGAAGAAAAGCTCAAGGAGTGTGCATGGCATCTGTTTTGCATAATTTATCAGACAGCCACATTATAAGAACTGTGTGATGTTTGTCTGAAAAGGGAAGAAACCAGATGATTTTCTGTAGCCACAACTGTGAGGTATGGTGACATGTATTATTACATTACTGATTTTTCTTTTTTGAAAAAACATTTGAACATCACCTCTGGGGAAGCTGTAACTTTAAGGTAGTTAATCTCATGTCTTTTTCAAGATAGAAGCAGAAACTGAATTACCCTAGTTTTGCCAAGTGTTCATTATTGGGTTTATTGTATGCTTTTTGTAAAAGAAATAATCCCATTTTACTCATTGTGACTTTTGTCCTTAGGGAAGCAGGGATGACTCCAAGTTCTGATAACCTCAGTGGGCTTCCCTAATTTAAAGCCATGTTGAGGGACTCCATCCCCAGTTCCTGGGTCAAGTTCAGTTAACCCCAAGTTGGAGCACTGGAAACTGTTATTTGCAAATATTACTGTTACTATTTAGAAATATGTACACTACCTAAGTTTTCTTTTGAGAAAAACTATCCACCTATAAAAAAAATAGCCTTGACAAAAACAGTTCTGGTTTGACTAATCATTTTGTTTCTTTAAGTGATGAGTGTATGCAAGGTGGACCCTTGATGAGCCAGCATTGCACTGTGGACACATATCTATGTTTACGCGCTATTAGAACAGAAGGCGCTGTATATAGAAATGTTGCTTTGAAGCAATATTTGCAAAACATGCAAATGTCTGTATCTGTATTTGGAAAAAATAAAACAGGTTTTTGTTGCTATGTTTCAGTCATTTGTTATTATAGCGTTCTCTACCCAATTTTTAATATGCATTACTTAATTTTCTCTGAACATTACCTTTTAAAGAAAGTCTGCTTTTGCAGACTTCTGCAGGGAGGCAGATGCAAGCTCAATATCCAAAATCCCAGGAAGGTATGCAAAATACTTCTGAATTCATTTAAGGGTCTTTAATATTCAAAAGTAAAATGCCCCACACAGCCTCTAGCCCAGTCTGGCTCATGCATTGTGATGAACTGCAGGCTTATTAGATTGATTGTTGAAAGCAGTGCAGGGAAGACAGGTTGGGCCTTCTTTATTGAGACTGCTCTCAACTGCATATAGGACCCTTGTGAAACCAATCTAAGCGGCCTATGGTGCCGACCCCAAAGAGCTCTTTCCTAGGTGGACAAAAGCCTCAAAGAACAGAGTAGGCTTTAAGATTTCATAGCAGAGCTTCCTTATTACTTGCCAAATTCTTTCTTCCCTTCCTGCACAATTATGCTTATTAAAAAAAAAAGTTAAGGAAGGCAATTGGAGAGACATTAAAATGAGTAGCTCTAGCAATGTAAATAATCTATTAGTTCACACCAGAGCTGCTGCTTAAATCTTGAGGCCTAAAATTGGGTAAGGAAGGTGAGTCTGGAGCCTTAAACCAGAGCTCACAAACAAGAACTAGCGTATTTCTGTAAGGACCCACACTAAAACAATAAAATAGCCCTATAACTTAGGTTTTGGGGGAAGCCTGTGCCCAAAGGCCAGACTGGTGAAGCAAGTCAGCAGCAGAATTGGTACAGCAGTAGCGGTACAGCAGTAGCCAGTTAAATAAGCACTTAGTGGAGCCAGCAGTTTGCCTGAGTGATCCCAAAGCCACCTATAAGACAGAGTATCACTATTCTCTCAGGGAGGAAAACAACCTCACATTTTAGCTAGTGAGGTAAGGGTCAATATAGAACCCAAGCTGCTGGGGCCCTGACTCCAGCTAGACAAAGGAAACCCAAGTGGGGTCCTGGGGAACCTCAGAAGAAAACGTCCCAGATATGGAAGCCCAGGCCCTGCCAACACGTAGTGATCCCACAAAAGCCAACAAAGTCCAAGTGAGTAAGAAACAAAGGCTTTATTCTCATGGGCTCTCAACTTAGTTTCGCCACCAGCCAGAAAGGAGGTTGAAACAGGCTCGGGAAAATAAACACGGTAAAGGACGAACGAAAAGGACACACGAGCTGCCAAAACTCGTTTTTCATTAATGCGTTGTGAAGAGAGACTCGATCATGGCTCCAGTCCAGAGAGGCCCGGGCCGCCCACAGCTCAGCCGGTGATGCGCACGTCGGTGCGGCGGCGAAGCCGCCGGGCTCGCGCCGCCTCGGGTAGGATGGCGAGCAGCTGCTCCTGCACCAACATCTCCACGATCTGCTCCTTCGTGCGGATGTCGGGCCTCAGCCACTGGCGGGAGAGCTCCCGCAGCTGCCGGAATGCCTCCCTCGGGCCTGCCGCGTCCTGGTAGCGGAACTGCCGGAATCGCTGGCGGAACGTCTCTGGGCCGGGCCGGGAGCTGCCAGGACCTGGGGGGGAACGTGGAGCAGCTTCGGCAAGTGGCGCGGAGCCCAGCGGTGCGGGCACGAGGGGCAGCTCCAGGGCCGCGGAGGCCGCCGCAGGAGGCGTAGGATTTGCTTCGGGGACCGCGGCGTTGGGGCTGGAGGTCTCAGGAGCAGGTAGCGGGGCTTCAGGAGTCGACGAGAAGCCCGCAGAGTCACGCTCAGGGCCTGAGTTCGGGCCGGCCCTTTCCTCTTCCCCCGACGGCGGCGCTAGGCTCCCAGTTGCCACCAAGCCCGGGTCAGTCGCCTCCATGTCTCCGGCTCTGGACGTCACGCTTTGTCCGGCAGCCGTGGGCGCGGCACTGCGTCTGCGCGAGGGAGGGGTGAAGAGGAAGACGTTTCCGCTAGAGGGCGAAGCCTGCGCGACCCCGAAGGAGGGAAGCCGAGGGCGCGCCGAGCTCATCAGTGCCGGCGAAGCATCTGGGGCAACCGGAAGTGGACGTCCCTGCTGGCTCCTCTATGATGAGCTCGGCGCGCGAGCGTCCGGAAGCCGAGTCCCAGCTGCAGGAAGAGGCGCCCCCTCGCGTTCGCGAATCCAGTCAGGAGGTGGCGGCGAGCGCTGAGGGGCAGGCCAGTCGAAGCGTGCAATGGCTGGCTCCGGATGGTGGCGCCTTCGAGCACTAGTTCGAGGAGGAGGAGAAGTCAGAGGAGGGAGAGGAGGAGGGGGAGGAAGCGGAGTCGGAGGAGGAGTCGGAGGGGGAGCCTGAGGAGAAATCCGGGGAGGAGTCGGTGCCGGAGCCGCGGCTCAAGCCCAAGGAGGAGGGCCCCAAAAGGGGCCTTGTCCACTTTGAACGCTTGCAGGTGACCTGCGCTTGCTCCTGCGTGCGGCCTCCTTACTTGACGTTGATTAGGATGATGGCGAGCCAAGGGCTCGAGGGGGCTGGCGCCCGGCGAGTGGCGGGAGCGGGACAGAGGCGTGGCTGTCGGTCGCTGGGGGAGGGCTCGACTGGGGAAAGTTCCCTCTGGAGTCAAGAGAAGGGCATTAGTGCTCGCCTTGTTGCGAGGATGACACAAGGTAACGAGTGTAAGATCCTCAACACGTATAAAACTTGCCCTTCTCGTGAAACAAAGTAATTATGCTCAAGAACTCTTTTCCATTACTTTTTTTTCCTTTTTTTTGGCGTGTCCTCTGAAACCAAGAAACAGGTTGCTCTGTGGGTTCTGTTTTGCGCTTTAGGATTATTAAACCAAATGCGTAGTTTCATATAGTGGCCACTAGCCACGTGTGTTTACTGAGCCCTTGAAATGTGGCTAGCCGGAATTGGGATGTGCTGTAATGTAAAATGCACACAAAACTTAGTACGAAAAAAATGATGTTAAGTATCTCAATGATTTTTTATATTGGTTACATATTGGATTGATAATATTTTACATATATTGGGTCAAAAATTATATCATTAAAATTAATTTCACGTGTGTAATTTTGCTTTTTAAATGTGGCTGCTAGAAAATTTTAAATTACAAATAGGGTTTTCATTGTATTTCTGCTGGATGGTAAAACTGTGCTAGCCTGTTGGAGTCAGGCTGCCTTGGCGGCATCCGCATTGCAGGGTTTATTTGCCTTAGGCCAGAGATGTTGTTTGCACTTATTATTGCTCTCAGGTGGTAGTTTTCCTTCGCGCTGATATTTTTCTTTAGAGGTGGGAAAACAGGGGCCTAGAATTTGTTATACCTACCTGCTTCAAACTTTTACTTCCTCTGCCTGGCCTCTTGACATTTAGGTTTGCTGCTCTGAGAACTAACAGTCCTATTTCCTGTGGACATCCAGGGCTAAGGAAGCACACCAAACCCTGCTACAAAGGATGAGAGGTCGTGGAAAGCTTCACTGGGGAGGGGACCTTTAAGTCTAGACTCAAGGAGAAAAAGGGTGGAGTTAAGGGCATTCCAAATGGAAAAGCATTGCCTGTCCCAAGGCATGGAGTGAATGGGAGCAAAACTTTGTGGAAACTGCAGGCTGGACAGGAATGTGGTTGGGGTATGGGGAAGGGATGAGAGCTGGAGTTGGAATGTCAATTGGAGGTTAAATCATAAAGAGCCTAGAATTCCACACTGCAAAATTGAACCTTGTTCTCTTGTGAAAGGGAATGAACTTTTGTGGTACTTGGAATCATGAACATTAGATCTCTAGTCCATTTCTTCCATCCCTGTTGGAATCACAAAATATTAGAGATAGAAGGAGAGATCTTAGAGATCTATTAGGATTGTAGAATATTAGAATGGAAAGGACCTTAGAGAGTAAATCCAAAAATCAGATTCAGTTATTCTAAACTCTTTATGGGTCAATAAACTCCCCAAATCTATTTTTTTTTTAAGTTATAATACCTCTTCCTAGAAAAGGGATGCATTTACATACATCGGCATACAATTTCAGGTAATTTCAGATAGCCTTGAACCCACCCAGAGGGCCCCAGTTAAGTGTAAGATATATATTTGTATGTATTCCATTCTGAATTTTGCAGGTTAAGAAGTCAAGATTCCAAACAGCAACGGATTGGTCCAAAATCAAAAAGCTATTCCCAGGAGGACAGAATTCTTTTGACTCCTAGTCTAATGCTCTTACCATATTAGGCATTTTTATTAGCACTAGGTTGGGAGCTCACGTGGGAATGGATCATAAATCATTCATCTCCTATCACTTAGCTTCCAACACAAAGCCTGACTCCCAGCTGACTCTCAGTAAATGTTTATTAGAGAGGGCAATCGGTAGATTGCAGACCATCCCTATGAAGGGAGAGCTCCAGTATGATTTACAGACTCTTTGAGACAGAGACTTTACTGTCTTTTGATGGCACATTGTTGGGAGTTGTGGATCAGAAGCTGGATACTTAAAAAAAAACAAACAAACCCAAAACACAACTCTTTATTGGAAATAGTTATAGATTCATAGAAAATTACAAAATAGTGCAGAGAGGTCTCCTGCACACTTTCCCCAGTTTTCACCAATGGTAACATCTTGCATAACTGTAAAACAATAGCAAAACCAGGGAATTGACTTTACATAAGCCATATAGTTTATTCAGATTTCACAAGTTTTATATGCAGTCATTTGTGTATGTGTGTAGGATTGTGCAGTTTTGTCACATGCATAGATTCGTGCAACTATACCGCCATCAGTACCTAGAAATGTTTGATCGCCACCAAGATCCCTTGTTCTACTGCTTTATAATTACACCCATTCCACTCCCCTACCCCCATCCCTAACCTAACACTGATACTAATCTCTTCTCCATCTCTATAATTTTCTCATTTCAAAAATGTTATATAAATGGAATCATGCAGTAGGTAACTTTTGGGGATTTATTTTATTCAAATAATTCCCTGGAGATTCACCCAGGTTGTTGTGTGTATCAGTAGTTTGTCCATTTTTATTGCTGAGTCATAATCCATGGTGTGGATGTGCGATGATGTGTTTAACCAGTCACTCACTGAAGGACCTGTGAGTTATTTACAATTTGGGCCTATTACAAATAAAGCTGCTATAAATTCTTTTATAATATGGCCTTAGGAAAATCATAGACTCTTTCTGAGCCTGGAGATAACTACCACACAGAATGGCTCTGAAGTCAATGAGTAAAGACATGTAAAAGACATGGTACCAGGTCTGGTATTATTTGGATGTTCTTTAACTTTTTACATCAATGTTTTATAGTTTTCAGTATAAGAACCTGCACATATTTTGTTATATATAATATTTCATGCTTTTGGTGCTGCTATAAATAGTATTGTTTAAAATTTTTTGATTTTTAATTGTTTGATACTGTATAAAATGTAATTGAATTTTTATTTAGTAACTTGTGTCCTTCATTAATCTGGAAACTCAGCCCCATTGGGTTGTTTCCTTAAGTTTTTACTACCCTCCCACCCCCAAATCCACTTGACATCATTTGTTTTTCAGAATCTCAAGTTAGTTGTTGTTTCTATTTTGTCCAGAGTTTTTAGTTGTAACAGACTGGGGAGAGAGGCCGTAATAGGGTTATTCCATCTTCGTAGCCCCTGGAATTCATTATTTATTCTGACAATCAAATTATCTCAGATTTGACTAGCAGGAGCCCTTCAGGCTGACTTATGCGTCCTTTCGATACGTCTCCATGTATAACACATTTTATTTATCCATTCATTTCTCAATAGACATTTGAGTTACTTCTCCCTTTTGACTATTGTGAATAAAGCTGCTGTGAACATTGGTGTACTGACATCTGAGTCCCTGCTGTTAATTCCTTTGAGTACATACCCAGAAGTGGAATTGCTGGGCCACATGGTAATTCTTTATTTGGCTTTTTGAGGAACTATCTATGTCTTCCACAGCAGCTCCCCCATCATACATTCCCACCAGCAATGCACAAGGGTTTCAATTTCTCCTCATCCTTGCCAACACTCGTTATTTTGCATTTTTTTAAATGTGAGGTATTAAATAGAAAATTTTAAGATAAATTACTAATGGACAAGAAATTGAGATTTTGACAGACTTAGTAATCCTATAATTTCACTTACACACATCACATACTACATACATCATCCAGGGGGCCAGCTGTGATCATGGTGAAGAGGAAGCCGGTTCAGCTAATGAGTGATTTGGATAAAAAGCCCCCAGGACATTCCATTTGTATGTGTGTGTATTTTTTTTAAAATTTTTATTACAAAATCTATGAGGCTTGCTCTGGTCTTTCTACTGGCTATTAACCTCTTTTTGATAACCTTTTTCATCATGTATGTTTGATCTTGGGATGAAGGTATATTTTATCTTTTGATGTTTTGATGAGCCATAGGTAACTGGTCTAAGGTGCTTAATCTAACTGGATTATGTTTGTAATTAACTTGGTTTTTAGTAATTCTCATTCCTGATAAGACAGTGTCAGTTCAGAAGCCTAGATATTTCCTAATCCTTTTGAGTTTTCCTCCTTTCACTGATTTCTATTCAGTGATTGTGACCCTCTTAGTTCCCAGTTTCAGTGAACCTCTTTTTACTGTGGTGTTCTACCAGTGGCTCTGTGTTCCTGATTGTACTGCATTGGTTTTGTTAATTAAAAACTGATTCATTCATTTGAATAGATGATACATATATATCTAATACAAAAATCAGAAGTCAGAAAAGAGTAATTATTATACTTCTGCTTTTCTTCATCCTTTCCTATTCAGTTTGTTATTTTCAGTTCCCTTTATATCTTTAAATATGTTTATACATCTGTTTCTAGGTTTATCAAGTTTAAAAGCTCTCTTAAGATTTACAGTTATGAAAGTTCAAGAAACCCTTATACTCAACCCTCCCACTTGCTTTGTTTAAATTTATTTATTTATTTTTGGGGAGAGAGGTAATTGGGCTTATTTATTTATTTAATGGAGGTACTGGGGATTGAACCCAGGACCTCGTGCATGCTAAGCATGTGCTCTATCACTGAGCTATACCTACCCCCTCAACCCTCCCACTTTTCCATCTCTGTATATCTCCATACTTGTTAGCCATATTATTCTTGGTTCCTTTTTAATTGTTCATTTCCAGCTCCTTCACTTGCTTTTTGCAATCACATTCTCTGTATTCAGCAAGGCTAGCTTCCTTTTTGATGTTTCTGAAATGACCTTCACTTCAGAGTTTTTTTTTTTTTTAAAGTACTTTCTTTCCTGAGCTGCCAGTGCCATCTCCTCCAGTTGCTTCATCATCTCTTCTTTGAACTATTGCATCTTTGCTTTGATCTCTTGTTTTAAAATTCATTAAGCCCTTTGAATCCTTTGTTGTTCATGATTGTCATCTTTTTCATGTTAATTTTTTTCTGGTGAGTGCCTTTCATCTAACATTTGTTTTTCTTGTTCCCTGCCTCCCTCTTCCACTTTTCTGTAATATATTTATATAGGTCTGGGCTATTTATTTTTTTATTCTAACTCCCCCTTTAAATGAAGTGAGGTCTTCCTGGACCAGCTAGCTGTCTGTTGCAGTTGAGTGGGAAAGGGACTAGAGTAGAATTCCAGGCTGGTAGGAAGTCTTTTAGGGTCATTAGCGAAGCTCCTTTTGATAAGGGTTTTGTGTGAGTGAATTCAGTTCTTCCTCTTCGTAGCAGATGGAGCTTGGCAGCTGCAGGCTTGCAAAAATGACACGTCTGTGTGTTTCCCTGGTCAGCCCACATGCCAGGGAAGCTCCCAGAGCCAGCCCTTACATCACATCCCAGTGTTCAACAGAATATGCTGTTGGTTCTGCCTTCAAGGTGCACGACCTTCTCTGACCTTCTCTGGAGGACTCCAGCCTCTGCCAGCTCTCCCTAAGTGGGACCTCAGCCCCAAGCATCCTCTTTTGGCTTTAACCCTCTGTGTCTTCTGGGCACTTGCCATTTCTGCATTAACATGGTGGGTTCCTGGTCTGAGCACCTTTGCCAGAGGGCCTTTTCTGCCACTGAATTGCTCATCCCAGAAATGCTGGCAAATGAATGCTTCTAAGAGCAGCCCTCAACCAATGTGACAGTTCTGAGGTGTAGGGGAGCAAAATTTGCCACCCCAAAATGTGTCTCTTTGGCATAAAGATTAATTTAAGCTGATTATTTTTAAGAAACAGAAACCTCAGGCAGTCTTTCTTTTTACCTCCCCCTTAGCTGCCTGAAGAATTTAGATAAAAGTCCTATTCCTGAATAGAGCTAATACCAGAGACATCTGCAGAGAATCTGAGCTTGGGTGGGGTGGGGGTTGGTGTGGGCAGGGGTAGGGGATACTCCGCAGGACTCTGACCCAGTCCTTTCTATGACCCATTGTCTCTATATGGCTCAGCGAACATCTGTGTACCAAATATTTATTTTTTCCATCTCCATATGTGAAATAGCCTTGAAGTCTCAAATCACTACCCTCAACATCCTCTTTTGTCTTTAGCTGAAGAAGCTGAAAGTTAAGGTGAGGATTTTGGCCATTTTGGCGAATTACTCAGTTTTCCTGGGTCTCTCCCAAGTATACATGTTATTAAACTTTTGTTTGATTTTCTCCTGT
This sequence comes from Camelus ferus, assembly GCF_009834535.1. NCBI lineage: Eukaryota > Metazoa > Chordata > Mammalia > Artiodactyla > Camelidae > Camelus > Camelus ferus. The sequence goes on from NC_045714.1 coordinate 38,567,900, forward strand.
TAATCTGTCTCCTGTCAGTTTAATTCTTATACCAGCCGGAAGAACCTAGAAGGGTAGAGGAACATTTCTTCCTTCCTGACAGAGGCATGGTCTGTACAGTCTTACTAAATAAGGTCCCCAGTACGTCAGAGCCCCAGATGCCGACAAGAGTGACATTAACCTGTTTTTGTCAAAAATTGTTTTTGATATATGAAGATCGTGTGATTTTTCTCCTTAGTCATGCTAACTTAACAAATTATATTCATAGATTCTCTGTTGACCATCCTTGTATTCCTGAAATGATGTTATTTTAAAATGTGGTATTGAATTCTGTTTGCTTAATACTTTAATATTTATTAAATTATTAAAATATTACATATTTTAATAATTTAAATAGTATTTGTAAATGGGATGAATCTCTAGCTTTCCCGTTTTATGCAACTTTTATCAGGTTTTAGTGTAAGTATTCTCCTTATTTCATAAAAAGAATTTGGTAGTTTTCCTTCTTTTTATGCTCTGGAACACTTTTGAGAATTATTAAGATTATCTGAAGTTGCCTGTGAAAACTTAAGACCTGGTACTTTTTTCTTTTTTGGGGGTGGTGGTGAGAGAGCTCTTCTACAACTTTCTCTATTTCACCTATTCTCCTATTCTTTCTATTAGATAGTTTCTTTTGGGGTCACTTTGGCAAATTATATTTTCTTAGAATATTACCCATAAAATCCCAGTATTTAAGTGTTGATAATTTATTCAAAATTAAAAAAAAACTTCATCATAACATGATAGCAGATATGGCCTGTGGACCACCATTTTGCAGCCACTGATTATAGTCAAAAAATTTTAGACCTGAAAGAGGCCATATAGATCCTGTCCTGGCAGTAATGAACAGGGAACAGGTAACACAGGTTGTATGAGGTGAAAGACTTAGGTGAACTGGAGAGCCCATTCCCCAGCTAAAGTTAAGCAAGTTAAGTTTTCACAGTATTTTAACCAAAACACCATGTGGGCCAGATAAAGCAGTCTGCAAGCTCAGTGTAGCTCGTGGGTGGCTGGCTGGTTTGTGGCCTCTGCCAGCCCAGCCTCACTTCCTCCTACACCTCCTGGGCATCTCACTTTCCAGCCGCATCTCATGCTTTCTGAACAGGCCTTGCCCTTTCTTCGTATAACTTTGTAGCTTTATTCTAGTCGGACTTTCTCTTATGGCTATAGAGGCATATTCCTTTCCTACCATATTGTGAGCTCCTAATAAGCAGGGGCCATATTTTATTCATCTTTGTATATAGTTGTATATTCATGTTTTGTACGTAGTTGGAGGTCTCTATATGCAAAATAATAAGGATATTTTTATCTTGAAAATAAATTATTTGTGGAAATGACTCTAACTCCATTTTATGAGGAAGATGAGGCCCAACATAGTCAACTTATCCAAGATCAAGAGGAATAGGACCAGTGTTCTTTCTGACATTCAGCCCTATAGCTATTCAGTTATAAGATTAGGAACTGGGATAGAAACAGAGCTTTCTTATTTTCTAGAACTGAATTCAGTGTCTGACACCGAGTCCCCAGCTTGCTTCCTTGCAGACAACTTAATTTAGATGTCTTCAGGTAAATTGAGATCCAGTCTAGTGATTTTGAGGGGATGTAATTTCAGGCTTATTGACCCATCTTCAGAGCTCTCCAAACTTCCTGCCTCTTCCTTACTGCACTGATCCAATTTCCAGGGGAAATTATACAACCACAACTGGCAAGAGGTGAGGTTGGGAGTGTCTCCTTTTGAGGTTTCATCAGATTCTTGGTTTTACTTACTGGCATCCTCTGATGACCCCCTTAACCTGGATCCTCTCCATGTCACCTGGATCCTGAGACAACTCAGAGGACTGATGGGACACCCCCTGTCCATAGCCACCTCCAACCATCTCTCTTGCTTTCCCCATGTCTAATAGTTTCTCTCAGAAATCCTCTAAACTCTTCTAGGGGATCTTATATTTCCTTCCTCAAGCCTAGGTTTGTGATGGGGGTAGGGAGACACAACACTGCTTTTCTCTTTTTCTGAAACTTCCTCTTCCTCTGTCTTTCTCGGAGTTTTTTACATCTTTTCTTCAGATAAGGGGAAAAAAATAGTTCTACCTTTTCTCACCTCTGTAAGTGATTAATGTTTCACCAGAGTGGTGGCCTTTGAATTTAGTCATTTAGAGCCTCAGTCTGTCTTTTCAGCTGTCCAGCTGTCCTCACTGAATTCAGTACCCATCCAGTTGGGGGCGGCTTAGCTGGATAGGAGGGGCACATCAGGCAATACTTGAAGTCATAGTTTTTCACTAAAGATTCTTGTACAAAAGCAGGTTGGGATTATCAACTGCTGTCTTTGATCTAGTAGAAAAAAGTACTCTGGGACCCTTATGCTTCCCTTTTGGAAGGACCTCAGAGTCATTGAGTTCTCATCACCAAGTTCTTTTTAACATTTGGCATCCCATTTGGTCGAGGACTTCTGATTTGCTCACTGTTCCTGATTTGCTGATTTTACAAGATTTATAGGATAGTGCCACACACCTACACTCCAGGTTCTCCAGTTTCTAAGCCTCAGAGTGGTCCCCAGGCTGAGGTGTCAGATGCCCCATCCCCAGTCCAGAAGTCTCCTGCTTTCAAGATGGCCTAGTGACTCCGGCGGTCATTTAGCTACTTTGAGCCTCAGCCTCTTGGAAGGAGTGGCTGTGAAGTCCCTCACCTTGTGGTAGTTGTGAGGATTAACTCAGATAATGCCTATGAGTGCTCAATAAGTGTTAGATTCCCAGTTTCCAGTTATTTCCCACTGCCCTCTCTTCCTTCTAGAATCCTCCACTGTGACATGAGATTCTGAGAATGAGATTTGTCAGAACAGGGCTTCCAGCTGCTGTTGGTAGGATCTGAGGAACAGAGAGGAGCTCTTATGTTGCCACTGAGGGAAGCTGTTTCTAGTATAACAGGATTCTTCGGGGAAGATTTATGGTCCTACCCTTGAAAGACAAAGGGGCTGTTGTGCCATTTGCCACCTCAGGAACCATGAGGAGATACAGTGTGCCCCATTCCTGGCAGATCCTGAAGAAGGAATTGGTGAGGAGTGTCAGGGCCCCTGGGAGGGAAGAGTGGAAGATTGAACTGACAGGTGTTTTGGGGAAGGGAGAGGCAGGTGTAGGAGGGGGCCTTGGGTGAATGTGGCTGCCCTGTACCTTTTGGAGTCACAAAGGAAAGCATTCCAGGTTAGGCTTCAGAAAGACTGAATTCTGACCCCTGCCTTGTAGCCTACTCTGCCCTCGACACTGGGCAGGTCAGAAGCCCCTGAGAACTGTTCTGGACCCACCCTTCACGCTGTTAGGAGATCCAGAGAGAATAAGGCCAGGCCTCAGGGTAGAGTAGTAGTAGGCTAAACTTATGGACTCTGGAGCCAGGCGTCCTGGGCTCAAATCTCTATCACCTATTAGTCCTGTGACTGATATTAGTATTAGGCAAGTTACATGATTTGCTGTGCCTGTTTTCTCCTCTATGAAGGGTGATAACATCAGTGCCTGCTGCGTTGCTTTATTGATGAGGATTAAATGAATCAATACATAGAAAGGGCTTAGAATAGTGCCTGACAATGGCAAATTGTATTCAGTAAATATTAATTTTATTAAGAAAGCCTTGCCCCACATTTCCTTTGGATCTGTAATTTAAGGATAAATTACAGTTACAGGTGAAGTGCCTCCGCATCCCACTCCCTTTCTCCTCACTGGCAACCACTTTCCTGAGGTTGATGTGTACCCTTCCTATCGGTATTTAAACATTTTGTTACATACGTATGTATGTACCCATAAGCAACTACAGTGTGCGGCACAATTTAAAGAATGGTGTTATAAATGGCACATCTCATTTCACCTTTTTTCCACCCAAAATCATGTGCGAGCATTGCCCACATTGACACACACTGCTCTAGTGCCGTGTCCGGTCCTGTGACTGTCCTGGATATGTCCTCTACTGGTGGACACTTCAGTGTCTTTAGCTCTTCACTGTTCCAGCATACCCTGGTCATCCCCATGGCTATCTCCGTGTGCACGTGTGTGAGTTTCTCTGAAGTGTATACATAAAGTGCAAACAATTCCTTGATTGTAAAGTGCACACATCCTCAGCTTTTCAAAATGTTGCCAAATTGCTCTCCAATGTAGTCGTGCCATATTTCTCATTTCCCCACTCTGATAAGTGTAAAATGGTATCTTGGTACTTTCATTACATTTCCATTATTTTTGGTGATGTTCAGAATCTTTTCATTGTTTATAGGTGGTTTGAGTTTCCTTTTGAATTACCTGCTTATATCCTTTGTTCATTTTTCTTTTGGGTTATTTGCATTTTTCTTTTAATTTGTAGAACTTTTAAAATTAAAAAAAATTTGGATAGTAACCCTTTCTGATGGTAATTCTTTATAATTCTGAATAGTAATCCTTTGTGAATTATATGATGGCGAATATATTCTTCTAGTCTGCAGTTTGTCTTTTCCTTCTGTTGATGATGTTCTTATTAACAGAAGTTAATAAACAAAAGTTTTCAGTTTTTGCCTTTTTTTAATTATGGAAATTTTTAAACATAAAAGTTGAAATATATATAATGATCACGACCCTTAGATCCAACAATCAACATTTTGCCATATATTAGCTTTATGTATTGGCATGTGTGTGTGGGCACAGATGTGTTTGCTGAACCCTTTCAAAATAAATTGTATACTTTATAATACTTCTTTCTTAAAAATAAGGACATGACCACAATATCACTATAATACTAAGAAAATTAACACTAATTCCCTAATATATAATATCTAGTCATATTCAGTTTCCTTATTTATCCCTAAAATGTCTTTTACAGCTTGTTGTTATAAATCAGGAGCCAGTCCAGGTTCATATTTTGCATTTGTTTGTATGTATCTTGAGTATTAATCTAGAACAGCCCCCGCACTTGGTTTTTTCCTCATGAAGTTGACTTTTTGAAGAAACTGGGTTAATTAGTAGATTGTTTCGCATTCTAGATTTGTCTCTTTGATGTTGAACTTGTTTCCCTGCCCTCTGTATTTACTTGGGATGGAGAAACTGATTTGTTCTCAGTTCTAAATTCTCAGGGAAAAGCTAGGATGGCCTGTCTTGGATCACAAATTATATTAGTTTTCTCTTGGCTGCTATAGCACAATTTAGTGGCTTGAAACAACATACATTTATTATCTTCTGTAGGCTAGAAGTCTGGCACAGGTTAAAATCCAAGTGTTAGCAGGCCTGTGTTTCTTTCTTGAGGTTGGAAGGAAGAATCTATTCCCTTGACTTTCTGTCTTCTAGAGACCACCCTCATTCCTCTGCCTTCAAAGCCAGCAGTGTTGCATCTCCTGACCGTTCTTCCCTCAGATCCATCTGATTCCAAAATGCAGGCTCTTCGCATCACCCCTCACTGCCAGCCCTTACTCTTGCACATTATTTTCTGGACCAAAGTGAAGGATTTGACAGTTAACTAGAGCTGGACTGGTGAATGTTTTAGCAGTTGGATCCTGGGGAGGGAGATGCCCCCATTTGTTGTACTTGCCAGTTTCTGTGGCATAAATACTCCTGTCCTAGTCAGTTTAAAGCCACCAACATGATTTCAACAGGCTTGAAAAATTCCTGAAGATATAACCAGCAACACCACAGCACTTAATCCTATTGCATTTCGCCCAGTTCAGCACTATCTAGGCTGCTATTGACTGTTGGTTTCCACTGATCTTGTTTGTTTTGTTTCCGCAGGGGCTGTACCAGCTCACTATGGATATCATTAAGATGATCCGAGTGTGTAAAATGTTTCGCCAAGGCCTCAGGGGATTTCGGGAATATCAGATCATTGAGACTGCTCACAGAAAGAACCCTGTCTTCTCTTTCTGGGATGTAAGCTGCTGGGGTTCGCAGGTTTATGAGGCTTTAAAGGAGCCCAATAAGTAACACTTCACTTCCCAGCCCAAGTTCTGAATCAGTTGAGAGAGAAGACAAAGGGTAAAACAGATAGGAGACCCAGCTGTCACTTTTATTAATGATAAGACTTATATTGGAGAAGGTGACTGGTATCATCAAGTGAGAGGGTTACCTAATATTAAACCCCATAATTCTTTCCTGCCCCTTCATTTAGACAAGAAGGGGACATTTGCAGGGCCACTTTGGTGACCATGCTTTCTAGATTTACTAGAAGGTTCCAATTTCAAATATTGTATCCCAGTGATAGATCATGAGCACCTTTTTGGTTCTAACAAGTTGATCATTATTCCATTAACTGGTTCTGGTTTCCCAAAGGTGTCTTCATTACTATCTAGAGCTCCAAAGTTTCCCCAGTTAATACCTGGACAAACCCTGCCCATATTCCTATTATTCCAAGAGTGACTAGATCCAGCCCCTGCCTCCACCTCATCCAAGGATTCACTCCAAGATATTTCCCAGAATGGTTCCTGAAGGCTAGCAGCCAAGGAGAGGGGTTTGGGAGGGATGGTGGTGATGGAGGAATGGAAGGTGGTCTCAAATTGGTTTCTCAGGGGCCAGCATGTAATGTAACTGGGTGTGTGTAGCTGAGTTTAAGATGCATCAGGGAGTAGGCAACTGTGGTGCAGCTGGAGAGGAAGGGCTTGCCCCATCTGAAGATAATTCAGATTCATATGTTATGGAGACACTGTGCTTGCCAAACCAAACAACATCCACAGCCAGATTCTGCCCTGTTGTTGGGCCATGAGATGAGAAAGGGTGGAGTAGGAGTGTGGTAACCTCAGGAAGGGCATTCTGACTCAAGGTGTCATGCGGTGGTGAAGCAAAAGGCCCTGGAGACCAGGAGTGTTTGGTTCCCAGGAGACTTGGGCTGATGCCCAGGCAGTTGGAAGGTGAAGACCAGAGTCAGGTTTGTTATCAGGGGAGTGTGAGGCTAATCCTGACAACACTGCACAGTCAGGATGGCCTTGCACAGAGCAGAAGCTTCTCAGGGACAGCCTATGGGGGTCACACGTCTTCTGGGTAGAGGGCTGGGGGGCAGGGGTGTTATGATAGCAGAGAGAACTGTAGACTGGTTTTCAGTGGGGTATGTGAATCCAGATCTTTCTGACACCACCTTTTTCTTTCATTGGCCTCCCTGAGAAATACCACACAGGTGCACAGACTGTAAGTGGAGGGAAAAGACAGGGATCTGAGTGGACTCTAGGGAAGGACACGAGATGTGCCTAGAGATATGAGTGGGGGGGGGGTCCTGGTTTGGCCCACAATGGTGGTCAGAGCCTTGTTTGTCCCTTTCCTTCCCCCCTACTTCCCCCTGCATAGCTTTTTCCTCTCTCTGTGCCCCCTTCTCTTCTCTACTCTTTCCCCATCTTCTTTGCTTCTGTTAGGAAACAGGGTTGGCTTAGTTCATCCCTAAGACCTCCTACATCTCTTTCTTCTGGCCATCCTTTAGAGGCTATGTGATCCTTGGGTAACTTCCTTCACCCACCTCAAATCCTAAGTGGGGCTGCTTAATAAAACCTGCTTTGTCCTGATGACCTGATGATGCATATCCACTTCATTTGCTCTTTTTTTATCCTTCCTTTTTGTTCTTTTTTTTCTCTCTATTTTCTCTCTCTCTTTTTCTTTTTGCTTTTTTTCCCCTCTTCTTTTTCTTTCTCCATCCTTACTCTCTCTATCCTCCTTTCCTTCTCCCCACCCCATCTCTCTCTGCCTCCATTAAATAATATGTTGTCAATTCTGGGCCCAAGTCTTGTGCAGAGTTGGGGCTTTTGAGCAGATGGCAGAGGTGGACATGAGAGGCTCATCTGGTAGGAGTTTTCCCGTGGGTTCCCGCCTACGATGGTGAGCCAGGTGTGCAGAAGCATTTCAATGCAAAATTCTAGAAGCAGTCTTGCTGATTCTCCTTCCTCTCCCTGACTCCATTTTTTTTTTTTTTTTTTTTTTTTTTTTTTTTGTCGAGAAGAAGAAGCAAGGTCGAATCACATTTGATACCATGGACTTTGTAGCAGAGTCGGTATGTATAGATAGCTCTGACCTTGCTGCTGGGAATTTTGTTTGTTTTGCGTCATGGTTTGAAGGAAGCACTGGGCTGGGTATCAGGACAGCTGGGTTTAGTCCTGATTCTGCCACTAACCCAGTGTTCCACCTTGAGCTAGCCACTTAGTTTCCTCATCTATAAAATAGCTGATCCCCGTGACCCCTTTCAGTTCTGACATTCCAAGACTGGTAGCCACACACCTGACTTCCCCCTGCTTGCTGGAGCCCACTGTTGCTTGATAGCTGAGCAGAACTGGCAGGGGAGATCTCCTGCTCTTCGACCAGTGGGAAAACAGTGGAAGGCAAAGCAGAGAATGTGAGAGCCCCAGACAGAGGAGGAATAATTGATGTGGTGGGAAAAGCCCTGGCCTGTGTGTGAATTCTGGCTCTGCCCCAAACTTTCTGAGAGCTGCTGGGCATACCCGTTCCCAACCTGGGCTTGGGTGGCCATTCTGATGAGGAAATGCCTTTGTGTCATTTGGATTGTGTGACTTTTTCTCTGAATTTCAAGAATTATTATCTTCCCGGCTTTTCCCCACCAAATCTTGGATATTAAATTAAAATTTAAAATTTAATTTAAATTTTTAAAGAGGCTCACCTATTTATAGGGAAGACCTGAAGTACTTATCAACATAGACCTGATCCGACCCTGGCCTGGAGCAGCCATGCTTTTTCCCTCATGAAAAGCAGAGAGAACAGAGCTTTATAAGGGGTACCAGGACCACCTGTGCTATCCTGCTACCCTCTCCTCCCTTGAAGCCAAGGTGTGGCTTCTGTTGCCTGCCTCTCCTGGGCATAATCTAATTTTTCATGCCCCATGATGTATTAAGTACAGTGAAGTCATCCAAATTTTGAGTTTCTTCAGTTTTCAAGACCAGCCAATGTCTGACACTGAAGGTTACCCAAGTTTTGCCCTTCGGAAGGAGAAACTCGGGGTCTCCCTGAGAGCCACAGAACTCTAAAGATGAAGGCAATTCTGTGCACAACAGTAGAGGGAGAAAAGACAGCATGAAGGAAAAATCCATCATATAGGCAAGGCCTCTCTGCCTCTTGAATGAGTTATAACTGGCTTTGGCTCCACCAAGGAGATAGAGAGTAAAGACCCAATTTAAAAATCTGCCCTTTGAGTGTCTGCTAATGGGTACCAGGTTCCTTTTTAGGGCGATGAAAAGGTTCTAAAATCCATTGTGGTGATGGTTGCACAACTCTGTGACTATACTAAAAATCATTGAATTGGGGAATCATTGAATTTAAATGGGGAATCATATGTTATGTGAATTATATCTCAATCAAGTTGATACACATATTTATACATATATAAGCTGTCCCTCAGGACAACACTTGAAAACTAAACTTTGATATACTCTGAATTAGGACTGTACAAATGCTAAGCCTCTCAAAAAGAACCTGAAGGATTGTAGAGGCTTAGAATCATAAACTCATTTATCATAGCATTTCTAGGACATTGGAAGCAACGGGTACATTGCTAACACAGTTTACGGAAAAAACATCGAGTGAAAGAAAAGCAAGTTGCATAAACAGTGCCTGCAGTCTTACATTTACATAAATAAAAACAAAGCAATTCTGTGGGTACATGTATGAGTATATAATAATATATGTAAATAGTTAACTCTGGCGGTGGAGGGCGGATCGGGATTCAGGGTGACATGGTACAGGGAGCTTTTACCATCTGTATTGCTCTGATTTTTGATGGAAAATACAGTCATGTATTACTTGGGTTGTTTTCAAAAATGTTATACATAAGAAAAAGGCAGGAAACAAGTATGTGTCATGTTAATGGCTAATTCTGCGTGGTGGCATTATGGGCAGCCCCTCTCAGGAACACAATGAGGGGGTAGCTGGCCTGGAGCCAGTGAGGGTGACAGCACTGAGAAATGGTGTTTGAGAAGGAGGCAGGGGTCACATCTTCCAGGCTCTGTTTGAATAATATGCCCCTTTCCCCATTCCAGGTATTTTTTTGAGCTCCTGAGGTAGGCCTAGATCTGTGTCTGGTTATGGGGAATACAGTCAGCTCTCTGTATCTGCAGGTTCCACATCCATGGATTCAACCAACCACAAACAGAAAATATTCAGGAAAAAAAATTCCAGAAAGTTCCAAAAACCAAACTTGAATAAACAGTAGCAATTGGCAACAATGTGTAGAGCATTTATACTACATTTACAACTATTATATTTCATTAGATATTGTAAGTAATATAGAGATGATTTCAAGTATACAGGAGAATTGCGTAGGTTGTATGCAAATACTACACCGTTTTATATAAGGGACTTAAGCATCTGTGGATTTGGGGATCCGCAGGAGTCCTGGAACCAATCCCCCAACCCCTTGTAGATACTGAGGGACAAGAATGACTACTAGGTTATGTAACATTTGCATCTGCCCTTAAGGAGCTACTTAGGAGCTAAGGTGAGGAAACTTACCCAGGAAGTTAAATAACAGACTGTCAGTTTGTAGGAATCCACAGAAAGGAGTCTCAAGCGTTGGGGGTGGTAAGAAAGATTTCCTGAAGGAACAAGGGCCCCAAGTGGGCCCAAAGAATCAATTTGGTTCATAGAAGCCAAAGGCATCTATGTTTTGCCATTAATAGACCCTGTGGTAGAAATCCCAGTGGGTTATTGATAGTAAGAGAGAGAAAGGAGAAAGACTAGATTCAGACCATTAAAAAAAGGCCAACGCTTCCATAGCCCTTGCTCTGTTCCGGGGGCATTTTAAGCCCTTGACACATATTAACTCTGCTGTTTGTACATGTAGTTTCTGTGATTGCGAGGTAGGGAAACTGAGGCTTGGGGAGAAGTGACTGGTCCCAGGACACAGCTAGGAAGCAGCAGGACAAAGTTCAAACCCAGGCACCTGGCACCAGAGCCTGTGTGTTTTTTTTTTTTATCACTATGCTACACTGCCTTTCCCGGTGAATATGCAAGGCATCAGATCTGCTGTTGAGATGTCCAGAATCCTGCATCATGTCGTACTTTCCTTTTGCTTCTGGGACAATTACTATATTTAAGACTGCTGGCATCCATTCATTCCTTCCATAAATGTTTATTTTGTTAAGTGTCCGCTACAGGTGAGATGTTATTCTAGAGTGGTAGACAATGTAGACGAGGCCACAATCCTGTTTATATTGGGGCTTATATTCTAGAGCACCTTTGTCTAATCAAACTTTCTGTGACAATGAAAATGTTTCACAGTCTGCATTATCCAATACAGTAGCCAGCAGACTTGTGTAGCTATTGAGCATTTATGTCTAGTGTGACTGAGGGACTTACTTTTTAATCTAATTTAACTTAAATAGCCACATGTGGCTGTTGGACATATTGGACAGTGCAGTTCTAGATTGTGTGTGTGTGTGTGTGTGTGTGTGTGTGCGTGTGTGTGTTTAGGGTGGGGAAATGACAGATAGTATAGACATTAACAAGAAGGAATAAGATCATTTAAGAAAGAATTAAATGCTTTGAAAAAAATGATTCAGAGCTTACAGAGTGCTGAGAAGGGGGCCTGCTATTTTAGCTCAGATAATCTAGAAGGTTCTCCCTGAGGCTGTGGCTCCATATGAGCTGAGAGCAGAGTGAGGAGGAGGCAGCAGCCATTTCCTGTGAAAATCCAGGAGAAGAATGTTCCAGGCAGCGGAAATAGCCCAAGCAGAGAACTGAAGACAGAAGTGAGCTTGGCATGTGCCAGAGGTGGGAAGGAGGCTAGAGATGAGAGAATGAAGGGGGAGGCAGGCAGGGAAGTTGGAGGGCTGGAGGGAGGGAGGGAGTCAGACGTGGGGTCCCTAGACTGTGGCAGGAGTTAAGATTTTATCCTAAGTGCAGTGTGCGGCCAGTAGTGGGTGTTAACCACTCACAGTGCCATTTCCCCAGCAGGTGGGAGTAGTGAGTGAGCAGATGGGTCTGCCTGCCTATTGGTCTGAGAGTCCGGGTTCATGAGGGTTAGCTAACAGTCTCTATAGGTTCTCTTTTTTCCTTGGTCTCCTGGAGCATGCTGAGGTATGGGCTGAGGCAGAGGAGGTCTCCCTTGACTGCAGGGTGCATGGGCGGTGGGCCCTCAAGCCCAGAGAGCCCCATTATTGACTGAGGGGTGTCAGTGTACGGCAGAGGCAGTGTGATCAGTAGTTGGGGATCAGGCCTTGGCATGTCGCAGTTCTAGGTTAAGATCCCGCCTGAGTATCTTCATTGGTCAAATGGGGATAATAATTGTGCCTTGATTCTTTGGGCAAAGATGCAGTGAGACAGTGTGTGTGTAAGATGCTGATCCCAATGCCTGGCACACAGTAAGCACTCAGTACATGCCAGCCACTATTGTACAGGGAGTGGGAAAGTGTAAAAGCAGGAGTGTGGGGAGCTGCCTACTAGCCCCTGAGGGAAACTGCTGGGTCCTGTTTCATTTTGGCTCTTTCTCCCCAGGGTCATTTTCCTCCAAAGGCCATTCAGATCACGCAGAAGAAGCCTGCTTGGAGGACAGAGCATGAGATCCAGGCTCTCTGCAACATCTTGCAGGTTCTAGATAGTTACCGGAGCTATTCGGAGCCCCTGCAACTGCTCCTGGCCAAGGTCATGCGCTTTGAACGGTCAGTATGGGGCACCCCCTGGCACCTGGGCTGGGCTTGGCTGGGCTGGGAGGAAGGACCCGGCTGAGAAGGCCATACAGGTCGGCCAGCCCCTCTGCAGGGTGTCAGCCATGAGAAACTGTCTTGTCACTTCACTGTCATGCTCACCTTTATGACTGCTGTACACTTTACCTCATCCATTTGTTGAGAATCCACCCAGAATTAAGGAGTCACTGAATCTGAAGAGGATCTGGTTAGAACCTTGGAAAAGATCTAGTCTAAGTCCCTCATTTTTCAGATGAGATTGAGGCTTGGGTGGTGGGGGTGATGAATGACCCCTCCTAGTTCACCCAGAAGATAAGTGGGAGGGCTAAGACTCAAGGCCTGGCCCTAAATTCCAGAAGGGATCACAGATGATGTACTACATTCAGGTAGGAACAACTAGGGCAAAGGTCTTTGAATTTGGATGAAAAAAAAAATTCTATCTTCATTTTCATTATCTCTGAAATTTATCATTTCCTTTAGTCATGAATGTAGCTAACGAACCATCTAGTATTAGCCATTCCTATGACTTTTTTTACCAAAAGAAATTACAGATATTTTCACATATTCAAGTTGTTGCAAATTTCTCAAAAAATAATTTATATTTATCACCTCTTTGAGATTATGGAAGTTATTAGATCTGCTGCTGGATCTTGTTTTCAGCACCTTAATAAGGAGGCACAGATACTGCTATATCACAAGCTTGGGTTTTTAAAAAAACTTATTACAAACTTGGGTTTTTGTTAACTATAATTTTGCTGTATTTTATTTTATGTACTTAAAACATTGTTCTGTGAAGGCTTCACCAGGTTGTCAATTGGTCCATGGCACAAAAAAAAAAAAAAAAAAAGAATTATGTAAATACTTTGTAGTAGAGAATTCTACAGGGTGCATGTGGAAATAGTTATTTCCAGGACATTTCAGTGGCCTGAGGTGAGCAGCCTAGTGTAATATTTGAGGTAAGACCTGTCTTGAAAATTCAAGATATAAGGTCTTGTGTCCTGAAGCCTTCCTTATAGAGGTCACAGTCTAGAACATAATCGCAACGAATTACAGATTATGGCCCTTTATGACCCATGCAGGGTCCATTTCACAGATAATAAGCCAGGGTAGGGGAGGAGGTAACATTCCAGCTGGCTTGGCCAAGGGAATTTCACAGAAGAGGTGGCATTTGAACAGGTAGATTTGGCAGGTAGAAGTGTAGACAGGGCATTCCAGGCAGAAGGAACCATCTGCTTTGTTCTAGCCCTGTGAAGAAGAGAGGGAATCACTGCTGTCTTAAAGTAAGTTCTGTAGCAGGCAGAATGGTGTCACTGCAAGAAAAAAAACCACAGGTCTAGACACTCTGGAATTTACTGCCCTGTCTGCCCTGGTGTGACAAAGCCACTTAACCTTTCTGAGCCTAGTATCTTCATGAGTGAAATGAGGATAATAATATGTGTTTTATAGGTGTTTTGTGAACATCAGGAGGTGATTGTTAAAGCCTTCTGCTAGCTGCTGATTATTTCTGGGACTGGGAATTAGCAGATTTGATAGGATTCTTCCACTCACAAGTGACAGAAAACTCAGCCTAAGGAAATGCATTGGTGGCCCATGTATCTGAAAAGTCCTGGAATAGTTCTCCAGCTTTAGGTTCAGCTGGATTCAGGGGCTCAGTGTCACCAGGACTCTGCATCTGTGTCTATTTCTTTCCATCTCTTGGCACTTCATTTGCATAAGGCAGCTTATGCAAATATAAGAAGAGTGTCTGGCTGAGACTCCTTTCATGGTGGTGAGATGACTGCGACAACCACAGCTCCAGACTTCCATTTTTCACCATTCAGTCCATTGGGAAAGAGAAACTGCCTTTTTCCAGTCAAGTCAGAGCCTTGGATTAGTTCTTTCTGAACCAGATTGACCTCACTTGAATCACCACTGAGCAAGTGATGTTCTGGTTATTCAAGAAAAGGTGTTTCCCCCAAAGTAAAATCAGGGTGCAGTTGATGAAAAAAGATGACCAGATGCTTGGCAGGGACAGCAACAGATATCTGCTGTAGAAGATTTGGGTTCTAGTGCTATCTCAAGTGTGAGTCACTTGTGGCCTTCAGCAAGCCTTGGGTTCCCTGGGACCCTCTTTCCTCACCCCTCAAAATGTAGGTTGAATTAGATGGTCTCTGAGAGTCTACCCTGGAATGAAGGCTGACTTGTGTTTTCTTGTCCCCAAAGTCTAACTTCCTGGCTGAGTATGCCTGCCTTATCCCATCTGGTCATTGTCATCTGGGCCATCTCCTTTTTCTCACCTTGATGAAGCCTCTGGTTTGTACACTGCCCTCTCTAATGGAGCTTACTGTTACTTCTTGGGATGCACTAGGCTTCCAGCCACTTCTCTGCCTTTGGACATGGCGGACCCTCTGCCTGGGATGCTCTTCCATATCTCTGTCCACCTGGATGACCCCAGCCACCATCCTAGAGCCCTCTCTGGCCTTCCTAAGTTGGGCTAAATGCCCTTTCTCCATGCTTCTGAATGAGCCTATGCTTTACTTCTCTTAAAGCATTTCTAAACCTTATTTACTTCCTGTACTTAACCATTATTTTGAGAACAAAATTTGTATCCTTTATCACTGTGTCTGATAGACACAGTTGGTATTTGTTTTTATTGAATGAATGAAGGAAATGAACAAATATTAAAAGAAGTGAGATTTGAACTTGCATTTGAAATATAGAAACTATCCTCCTCTGAGCTTAAGAATCAACTCTCAATTTGCTATGAACCTGGGCACTTCTGCCTTAAAGGTTCCCAGTTGGGTAGTGAGCTGTTGGGGATCAAATAAAACCATTTATCCATCTCTTTCTAGGTATATTCATCTGCATTTTACAGATAAGAGAACTAGCCCAGAGAGGGGATATGAGTTACCCAGTGTCACACAGCTAGGGGCAGAACTAGGATTTGGATCCTGGTGACTCTAAAGCCAGTGCTCTTAATATTAACTACTCATTCAGTCATCAGCATTTGTTCATTCACTTATTCAATGACCTTTTATTGAGCATTTACTTACATGCCTACGCAAACTGACAAAGGCTCTGCTCTCCAGAAGCTTCAGTCTAACGGAGACAGGAAACTGTATAAATCTTAGTGAAGAGGTCAAGCTTGATGGGGCTGTAGCCGCGCTGTTCTGAGGTTCCTTCTAGTCCTGGTCTGTACTTTAATACTCCAGAGCAAAGAGCACAGCCATCCGTATCTCCTCCCAGCAGGGCCCAGGCTCTGTCTGCTACCAGGTCAGCTGGCCGTGGTCTTTTCCCAGGTTTGGTCGCAGGCGTGTGATCGTCAAGAAGGGCCAGAGGGGCAGCAGCTTTTATTTTATCTACTTGGGCACAGTCGCAGTGACTGAGGATGAGGATGGCAGCAGCGCCTTCCTGGACCCCAACCCGAAGTTGCTGCAAAAGGGCAGCTATTTTGGGGTAAGCAGTGAGGAAGGGTCCGCCTTCCTGGGGTCGGGGTAGGGGTATGACAGGACTCCTGCTGGAACCTCTAGGCCAGGCCCAGTCCTGCCTTTTTCTCTCTGCAAGTCACTGCCCTGTTGTAGGGCCCAGTGCCCTTACCTGTCAAATGCTGATTGCGTTTGACCTGGTGATGTCCATGTCTGGCTGCTTCATCGGTGATGTTTAAGGAGTACATTCCCTCTCTAACCCCTTAGAGATACAGCGACTCCCCAGCGAGGCCTCTCCAGTGTCCTCTCTCCGGCCTGGTCAAGCCTGTTGCCTCTTCGTCCACATGCAGCTTGTTAGGAGGGAGGAGAGTGGGCCCACGGAAGCGGGGAATGAGCAGGGACATAGGATGGGCCAGGGAACCTGCAGTCCCAGGAGGAGTGATTTCCGGGGTGAGATCGAAGCAGGGAAGAGGTGTTCAAAGCTGCAGGCAGAAAGCTCGAGTTGGCCTCTCACTTGCCTTTGCCCCTGTCCACCCAACAGGAAATGGGCCTTCTAACTTCAGTAAGGAGGGCCACCATGGTCTGTATGGAAGAAACAGAGTTTTTGGTTGTTGACAGAGAAGATTTCCTTGCTAATAAACTGGACCAAGAAGTTAAAAAGGATGCTCAGCATCGGTTTGAGTTTTTTAGGTAACTACATCAGCCAGCATCGCCCCTCTGTGTGTTTTTTTGGTGCTGGTGGGAAACGCTCAGTGCTGTTCTCTCTGCCTGGAATGCTCTTCTGTACCCACCTCCCACCCAACTTCTCTGTCTAGCAAAATCCTACTGTACCTTCAGATCTCAGCTCAAATACCCCTTCTGTGTGGGATAGTAACTATAGAATAGCTAACATGCACTGAGTACTTGCTGGGCCACGCAGGGTGCTAAACCCTTGTACCACCCATTTATTTAATCTTACATTCAATCCCATGATGTTGTTTTTCTTATTCCCTCAGTTTATAGTGAGGGGACCAAGGTTCAGGATGGTGATGTGCCCAGAATGATTCAGAAGTTCCTGGCCCTCATCTCACTAACCAAGTCTACCTACCCTCACCACTCAAGAGAGAGGTGTCCCCTCAATGCTTCTGTCACCCTCTGTGTTTCCTTAAAGCCCCGTCCAAACTGTCATTCTTGATAACATAATTCTTCCTTTACAGGTTATCTGCGCCATCAGACAGTAAGCAATATGGTGGCCAGCACAGATCTGCCTGTTTCACCATCATAATCCCCATGTTGTCACAGTGTCAGGCACAGGCAGGTGCTCATGTAATTATCTTTAGTTACTCGTCTTTAGGAAGAGAGTGAAAATCAAGTGGAGTATCTGCACTGGCACTGAAAATACAAGGTTGTAGGGCTGCATGGCCTTAGAGAAGCCCGATGATCCGAGGAATCAGGTCCCCATGGGCTGGAGCTGGGGGAGAGTGATCAGTGTGAAGGGACTGCAGCCCAAAAAGGGGGGACTGAGTCCTGAAGGGAGGGACAGTTCATCTTTTTATACAGTGGGAAAAAATAGGACTGTGTTCTAATCTCAGCTGTTAGGTTTATCAGCCATGGGACCCTAGATAGGTCACCTCATTGCACTGGGCTTTGGTCTCCTGCCCTGTAAAATGGAGATAGTGCTCCCTCTCTCCTGAGGTCATTGTAAGGATTGAATGAGATGATCATGGGAAGTGTGTGGCCCAGTCTTGGCCCAGTAGGTTTTCCTTCTGTGGGGGCCTTGCTCTCCTCCTGTGTCTTAAAACTCTTCTCTTTGGACCTGGCACCAGCCCTGTTCCCCTTTGATGCCCTGGACAGAACTCAGTGCCTTCTGACCCAACCCAGGTTGAAGTCTGAGTCACCTGAGTTCTGAGCTCATACTCTATTGGAGCTAAGAGGGCCTAAGATGATATTAGCAGCCCCATGGGGCCACATATGAGGGAAGCCTAGCCCACGATTGGTGGTGTATTATGTTCGAGGTCAGGGAGGGGGTGGTTACTGAGGCTAGGCCTTCCACCACAAGACACAAACATGCAAAAAGGGGAAAGGCCAGGCTTCCCTGATTCCCAGACCCAGGCCTGCATCTTTGAAGCCAATAGGCTGGAGGAGACAGGGGTTGGAATGAGCTGTCCAAACCAAAGGTGGCCAGGATTGCTGGCCTGAGGGCCAGAGTAGCCAGAGAGATGAAGTGAGGAACTTCCTTGTAATGGGAATAGCTTAGTGATAGCAAGGCTGGCAGGGGAGTCAGCCGGGAAGGCTCCCGAGTGAGGAGCAGAGGTGAGAGAAGTGCAGCCCCAGGTGTATTTGAGGTGAGCAGAGGGGAGCAGCTGGAGGGGAGAAGAGGGCAGGGGAGCAAAGGTGACAAGTGACAGGAGGCCAGCGATCAGAGGGTGTGTCAGATCTTCCACCTCAGGCCTTTGCAAGAGCAAGCACACATTCCCTTTTTGGAAATGGCTAAGTGCTGGGCATCTCCTGGGGATGGAGGGCAATGAAGTCTAACAGGCTTTTCCTCTCAGGAAGATGGATCTGTTTCACTCCTGGTCTGACGAGAAGCTCTGGAAGCTTGTTATGCTGGGAAAGGTAGAGAAATTCTCGTACGGGCAGGTGATCTCAAAGGACTTTTTCGAGTCGTCCTCCATCATGTTTGTCTGTCAGGTAGGAGGTCTGGGGTGGGGGCAGTGAAGCTGGGAAGAGCATCCTAATCTAACGTCCTGTGGCCAGATGACCAGACTGAGCCCTGGTCTGCACATGTCCTTTTCTGAGCGTCTTTGTCCTACTTATAAAAGGCCACTTCTCTCACAAGGTTGCTGTGAACTTTAAGATAAAGAGCTGTTATATTAGAAAGAAGGCCGTGGTGGGTGCCCCATCCTTGAGCTCATATACATGTTTATTTATAAACAGATACATATTTTTCAATTATTCATTTGGCTTTTGAATTTTAATAATGCCAGATCACTTTTCAAAATTATAATCTTTAAATTGTAAAAGTGATATGACCAGATTACAGACTTTCCAAGAAGAGGGGAAAATCACCCATAAACTTATCACCTCAGAATAGATTTTCAAAAGTAGAATTGCTTGGAATCATCGTCTTTGTGACTCTTGGCACAGATTGCTTTCCAGAAGAAGCGATCCACTGTATCTAGCTCCCAGAAACATACAGCTTTGCTGGTGCCACCAACCTCTACGAGGCCTGCCACTCATTCTTTCAACAGTTCTAAAATTTAATAGGTGGCAATGAATACCTCATTGAGGATTTTTTTTTCCTGATTACTAGTGAGATTAATCCTGTTTATTTACTATCTAAATTTTGTGTTTTGAGAATTGCTTTATGTCCTTTGCCAACTTCTCTGTTGGTTGATAATGAAAAGAAAATTTAGCATTTATTGAGTGCTTACTGTGTACCCAAAGGAGACTGGTATTGTGATTATTCCTTTTTTACAGAGGTGGAAAGGAAGGTTAAGTGGACTGTCCAAGGGGCAGAGGCATAGTTCAACCCAGGTCTGTCTGACTCCAGAGCTCTTCTTCCCAGGAGGTGGGACTGGGGATTTGAATTGACCTTTCTGTCCATTGTTGACTCTGCTCAGACCCTGAGTACTTCCTCTTCCTCTTCTTCCTCTTCCTTCTCCTCTTCCTCCTCTTCTTCTTCCTCTTCTTCCTCCTCTTCTTCTCCTTCTCCTTCCTCCTCTTCCTCTTCTTCTTCTCCTCCTCCTCCCCCTCCTCCTTCTTCTCCTTCTCCTCTTCCTCCCCCCCCCTTCTTTCTTCCTCCTCCTCCTCATCAAAGAGCTACCATTTTTTTGAGGCCCTTTTCTCTTGTGCTAGGAGTTCCACTAGCATCACTAATCTTTTAAAATTTATTTTGGAATAGGTAGTACTTCATCTGGTTCAAAATTCAAAAGGTTCACAAGAGTGATGAGGCTCCCTCTCACCCCTTTCCCCCAGAGTTTCCTCCCCGGAGACAACCACCATCACCAGTTTCTTGTGTTACTGTCCTTTACATATTCTTTGTTTATGTAGGCAAATGCATGTGAATATGTTTTTTCCCTTTTTTTCATAAATAGTGTCACCTTATACAGACTGTTCTGCACTTTGCTGTTTCATTTAAGAATATCTGTGTAGATTATTCCCTATCAGTACATAAAGAACTCATTCAACTTTTCTTTCTTTTTTTTTTTTTTGACTATTTGTGTAGTATTTTACTGTATGATTGTACTTAATTTATCTAACCAGCTCCATAATTGATGGATATTTAGGTTGTCTCACTCTTTTGCTATTTCAAACACTATTTCGATGAATAACTGTACGTAGTACCATTCCACCATAAATCTTCACCCTAGCTCTACCAGGAAGATATTCCAAGTTTACAGATGAGGATGTTGAAGCTAAGATACCTTAAGAGAAAGGGCACCCATCTCGTAAGTGGCAGAGCCAGAATTCTATCCCCAAACTTAGCATCTCCCATGTACCTGTTGCTTACATGTTAAGCCACCAGAGACATTTGCCGAGTATTTGCCAAGGTCATGACACATTGGTTCAGGCTCTGGAGGGATACAGAGATAGAAAAGACTGGTTCTCTTTCCTTGTATATCTTCTCCACTAGATTCCAAGCATAGATAAACAACGTTGCCAATGCTAACTAACAAGTGACTAGTGCAAACTCTGCAAATTACAAGAATTTAGGCAGGGAACTTTCTAAAGGCTGAAGGCTTTAAGGAAATCTTCCTGGAGGAGGTAATGTGGGAAATGAACCTTGAAGTATTGGCCCCTTAGACAAAAGGAGCGAGCAGGATTGGTTTTGTGCTGAAACTGGCTCTTCCTGTCCTGAGAGAGCTGATTGTTAAGTTTTCAAAGATTTTTCAAGTCAATAAACACAATAATTATTAAAAATTAAATTATATACACCTGCAATTAAATACATTATCTTGAAAGCAAGGGTAATAAAAACTGAAAAACTTATCATTTCCTAATGGTGTTACTGTATTTTATTGTTATCTATGCTTTTGAGGTTACTTTTGTTTGTTGTATCTGTGCGGTAGAAATTGGTACCATTGTGCACATCTCTTCTCAGTGCCATGTTCAGTAACTTCTCATTGGCAGCTTAAATCAGCTATAGTGGGAGTATGTATACAATGGAAATCAGCAGACACTGTAAGTCAGGTCTTGATTTATGGCTTTGCTGTTTGTCTTAAGAAGGCTATAGAGAAAATGTTTATAATGCAGATTAAATTTGAAAGTGGGCTGGGTCTGTAACCATTACATTGTAAAGAGAAGCAAATTAAGCAAACGTTTTTACAGTATTTAAAAATGATGCATCATAGATTCATCATAGAAGTTGCATCATTGATGAACAGGTGTAGTTCCGACATACATAGTGTTGAAGTCAAAATGGATTTCAATTAAATGAATATAATTTATATGAGATAAGAAATGGTTTCCCAGTAGATTACAAATCAGATTTAATAATATTAAATTTAATGGGAAAAGAGTGGATTGAGATGCAACTTCATTTGTCAAATCATGGTTGAATTGTGACTATAAATTGGTCACAGATACAAGAGCTCAGCCAAAGTCAGCAAAAGCATTCTGTGAGAATCGATTGGCTATATGGAATTTCCAATAAGAGTATGGTATATTTTATCATCATTTATAAATTACGTGTAACACATCCTTCATAACAGTAAACTATTTAGACATGCATACATTTTACCCAAGAGTCAGTTTCAGCATCACCAGGGGTATGTTTGTGTTGTTATTTTGGGTTCAGTCCTAGAGAACAGTCAAGTCCAGCTAATATAAGCAGAAAGGGATTTACTGCAGGATGTTAAATGGCTTACAGACTTACTGGTGATGAAGAGGCTTGAAGACACAGACTCTAGACTGAAAATGACTCCCAGATGACTCCAAATCAGAGTCCAGAACTAGACTGTCACAGGTGATGCTGCTCCTGCCAACTTCAGTAAGCCAATTCTCCAGCCACTGTCTCTGCTGACAAAGTGAATGTCCTTCAGTTCCAAAACCAAGCCTTGCCCAAGTGCATCGGATTGCTGGAACCCAAATTACATCCAGAGCCTTAGCTGCAAAGGAGCTTGGGAAATGTAGTGTTTGGCTTCCAGTGTCTACACATTAACACTTGAAGGGGATTGAACATATAGGATCTGACCCTGAGGAGGGTGGAGATGAGGAGGGGAGTACTTTGCTGACGGAGGGGAATACTTTGATAGAGTTAGAGAATCCTGATGTCCATGTGAGGAGGGGCGGGAGAGAGCCCAGAAGAGGAACTGGTAGTGGAGAGTCCTGAAGGCCAACCTGAATAATTTGCAGTTCCTTCTTCTTTCTGACATCTGCTTCCTCTTTCCTAGAATTTTGGGGTGATCACATCCAAAACCAAGAATGCCATGTGTCTGCAAATTTAACTCTAAGCTCTTTTGATAGTATATAACCAGAAAAGATTGGGAAGGTGAATGGTGAGGGGTATACATTCAAGATTTCCTTTAATCAACATACCAATTACATCCTGACTAGTGGAAAGTGCTTAATCTGGTTTAACCTTCATTTCTTCATCTGTAAAATGGAACTGTGTACTTACCTCATAAAGTCTGTGAGGATGAGATTTAGTTTAGCACATACTTCCTCAATTCAGTCATCCTCTAATCCAGTGGTTCTCAGAGGTGGTCGCTGGACCAGCAGCATCAGCATCACCTGGGAGCTTATTAAAAATGCATGTTCTTGGGGGGAGGGTATAG
Source organism: Camelus ferus (assembly GCF_009834535.1). Classification (NCBI taxonomy): domain Eukaryota; kingdom Metazoa; phylum Chordata; class Mammalia; order Artiodactyla; family Camelidae; genus Camelus; species Camelus ferus. The sequence continues at coordinate 38,590,678 of NC_045714.1, forward strand.
TTCAGTGGTAAAATGCGTGAGGTCCTGTGTTCGATCCCCAGTACCTCCATTAAAAATAAATAACCCTAACCCTCCTCCCCCCCAGAACTGCGAAATTCTCAAATCTAAGAACTGTTACACCCAAAACTCTGGGAGGAGGGGGCTTAGTAATCTGTGTTCTGACAGTTCTGACATCTGCTTCCAGGTGATTCTGATGTGCACTGACGTTGGAGAACCCTGATCTAAGGGAAGAGGTTTCAAATCTTGGTAAGAACACCTAGGGTGCTTCTTAAAAAGGCAGATTTCTTCCTTGCCCCAGAGATTCTGCTTCATTAACTCTGGAAATCTGCATTTGAATAAGCATCATAGGTGAATTCTAATGTTTGAACTTCATTCTGAGAAAAATAATACAGATGTCACAAAGTGTCACTTTGTGTGCAGGTAGAGGGCCTCCTCACTAGCAGCTGAATTTGGTTTGTCCCTTCTAGTGTTTTGTTAAAAGCATATTTAATCATTAATGTGAAGATTCTATATAAAAATTCTAATTTCTGGCAATACCAGGCCATATTCTGGTGTGGCCCCCTCTGGCTGGCATTAGCACCTGCCACTTCTAAAGGGACTGCTGTTTTTTCTCATTTTTATTCCTCACCAGGCCAGCTGCTAAAACATTCATCTTAAAAGCAGTTGTCCCCACTCCTGTAGTTTACTCATATTGCCACTAGAGCGAGAAATCAGCAGCAGGTGGCTGGGTGTCCTTGGGACCCAGGAAAATTGGAGAACATGATTTCTCGCTGGCATTGCAGACATAATTAATGCCCATAATCAACTCGTTTTGAACAGGTTATCATTTGAGGACACATGGTGAAATTGCTTTCTCCACAGATACAGATGTGATTAAAGACCCATGAGGGGCAGAGAAAACTGTTCACATGTATTTCTCTAGAACCTTTAGTTCCTGGTGGATAAATGTTTGTTGAATGAATATTGACTAAAGCTCCTAGCATGATGCCTAGAATATAATAAGGGCTTATTAAATGATCTCTTCTCCTTCCCCTTCAAGTGTAATCTATCTTGAACCTTAGCCCTTTATAACATGTCTCTTAGATTTCCTACTGAAAAAGGGTAAGATTTTATAAGGATATGAAATAATAAGAAAAATGACATGTCTTTCTTGCCTCTCAGACTAGGAAATATTAAAAGGATTGTGAAAACCCGATTGTCAGTGTAATAACAAAGATGTATTTCAACATGTTCTATTATGCACTGTTGGAGAGACTGTAAACTGGTCTAACATTTCTGGAGGGCCATTTGGCAATATGTATCAAAACTTAAAACATGTATAATACCTTTAGAAATTAATCACAAGGAGATAATCAAGCATAGGTATTACATTAGGATAAACTGGATTATGCTGCAATTATTTTAAAAATCTCAGTGGATTAACAAAGATTTATTCCTTCCTCCCACTGCCTGGTCATAGCAGGTCAGCAGGAGGACTTACTCCTTATGATCACTCAGGGACTTAGGTCACATGAAGGCATGGGCCACTCTTGACCCATGATTCCATGATCAAATAGACAGAAGAAGGTAATACTGAGAGTCAAGTACTGGCTTTTAAGGTTTCCACCCAGAATATTACAATTCACTTTGCTGAGGAAATTGGCCAAAGTAAGAAGGCCATGCCTAATTGAAAGGGTGGACAAGTAGAAGCCTGCCGTGTGCCTGGGAGGGAAACTCTAGTACTTGTGAACTGCCTTAATGACCATTGTGGGCATTAAGATGTAGGTACAAGGTTATCAGTTAAGTTGCTGTCCACTGCAGCTCACAGTATTAAGTAATAGTCTCAAATTAAGCAATCCAGGGCCAGAACAGCTGTCCTAGGATGTTATCAAGAACCCGAACCCCTTCTAGCTTCTCCTTTCATCATCCACAGTTATGGCCTTCATCTTAATGATCACAATATGGCTGTTCCAACTCTAGTCTTCACATCTTAGTTTCAAGCAGAGGGTAGGGGGAAGGACAGCCATAGCTTTCCTGGGAGCTTTATCCATCAGTCTTCCACTTAGATCTCACTGGCCAGAATTGGGTCACTGCCACCCCCATTGTAGGAAAGTTTGGGAAGGTGGTGAGTGTTTTTAACTGAGGATTTTGCTGTCATGAACAAAACCAGAGTTATATGTAATACTGGCAAATTAGAAACAACCAAATATTAATCTTTAGAAGTGTTTTCTTGAGGTGTAACATGTATGCAACGAAGACCTCAAATCTAAACGTTACAGCTTGATGAATTTTTACATATGTGTACCCCTGTATAAGCATCACCCAAATCAAGATAGAGAACATTTTCAGCACCTCAGAAGGCTCCCTTATATCCTTTTCCAGGCAGAATCCCCCGCCAAAGTAACCACTCTTCTGACTTCTGTCATCACAGATTACCTTTGCCTATTCTTTAACTTCATGTAAATGGAATCATACAGTATGTGCTCTTTGTGTCTGACTTCTTTGCTCAACTGAATATTTTTTAAAATTTTATATAAATTATGGCATGCATAGAATAATATAGTCATTAAAACAATTACATAATAGATAAACAAGATTATACTGTATAGCACAGAGAAATATATACAAGATCTTATGGTAGCTCACAGCAAAAAAAAAATGTGACAATGAATATATGTATGTTCATGTATAATTGAAAAATTGCGCTCTACACTGGAATTTGACACAACATTGTAAAATGACTATAACTCAATAAAAAAAAGTTAAAAAAAAAGAAGTAAAACTGTTAAAAAAAAACCATAGAACCATACTGCTTGGCATAAAAAGATGTCCTTGATATATTATTGAGCTTTTCTAAAAGTTACAAGAGTCTGTTTTACATAAAAGGACTCATTTGTGAAAAATTGTGTATATACATCTTATATGCTTATAGAGAAATGTTTGAAATAATGTTCACCAAAACGTTACTACTTGTTATTTCTGGGTGTTAGGATTAACATAGTTTTAACTTTCTGTATGTTCTTCTTGGCTTGAATATTCTTTAAACTTTTAATTTTGGAATGATTTTAAATTTATAGAGAATTTGCAAGAACAGTACAAAGAACTTCTATATAACCTTAACCTGGATTCAACAATTGGCAGCATTGTGCCACATTTGCTTTAATACATGTTTTCAATTTTTTCCTGCCTGAATCATTTGAGAGTTGTGTCATTCATCATACCCATTTACCCCTGTATACTTAAGGGATTATTTTCTAAGATCAGAAATTAACCACAGAATAATTATTGAAATCCAAGAATTTAACATTGATATTATAATATGTAATCTACAATCCATAATCACTTTCACCATTTGTCCCAATAACATCCTCAATGATGTGTTGTTTTTTTGCCTCTTTAGCTATTTGAATTTTTTATGATGAGTAAATAACATTTTCATTTTAAAAAAGCCACTTGCATTAAGCAAGTAAAACAAAAGAGAGCTTATCTTCTAAAACTGGCATGCTTGGAGCTGGGGTTAATCCTTCTGCTCGTGTCCCTTGATGCATCCAGGGCAGCTGTGAAGTCCTGCGGCTGATAAACCTTGAGACTTCACCTTTCTACCACAAGTGGATCTGGCAGCACCTGCAGCTGGTGGACGACAGGCCTTCCAACACCCACCTCAAGGGTAAGCAGACGTCTACACCTGGCAGGGGGCAGCTGGCAGCACGGCAGGGGGCACCTGGTCCCATCAGTCCCCAGTGTCCAGCTCACAGAATCTTAGACACCTTGAGCTAGAAAGGCCTGGAAAGTTGTCTGGTTCCATCCCTTCCTGTACCAGCTGTGGAAACCAGGTCCACGCGGCCCTGCCAGGTGAGGCACCTGCCCACCTCTGCAGCTCTTTCCAGCCGTTCCCCTTTGCTTCAGGTTCTTCTAGGGAGGAGGGTGGAAGAAAGCTTGGAGCTAGATAGAGCGGGTTTGAATCCCACTAATTATCAGGGAGGCTGGTGAGTAGGCAGGCCTCTGGGCCTGGTTTCGTAGGATCTGTAGCTGTGTGTCGTGGTTAAGAGCGTAGGCCCAGGGGCCAAACTATGTTTGAAACCAGGGTCCTTTCTTCGTACCTGTGTGGTACTGTGCAAATGACTCTGTGTCCCTGCACACCGATGCCCTCAGAGACTACAAAATGTGACTCATGGTCCTTACCTCACTGGCTTGTCACAAAATTAAGCAAATGAGTATATAAAGCTCTTAGAACACTACCTAGCTGCCTTAGTGTATAGTAGCTGTTCACTGTCGTTACCACGCAGGTTACTAGGAAGGCTGACTGAGGTCGTATGTGCACAGGGCCTGGTGGGTGCTCAGTAAATTTCACTTCTCTTCCCATGTCAGTTCTTTTGTTTTCTCTTTTTTACTGCCAATCTACCAGAGGAAAAAGCTGCATCCCACACAATTTTCCCCCAATTTACTTTTATTGTGGCAAAATATACATAACATAAAGTTTACTATCTTAACCATTTTTAAGCACACATTTCAGTGATATTAAATACATTCTTTTTTTCCCCTGCCTTCTTTTGGATTATTTTGTATGATTCCATTTTATTTTTTTGTTGGCTTATTAGCTATAATTCTTTATCATATTATTTTAGTGGTTGTTTTATGGTTTGTTGTATATACCTTTAACTCTCCACAGTCTCCCTTCACGTGATATTATGTCACTTCACACATAGAATCAGAACCTTACGATATACTTCCATTTCTCCCCTCAGATTTTGTGCTATTGTTATATATTCGACCCTGTGTTAAACACCTTAGAATGCATCGTTATCACTTTTGCTTTTAAATATATTTATGAATTTGTTTGTTTTTGAAGTATGATTGATTTACAACACTATGTTGTTTCCTAGTACACATCACAGTGATTCACTATTTCTATACATTATACAGTGATCACCACTACTCTGCCCTAGCTGGTTTAATTTTTTTCAGTAGTTATAAGCAATTTGATTACATTGGGCTTTGGTAGATTTTTCATCATGTTTCTGTTGGGGTTCATTGAGTTTCTTGGATCTTTGGATTTATATTTTTCATCAGATTTGGAATTTTTTGACCACTTTTTCAAGACTTTTTCTATCTTTCCTTCTTTCTCCTCCACTTTGGGGACGCAATCACTGTAAATTGGACTGCTTGAGATTGTTTCACTGATGCTCTATTAATTTTTTTTTAATCTTTCTTCTCTCTGTCTTTTTGGATAATTTTTATTGCTGTGTCTTTAGGTTCACTAGTCTTCTGCATTTTTTAATCTGCTATTAATCCCATCTAGTGTATTTTTCATTTCAGACCCTGCAGTTTTCATATCTAGAAGTTTGATTTGGGTCTTTTTTGTAATTTCCATGTCTCTGCTTAATATATACAAAATTTCCTCTTTGGAATACAATTATAATAACTATTTTAATGTCCTTATACACTAATTATGTCATCTGTGTCATTTTTGGGTCAGTGCAACTCATTGTTTTTTTCTCTTTATATGGTTCATATTTTCCTACTTCTTTACATGGTTGGTAATTTTTCACAGAATGCTAGAAACTGAGTCTTGGGTGTTGCATATTTTTAAATTCCTGTTAATATTTCTGAGATTTATTCTAAGATGCAGTTAAGTTACTTGGAAATGTTTTAATCTTTTGAAGACTAGCTTATAGGCTTTGTTAGGTGAGATCAGAGCAGTGTTTAACCTAGAGCTAGTTTTGCCCCACTCATGAGACAAAATCATTTTGAGTATTCCACAGTGCCCCATGGCTTGTGAGGCTTTCCATTCTAGCTGTTGGGAATAGGAACTATTTCTGGTCCTGTGTGAGCTCTGATGATTTATCCCTCTAATCATTTTGGGTGGTTCTTCCCCTGGCCATGGGTAGTATTTTAGTCTCTATTACTGTGTAACAAATTATCCCAGACTTTAGTGACTTAAACAGTACATATTATCTCTCAGTTTCTGTTGGGGGTCAGAAATTTGAGCCTGGCTTAGCCAGGTGCCTCTGGCTCAAGTTCTTTCATGAGGTTGCAGCTGTCTGCCAGGAATGTGGTTTCATCTGAAGACTCAGCTGAGAGGAAGCCACTTCCAAGCTCACTTGCATGGCTATTTGCAAACCTTAGTCCCTCACCTTGTGGGTGTCTCTTCAGGGCTGTTTTATGACATGGCAGCTTGCTTCCCCAGCAGTGAGAGAGAGCAACACAGAGTATACCCCGGGCAGAAGCCACCGTCTTTTTAACCTAATCTCAAAAGTGACATCCATCACTTCTGCTATATTCTATTTGTTAGAATCAAGTCCAACCCACATTTAATGGGAGGATAGTTCACAAATGTGTGGCCATCAGGTGGTGGGGATCACCGAGGGCCATCTTAGGGCTGCCTACCACTGGTGGTTCCCTAACATCATACCTATGCTGCTCAGTACTCAGCTGAGATGAAAGCAGTCCATCAGATCTTCAGAGTTCTCTCTGTGTTCAGCTCTGTGAACCCTAGCTTCCTTGTCCTCCCTGGACACTCAGTTCTGTCATTAATTCAGAGAGATTGCTGGGCTCCTCCTGGGTTCCCATTTCTTGCACTACTGCCCAGAAAGTGTCTAGGCAGTGGGCTGGGGCAGTGACAGGGCTCACCCCATTTGTTTTCTGTCCTGCAGGGATAAGTGTTCTTCGTGGCCTGATGCCCAATGTCTTGAAAACCATTTTTTCACATATTTATACTAGTATTTTATTACTTTCAGGTGGAAGAGTAAATCTAGGCCCTGTTATTCCATTTGGCAAGAAGCAGAAGTCTAGATCTATGTTTCTTTCTTTTTTTTATTGAAGTGTAATTGATTTACAATGTTGTGTTAGTTTCTGGTGTATAGCATATACATATACATGTATATACATATATATGTTCTTTTTCATATTCTTTTTCACTATATAGGTTATTATAAGATATTGAATATAGTTCTCTCTGCTATACAGTAAGACCTTGTTGTTTATTCATTTTATATATAGTAGTTTGTATCTGCTAATCCTAAACTCTTAATTTATCCCTCCCCCACCTTTTTCCCTTTGGTGACCATAAGTTTGTTTTCTGTCTGTGAGTATGTTTCTGTTTTTATATTAACAGGCTCAAATTTTAATAATTTTTTTATATTCCATACATAAGTGATACAATATGATACTTGTCTTTTTCTTTCTGACTTCACTTAGTGTGATAATCTCTAGGTCCATCCTTGTTGCTGCAAATGGCATTATTTCATTCTTTTTTATGGCCGAATAGTATTCCATTGTATGTATATATGTAGACATACACACAGTCTTCTTTGTCCAGTTCCATCTGTTGATGGACATTTAGGTTGCTTACATGTCTTGGCTATAATTGTAAGTAGTGTTGCTATGAATATTGGGGTGAATGTATTTTTTCAAATTAGAGTTTTCTCCAGAAATATGCCCAGGAGTAGGATTGCTGGATAATATGGTAACTCTACTTTTAGTTTTTTAAGGAATCGCCATACTGTTTTCCATATTGGCTGCACAAAATTACATTTCCACCAACAGTGTAAGAGGGTTCCCTTTTCTTCACACCCTCTCCAGCATTTATCATTTGTAGACTTTTTAATGATGGCCATTCTGACTGGTGTGAGGTGATACCTCATTGTAGTTTTGATTTGCATTTCTCTGATAATTAGCAATATTGAGCATCTTGTCATGTGTCTATTGGCCATCTATATGTCTTCTTTGGAGAAATGTCTATTTAGGTCTTCTGCCCGTTTTTTGATTGAGTTATATGAGCTATTTGCATATTCTGGAAAGTAAGCCCTGCCAGTCACATCATTTGCAAATATTTTCTCACAGTCCATAGGTTGTTTTTTCATTTTGTTTATGATCTACGTTTCTTAATAGATGAGGGTTTTTTTTTTTTTTTGTACGGATGTACCGTAATTAAACCAATAACCTTTTATGGATATTGTGGGTTATTTCCAGTTTTTCACTGTTACCTCACTGTGGTGAATTTCCTGATGTGCTTATCTTTGCATACTTCTGCAAGAAAACATATCAGATAAATTCTTACAATTACTAGATCAAGTAATTGGTCCAGTCTGTACTGACTATGCACTTTTAAAATGTTAACAAATATTGCTAAAATGCCTTCCAAGTAGGTTGTACTCATGGTTTTTTGTATGTGCTCTGTTCATCGAGGCCTACTCCTTGTGTAGTTTGAATTTATTTCTGTTAACATTAATTTTAATAGTTGATTCTAACACTGGAGATCTATTATAGAAATCATTGGTATTGAGGTTTAATTTTCATACAATAAAATGCACACATTTAAAATGTGTAGTTCAATGAATTTTAACAAATTTAAATCTGTTGTAACTACCACAGTCAAGTTATAGAACATTTCTATCACCCCCAAAATTTCTCTTCTACCCCTTCCCAGTCAATCTCTATCCTTCACCCCTGGCCCTAGGCAATCACTGCTCTGCCTTCTGTCACTCTAGGTTACATTTGTCTTTCCTATGGTTTCATGTGAATGGAACCTCATATGTGTCCTCATATGATTCCTCTGGCTCCTTTCACTCTGCATAGTATTTCTGAGTAGTATTCTCTTGGAGTTCTTTTTGGCAGCTCTCAAAGGGGGCCTATTATGTGCTAGATATTGTGCTAGGCATAGCACATTTTATCTATAATTCTTACAGTAGTCCTAGGAGGGTGTCACAAGACTATGGGACTTGTCCAAGGTTCCATGGCTGGTCTTCCATTTATCTTTCATTGCTGCACCTGCCCCCAATCCCAGTTTGGAAACCCACATAAATGTGATCTGTTAGTGGAAAAACATGAGCTTTGAATTGGATAGGCCTGGTTCAAATCCAGGCTTCAGCCCTTTCCTGGGTGACTTAAACTCTGCTTCTCATTTTGTTTCTTAAATGAGGCTAATGACATTTGTCTGCATGTAATGGATATAAAAGCTCTAGCTCAGGGCCTGGCACAGAAGGACAATACTTGGATGCCACACTGTTTTTCTTTTCTATTTTTCTTAATTTCCACATGCATCAAGTTAGCCAGGCAGGAAACTATGATATACCTCCGAGCACCACGACTGCAATCCTCATATATGCAAAGACCCATTAATGTGTTTTCTTATGCTTTCTCTAACAGATCTGTCTCCTGTGGAGAGATTTAAGGAATTCCAGATCAGATCATACCCTGTACAGGACTTTAGTTTTCTGAAACTTCTGCATCTCCAGAAAGCCCAGGGGCAACAGGGATCCAGCTTCAGTAGGAAAATTAAAACTTCAGGAAATACTCTCCCAAAGACCTTGGGCTCAAAGATCAAGTAAGTTTTACTCTTGACAGATAGAAGATGTCCAGATTCTGGCTGAAAAGAAATATAAAACGACATTCAGGGCAGAATGTCAGGCATGCCGTGAAGGGAGGAGAGGTAGCAATCGGCTTGACCCCAAAGGTTGGGGTATGTGCAGAAGGCAGCCTAGAGAGGTCCTAGGTTTGATACCCAGGGGCTGCCTTCTCTGCCTCCAGCTTGGGGCCACATTAGATGGTCAGCTACTTCCTTTCTCAGGGAACCCATTTGAGGAAGAAGGAGCAGGACACATCTTTTGGTGATGACATTCTGCCTGTATCACTGGGCCTTTTTGACTCTGAGCTTCTTCAGAAACTTCTGCTCATCTAAGGGAAGCAGTAGGTAAGAGCTTTGGAGTCAATTCAAGCCAGGTTCAAATCCAGGCTTGGCCACTGTTTAGCTGTGTGTCCCTGGGCAAGGGACTTGACCTCTCTAAGCCTTAGTTTCCTGATCTGTAGGTAACAGTATCTAAGTCTCGAGTTTGTTGTAAACCAGCAATTAAATGAGATAATGATAATTATAGCTAACACTGTTGGAATACTCTGTGCCTGGTACTGGGTGATCTGATGAAATCCTCACAACAACCCTATGGGGTAAGCGCTGCTATTATCACTCCTATTTTCCTGGTGAGAAAACCAAGGTACAGAGACAGATTAAGTTACTTGTTCCAGGTCACACAGGTAGGAAGTGGCAGAGCCAGGATTCAAACCTGAGCAGCTTGTTAGTACTCAGTCTTGTTATCTGGTACTATCGTCATGACAGGAACAAAGTGGGTTCACAGTGAAGGCTGCACTCTGCCTTTCCTGGAGAGGAAGGGACACTTAGCAGGCACTGGCCTAGAGTCAGCTCAGTGCTGGGCCCAGAGCAGCATAACCTGCACTGCCCCCACCATTAAATATGAAATAAAAAAAATCACAGCAATGCTAATAATGACATCAGTCTCCATGGTGCCCCAAGGACCGCTTCACTGGAATCCTTTGCTTAGTACTATTTCCAGCCTGCTTGTCGCCATGATGAGCACCCCATGATTGCTTTGCTGTTTTTCCCTCTGATGGATATTCTTTCCAAGGGATCCAGTGCTTGAAATTCCAGTCCCTGTTCTTCTGAAAGTAGAGATGGAACAGACTTAGTTTCTCTGCTGTTAATCAGTAAGGAAAAAGGGGACAGTTTGGTCCCACTGTAGAAAAAATAAAGGACATATGCTTGGCATGTCCTTGGGGATGAGAATGAAAGCCTGCCTTGTGTATCTGTTAGGTGAATTCAGCTATGATTCAGCTGATAAATAATCTTTTCCCTGCCTCTAATCCAGATAGCATACCATGTCTTCCTTCCACCTAGCCTGAGACCAAAGAAAGCACAATAGGCTTGCCTGTGTAAAATGCACTCCAGCATGAACAGAGCACAGAGTCTACTGACCTCCCAGGGAAACCTGTTTTTGTAAACAAATGAATAAACAAACAAAGCCATCAGTTCTCTACCTTCCTGTCAAGAAGAGCCCCAGCCTCTGCTGTGGCCCCAGGGGCACAGAGCTTACTCTTTCTCAAAGTAGTCTGTTCCACTTTCAGACAACTCTGACTTAGAAATCCCTTCCTCGTGTTGAGCAGTAAGTCAGCCAGCCTGAACTTACCCGTCAGGCCTGGCTCAGGTACATAAGATCCTCAGCTCCTTCTGTATGACAGCCTTCTATTGTTTAAAGGGGTTCTGTGTCCTCTCGCAAGGCTTCTCCCAGTTAAACCTCTCCAATTCCTGACAGTCTCCCAGGGCTTGATTTTGAGTTTTCTCATTACCTGGGAGAAAAGAGGGCCGATCTCAGTATGCAGTAAAGTGGGGGCTGATTATCCAGGGCCTCATGAACTGGCTGTGGTACAAACGAGTTCTAACAAGTTGTCAAATTTCAGATCCAGGTGTCCTCATTTCATCGACTGTTCCATGATCAATACCAAGTATGGCGATCTCCCCAAGGAGGCTGCAGTAGGGGCCTACATGAAGATCCATACTGTGGAGCAAGGAGAAATCTTGGTAGGTGTGCAGAGAGCCTTGTTCACGATAGAGTGTGTACCACCATGGGCTGGGGTGCTAGGTAATGAAAGTAAAGATTTAAAAACATCTTACTCTAGAGTTGGTGATATTGAGGAATATTGTTGATTTTTAAAGATATGATAATGATATTGTGGTTATGTTTTTTGAGAGTCCTTTTTCTCGGGAGATACATAGCAAAATATTTACAGATAAAATGATTATGACATCTGGGACTTGCTTTAAAATAGTCCAAGAACAAGGCAAAGATGTCCCCTCTGACCACTCCTATTTAACATTGTTTTGGGAGCCCTAGCTAGTGCATTAAGACAAGAAAAGGAAATAAAATACATAAGATTAGGAAGGAAAAAAGGTAGCTCTTTTTGTTTGCCGGTGACATGATGTCTCTATAGAAATTCCAAGGAATCAAAAACAACAATAACAAAGAACAAATAAAACCTCCTGAAGCTAATAGAGGATTATAGCAAGGTCACAGGGTATAAAGCAATAAACCTTTGAAAGTTGAAATAAAACACACAGTGCCATTTACAATGACACCAAAAAATGAAATACTTAGTATAAATCTAACAAAATATGTTCAGGAGCTATATGCAGAAAACTTATGTACCTATAATGAAAGAATTAAAAGAAGATTTAAATGGAGAAATATCCTATGTTTATGGATTGGAAGACTCAAAAAAATTGTTAACATGTTAGTTTGTTCCAACTTGATGTATAGATTCTGTGCAATCCCAATCAAAATTCTAGCAAGTTATTTTGTGGATATTGACAAACTGATGCTAAAATTTATATGTAAAGTTCAATATAAACAAACTGGTAAATCCATACAATGAAATATTATTTGTCAGTAAAAAATTGGCTAGCAAGCCATGAAAAGACATGGCAAAATTAGATGAACATTTCTAAGAGAATAAAGCCAATATTAAGTATTATATGATTCCAATTATATAATATTCTGGAAAAGGCAAAAATGTGGAGATAATAAAATGGTCGCCAGAGGTTTGGAGTTCAGGGGAGGGATAAGTAAGCAAAGCACAGTGGATTTTTAGGGCAATAAAATTACTCTGTATGAGACAATAATGGTGGATACAGAGCGCTAAGTATTTGTCAGAACCCATAGAACTTTACAGCATAGAGTGAACCTTAATGTATGCAATTTGTAACAACAACAAAAAAATCAGGAGATGGGGAGAGGAATACTAGGAAGGAATGCAGACTGACAAGAGAATCTAGCAATGAAACAACCTCAGTGAAGAGGATGGGAGAAAAAGTTGCTGACCTAAGTAACTTCTGAGATGAGTGGAACCTCTAAGACTAAAAGCAAGAGGAGCTACACATGAGCATCGTACTCTGTGACAAATTTTTTTCCATGAGTGTGTGGATTAACAATTCTGACACTGCTATACATGTACACTGAAATGGATCAATTAAGTAATGAGTGGCAGAAGGTAGGAGCCAGGTTTTTCACTACTGGAGTGGAGATGTACAGATATGCGAGGGGAGGAGGCTAGAATGACGGTGATGGATTAGAGTTGCAGACATCAGGATGTACTCATGTTTAGCTTAATATAGATACAGATGGTCACATATAGAAACACTTATAGACATATGTATAAACATATATCTTTTGCTCTGTTAGCTGACAGGGCCTAAAAGAAATGGCACACCAGTAGCAGAGAGCACACCTAGAGCCCAGATCTTAGTTCCTAATACCATTCTTCGGTCAAAGAAACAAGGGTTCCCTGGGGAATGGTTAATTCTAGGACCACAGCAAGAAGTATACTAGATGACCCTGATGCATTTTGTAGTAGCACGAAGTAAGGACGTGTTGGGGAAAAAACCTTACATTTATGGGGACAGGCAAATCCAAGGAACACAGGGACCAACTTGAAAGAGTTCCCAATTGCCAAAGCTGAAACAGTTTGAACAGTCTGAGCAAATGAAGTAGTACTGGATTATAACCCAAAGTGTAACATAAACATCCATGAGTATACACTGATATAATGCATAAATAATGAATAAATGGGAGTAGACACAAATCTCCCACGCAGAAGAATTCTAGATAATTTATGTAGGTACTCTGCCCTAAAGGAGATGGTGTATAACTCTAACCTTAGGTGTGGGCTGCACATAGTGACTTCCTTCCGAAGAGTACAGTATAGAAAGGAAGAAAAAAGAGTAATCTTCAATGGAAAACCCACTGAATGAGAAGTGCTTCCTCAGTCAGGTGATCAAGGCCAAGATCGACAGTAGAAATCGTGTTGCTGTATGTCCCCTTAATAGAAGACGACGAAAGTGGGATGTGATGTGAGGAAATGGCATTCTGCCTCTCTGGTCCTCTTCCCAATAACCCATAACCCCAGTTTAATCATGAGAAAAAAGTCAGACGTTCTAATAGTGGGTCATCCTATGAAACACCTGAGCAGTACTCCTCAAAACTGTCAAGGTCATTATAAACAAGGTAATTCTGGGAAACTGCCAAAGCCAGGAAGAGCGCAAGGAGACATGATCATTAAATGTAATATTGTGTCCTGGATAGGATAGTGGAAGAGAAAAAGGACATTAGGTAAAGGCAGGAAATCTAAACAACCCATTGGCTTCAGTTATTGATAATGTGTCCCTATTGGTTCATTAATTGTAACAAAGGTATCACACTAATGCAAGATGTTAACAGGAAATTGAGTGCCTGTACTATCTTCTCAATTTTTCTCTGAGTCTAAAACTGTTCTAGAAAAAACAGAGTCTATTAAAAAAATAATTATCCAATAGTGGAGTGGGATGTATGGGTGAAGCAGGTTTGGCCATGAGTTGACCACTGTGCTGGAGCTGGGTGGCAGGGTGGGCAGCATGGGGAGGGGATGTGCCTCAGTCTTCCTGGGGAGGTGCCGTCTTCTGACGTCCTGTGTATGGTCATCATTGTCACCATGAATCTCCAGGGTCCTCTTCGCACCCCCCACACCATGTTATGATGGGCCCTTAGCGCACCTGCTCTGCTGGGCTGTGCATCTTCGGAGGCAGGGAGGTCAGCCCAGTACTGTCCGGGAGCCCCAGGCCCTAGCCCAGCCCTCTGTCCATGCTGACTGAATATTTCCCAGCCTTCCTTTTGCTCTTCCTTTTGCTCAGTAAAACTCTGCCTCCTACAACTTTTAACTGGCTCCCCCCAATACCCCCTCCACCCTACCCTCCCCTAAAAACAAACAGAAACCAGCTTCCTTGCCACATGATGGCCCCTTAGATATTCAAAGAATGCTGTTTTGTTTTTCATTCAACATTTATGGAGCCAGGCACAGTGCCAATGCCCCATTAATTATTTTCCTATTCTGGGAAGACATTCCTCCATTCCTTCCGCCTTCACGGGATGTAGTTTCCAGCCTTCTCACTTCCGCTTCACTGCGGTTTCAGTGTTCAGAGTGAGATGCTCAGGACTGAACACAGGCCACCTGAGGCCAGGCCCCAGCTGTGAATGCAGCCTCGTGTGCTGCCCGCCCATGGAGGAGCTGGGATGGTTGGCCTCCCGGGTAGAATGGAGGCACTACAGGGTAGGAGAGATGTTGCCTGGTCTGGAGAGGGTGACAGGAGTGGGAAGCTGTGTAAGATGAAACAAGAACAACAAGGACTTTGGACTTGATTCTCTTGGCAATCCTGTAAGACTCTGGGTGGGGGCTCAGAGCAAGGTCCTGACTGCCTCATTCACCAAACAGGGCCCAGGGCATAGACCGCCCCCCACAGCTGCCCAAATATTCATTAACATGATTCTGTGGGAAAATGCCTACAGTGTGCTTCTGGTAAAGTTCTGTTCTCCCTGCTTTGAAGGCCCTGGCTTCACTTGCAGAATGAATGGTAATAGCTATGACTGTATTCACTTGCCAGGATGTAGGAGTCATTCTTCTTGCCTTTGGAAGCAGGAGTGTAGAGCTGGGTCAGTGCTAGAAACAGCAGAGTTTGGGGCTGGGAGTAAAGAGACCCATGTTTGGAGCCAGGAGGTGTGGCGGAAGCAGCTTCTCCAGGGAACAGGCAGGCTGAGACCTCAGAAATGGCCAAGACTAGGCAGAGGAGCAGGGACATGGCAGATAGACCCCTCCCATCTTTTAATTTTTGCTTCTAATTAGCTCTCTGTGTGGCCTTGGGCAGATCACTTTCTCTCTCTGAATCTGTGCCTTCATCAGAAGATGAGGACATTTACCTGGGGAACTGCCAGCTCTAATGTTGTGTGTCTCTGTTTGAACATTCACTCAGCAGGTCTTTCTTGAACATCTATCATACTCCAAGCAGGGTCCAAGGTGCCAGTGTGGGCAAGAACACTGACATCATTCCTGCTCTTGTGGGTCTTGTGATCTAGTCTGGGGAAGTAAACAGATAACGTAGCAAACAAACAGCAAATTTTAAATTGCTGTTTGGAATGGAATAGAAAGCTGGGTTGGGGCAGGGTAGGCTTCTCAAACGAGTAGTCAAAGAAGGCTGCTCTAAGGAGGTGCTGTTTCAGCTGAGACCTGAATGACAAAAAGAATAAGCTACAGACAGCCTGGGGGAAGAGTGTTCCAGACAGGAACAGCAGGTCAAGCCTGAGGCTGGAAGGAGCTTGGCATGTTGAGCGGATGGGAAGAGAGGGCAGCATGGCTGGAACAGAGTAAAAAGGCAGGGAGCTTCATGAGGTTGAAATGGCTGAAGCCTTGGTGGCCACAGTGAGGAGTTTATTTTATCGTTGGTGCTTTGGGAAGCTATTTGAAGGGTGTAGGCAGAGAAAGGACGTGAGGCTGCCTGGGATGTGTAGGGTGGATGGGAGGTGGTTAACAGTGCCTGCTGGCAGTGAGGCCCTGGACAGATTGCCGGTTCAAACCCTGGCTCCACCGCTGTCTGTCTTGTTAACCTTGGGCGAGTTAACCTCTTTGTGCCTCAGTTTCCTCAAAGTGTGAGATTAAAAGCACGGCCTCTAAAGACAGACTCAGCTGGCTTCATATCCTAGCTTTGTTGCTTCCACGCTGTGTGATGTTGGCCAAGTTTCTTAACCTCAGCAGCGTCTCTGTAGTGATGATGATGATAGAGCTCACCTCCTGGGGTTCTTGTGAGGGTTACGTTAGTTAGTGTACAAGAAAGCTACCAGAGCGCCTGCAATGTAATAAATGCTCCTTAAACATTAGCTGGTGCTGTCATCACCATCGTCATCGTCATCATCATTGTTATTGTAATTATAGGGTACATGACCTTTGATGAGGAAATTTCCTTTTCGGAACCTTGTTTTCCAGTCTGAAGATGGTAATCCTATATCCTCGGGCGGTGGTGAGGGTTATGTTTATGTAGTATTTTTGCCACGCAGTAGGAGCAGCCGCTCGGGTTTCTGTGCAAGGCCTGGCGCTGGTTGGAAAGGCCTTCATGCCCATCGTACTGAGCACAGCTAACATGTGAGGTGCTTCACATCTCCCACAATGTCCTCACACATGTCATCTTGTTTGGACCTCAATAGCTTCATAAGAAAGATAACAAGAAGAGACAAGGCCATGGCTTAGAGTACTGAATAGTCTTCAGATGGTCATTCTTCCAGGTCTAGAACCCAAATGGATGGGGGGGGGGGGCTGGTCCAAATCCCACTTCACATCTCCTTTCAAATTCAGAGTCTTTCAGAGACGTATGGGGCAGGTAGTCTCACCTCTGTCTCACAGGTGAGCAAACAATGGCCCAGGAGGTATAACTGCCCAAAATCACATAACAAGTAAACATATGCATCTTCCTTCTGAAGCCAGGATTATTCCTAGTCTCTCATGGCCTCCATAGAGCAGACCTCTTGGTTTATGGCTCCTTTCACATCTTCTTGAGCCCAAGACAGCTGGGCATCGTAGGCTCTGGACTGCTGACCTCCCCTTTTCTCCCTGCCTGAGTCTGAATGGCGGAGAGGCTGAGAGTGAGTGGGGATTCAGCCGTAAGGATTCTAGTCTGGGCTCTGCCCCCCTCAGAGTGTCTCCTTAGAAGAGGGTTACACTCTCTGTAAAACAAGCATGTATTCCTGTTGATCTCCATCTCCCTTCTAGATAGAAGTGAGCAGGAGTCCATGCCAGGGAGCCAGAGGAACACATGTGCTGCACAGAGCCTGTGAGGGACAGAGAAAACTCAGGCTTGGTGGGGACACATGCTTATGAGCGAAGACCCTCAGAAAAGTGTGGGGGGAGGGTGTGGTGGCTGTAAAAAGGAAGATGGAAGAGGAGGACTAGCTGTTTGATTTTGGTTGTAGTCGTAAGGAGGAGAGGATGGGCTTACCTGGCACAAGGAGGAATTGAGATATTGGATAATAGGGAATGCTTGTAAAATGCCTCCATCTGGCAGGTGACTGCTTGAGGCCAGTGCTTGCAGAGCCTGCTACCTGGATGGAGGACAGTGGACAGAGGGCCTTGAGGGCTCTTTTAATTCCACAAGCCCGAAGATTTCGAGTCAGGTAGCAAAGGGAGCCCCGGACTTCTCCCCATACTCTGCTGAATGACCCCAGGTGGATTCACCTCTTGTTTGGAGCCTTATTTTCCCATCCTGGGGAGTGGAGCCTGGAGAAGTGGAGGGTCTCTGAGGGCAACCTTTCTGGGACTTCTTTTCCCTAGGGCCTCCACCAGATCCTCCTCCCAGAGACCCAACATGACATGCGGCCCTTGATCCTCATCAGCCTGGGAGCTGAGGTGATACGGGTGAGGGAAGAGAAATTTTGTGACCTGCTTGACAGTAAGACAATAGAAAAGTTGTCGAAGTTCAAGATCAAGTACCCCAGGTAGGTGCTGGACATGTGTGTACATCCCACCAGATTCAATGAACAATTTTTTACCTCTTGTTTTAGTATAAGAAAGGAAAAAATGATAATACCTAATGCTGACGAGGGTTGAATGAAGTTGGCAATTGTTGGTACACTTTAAATTGGCTCAATCCTTTTGATAACAATGTTGGCATTATGTTTCAAGGGCCACAAAACTGTTCTTATCCTTTGAAGCAGTGGTCTACCTATGAATTTATCTTTATATAACTAAATTACACAGAAAGCTACATACATTAAGATGTTTGTAGCCACCATATTCATAATGGAAAAACAACCACCCCCACCCACAGGTGTCACATCAAGGGATAGTTTAGAAAACTGTGATACATTCCCTTGATAGAATGTAACAGTTTTATTTAAAAAATCGTAAGTAAACAGGAAATAAAATGCTACATGAAAAGGACAGGGTACAGAATTGTATATATACTATGACTATGCCTTTGTAGAACACTTACATGAGAAAAATCTAGAAGGAAAATGAGCAAAAATGATAATACCTGTAGTATTGCACAATTTATAATAGTCATTCTCTCTGAAAAGTAGGACTAAAGGAGACTTTCTGGTTATAGTTATATATTCTTCTCATGTTTGTTTTTGCAATGAGTATGCATTTCTTTTATAATGAGGGAAAAAAAGATAAACTTTTTAAAAGTCATTGTCAGGGTAGTGACTCTCCAAAAGTGGATTTTTTCCTTTAGTCAATCTGCCCCTCTTTTTTTTTTTTTTTTTTTGAAAATTCCTACTCATTCTTTAAGATTCAGCTTCTCCAGAAAACCCTTCCTGGCTGACCTCAGGCTGGGTGGGTTAAGTGCCCCTTTTGTACCCTCACAATACTCCCCATGCAGCTCTGTCAGTGGCCATACCACGTGGTATTACAGCTGTTGAGAGCTGTGTAGTTTTTGCACAGTTCTTTCCCTACCACTTGACTGATTGCTTCATGAAGGCAGGGATTGGGCTTTGTTCCCCTCTCATCCCTGGTTCCTGTACAGTATGTGGTATGTGGTAGGTGCTCAATGGAAGTTGGATAAGTGAATGAATGAAGGGGACATACTCATTGTGGGAAACTGGAAAATGCTGAACATTTAAGAAGGTGAAGACCAAAGCCGTTTGCATTCCTCCAGCAATCCCAGTTAGCATTTTATGTATCTTAGTATTTTGGGGGTATATGTGCCAAATATACATTTACCATTCAGGCACACAAAGTTTCATAACGGAGATCATACCAATTATGCAATTTGACATCCCCCTCTCTTTTTCTTTTCTTGTGGTGATGTTGTGGTCAGACATGGTTTTTGTGGGCAGATGTGGGGAGCAGGTGATTCCTGTGGTCAAGAAAGAGGAAGCCTGAAGGCAGATCTGTAGAGTTCCTTCAGCCATGTCCAATAGGCACATGAAAGAATTTGACATGGGATTTGTATGACTTTGGATAAATCATTTCCCCTCTTCTAGGCTTCAGACCCCAATCTGCAAAACAGAAAATTAGACTAGATCAGTGTTTCCCCAAGTATAGAGCATATTCACAGAAGGCTTACAAAATGACTTTTGGTGGTACACGGATTGTAAGCAGCCTCGTATTAGACATGACAAGCTCGCTAAACTCATGATTTGACCATCTTGCTGCTTAGAACAAAGCCAAGGTAAATATTTAAGTAGAAGAAACTAAATAGAATTAAGAAAAATTATTAGCAAATTAAAAGAACAGATGTTATGCAGCTATGGCCCAAATTGGGACAGTTTTGTGGAAAAAAAAAAGTTGGGAAACATTGGTGGTTCCTTGCAGTTCACCAGTGCCCCAGTTCTCTGATTCCTGGGTACTATCAATACAGAAAATAGCTATTTAGAGCCACCTACTCAAAAAAGTATTTAAAGAGTCTTAGCTTCTCACATAATGTCTAGTACATGATGGGTATCGGTTAAAGTCTGTTGAATTGATATTCAGAGAAGGTTTGCTTAGACTTGAGGGTGGCAGATGTCTGGACGCTCAGCGTCTGTGCTGCGCAGTCAGCACTTGGCTGCAATCAGCTGTAATGCTGACAGAGTTCTGGCTTATTCATTAATTGTTGAACTCATGGTTTTCTAGACTGCTAAAGCAGGCAGAAAACATATCCATTATCTAGCTCAAATCCTCCATGTTTAATTGAGGACTGTGGGGCCCAGGAAAGGGGACATGACATCCTGGAGATCACATGGTCAGTGGGTGAGACACCTGTCCTGTGGATCCCATGGGCTGGATATGCAGAAGCCTCTACCCCTATAAAACACAGCGAGTTCATGTAGAATATAAACAGCTGAGGTCACAAGAAAGAAGGGAAACCTCCAAGAGCCCAGAGGAAGAGCAGCCTAACACCAAAGCACAGAGCGTGCTCTAGTGCTGGATGGCCCAGTGGGCATCGGGTGGGGGTGGCAGTCGAGGGCATGATGGGCTGAAGTTTTGCAGCCTGCAAGGACTGACGAAGCTCTCAGTTCAAGTGAGGCAGAGATTGGAGCTGCACGAGGCTGAGGCCTTTAGAAGAGCTACCCACTTTAGTGAAAGATTAGACTAGAAATCAATGTGACCATCAGCATCAGGAGGTGATATGGAATCTTGTCTGTCTTAACTTGAACTCTGGATCCAAAAAAAAAAAAATCCCTTAGGAATGTGTAGTCACATGCTTGTCCCTCACAGGTTTGGTGAGTTCCTTAGCCTCACTGAACCTTAGTTTTCATGTTTGTGAAATAGGGTGGTTGTGAGGGTCAGAGTTAACAAGTGTAAAGTGCTTGGCACATGGGAAATACGCCGTCAGGGTTGGATGTTGTTATTTATTACGTAAGAAATTGGGAGTTAGTGGAACTTCTTAAGTGGAGACTGCAGTGCTGTGCTGGCAAATGTTCAGCAAGCAACTGTCCGGGAGGTGGAAGGTAACCCTGACTTGAAGTGTTTGCCAGTTTCTGTGGTTTACATACTCCCATCACGGCCAGTTTTGAGCTACCAGCCTAATGTTACTTAGCATGGACTTGTTCTTGTGAGCTGGTAGGAGCTGCCTTTGGTACCTTGGAGACCAACAAGGACTAACTTGTAGCCCATTCTGACCTCTGGATTTTTTTATTAAGTTGACCTCTATGAATCAAAGTTGATTTTGTCCTGGTCAATATATTCTACCCAGAAGAATGCTCTAATGTATCAGTGGTTTATCAGGCTTTCCTCCTTAGGGGAGGGTACAGGTGAGTCAGTGGAGGCTGAACATGCCTTACCCTTGCGGTGGTCTCAGAAGGAAATAAGCCAATGAGAGCTGAGCCCAGTCCATTCTCCCCCACTTTCCCTCACATGTGATGAGGGAAGGGGGCGGAGTAGACCCAGGGCACCAAGACAAGTCCAAGGTAGCTACCAATCGACATTCTATCTCTATAGATTTGCCTGTTCTGGACATTTCAGATAAATGGAATCATGTAATATGTGGTCTTTTGTGAGTGGCTTCTTAGCATAATGTTTTCAAGGTTCGTTTATGTTGTAGCAGGAATTAGTACTTCATTCCTTTTTATTGTCAAATAATACTCCAGTGCATGTAAATACTACACTTTATTTATCCATTCATCAGTTGATGGACATTTGGGTTGTTTCTGTGTTTTGGCTATTATAAATAATGCTGTTATGAACATTCTTGTGCAAGTTTTTGTGTGGACATATGGTTTCATTTCTCTTGGGTATCTATCTAGGAATGGAGTTGCTGGGTCACAAGTTAACTCTTTAACCTTTTGAGGAACTGCCAGACTGTTTTTCAAAGTGACTGCACCATTTTACATTGCTGTCAGTGATGTATTGGAACCCTTGTTCCAATATCTCCACATGCTCATTAACACTTACTATTGTTTGCATTTTAATTATTATTATCCTAGTGGGCATAAGTGATACCTTGTGTGGCTTTGACTTAAATTTACCTGATGGCTAATGTAATTTAAAATTTTCAGTAGCTGCATTACAAGAAGTAAAAAGAAAGAAAAAAGGAATAAAAAAAAGTGTGTGAAATTAATTTTAAAAGTATATTTTATTGAATTCAGTATACCTAAAATATTATCATTTCAACATGTAATCAACATAAAAATTACTAAGATAGTCTACTTTTTTGTTGCTGTTCTAAGTCTTTGAAATCTGGTGTGTATTTTACACTTAGAACACATCTCTAATTCAGATAGACCACACTTCAGCTACTCAGTAGCCACATGTGGCTCGTGGCCACCACATGGAATAGTGCAGGTCTAGGGGAAGAAGGTGTGGAAGGGTAGAGGAGGCAGAGAGAAGAGTCTGGGGAAAGGCACAGAGGTGGGACAGAGCACAGCGTGTTTAGGGACTGGCCAGAGTGGCAGGAGGCAAGGCTGGGGGCAGCAGGGGTCTGGGAGCGGCTGGCATGGGAACTCCAGCATCTGTGCCTTACCTTCAGCGATGAAGATATGTGCCAGAAGTTCCTCAAGGAGAACAGCTGGAATATCTTTCGGAAGGACCTGCTGCGGCTGCTGGTAGAACCTCGCCAGTGTCCCCAGTTCACCCCAATCCAGCCCAAGAAGAAAGGGATCTACAGCCCTAAGCCTGTGATGCTGGATTTGTATAGCTTAGGCAAGAAGACTAAACCTCGTCATCCTGTATTTATGGCACCCCAGAAATATCTCCCCCCATTGAGGATAGTCCAAACCATTTTGGCACCCCGATACAAAATCCAGGAACTCCTGCCTCAGTATAAGAATGCTGGGGTCCTTGTTTAGAATCAATAAAAGGTGTTGGATTGACCACCATGTTTCCTGAGTGACCACCATGGGAGTTGCGGGGCTTACGGTTGGGAACCCTGAGGACTGAGCTATGGGTCCAGAGAGATGTTTGGGGGCAGTAAGTGGGGCACCATCTCCCTTGACCCTTGTGGGGCTGAGTAAGCTATGGTCAGGAGACTGGGTGTGGATGGGTTAATCACTGGGGCTGGTCTCAGGGTCTTACTTGATGAGATAGGTGGGAGGCACAGAGGCAAGAGCTTTTTCTGCACTGAGAATGTGTTTTTCCTTTGGCATTTTCTTGAGAAACCGGGTAAACATTTGAATAGCTCTTATTCATGGTTTTATGCAGTACTGCCGTTTCTTTGAATTTATAACCAAGCAGAGAGTGGGCAGCACGAGGCCCTAGCTGTGTTGGGTTATACGTGTAACGTCCCTGGTAAATGCTCAGTATACATTCGATGGCATTAGTACCTTTTTGACCAAGATCAATGTGGCCATGCAAAGACTCTCTTCCCCTTTCAATGGAATAGGAAACTGAGGCTTTGAAAGGCTGGGCCTTCATAATCAATGATAAAGGCCATTCCCCCAGAGATTTGAGATGGGAGGGTCCTGGCTGTCATGTCACCCAACCTCCACACTAACTGAAACAGTTCATGTCAATATTAAGGGGCAGCCTTGGGGAGAGCAGAGGTAGGTCACCAAAGTACTGACATACACTGTGGGTGAGGGTGCTATTTGAAGGAAGGATGGGTGGGACGGTGAGGAGAGGGCTTCTGGCTTTAAGTGTGTGAGAGCCTCCTAGCCTCCGGGCTGTGAGCGTCAGAATCCAAACCCCAACCCCCTCCCACCCTGGCCCATCTGCTCTGCAGCATGCAGCAGGGAAGACAAATTAGGATTTATTTGGGAGAGAAACTCAGTTCAGAAGGAGCCAGTTGTGCCAACACTGCTTGGCACAAGTGTCAGAGAACAAACTTGTTTTCAGTGCTACAGAGGTTTTCACTGCCCACCTGGCACAGATCCAAGGCTCAGGAAGCCCTCAGTGGATCTGCCCTCAGAGAGAAGGGCCTGGGCTCAGGTACTGAGTACCTAGTGTGAGCCTGCATTGTGTGAGGCACTCTACAGAGGCTATCACTTACCCTGAAGATACTTCCTGGCAGCTAACTAGGCGGCACTGTCCCCATAGGACAGATGAGGAGCCCGAGGCCCAGAGAAGCAAAGAAAGGCCTTGTTTAAGCTCACTCGACTGCCAGGTGGTGGTTTTGGGAAATCTGTGTGTTTTCACTGCACCCCAGGGCCCTCCTAGGCAGGCAGTGCTGCGGTGTGTGTACTGTGACACCACCATTACTCATCTTCCCGAATGAGCCACCTGTTTTCAAAACAGAAATTCTGTATACACAACCTTGGAACTGTGCTGGAGAGACTATATATGCCCTCAGGGATGATTTTCCATATGTAAATAAGTGCAGTCATTCTTAGAGAGGCACACCCAGGCCACTCAAGCCAAAAATATACCCTCAGGGACTAATAGCTTCCACTGTTTGGGGAAAATGAAAAAACGCATTTGAGAAGCACAGGAGATATTGCCAGCATTTGTTATAGGAGGTATTTAAGATTCCTTTTTGGGGTTGGAAGCAAAAAACATTCTTTAAATCCTCTATTCCTTTTATGTAACTGGTGGAAAATCTTACCTTCCACTTATGGAAAGTCTAACGGGTGAGATGGGTCACTTTGCAACTCCCATAGCACCACTAGGGGCCATTTTGCCGTGATGCTTTCCTGTCATTTGGGGATTTAAGGGGTTTAACCACAAGGGTGCTGAGTTGCAGAATTTGTAATCACTGGTTCAGAGCTGACAGTGAAGACGAGTAATTTCTAGGTGGCCAAGAAGCAGCACCAAAGATGGAAAAAGATGTATTCAGGCTGCTAAAGGCTGTAGGCTCTAGCCCTGGGGACAGAGCCTGGGGGCATTGGGAAGATTTGGATGAGTGCTGTGTGACTTTCAGCCAGTCTCCTTCCTTTTCTGGAGCTTCACTACTATCATTTCTAAAATTTGCAGGGTCCAGTAGGTGTTCTTAAGCCTCCCCACAAGTCCAGGCTCTGCAGGGCGCCTGACCCTGTCTTTTGTTTCTCCCCACCCCCATTCTCCTACTTTCAAAGCCTCCCTAGCCCCCAACAGAAAATCAGAATCAAGAAGAAAATGGAAAATGATTTCAAATCAATAAAAAATGTTAGAAAAAAGAATAAAATGGATTATTGAGACCCTTGGTGACATATGAAAATGAAATAGTAAAAAATAATAATACTATGAGATAATAGTATTAGTGTTAAATGTCCTGCTTTTGGTTAATTGTACTGTGGTTAGAATCTCCTGGTTCTTAGGAAATACACACTGAGGTACTTGGCCATTAAGGAAGATGATTTCAACTTACTTTCAAGTGATTTAGAAAGATACTGTGTGTATATTTAGAATGGCAAAGCATATATAGCAAAATGGTAACAGCTGGCGAATCTGGATGAAGGATACATAGGACTTCTTTGAACTGTAATTTTTAAAGAAATTATTTTTAATTGTATAATATACAGAAAATATACCCTCTTAACCATTTTTAAGTATCCATTTTGAAGTTCATTGTATTAAGTACATCACCACATCCATTTCCAGATTTCTTGTTATCTTGCCAAACTGAACCTCTGCACCCATTAAACAACAGCTTCCCATTCCCCAGTCCCCTCTCCCAGCCCTTAGCAGCCATCATTCTATTTTGTCTATGAATCTGACTACTTTACATACCTTAAATAAGAAGAATTATACAATATTTGTCGTTTTGTAAATGTCTTATTTCACATAGTATAACGCTCTCACGGATCATCCATGTTGTGCCATGTGTCAGAATTTCCTTCTTTTTAAGGCTAAATAAGATTCAATTGTGTGTATGTATCACATTTTGTTTATCCATTCATCTGCTGATGGGCACTTGGGCTGCTTCCACCTTTTGGCTATCGTGAATAATGCTACGGACATGAGTGTACAAATATCTTTGAGACCGTGCTTTCAATACTTTTGGTATATACTCAGAAATGGAATTGCTGAATCATATGGTAATTCCATTTTTAATTTTTTGAGGAACTGTCATAGTGTTTTCCACAGTGGCCACACCATTCTTACAATTTTAGTGTGAAATTATTTCAAAATAAATATTACAACTCTGTCTTTGTAATTAGATGATTAATTGCTTTTAAAATCTGGTGATAAGATCCCTGATATCTAGAGCAAAAAGGGAAATATGCTATTTCACTAGAAATTAGACAATTAATAGCACTTGTGTTTGTTTTTGTTTTATTTGCGGACAAAGAGTTGTAGACAGGTGCAAAAATAAATCCTCTTTTGCAACCCAGAACTCATTGTTCAGTATGAGTTTTGATACAGGCAAGACGGAACAGGATACCTAAAACAGATTCAAGTGACGAGTATTGATAAACATAAAGATAGCTTCTGGGACTATAGAAACGGTAATTTAAAAGCATAAGATGAGAAATGATCAGTTATGTTGATTTAGTACTCTGACTTTATAATGTTCACATGAAACAAACATGGCTTCTTTTTTTAGGCTTTTATCTTGAACAGTGTCTGGACTTTTAAAACAAGGCATTGGCAACGATCAGTACTGTTCTAGGGTGTGATAAGCTTAGGAGTAAATGATTTGAACTTAATGTATATTTACAGGGTGTCTGAAATTCAGAACCAGGCAGATCAATCTTCCCTGACTCCAAATATGTAATAGTCCTAAAGTAAACTGCTTGACAAAATTGGACCCCAAAGATTATAGGTGAGGAGTTTTTGAAGTGTGCTCATGTTCCACTGGAAGTCAGAGAAGCCCAACTAAAAGAATTATGGACTGACTGACAATTGTTGATTGAGCAAAAATTATTGAAAGGTCTGTCTTGAAGATTATATGACTCAGACATTGGAGGAACTAAGGGTTGATTGGCAGTGGAAAGAATCAGAACATGTGTGAAATTCTTAAAAAATTTATTGACTTAAATTATGCTACACAATAAAAAAAAAACCCTTTACACTTAAAAAAGAAAAGAAAAGAAAAGAAAAGAAATTAGACAATTAAGGCCAAGAAGAAAATGGAGGAAATCAATATGGATTTATATAAGCATTGGCCATGATGATTATGAAAACCTGGCGTTGAGCTCCCTGACAGCCAAGGCAAAAACAAAAACAAACAAACATGTTTGAAAGGAAGAATCTGCTCAGTCCCTCAAGGAGAGTAACAAAATTTTTTCTCATCCAAGGAGGCTGGGGAAGTTGGTCCTTACTCCTTTCTTTCATAGGTGCTTCCTACTCAATTTACTGTGTTCTCCTTTCTTTGAGGATACCTTAAATTAGGGGCCTGCCTGTTTCTCCTTGTGTCTAGACTCCTTGGCCTCTGACACCACAGGTCCCCTCTGTGTCAGGCCCCTTCTGACACCACAAAGTTAGTGCCTAGAATGGTTGCCTGCAGGTGAGGGCTGTCCACCCCACCTTGCTCCCTTATTGAAGGCTTATCACATGGAAGAAGGCAGTGGATTCAATGGTCTTTAAGCCCTAACAACACTGATTATCTGTGACTTTAAGGGTTAAAAACTGAGACTATCTTTTCCTGAGTAGGTTTTTAATCTTAGAAGACACTGTCAGAAAGTCCTTCTTCCTGTCATAACTTAAAGCTCATGCTACTGGTCAAGACTTTTTCTTATTTTGTGTGAGGTGGAGATAAGGAGGAACTACTCATTACTCTTCTGGAAGCCTCCTTCCAGTAATACCAGCCCTTTTCCTGTTCTTTTGTGTGATTTTATTGACATCACAGAGCAGAAGGAGCAGGATTATGAGCAGGAGTTCTGGATTTAGGCTTCTCAGCTCCTGACCAGCTATGTGACATTAGGCAAGTGACTGTTGTTTTTTATTTTGCCTCAGTTTCCCCTTCTGTAACGTAGGAATAATAAAAGCATCTGTTTCATAGTCATGAAGATTAACTTAAGCAGTCCATGTGAAACACTAAATTCAGAGTTGGACTCTCAGAAAGCAGATGGCTGGGGTGGGAGGAAAAGGGGCACCCAGGGACAAAATGGAACAGGTAAGTAGGTCTGTGAGCCCTGTAGACCAACAGAGGCCAGCCCTGCCCACAGAGATGAAATAGAAGAGTCCCGCATGCGGGCATTTCTCCATTTAACAGATCACAGCGGCTGGGGGATGTGCACGTGTAAAAAGCTCTTACCACGGAGTTGTTCTGCATTTGCCCATGGCTCTATTATCATACACATCCTTATCAGCTTCGATGATTACCAGCTCCTGGGATCCTCTTTGAGAGGAGCCCCAGAGCCTGTTGGCTGACAGCCTCCTCCTCCTCTTATGCCAGGGTTTGTCTTCTGTCCCTTAGCTACCAGGCTCCTGGCATCTCCACTGGATAGGGAGGCATATGGGAGCTGGTAGCACTGAACTGAAATCTAGGTGAATTCAACCAGTGTATCTCCAATCAGCAGACATGCTGTAGGGAGAGGGAGTTGCTCAGGGTTTGGAGATACAGCACCAGACCAAACCAAACCAAAGCCCCTGGCATCAAAGGGCTGACCTTCTGGGTTGGTGGTTAAAGAACACACACACACACATAAAAATGCCCAGGAAAAATCAGGGTAGATGGGGGATGGAGGTGGATTAGGGATCACTGCTTTGTAGAGGGTAGTCAGAGAAGGCTTCTGCAAGACTGTAACGTTGGTGAGTTCAGGGAGTGAGGGAATGAGCTATGCAGATATCTGGGGGAAGAATGTTCCACGCAGAGAGAGCATCCTCAGCACAACTAAATAACAGCAAGAAGCCTGCTGGTGTGGCTGGAATAAAGTCAAAGGAGAGAGAAATTGAAAGGAGGCAAGGGCAGAGGGAGACTGGGGCCCAGCTCATGATCATGTGAAGGGAGCCTTTGGAAAGTTCTGAGCAGAGGAGTAACATGATCTGGCTACAGACTCGGAGTTTAGGCATGAGGGTGGAATGAAGAGGCAGGCAGTGTGGGACAGTTGGAAAGCCAGTGCCATAATCCAAGTAGGAGATTATGGTGGCTTAGGTCAGAGTGACTGTGGTGGAAGTGTCTCGATGGGGCTGATCATGGACATACTTCGATGGTAAAACTGATCAGGGTTTCCTAATGAACTGAATGTGAGGAGAGAGAGAGAGAAACTAAGGATTATTACAGAGCTTTTGGTCTGAGCAAGTGAGAGGATGGAGTAGCCCTTTCCTGAGATAAAGACTGTAGGAGAAGCACATTGGAGGATGAATATCAGGAGTATGGTTTTAACAGTTAGAAAAAAAAAAGACTTAAGGAAGAAGCAACAATACATAAAGCAGTTAGGACACCACAGGCACTGCATGCACACTCGTGCAAGGTTACTATTATCCCCATTTTTAAAACAAGCAGGTGAAGCTCTGAGGGTTAAGTTACTCATCCACTGTCCCACTGCTGATTCAGTAGAAAAACCAGGATTCAAACCTGGGTCTGTTTGGCTCCAAACTTGGGTTTGTTTCTCTTTTTAAATGTCCTCAGTATTCCATGATCCCTTGTCCTTAAGGTTTCTTGGTGATATTATTGGAAAGTTCTTCCTCATGTTTAATAGCAGGCTAACCTGGTGTAATAGAGCCCGAGTCTTTGTTTGGGACTCTTGGCTTATGTCAGGTGAGGCGAGTGAGTGAAGATGGGTGAAGCAGGTGGCAGCCCACGAGCTATCTGCCTCTTCAAGCATTACTGATAGAGCCATGAAATTTAAATGCCCTTTTTTTTCTTGAGGATTTTAATTTTTTAACTTTTTTTTATTGAGTTATAGTCATTTTACAATGTTGTATCAAATTCCAGTGTAGAGCACAATTTTTCAGTTATATGTTAATATACATAGATTCATTGTCACTTTTTTTTTCGCTGTGAGCTACCACAGGATTTAAATTCCCTTTTCAAAGGTCTTCATCACCAGAAAGGTCATTCAAAACTTCCCTGATATCACATAATTCCTAAAACATGATTTTAAAAATGTAGACAAACAAGTAGTAGATAGGTAGGTAGGGTAGATATCTATATATATAGATACAGATATTTGAAAAGTTCTAAAAATATTTTAATCTTTCATAATCCCCAATTTTAAATGAATTTAACGAGAACTGAAAACATTTCCACTACTTCACCCACCTAATTTCATCTCCCAAGGATAACCCGATTAACAATTTGGTACATAACCTTAAGAGTTCACATACTTATACCCATTTCTGTATTTATTATTTTAACAATGACAAAAGGAAAATGCTATACAGCAGTGTCCAATAGAATTTTCTGCAATGAAAGCATGTCTACCAGCCACATATGGCTACTGAGCACTTGAAATGTGGCTAATGTGACTGAGGACTGAATTCTTAATTTTAAGTATTTTAATAGCTATAGGTAGGTAGTGGCTACTACAATGAACAGCTCATGTCAGAAATTTTGGTTTTTTACTTAGAGTATCATGGATATTTCTTTTTTGTGTGTAATTTTATACATTTTGAAATCATCTCACAGAAAAGTTGCAGTTACAGTACAAAAAAGTTTGTCCCCTGAGCCGTTTGAGAGTGAGGACTGGATGCATCAGCACACCCAAATAATTTGGTGTTTATTTCCTTTAGACAAAGACATTCTCTTACATAGCTACAACCATCAAAATCAGGAAACTGTCATTGGCACATTACAGCTATCAAATCCTCAGAACCCATCCACATTTTGCCAGTTGTCCCAATAATGTCCTTTATAGCAAAGGATCCAGTTCATAATTGTGCAGTACACTTAGTTGGCATTCCTGTTGGTTTCCTTCTGTCTGATACAGTTCTCAGCCTTTCTTTGACACTCATAACCTTGGAACTTCTGAAGATTATAGACCAGTTACTTTGTAGAATATTCTCATGGTTAGATTTAGGTTATGCATCTTTGGCAGGAAGAAAATCACAGAAGTGATGCTGTGTTCTTCCCATTGGATGCTATCAGGTGGTACAGGATTTCAGTTTGTCCTGTTACTGGTGGTAACTTAGATTATTGGATTAAAATAGTGTCTCCACTGTTACTGTTGTTACTTAGTCCTTTTTCATTTTAAAATTTATGTGTATGTATGTGTGTATATATATACACGTTATATTAAAAAAAAACTCACATAACATGAAATTTACCATCTTAACCATTTTCATTTTTAGGTTTATCGTTCAGGTATGTTGAGTATATTCACATTGTTGTGAAAGAACTTTTTCATCTTGCAAATCTGAAACTCTGTACCCATTAAAACAACCCCCCTTTCTCCCCTCCCCCCTGTCCCTGGTAGCTACCATTCTACTTTGTCTCTATGAATTTCACTACTTTTAGATACATCATATGAGTGGAATCATACAGTATTTATCTTTTTGTGACTGGTTTGTTTCACTTCACAATGTCCTCAAGGCTCATCCAAGTTGTAGCAGGTGACAAAATTTCTTTCCTTTCTAAAGCCGAATAATATTCTATGGCGTGTATATACCACATTTTGTTTATCCATTCATCTGTTGATGGAAATTTGGGTTGCTTCCACCTCTTGGCTTTAGTGAATAGTGCTGCTATGAACATGGATATGCAAATATCTCTTTGAGATCTGCTTTTAATTTTCTTGGATATATATCCAGAAGTGGGACTGCTGGATCACACTGTAGTTCTAGTTTTGATTTTTGAGAAACTGTCATCCTGTTTTTAACAGCAGTTGCACCATTTTACAGTCCCACCAACAGTGAACAAGGGTTCCGACTTCTTCACATCCTTCTTTGGCAACACTTTGTTATTCTCTGTTTTTTGTTAGTGTGAGATGATATCTCATTGTGGTTTTGATTTGCATGTCTCTAATTATTAGTGAGGTTGAGCATTTTTTCATATGCTTGATGGCCATTTGTATATCATCTTTGGAAGAATGTCTATTAAAGTCCTTTGTCTATTTTTTAATTGGGTTGATATTTATTACTGTTGCTAGAGTTCTTTATATATTCTGGGTATATCAGATGTGCAAATATTTTCTCCCATTCCGTAGGTTGCCTTTTCACTGAGTGTGTCTTATTCCGTATTTATTAAAAATAGGTATTTTATGAGGAGATGCTTTGAAACCATGTAAATATCCCCTTCCTTAGCATACTTTTCATTTATTTATTCATTTATTTATATCAGCATTGGACTCATGGCTTCCTGCTTTATATAATCTGTTATTATCATTTTATATTTTGATGCACAAATGGCAACAGATTAGGCCAATGGAAACCACTTCAAGCTGGCTTCTGCGGCCCTTTTGACACGTTCCTCACATTCTCTGAGGTACTTTCTTATTTTCTGCCACAACAGGATATTCCAGGATGATCTTGTACTTTCTGTTGCGGACCTGGAATTAGCCATTTCTCCAGGGACCCTGGTTCCTTATAGTAGAGAATGGTATTTAGAAGCTTCTGGCCCAGACCCTGCCACTGATGAAATTTGTGGCTTTGAAAGGCCCAGCATCTGATCTGGAGAGGCATACATACATCAGCCAGCCAGAACAAACCCCTCATTTACAGATGACGAGACTGAGGCCCAGATGGGATCAGTTGGCCAGTGTTCCCCAATTAGTTGAGAGAATTTAGCCAAGAGCTGAGGCCTGACTCCCTTCCAGTGCTCTTTCCCTGGCAAGATATGTTGTTAGCGATGAGATGTAATCCCAGTGGGGCCTATCCCCTCCCTGGACTTCACTTTCCTTTTCTGTCCACTGAAGGTTAACTTTGCCCTCCAGTTCCAGGACTGCCTTTCTCAAAGCTAACTTCGTAGTCTCTTTAGCTTTTTATGAGCCTTACCCCCACCCCCAACCTTTGTGGGTGAATTCACCTTAAATTACAGAGGAGAACTTCAGCTTTTATCTCCAGTTCTGGTGGATTTTGGGGTGGCAGACTGGCTCTAGTCTGGGATGAGTTGTCCGAATGCACCTGATTCTCCGCCTCCAGGCCAGGGGTTCAAGGTATGTGTGCCTCCCTGAAGCCTGTCTCAGTCAGCTAACACCTGTCAGAGGGGCATCAGTGCTAGAGAAGGCCTGATCCTGAGTGGAAAGGGCTTCTTCTACCTGCCCTCACCAGCTCCCAGCCCACCCAGGGAAACACTCAAAATACTGCCTCTCCACATCCGGAGGCCAGTGACCTTTACCCTCAAAGTTGGGAGTAAGAACCCCTTTCATATTCTACTAAAGAATGTTTTCTGTGCCTAATTTTGGGGTGGGTGGTGCTGCGTTGGCCCCCCACCTTGGGTCAGCTGTGACAGGAACTGCCAGCCTGGGGAGCCCTGACTGTTAAACCAGAGCCTGTAGCAGCTGTGCTGTACGGTCAGTCCAAAAAGCTAAGCTTTAGTCTCCTTTGTGTTCAAGACATTTCCTCAGCACCCGCTATGTGTCAGGCATTGTGTAGCTCCCTGTGTTAGAGACGATTTAAGCCTGAGCTCAATCCAGTAGACTTCAAGTAACAATGACAGTACAAGTGGGTTCCTTGCACAAGCGGCACAAGTAGGGGCTGCAAGGGAAGGGGCGTAACTTCTGACACTTGTTTCTGGCACTTTCATCTTGGGGTGTCAGATTCTCATAGGTAAGGCTGTTAAAACTAAAATTTGAGAGGGCAATGAAGAACGATTTTGCTGGGTGAAAAGTGTGGAAAGGGCAGTACAAGCAGAAAGAATAGCTTGAGCAAGGCTGGAATCACCAAAGTGTGAAGCTACCTTGAACCAGTAAGGCAAGTCAGGGGAGCTGACATCTAAGCAATGGAGAAACTTCAGATACCTTAAAGCCCAAGCATGAAGGGTGTTAACACTGTGCTTCTGTGGAGTATGCACTTAACTCTGCAAGCAATGGAGACTTCATGGCTTTTAAAATAACATTTATTTCTTGAAAGCTAACATGTGCATAATAGGAAACCAAAAAACACAATAAGCAAAAAACAGAGTAATCCATAATCACAAGCAGTTTACAGTTTGATGTGTCCTCCTAGGTCTCATTTGTGTATCTACATAACTAAGCATCCATTTTTATGTAATTAAGATCATACAATTAGGCATCATGCTTTTTCATACATCATGAATATTTACCATTCCAGAGTCCCAAAACTATGAATATTTTGATAACCAATACACTACACCAACTCAATCTGGAAGGAAAAGTGTAATCCTTTCTTGGCAACAAAAATTTCATAAAAATAAGAAATGGCAACAGGCCTCTAGATAAAGATATTGGCAGTTATGATTAAAGTACTATATTCCCTTAATGCAATTAAAAATGAGACATAAAGCAACAGAGTACATGAAGTATAATGCTTCTAAGAGGGTTCATTACCCAACCTATACTATTAAAATATTAGCAAGGAGGTATGTTTCCCTTGAATTGCTTAACAATGTATTCTTATAGTACAGCCCAAAGAGATGCACACAAATCAACGGTTATCATCCAAATATGGACACATCTGCATACACCCCTCCCTTTAATACTCTTTCTGCCCCCCTGCTGCCAACCTAACAAGTTCTCACATACATTTCTCAGAGACAGTTTAAGTTCCATGTCCAAGATGCTGCTTTTTTATCAGTTACATCAAAGATATTTACAAATTGGTTAATTCACTAGCTCTACTTTTTATCATACGTTGTCGCCTCATAACATCTAAAAAGCTTAGATGTTGCAAAGTAAAGAATGAACCTTGTCCACAATACACATAGGTACTTTACAAAAATGCACACACATAGACCTATGGTTATAACCTAAAACTGTTTTCTAGATTTGGAGGTATCAGCCAAGAGCCCTTCCCTTCACCCTTCCTCTTACCCTCCTCCAGCATTTCAGCGACTAAGTACAGGACTACATTTAGCTCCAAGAGGTGGATTAACAGACACTCCCAGAAGATATAGCCCTTCCTAAAAAACAACAAAAGGGCATTTATAAAGGGATTATTTTACTATCTCTACTTTAATATACTTCAGGCATTAGGATGTGTTTATTCTTTAATATACAGCAATATTAACTAAAACACAGACAGAACATTAGACAATCTCAACTTGTCTAAAGACTCATGGGCACAGAACCCTTCTCTCTGCACTTCCTTCCCTGCCCCCCCCCCCAAGTGAACAGTCAGCATACTCTCCAAGACTCAGGTTTAACAATTCCATTCCCCAAATACAACCATTCCTATGGATTAACAGGAAAAAAATACTTAAAGGCGTTACCTTAACTCTACTTTTAACTTATGTTGTGCACTTTTAAACATCTAGAGAGAACAAGTATTTTAGATAAGGATTTAAGTTTGTCTGCTATACATACACATAGTAGCAAACAAAGGCTATAAAGGCTATAATCTCAGTGTCGTCTAAACAGGACACTCTGGCCTAGAACCCTTCCCCTTCTCATGTCTATCAACCCAGCGGGCAAGTGTAATAAGCATCTGTAATGCTCAGAGGGGATGTTAACAATTTCAAATCTTCAGAACAGCCTTTCCTATGAATTTGAACACAAAGTATGCACAATGTATTTGTTTACTAACTCTACTTCTGTCATATACTGGAAACCTCTTTAACATCTAGGAAGACTAGATGTAAGTTGGGACGTTTGTCCTTTATGTACACTATATACACAGCTAAGTAAAACAAAATGCAGACGTACGTATGGGACAATGGTTAATCTTGCCTAACTACAAACGTACTGGTATAAAGCCCTTTGCACTTCTTCCTCCTCAAACCAGCACAAATAAAATAACGTGTACTGCTCAGAGAGGTGATCATTTGATCATTCCATTTCTAAAAGACAGTATTTTATATGAATTTTAACAAAAGGATATCTACAAAATGTTATTTCACTACCTCTACTTTTAACATACTTTGTGCACTTCTAAACATCTAGAAAGACTAGATGTTTCAAATAAGGACTTGAGTTTGTCCACTATATACACAGTAGTGTTGAATAAACTACACACATGTAACAATGGTTTTATCTTAAAGTGTCTTCTCTGTAGGAACATTCTAGTCTAGAACCCTTCATTTCTCCCAACTCCTTCCATCACTCATCCAACAATGGGCTAGTACAGGCACATGTGTCACTTAGATGCAATTTAGAACTTCATTTTCAAAAGTCCTTTTCAGAAGACAGCCTTTCGATGA
Source organism: Camelus ferus (assembly GCF_009834535.1). NCBI lineage: Eukaryota > Metazoa > Chordata > Mammalia > Artiodactyla > Camelidae > Camelus > Camelus ferus. Next base: position 38,626,769 of record NC_045714.1, read on the forward strand.
ATTTTAACACAAAGTGTACAAAATGTGTTAGTTTACTAACTCTACTTTTGTCATACATTGTCAACCTCTTTAATATCTAGAGACTAGATATTATAAAATTGGGACCCATTTGTCCAGTATATACATAATATATACAGCAAAGTTAAATGCAATGCATGTAACAAATAAAGCAATAGGTAAGTTCAAAATTTCTAGTACACACTAGCAAAACATCTTTTGCAATCTTCCCTTCCACCTCCCTCAAGCCAGTGAACAAGCAGAGTATGCTGTTCAGAGAGGTTTAACAATTCCACTTCCAAAGACAGTATTTCCCAAGTTTTTAAAAGCTATGTGCAAGAAGCACTATTCTACTAATACTACTTTTTAAATACATCAAGAACTTCTAAATATCTAGAAAGACTAGATATTTCATATAAGAACTTATATCCACTATGTACACAGCACTGTTAAATAAAATTGCACACACCTAACAATGGTTATAAGCTGAGGTATTTTCTAAATATGACCATTTTGGCCTGAACCAGTTCCTCCCTCACTTCCTTCTCTCCACCACCATGCAGTGGACAAGTACAGGCATGTGTAATGCTTACAGGTAGCTGAACAAATTCACACCCAAAAGTCATTTACAGAAGATGAGCTTTCCTATGAATTTCAACACAAAGCGTACAAAATGTGCTAATTTTACTACTTTTCATACACTGACAACCTCTTTAACATCTAGAGACTAGATGTTGCAAAATTAGGACTCATATGTCCATTATATACACTATTTACACAGCAAAACAAAATGCACATAACATACAAAAAATGATTTTATCTGTAAAAGTCCAGGTACAAACTAGCATATTACCTTTTGCAATTCTTTCCCTCCCTCCCACCACCTCTGAACCACTGAACAAGTATAGACAATAATATACTGCTCACAGAGGTGGTTTAACTATTCCATTCCCAAAAGACAGAATTTCTTATAAATTTTAGCAAAAAGATATTTACAAAGCGATATTTTACTACCTCTACATTTAACATACGTCGGGCACTTCTAAACATCTAGATGGACTAGATGTTTCAAATAAGGACTTAATTTGTCCACTATATACAGAGCAGTCCTGAATAAACTGCACACATGTAATAGTTATAATCTGCAAGTGTCTTTGAAACATGAGCATTATAGCCTAAGACCAACCCCCTTCCCTCCCTCTCTCCTCCACCAACTCAGAGGACTATAATGCTCAAATTTTCAGAAGACAGTCTTTCCTAGAAATTTTATCACAAAATGTACAAAAATGTATTAGTTTACTAACTATTTTTGTCATACACTGGCAACCTCTTTAACATCTAGAAAGACTAGATGTTGTAAATTAGGACTCATTTGTCCATTATATACACTATATACACAGCAAAGTGAAACAAAATGCATGAATATAAAAAGGACAATGGTTAACCTTGTGTCACTATTAACACACTGGCACAGAGCTCTTTGCACTTCCTTCTCCTTCCCCCTACCTTGAACCAGTGCACAAACGCAGTGTGTACTGTTCAAAGAGGTGGTGTGGCCAATCCCCCACAAAATAAACAATATTTCATATGAATTTTAACAAAAAGATATTTACAAAATGTTTTTACTACCTCTACTTTTAATATGTATCAGGCACTTCAGAACATCTAGGAAGACTAGATATTTCAAAAAAGTACTTAGCATTGTCAACTATATATACAGTAGTGAGGAATAAAATGCAGACACAAGACAATGGTTATCATATGGAAGTGTCTTCTAAGTATGACCAGTCTGGCATGGAACCTTCTTTTCCTCCTCTTCACGCACGGTTTTCCACTCCATGTCCTCTAACTCACTGAACAAACGTGGACCTGTGTCGCTCCTGATGTCGCTTCTAGAGGAGGTCAAACAATTCCATTTCAAAAAAGTCATTTCCTGAAGACATTTCTATGATTTTTAAAAAAAACAAATAGGCATTTACAAGACATGTGATTTTCTAACTCTACTTTATCATACGTCGGCAACCTCTTTACATCTAGTAGGTCTAGATGTGGCAAAAGTTTTCTTTTGAAAGGTTGAGGGGAAAGTTGAGAGCAGCTTTTTCATATTATATACACAGGCCTTCTATAAACGGCCGGCAGATCTTCCCAAAGGGTGGTGGCACTTCCGATTAGCCAAACGTGGTACTTTATTCTACCATTTCTATCTTCCGAGATCAAGGTCTTGGTAGAACGACGACCAACCGCCCGATGGCCCACTAACCGTTCCACCCGTGGTGGACGAGGGTTCCGCTCACCTTCCGGGCCCGTTAAGGCCTTTGTCCGTCGTTGACCAGACGAGGTGAGGTCTCGTCCGCCTGGGACTGAGCGGTCACCCCAGGTCCCGGATCTGCGCAGCCCCAAGGCCTAAGGCTGGCCAAGCTGGTGTCCATGGAGAACCGCCTTCTTGGGCCCTCGAGGATCTAACGGCCCTCCGCAGCGTTCCAGTGGCCGCCATTCTTCTCGCCCTGCCACGCCCGACGCCCAAAGGCGCCACGTCCTCGGCAGCTTGGCGGAGGCTTCGCCTAAGCTCTGCAGCGTTCAGCCAAGAGACCGCGCGGTCGGCGAGGTCCGGGCTCCAAGGGGCCGCCGCCATTAGGTCTCGGAGGTGGGGGTTGGGGAGAGGGTCGCTGCTGCTTCAAGGGCTGAACCCCGCCCGTGGGCGGCCGCAGCGAGGGCTCTGGGGCTCTGCAGGACACAGCTCGCAGCCTGTCCCCGGGCCCCCCAGCTCACCCTCCGGCCTGAGGCCGGAGGGCCTGGAGGGCCCCGGGAGAGAAAGCCGCAGTCTCTTTCTCACCGCGCTCTGCCGGAACTGACTTGGCAGTTCTCTTCGCTAGTCAGAGAGGAGGGGTACCGGAAGTGCCCTCGCGCTGGGACCCGCGAGCCAAGGTTCCGGGACTGAAACGTTCCGGCGGGAGGAAGGACGAAGGAGGTGTCGCGTGAGATCAGGACAGCCTCCTGGCTTGCCCTTCGAAACGGTAATTTTTCAGAATTCCCTGAGCATGCGTATTTCTCCACTCCCTCACACCCACACTGTTGGACTAGGAGGCTGTTTACAATCTTTCATTCGTTCGCGTATTTACCAGCTATTTACTGAGCACCTACTATGTACCTCACAAGCACTGGGGAAGGCAGCAGTGAAGGAAAACAAACGAACCCCCCCACCCCGCACGATAATTTATACCCTATTGAAATTTACATTATAGTAGGGAAAACAGACAATCCTTAAAATGCATAAAAGTGAAAGTGCTACAGAAAAAAAAAGTGAGCGTGGGATGTTTTAGATGGTGGCCAGGTGACTTTTGAGCAGACATCTGCAGGTGAGGGAATGAGCCATCCAAAGGGATGTCAGATGGAAGAGCCCTTCTGGCAGAGGGAGCAGCCAGTGCACAGGCCCTTAAGCAAAAGCGTTGGCGCTGGCCTGATGCAGGAACAGCAAAGAGGCTGGAGCTGAGTGAGCAGACAAGCGTGTAGAAGTTAAAGCAGTTACATAATGTGAAAGACGAAAAAGGGAATTTGGTGTTTTTTTTTCTGAGTGAAATGGGAGCCGTTGGAGGGCTATGGCCTGTGGCATGGAGGATAGCTGAGTGGGGTCAGAGGTAGCAGCAGGGAGACCAGCTAGTAGACCATTGCAGTCAACGGGATGAAATGGTATAATGGCTTCTACCAGGATGATGGCAGCAAAGATGACAAGAAGTGGTCAAATTCAGGATAAATATAAGATCCAGCCTGCAGGATTTGTTGACAGACCAGATGTGAAGTGGGAAAGAGAGGAATCAGGGATGTCTCCAAGGCTTTTGGCCTGAGCAGTTGATGGCAGGAATTGCCATTAAGTGAGATGGGAAAAACTGTGGGAGGATGGGGTTCTGGGGGGGAATATCAGGGGTTCCGTTTTGGACATGGTAAGTTTGAAATGCCTATTTGACATTCAAGTGAATATGTCAAGTCAACGGTTGGATTTATGAGTCTGGCATTCAGGAGAAAGTGTGAGCTCTCCCTTTGGGAGAATCATCAGCATATAGATATCTTTAAAGCTATGAGGCTGCTTGAAAGAACCAAGGGAGTACACAGAGAGAGACAGAGACGTCTGAGGCCTGACCCTGGGGTACTCTGCTGTGTAGAGATCAGGCTGATGAGAAGGAACCAGCAAAGGAGACTGCAGAGTGAACAGAGAGGTAGGAGAACAACCACAAGAATGTAATGTCCTGGAAGTAAATGAAGAAAGTGTTTCAGGGAGAAGTATTTCATCAACAGTGTCAAACATTGCTGATAGGTCACGTGGGAATAAAATGGTTGAGAATTATACTGCTAGCTTTTATAATTAATGCCGTGAGGAATATTCTTGTGGATCTTGAAACTTGGTGGAGGCTTCTGATTTCCTTTGGATTACAATTCTAGAAATGTAAAGAAAGATCAAAGGGTTGGTTCAGGTTTAAGACTCTTGATGCAGACCCAGCCAGGATTCCCAGGAGGAAAATCCTACAGTCAGAAAGACCCCTCTGCTAGAAAGCGGAAAGGAGGTGAGAAGGCCAGGGGCTCTGGGCAACGGGGCTCTAGTCCACAATGAAATGACAAGGCCTATGCCATGAAAGTGGTTACAGGAGTAGAACACAGGTGAGGTGAGCAGTTCTAGCTTTGCAAAGGAAGAAGCCACTGGGCTCAGTACCTGGAGAGAAATGGGATGAGGGGAAAGAGAAGTCATGGATCATTCCAGGGTTTCAAACAAGGGCTGGCTGGCTAGGTAGGTGGTCGGCACAATAACCAAGGCAAGGAGAAGGAGTCTCAATGTGGAGTTCCTGGTTCCCTTTCCGATCTCCCTCCCTTCTAAGCAGCCAACAGGCTTATATCCCTGGAGCCAAGAGATGATGATGATGACAAACAGGTACACATCCTGTGTTCTACTTGGTATCTCTACAGGAATGTTCTGTCTTAAACTCCTCTTGCACAAAACCGAACTCCTGATATCTCCCTGGAGCCTGCTGTTCTCCAAGTCAGTAAATGGTAGTATCATCTACCCAGTCCCCAAATAAATGACTAAGCATCTTCATTGATTCCACTCTTTCTCTCATTCCAAATCACCTAACCATCACAAGTTTTATCTTCCTCCTAAATATACTTGATACAGCGAGTTTCCTGTGCTGTCCGATATAATAGCCACTAGCTACAAGAAGCCATTTTTTAAAAAAATTGAAGTATAGTTGATTTACAATGTTGTGTTTGTTTCAGATACACAGCAAAGTGATTCAGTTATATATGTACATAAGTTTTTTTCAGATTATTTTTCACTATTAGGTTATTTCAGGATACTGACTATTGTTGTGTTATACAGTAAATCCTTGCTGCTTATCTATTTTATGTATAGTAGTTTGTATCTGCTAATCCCACATTCTTAATTTATCCCTCCCCACTTTCCCATTTGGTAACCATAGGTTTGTTTTCTATGTCTGTGAGTCTGTTTCTGTTTTGTATATAGATTCACTTGTATTATTTTTTAGATTCCACATGTAAGTGATATCATACAATATTTATCTTTGTCTGACTTACTTCACTTAGTATGATATTCTACTAAACTACTACCTCATTGTAGTTTTAATTTGCATTTCTCTAATAATTAGCAATATTGAGAATCTTTTCATGTGCCTTTTGGCTGTCTGTATGTTGTCTTTGGAGAAAAGTCTGTTTAGGTCTTCTGCCCATTTTTTGATTGGATTGTTTATTTTTTTGTTATGAAGCTGTGTGAGCTGTTTGTATATTTTAGAAATTAGTCCCTTGTCAGTCTCATCATTTGCAAATATTTTCTCCCATTCCGTAGGTTGTCTTTTTGTTTTGTTTATAGTTTCCTTTGCTGTGCAAAAGCTTTTAAGTTTAATTAGGTCCCATTTGCTTATTTTTGCTTTTATTTCCATTACTCTACAATATGGATTGAAAAAAATATTGCTGAAATTTATATCAAAGAGTATTTTGCTTATGTTTTCCTCTAGGAGTTTGAGTATCTGGTGTTACATTAGGTCTTTAATCCATCTTGAGTTTATTTTTGTATATGATGTTAGAGAATGCTCTAATTTTATTCTTTTACATGTAGTTGTCCAGTTTTCCCAGCGCCACTTATTGAAGAGACTGTCTTTTCTCCATTGTGTAGTCCTACCTCTTTTGTCATAGATTAACTACTCATAAGTACATGGGTTTATTTCTGGGCAAATGAACATTTTAAAAATAGTTATATAGTTTTTGTTATTTTTGATTTTGGAGGAGGCTTATTGATACTACAAAAGTCCTAACTTTCACATAGCCAGACTGTAGTAGGCTCAATAATGGCCACCCAAAGATATAGAGACCTAATCCCTGGAACCTTTTTGAGAAGAAGATCTTTGTAGATGTGATTAAGTCCAGGATGTTGACGTAAGAAGATAATCCAAGATTATCCAAGTGGGCACTGAATCCCATCACAAATACCCTTATGAGAGAGAAGCAGACAGACACACAGAAAACAGGAGGAGACAGTGTGACCACAGAGGCAGAGATCAGAGTGATGTGGCCACAAAGCAAGGACTGCAGGCGCCGCAAACTGGAAGAGCTGAGGATGGATTCTTCCTTACAGACTTTGGAGAAAACATAGACCTCTCAACACCTTGATTTCATCCCAGTAAAACTAATGTTGAACTTCTGGCATCTAGAACTATAAGAAGATATATTTCTGTTTTAAGCTTTCAGCTTTGTGGTAATTTGCTACATCAGGCACAGGAAACAAATACACAGATCTACATGCTTTCAAAGTTTATGCTCCAAACCACTAGTATATAAAAAAAACTCTTCTCTTTTTAAAAAAATTAACCTATTATTTTAAAATAACTTTATATTTACAGAAAATAAATGTAAATCTTTGATTTACAGAGTACGGAGATTTCGCATAGCACAGAGACTTCCCATGTACTCCTCCTCCAGTTTCCCATATAGCTTGCATCTTACATGACTATGGTGCATTTGTCACAACTAAGAAACCATCCTCAGTACTTTCCTGTTAACTGTACTCTACACTTTATTTGGATTTCACTAGCTTTTCCACTAACATCCATTTTCTGTCCCAGGGTCCCATCCAAGATACTACGTTACATTTAGTCATCATGTTCCGTTAGTCTCCTCTGTGCTAGGGCAGTTTCTTAGACTTTCCTTGTTTTTCACGACCTTGACAGCTTTGAGGATTACTGGTTAGGTATTTTGTAGAATCTCTCTCAATTTAAGTTTGTCTGTTTTTCTCATGGTTAGATTGGAGTCATGGGTTTCAGTGAAGGATACCATAAAGGGGAAGTGTCCTTTCCATTTCATGATGTCAGGGGTACATGTGATCAATACGACTTTATCACCTTGAGTACCTGGCCATGGTAGTGTTTGCCAAGTTTCTCTCCCATGAAGTTACTTGCTTTTCCTCTCTTTCTACTCATTGAAAGCAAGTCACCAACTATAGCCCACACTCAAGGGGTGAATTAAGCGCCACATCTTGGAGGGAATAAATTATTTGGAATTCTTCTGTTAGGAAGATTTGTCTCTTCTCCCCCATTTTTTAAAATTTATTCAATCATTTATTCATGTCAGTATGTACTCACAGATATTTTAGTTTATATTTTGGTCTATGATCTGGTACTGTATTATTTCTTTTGTTGTTCAAATTGTTCCAGTTTTGATTACTGGGAGCTCTTTCAAGATGTTTTTTGTGTCCTTTTGACACCCATAGTTTTGCATCTTGGTTACACTAAGATGATTTCAAGTGGAACTCAGATGAACATTTTTTAAAGAGTTGTATATTTACTTTAATAGATGGTAGGAAAACATAATCTGCAGTCAAATTGGTGACTTCACAAATACCACTTAGGACAAGACTAATGTAGTGATGTGATGAATGAGCCAATTCACAGAGGCAGTAAGTGAAAACTGGTATGGATGGTACATAGGTATGGAGGAAGTTGTTAAGCTTATTAGAGAATGATTCAAGCTTGAGAAACTCTGTGCTAAAGCAGAATCAAGTCCCAAATTCAGGCAATGATGAGAACGATGAGGATTATGAGCAGCCTCTCTGGGGACCGCCCCCACACCCCGCAACAATCCAATCCCAGGGCTGTGCTGTCAACCAGACCTGCCTCAGTGCAGATGCATGCTGATGTTGATAAGGGTGGAACTGCGCGTGCCCAGGCCCGGGAGGGATGCTGCACAGCATCTGTTTCCCAAATGAGCTGCGTGGGTGGCTTGCAGCTCAGCACCATTCCCGCTAATGAGCTTGGAGCCTTTGGCCTAACAAACACGTTCCATGTCACAGGCCTGACATGTGATGTTTCCCAAGGAGAAGTGCCAGGAAAGCTTGTTTTTTTTACTTTTTTTCCTTGTTTCATCCTTGATCTGAGACAGGCAGAAAGACGTGGCAGAGTCAGCGGTCATATCTGGTACACCCCTGGCTCAGGGTCTTGTCTGGGGTCTCCAGGCCAGTCCTCCAGCCCCACTGAGGATGCTCAGCACTGAATTGGAGCATTTAGCTTGCCCCACCCTGCACGATCCTGAGCCCTAACCCAGGCTCTGAATCTGTCTCCTGGTTGAGCAGCCATACCCCAGAATCTCCGGCCTGATCTGAAATAGAAAGCCCTTCAAGAAAGAAGCCTTTTAATTTCCCTGCTTCTAATGTGAGCTGTGGGTGGCTGCAGGCTGGTGTGTGCTCAGGCCTCTAGACCCTCTATTGTGCCTTCTCAGGGAGCTCTGGAGTCACATGACCTGGGTTAGAATCATATCCTTCCTGAGAGCTAGGTAAGTTGCACAGCCTCTCATCTATAAAAGGAAGAAAATAATGATACTTGCTTCACAAAATCCCTGTGCAAATTAAATGAGACAATATACATAAAGTGTTTAGCACAGTGGCTGGCCCATGCTCAATAAATTCATCCATTTGTTTAACAATTACTGGTGTCTGCTATATGCTAGGCATAGTACTGGGTGCCAGGGAAACAGGTGAAAACAAGAAAGAAAAAAATAAACTGGCAAATTAATAAATAAGGTAAAGTATATAAAGCCAAATCCTGTGTACAGTGCCTTGCACATAGGAAGTACACAAAATGTTAATTTTTAGTAAAATAATGAGATATTGTGATGGATGAATAAAGGAAATAAGTAGGGTGATGCGATGATAACTGGAAGAAACCTTCTTGAAACAGGGAGGTTAGGAAACGTCCTCTAAAGAAATAATATTGGAACTGAGACCTATGAGATGAGAAGAAACTTTGCCAAGAGCCAGGTGAATGGCCTTCCAGGTAGAGGAAGCAGCATGTGTAAGGTCCCTGAGGTTGAGAAGAGCTTGAAGAGTGGAAAGAATAACAAGGAGGCCACTGTGGCTGGGATGTAATGACAGAGGGCAGCAGGCCATGGTAGGAAGTTTGGATTTTGTTCAAAGTGCAATAAAAAGCCACTGAAGGATGAAACAAGAGAATAACAAGATCTGATTTCTGATTAAAAGTTAACTCTGGCTTCTGTAGGGAGAATGGATTAGAAGGGAAGAGTAGTAGAAATAGTCAGAACAACAATTAAGAGGCTGTTAGAGTCATCCAGATTAGAGATATTACTGACTTGGCCTAGGTTATAGATTAGCACTGTCCTATGACTTTCTGTGATGGTGGAAATGTTCTACATCTGTGCTCATACAGTGACCCCTAGGCATCTGTGGCTCTTGAGCACTTGGAATGTGGCTAGTGCAGCTGAGGAATTGAACTTTAATTTCAGGTCATTTTAATTAATTACAATTTAAACAGCCTCCTGTAGTTAATTCCAAAATATGCAAACAGCTCATACAAAAAATATCAGCTTAATATCAAAAAAGCAAACAACTCAATCAAAAAATGGGCAGAAGACCTAAATAGACATTTCTCCAAAGAATACATACAGGCCAACAGGCACATGAAAAGATGCTCAATGTCTTTAATCATCAAAGAAATGCAAATCAAAACCACAATGAGGTATTGCCTCACACTAGTCAGAAGGGCTATCATCAGAAGTCTACAAATATAAGTGCTGGAGAGGGTATGGGGAAAAGAGAACCCTCCTACACTATTGGTGGGAATGTAAATTAGTGCAGCCACTATGGAGAACAGTATGGAGGTTCCTTAAAAAACTAAAAATATGATCAGCAATCCCACTCCTGGGCATATATCCAGAGAAAACTCCAACTGAAAAAGATACATGCACCCCAGTGTTCACAGCAGCACTATTTACAACAGCCAAGACATGGAAGCAACCCAAATGTCCATTGACAGACGATTGCTTTAAGATGATGTGGTGTATATGTGTGTGTATATATATATATATATATATATATATATATATATATATATAAAATGGAATATTATTACTCAGTCATAAAAATGAATGAAATATTGCCATTTGCAGCAACATGGGTGGACCTGGAGATTATCATACTAGGTGAAGTTAAGTCGGAAAGAGAAAGACAGATATATATCATTTATATATGGAATCTCAAAAATGATACAAGTGAACTTATATACAAACCAGAAAGAGACTCACAGACATAGAAAACAAACAATGGTTACCAAAGGGGAAAGGGGTGGTGAGAAGGGATAAATTAGGAGTTTGGGATTAACATATGCACACTACTATATATAAAATAGATAAACAACAAGGACCTACTGTATAGCATGGGGAACTATATTCAATAGCTTGTAATAATCTAAATGGAAAAGAAACTGAAAAAGTATATATATATACACACACACGTATGACTGAATCACTTTGCTGTACAGCTGAAACTAACACATTGTGAGTAACTATACTTTAATAAAATTTTTTTTTTAATTTTAATGTTCATTTGTGTTCCATCTAAAATCATCTTGATGCAACTAGTAGGACCCAAGCAACATTTTGCAAAACATCTGGTGCAAGAGACTGGTCTTAGAGGTTGAACAGACCTAAATTCTAAATCTGACTCCATTACACACAAGCTTGTGACCTTGGGTAAATCAGCATATTTTTGGGGAGGCATTCACATCTTCTGTATAAGAGAGTTGCTAAGCCCTGCCTAGAGGAATGCTGTCAGCACCCACAGACTACATAGCAGATGTTCAACAGATGTTCAGTCAACCTCCTCTTCATTCCCCCTCCACTTTATAGAGTACGTGACAGCTCACAAAATATTTTCTATACACAAAAACGTGTTTAATTGCCATAAAACTTCACCCTGTGAGATAAAGCCAAATTTTTCTTCCCATTATACAGACTGAGAAACTGAGACTGTTAATTGACTTAGCCTACATCACCCAACTAGAGGACTAGAGACAGCAGGTGCCTGAGGATATGGTGAGCAGGAGCTGAGAGGCAGTGTCTCTTTTAGATGGGGAAGGTTTGCCAGTCTGGTCCCTTGACTCATTTTCCTGACTTTCATTATCTTTCTGGCCTTTGTAGGCATTTGAATTTATGACCCATGATGTGTTTCAAACTCCTGGCTGACATTGCTGGAATTTGTTCAAAGATCTTTAAACTTGAAGCCCTGAGGCTGTGCTCATAGGGTTTCCCAGCAACAGCTTTCAGTGGCTTCTGGGTCCTGGCTTCTTTGATCTCACAGTCTTTCCCTTCTCTGAACTCAATGAGACAGACACATAGTTTGTCCTCTAGTTTGGCTAGGTTCCTGGTTCTGATGGCTCCTTATTGTGAATCCTTGAAGCAGAGGTTCAAAGAGGACCCTCATGCTGCAGGGCTCAGGACAGGGTTGGGTCCTGCTGAAGGGGGCTCATGCTCTGCCCTCGGAGGTCACAAGGAAAGGGCCAGAAGGTAGGTTGAGGGCCCAGGATCCAATGTTAGGAGTTAGACTGCCTGAGTTCCAATCCTGATTCCCCCACCTCACAATCCCCTTACTCTGGTCGAGTCACCAACCCTACTATGCTTCAGTTTCCTCATATGTAAAACGGAAATCATTATTATTTCCTCAGAGGAAAATTGTGAGGTTCAAGTGAATTACTGTACATGGTGCTGTTATTATAGCGCTTGGTTCAAGGTAAGTGTTTGCCCTAGTCATTATTAAGCCCAGAGAACCCTAAACACCCCTTTGTCTGAACTGTTTTCCCTTCTTGACGCGCCCCCTTTGCCTAGGGAAGTCTGATTCCTCCTGAGGGGCAGTGCAGGGTTATGGCGAGGCGCACAGGATGCAGACGTTCTGAGTCTCTGTCACTGTGTAGCTGTGTCGCCTGACGTGCGTCACTCCCAGTCTCCCAATCATCCCCATCTGTACAAGGGGATGACAAAAGCGCCCAGCCGCAGCCTCTGCCGCTGTGCGGAGCGCGGCCTGTCAATCTTCACCACACTACCATCACAGGGCCGGGACCTCCACTCCGCAGGCAGGGGACCAAGCGACCGCAGCTGGGTTCGCAGCTGCCATAGCAACGCCCAGAGGCTGCTGGGTGGGGAGAGGCGGGGCGGCCCTGTGCGAGAACGAGGCCCCGCCCAGAACGAGCCCCCGCCTCCAAGCTAGGCTCCGCCCAGAAGGAGGGCCCCGGGCCTCAGTCCCGGGAATCCACGGCATCCTGGGTGCTCCGACTGATTCAGTCAGTGCCTGACCAACTGCATCCGACCGACTGACTGTGTCTGACCAACCACAGACGCCATCACCGCCTGATAATCCGCGTCTGTCTGGCTGTGTCTGACTGAACACAGATTTCATGGGTGCCTGACGGACCAAGGCCGCGTGATCTGTCTGTCTGACCAGTTGACTGACTGCCCCTATCTGGCTGATGGCATCTGGGCCTGATGGGGCGTGTCTGACTGAGTCGATATAACTGCATCTGACTGATCAGACTCCATCTGTGCTCGACAAGCTGTATCTGACTGACCGAAGCCCTTTGTGACTGGCTGACCAGTTTACAGATTCCTCTGTGAGGGCCTTTTGACCCCAGCTCTGCTGAAGGGGCCAAGCGGACTGAGCCTGACCAGCTGATTCTGACTACACACAGGCCTGCGCATCTGCCCCAGTCTTCGGACTGGCTGGCCGACAAGCTGACTGGCTACCCTGACTGCATTGGCCTCACTACAGCCTCAGGGCCTGGTGGGGTCTGCCTGACTGGGCATCTGACAGGTAGGATCAGCCCACCTGATGTGTGGACTGACCACATCTGCCAGACTGTATGGCTGAGTTTGCTCACTGGCTGATTCTAACCGTATCTAAGGGATGGGGTTTAAATGACCGAGTCTGCCTGACTGTCCCTCCATGACCACTTCTGTCTGACTCAGTTTCACAGACAGTGTCAGGGTCTGGCTACACCTTCCTGACACCTGATAGCTGCCTCTTTTGCCTTCAATCATGTCAGTTGAGTCAGATTGCTGCCTGAAGTACAGCTGACCAATTGAGTCTGGCCCCTGAAATTCTCTCCCAAATGACCTCCTTCACTCCAGCTGCCCAATAAATGGCTTCTGATGTGTTGCTTGTGCGGGGGCCTGGGGCCTAGACATTTTCAGCTCTAAGTCTGGCCTTGGAGCATCCATAGCTCAGGCACCAACAGGGAGGGGAGCCCAGGACAGAAGCCTGTGGGGAGGGAGGCAGCAGGAGCAGGATCTGAGGCCACCTAGGAGGAAGCTGTGGAGGTCCTCATGGCCCCGAGCTCAGGCATCTAATTCTGTAACAGAGTCATCACCTTGAAGAGGTGGGCTGGTGTGGGTGCCACAATGCAAGATGCTGAAAACTGTTCCTCCATGTATGAGGGATGTCTCTGTCAGTTCCTCGCTGCTCTGCACAGGGGCATCCCGATCTCAGATCTCCTCCCGGATGTAAATCTTTCCCATGGTTTATGTGTGTGTGTTGTCTGTGTGTGTATGTGTGTGTGTTGGCCACATCAACTGCATGGAATGGAAGGAGGTTGTGTGCCAGAATAAAGAGAAAGGAAATACAGGGAATTAGAGGGAATTAAAAAATGTAAGCATGTCAAGTGCATGGGTGTGCTATGAATTATAGCTATTGCCATTAGTAGTAATAAATGAGAGCAGTGGACTAGCTTATCTCAATCGAGCTCTAGCATTCTGAGATGCTGCCTTTCCATTAATCACAGAGACCTAGCCGCCTCATTGATTTCATTATAAGCCAAGGGAGGAATGGGAGGAAATAAATAGCTCTGCTCCCAAGGGCTCTTAGCCTGCTGTAGACTGAGGTCTTAAACAACAGACATTTATTTCTCAAAGTTCTGAAGGTTAGAAAGTTCAAGATCAAGGTGCAGGTGGATTTGGTTCCTGGTGAGGCCCTTCTCCTGGCCTGCAGACAGCCGCCTACTCATGGTGTCCTCACATGGTGGAGAGAGTGAGCTCTGGTCTCTTCCACTTCTCATAAGGACACTAATCCCATCACGAGGGCTCCACTTGTAAAACCATCTCTAAACCTAATCACCTCCCAAAGGCCCTCACTCCACATACCATCACATTGGGGGTTAGGGCTTCAACATGTGAATTTTAGGAGGACACATTCAGTCCATAGCAGTTCTCACAGCATGAAGCTGGGTCTCAGCCAGTGTGGGCAGTGGAGCTTCCCCAGGGCAGGGGCTCCCAGGGGCTGGAAAAGAGGCAGCAACATGTGGCTTGGAGCCCTTGTACCTCATTTACTTATTCATTCGTTCACCAAGTATTTATTAATTACTCTGTAGCAGGCACTGTGCGGGGCCCTCATGGAGCTTAGACATATTGTCTCCAGGAAGCCTTTCCTGTCTCTCTCAGCTCTTGTCAAGGCCAGGTACTGAGTGCCAACTGCTTTCTTTCTGGACAATCTGCACAGCTGAAGGGGGAAGAGTACAGTGGTTCTCAAAGAGTGATCACACAGGGACTTGTTAGAAATGTACACTCCTGGGCCCCACCATAGATGAACCGAATCAGAAACTCTCTCTTTTAAAGAAACTGTTTATTTTTCCATCAATCTATTTCGGTTTTAAGAGTTTATGGAAGAACAGCTTCAGACCACTCAATGGTTGTTCTGACCCATTCAGTGACCTGAGCAGTGGGAGCTGTGGACCAGTCCTCAGTGGCGGGCTGAGTGTTCCAGTCTTCTGTTAGGAAAATACAAAAGGAAAAAAGCTATCAGCCCCATTCCCATAATATTTGTCACTCCACTCCATCAGCAATCTGCCTTGTGTTCCAACAGATTTCAAAGGACAACGACTAAGGACAGATCATTTCAAAAGCACCTGAAATCAATCTGTCATGTTATTAGCACAGTTATAGCACCCTGGGATGAAACCTTTTAATGCTAGTGTGTATGTGTGTGTGTGTGTGTATATACATACACTATGTATATATATATGTGTATGCATGTATATATGTATGTGTGTATACACACACACACACGTACAGCCATAGAGGTCATTAAAGATGGATTTAAAACATAGAAGTTCTAAGCCACCAGCCTGATGCACGTGGATCATGATACGTACCAGTAGGGAACTGCTGGACAGCCACAGAGGGCACCTGCACGCCTTCAGACTGGTCTGCCACCTCAGGTTGAGTAGCAGTGAACTCAGGAGCTGGAGTGGTCCATTCAAATCCTGCAATTCCTCCTTGGTCACAGCCTTTTCAGCTGCAGCCTGTTCTTACTTTTCAATCTCTTCAGTATCTCTGTAGAAGTAGAGATCAGGCATGACCTCCCGTGGGTGTTCACGGGAGAGGGTGTAGCACATGCTCAGAACCTCCCGGGCCAGCATCCACCATACCAGACCCGCTGAGTGAGCTCCCTTGTTGTTGCATGGGATGGCGATGTCCACATAGTGCTGGGGTGGGGGGTTGGTCTGTGTGACACGGCACAATGGTAAGCAGGTTAACATAAGATGCCTCTGTGAGAGGCTGGTGGTCAGCCCTGGGATCGGTAACCACCAGAAGTCTCAACTCGTGGAAGGGAGCCTGGATCTGGTTAGTGAGGGTTCCAGGAGTGAAGAGGCCAACAGTAGGAGTGGCTCCAGTGGCAGCAGCAAACTTCAGCACAGCTTGCTGGCCAGTATTCCTGGAGGCTATGACTCTGACATCAGCTGGGTTTTCAATGGCAACAATGGCACAAGCTGCCAACAGAAGCTTCTCCCAGGTTCTCTTCAGATTTATGATGTAGATGCCATGACTTTTCCTTTTGTAGATGTACCGCTCCATTTGGAGGTAGAGGTTGGTGCTGCCTAAGTGGGTTCCTGCTGCAAGGAATTTGAGGACATCCTCCTCCTTCATTTGCAGGACATCAAGGGCTCCAGACATTGTGAAAGTTTCTCTTTAGGTTACTGTGGGAATCTGGAACAATGCTATATGGAGCCCTGTCTGGGTAGTATGGAGAGGAATCAAAAACTCTTACGGTAGGACTCAGTAACCTAGGTTTTAACAGGCCCTCAGTGACATTGATGTGTGCTAAAGTTTGAGAACCGCTAGTGGAATGATTGCATGTGTTATCTCTGGTGTCAGACTGTCCATATTGGAATCTCAACTCTATTACACAGGAGCTTTGTGACTTTGTGCAAGTCAATGAATCTTTCTGTTCCTCGATTTTCTCATTTGCATAATCAGTGTAATTATGACTACTTTAAATGCTTGTTGTGAGTATTAAGTCATGTAAAGAGCTTAGCGCATAATTTCAATTCTAGGAATGTGTTCTCTAGACCTATCCCAGCATATGCTGAATGATGTACATTCAGGATATTCATTGATGCATAGTTTACAATAGAAAAGGAACACCCAAAATATCTATCCGTAGGGGACCAGTTTAATAAATCATGGTCCTGCCATACAAAGAATGATGCAGCTCTTTATATACACATATGAAAAGATCTCCAGAATTTTCGAGTTAAAAAAGCAAAGCAAGATGCAGAACAGTGTATATAGTAGGCTCCCATTTGTGTAAAGAAAAATATTCTATAGAATCTTTTTTTAAAATAAATTGGACTTTATTCAAATTTAAAACTTTGCTCTGTGAATAACAC
This sequence comes from Camelus ferus, assembly GCF_009834535.1. Lineage (NCBI taxonomy): Eukaryota > Metazoa > Chordata > Mammalia > Artiodactyla > Camelidae > Camelus > Camelus ferus. The sequence goes on from NC_045714.1 coordinate 38,643,760, forward strand.
TGTTAAAAGAATGAAAACACAAATTACCCACTGGAGAAAATATTTGTAAATCACATATCAGATAAAGGACTTGTATCCAGAATACACACCAAAAAACTCTTCAGATGCAACAAATTACACCCCCCAAATTTAAAAGGACAAAATATCTGAACAGACACCTCACCAAAAAGATACATAAATGGCAAATAAGCATAAGAAAAGATGCTCAACATCATCTGAGATTAGAAAAAAAGCAAATTAAAATGTCAGTGAAATATCAGTATATACTTATTAGGGCTAAAATCCAAAATAACCTTTACAATACCAATTATGAAAAATATTCTATGGAATCTTTATAAATGCATGGGGTATCTCTGAAAGGATACTCAGGATACAGTGGGAGAAGAAATAGGTGGCTGGAAAGAGAGAAACTTATTTTTACCATACATGAATCTCTATGTCTTAAAAGCTGCAGTATGTGCATGCATTTCCTAGTCACAAAAATGAAGTTTTTCAAAAAGTGGACTACTTAGCACAGTGCCTGCAAGCAGTGGTGGTGGCCATTCCACAGCTCTAAGCAGATGACTCATTGCCGAAATGCAGCCCAGAGGTGTCCAGGATGTGGCCACAGCCTCTCCTCCCTTCATTTTCTATAGTCCATGTTGCCCTATTAGAGAATCCATGCATTTTAGAGATGGAAGGGGCTTCAGGATTCTCAGTATAACCCTTTTATTTTAAAGATGAAGAAACCAAGCACCAGAGAGAGAGGCCATAACCAGCCCAGGGTTATCTAGAGGACTGGGGCTCAACCTAGGGCCTCTCTCATAACATCTTAAGATTAAGCTTTCAAAAGTTCTGGTTTCACCCCATCACTGCTCTGCTCAGAAACTATAAGGACTCCTCAATCTGGCTGTGAAGACCAGTTGTGGTTTAATTCCTAATGAAACTTTCCAGTCTTATTTCCTACCTTCTCATATATGAATTCTCTACCCTAGCTAAATAGGTCTCTTCATTAACCCCAAATGCTCCTGCTTTCTAGACACCACAACTTGCCAGTTCTGTGCTGTCTGTATGAAATACCTTTCTCCTTCCTGTTCATTTCTGGAGAGTCTACCTACACCCAGAGGCAGAATCACACCTAAATCACACTTCCTTTAGGAAGTCTTCCCTGATTACTCAAGCTCACAGAGCTCTCTTTTTCCTCAACTAATTTAAAAATTTCTTGTAAAACTTCTGCTTCTTCAGAGGGGAGTAGGATGGATCTCTGCTCCTTGAACAATGGGAAATGGACCAGGATAGAGTCAGTTCCTCATCCCAACACTCCATTTCTGGAGAAAATTGGGCAAATGAACTTGGCCCTCCTTATTGTCTCGGGGAAGCCCTGGGTGAGGATGCCACTGAGCCCGCCCAGAGCCAGGATCCTGTCTGCAGAAACTGCTGGGCCTGTTCCTACCCTGATGTTTACTTGGCCTGGAGGCCCAGTGTGATGAAACCTAGCCCTGTTTCTCAGCACCTTGGGAGGCCTCCCTCCAGGGTCCCTCTGTCCTCAGACAGTGGCCTTTTGTGGAGCAGAGGCGCAGGACTGAAAGTGGAGCTGCTGGAAACTCTGCCCTCCCCCCTGTCTCCAGCGGCCTCCACCGTCAGTCTTGGACCATCCTGTGCCTGGGTGGCCTCTGTTCAAGTCCATGGCTGGCGCTGGCAGAGTGAGGTAGGTCCTCCAGGCAGCCAGCTAGGCTGGGAGGGTGAGGAGGGGTCCTGCCAGGACAAAACAGCAGTCCATCCCTTAACTCCACAGAGGCTGCTTGCTTATAATGGAGCTCTCCAAAGAGGAGACTTGTCCCCTACAGGCCAGAGGGACATGTTCACCATCCCACCATTGCCAAATACCCCCTAAGATTTAGGGCTGGACCTCCTGATGTGGTTTGTCCCTTCTGCCCCTATTTCATTGGACCTAACACTTGTGGGTGAGGAAAAGGGTGGGAAGGCAGATTGGGAATCCTTAGATGTAATCCCAAACCTGGTGGGTAGGGGAAGGGCTAGTGACTAAAGGATGGTACAGGTGAAAGGGCACTCACTGGTCTGGGGTGGGGGCAGGAGGCCTTGAACTTGTTCCTGCTGAGCCACTGACTTGCTGGGTGACTAGAGCTAATTGCTTTCCATTTCTGTGCTCCTGTTTTTCGAGCTGTGCCTTACTTTCCCAGCTGCAAAATTATGGAGGCAGAGTAGATGAATGTCAAGGATTCTTGCAGTTCTGACTTTTCAAAATTCTGTGATCACAGGAAGGAAGGAAGAGCTGGGGGTGGGTTGGAGGTAGGTAACTGACACAATGCTCTCTGCCAGCAGTCACTAGGCAGCCTCTTCTCTGCCTCCAGGATCCCCTCTCTCCTCCATTTCTCCCCATCTTCTTCCCACCCAACTTGAGGGCTTCTTGGGATGAGATCTAGAAGCTGTTTAATTTAGATTTGTCTTCTATATTTTGCCCCCAGGGAGAGGGGACTGTGCACAGAGCAGGAAGGAGATCAGGAAATAAAAGAGAGAGGAAACTGAAGAGGTAGGAGTGGAATGGAGGGAAGTGTTGAAAGAGGCCTCAGGGAGAGATAAGAGAAAGGAAAAGGGAAGGGGTAGATGGTGAAGAGGGAAAGTAGAAGGGGGAGGAGGTAGGAGGGAGAGAAAAAGGGTGAAATGGGGTGGGGGAAAGAGGAAGGTATGAATGAAAGAGAAACACAGGAAGAGGGACTGTCGGAGAAGACGGCGGCTGGGCTAAATGCACACAGGTGGGAGCATCTCCAGGTTTTCTAGGACTACCAACAGTTCAGTTTGGCTGGCACGGCTGAGTGTGTGTAGGGAAGACAAAATTAGAACCAGACTGTAGAAGGTTTTGAATGCCAGGCTAACAACTTTGGACTTTACTATTTTCTGCTGCTCAAATCCCCTGTGATAAGCTGCGTGAGGCCCAGAGAAGCCTTTTCATTCATCCATCCATTCAACAAGGGACTATGTATCCCCACTCTGTATCCCCACACAACCTAACACAATATCTGCATGTAAGAGGTAGTCAGGAAATGCCTGGAAAAATTAAGCACTTGTACAAAAAGCAGAGCACTTGGAGAAAGCTGGAGTGGAGACCATCTCACAGAAGAGTAGAAGAATAACCATGGAGTAAGCTGGAAAGCGCTAGGCACCCCAAGAAAGGTCCACATAAGAGTTATGGGAGATCAGAGAGAAATGAGACAGCCCTTCCTGTTACCAACAGCAGGAAGTAGCAGGGAAGGTTGGAAGGGGCCAGTTTAGGTCATATACCCAGCTTTGAATTAATCCATGTGGCCAGGAAGATAGATCCCATTGAAGGATACAGAGTTCTCTATCTGAGTGAAGAGCCAAAAGTTCTCTAAAGAAAAGGGGGAGATTATTACAGAAGAAGGGAGATTAGAACCGGGTGTGGCTGTCACAGCCTGCTCTAGTGGGAAAAGGTGACACATGGAGGGGAGCAGGGATTAAGGTAGAGATCGGCACGAGATTGGTAGGAAGTGGAGGTAGAGGGTGAGACACATCATGCAGGGCCTCAGATAACAAGCCAAGGAGCTTGGCTTTGTCTCTTGAGCCAGAGAGGGTCCTTGTTGGAGCTGTGCTTTGGAAGAATTAATCAGGCCACCAAGGTATTGAATGGATTGGAGGCCAGAAGGCCAGGCACAGATGGGAAATTATTCCAGCATGTTCTCTGATAAAATCCATGTGAAAGATCTGTCACCCACATCAAGGTGCTTTACCCTGTAACTTTGTTTGTTTTTTGTTCTGCCCATTCTAGGATAGAGAGCTCAAAAGGACAGAGGGTCACCCCTCTGCCAAACAGGACTGCCCCTTCCTTCGCCCGGGGCCACAACCACTTTACCTGGGAAGTGGATGCTCCAGAAATTTACAGGGGCAGGTGAACACTCACCAAGTGTTTGCTCTTTGAAGATCATGAGCGGTTTCCAACCAAACTTCTGGAGAGCGGCAGGATCAGCAGCCCCCGTCTCCGGGAACCTGACGTCATGATGAGAGAAGCAGCTCTGAGGAATCTCACCAGGTACTTTTGAGTAGGTCTGTGGCCCAGAGTCTGCCATTGCCTTGTCCTAAGTATCTCCACAAAAGAAGACCCCGTTCATGGCCTAGTGGGGAGCGTAAGGTTTTGGAGTCAGACATCCCTGGCCTTGGCTCTCAGCTCTGCTCCCTTCTAGCTCTGGGACTTGGGGTGAGTTATGTAGGTTATCTGAGCCCTTCTTTCCCTGCATGTAAAATGGGGGTAGTAATCCCAACCACAGTCGTTGTGAGGGTTGAATAAGCTGATGCTAAACAGCACTTGGCACAGTGCCACACAAGCCACAGGTGCCGGGCACGTGTGAATGCCTATTCATTTTTTAGTAACAGAGATTTGTACTTACTACTAGAGCTAGAGGGGTCTTAGAAATTACTGGTCCAATCCTCTCATCCTACAGTGGTGAGAGGACCCCTGACGTCTAATCTAAGTCTTTCCTGTTGCAATATCTGCTGAGGCTGTCTTCACTAGAAGCAGAAAACTGATGTCCCTCCTACACAATCCTATACGAGCTCTATACCTGCCCATAAAAGGATAATTTGACTCCTTTTTCCCAAGAACATTTGCCTATCATTTGCTCTTTGCTCCGCCAAAGGTGTGATCGATCAACGCACCATATTCAAAGTGGGAGGATTGTCCTAGCAACACGGTAGACGAATCCTAAACAAATCCAGCAAGCCTGGAATATCTGAAGGATGCTGGTCATAATTATTCTTGGATAAGCTAAGAAATAAATACAATTACTTGTGTTTTTTTTTTCACTCTGGTTCGTTTTTTTAGGAATACAAGTTGTTATCTTTATTGTGGCAAAATATACAGAATGTGAAATTTACTATTTTAACTATTTTTAGTTATACAATTCTGACATTAAGTACATTCAGAATTGTTGTGTAGCTGTCACCATTATTTCCAGAACTTATTCATCCCAAATAGAAATTCTGTACCCGTTAAACAAACATTTAAAAAAATTTTAATAGGGGGAGGTAATTTGAGGTTTATTTATTTATTTTTCTAAACAGAGGTAAGGGGGATTGAACCCAGGACCTTGTGCATGCTAAGTATGCACTCTACTGCTTGGGCTATACCCTCCCCACCCTCTGTTTATCTATTTTATATGTAGTGTTTAGTTCTACTTTCTGTCTCCATTAATTTGCCTATTTTTAGAGAACTCATATAAGTGGAAGCACACACTATGTATCTGGCTTCTCTCACTTAGCATAATGTTTTCAAGGTTTATCCATGTTGTAGCATGTATCAGAATTTCATTCCTTTTTTTAAAAAACATCTTCATTGTGGTATGGTTCCTGTACAGTAAACTACACATATTTCAAATGTACAATTTGATGAATTTTGATAGATGTATACACCAATGAAACCATTCCCACAATCAAGAGAGCTAAAATGCTTTCACTCCCTAAAGGATTTCCAATTTATCCCTTCCTACCCACTTTACCCACTGGTAACCAACCATAAGTTTGTTCTCTATGTCTGTGAGTCTGTTTCTGTTTTGTGGGTAAGTTCATCTGTGTCTTTTTTTTTAGATTCCATGTCTGAAGTGATATCATATGGCATTTTTCTCTCTCTTTCTGGCTTAATTCACTTAGAATGACGATCTCTAGGTCCATCCATGTTGCTGCAAATGGCATTATTTTATTCTTTTTTATGGCTGAGTAGTATTCCATTATATATAATGCCTAACCATCTTCAAGCTGGGACACTGGCCTTCTCCTCCTGCCTTTGGACTGAGACTTGGATTGGAATTTATACTGTTGGCTCTCTGGGTCTCCAGCTTACAAATCACAGGTCCTGGGACTTATCAGCTTCCACAACCACATGAGTCAATTCCTTATACTAAACCTATCTGTCTATCTGCCTGTCTGTCTATGGATATGGACATAGATACACAGGATATATATCCTATTGGCTCTATTTCCATGGAGAACTCAGAGTAATACAATTTATGATTTTTATGTCTTGTTTAAGAAATTCTTCTCTACCCTGAGGTTTTAAAGATGATCATCTTTAATTACTTCTAAAGATTTTCAGTTTTTGCTTTTCGAATTTAGGTCTTTAATCCTACCGAAGGTTATTTTTGTATATGCGATGAGGTAGGAATCCAATTTTATTTTTTTCCAAATGAATAACCAATTGTTCAGTATCATTTTAAAAGTAATCCATCTGAATTAATTTTCCAGGGCTGTCGTAACAAATTACCACAAACTAGGTGGCTTAAAACAACAGAAATTTATTCTCTCACAGTTCAGGAGGTCAGAAGTACAAAATCAGTGTGTCGGCAGAATTGGTTCCTTTTGGAGACTCTGAGAGAAAAAACACCCAGTGCCTCTCTCTTGGCTTTGGGTGGTGGCAGCCATCCTTGGTGTTCCTTGGTTTGTAGACACATCACTCCAGTCTCTGCCTCCATCTTCACGTTGTTTTCTTCTCTGTGTCTCTGTGTGTCTTTTTTCTTATACGGACACCAGGCACTGTACTTAGGGCTGACTCTAAATCCAGGATGAGCTAATTTTGAGATCTTTGACTAATTATATCTATAAAGACCTTATTTCCCATAATCTCATAATCTGAGATTCTAGGTGGAAATGAATTTTGGGAGGGATGCTATTCAACCCATGACACCATCCTCCGCTATTCTTTTGCAAATATCATTTCTGTTGTGTAGCAAATGTCCATATATGTGTGGGCAGAGTGATCATTTTATAATGCAAATTTCTGATGAAATGGTTATACAGTTTTTACAAGATCATCCTTATTTAATCCTCACAACAGTTCTATGAAGGTAAGTACTACTAAAATCACAAAGTTATGCAGTTATGATGTGATAACAAACCACCCCCAAATCTCAGTGGCTTGCGTCACCAAATTTTCTCCCTCACGTTCCACATCAGTGCTGTGGGGCAGTTGTGGGTTGCCTGCAGCTCTGCTCTCGTGTCTTTTCATTCCAAGATCCAGGCTGAAGACCCCATCCAGGTCACACCATTCCAGTGGCAGAAATAAAAAGAGATTGATTTTAGACTGCAACATGCAATGGCTCTCCAAGTTTCTACCTAGAACTGGCACACATCTCTCCAGCTCCAATTCCATTGGCCGCAGGAAGTCATGTGGTCAGGCCTGACTTAGGGCTGGGGAAGTGTGCTCCTTCCTCTGTAGTCTCATGGCAACTGGCTAGAATGTGTAATCTTACTGGGAAGGGGGAGAGCAAATAAGAGGAGACAAACTCTCTCTCCCACAGAGGTTAAGTAACTTGCCCAAGGTGAAACAGCTGAGAAGGGGCAGAATCAGGATTCAAACTCAAGACAGTCTTTCTCCAAAGCCAGAGTGTACCCCATGCCTCCCTATTGCCTGCTAGATGGCGTGCAGATACATCTAAGTTTTAGGGCTCCTGCAGCCTGGAGCGCCCCTCTACCTCTGTGTGTTCAAGTCACCCTTTAATGCTCCACTCCGATCTCAACTCCGCTGTGAGCTTCTCTCCTCGGAATTAATCACCATGTGCCCCACTCACTCTTTACAAGTATTTCTTGCTCACTGTTTTATTCCCTCTGAAGGGTGGAATGCATTCTTACATGTCATGTGTCCCCTCTGCCCCCAGGCCTTGCCCAGTGTTCTCTAAAGATTTGCAATATTTGGGGATGAGATGAGTGGGGGGTCGGAGCTGCAGTCAGGCTGTTCTCCTGGGGATGAGAACACTCGGCCTACTTTTCCACAGCTCTAACCTAAGCTTAGCACCTGGTGCTCAGGTGACTGTCAGGTCAGCTTTGTGTGACTCACTCTGGAAGCCTTTGCACCAGCACCTCGAGGCCCTGGGCTGGGATGGGTGTGTGCTGGTGGTGATGAGGGAGGAGGTGGGAACTAACTTTTGCCTTTCAGAACTTCTTCCCTTTCCCCACTTAAGTCCTTTTCTTAAGTGATCTGGGCAAGTCCCTACCCATCAGGCCTAGGAGGACTGGGGAGGCCGTGGAAAGTTCAGGAGAAGGAGGAAAGCACTGCTGGGTCAGAGGAGAGGGAGAGAGTGCAGGGAAGAAAATAACTGCGCATGGAAAGACTTCACTGACTTGTCCAAGTGATTTAATCTAACCTCTCTGAGCTTCAGTTTTCCTGGCTGTGAACTGGAGACCATACTGACCTTGCCCGCTTTCCTAAGTTGTGGTAAAAATACATAGTAAAATACTGGAAGCCTTTAGGATTGCAGCCTTGACATCACAGACTTGTATTGCAATCCCTCTCATAAACTATGTGACTGTGGGAAAATTGCGAATCTCAGTGAACCATGGTGTCCTTGTCTATAAAATGAAGATACTAATCATAGCTACCTCTCAGGGTGAGAAAATTATGTAAGTAAAGTGCTTAGCACATAGTGCTCTATAGTCTTGGCTATTTCCGTATAAGTCGATGATACTTATTATTTAAGGAAAGGACCACACCTGGTGTCACCTGGGAACATTAAAAGGAAAGGGACAGAGTCTAACTTTTCCTAGAACCAATTGCTTCCTTTAGCCAAATATGAGGTGTGGCTCAAAGGAATGAGGAAGCAATTCAGGAGGTGACAGCACACAGAACACTGATTTTGAGGGAGGAGTAGAGAGGTTAGCTGACCCTCCCCAAGGCCCAGAGGTCCTTGACTCCTACCCCAAGCCCTGTGGTTGTAGTTAATTGAATCCTTCTTGTCCCTTCCAATCCAGTCACCAAGTCCTGGGGAGGTGGCCTCTGTAATAATAATGATAATATGAGACCAGTGATATTGTTTGAAGCTTACAAAGGCTGTCTAATACATTGGCCCAGCTATCCTGCATAATCTCTTTCCTATAAACAGAATCCAGAATCAGAAGGAACTTGGAGATTATTCTGCATTTCACAGATGGGGAAACTGAAATCCAGAGAAGGGAAAGGATTTACCCAAGACCCCACAATAAGTTACCAGCAGAGGCAGGACTAGAACCCGCAGCTCCGGACTTCCAGCCCAGGGCCAGTGTTCCTGTCACCACACACCTGTCCTTCCTTTCCATTCCCACTGCTATCCAACCTGTTCTCTTATCTTCAGGACCACTTTAGTGCTTCCTAACTGGGCCTCCCTGCCTCTCATCCCTTCAGATCAATTTGTTCTATACATACAGCCAGGTAATTGTCTGGAAGCATGGCCTTGCCTTTGTCTTGCTCTCCTAATAGAACTTGCTCATTTTTCAACTCGAAGGGTCATCTGATTACTGGTTCAGCCTCGAATTGAAGACCGAATCTTTCTTTGGATACATGTATTGGCCGGGAGTTCATCACTCCCAAGGTGGTCCGTTCCATTCTTGGATCGTGTCGACTGTTAGAGTTCTTTACAATAAGCTGAAATTCTCCTCCTGGATGTCCACCCACAAGAGCTGAGTAGAATTCTTTCACATTCATTGTTCAGCAAATTTGTAGTTAATGTTTAATGTGAGCCAGGTCCTGGGTGGATTAGGGGCTGAGGGAAACAGAAAGAGGAGTTAGACATGGATCCTTCCTCAGAGAGTAGGGATTAGGGGTTCGCAGTGTTTGGTTTTTTTAGACCTAAATAATAAGGAGAAAATCAAATCCCCTTTCTGTATGACAGCCCTTTGGATGTTTGGAGACAGCCACTAAATAGATCCTCCTTGTGCTTTCCCTTCTCCAGGATATTTAAATCACTCACCACACAACGTGGCATCAAGGTCTTCAGCATCCTGGTCTCCTCTAGACTGGCTCCAGTGTGAGTGGATGTACCGCTCAGAGCACGGGGCCCCCCCAGAGCTGAGCCTCATGGTCCAATTGTGATCAGCCTGGGGCAGCACAAAGCCTCTAACTGAGTTAGAACTGCAGAGGCTTGTTTCTGTTGATACAGCATATCATGTTCACTCTGCCCAGCTTCGTTCTTTTTTTCTTTCTTCCTTCCTTCCCTTCCTTCTTTTCTTTATTTTTTCTGCAGGCTCATTGCATTGTTGAGCTTGAGGTCAACTCAAGCCTTTAAGTCATTTTCATTGAAACTGCTCTGAATCTAGGTTCTTTCTAGCCTATATTTTAGGCACTTGTCCAACATGGCAGCCACTAGCCCCATGTGACAATAGACATATAAAGTACTTAAAATTAATTAAAATGAAAATTTTCGTTTCTCAGTTGTATGAACCACATTTTAAGTGCTCAACAGCCACAGGTGGCTAGTGGCGACTGTATCAGACAATGCAGATTTAGGACACTTCCATCTTCGTGGAAAGTTCCACGGGACTGCTCTGGTTTGGACTGAAGGGCAGGAGTTTACATTAATCCCATGTGACACCTCATCTTGTTAGTTCCAGCTCAGCCCCCAGGCTGCTGCGATCTTTTGGAAACTCATGTTGGTTTCCGGAGTGTTTGCGGGCCCTCCCAACTTCATGACAGCTGTAGATTTGATTAGAGTTTCATGCCTTCCTCTGCTTTATCTAAAACCACTGATAAAAATGCCCAGCAGAGCAGAGAGGGCAGCCGCCAAGCCCGGCGTGTGGTCCTGGGCACTGCAGCCTCACGTGGCAGTCATGCAGTAGTTTAACAGATGAGTCCTACAGATCAGGCCCTGTGTACCAGCAACGGGTACACACAGGGAGACAGTGGAAGGCAAGTAAAGTGTCCTGCTGTGCTGGAGGCTCTAGCAATTCAAATGCCCTTGCCCACGTTCAGCGCAGCTTCTGTGTGGCCCACGGTCGTGGTCGTTGAGTGCAGGCTTGGAAATCAGCTTCCTGGGTTTGGATCCTGGCTCTGCCACTTTATAAACTATGTAATGTCTTCATGTTTCAGTTTCCTATGTAGAAGGTGGGGATGAGAATAACCTCTATCCCACAGTGCTGTCATGGGATTAAATGAGTTAGTGCCAGTGAAGCTCTTAGAACAGTGCATGGAATATAGTAAGCACTCCGGATATGCTAGTTCTTATTAATTTTCCTGATTAACTATAACTTTCCTCCCTGGACAAGCCATGCTCAGTCCTGCTTCGGGGTCTCAGCTCCCTCACTTCTGCCCTCTCTTAGTTTGTGGAAGTCCTTCCAGGCCCAAACTAGGCCTCCCCTCCGTAATTTATGTTCTCAGCTGCTCACCTGGCACTTAGTGTCCTATACTGGAGAGCGACCAAAGAGAAGGACTTGAATAATTGCTGGGCTTTATTGTTGGCTCTGTGCTGTCTGCTGGAGAGACCTAGGAAAAGCGTTCCTCTATAAAATGGGGCTAATCACAACTGCCATATAGGACGCCGGTCATGGCTAAGTCAGACTAAGGTGAGAGTTCCTGCACTTAGGAGGCCTTTTCATCCAGTAAAACCTCTGAAAGTGCAAGACCCTTCCTTCTTCCTCCACGTCTCTGTGCTTTACTTAGTGTCTAACAAAGGAGGCCAGGATCATTATTCCCTGCATTTCTGGAGAGCCTGTTCCTGTCCCAGGAGCCCTGGTCAGGAATTCCCTCCGTTTCTTCTATGTAATGTGAATGCCTGATCGGTTCCGCACCTTCTCCTCGCTGCTATCTCGGGCTTGCTGAACTTGGATTAGTTCCTCCTTCTCTATACTGAAGTATAGAACTTCAGTCTATACTCAAAGTAGGACCTTAAAGGAGCGCCTGTAAGGGCCAGAGTAGTTATGACCCTAATTTAGACAAGCTCTTTACTTATATCGTGCCTGTGCCTGTGGAGGGTGGGCGTCGGGGCTCCGGCGCCAGGGGCCAGCCCTTGGAGAGCACCCCCGCCACCCCCCGAGGGTCCAAAGGTATTGCCACCCGAGAGAGAGCTGGAATGCGCGGCTCGATCTTCAGCGAGCTCCCGCCGCGGGAACAATGGGAGGGCGGCGGGGAGGCGGGTGGGCGTCGACCGGGTTCGGGCTGGAGGTGGAGAAGGCCGGCAAGCTGAGCGCCGGGCCCTGGGGTTAGCCCGGGGCACCGGGCCGGGAGCCGAGGCGTCCTAGCCAGTGAAAACCGAGGTCGGTGCCGGCAGGGACCCGGGAGGAGGCGGGGGCGGGGCCCGAACCCACCCGGCTGGGACGGGGAGGGCGAGGGGGCCTGGAGTGCGATCTCCTCTTTTTCGCCCCGCCGCTCGCTCGGTCTCGGAGCTCCGCGGCGGCTCAGGTAGGCGCCCGGCCCACGTGGGGAAGCGGACGGCGGGCCCTGAGCGCCAGGCGGGCTCGCGGGGCTCAGCCCCCTCCTCTCCTCCCCTCCCCGGGGGCTGGCGCGGCTCCTCCCGACGCGCGGCCCCGGCTCGGGCGGCTCCGGCGGCTCCGGCGGCTCCGGCAGCGGCGGCGCTCCTCCGGCTGCTCGCGGCCGCTGCTCGCTCGCTTGCTCACCCGTGGCTGCTGGGGTGGCCGGGATCGCCGCCTCCTCCTCGTGGGGAGCCGGCCTGGGCGGGGCGGAAGGGGGAGACCGGGTGAGGAGGGCGGGCGAGGAGGGGGCTGCTCCGCGGAAGAGAGAGAGGGAGCGAGCGAGGGAGCGAGCGAGCGAGCGGGGCATTTGTGCGCAGCTCGAGTACGCCTCGGAGCCCGCCGGGCGGCTGCCGGACGCACGGACCGAGGACAGACAGCGCCGGAAGCAGCGCCGCCGCCGCCAGGTTAGCCGCCCCAGCCGCCCTCCTCCGGGCCCCCGGGATCCCGCTGCGTCTGAGCCTGTGTGTGGGGAGGGTGATCGCTGAGGGCTCCGGGCTCGGTCCCCTGTCCTCGAGCACTGACAGGCCGGCGGGTAGGCTCCAGGGGGCTGGACACCACCGGGGCGGGAGGCGGGCGCCCGAGCCGGGAGCCCCAGGCCTTGGTTCTTGAGTCTTAGACTGTATGTGTGTCGGGGCCCACGTCGCCGTGTGTGTTGGGTGTGAGCGCGCGTGTGCCCGTGGCTCTGTGCAAGTGGATGATCGATGTGTGCGCGCGTGCATCTGTGCGCCTGGTGTGCAGTGTGTGTGTGGGGGAGTGTGTCCTGTATGTCTCCGCGCCTCTGGACTGGTTGGTGTGTGTGTGTGTTCGCGTGTGTCTATGCGTGAATGTATCTATGAGAGGGTGTGTCCGAATGTGTAGCTGAGTATGTGTACATTTGGATGAGGGTGTGTGCTGGTGGCTTCTCTGGTGACTGGATCCTCTGGCAGTGTGTGTGTGTGTGTGTGTGTGTGTGTGTGTGTGTGGCTTGTGAGCGCTAGTGTGACTCGTGTGTGCGCGTGTGAGGGCGAGTGTGCATCCGCGGAGCCCCTAGGAGCCCCCGTGTGCGTGTGCGCGGCTTTGTCTCTGCACTGCCGGGAGGAAGGGGTGGCGGCGGCGGCCGAGGCGCTGCCGTCGCCGGGAGCCGGGCACCTGGCCGGGACGGAGGGTGGCGGCGGTGGCGGCGGGAGCGTCCCCGCTGGGCCTAGACTCCCTACCGGCAGGTGGGCGGCCACACCCCGGGGGGCCAGAGGGAGGCGGGCTGACAGCGGAGCCCGAGTACCCGGCGGAGCCGGAGCGGAGGGCGTGTCCTGCCTGGAGCCGTGGTGTGTGTGGTGGTGTGGAGGAGCGTATGGGTGTGGGTGGTGGTGGCGACCACAGACGTCCCCAGGCTGGTGACCCAGTCGGTTCAGGGATCCATTTCCTGTCGTGGCGCAGGGACCGTCGCCCAAAGCCAGACCGGGCCTGGCCAGGTCAGCCGCACTCCCACCCTCACCCCTGCCTGCTCCCATGGGTAGAGCTGCACCTTAGGTGCCCAGAAAGGGGGAGGGAGAACCACTCTCTTAAAGGGCCAGTGCCTCTGCTCCAAGGAATCCACCCCCCTCAGGAGACCTCTACTTTGAGAGAGGTCCCTGGGTGTGTCTTACCCCTTCCCCCGTGTATTGGTGCGGTGCATGCATTACGAGATGTATAGTCTGTGTGCGTGTGTGTGTTCTCTCTGTGTTTCTTGTACATTTGGGGGCAGAGGTGTATTTTATCAGCCTATGTGTATGTCTTTTATAAATTTGGGTATATTTGTTTTTATGTACACATAGCTGTTTGTATATTAGTGAGTCTGTGCATGTGGGTTTGCAAGAGAAGCGGCATTTTGCTGCCAATTGGAATAAGACAAAACAATTCTGTCCAGGGCCACCCTATTTTAGAAAAACTAGGTGAAAAGGTAGTTTGGAAATTCAGCCCCTGGCTTTGTGGGTTTCAGATGCTGGTACTGAAATGTAGATAGATTGGAATTATACTGGATATGAGGATAGAAACTGAGACTCTTACAAGAGGAAGGAAGTGTTCTGGAAGAAGGCGGTCCAAGTGTAAGAATTCACCCTCCACTTCCAGTTCTTCTTTCCTAGAACTTCACCCCCCCTCCCACTGCCCAGCCTGCCAGGATCAGTGCACAACAGTGTAAAGGGAGGGAGCTGGGAGTGTGAAAGGAAGGAGGGTGGATGGGTGATAGGATTGGGGGCCAACAGCAGATTTCTGCAATTTAAAAAATTGTTTCCTTGCTGAAGGCAGCAGAAGCTGGGGAAAGCTGAGCTTGCTGTCCCCTTCCCTAAATCCCTTTCCTGGTCTGGAGCTCAGGAGCCCTGGGAATTTGATCCAGGGGTCTCCTTTTCACTTTGGTTAAACCTTTCATGTGTTTACCTGTTCACTCAACACATTATTATGGAGTTTCTCTTATGCAAGAGTCTAAACCCTCTAAGCCTCAGTTCCCCTGGCTGAGCAGCTGGTAGGCTGGATTCTGGGATTTTGAGGCCCCCTCCTGTTCTCAGAGTGCTATCCTTTGTCTTGTTGTTACCCAGATTTAGGAATCTACCCTTCTAGCCCCCAAAGATCCTGGCCATGGTCCCCATTCACCACTCCTCCTTGTCCCTATATAGTCTATTCTGGAGCAGTGGTTCTCAAAGTATGGTTACCCCACCAGCCGCAGCAGGGTCACCTGGGATCTTGTTAGAAATGCAAATTCTTGGGCTTCTCGCTGGATCTACTGAATCAACACCTCTTGGGGTGGAGCCCAGTAGCCCATGTTTTAACAAACACAGGTGATTCTAATGTGCTCTAGAGCTCAAGAGAGGTGACAACAGGGAGCTGGAACCTCCTATAGGATGAAACACCTGGAAAGTGTCTCCTGTCCCCTTCTACACACATACTTGAAGTAGCTGACAGCCCTGACCTGGCAAGTAGAGGTTCTGGCTTCAAGTCCCAGGTCTTCCTTGTGATCTTGGACAGATCACTCCTTCACTGAATAATGCAATGACTTGTTGACAGTGTCTGCTCTGGGCCAGGTTCTGAGCAAGGGATCTCCCTGCTTGTCTTAGTTTCTCCACTTCTTACGTTGATCTACAAGACCCGCAAGATTGAGTCCCTGCCTGCCTCTCTCGAAACTGGTCACTCTTGCCTTCTTTTAGTTCATCCAAGCACCATGAGCTCTTTTGCCTCTGGGATTTTGCACATGCTGTTCCTTCTGTCTACCACACTCTTCTCGTGCTTCTTATCTTGGTTAATGCCCACTGTTCAGATTTCAGCTCAAGAATCACTTTCTTAGAGGAGCCTTTGCCAACAACTCCTTAGGATAAGTCAATTTTTCCTATACATTCTTATAGCTCCCCATATTTCATGGCACTTATGAAAATTTATAATCATACATGAACTTGTCAGTTGTTTGTCTGTTTCCCCTCACTGGATTGCAAATGCCATCTGGGCAGGCACTTGCTAATCAGGCTTCCTTGTGTCCCCACACAGGGTCTGGCTTATGATTGGTGTTCCATAAATTTGTTGAATGGATGTCTTTATAAAGTGAGAGATTAAATGATACCCAAAGTGTCCTCTAAAGACTTGACACTGTAATATTTAAGCAAACCTCAGACCTTTTTGAAGCAGATTTCTTTCTCTTTTTTACTGCTACATCGCCTAGCCATAGATTTGAGCCCCAACTGTGTGCCCAGGCCCATGCTGGGCTCTGCTCTAGGGGAGGCAGGAAAAAGCTCTTCAGGAAATACAACCTGCCTTGTTTTCCCTGTCCTCCTGGATTTAAGATCCTGCGAGAATGAGATGAGGAAGAACAATGAATAAGGAATCTTATTAGATGCCTTGATAGATTCCTGTGGGTGAGTCACTTTTCCTTTCTTCTTGCTTGTTTCTTCTTCTGTACAAGGAGAGTATTAGGGTGGCTGGTGTACCTAACATTGGTTACTAGTGCTGGCTCCAGAGTATGTAGCACTGGCTTTGCCACAAACTAGTTGGGTGGACTTGGGCAAGTGACTTCGTCTCTTCATTTCCTCGCTTGTAAAACAAGACCAATAAAAGTATCTGTTCCAAAGGGTTGTTTTGAGAATGAAATGAGGTAACAAACATGGAATGCTTCGCACAGTGTAAATGTTTGGTAAATGTTGGCAATTATTACTGTTATGGCTACTCCACAGTTCATTCTTGAAGGCCTTTGTACCGGGCCCTAGGCCTACAGAGGCAGAAATGAATACGGCAGTGTTCACGGGCTGGGCGGTGGGGGCAGACGTGTAAAGATGTACAATGTACAAGGTGCCAGGGTGTGGCTGTTCATGGAGGAAAAGGCTTCATGGAGGAGACAGATGGTGTTGGGCTGGATTTTATTTTCCAGGTAGTTGGAGCAGCATGAGCAAAGGCACCATGGCTTGTTAGGGGAAATCCACATGGTTCCATGTGGTTGCAGGAAGAGGTGGGGTGAGTGGCTGGAGATGAAAAAGAAGTATGAGGTCAGATCTGGCACAGGCCGAAGAGTTTGAGTCCTGCAGGTGGTAGGGTGCTAGGGAAGAAGATTAAGCCAGCCTGGAAGGATCAGATTTGCATTTCAAAAACACAGTTCTCCAGGTGGTGGTAGAGGTTGGCCTGGGTGGTAGGGGAGGATCCTGTTGACCTGGAGACCGGCTCAGAGGGTACTTATTTGCATAATGGGAGGAGCCAGTAGGGTGGAGCGAGACCTGGAACATGAAAGAAGCACAGATGATGAACTTCAGGCCAGTCTGGGCTAGGGAAGTGAAGGAGAGATGAGAATGACTTCTCCCTGGGCCCCAAGATCTTATTAACCTCTAAGGCTGCCTAATGAGTGGGAATCTGAACATTGGAATTTAAGAGTCCCAGGTCTGCTGCTCAATGGACTCACAGTGTATTAATTTTCTAGGGCTGCTTGATGAAATACCACAATCTGGGTGGCTGAAAAAAAGGCAGAAATTTATTCTCTCGCAGCCTGAAGCGAGAAGTCAGAAATCAGGATGTCGGCAAAGTTGGGTCCTTCTGAGGGCTCTGAGAGGGAAGTCTGTTCCACAGCCCAATCCTAGCTTCTGGGGGAGGCCAGCAATCCTTGGAGCTCCTTGACTTACAGTTGTCTCTGCCTCCAGCTGTCTCTGCCTCTGTTGTCACGTGGCTGTCTCCGCTTCCTCCCTGTCTGTCTATGTCATCTCCTTTTCTTATAAGGACACCAGTCATATTGAGTTTAAGACCCATCCATACCCAGTATGACCTCCTTTATTTTTACTAATTGTTCTGCAAAGACTCTATTTCCAAATAAGGTCACATTCTGAGCTTCTGTGTAGATGTGAATTTTGGGGAGTGGGGGACACTATTCAACTGGTACATACAAGAAGGTGTAAAAGACTGCAAGCCTTGGGATCCCACAAGCCCAGGTCCCAATCCAAGCTTTTGCAGTGGAAGAGCCATGAGGCTTAGGGTAAATCAGTTGCTTTTTCTCAGTCTCAGTGTCCTCGTCTCTGAAATGGGGATTGTAGCACCTGCAGTGCTGTGTTGGGGTGGTGAGACTTGGTCAAGAGAGCAGATGTGAGTGAGCCCGGTGACGTGGCACACAGCAGGCCCCCAATAATGATTACTTCCTCTTTGACTCCCCCTTCTCTGCACTTAGTAGTCCAGACCAGACACTTAAATCTTGCTTCACTTTCCTTATCTGCCAAATATGAATAATTATCATCCAGTTCTACCTACTTCACCAGATTGTGAATCCCGGGGAATAATGAGAAAGCTCTTTGTAAATTGCTTTAGAGTTTGTTGCTGTGATTTTTAATTATAATCGTCATCATCATAATAACCCTTGGCCATTGCCACATCCGCTGCCTTCCCAGCAGAGCCCAGCCCGGCCCACTCCTCTTCTGAGGCAAGTCCTCTTTGCCTCTTTGCGCTTGAAGATATCCTATCAAGGGAGGTATCCTACCAGCAGGGTAGCTGCTGTCAGAGTTGGGAGAACCTTAGAGGTGGCCCTTGCCCTCCATCGGCCCCATTAGGCAGAGGAGGGAAACTTGCTCTGAGAGAAGTGACACCCCGAAGGTCACATAGCTGGCAGGTGGCAATTGGAACATCTTGTTTGTGGTTCCCGTTTACCGTCAGAATGGTACTTTTTTCCTACTGGCAACTGGAGCCCCAGAAGCAGGGCCTTGGGACAGGTAGAGGCCTGGCGGGGGGCGGGAGGTGGGGATCCAGAGGAGAGAGCCCTGCTGAGTCAGGATCAGAATCTCAAGTAAGGGGGTCCCTGAGCCCTGAGTGAGAGAGCAGTGTCTCCACAGGCTGAATGGGCAGCTCATTTTGTCCTCAGCCTTGCTCTGGCCACCCCTGCCTGCCCCAGTGGGAGGAGGCCGCCATGGGCGGGCTGCAGCCAAGTGGGAGCCAGAGCCTGGAGGTAACCCAAGGCTTCAATGTCCCTGCTGACAGCCGGGGCGGTGATTCTCAGCAGGCTGTGTCCCTCTATGTCTTCCCTTGGTGGGCCTAGGGAAGGTTCTGGAAAGGAGAGAAGGCTTATCCTATCTTGGCAGTTTCCCTGAAGCCGTCTTCCTTTCCCTCAGGCTGGGGAGCCAGCCCCCTCCTCACCCTTCGGTTTTCCTTTCCCTTCCTGCCTCCTCAGCTCAGTTCTCTCTCACTCCCTTCTCCTGTCTTCCCCTCCTCTGTCTCCCCATCATCTCTCCAGATTAAAGGTCTAAAGATAAAGCCTCCAGACCCAGTGCAGGTGGGGGGTTTGAGGGTTACTTGAGGCCACCTAAGAATTAGACAGCCTGGAGTCTTCGTCGGAGGCTCCCTCTGGTGACCGAGAAACCACTGCTTACGTTTATTGGCTTACTATGTGCCAGGCCCCGTGCTAAGCGCTTTACACTCCTTATGTCTTTTAATCCTTGCAGCTACCCCGAGAGGCAGAGATTATGACCCCCGTTTTATTAAAGGACGCTAAATAACTTCCCCAAGGCCCACCACGTCCTCAGCCAGCAAGAGCTACAGCTGGGACTTAAATCCGGATCTCTCCAAAGCCCACTGGTGCTCTTGAGTCTTTCGTGTACGACCCCAAATGGAGCCTGCAAGAAGGTTTAGGGTCCATGGAAGGATGCACCTGTGCTCAAATCTGGAGAACCAGTTCTAGCTCAGAGAGGAGGGTCTCCAGTCCAGGTCTCCTGCTTCTCAAGCCTGTGCTGCCATCCCCTCAGGGACTGGCCTTCCTACAGGGAAGGACAGGGCTCTGAGCCCGTCTGGCTCCAGGCAGCTGCCCAACTATGGGAGAGATGCAGCATAAGGGGCAAGTGACAGGACAGGACTGAAGGCACTTGGCTTTTTTCCCAAATGTCACCGGCCAACTTAGTTTTTCACTGATAGTCTTGAGTCTCCCATTTAAATAACCTGATCATCTGCAAAGAGTGATAGTTTTATCTCTTCAAAAGGGTGCTTGGGGGCTTGGAGGTCCTCTGTCAGGCTCAGTGATGGGTGGAGGGGAGGGAGGCAGAGGCTGGAACCAGGAAATCTGGGTTTGGGAGCGTACTTGTGCTGGTAAGGAAAAGGAAGGAGCCAGACGTGGTGGAGGGCCAGAGCAAGACAGTCTGGAGGGAGGAAAAGCCTTTAGGCTGGAGTTGATAGGAACCCTCACCCCAAGTTCAGCCCAGGAGTCCAGACACCCTCCCAGGCAGGGCTGCTAATCTGAGTGTCGTTTCAGAATGTGACTGGCTGCAGTCGGTTTGCTGAGCCTCCTCGCACCCCCACCATGACCGTGACCATGGTCAGGTGAGCAGGTGTCTTAACCAGGAGGGACCTTGATTAATGAGCAGTGGCTTTAAAACTTCTAGCCACGGAGCCCTCTCTACATTCAATATGTGAACCAGCTAATAGGAGAGCGGCTCAGCAGCCTGGAATCAGCCTGTCTTAATAGGTGCCTGTTGAGGTGACTGGACACAGGACTCTCAGATTACCCTGGGGATCACTGGTCTTAGATGTTTGTGAACTTCTGAAATGACACACACAATCTTCAGAGTGTTCCCTGTCCTCAGGGGAGGATTCATAGGCACCCTCTGAGTCTTTGAGTCACAAGCCACAAAAGTTGAGAGCTGCCGGCTTCAGGGCTGTTTTATTGAGTGGGAGCCTCATGACTGGAGAAAGGTCGCTGGGAGGTAATGGCAGAGTCAGGCTTTGAAGGCAGATCTCTCCCACCTTTCAGCACATTACTGGTTTTGCTATGAGGATGCTGAGGTACTGGGAACCAGTCTCTTCCCTTGTCTGAGCCTCATGTTTTCCAGCTGTAAAATGAGGTGGGACAGGATAAGCCCAAGGTCCCGGAGCTTTGATCTGTAGTTCTGGAAGCCAGGTCTCCTGCTGCCCAGTTCACATTCTTCGCCCCTTTCCACACTGCCTCCCCAGCTTCACCCACTTCTGATGAGACCACTTCTTCTCTCTAGTGTCTCCCATCTTCAGAGATTCTATACAGAGCCTGGATTCTGGCCCCTTGAGACCCTCCTGTCAAGCCACGTGCCCAGGCACTCGGCCCTTTCTCCCTTTCCACGCCCATTCACCAAAATGAACCAGGTGCCTGTGAGTCTGGGGACACTCATGGTGGCTGCTCTTCAGGGCCAGGCACCTGGACCAGTGCCAAGGGAGGGGCTTGCAGAATGTGCTTGCTGTGGTTCCTGGGACACACCCAGTGCTTACCTGTGTCTTTGCCCCAGCTTCCTGGGTTCCTTTCTGCCAGGAATGCCACCCCCCACCTTGCCTTCCCCAGTCACTGTTGAAATCCTGCCTGCCTTGTCAAAGCTCAGCTCAGATGCCAACCTCTGTCCTCCAAAGCCTTGTGAGCCCTCCTCTCCCTCCCCCACAATGAGATTTGTCTTTCCCTCCTCTGCATTCCCTTAGCAGCTTATCTGTTTCCCTCTGGGGACAAGTTCTGCTTGGTCTTCTGCTTTATCCTGGGATGTGGCTTGCCTCTCTTGCTAGATTGTGAGCACCAGATGTCTTCTGTGTCATTTTGTGCTCCCCAGCACCTAGCATAGAGCTTTGCATAGAACCAATACTTAGTAGAAGGTTATTAAGTTTTATTTGTCAAATCTGCCTCTGGCTCTGGGCTGGTTTCTCTGGAGCCCCCGTGGCCCTTTCACTGGCAAGTCACAACTCCTCACACAGCCCCTCCTTTATTTGTAGATTGGAGGAGGCCAAGTAGGGCAGTAGGTAAGAACTTAAATCCCAGTCTTGACTCTACCACTTCTTGGCTGTGTGACCTTGGGCAAATCACTTCATCTCTCTGAGCCTCAGTTTCCTCAGTTTAAGACAACAGGGTAGGAATGACAAGTCTATTGGAGACTAGGCAGGATTTACTGAAATGATACATGTAAAATGCTGAGATCTCAGCATTGTAAAGAATAAATGGTCAATAAACAATTATAATTAATTATTTTTCAGTTAATGGTTATTATCGTTGTTTCAGCAGACACCTACTGTGTTCTCATCGTGCTAGGGAGCAGGGGTGAGGGACAGAGAAAAATCATTGTAGGAGTTCCTTGGTCTGCAGAGTCTTAAGGTCAAGTAGGGCTGGTAAGACTGTACTATGAGGAGTGGTCTGGTGGAGACATGGCTGAGTGAGTTGAAGAGTGAGTTGAAGAGTTAGTGATCAATGTCAACTCTGTGCTGGAGAAAATATTTGAGCAGGATGGGCAGGAAGCAGGAGGGGGCGAGGCAGGGTTGGGGGGAGGCAGAAAGACAGGTATTTCCCTCTGAGGTAAAGGAGGAGAGCACCCAACCGGAGATGGGAGAGTTGGGTGCATGCTTGGAGAGTTGCAGAAAGGATGCAGGGAAGAGCAGAGTGGAAGCAGAGGCTGCTTGAGAATCTCCACTTAGGAGGGCCTTAGGGTCAACACCCCAGAGGGAGGGGGAGCTTCAAGCTTTGTTTTGCCAAGAAAAATTTAAGGGTGTGGTAGCTCACACTGCCGCTACTGAGAAAGACAGAGAGAAGACTGGAAAGGTAGGGCAGAAACAGAAATTGGGGTTTTCTGGCAGAGGAAGTAGGGACCTGTGAACATGGAGGGCCTTTGTCCCTCTGCCCAGGCTTGAGCTGAGAATGGTCCTGGTTAGCTGCAGCTCCAGGCCTCTGCAGGCTTGTCTTGAAGTCTATCCCATCACATATCAAGGCTGCCTGTTTACTGGGCCAACATCTGAACTCTGGTCTGTCTGAACTTAAAACACAGCTTGATCTCAGAAATGTCAGAATCTCTAAATGTCAGATGAAGTGATCTATTAATCCACCCCTCACCCGTACACTACACAAGTGTGAAGCAGAGGTCCAGAAGGGTGAGCCCCCACCCAAGAACGCCGAGTGAACTGGCCGCAGTGAGTTCAGAGCCAGCCTGGGGTGGGCTGTGGTCCTAGGCTTGTGTGAGGAGCTGGGGGATGAGGGTGAGGAGCGGGCCCAAGGAGGGGTGTAAATGACAAGCAAATGCCAAATTAGGAGCAGTCTGTTACCAGGGTGTGTGCGTGATCCCAGGTGAGTGGGACGTGAGTGGGCTGGAGTCGTCATCATTCCGGGCTTTCCTTCCCGGAAAGGAAAAAGGGCCACATAGGTGGGATCCAGGGGAATATTGGGATGTGGGGGAGTTCAGGGGGTGGCCTGAGAAGAGGAGGCTGTTGCCAAGCAGCAAGAGACATGACTGTATTACAGTGGCACAGAACATCCCAGCATCTTGGGCCTGGCCATGTACAGCCCGGTACATGATACCATAGTGTTATCTGTCACCCCTTGTTTATGGGGATAATGAGGGCTACAGTGGTCACAGCAAGGAAGAGCAGCCCCAGGGCTGGGGGACTTCAAAGCCTTTTCATGGCATGTCCTGGGTGGCTGCCCTCCCTGTCCTTAGCCCAGCTTGGTCTCAGCAAGGACCCAGGACAAGTCAACTTTTGCCTTCACTTCTCTTCCATCAGTCTGCGCATCTGTCTGGACCATTTAATTCCAGTTCACCCCAACCCCTTATTCATTAATTACAAATATCTATTGAGCACCTACTGTGTGCCAGGCACTTCCCCTGCCCTTCTGAAACTTAGGCCATCACCCCTTAGCTGTCCCACACTGGTAGGTTGGGACCGGAAGGAGGAGGTAGGGGCCTTCACTAACACCCCCTTTCTCCCTTCACACCAACCCCTTCCCCTCTATCTCCCTCCAAGTCCCCTTACCCCTAGATGGGACTTTTGGCTGGAATTGCCTTCTCCTGAAATGGAAACCAATCAGAGTTAATTGTTAAACCTAATAGCTGGAGAGAGTTTCACCCTGCTAGGCTGGTGGGAGGGGGCTGAGAGCTAGCCGTGCTCTGAGGACCTGAGGAGAGGGGTGGAGCCACCCAGGTTCTTCTGGCCGGGTACCTGCCACCTTTTCCCTACTCTGGAATCTGCCTCCAGGGCCTGCTCCTCCCCTCCTCCAGGGGGTGGGGGGTGGACTGCCTCTTGGACCCTTTCCCTTGACTCCAGCTGAGGTGACCCTGAGATGTGAGTACAGGCTCTGGCCCTAGTCCAAGGGCCTTGGGTGAATGTTCTTGGGCGAGATGTGGGGGAGGGCACGGCGCCAAGCCCCAGGGACCCACCCAGAGGGCAGGCAGCCAGAGGACCTTGCTGGCTTTGCCTCATTTCGGGTAGGGGGGAGGGGGGAGGTAGGAACATACCGCAGCGGCCTAAGCCCTCTGGACAGGACCGCCACCCAGTGCAGTCCATGCCGTTTGCTTCCCTTTTACCCTCTTCACTGGGTGTCCTCTTAGGGGCCATTCTCTGCCACTAGTCTCGGGGAGGAGGGACTAGTGGCAAAGGCTTACTTATTCCCCTAGAAGGTTGAGCCCCTGACCAGTCACCTGCCAAGCTTTAGGGACAGAGCTTAAACTTCCAAGTCAGATAGGCTGTGGGTCAAAACTGGGTGACCTTGGGGAGGTGGCCCACCTCTCTGAGCCATCTTGGCATCCTCCGAGCAATGGGTCCTCTGATCCCTTTGTCCCCAGCACTGTGAGTATAAAGGCACAAGAGACGGATATTAATATTAGGCATAGTAGGGGGCTGGAATGAGTAGATCCCATCCTATTGACATTCAGCTTTACTTTGGGAGGCTGGCTTTGGCTTAGGGCTCTAAGAACTTGACTGTTAGAGCTATGCTGCCCCATACAGTAGCCACTAGCCACATGTGGCTACTGAGCATGTGAAATGTGGCTAGTGCCACCAAGGAATAGAACTTGTAATCTTACTTAATTTTAATTAATTTAAAAATGGAAAGAATTCTTCATTCAGTTACTGGAAGACTTCTATGTATGTTTGTGAACTTAGCTTTGTGAAAACACTTCTTCAATGGTAAAGTCTAAGAGGATCTAAATACCTAATGAAAATTCAGTGTCAGAATTGAGATGTGCTCTCAGTGTAAGGTGTCTGTCCACTGGATTTAGGAGACAGGATGGAAAAAAGAAAAGAATGTAAAATATGTCAGTAATATTTTTGTAGTGATTTCATGTTAAATAAATATACTATTAAAATCAATTTCACCCATTCCTTTATACTTTTTAAAATGTGGCTACAGGAAAGTTGTAAATTATATATTTGGCCATCATTATATTTTGATTGGATGGTGCTGTTTTAGCCACAGAGTTGAGTTGGACACATTTGAATAATAATACAAGAATATAAAAACTAGTTATTTGGGGAGGTTTGGCGGTGAGGGTGAGGGGTGGCCCAATATCTGGGCCACTCCCCATGATGGAATGTTCCCCTGGCTAATGTTCCCCATAGCCTTGAGGATAAGATTAGGACTTCTGGTATCAAGTGAAGAGCCCGTGTCTGGATGGCCAGGCTACTTACTTGCTGTGTGTGTGACCTTGGACTGGTCACTTGACTTTGCTGAACCTTAGTCTATCATCTGTAAATCTAGACTAACGGTGGGATTTGCCTCATTGATGGAGGGGACTACCTGAGATGTGGTCCAGGTGCAGCCCTTCGCACAGTGCCTGGCTCATCCGTGCAGTCACAACTGAGCTGTGCTAGTGGTTGTTACTACTACTGCTGGTTGTGGGGGTCATTGCTACTGCTGTTGCATCCATCAGCTTGGATTCAGTTATTCCATTTGTCCAAATGGAAGATGGGCCAGAGGGAAAGGAGTTCAAAGAGCTTGAGGGTGGGAGTTGGGATGGGGACTCAGGGATGCTTTGTTGAATACCTCAGGGGATTGCTTGCCTTTGGGGGAAGTCCTTGGATCTTCCTGTTCCATAGGTGATCAGGCAAAGATATGTGCCCATTTTACAGATGAAGAAGGTGAGGCCTGTGGAGGAGAAGTGACCTGGCTATATAGCCAGAATCTGAATGCAGGAATTCCCACTCCTATTGTAATACTGGAGCCAGCAGTAGGAGGCCAGCTTTGGGGGCTGTGAGAGCAGGGCCTGACCAGGGGTCTGGCGCTTGTGAGGAATCCTTATTATTAGTCTTCTATAACTGGAAGGGATCTTGACACCATTCTGTACAATCGTCTTATTCTTGAGTTGAAGAGACAGAGACCTGAGTGTATGCATGTGTGCGTGGGACCTCCCTCGGATCACACAGCAAGTTGGTGGCCAAGCTGGAACTGTTTCTGTTTGTTTAGCTCAGCTGAACTCTCAGCTCAGCCCTGGCAGGACGGGTGGCCTGTTTGTCAGCCCCCTCCCCTCCTGCCCAGTCACTGGAGCGGGCCTCTGAGAAAGAGGCTTTTGTTTCACCAGCTTCTTCTGGTTTCCTCTCAAGGTAGCTTCACCACCACCCTCACTCCATCTGCACAGATTCATCTTTGTCCCTGTTCCAGGTTTAAAGGGCCCTGAAATCTGAAGCTTCTCCACACACATCTACCTTCTGGATACCCCTGGGGGAGACCATGGGCTTTTTCATCCAGGAGGCCTGGATTCAGATCCCTCTTCTACCATTTCACTCCCTACATGGCTTTAGTTAAGTCATTTGTAATTTTTTAGTCTCAACATCTGTCTTTGTCTAAAAACTCAGGAACCCACATGGTGAGCATGTAACCTGGCGGTTAAGAACCTGAGCTTGGGGTCTTACCCCTGCATTGATTGTCTAATGATTGTCAGGGAGTCATTTCATCTTCCTGGATCTGTAAACGGCAGCCACTCCCTCCCGGATTGATGTGATAAGGAACTGTGCTGAATTCTCCACATGCAACATCTAATTTAATTCTCCCTTTCATCTTGGAATCAGACACTTTGACTTCTGTTTTCCCAGTGAGGAAACCAAAGCTCAGAGAGAGGAAGTGACTGATCCCAGGCCATGTTGCTAGAGGGTAGTGGAGCCCAAATTCCAGCCAGGTCTGTGTGACTGCAGAGCCCACTACCCTACACTGCCTCCCGGGTACCTTGCAACCTGGCCTCCCAGGGTGAGCTGCTGGGTGGCTGATGTGACAGCTGGAGTGGCAGTGTCCTGAGGCCCATGCTGGCCGCCGGAGCGAGGCGCTTGGGTGCGCAGCTCCTGCTGCTCCTGCTCCAGCCTCAGCCTGGCTAATCTTCCTATTTGCTTGATTCTTGGGTTCTATGTGAACTTTGTCCCACCTGGAGATTACTGTTCTTAGTGTGTGAATTCAGGGGACCTGAGGTTTCTCCCTCCAACAATCCTGCCCGTTGTGTACCAGGCCAGGCCTGCAGTTGATGATTGAAGGGGGCTTAAATACTCTGTGAGTGAATTCGACCACAACAAAATACTAATGCTAAGAAGAACCTTAGTGACCGCTGAGTCCAACCATGTTTGCTTTACAGATGGGGAGACTGAGATAAGGATAGGCCGATTTGAGAGAACAATGGGTGTGTCTTGTCCTGGGTGCTGGGAACCACTGGACTGACATGGAAAAATAGCCTGAGGGGTGGGCGGGCCTCTGCTCTCCCTCATCCCCTCAGAGCCGGCCCATTACCAAGTTCTGTCTGGGCCCTTGTCACCCCCCCCCTCCCCGCCTCACCCCGTTCAGCCACAACAGGCCCTAACTCATACAACCTGAAGCTACGGTTGCTGGTCTCCAGTCCAGCCTTTACCCTGCCAGTCAATGGTTTCCCATTACTCTTAGAATCAAAGCTAAACTCTTTACTTTGGCCTCCAAGGCCCTTCACGGCCTGGCCCCTGCTGGCCGCTTCAGTTTCATGTTTGTTACTTTCCCTTTGGCTCAGCATAGTCACTGGGCCTTTCTGTTTAACAGGTTCAGCAACTTCCCTAAAGTTCCTGAGAGTCAAATGCCAGCCTCTCAATTCCCAGCTCCACGCTGGGTCCACGAACTCAGCCTAGAGGCGCTAACACTGTTTCCTCCTTCCAGGTGCCTGACTGACGTCCTTCCCCCGCGGGGAGCTGGTGTGGTCGGAGGAGGGGTGAGTGTTACCAAAGCACAACCTCATTCTGCTTCTTCTGCTTGGTGTGGACAAATTGGTCTTTCATGCCCTCAGGCTATTTTAATATATTTTACTGCTGGGGAGGCGTGAGGGTTTGTCTGGGTCCCAGATTTCTGGTCGGTTTGAGAAAAGGGCGCAGCGCCAAGGTCTCCTCTGGTTTTGGCTTATTTTGAGGAAGGGGCCGACATGGATGTTTGTTAAGCACCTCTGTGCTAGGTAGCGGGCTTTGCCTGTATTGCTTATCCACGCCTCCATGGCTGAGGACGGGTGGCCTTGGACCTGGAAGCCAGATCTGCTGAGCTGCAGCCCTTGTTTTCTTTTGCTTAACCACTCTGAGGTAGTAGACTAGATTCCAAAGAGGGTGTTTCATTCTGGTCCTGCCACTGACTCCTACGTGACCTTGGGCAGCCACCTTCCTCTCTGTTGGCCTCCGGGTCATTTATACCTTGTCAGAGCCAGGGGTGGAAGAAGGTGGGGTCAGAGTCAATGAGTTGTTGTCAGACTTTCCTGCAGGGAAATCCCCTTTTTGAATTCTGCACCCCCCCCAAAGAATCTCAATGTTCAAAACAGCTAAAGGGGTTGCAGCTGTGGTCAAAGTTGGCCTGGGCTCAGGGGACTCTAATTGGCTAATTCCTCAGCCCTCGGCAGCCCCCAGACAACAACTCGGAACCCATCCTTGGCTCTGTACAAGATGCTTTGCAAACCACTGGCCTGGGGCACGTCAAAGCCCCTTCCACCTCCTGAGTCTGGTGACTCTGGTGGTATGAGGGTGTGGGGAGGCAACCAAGCCAATGAAGTTATACCCATTGGGAAATTGTGAAGTTATATGCAGATATCATTGTGGGGTTATTAGTAAGGTACCACTGCCAGGACTGTGCTGTTGTCATTCTAGAACCCTCTGGTTTTTATTTTTGATTAGGTGTGAGGCCCCTCTGTACCCTAGGGGAACTATCGTGTGTGTGTGTGTGTGTGTGTGTGTGTGTGTGTGTGGTGTGTGTGTGTGTGTGTGTGTCTGTGTGTGTGTTGTGTGTGTGTGTGTGTGTGTGTTTATGGGACTGAGCCAGGCTGGGGCAGGTAGAATAAATGCCAAACAGAGCTGGGAGTATGTTGTTCCTTGGGGGTGGCAGGGATGGGGTGGCTTTAGCTCCAGTTAAAAGGAGTGATTTGGCTCTTTCCTGCCAGCACATGGGCCCCACGGAGATCTCTGAGCAGGAAGCACTGGGAACAAGGAATCCTCTGTCCACAGCCACAGCATAGCCAGGACAGAGGAGGTGGATTAGGAGTTCCCAGGAGGGGGCCTGCCGGTCTTTCCCTGACATTTGGGCAAATGGGTGGGGAGAAGGGGAAGTAAGTGTACATGTGCATGGTTGGGGGAAGGTAGGGGTTGGTTCAGACATTTATTCCACAAGTTCCTTGAGCTTCAGGAAGCCTTCCAAGGAGCCAGGCTCAGAGACAGGCAACTCTGTAGGGATCAGAGCTAAGAAAGGTGAGACTCTGGAGTTTACCGGAGGAGACAGGAAACGTGAGAGAGGATAGATTTTCACAGTCACTGGGCCTGCAAGTCCAGAGTTCTGCATTCAGGTCCTTACTCTGACACTGACTTGCTCTGTGGCATCAGCCTCATTGCTTTCCCTTTCTGGGCCTCAGTTTCCTTTCCTGGAGAATGAGGGTAGACACATCAGCCTTGTTACTTCTTAATGCTCTTGTGAGTGTCAATTAGAATAGGGTATTTCAAATCTTTTGGGACAGCAGAATCCCAATATATAAGCATTTGCAACAGAATTCCTGTGGTTGAATTGGCAGCAATTTACCCAGAATCTCGTTGCCTTCCTTCCTGCCCTTTATTCCGTGGATGTTTTTGGAGCTGCCTCTGCAGTTTCCCAGTGCTCCAGGAAGCAGGGTCTGAAGACCACTGAGTCAGGATGGTTCCTGATAACATGCTTTGTGGACGGTCCTTTGCAGCCCAGATGACAGGGATGGTGCTGGAATGCACAGGACAGTCATAATGCTGCCTCTGCCCTGCCCACCCATGGCCGGCACAGCCTGTATCTTGGTTAGGACCTGTTTAATTGGGCCTGGCTTTTTCAGAACCAAGTGACAAAAACTCTATTCAAAGTGGCTTAAACCAGAAAAGGTCTTTAAGGGATCCTGGAGCAGTTCGTGGAATTGAAGGATGAGGAATCAGGTAGACTCTCCATCTCTCTCCTGTCGCAGCTTGTCTCTCCTCTCTGCCTTTGTGAGGAACTGGCTGTCCACTGCTCCAGCTGAGCAACCCAAACAGTAAGAGGGGGAGATTTTTCTTCTAGGATCTGTATGGCAACCCAAAGGACGGACTCTGGTTGGTTCAACCATTGATGCTGGGGGATAGGGACCTTCCATAGAGTGGCCAGGCCTAAGTCAAGTGCCTCCTGGTGTAGCTAATGGAAGAGTGGGGCTGTTGCTGGAAGAAGGGGCAGTAGAGGGCTCCCGGCCGGACAGAGCCATGAGGGGAACTAGGATGTCAGCAGAGACTTGGGTTATAGGAGAATGAACAGCTTATAGGCCTACAAGGGCCTGTAACTCCCCACCTCAGTAATAGGAAATATAGATATCAACAATGATAATAACAACAGGTAATGTTTATGGAGTTACTCTCCTTATGCTAGCACGTTCTGTTGTTTTTCATGTATTATTTCATCTAATCCTCATGACAGTCCTTTGAGTAGGTACTAATACTCTGCCCATTTTACAGATGGGAAAATTGAGTCACAGCTAGTGAAGGTCACAAATTGAGTAAGAGGAGAAGCTGAGGTTCAAGCCCAAGGAGTCTGGCTTCAGAGCCCACGCTGTGATCACGATGTCTACTGCCTCTGGTCAGCCATGCAAGCGGGTCCTACGCCTGCTCTGTGACACAGAGCTCATGACCTGTGAGGCAGCCCCAGGCCCTGGCTGTACTGCTCTGCCATTGGGAAGGATCTCCTCATGTTGCACTCAGGTCCACCTCCGTAGAACTCAATCCATCCAGTGTGTGGCTCTGTGGTAGGCGATTCAGGAGCTGTAAAGATCATCCGTGAACCTGTCTGAAAGGTCACCACAGCCAATAAGTTACGTTATTGAGCTCTCACACTGCCAGGCTCTCTGCTGAGCACTTAATATACGTTGGTCTCATTTAGTTGTAACAACTCTATGGAGTAGGTACTATTAGTGTCCCCATTTTCCAGAGGAAACTGAGGCTCAGAGAGGATAAGTGACTCTCCCATGGTCAGATGGCTAACAGATAGCAAAGCTGGTGTTGAGTTCAGATCTGTGCTAGAGACCACTGCAATCACCCATCCCCCAGAGGGGACATAAACAGATGTGTGCATGTGTGGCTGGGACACAGCCAACAGTGCAAATTACCGTTGGAGAGGGATAGGAAAAGTGCAACTGATGCTTGGGGAAAGGGGGGCAGCAGTCAAAATGTGCTTCCTGGAGGAGAGCACATTTGATTGAGTCCT
Source organism: Camelus ferus (assembly GCF_009834535.1). Classification (NCBI taxonomy): domain Eukaryota; kingdom Metazoa; phylum Chordata; class Mammalia; order Artiodactyla; family Camelidae; genus Camelus; species Camelus ferus. Next base: position 38,674,841 of record NC_045714.1, read on the forward strand.
TGGAAGGGATGGATCTGGATGTTGGGTTTGGAGAGGGCACTCCAGGAGGAGGGAGCTGCTTGAGAAAAGGCAGGGAAGAGAGAAGCAGGAGTGGTTTAGTTCGACCAGAACTAAGGAGCCAAGGTGGAGAGGGGTGGGCAGCCATCTCTCAGGCTGCACAGAAGGGCCCCCTCTTTCCACACTGTTCTCTTCAGTGATGCGAATAGGTTTGATGGTCTCCAGCTGCACCCGGGTGCCCAGGCCTTCACCATTTCTCCCAGACGTAGGGAGGGCAGGCCGCACATGGATGGTGAACAAGGGCACCTGGGCACCAACAGGTTATCAGTCCTTCATTGCCCCAGGGTCAGCCCTTCCTCCAGGCGGCACAAGCTCAAGGGACCAGAATAGTTTCTGAGAGCCTCCGTGAATGGTGGGATCCCCCTCCTCTCCACAGGCAGCAGGCTGAAGCATGTACCTCCGACCCCAGAGAGACCCCCTTTCCTTCCCCTTCCCCCTCCACACACGCCTCATCTCATCCGCCTTGTCAGGAGGTGGATAATGCCCTCCGAGCTTAGGCTCTGTCCTGAAAGTGCCTTCAGATTTTTCTTCAAACAACTCAGGTGGAACACTGAGGGGAGAGCATGTTAGCCCAGGGGGCCTCCCAGGTCTAAAGGGTGAAAGAATGGCAGTCATGTTTATTGAACTGGACTGGCAGTGTGTCAGAGCTTTATCGCCCCTGTTTTATAGAGGAGGAGAATGACACAGGTACCATTGTCACATGAAAGGTGGCTGCATCATTGTCCCTTGCAGGAGGGTTGGAGGTGTGGGAGACTCAGCAGGAGAACACCCCCAGCCCCTCCCTGCTGCTCTTGCCCACGGAACCCTCCTAGAGCAGTGTCTCTGAAATGCGAACTCTGGCTACCCTGTCTGCTCCCCCACCTCTGCCCCGGGCTGTGGAGACAGCCCGTTGCCCCTGGCTGGCTGCCTGCCTGAGAGCTAGAGGGGCTGCTGGGGGGGGGGGGGGGCCCAGGCTTCACAGATGTCATCCCGACAAGGCCCAGATGGCCAGCATTCCTTCTGTGACCCCTCTTATCTCTGGGATCACTGGATTTCTCTGACCCTTCTTGGGGGGATTCCAGCATTTCTATAGGGAGAAAAGAGGTGGTGAAGAGCAGGGGAGTTCTTTCATTGTGGGTTCTTCATCCTCGTGGCTCTTATCATCTGGACTATAACCGAAGTCCCTTATATTTTTCCTACAAAGGGATCTTCTATTCATCATCTCATCAGATTTCCCTCATAATCCTGAGAAGTGAGGCAGGGAGGATATAATTATCCCCGTTTTGTGGGTGGGTTAATTGAGGCTCAGAGGAGGTAAGTGACTCCTCCAAGGTCACACAGTTGATGAGGGGCAGAGTGGAGCTAGAGGATAGAAACCAGTGTCCGGAATCCTGATCTTCCTTCAGATCAGTTGTTCAGTGCTAATGGCTATAAGGGCAGCCTCTGGGGCTTCCTTTTTGGTCCAGCCCAGTATGTGGGGGTTGTGTCCCCATTTCAGATTTTCCCAAGCTTTCTAAGGCCTGCAGAATAAAGCTTCATCACCAGTTCTGAATCTGAGGGTTCCTCAACCCAGCCCCATCCTACTGTTCTTGCCAATCTCGACTGACCTAAGAGGGTGGCCTTTTTCTTCCAACAAGGTGGACAAGATTAGCCATTTGGTAGGGGAGCCTTCTGTGGGAGGCTGGAGGCATGAGTTTCAGCCTGCTGCCCAGGGACAAGATGGGGAGACTGAGGCACGGTAAACTCAGCACAATCGTTGCATCAGGGCAGCTGGAGAGGCAAGGCTGGGACAGGCTCAGGTCCCTTTCCCAGAAAAATCTACAACTTTGTTTCACTTGGTGGAACACAGTGTCCACTGAGTGTTTACATTTTTCTCCACTTCTGCCCTAGAGAAATTCTTCCTAGGGGCACCCTGGCCTTTCCCAGAAAAGTGGCATCTGGGCCAAACCAGGGAGGAGCCCTGCATTCCTAAGGGGCATGGGGGCTGCCTCTCAGCGCTTGCTAAGAATAACTGGGATTCTAGAATTCGATAGCAGTGATAGTTGCCCAGCTCTGTGGATATAGTGTTGGCATGTTCTTTACCTGCGTCGGGAGCAGCAGGAAGCAAAGGCACCGAGACTGGCCTGGGGGCCTTATGTGGGCTGTGGAAGCCACGTTGGCCTCTAGAGCTCGTTGCTGAGCAAGTTAGTTTCCTCACTTGGTACGCTGGGAACTAGGACTGGGCGGCAGTGGCCAGCGGTCACCGGCTCTGGACGCACAGGGGGCGGGGCAGCTAGCGGCGGAGTGGGGGCAGTTATAAAAGTAGAGGAATAGACACTGCTTTCTCACTGAGACACGCACGTGAAAGAAGGTCCTGGGAAAGGTCTGAATGAATGACCTGGGCAGGTCCCTTTCCCTCTCCGGCCTCAGGTCCCCCCTCCGGATCCACTCTCTATGGTCCTTTGTGTTCCTGCTGTTCTATGATCCGTGAGTTGAGATACATGGTTGCCAAGTTTTCCTCCTGGCTCAGTTGCCATGTCATTTGTCAAACAGGGACTACAAAATCAGCCAATCCTACCCATCTCAAGGTTACCGCTGCAAGGGTCTGGGAAGTGACCACATCACGCTGGGCCACGTCAGGCTGTGGCAGATGGGGAATGCCTTAGCAAGGTGATACCCTTGCAGGGTAGTAGAATGCGCTGAAAAGAACTTGAGCTCCAGACTCAGATAGACTTGGGTGTAGACCCCTGCTCCAGCACCTACTGTGTGAATTTGAATGAGATACTTCATTTCTCCATGCCTCAGTTTGACCATCTGTAAAATTGACACATTAATAGTTTTTACTGCAGAGGTCACAGAGCCCAAATGAGAGAATGCAGGCAATGCGTGGTGTGCATAGCACTGTGCCTGGGACACTGCTGAGTGCTGAGTAACTGGTAGGTGTTACCTTGCTGGTGCGGCCTTAGTGATGATGATCAGTGACATCTAGAGATTGGAATTCTCTGGGGGCCAGCTAGGCTGGTGCTGACAATGTTATTGTTATTAATAATTTCTTCTCTTTGGCACTTTATAATTTACAAAGCATGTTCCCATCCATTACTGTATGTGGCCTTCAGAACACTTCTTACAGGAGGCAGGAAGGTGTCACCATCTCCATTTTACAAATGAGAGTCTTAGGGGAAGAGACTTGCCCATGGTTTCAGCTCAGGTCTTCACACTTTGGGAGCTCAACTCCTGGCTGAAGGGGCGGCAGGGCTCAGCCTCAGGGTGTGGCAGCACTGACAGGGAAGTGGAGGATGACTGGAACTGACCTTGACCTTTAAACCATATGTTTTGGAGAGTGAGGCAGCGGTTGACTGCGTAAACGACAGAGCGGCTGGCTTGGTGGCCTTGCCAAGTCACAGAAACACACACACGAGTCTTAAAGTCCATGCATTCAAGGTGATTGGGGACAACCCGTCTCTCACTTTTGGGTTCGAGATTTCTGAAGCTGTAGGTCAACGGTGCGCCTGCCTGTTATCCGCAGCCTGCCTGGATCAAGAGCTCCTTCTGTTTCTCTCTTCTGCTTCCGTTTCCCCAACCCACAACCCCAGTGCTTAGGCCTAGAAGTGAATTCTGCCTCCGGTCATTCCTCCAGCAAGTCTTGATATAGTCAACCGGCTTGCACTGAGGATCCTGCCACACACCAGGCACTGCCCCCCATGCTGAGACACAGGTGAACGCAGCAGGTACACATGTGATCGGTACTGAAGGCAGAACTTTGTACTGTCTCTGTTAGTTTCCGAGCAGTGGTGAGGAAGGTGTCTCGGTTCCTCCGTGGGATGCGTGATTTTGAATTTGGAGAAACATCTCTGCTGCAGGCAGTGGCAGGTGCTGGAAACCCTGAGCTGGGGTCAGAACTGGGTGGCACTTCCACCTCTGCTATGGCCTTGCAGTATGACCTTGGGCCAGTCCCCGCCTCTCTCAGGGCTGCCTCCTCCCTGTCTACCACGGGGGTAGATTGGTTGAGATATGAGGATAGTCCTGGACATTTGTGTGGCACCTGCCTGGCCCACGTGTCCCAGGCTCACAAGAGCCCAGGCTGATGCCAAGGTCCCTTCCTGCCCAGCACTCGGCTTCTGGGATTTGCAGGCCTTGGGAGTGGTTTCTGAACTAGGTTCCAAGTACTTGGGAAAAGTTGGTGGGCTCACCAGCTCCCCTGTAGTCTGGCCTGAGAAGGCCTGGCTTCCCCGGCTGGCACCAGTGCTGACTAAACAGGTTCCAGCAAGGCCACGCCTGATGCAGACGCCAGCCCTGTCCAGCAGGGGCCCTGCACACTGGTGGATATAACCTCTCATGCCTTCCTTTGGGCAGGAGGTGGTGAGAGATGGGATGGTGGTGGGTGAGAGCAACACTTCAAGGCTCCCTAAAGCTCTGGAGGTGACCTAGCTCTTCCATAGGAAGGGCAATCACATGTCCTTTGAGAGTCTGAAGACCCAGAGGGCAGGTTTTCCCAAGTCTACACCAAGTGTCACAGAGCTACAGAGCTTCCTAGCAATGCAGATCCCCTGCCCTCCGCCCCCTACATTCACATCCTGCGCTCAGCCATTCCCTGGGTCTTGGTCACTGAGGGGAGGGGAGAGCAAGAGGTAGAGCATATGTGTCCCCGACAGGGGACAGGGTGGCAGGACTTCGTCCTGGTGGCTGTGATTGGGAGGGGAGAGTTATTTATGTGTCATTTTTGTCATGTTTCCCTGCCTCTTGCCATGTTTCCCAGATAAGTTCCTGGGTCTCTTGCCCGGGTGGCACTGACAGGTGACATGCTGAGTGTCCAGAGGAGGAGGGGAAGTGGAGGGCAGGCCCTTGTGCGAGATAAGAACGGGAGGCCTCGTGAGTCCTGGCTGTGCCTGATTCTGGGTGACGGAGTTCAGCTGTGAGCAGGCACCCTGGCTCTGGGGCAGTGCCCGTGTGGCCTGGCTGGTAGGCCAAGGAGGAGCCTCTGTGTCCTCCCTGCCCCCCCAGCTCTTGGTGTGTGCAGCCTGCCCATGCCCCTGCAGCTCTGGGCTCTGCCACTTGGCCGGGCACTGGCACTGGTTTGACAGGTTTTGCCGCACCCATAAGCAGTGGGAGGGCTGGGAGATGGAGCAGGCGGGGCGGAGGAGGCAGTGCTGTTCTGTCCTTGCCTCCTTGCCCACCCCCAAGGCCAGCCTCCCCACTGCCCCCTTCCCGTCAAGGGAGGCCATGTGGGGAGCTGGGAAGCGGAAGTCACCCAGACTCCTAGCCCTGGCTCCATCACTTACTCAGCGTGTGACTGTGGGCAAGTCCTTCTCCCTTCTTGGATCTCAGCGTCTTCATCTGTGCAACAGGTTTTCAGCTCAGTAAGCCTCAAACAGCCACATGCTATGATTTTAGTTCAAGCTCTGCCATGTCCTCTCTATCCTTAGGCAAGTCACAGCACACCGAGGGCTCAGCTTCTGAATGGGCAGGATGAGGGCCACAACTCTTGCTTGCTTCTGAGGATGGGGAGAGGGTCAGCTAACATCCTAGCAAGTCTCCATCAGAAGCTTTTTCTTTGTATAGTCTGGCCCACTCTTATCTGGCTCAAGCAGGAGAGGGTGTACCTGGAGGAGGAGCTGACTCCAGTCCCCCCACCTGCACCCTGAGCCTGTAGTTGCCTGAGAACCAGGCTGTCTGAGCTTCTCCATGAAGAGCTGAGGGGAGACCGAGAACCCAGTGGGAAGAAGCCCTTAGCACTCGCTACCTTCTCTTCCTCCTGATTTTCCCATCAACCCAGGGTCTGGTCAGGGGAAGGAAGGAAAGCAGGAAAATTCCAGCACTGCTGCAGCCCTTCTGTGTGACACTTGGGCAAATTGCATCCTCTTGCGGGACCACATCTAATGGTCAAGCATACACAGATCACATATCCTCAGAAAATTCAGATTATGACAATGTCTAAGCCAGAAGAAGGGATAGGAGTTAAAGAGGCCATTCCCAGCCTGGGAAGGGAGTAAAGAGAGGAGGAAAAGGGGATTAACATGTACTGAGCAGTGACTTTGCAGACATCACATACATTATTTATATTCCCAAGTCTCCTTTCCGAGTGGCAGCCGGAGTGATCTTTGTAAAACACAAATCAGACCATGTCACTTAGTGTCTTTCCTCTCCTTCTAGAATAAACTCTCAACTCCCTACCGTAGCCTGCAGGGCCCTGAATGATCCAGTCCCTTTTCCAGTCATGTATCTCCTCATTGGTCATTTATTTCTTCTCTCTGTTTACATAACAAATGCTTCCTTACCTCAGGACCTTTACATATGCTGTGCCTTTCTGCTTGGAATTCTCTTTCCTTGGCTCTTTGCAGTCTGAGATCCTTCTTATCCTTTACAATTCCACTTACTTAGACACCTCCCTCTCCAGCTCCACTGCACGGCTCTCTGCCTCTTGATTCCTCCCAATGCTTATCACAATTTGTAACCATTTGTCTTTTTTTCTTTTTTTAATAGAGGTACTGGAGATTGAACCTAGAATGTGCATGCTAAGCATGTGCTCTACCACTGAGCTATACCCACCCCTCAATTTGTCTTTTATTTTTAATGTCATGTTCACTCCACATTGCATGGCACATAGTAGATACTCAGTAAGTAGTTGTTGGATGAATGAATGAATGAATGAATGAGTTGTAGGGAGATGAGAACGCTAGTTAAGTGCCTGGCTCAGGGCACGGCTCTTAGTAGGTGCTCAGTAAATGGCAACTTTTAGTGAGAACCAACATGGCAGGGATGGTAAATACTCACCCATTTCTTGTGGCTAGAGCATGCATGCATGCGGGCAGGGGATGCCCTGGGGAGTTAAAGTTGAAAAGATGGACTGGCACTGGATCCTGGTGGTCCCTTGATGCAAGGCCAGAGAGTTCAGGCTTCCTGAAAGACACTGCTGGGAGTCTTTGCTGGGCCATTACTTGTAACTGTAGAGCTCTAACTTCAGAAGTGTGGGCTCAGACACTTTGTCAACTTGAAAAGGTCGCTGTGTGGTTGAGCGGAGTGCAGGGCTGGAGGCGAACTCAGAGAGGAACAGAACAGGCCCTCTCTGGAGGTACTCTGAGGCAGGAATGTTACCAAAGGCCCAGAAGGAAGGGGCGCTGCCGGAACAAACTGTGTTTTCTGATTCCACGTTGCCACTGCATTGTTCCTGGAGGGCAGAGGTCCCGGCCACCTAAGAGTCAGATGCTTGGATTTCTATCGTGACTCCGCCCCTTATCAGCCATATGACTCCTGCTTCATTCACATCTCTGATTCCGTATCTTCACCTGTAAACAGTCAGAGTTAAGTACCTGCCTCATAGGGTCTTGGTGAAGATAAATGAAGTAGTGCCTGCAAAGGGCTTCACCGAGAGCCTGGTACATACTGAGCACTCAGTAAAGGTGAGCTGTTATCTTCAGCCAACAGTGGGTGTTCTGAAAGGACGCTCCTGGCAGAGGGAACCACAAGTACAAAGAAAAAAGTGCAGAGGCATGAAACAGGAGGGCGTTTTGGAGAGGCGGGAGTTTGACGAGGAAAGAAAAGCCAGGCACGGGCAGGCCTGGGTCCTGCAGCACATGTGTACTGGGCCAGGAGCTGGAACTTTGGAGGGTGATGAGGGCCACTGCCGGCTGTAGGTTGGGAAAGATGTGACCTGATTTCTGGCAGCTGGAGGACGGGTAGGGAGGGCAAGCCTGGAGGCCTGGAGAACTGTGGGCAAGCTGTTGGTGTGGGCCTGGTGGGAGATGATGGCCTAAACCCAGGCATGTGGACGGATCAGAGGACGGTCAAGAGGGAGAATGGATGGAGCCTGATGGGTATCGGGCCCTGGGGCAGGGAAAGCAACCGTATCCTGGATGGCTGCCAGTGGCTTGACAGGTGGCTGAGGGGCCATAGAGCTGAAAGCATGGTGAATGCTCATGGGTTCAGATGTCAATAGTGTGACTTTTCTGGGAATCGAGAAGCTTCATGAAAAACCTCTCTTTTTGTTCCGACTCTCGATATGGAAAATCTTTCTAAAATTTCTGAATGATTGACACCTCCCTGAGTGACGAGAGCCTTCTCAGGGGACACTGCGCACACACCTCATTTCTGCTGGGCTAGAGACTGGGCAAGGGAGTGGGTGCTGGCTTGGCCTGTAGGTGGCCAAAGCTGGAGGTTTTATTTGGAAGCTGTTTTCCAGAATCCATCAGTTTTCTTGTGATTTTCTTCCTTCTTCTCAAAATGTGTACAAAGAGGCAATACCAGTTAGCAGAATGTTATGTGTTTTCCAAGGCTCCGGAGCAGGGGTGAGGCAACCTTTCAAAAACGGTGTGAGGTGAGCTCCTGCCCGTGCTCTCTCCTCAGTAGCTTTTTGGTGAGTGTGGACTGGGAACTGTTATTCCCAAGAACCGTAGGTCTTAAATTTTACACTTTGCAGATGGAGAAAATGAGTCCCCAAGAGGAAGGGGATGCAACTTGCTCAGGTCCAGTTGTGCATTAACGCCAGAACTGGGCCTGGGCCAGGCACCACCCTTCCAGCTCCAGGCTCTCTTGTGGGTCTGCAGCTGGCACTGCCCCTTAGAGGAGCGTGGGGGTGATAAGCTGAGAAACATCCACACAGGCCCCGTCCCAGCCCAGAGGCACACACCTGGTGAGAGGGGACCCCTGCAGCTTGAGCAGGAATCGACTATTGTCCTATGCCCCCAACTCAGAGGCCCATCCATACCCTTCCTTCCCATCTGAGATGGGACCAGTGGCTGGAGGCTGAGGGCTAAAACCAGAAAGATTGGGCTGGGTCCCTCCTTGTGAGAAAAGGAGAGGAGAGCTCCTTCTGAATGGGGTGGAATACAGTCAGCATCCCTACTCCAGCCAATTTGCTGTGCTGAGGAGAGGCCTTTGTCTGTGTTGCCAGGGGAACCAAAGTTTCTGCCTCCTTCCTGGGCTGTGATTGGCTCCTGGCAGAGCTCGAGCTTTGGTGAATGGAGGGGCCTCCCTCTTGCCTACGTCTTCCGTGGGGGTGAGAGACTGGAACGAGGCTGGGGTCCCCATGGAAGTACTGTGTGGGATTCTGTGCTCTGCTCCCTCAGCTCTAGGGGTGATGTGTCCCCTTGTTCATTCTCTCATTCATTTATCTCAGGTGTTGTCTGCTGCAGGCCCTTCATTCTTCCCTGTCTCAGAAAACTAACCTATGAGTCAGAGGATTTTGCATTCAAGTCCAGGCACAGCCACAGACTCACTCCTGGCCTTGGGCAGCCCCCTTCCCCTCCCTGGGCCTCAGACTCCCTACCTGTAAAGACAAAGGCATTGGGCTAAACTCTCCGGTCCCTCCAGCTGCCACTTCCCTGACCACGCAGCCCATTGCCTCTCCTTTTTGACCTCACATCCTCCCATCCAGCCTCTTGTTGAGCTCTGACCATGTTCTTTTTTGCAGGTGTCCCTGAAAGATGCAGGGCAGAATAGGGAGATGCAGCCAGCTCTTAGTTTTGTTTCATTTATTTATTATTTACCCCTAGGAAAGTTGTGTTCTCCAAAGCCTCTCCCAGAAGCCCCAAATCCTGCAGCTCCTCTTGTCTCCTTCAGTCTGCTTGGATGCAGGCTTGGGGCGATATGCCCAGGAGTAGCTAATGATGGATGCCCATCTCTGCTCAGGGCGAGGCTGAGCAGCAGGCAGGCGGGAATGTGCTTGGGTGGGGGAGGGTGGTTGGAGGAACCCTGGGGCTCAGCAGTCCTGGGTTCCAGGGCTAACTTGGTGCTGGCTCAGCGACCTTGGCAGGGCTGCTCAGCTTCAGATTCTGCGTCTGTGACACAGGAATAATGATGCCACACTTGGGTATGTTGCACAGGTTGAACATGATGACAGGCCTGCCATATAGGAGGCACCGACTCCCCTTCCCTGGTCTCTCCCCTACAAAAGGCCGGGAGCTGGGGAAAGTCCCGATTGAGGAAGGCTGGAGGTGGCAGGGCCTGTGGTGCCACGTGGCAGACTGTCGCTGCTGCTCTTTCCAGGCAGCGCCAAAAAGCAGGGAGCAAAGTGTTGCCTTGGGCGGGTGATGTCTGAGTCGGGGAGGCTGTGTGTCAGAGCTAATGTCTGAATAACCCTTTTAAGATCCTCCTGGGACCTCAGATGAGGATTTGCTGAAGATCAGATGAGCTGAAAATGGAGCAGAGTCGTAAGGCTGAGCTCCCTGGCAGGAAAGGGGGCAGCCACATTGGTACTGGCCTTGCCGTGGCCTGGCCCTCCTCTTCCCTGCAGGCCGACAGGGAGGGTGGCCCCACATCTGGGCTGTGGGTGAAGTAAGGAGCGTCAGTTTCCTCAGAAAGAGGGTGCAGTGGGGGGACATCTGGCAGTGACTCATCCCTGCTTCTTGTTGACTCACTAGATGGAGGGTCAGAGGTGGCTTCTTAGGTCATTGGCCTTCAGAGCCGGGTTTAGCTCTTAGCTCTGTGACCCAGCCTCCCTTCTTCTCTGCGCTGGGGAAGCAGCAGTGTGGATTTGGCCATTACCTGCTCTGGGTGTGGTAGGAGGCGGGGATGGGGCAGTGAAGTGGGGTGTGAATTGCTGGGGGGCCCTTCCCGGCTCCACCCAGGTTTGCCCGGGGTCTGCGCTGAGGTAGCTGGACAGAGGAAGGGGGGTCCCAGGAGAAGAAAGCCAGCTGGTGGTGTGACTCTGAGCGTGCTGTGTGTCTGCTGTCACCAAGGATGCCCAGAACCTAAGGGGCGTGTCTAAAAGAGGCTGAGGAAAGGCCCAAGAAGCAAGTGTGTGTGTGTGCACATGTGTACCCATGTGTGTGGGTGTGTAGAATGTGGTCCCTGAGGAAACAGATGGCAGAATTGGTGAGTGGCTGTGGACCAGGAGAGCCTTGTCCTGAGAAAATCCTGACCGGGCTCTTCTGCCAGAGGCCTCCTCTGCTCTGCTGGGGCTGGGCTGGGAGTGGATGGCCATGGTGGGGATGCGTCACTGCCTCTCATGGGTGCCCAGTTTATGTTGGAAGTGCTGCTCCTGGGGACAGTGGACACTGAGACTCCTCAGCGGGCAGTATGTGGGGTTGATGACTGATTCTTCTTGGTGCCTGGGTTGCTTTGTAAATGCAGCTGGAGACATAATGCAGCAAGCATCGAGTCACTAGCTCCTCCCAGGCCACCCTGACCCCAGGGATCCCCACTTCCTTCTCTTCCTTGTCTCTGTGACACCACACCCTTCTTTCCAGCTTCCCCACTACCTCTCTGGCTGGCCCCCATTTGCCTGTTCCCCTTCTCTCCTTGAGTGCTCCATGTGTGGGTTCCTCACGGCTCCACTGTGGTTATTGTTGGGTTTTTTTAATAATCCTTTTTTTTTAAATTATGAAAGTAATAATACAGTACAGAGATTTTGGAAAATAGAAAGAGGAAAAGAAATGATTCCTGAGTATTGTAGAGAGTTTGGCACATGTCCTTCCAACTCCTTTCCTCTGCTCTTTTCTTGCACAGCCGTCATCCTCCGTAACACATCATCCTGGGTTTTTCACTCACCGTATATGCCGAGACACCTTCTGGGGAGTTGCAGAGAATTCCGTTAAATACATGATCAACATAGGCCTTTTCCTGTTGATGGACAGTCAGGTTGTTTCCAGTTTTTGGTCTTATAAATGCCACTGCAGTGAACATTACATAAAGTGTTTTTTTTTCTGTGTGTCAGATGATGTCTCTCAGGGTGGGGTCCCAGCTGAGGAATTCTGGGTCAAAGGCTGTGGATGCCTTCTAGGCGCTCAGTAAATCTTGCCCAACTGCTGTGCCGCTGTAGGGCCCCAGCGTCCAAGGTGAAGAGGCAGGAACTGCTTTCGATTCCTTTTGGGTCAGAAGAGCCTGTCCCTGGTGTGTAGGGGCTGCTCCAGAACACCCATGTCCAGCCCCTCATTCACTCTTAAGCTGGTGGCAGAGCAGGGCTGTGGGGTGAGGCTGCCTAGGTTCAAACCGCACTCCTCTCTCTACCTGCTTGAGTCTGCTTCCTTGGCTGTAAAATGGGCGTGATGAGAGTGACTGCCTCACAGGTCATCGAGGGGCTTCGTCATCCATGTGAAGGAGGGCAGCATACAGCCTGACACTTGACAGAGGCTGAGCCGTGGTGACAGTGGCTCAGAGAGAGGAAGTGATTCAGGCTAAGCTGAGGCCAGCACGCAGGCTTCTGGGCAGCCTCTTTCCCTGAAGCCAACCTACCTCCGGAGGTCTGCTTTATGAGGGTTGATGTCCCTGTGTTGGAGAACGTGGTATAGGGGCTGGCTGAGTCCCTGGAGTGAAGCCATAAGGTAGCCTCTCCCTTCCTCCCACAGCCATCCCTTTTTCTGGGGTGCTGTCTCCCCAAAAGGTGTCTCTCTGGGTTAGAGTTTGGACCCCCAGTACAAGCCTATTCCCCAGAGGTGATTCAGGATATGTTCTGGCCTGAGGAATCTCCCTGGCTGGCCCTTGGTGAGAGTTCCATTGAAGACTTCAGTCCTGGAAGGAGAGGTGGGCTCCAGGACTGTGTTGGTTTTCTATTTCTGTTACAACAAATTACCACACACTTAGTGGCTTAAAACGACCTAAATTTATTACCTTATGGTCCTGGAGGTCAGAAGTCTGAAAATGGGCCTTATGGGGCTAAAATCAAGGTGTTGATAGGGTTGTGTTTCTTCTAGAAGCTGGAGAAGAATCGGTACCTTGCTCTTTCCAGCTTCCAGAAGCCGCCCACATCCGTTGGCTTGTGGTCCCCTCCTAGCAATGGCATCACTCTAACCTCTGCCTCCACTGTCACACCTCTTTCTCTGACACTCACTCCACTGCTTCCTTCTTTTACTTACGAGGACCCTGTGGTTACACTGGACCCACTTGGATAATCCAGGATAATCTACCTGTCCCCAAATTCTTAACCTCATCCCATGGACAAAGTCCCTTCTGTTATGTGAGGTAATGTATTCACAGATTCTGTTAGGATGTGGTCATCACTGGGTGGCTGTTATTCTGCCCACCACAGCAGCCAAGACCAGGGGTCTCTCTGGGTTAGAGGACCCCCAGGTACTGCTGGAATTGTACAAACAACCTCCACAATGGGGGAAGGGCCAGGGGAACCCAGATCTAATTCTGCTGTGGTTGGGGAGGGTCCTAGGAGACCGTATTGCCAGGTTCTCTGTGGGAGAGGGCCCTGAGAGGAGGCAGTGTACCTGATGATGGCGTGACATAGGAGTCTCACAAGGCCAGCACCAGAGAATGTAGCCCCAGGCCTTCAAAGTGAGGACGGATAGGCGTGGGCCCGCTGGGGGCACTGCCACAGGATGCCAGGCAGCCCCGTCAGTCCACCGCCATCACTGTCATGTGTATATGTGTTTGTGTGTGTGTTCACTCATCTGTGTCTCTGCAGCAATGCTCTTGGGAGGGGCCAAGGAACAACTCTTTAAAAAGGCCCTTTCTGTTCTTGTTCTAAGCAAAATAATTACACAAGTGACTAATTTTATCCCTAATCCCGTAATTACTTTATTATGTAGCTGGTGAGAGGGCTCCGAGCTGTGCCTATAGTGCCACTTTGGCTGCTGGCCCAGCTGGCCTGGTCTGCCAGCGTGGGGCCCCACCCTGCTTCTGACCCGGGCCTGCCAGGAGGCAAGGTTGCTGCTCCAGTGCCATTCTGGCTGAAGCCAGCTACACTCTGGTCTTTGGGGTCTGAAAGACCACCCCTCCACCTTCCCCCCAAATCCATGCACAAACAGCTGGCTAGAGAATAAGAGCTCATGCTTGTGGAATTAAGTCCATGCGTGTCAGGAGATCTGGGTTTTGATTCAGCTCTCTCATTAACTTGCTCTATGACCTTGAGCAAGTCATTTCCCTCTGGGTCTCGATTTGTCTGTAAAATGGGGTCCTTGCCAGCTTTAACACCCCATGATTCCATGAGGGGAGCTGATGTGACTGAGGTACCTTCTTGTTACCTGCTGGCAACATGCTCGAGGCACAGCATGGAGGGTAATAGTGCTGACAATAGACATCATTGATTGAGCAAGCACTGTGCCAGGTCCTTTATTAATATTTTTCTCATTCTCTCCTCAAATGGCTTTATAGAAGAGGAAACTGAAGCGATGACTGGGAAAGTGACTTGCCCACCAGGAAGCGGCAGAGCTAGGACTGAGCAGCTGCCTTTCATTGTCTTCTAATATATAAACAAATGAAGGGTCATTCCCTTAGGAAGTGGTGGAGTGAGCAGGGGTTTGTCTGTCCCCAAAGTTCTTGCCTTTCCTGTAAGGCCAGCATCCCACAGTTAGGCTCCTAGGGGTGACTAAACCTCTTGAAATTTGAATTTGTAAACTTAAAGTTGACACAACAGAAAATAGGGAAGGCGAAATAGGAAACTCCAGGGACCAGGGAGCTGGTGGCTCAGGGCTGTGTTCTAGCTTTGCCACTGGCTCACATTGTGACCTCAAGCAGGTCCCCACTTGTCTCCAGTCCTCAGGGTTCCCATCTCTATGACGAGGGCGGAAATAAGTGGTCTCTGAAGGCCTTCCTGGTGTTGAGGCTCTGCGACTATGTAGGTCACCTGGTCTCAGAAAGCTGCTGTGGGGTGGGAGTCCGCCCACGGTGGAGGCTGGTGTGTGGGTGAGTTGGCGGCCCTGGTTGTTCAGCCCCCTGAGAATGGAGACGGCTCAGAATGCATCCCACTGAGTGTCTGTGGAACCTCTTAGGTGGGCAATGGAGTCAAGAACAGAGTGGAGAGGGTCATTTCCAGGGTGTTTCTGTTGCTCCTGCAAGGCTCCTGCCCAGCCTGGGCTCTGAGCTCTCTCCAGGGTCTGGGTCTGGCCTCTGCCTTCCTCCAAAGACTGCACTAGACTCAGCCAGGGACAAGCAATGTCTACAAGTGTGTCTGTGGGGTCTGTCAGGGGTGCCTAGAGGCCTACGCATAATGAATCATAAAAGCTACTTTACGTTTCCAAGCATGACCGCATGCAATGCACTTTCTTTCAGTGTTACATTTAACGCTCTTAAAACCATAGACGTAGATGCTATGGTCATTCCCACTTAACAGTCGAGGAAACGGACACTCAGAAGGATAAATTATTTTTTTACACATCACACAGCTAGTGAGCGATAGAGTGGGTTTGGGATTCTGACTCCAGAGCCCAGGATCTTGGCCTTCTGCACTGATAGTCCATGGGCTGAAGGAATAAGCATGAGGTTAGGAATCAGCTGGTTTTGAAATCCCTACTCTCTGTTTACCATGTGTGTTTCCTTGGGTAAGTTACTTTATCTACCTAAATTTTCATTTCTTTCTCCATAAAATGGGTACATTGATACTTGCCTGTTAAGATTGCTTTAAATCTTGCTGAAATGATGATGTAGGACCACGTCCAGCATATGGTAGGTGGTCAATAAAGGCTTTTTACCATTTGCCCCCATCTCTCCTTCCCACTTCCCTCTACATACCAGAAGCTCCTGCCGCCCTCGAGTGCTCCCCACAGTAGCACACAGCTCGGGGCCTTTGCATGTGCAGCGCTACTGCCTAGAAGTTGCCGTCTCTACCTGTTATTCCTTCTTTCATTTCCTCTGGGCTTTAATCCTTCCCTCTTTCCCTGAGGATTCCGGTAAGCGGTAGAGGAATGAAGCCAGATTCTCCCACAGGCTCGTGCTTCGGTGATGATCGGAACAGCACCTCGATGGGGATAGAATTGAGGGTAGAGAGCAGACCCTGGAAATGTTCAGCGTGTTGACAATTCCTCCATTTGTGCTTGATGGCTTTGAAAGGGTGTGCATGCAAAGTGTCTCCCTTCTTTGAATCACCCCATTTCCGTATTATAATGCCCTCATTTTTTCAGTTTTTCGATTTCTCTAGCTTCATCTCATTCTTTTTCTTTTTCCCTTGGTTTTCTGCTTGGCACTTTTAATTAAGCACTTTTTTTTTTTTACTGTGATAAAATACTCATAAAATTTACCATCGTAACCATTTTCAAGAGTAGAGTTCAGTCATGTTGGGTACATTCACATTGTTGTACAGCCATCATCAGCACATCTATCTCCAGAATTTTTGGTCTTGCAAAAACTGAAACTCTATCCCATTAAATAATAACTCTCCACTCTTCTCTCCTCCCAGCTCCTGGCAACCACTGTTCTACTTTCCACCTCTCTGATTTTGACTGCTTTAGATAGAGCATATAAGTAGAATTATACAGTATTTGTCCTTTGTAATTGGCTTATTTCAATCAGCATAATGTCCTCAAGGTTCATCCATGTTGTAGCATATGTCAGAATCCCCTTCTTCTTCTTTTTTTAATAATCTCCTTTTTTAAGGTCAAATATTGTATTATGTATGTAGCATTGTACGTACATACCACATTTTTTATCCATTCATCTGTTTGTTGGACACTTGTGTTGCTTCCACCTCTTGACTATTGTGAATGATGCTATGAACACAGATGTACAAATATCTCTCGAGACCCTGCTTTCAGTCTTTCTGGGTCTATACCCAGAAGTGGACTTGCTGGCTCACATGGTTAGCACTTTCCTTTTTTTTTTTTTAAGCCACTGTTTAGAGTGTGCCTACTCTGTGCCATTGGGTTCAGCACTTGACATGTGTTGCCTCATTCAGCCCTACATCCACTCTGTATTGTAGGTAGAATTATCCCCAATTTGCAGCTGAGAAAATAAAGGCTGAGAGAGTTGAGGTTATCTGCTCAGTCTCCCAGCGAGGAAGTGCTGGAGCCGGGCTGGAGCTCTGACCTGCTGCCAGTCCTTGACAGTTGCGCTGTACTGCCTCCCAGTGGCCTCTCTCTCTCCACCCGTCTGTCACATTTTTCTGCCTCTGCTGTGTAGTTTCTCTCATTCATGCTCACATTGTCATTCTCTCTTCTGCTCCGTGTGTGTTCACTTCCTCTGGTGACTGCATTTGCCTCTCTGGAAATTTTGAGCAACTTGAGTAAAGGCCTTCTGATGGCTGGGAAGTTTGTGTGAGTTGGAAACCTACAGAGAGAGGCCTGTAATTTGCTTTCTAATCATAGTTCACTGGATTTATAGTTGCCTGTCTCCCAGGGGCTGATAGGATCTCCTTCTGCGTCATGTGGCTGGTGGATCCATGGAGAGCCCACCCAATAGGGTCAGCTCCCCAGGGGCAGGGGCGCTGAGGACCCCAAAGCTGCATGTGGGAAGGGAGAGGGCCCAGGCCCAGCCAGCCAGACAGGGATTCTCCTGGCTCACCGGTTTCCTAGTAACCACACAGAGGCAGAATATTTTATAGAAGGATGGAGAAAGAGAGGCTACTAAGTGGGTGCCAGTACACTTACCTTTTCCTGAACTTTGAAATAATCAGAGCAAAATATCCTCAAGTTTGGGTTATTTTACCGATGATCTTCTATTTAAGCCAGACTCAACATTTACATGCTTATCAGTCATCTTTCTGTTTTTCTTTTTTTGAACTTTCTCTTTTATGAAAAAATTTCAAATGTGCAGAAAGGTACTAGAGAGAATAATAAAGCGAACTTCCATGAACCCATTGCTCAGTTTTAGCAATTTCCAATAAATAGTCACAGTCCATCTATCCAACAATGTGGAACTGAAACAGCTTATCATTCGCATTCCTAGCTCAGTGCGTCACACATACTAACTGCTCAGTAAATAAATAAATGCCAGCTGATTACAGATCCTTTCCGCTCTCTGGATCTCAGTCTCCCTGTGTGTTCGGTTAGAGGGTGGGACCAGATGATTTCTAAGAGAGGTGGTGTGGTGCAGTAGTCAGAGTGTACACTTTGGTGTCAGACACACTTGTTCAAATCCTTCTGCTGCCGTTCCTTAGATGAATGTCTTTAGGCAAGTTACCTCTCAGTTTCCTCATCTGTAAAATGTGTACACGAGCTCCTGCTTCTCAGGGATGGTTTTAAGCACTGAATAAAGATAAAGTAGCTGTTTTATTGCTAGGGCTTTTATTGTGGCTGTTTTAAAAATTAATATTATGGTAGGAAGATTCTGGTATTTCAAAAATGCAAAAGTAAGTGGAATTTGACCAGATTCAAGCCATAGGGTTCAACTTCTTTTTTTTGTCCCAGTCAGCAGATAGTCAGAAGCTCAAAAAAGGGCAATGTGACCAAAGCCAGTGCCCCAAATGTGGAGCTGGAGCAGGCTCGGAGTGGGGGTCATGCAGGGTGATGCAATCCTCCTCTCCCTCCCCCGACCACACATGGGTGCCACGACCCCCAGGAGAGGAGCCTACTGGCTGTCCCCTCCCTTAGTGAGACGGGCCAGAGCTGGAGAGCCCAAAGGTGGAGAGAGAGGCACTACAGGATTTCTTGTTGCTAGGAGACCTGAGGAGGCAGCAAGGACCTGTTGCCAGAGCTGGGAGAGAATGATAGACTGGTGTGAAGATGCAGGGTACGTGGCCCCAGATGGGCTTTTATGGGGTTCTGGGCAGGGGATGGTGGTGTAGCAACTGTGAGCTAGGCTGGGAGGAGTGGCTCTGGAGAATACAGTTCCTTAGAACATGGGTTCGGGGGTGAGCTGTTCAGTTCTTCCATTTAACTCCTTCTGTGTTGAACTCAGACCTGCACTTAAATCCTGACTCATCGTGTGACCTTTGGCAAAGGTGCTGCTACGCTTGCTGGTTGGGCCTCAGTTTCCTTATCTGTACAGTGGGTATAATAACGCCTGTTCACAAACCATTGTGAGAGTTAAGTGAAGTGTGTACAATGAAGTGCTCTATGAAAAGGAAGACAAAGTATAAATGTAAAGGTTCACTACCACTTTTATTTTTGTTATAATAATTATTATTTCTCTTATGATAAAATGAGATACAGACTCTCTGGGGTTGGACTTTTTCCGTTTGGATGAGATTCATTGACTGGGGCCCTGGAGGAGGGGACTTCTACCTTGGAGGCCTTTGTCAGCGGGCTCTGGGGAATGGCTGGATGGGGTCCCCAATTAGTGAAACCCCACGGGACAACTGAGAAGGGCAGCAAAGTTCAAAGCCAGAGGGAGACTTGGTAAGAGTGGTGGCTGAAGGGGTAGAGGCTCTGATGAGATTCCAGGAAGGGCTTTGATGGTTCAGGCCAGCAGCTGTGAGTGAGGTGAGGGTAATGGGCCTTTCTTGTTGCTTTCCTAACATAAATAATATATGTTCACACACATGCACACAGCAGAAAATAAGCAAGCAAGCAAACCAAACCAAACCAAACCCAAATAAGCACAAAAGAAATTCCACTATCATAAAACAGACTCTGAGAACATTATTTTTTGTTTATTTCCTTCCATTTTCTTTTTCCTATGCATGCACATATATATTTTATAGAAATTGGGTCACATATTACATATTTTTAAAAACCTGTATTGTGTTATGAACATTATTACATAGAATCATATAGATCCATGACATTGTATTTTAACCGCTACATAATATTTCAAGGTATGTATGTATCACTTTATATAAAGTATCCACTATTTATACTGATTCCAGTTTTCCACTTGGAATGGTATGCAAGACAAGACTCTTGTATACAACTGATAGATGTTCTTATAGCCACATATTTGTGTATATCCATTGGTCCCACGGGAAAAATTCATAGAAGAGAAATTTCTGGGTTAAAATGTGTGCACACTTTTAAAGCGCCCTCCAGAAAGATGAAACCAGTTAATGACATTGACACTGTCCAAGTCTGCCTGATTAACTGGGTGCTCATTACCTTAATAACCAGGTTGCAGTGGTGTTGGGGGTGGTGGTGGGTGACTTACTCAGATAGACTGGAGAGAGATCAATAGACACTCTGCAGGGACTTTGCAGAGAGAGGCCCCTGGTGGCCTGGAGGTACCAGCTGTGCTGGACTGGGCTGTGCTGCTCAGGGGAGGCTGGGCTGGGCTGGGCTGTGTTGCTGGTGGAGGCTGGGCTGGGCCATTGGTCCGGGTCGGCTACACTGGCTCAGGCCAGGTGGTCTTGCCCCTGGTGTGATCATGGGCTCATGTTGGTGTGATCACCATGGTCACCAACCCAAGACATTCATTCCAGAAGCTAGTGCAGCCTCTCTGGCCATGCTGACACGTGTGCATTCACGTAGTGGGTAGTGATTCATCGGAGCCGGTGGTGGCAGCAGGAGCTCTGACAGAGTGGAACTGTTCTCACCCGCCCTGTCACTTGGCCTCTATAAATAACTCTTGCCTGTTACAAGTGACCGCACCACCAAGTGTCTGGAGGTGCAGTCCCTTGGCTGTGACTATGTGAGGGAGGGCACTCGCGTGGGTATATGTGTGTGTGTGTGTGTGTGTGTGTGTGTGTCAGGGGTAGGGGGTGGCATCTGGATGCCTCTTTAATGATTCACATCTGAGCCAGAGATTTGGGGTGGGGGAACAAGGGGCAGGCCAGGCTCCTCCTCTTCTACCTTCTCGTGGCTGCGGACAATCTGTCTACTCTTTGGGAAGTGCCAGAGACAGCTGGTGGGGGCAGGGATGTCTTTCAGGGCTATGTGCTCACTCTCACTGAGTGGCGGGGAGCAGGAAGGGAAGGGAGACCACCAAGGCAATATGAGAAGGGTGGGGGGCAGGCTCTGGGAGGGATGCCTAACATTTGGTCGATCAACAGTTGAATCTTAGGAAAGCCCATTTCAAATCTCATCTTGTTGGTGAAAGTTTTAATATAGAGTTTCTTTAGATACAAATATAGCTGACTTCCCATCGTGGATGACTGGAGACCCTCCAGCCAAGGTTTCTTAACCAAGTGTCCATGGGCCCAAGGGGTGAGCTATGCTTGGGTCTCATGAGGTTTCTTGATGCCTGAAAGAAGTATAATAGGGATGTGTGTGTGTGTGTGTGTGTGTGTGTGTGTGTGTATCTGGACATGTGCCCATGTGCATTTTTCTGGGAGAGGCTCTGCAGTTTTTATCACATTTTCCAAGGAAACCATGACCCATAAAAGGTTAAGAGCCACAGTAGTCCAACCCCCTCGTATTAGAAGTGAGGAAATTGAATCCAGAGAGCTAAATGACTGCCCGAGATCTCACAGCCAAGATCAGAACCCAGATTTCTTGACACCATCCTTCCCTGGCTGGTTCCCCAAATCGGAATTGCGCTACCTGCACTAGACGGAACCCTAGGTACCGTTTCCCACACCTTTTGGCTAGCATAGATCTGAATGAACAGGCTTGAGGCTTTCAGTGGTGCTGGGCAGCTGTGTGCTCACCTCCAGACATTCCTAATCCCAGGTGGTCTTGTAGGAGAAGACTCCTGGGGCATCTCCTTACAGGGCATCTTAGCGCAAGACTTAAATCCACCTCTTGTGCCTTGACATTCTCCCCTGGTGGGAATGCCCCCTTGACACAAGAAGCACCTCTGTCTCCTGGGAGAACTGACACCTTGGGCCTGGGAAAAAGTAAATGGTGCAGTGGGGGAGTGGGATGCTGGTCCACTGTCTGTGGGAGGAATTCAACTTTGTACCATAGGAGTTTAGATGAAGTGGCACATGAGAATTAAAAATGGTAATTGACATTCATTGAGTATTTACTGTATGCCAGGTACTCTTCTAAGGAAAGTACATGTATGTCCTTTAATCCCTATAAAACTGAGGCACAAAGGGATTAAACACAGCTAGTAAACATCTGAGCCAGGATATAGAGCCACATCTTCTGACTCCAGAGTGGAAAGGTGCCGAATCTGGAATGAGTGGGCTCCTAGTCTCTGTGCTGGTGGATCTCACATGTGAGCATGCGTCAGAATCAGGGGGAGCTGATAAAAGCACAGGTGGCTGCTCTGAAGCCCCAGGTTCTGACTCGGTAGGTCTGGGCTGGGACCCGAGGATTTGCACACCAAGAAGTTCCCAGGTGGTGCTGCTCCTTCAGAGACCACACTTTGAGAACCATTGCTCTCTGCTTTCCTCGTCCTCATAGGAAGAGATGAACATAGGCAATAGAAGTGGTCACTGATCTCACCTGGATGATCGCAATGCCTGTCCTGGGTCCAGGCCTCTCTTACCTCCAGTCACCTATCCTTCACTGGGGACAAATTAATCTTCCTAAAGCCCAGCTCTGATCACGTCGCACTTCTGCTGAAATTCTTCTGGATTCTCTGCTGTGTGTCCTAGCACCGTCCAGCAGGACTGTCTTTGATGATAAAGATGTTCTGCCTCTGCACTGTCCAGTATGGTAACCACTAACCACAACTGGCTATGAATTGTACATCTTCCCCATTTTAATTAATTTAAATAGTCATGTAGTTGCTGAACAGTGTGGGAAACCCTGTTGTATGCCATTTGAGGTTCCCATTGGCACCATATGCCATTCCAGCCCCATCCTCAGCCCTCAGCATCCTTGGCTCCGGGCCATTCAAGGCTACCCTGTACTGTCCAATCCTCTGCCTTGCTTTATGCTGTCTCCTCCCTCCAGGCTTTCTCAACCTCAGTGCTTCCTCTGCCTGGAAACCTTCTTTGACACCCACTGCCCGTCTCATCTCTTACTCCCATGAGCTCCCAAAACACTTTTTCCCTTTCTTTCAACCTTTAGAATTTTAGCCTTCTGTTGCTGATGTTGATGTTTTTGCTCTTTCCATAAAATTTTAGCTTCCTGAGAGCGTGCCTGTGTTTTTTAGCGAGCCCTCAACCCCTAACTCAGGTCCCTCCAGGCACACACAGACGCTCGATCAATCTCACAAACTTTTGCCCTGGCGCGTTGAGGAAACAGAGATGGATATCATGCCCTTCCTGTCTTCAGGCTGCCGCAGGATCTCATGAGAGTCTGATTCATGCCCAGAGAACCACTGAAGCCAGTGGTTATTTTGGGCAGGAAGATAAAAGTCACAGACGGCCCAGTTGGTGAGGAGAGTCCAGCAAGAGCCGACTAAGCAGAAGGCTGTGTTTACACACACAGACGGCTTCTCTGCCCAGCCTGGCCTGGTGCAAGGAGATGGGAACATCCAAACAAGGCTGCCTGGCCACCTCACGAAGCTGGGGCTTAGCTGGTGATGCAGCGGCTGGTCTAGCCATCTGGGGCAGATGGGTGGATGAGAGGGTTGCAAAGCCAGCTTCTGCAAGTGGAGTGTTGGCTAGGTGGCACCTGGGCTGGGGATGTAAGTGAAAGAAAATATTTGTGGTCTGAACAGTGGATAGAGCAGGGTCTGCTTGGGGGTTAATGAGTTCTTTAGAACAGTCCCTATTGAGCTAGAAAGATGGTTGAAAAGAAAAAAATAGCTTTCTAGCTTCAGACCATTCTAAGCATTTCACTTCCAAAATATCTCTAGCATAGATTTATCTCTGGGACAAAAACATGTAAAAAAACCCCACAATATTGAAGTTATAATATAAACATAGAAAAATACACATATCATAAATTTTCACATATTTGTGTAACTACCCTGCAGACAGGAACTAAAACATGGCCAGCATCTCTACAGTAAATTTATGTTAAGTCAAATGTATGTTGGATTAACGGTGGACAAACAGGCTCTGGAGTCAGGCACACCTAGGACTGAATCCTGGCCCTGTACCCACTAGCAGTGTGACCTTGGACTGATGGCTTCTCTGCTCTGAGCTTCAGTTTCCTCCCCCATGAAATCAAGGTGGAATATATAATCCCCGCCTTACAGAGAAGTAAGAAATTAAAAGCTGAAAATGTATGCGTACTGCTAGGCACAGCGCCAGCACATAGTGGGGTCTCAGATGCTCTCCGCAGTGATGATGCTGATTGACAGTGTCACTGCAGCATCTTCTGGCACAGGGGACCACAGACACACACACACAGCCCTTCTCCCATTGCCTCTCGCTGCTCCCGGCCTCAGTGTGATCCTCTTCAAGGTCTCTTCTGACTGCAAGGAATCTGTGATGCTGGGATGATGCAAACCTCAGCTGACACTTCAGGCGCCTGATGGGAGGCTGGGTGGACATCTATATCCAGTGGGAATGTGGCCAGATCTTTTAAGTGCAGGCCCCAGGAGTATGGCTCCCAGACCTCCTAGGGGAATGCTGATTTCCCAGGGGCAGCTGGACTGTGGACCTCCATTGAGAAATATAGCCAAGGTGGAGTTTAGGTCAGCAGAACTCCTGCCTCAGACTTGCTCCCTGGCCTCTGGCTCTGGGGGTGCTGAAGGGTCCCAAGGGACATACACCATGCACATATTTTGAGTTGGGCACTAAGCAGGCAATTCACACATCCCAGGGCTGGAGGGCAGAGTGCAGGAGGGAGGGGAGAGGCCAAAAGGTTCCTTCTAGCTGGGAGGGTTTGTTGCAAACAGAATGGGATCAGAAAGGACTTGCTGGAGGATGGCTGGAAGAATGACCATGGCAAAGGGAAAGCAGGCCTCCCAGGCAGCGGAAAGAACACGTGCAAAGGCAGAGAGGAAGGCCCCCTTCTGCTTGGCTGTGCCCTGGAGGCCCAGAACCATTTGGTTTGACAGAGCTCCCCATACAGACCCTGAAGATGATGCTGAAGAGGCAGGTGAGACCAGGCTGTGACAGGTCTGTGGAATCAGGCTGAGGAGTTTGAGTTGCTTCATCAGAGAATGGGGGGCCACTGAAGGCTCTTCCAGTGAGGGAGCAGAGCAGGACCACCTCCTCAAGATGTGCTCAGTGGAGACTAGCATGTGCGCGGTCATCCAAATCCGTATTATTGTTGGTCAAAGATGGTGGCCGAGTGTCTAAGCCACTAGAGTGGGCTGTGAGAGCCTCTGGGATGCCCAGACCTGTGCAAGCGCCTGGCTGTGCATACAGAAGTGGGGGAAGGGGCAAGGAGAGGGGGAGGGGGAGGAGTGGGGGAAAGGAAGGGAAAGGCCAGGTTCCCACCTTTAACAAACTGCAGTCTTATTGGAAAGGCCAGAGAACCTTATGGCAACTTAACTCCAAATTCAGAAGTGGAGATGAGATGTGTGGTCCAGCAGCAGGCCAGAGGAGGGACAGGCTGGGTGAAGGAGTCAGGGAGAGTGAACTTTCTGGAGGGGAGGTGACCTTTGGAGGCTTTGGAGAGACTGAAGGTGCTGCAGGGGCCTGCTAAGCCCTTCATGGGCATTCTCTCCTGTCGTAGGGGCTTGAGGAGCTGGTGCTGATATTATCCCTACTGTACAGAGATGGAAGCTGCGGCTCAGAGAGGTTTAAGCCCTGCCCAAGGTCACACAGCTCCTGTACGTACTATTAGTGAACCTCCCCCATCCCTGCCCCTGGCTCTCTCCCCAGAGGTAACCATTGCCCTCAGGCTCTTCAGCGCCCCACACTAAGCAAGGAACAGTGTTTCGCACTGTGTGCGGCTCCGTCATCGTTCCACGCTAGAGTATGACCTCATGCGGGAGCGTGTGCTTCCCGTGGTCTGGGCTGGAAGGTTCTGGGCTGGCTGGAACGACGACGTTCCCTGGGGACTGCAGTGCTTTGAGAGGCCTCGGGGAGGAGACTGACGGAGAGGCGTTAGGGGCCGCTGGAGCTGGGAGGGCCCCACCAGGTGGGCATTGTTGTCTGTCCACCCTGCCTGCTCCCTATACCCAGACACGGCTGACACAGCTGCCCTGCAGTGCCTTCCAGAGAGCAGCGAGGATCAGTGAGAACAGCCTCGTCAGGCAGAACTTCCCAGGCCTGTGGGTCACGCTGCTCTGGAAAGTTTGGCTCTGGTAGCTTCCTCCACAAGATGGCCCCGTTCTCAGGTGTCCAGGGCTGCAGCTCAGCCCACCCAGGTCCGGCTGCCCTCTGGGGCTGAAGCCAGATGCCCCGCGGCTCTCTTGCCCTGGAATACCTTCTGCTCCATGACCTTGCCCTTAATTCAGTTCAGTTTAGCTGTCCCCCCCCACCTCCAGGACCCCTTTTCTAAGCCCCATGGGGCCTCAGAGAATCTGAACTTGTGCAGGCCAAAAGAAATATGTGAGCCATACCTGCGAGCCACGCATATGATTTTAAAGTTTCTAGTAGCCTCATGGAAAGAAAAAAAGCTAAAATAAACAGATGAAATTATTCTAAGGATAAGTTTTGTTTAACCCAATACATCCAAAATACTGTCATTTCAATACAAAAATTGTGAATGCAATATGTTACATTTCTTTTATTAAATCTTTGAAATCTAGAGTGAATTTTATACTTCCAGCATGTCTCAATGTGCACGAGTCACAGTTCAAGTGCTCAGTAGCAATACCTGAGTAGTGGCTACCTGATTGGTCAGCTCAGCCCTCGATGCAGGAAAAAGAGCCTAAGGGTTGAAGCTCAGGGCTTGGCAGCAGGCAGACCCAGCAGTCACATCCTCGCCCTGCCATTTATGAGTTGGGTGAACTTGGCAAAGTCGTTAACCCTCTGAGCCTCAGTGACTTCAGCTGTGAAAGGAGTTAACTAATTTCAATGCCAGAGAATTGTTGTAAGGATTAAACCAATGAGTGTGTGACTAGTGCCAGGCACAGGGCAAGTATTTAGAAAGTGGTGGTGATTCATCTTACAGATCCCTCTGATGTACTGGTTTATGTGCCATTCTTCCCTCCTGGACTGATCATGAGTTCAAGGACAGAGACTACCCAATTCCTCTTGCCTTCCCCAGGCTCGGTGTGAACATTACTGCTTGCCGAATGGAAGATTAAATCCTTGTGCTGGCAGTGCTCGCCACCTTATTCAGCCTGCTCAAGAATCAAGGGTCCCCTGGTGGCTGGGAGTCATGGGACCATTGAGTACTTGGGGTGACCTTGGCAGGGACCACCAACTACCTGGGGTGAACTTGATAAGTTGCTGCTTTACTCAGGGTCTTGGTTTTCTCATTTGAAAGATAAAATGAGGGAGGAGTGGGAGGGGCCCTGCCTGGGTGTTTGGTTTTGTCTCTGCCCTACCAGTGGCCATGCAGGACTGTGGTTGACACCATGTGCTTTGCCTTCCCAGCTGGTGGAGCCAATCACTTCCATCTTGTTCCTGGCTTTCCTGTATCCTGGCACTTTGGCACCATCAAGTTCCCTCCAGTTAAAAGTTAAGAAAGATTTTCTCCTACTTCCCAAGCAGACCAGAGAGGGGACGAGGGGTCCTGTCCCTTCTCTTCTGCCAGCGTCTGCTGATCTTCCATCACAGCAATTCAGTGACAGAAGTAGGGCGGGAAGAATTTCTCCCACTTTCTAGGAGAGAAAACAGAAGCTCAGAGAGGTCAAATCATCTGCCCAAGTAACACAGAAGCGGCAGAACAGGGCTGGAAGCAGAATTTAGAACTAAGGGAATGGAAGAGCCCCTCATTATTGAGTAGGTTCCACTTCCTCCACCGGGGCTCCTAGCATTTCTTCATTGAGGCTTTAATGAGAAATAGTTCTGGGTTGGGTCCTGGTCCTGTGCCTCAGTTTTCCTGCCTGGGGAATGAAGGCAGCCAAGGAACTGGGGTAGTGATTTCAACTGATGCCTGTAGGGGGCCATGTGTTCTTCAGAGAATGCCCCTCTCACCCCGCCCCTACGCCAATCAGATTTCTCTGGAAATTGTGGGGTGAAGTGGAAGTGTCTGGTCTAGAGAGACCGTGTTACTATGCACATGTGACCTTGGACAAGTCACTCACCACTCTGGGCCTCAGATTGCCTGTTTATAAAATGGGGGTGGTGGTGATCATATGTCGCAAGATGTGAAGATGGCACATGAAAGTACTTTGCAAACTGGAAAGTGCTACTAGAAATGTTCGTCAATAATAACAATAGAAAGAGACATAACGATAACAGTAGAAGAAGCCCAATTTTCTGTGTGGTCCCACTGACCTGAAGGGAATTGGGGCCTTTGGGTATAAACCCAGAATGATGTCTGGGAATGTTCTGCCTTGGTCTTTGGAATGTAGCCTGGATTCTTCTGGGAAAGTGAGAGGCTCCATCTAGCTGAGGATGGTGGGAAAGTGGCCGAGCCCCAGGGGAGGAGAGAGGAAGGCTCCTGCGGGGGTAAGGGGGTGGGGAGAAGGAAGGGGAGGAGGAGGGAGGGAAGGAGATGGGAAGGCCAACAAGCAGAGGAGGCTGAGAGTCCATTTGGAATAAAAATCCTTGAAGCAGTCAGTCGAAAATCTCTTAGCAGATGTGTATATGAAACAATAAGTTCATCTGGTGTAACTCCTAAGTTTCACTGATCCTTTCACTCATTCATTTGAATAAATGTGTAGTGAATTGAATTCCAGCAGAGCACCCCAGAGTGACCAAGTGGCTTGCCGAAGGCCACACCCCTGAGAGCCTCCTGGGGAGTTCCTGGGATGAACTGAATTTGGGAGGCAGGGGAAGAAATAGTCCGAAGGCAAAGGAGGAAATCAGTAGGGAAGTCTGCTCAGCAGGACTCGCGTCCTTCTGTGAACTGGCCCTGTGCTGGTCTGTCCATCTTCCGGTCTCCTGTCTGGAGGGAGGATGTGTTCTCTAGGACTGGGAGGAGCTGGTCTTCTTCCGCTCTCTGCTCTCTTACCACGCCTGAGCTGAGTGGGCAGCAGAGAGAGTGAAGGGACCGGAAACTGTGTCTTGGAAACATCTGGTGAAGGAGTTTGTCATGTTTCACTTGGAGAAGAGAAGGCTTGGTTTGGGGGTGGGGAAAAGGGGCATGGTTGCTATCTTGGGTTCTCTGAGGGGTGCTGGGGAGAGGGCATAGCCTTGTTCTGTGGAGGCCCTAGGGCTGGTACTAGGACCTGGGGTGGAAGGTCGCCATGGTGGAGCAGCCACCTTGGGGGAGAGGAATGGAGGGAGGGAGTTGCCTGTCCCTGGAGTGTGAGAGTAGAGATGGACACTGGAGAGGTGGGCACTGAGTAACACAGCCTACCTGTGAGGTTGACACTGAAGGAACTGCAGCATGGGGGGGTTGATGGTTTGGTTCACATCTGGGTGGCTTCCCAGCTTTGGGCCTCTGTGATTTCCAGTGTGGTGGATTTTGCAGTGCCTATGACAGTGGCTGGCACAGAGTAGGTCCTCAGGAATTCCTTGAAGAATGAAAGAACAGAGGTGTATGCCTGGGATGGTGGTGGCGGTGGTGGTTAGGGAGTAGGGGTCATGTGGACCCATGGGCAGAAATCTTTGGGGATCATGTTGTGGGTTACAAACCATCTTTTCCAGGTCTTCCCCACAAACTGGGACCCCTAGACACAGGTACATCCAAACCTTTCTTTCATTGTTGGCCAAGCAAGGCCCAGAGCGGGAGAGCAATATGCCCACAGGTATTGGCTGACCCGTGGTAGAGCTGGACTCCAACCCAGGTCTTTGGAGGTCCTCGCCTGTGAACCTCATAAGGTGGTCTGGACGCTTTCTGAGTTCTAACAGTGCTGCTGGAGGGGAAGGACAAGGCTTCACTTGGTTTTGATCCATGACCTTAGTGCCCCTGGCCCCTTGGCCAGCACCCACCCCCACCTTCTTGGAGCCTGGATGCACACCTGGCACATCCAGAAACACAAGCCCACTGTTACACTTATGTTCACTGTCACGGAAGCACATATGGACAAATGCACACATACACACAGAGACACATGGCATCCCGGGAGACATTTGCAATACCTCCTCCCTGGTGGGGGAGGAGCCCTGAGTCCCAGGGAAGTTCTGCCTCACGCTGAGCTGCCCAGGAGGTGAGGGTATCTAGCTGGGCGGCTGGGCTTGGTGGGCTGGGAGGCCCACTGAGGCTGAGTCACCCCTTCTGAGTCAGGGATCCTCTCTTCTTCTTCTCCCCGCCTCCTGCTCTCTCTCCGTTGAGCCCCCAAGAGGGGTTGGCCTGAGCTGGGAGGGCCGTGGGTGTCGCGGCCAGGGTGGGGGCAGCGGAGGCGCAGGACTTGGCCCCTGATGCGCGGTCCTGCTGTGGTCCGGGAACTGCCGGTGTGGCAGCTCCCGGGAGGAGGTGGCCTGGGAGCCTGAGAGGGAGGGAGAGGGAGAGAGGAAGAGGGGGACAGGCAGGGAGGAGGCGGAGGCAGGGGCAGGGCCGCCGCGAGGGAGCAGGCAGGCGCGCGCGGCTGCCCCCGGGCTGGGCGCGGAGGCCGGGCGGGGGCGGGGGCTGGCCGCGCGTCGGGCGCCAGGCCCGGGGCTGTGGGCACGGTGCCCAGCCCCCGGCGCACGCCGAGCCGCCGCCGCCGCCGCTGCTGCAGTCGGCATCCATCAGCGGGCGGGGGTGTCGCGGAACAGGCTGCTCCGCAGAGCCCGCCGCGGCCCCGCGCGCCCGCCCCGCCCCGCGGCCTGCCGGCCCGCAGGAGCCGAGGGGGCGCCCCCCCTGCCCAACCTGCCCGAGATGGGGACCCCCAGGCCCAGGTAGGCACGTGGAGCAGGGGATCAGGTGGCAGGGAAGGCTGGGGGCTCGGTACGTGGAGGCCCAGCCTCCAGTCCTGGGGGAGGACTGGGGACAGATCGGGAGGAACTGAGTTTGCGGGCTGTTGGTCCTCTGACCAGTGTGGGGAAGGTCCTTGCTGTTCCTCTCCACCTCCCAGGTCTGCAGCCTCCCCAGGCCTGGAGAAAGAAGTGGTCAGGCGGTGGCTGGTGCTTGCTGTAGGGATGAACGGTTGCTGGGTGCCAGGCTGGCCCACTATGTTCTCCCAGACTCTTCCTGCTGCCTCTGGAGGCCGGGAGCTCTCTGGATATCTCTGTCCAGGCTTCAGATGCTGCAGGACAGTCTCTTGGCTGGAGGCTGGGATGCTGGGGAGCTCTTGCCCTCATCCTCTCCCTCTGGTTACAGATCTTTCCCCACTGCCTTCTCACTTCCCATCCCACCTCCCTTCCAAGTCTCCCAAAGTGGGGGTGGGGTGGGGTGGGGGATTAGAACTTAGCCCTAAGACCTCCGTGGTTCTGGCCTGGCATTGTCCTGGCCAAAGGCTGCCCCTTCCTGTTAGAGGGGGAGGATTTGTGGGTCACAGTTTTGTCTGACACCTTCACATGTGGGGATATCCAAGGGCCCAAGAGGCTGGGTATTGGGGACAGGCATGGGGGGGTGACTACAGCCATTGGGGTACTTACCAGGTGCTGAGACCACTGTCTAGCAGAGCCAAGGCCCAGTCTGGTACACGGGGACCTTGCGGGGCTGGACAAGGACTAGGAAGGAGTTCTGAGGATACCGGTCTCCATTTTTGTGGCTGCCAGCCATGGTCCTTGCTCCCCACCCCCACGCCTGCCCCCGCCCCTCAGCTCTGAGAATGCATTGGTGGGGGAGAGACACTACTGTGTCTTCCTGCCTTCACTTCTGGATCTGCATACCACCTCCTCTGCACCCAAAGGTGGGAGTGTAAGAGGACTGGTTTAGAACCTCTCTGGAGCCGTGTGGGGTTCAGCTGCTTCATCTCTCCCCACCACCCATTCTTAAGAGTGTTCCAGAATCCGTCACAGCTGGGCCAGGTTGATAGCTAGGGATACGAATGGTGCCCTCAGAAGCTCCTGGAAGACTTGATGCTGCCTGTCCTGGGCAAGGGTGTGGAGAATAGAAGCGACTGTGTGCCCGCCTGCCCACCCATCCCTCCAGATGGAGCCTGCGGCAGAGGCAGCCTGTGCCAGCCTCCTCTGAGCCACTGTGGCCCAGGGAGGCTCTGCCAGCTCTAAGCAGGGATGAAGCTGGCTTCTGCTGGCCCGTCTGAGGTCAGGCCTGCCTGGCAACCCCATGTGGTGTGCAGAGCATGGTCCCTTGAGGGGCACCTTAAGGCAGTCCTGGAGGAGATCAGTGCAGGGTGCATTATTCCTATTGGAACCCTTCCTGGGCCGCATGGTGGTTCCCTGGGCCCAGTTCCGTGAGCTTGATAGAGGGCTGCTTCCACAGAGCCCGCATGAGAGCAGTGTTTGGTCCCATGGTCCTCACTCAGTAAACATGGAAAGGTTGAATGAGGCCTCAAGAGGAAGAATGACTTGTCCAAGTTCACACGGCAGTTGGGTGAGAGAGCCAGCACTAATGTACCAGATTTTCTCTCTCGGTTTGGGGTTCTTGCAGCCCAAATGCCTGCTTCCCTGTTGCCACAGCAGTCTGGTACACAGGACTCTGACAGGCTGGGCATTATAGCCTGGAGCCTGAGGCTGCCCCTTAGGAGGGGCCTTACTTTGGTCTCCTAGCCCTTGTTGCCAAAAGGTGAGGAGGAAAGGCCAGGCTGCCTCACAGATAATGGGCCAGGGCTGAGGCAACAGGCAAGGGGTAGCCCTGGTCTCTGTTGGGAGTGTGCAGAGCCAACAGGATGCTTGGTGCTCAGGCACATTCTGGGCCTGAGCCTCTCGGGGCAGGAGAGAGGGTCTCCCAACTAGACAGGCTGAGGTGGGAGGTACCTCTGTGTTAGCTCCAGTGTGGATGTCCTTGTGAGCCTCTCAGGGCCTCTGTGTCCCCATTTGTCAAAAGAGGGTAATAATCTCTATCTGGAGTAATACCAATGATTACACAATCAGATAGAGGACATTTATTTAGCACTTACTGTATGCCATGCCCTGGGGCAGTAAGTGCTTTGCATTATCTCAGCAATCCTGACAGGTAGGTAGATGCTCACTTCTTACAGATGAGAAGGTAAGGCTCAGAGAGATTGTGTCACATGCCTGAGGTTACACAGCTGGAAGGTTTGTGGCTGACTGAGTCCAGAGTTCCTCTCTCTACCATAGCATTATACCTGGGGCCCTGTCTCAGAGTACCAGGTTGGTGTCTGGCAGAGCTGGACAACTAATGTGCCAGGGCTGGTCCAGGTGGAGAGGTCTATGTGTTGCATCTCATGATCCAGGATGGCTCTGTGACCCGAATGCTCCTGTGGTCCTGAGGGATCGGGGCAGAGAGGTAGTGGCTGGAAGCCTGAGAGAGGGGTTGGTCTTGGCCTTCTGCTTCTTGGCCAGGGTCCCCCAAGAGTGGGGATGCTCTGGCCTCCCTGCTCCTACTGGCTACCAGGGACAACTGGTTGGCTCTAAGACTGGTTGGCCTTGCCACTCGCCCCTGCCACATTTGATAGGAACCTAGTGACCAGAAAATACAAGGGAGGGAATGGAAGGGAAGGCAGGGACCAGCTGGGACGGTGAAGAGGGGGCCCTGTGGGGTGGAGACCTGAGCCTGGGTGGACAGGTTGGGGTGGGAGTGGGCAGGCACTGCTTCCTTTGTGGGCGGGAGGCTTGTGGGTATGAATAGTAGCAGCCAGCACTTACTGAACACTTACTACATGCCAGGCACTGTTTTAAGGACTTGACTGTACAACTCATAAAATCGTCACAAAAGCCTTTGAGGTGGGTGGGAGTTCTTCTTCCCATTTTACAGACTGAGGGAAGAGGCTTAGCCAGGGAAAGATAGTTGCTCAAGGTCACACAGCTAGGTAGCACAGGAGCCAGGATTCAAATCCAGGCGGTGTGAGTCAGGGCCACGTTTCTGATGGTCATGCTGGCAGCCCGCGGCTTTTTCTCAGAGGTCATACTCAGTTTTGTTCAATTTGGAAACTATTCCCTGAATACCTCCTGCAGGTCCCGTGTGGCCTCTGGGGAAACATCCCTCTTCTCAGGGGACTCCCAGTCTCCCCTGGAGAGGCGCGGATATGACACAGGGAGGTAATGGCATAAGTAAGCATGGATTCCTATTCTGGTCATCAGGGAAGGCTTCAAGATTGAGGCCTTTGCACTGGGCGCCAAAGGCCAAGTGACATTTCAGTAGTTTTGGGGAAAGTGTACCCAGTCCACTAGTCAGAGGAGAAGGAAGTAGGGATGTCTTTGGAGAAGACTGGGCGGCCTGGGGTGCGTGCAGCAGATGGTGCAGGGGCCTGAGGGTGACTCAGAAAGTCAGCTTGTGTTTAAGTCTTTGGCAAAGTTCTGAAATCTGCCAGACCTGAGCTCTCATCACAGCTCCCCTGTGTGCTAGCCATGTGCCCTCGGGCATATCACCTAGCTGATCTAAGCCTCAGTCTCCTCATCTGTAAAAGGTGGACAAACACACCTATCTCATGAGACCATGTCACGGTTGTTATGTAAAGGACCTAGTGCAGTGCTGGCACGTCACAGGGACTCAGTGAACGTTAGTTCTCTCCTACTTTGGTCTCTCTCAGATGTCAGGCTAAGATGTTTCCACTTGACAGGAGTCTGGAGGCTCCGGGAACCTCTGCAGGTGTTTGGTCTGCACGGGGCATGCACTGGGGCGTGAAAGAACCGTGTCTGGGAAGGTCCCTTTGGCAACTGTAAGAACCACAGGGAGGGGCTGGACTGTGGCAGGAAAAACAACAGCCCTGTGGACCTGCCTGGCTGGGGAGGAAGGAATGTTGAAAGCACACCAAGATGTCCCCTGGGTGGTTGGGGGAGGAGCGGCTTAGGGCCGGGAAGGCCATGGTGGGGGGGAGGGGGCATGAATTCGATTTGCGGCCTTAAGTGTTTCAGCTGAAAGACTGGCTCCCTTCAGTTGCTCCGAAGGTTGCGCAGCATCTTCTTTGTGCATCTGGCTTTTTTTCCCCCCTCTTTTGCATAATTTCCTTTGGATGAATCCCCATCAGAGCTTCTTCCATAATAGCAGCAAATTGGAACTAAGTGCCTGACAATAAGAAGATGATTGAGAACGTTTTGGAACATCCAGTGGATAAAATAATATGCAGCCATGAACAGCCACAGAAATACTTATCCTTGCAGTGTCTGGAGCTGTGCACTTGTGAAGCTCTTTTGCACCCTTTCTTCGTTTCATTTCTTGTCCATGTGACAGAGGTGGCACAGGGGTTAGAGCCTTCCGGTACATGAAGAGATTCAGGCTAGGCTCTAATCTGAGGGCAGGGTTCATGTTTTATTCATTGTTCTATCCTCAGCGTGTGGCTGAATGATTTGCAAATGCTTGTCTGGTGGAAGAATTGATTGAGTGAACAAAGCAGAAGGGAGGTGACTTGTCCAAGGTCATACACTGTAGGAAGGCCCGGGACCTGCGCCTCCTCATCCCTACTTGCCACATTCTTCTCACTCATCACTCAGTATCAGGGAAGGGAGTAGGATGGAGAGGTTCCCAGAGGGAACTGGGGATGCACACAGACCCAGGCTTACGTCTAGTTTCTGTCCTTACTGGCTGTGAGTCTTGGCAAGTCACTTTATCTTTTTAAGCCTCAGTTTCCCCATCTATAATGTGGATAGTCCAAGTACCTGCTTTTAGGCTTGTCATCAAGAATAAAAGATTTAAGTCATATAAAATTCTTAGCACAGGAACTAGCGCATTGTGACACACCTATGAACATTAGCTGCGATGATCATGATGATAAAATAATGTGGAAATATTTCTGATACAATTAATGTTAAATGGGAAAAAAAAACCCCATAAAAGTATGAGCACTCAGATTCAAGTGGTGTAAAATTAGGTCTGACCATAGATACAGATTGGAAGAGAACAGGCAGAAATGGCGTTCCAGCAGGTACTATGGGAAGTAAATAAGGCTGACCAAAAAAGGTCTTTTTTGAATATTTTATTTATTTTTCTTTAGTTTTAATACAAAAGAATTATGTGAAAAATCCCATTAATTCAGAAGCATATTCTCTTCTTGGTTCCCCAACCAAATCCTTCTTGCCAGAAGTAGCCGATAATTGTGGCGTGTGTCCTTCCGGGGTATTTTCTATGCCTACATAAGCATACAAATCAGAATGGGACTGATTTGTATTATTGCATTATTGTTTTACAATCTACATTTTTCATTATGTGTACTGACAACCTTCCATGTCAGTGTATGTGAAATCCATCTAAAAAATCTACACAATAGATATGTAATACTTTCGTAATCCATTTTTCAATGGATAAATCCTAGTTCGTTTGACCAGCCTGCTGTTGATGACATTCAAAGTTGTTTCCAATTTTACTCTATTCTAAATAATGCTGACAATGAACCCAGCTAGTGTTTAAACAAAGAAAATCAAATGAGAGAGATTCAGAAACTGTGAGACCACGAAGTGCTGCCTGGGAGGGTCTGCTTCTCCCTCCTCCCTTCCCCGCTTCTCCTGCCTTCTCAGGGGAGCCCGAGGGGGCAAGGACTCTGAGGGCTGGGTTGCTTGGAGGAGGCCCTGTCTCTGTCACCCCCGAAGGACGGGGATGTCCTAGGGAAACCCCTTCCTTCACTCACCCAGTATGGAGCTCTCCTGTGAAATTTTGAAATTCTCTTTGCTTTTTTTTAAATTGAAGTATAGTCGGTTTACAATGTTGTGTTAATTTCTTGTGTACAGCATAGTGATTCAGCTATAGATATATATAGATATAGATATAGATATAGATATATATGTAATCCTTTTCCTATTCTTTTTAGTTATAGGCTATTACAAGGTATTGAATATAGTTCCCTATGCTATTACAGTAGGACCTTGTTGTTTATTTTATATATAGTAGTTAGTATCTGCAAATCCTAAACTCTCAATTTATCCCTCCACTCCCCACTTCCCCCTTGATAACCGTAAGTTTGTTTTCTTTGTCTGTGAGTCTGTTTCTGTTTTGTAAATCAGTTCATTTGTGTCATTTTTTTAGATTCCACACATAAAGATATCATATGATATTTGTCTTTCTTGGTCTGGCTTACTTCACTTATTATGACAGTCGCCAGGTCCATCCATATTGCAGCAGATGGCATTATTTTTCTTTTCGTGGCTGAATAGTACTCCATTGTGTGTGTGTGTGTGTGTGTACACCATAACTTCATATTTTCTTTGGATGCTGTAAGCTGCTGCCTGGGCCATACTGCTGCTTATACCCTGAGTGTCCTTGGACAAGTTCTTGACCTTCTCTGGACCTCAGTTTGTCCACCTGTATGGTAGTGGCAGCATTCCTGATGAGAGCCATTGCCGTGACTTGAGTGTCTACTCTTTGGCAAACGTGGTGCCGAGGGCACTCCACTTGCATGGTCTCATTTCATTCTTGCTAAATGCCTTTGCAGTGGAGGGGGTATTAGTCTCATTCTACGTGCTCCTGCTGTCTCTCAGAGAGGTTACATCACTTGCCTCAGGTCCCTAAGCCAGTGGAGCCAGGATTGGCTGCTCCAAAGCCCGAGTTTGTAACTGTTGTTTCATGTTCCCTCTCACCAACTGCCGGTCAGTGAGATCCAAGTGAAATGATGATTATAAAAGGATCCTTTAGCTTGTAAAGCGCCCTGCACATGGGAGGGGCTGATACTGCTGTTATTATTTCTACATCCAGAGCAACGGTAGCTTTGGTTACATGGTTGACAGCAAGTTGGAGGTGGTGGGACATAGCAGGAGGGAGTGGGAAGGGCATGGGACCGGGAACCAGCAGACTGGGGCTCTACTCCAACTGGCTGGCTGTGTGACCTTGGCCAGCCAAGCCTGTCTGGGGGATGGACCCACCTATCTCACGTGGCCCTCGTGGAGCTCAAAGGAGACAAAGCCCGGAAGACAGCCTGTTCGTTGTCTGACTCAGAGGATGTCCCGCTACAGGGAGGTCTCTGTCTGCCTCTGCAGTCATCGGTGTGGTCCAGGCAGGAGGCACTTCTCCTTTCTGATGCTGTTATTCTGCAGATCTGGGCATGTCATGTGGTCCCCAGCCTACAACTGCACATTAGTCTGTGGCTCCGCGGTGGCACGTGAAACCTTTGGGCAAGAAGCCAGTGCTGACGGGTGGCAGCCTCTTCACAATGCTTGGTTTTATTTAACGCGGTGCCCATGAGTACCACAGGCCTCTGACAAATTGTCATCTCCCCACTGCCGTGTACAGACCTGGGCAGTAGTAAGAGTGGCTGTGGGCCCAGCTCCTGTTTCCACCCCTCTGACTCCATCAGGGGCCTGGCTGGGAGGGTGGCACAGGGTCCCCCTCCTCCCTCATCACAGGCAGTCATTGCGTTCATGTCCACCTGGAGATTGTCACCGAGGAAGTGAATGCTCTGTACTGGGGAAATCCTGGTGGGAAGTAACCTCATCCCCAAGAGGGGAAGAATAAGTCTTAATAGGCTCTCTCTTGCTTACTGTGTCTTTTCTTTTAATTCTTTTCTTACTCCAAAAGTAACCCATGCTCAGAGTAGAAAAATTGTGTAACGCAGAGAACCCCCAAAAAGCCCCCAAAAAAGTCTGTAATTCTTGCTCCAAGGGAATGCTATTGTTAACATTTGAGCCTTTAGACTCAGTACTAAAGATGAGAATATCTAGTATTTCTGGAGCCCTAACTGTGGGTTTTGGCGTGTGTTAAGTGCTTTATGGGCATGATCTGATTCAGTTTTCATAGTAAACCTGTGAAGCAGATAAAATTACTATGATTTTACAAATGAAGACACTGATGCTCAGAGAGGTTAAGGGAGTGTTCAAGTCTCCTGGTCTCCTTTTTATCCTTAACTGCTAGACTGTACTGCTTCTTCCCAATTTCTCTTTCCCTCCCTCTCTAATACATATATCTGTTTAGGGTCAGGTGGTGTATCAATCAGATTCTGGCAGAAAACAGAATTCCACTCAGATGCTGCAACTTGGAGATGTTAGTAAAGCTGCAGGCAGGGTTAAGGGTACCCACAAACTAGCAGTGACAGAGGCTGTTACCTCCCTTAGGCCTGAATGAGCAGACGGAGGGACTGGTGTCACCGGAATTCAGTGATGGCTGGGCCTGTGCAAGGAGCTGTCACAGAGGGGTTCAGCCACTGCCAACACTACAGGGAAGGCATTCGGGAAGATATACCCCCACCTCTCTCTTCTTCCACCCTCAGACCTCCTGCCAGTGCGTCCCATTGGCCAAAGGCAACCAGAAGTCTGCAGGCAAGGGACTTCAAAGGACAGTCCACAGGCTCAGCCTCCTGCTTCTTTGAGCAGGACTGGTTCTGGGGGTGCAAATGGGGACTAACAGCCCAGAAGATGGTTGTAGGGGGTGGAGGAAGATGTGCTTCCTAACTTCCCCAAAAGAAAGAAGAATGATCTTGGTAGCTGTGATGACTGAGGACATCATTCAGAACAGATGAATCTCACTTTCTGCTTAGCATTTCTTTTTTTTTTTTTTGATGTTTTGGTGTCTTCCACATGCTGTCCATTTTTCTTTCTCTCTCCGCTCCTTCCTACCACTAGTTCCTACCTGGTTCAGAATTCCCACAAATGCCTGGGCAAAAATCGTCAGTGTCTCAGATTTAGAGGAGAGCCTTACTGGCTAGGGAGTAATTGTTCCCCACTATGGATGCTTGGGGCTGTGTGTGCCCTCTTGCTGTCCCACTGTGTGCATGTGTGTGGAAAGGCATGGTTTGGGTACGCATGTCATAAACATCTGTGACGTAGGCTCCCTTGTCTTTAGCATGACTGTAACTTTTGTATTTTAAAGTCCTTTCTTTCTCTGAAACATCCTTTATCCACAGGGCCCCTCTCTGAAGTGAGAGGACAGGGGCTCTCATCCCTGTTTGACAGATAGGGAAACTGAGGATCAGAAGGGGAAAGTGACCTGCCCAAGGCCCATCACATGGGAAGTGACAGAACCAAAACAAGAAACAGTGGTCCTGATTCTGAATTCAGCTCTTCCCTCTATACTTGCCTTTCAGTCTCCAGAAATTTTCCCTTAGCCAGCTTCACCCCTGGAAGAACTTCGCACAGGACGACCACCCTGAAGCTGCTGAAATGCCATGTAGTAGGACGGACTTTGGAGTCAGAGAGATCTGGCACAGCCTTATGACCTTGGGCAAATCGGTAGGCCTCTTTGGGCCTGTGTGTCCTCATCAGTAGAATAAGGATGATAATATCAGGAGTTTGGATGGAAGGTCAGGTGCTCAAGGTCTGATAACTTGTCAGGACAGGCTGGCTGGCTGGTGGCCAGAAGGGCTCCCGAGGTGAATGCAGCCCAGGCCTCTGGACTTAACAATTGTCTTGTTGGTGTTCCATCCCCCCATCACCCATTTATTTGTCCAGTTCTCCATCTACACAACCATCTGACCCCAGGCTCCCTGGGTTTGAATTCTGGCCCTGCCATTTACTAGCTGCGTGCTCTTAGGCAAGTCACGTCACTTCTGGGTGCTTTAGTTTCTTCTTTTGGAACATGGAGATATTAAGAGTACGTATTACAGTTTATTATGAAGATTAAATCAGTTAATTGACATAAAGTGCTTAGATCAGTGCCTGGCAAATAGCAAACTCTGTAAATGTTAGCTTTGTTGTTGTTATTTACCAAGAATTGCACTAAGCTCTGGGGATAATGGCAAATGAGACAGATAAGGTTTTGTCTTTTTGGAGTTTATATTCTAGAAGAGGAATGGAAACAAATAAGTAAATCAATCGATCAATATAAAAGTTCTGTTTGTGAACTTATGAAAAAACCAAACCCAGCATGCTTGCTTCATGGGAACAGAGTTTCTGTTTGAGGGGTGATGAAAAATTTTGGAAATAGATAGTGGTGATTGTTGTACAACATGGTGAAGGTAATTGCTGCCCTTGGATTGTTACACTCAAAAGTGGTTATAATGGCAAAAACAAAATAAAGCAAAACCAAGAAACCCAGCTGTAACCAAAAAGAACAGAGAGAGGGACCCACTTGAGACAGAGTGGTTAAGGAGCACCTAGATTGAGGTCTGAGGGGTGATCGCTGCCAAGAGTCAGAGACAAGCCCACCGTCCACGCAGAGGGACCATTAAGGGCAAAGCCCCAAGACAGGGGCCAGCCTGACATGGCTGAGGTGCAGACAGAAAGCCAGTGTGACTGCTGCATCACAGTGATGGTGGCAATGGGGGAGGGCAGTGGTGGGAGGTGATGCCGGGGCCAGACTGTAGCTTTGATAAGGAGTTTGTGTTCTGTTTTGATGGGAAGTCATTGGTGGTTTTAAAGAGGGCACCCAGTGGGAGTTTTGAAGATATCTGTGTGGTTGCTCTGTGGAGAATAAATCCTAGGAAGGCCCAGGTGGCTACAGGGAGACCCTGGAAGAGGCTGGGGCAGCCATGCAGGCATGAGCTGAGAGTGGCTTGGACATGGGTGGATGTGGGGATGGAGGAAAAGAACAAATTCAATTTGCCGGACTCAGAGATGCTGATTCACGCTAACCCTGGTGGGAGAGCTTGATGTATAAACCAGTCAATGCATTTTTAATGAGCAATACAATCGTAGGCTAAGTGGATATTGACTCTCCTGGGCTCAGACACCCTCTTCCTGCAGGCCACCCAGATGGCAAGCCATGGCATCTGAAGGCTGCTTACTGACCCCAGAAGGCGAGCTGGGGGAGCCAGCCAGTGGTTGCAGCGTTGAAGAGCATCAGATGCTGACAGCCTGCTGAGCTGGCCCCAGACTGGGCCAGGCAAGCAGGCCTGGGCCTTCCCAGGCCCCTCTCCTCCAGACAGGGCTGGCGCGGGCCTCGTCAGCATTTACTTCTCTGGCTGACCTTTCCCTTTTGTAAATCCTGTGCATTGGGGTTTTCATATGTGAGTGTCATCAGTCAGGCTCTGCTGGCCTCTGTCTCTTCAGAAGTCTCTCTCCATCTGCTCTGGGTGGGCACTTCGGAACTCCTGGTTCCCAGACCACTGCCTACGGCAGCTTCCCATTAATTGTAATCCTTGCTTGTAATTCCAGGCCCTCTCACAGTTGTTTTATTAGGTACCCTCTCAGTGTTATTTTCCTGACGCTCCATCACCACCCTGAGAGGGAA
Organism: Camelus ferus; assembly: GCF_009834535.1. Classification (NCBI taxonomy): domain Eukaryota; kingdom Metazoa; phylum Chordata; class Mammalia; order Artiodactyla; family Camelidae; genus Camelus; species Camelus ferus. The sequence continues at coordinate 38,716,156 of NC_045714.1, forward strand.
GGGGGAGTGTTTCTGTTTTATAGATCGGGTGACGTAGGCTCAGAGAAGTGAAGTCACTTGCCCAGGGTCACAGAATGAGCTAGTGGTAGAGCTGGGCTTTGGGTCTCCCCCCTGCCTTGCTGCCCTGCATGGAGGGGCCCATGGGCTGCCTGTGTGTGAAATTCCTGACCCCGGGCCTGGCCCGCAGTGGTGCTCGCTCAGCGACGCGAGCCCTGCCCTTTCCAGCAGAGGAACCCTTCTGACTTTTGCAAGGCTGCCTGCACCACCCCCAGCTCCCTCACGTCTCCCTGACTCCAACCTGTCCCTCCCACCAGGCTGTTTGGAGCTCACCTTTATGGGCTTCTTGTTCGAAGAAGTGAAGATGTCAAGGCCTCCTCCCTGTCCTCTGCACAGGCCTACCTGTTCCCATGTCTTGGGTGATTGCCCACATTGTGACTCAGCCCAAGTGTCCTCCCTGCCATCACCTGTCTAGATCCTCCCTTTTTTCAAAACCTTACTCCTTACCCTCTACTCCCTATCCTGTAAGTCTTCTTTTCCAGCCCATACTCCTGATCACCAGGTCCTCAAAGTCTCCTAGAGACTGAAGCATACACTGGCAGATCTAAGTCACATCCTGGTCTGTAACAGTCTCCTGGATGACCATCATCCTCCCACATTGCAATGAGCTCTGTAGGAACGAGCACGTGTTCCTCAGGTCCCCTACAGTGCCTGGCTGGCCTGGCCACACAGCAGGCTTCATCAGAGCATGCTGACCTGGACCAGGGCGGAACTGTGCCCACGTGACTGGCTGTGGCAGAAGCCAGGCCACGTTCTTGGCTCCCTTGCTGTGCCCTAGTGAGAGAAGCATGCCGTTATCCCTGGACTTGTGCAATAAAGAAGGAGCTCATCATAGGTTTACAAAATAATAATGTTATTTTTCTTTTTAATTCATATTTTTTTAAGTTTAAACAGCTTTTATTTATCTCTTGTCATCCTGGGCCATGTAAATTGAAAAATGTATTTTTTAACTTCTAATTTTTTTTAATCATTCAAGAAATCTCCAGCTGTAGTAGAAAAAATAACATTTGAACAGAAAGAAGAAAAAATAATTTGTATTCCTGCCAGCTAGGAATAACCATAGTCGGTACTTTGCTGAATTTTCTGTAGCTGTAAGCATGCATTAATCAAAATAGGGTCAATCTGTACAAACTGTTGTATGTCATGCTTTTTTCACTCGGATATTTTCCAGGATTTTTTACATCATCTTTTTCACTCTCGATAAGCCATTGTTTATCTAACCAGCCCCTGGCCATGGGGTCTGTGGGTGGCTCATGCCACCTCCTTGGCTTCCAGCCTGGGCCTGAGTGCTTTCTCTTCCGAGGAGATGCTGTTGGGGTTTACTTGAGGCAGCAAAATGTGGTGGAAAGAATAATGGACCCGGAGCTGGGACCTGGGGAGTCAGGAGGCTGGATGGGGAGGAGAGTGGGCGGGAGGGACCGGGGAAAACCTGTCTGAGGAAATGACTGTTACTCAAGTCTCTTTTGCTCTCTGGGTCTCACCTGTAAATGAAGAGGAGGAGATTGATTTATCTCTAAAATCTTCTAGCTTCTCTCATCTGTGGTTCTGCCAGCACCAGGCTGTCCCTGCCAGCAGGCTATGCTGGAGACTCGGGCAGGGACACACTGGGATATTTATTTAAAATAACTCTTCTGGCTATTTTCAAGAAGCTGCAGACCTGGGGAAGGTCTAGAGAGCAGGGGCTGACATCAGACAGAGGCCGAGGGGAGGCGTAGATGTGCTGGCGCGTCAGGGCCCAGGAGGGTCATGTGGATTCTGCTTCTCACAGCACAAAACATACAGATTAGTCTGTGGATTTTTTTTTTTTTTTGGAAGCAAAATTAAGCAGGCATTTATTTAAGGGTTCTTCCCTTGAGGCCTTATCTAGCATAATGGCTTCTACCCTCCAGTGCAGGCTTAGAAGAAATCTGGAGCCAGGCAGCTACATCTCCACCTGAGCCCACGAGGCTGTGAGCTTCCCTGGAGCAGCTCCTGTTGCTTTGTGCTCTGGCACAGTCGTCACTTAGTGTCATATAAGCGACGGAGAGGCTCTGTTTAACTATGGCTTTCAGTTATACCGTAAAGCCCAGGGTAATGACATGAGTGGAAAGCATTTCTGGGTGGGGATGAGACCACGTGGACCAAGGCCTTCCCTTCCTCCTCATCTTGCTGTTTAAAGCAGCGTCAGTAACAACATACCGTCTGGTTTGCACTGCGAGCTCCAGCTTACAAAGTGTTCCACTCAGTATCCACTCAGTGGGGATTTAGGTTGCTCGTGACCTGTCAATGGCCCTACAGTTCTTGGGTGACTGAGTCGGGTATTCAGGGCCCCTGACTTTCTGTCCAGTGCCTCTTGCTTTGGGCGAGGCCAGTGGTCCCTGGAATGCAGGGGCAGAAACTGGGAAATAAAAGGGAGCCTGGGGCCAAGGCTTGAAGCATGTGCACAGCGCATCGTGCATCCAGTGTCTGTCTGTTTTTCTGCCCATCGGAGGCCCCCATGGTGGGTGGGGTGGCAGAGGGACCTGCCAGGTCTCAATTGGGTTTTTCTCATGTAATATGATGGAGGAAGCCTCTCAACTCAGAGGTGAGGGTTCCTGCTCATTTCTCTGTTCCCTGGTTTTAGCTTCAAACTTGTTTTTGAGGGGTTTTGGCCCATTACTGAACTCCCATCAGTGGAAACAAGCAAACAACTTGTGGGTTAAAAAATAGATACGTATTTTCAAAATTATACAAGCAATTTACAAAGTGTATAAAGTTAAAAATGAAGTTCCCTTTCTTAACCTGTGGAACGCTCTTATTTTCCTCTCTACTTCTGAATTTTTCACCTCTCTCAACAGTTTGGTGAGTGTCCTTTCGGATCTTATACTACATGTGTGCAAACACAAAGATGTATTGTTGAGGTTATTGGTGTTTTTTTGTTAATATAAAAATGGGACCATGCCATTCTCTCTCTCTCTCTCTCTCCTCTTCTCTCTTTGCAATTTGCTTATTCCAACAGAACAGCTGGGCAATAGGTCCAGATTCTCTGAAATCTCTTCATTTCCTGCTCCAAGGGGGAAATGATAAGAGCAGTCTGCTGCAGAGATAATTTCTGTCTAAGTCCTGTGCTTTTTGGTTAAGTCCTAGTGAGATGAACTGGCTGCACATTTGTAGCTGACCTGGGGCCTGAGCCCAGGTCTCCTGACTTTTACATTATCGGGGCTGTGTGTTTTTTAAGAATCTCTTCCTTTCTTATCCGTTTGGATCCATCCTGACAACATCCCCAGGAAGTAGCGGGGCAGGAGTTATTGAGGCCTGGGGCATGAAGAGCCTTGCCCAAAGTCAGTACCTACTGGAAGGGCTGGGAGCCCAAGGCTCTTTTTGGTTGAGTTCAGTTTATCCAGCATTTATTGAGGGGCTACTGTGTGCCAGGTGCTGTGGTTGGAGAGACAGCCTGGCCAAGGGCCTCCCTGGAGGTGGTCACCGACTGTCCCTTGTGCTCTTGGCAGAGTAGGGCTCCCTGGAGAGACTCTCCCTGCCCCTAGGAAGTCCGTGATTCCAGACCCAGGGCAAGAGATTAGAGTCCCTGAGGAGCTCTCTGGGCACAAGGGTGGGTGGGGGTCTGTTGACCTTGGCTGCTGCCACTAACCCCTCACTTCTCATGACTCTCTCCCCACCCTCACTTCCTCTGTCTCTCCCTCCCTCCTCCTCCTCTCTGTGGCTCTTTGTCCATTTGTCTCCATCTGTCCCTCTCCGTGTGTGGTTCCTGTTCCCCCTTGCTCTGTTCTGTCACACCATCGCTGCCCCTCTCCCCCATCACATGCTCTCTCCTTCCTGCCAATGCAGGCGTGCTGGTCACCATGACAACAGAGACAGGGCCTGACTCTGAGGTGAAGAAGGCTCAGGAGGAGGCCCCGCAGCAGCCCGAGGCAGCCGCCACAGCAGCCACCCCCGTGACCCCCGCCGGCCACGGCCATCCCGAGGCCAACTCCAATGAGAAACATCCACCCCAGCAGGACACTCAGCCTGCCGAACAGGTATGTGCCCGAGAGCACGGGCATCTCTCCTCTTGCCCAGCCAGTCCTCCAGGAGGGAGGAGAGAAGAGAACTGAGATTCATCACTGCCCCATTACATGCCAAGCACTCTACTTGAGGCATCATGTTCATTTTTATATTTAATTCTCCAAGAGCTGAGAGGGTAACTGTTAATTTTCCCATTTGACATTTTGGGGAAACCAAGCCTCAGCCAGATGAAGTGAGTTATCCGAAGTCACATTGCTATAAAGTGACAGAAGTGCAGGTCAGATCTAGATCTGATTTTGAACATCTGTGTTCCTCCAACCTTATTTTCCTGTCCCCCAGGCCTGTCCATTCTAGCTTGGTGAGCCCAGTGTGACTCTAGAGCAAAATTCGTCTCCCTAAAGAGACAAGGGCCGGATGGGTATAGCTCATTGGTAGAGCGCGTGCTTAGGTTAGCATGCACAAGGTCCCGGGTTCAGTCCCCAGTACCTCCATTGAAAAAAAAAAGAGAGACAAGGGACTCAGGGGTCATCAAGCTATGGAATTCACACCTTGCTTAATTCACAACAGGCCCAGAGAGGGCAGGGACTTGGCTGAGGTCATTGAGGGCGTTTGTGGCAGAGATAGGACTAGCAGGCGGGGCTCTGACCTCCCTCCCCTCCATCAGATCTGTCCCAGCCTTGGGCTGAACCCAGTAACAGACTGAGAAGGAGACTGTGCCCTGGGAACTCATGCACTGTTCTAGGGAGACGGGACAGCTCTGGCTGCTGGGTTAGGTTTTTCTGGGATGCTCCCACCTGAAGGGAAGCAGTGAACCCCTTTCACGAGCTCACCCATCATACACAGGAGCTCTGGCTCTCCTCCTGTGCACACCCACCGTAGACCCTGGTCCCCTGGGGGTCTTAGAGGGCTCTCATTTGGAGGTCTGTCTTAGCCCTAGCTGCTTCCTAATTGCGTCTCACTTGGATGAGAGGCTACAGTTTCAAGCTCACTGACCGAACCCTTCCCTTGGTTGGCCCTACAGAGCCTAGACATGGAGGAGAAGGACTATGGGGAGGCTGATGGCCTGTCAGAGAGGACCACACCCAGCAAGGCCCAGAAATCGCCCCAGAAGATTGCCAAGAAGTACAAGAGTTCCATCTGCCGAGTCACTCTGCTCGATGCCTCTGAGTACGAGTGTGAGGTGGAGGTAAGGAGCACCCAGCGCCACAGGCCCCGTCCCTGGCTGACTGGCTGCAGCACGGGGACAGGCCTTGTGTGCACGCAGCCTGGGCCAAGCCAGAGGGCGTCCATTCTTCATGGAGTCCAGGACTGACTGCTGCATCCTGGGGAGATGACCTGGCCAGCCCTCCTGTGCACAGATGGTGGCACCAAGGCCGGGAGAGGGCTCTTAAGACTGCAGATAGAATTAGGCATGGGGCTGACGCCAGGAAAAGGTTTCTCAGGGTGGCTGTACCTTGGTGAGCAGCCACCGTCTCAAGGCTGATCTGTAGGCCTGGGCTCTTTGATCTCACCCAGCAGACACTGATGTTTCAGCTAGAATCATTTTCACATGAAGAGGGATCTCCCTTGTGAACCACCCTGTCCAGGGCATCAGGACAAACTGGTCCCATGAAAGTTCCCTGGCAAGGTGTCCCCCAGTTATAGGGAGGTGGCCCATTGGAAGGCCGTGGAGAAACCCCGTGGCATGGTTCTGTCCCACAGTGGATGGCAGGGCAGATGCCTCCACTCTGGGGTGAGCCCTCCTGGCCCCACATTTAGTGTCTCCCTTTCTGGTACAGGCTAGAACTCCCACCCTACTTCTGAACTCTCATTCACCCCCTTAGAGGCTCTCCCCTAGTCTAGGCACCATTCCTGGCCCTGTCCACGTGAATGGAGGAGTCCAGAAGGTGACCTTACTGCTGAGAGTTGCAGGAGCCACCTCCCTTTCTCCCCCAAGCCCTGGTCTTAATGGACTGACTGACTTCTGAGCCCTGGGAAACAGGGTCCCTCTTTTTTTGCAGGGTTGGCTTTTTAAAAATGTTTATTTCATCCATAGAAGGGTTGCCTTCTCCTTGCCTGCTCCTGGGTGAAAGGAAGGGATATCTTCTACCCCTTCTCTCCTACCCACACTGGCCCCAAGACACTGTTCCAGCTGCCCTAGAAGAGTGTGAGGGTTTGGCTGAGGCCACTCTCTCTGAAGGGCTCCTCCAAGCTCAGGAATCCCTTGGTTTCCCAGCTGCTCTCCACAGTCAGGCCCCAGCCCCTGGTGACCTAGCCAGACCTTGCAGGGACCTCACCCTCTCTCCAGAGTCCCCTGCCTCTTTGGGCATGACTGCTTCACACTCCCCTGCCCTGTGATCCCTTTATTGGTGCCCATCTTCACACCCTTGGGTGCCCAGCCAGGTCCGGGGCTTTGTCTTTCTGAATCCTCAGGCCCAGATGGTGTTCGGAGAGGTACTGTGCCTGGGGAGGAGGTAGCTGGGGCAGTGCTCCTCCCAGCTGTGGCTGGTTTCGGCTCCGTGAGCCCCTGTGGGACTGCACATGCTGCCTGGGTAGGGTGACATCCCTTAGTGTAAGGGGAGGGGCCGGGGAGGAGAGTCGCACTGTGACCGGAGTCCCAGGTCCTTGCCTTCTGCCCTGCCCACGCCCCCCATATTTCAGGCGACTCTTCTCTTCCTCTCACACTCAGAGGTTAGAGTTCTTTTTGTGTATGGGGGGGGGGGCTAGGTTTGTTTGTTTGTTTGCTTGTTTGTTTGTTTATAGTGGAGGTACTGGGAATTTAACCCAGGACTTCATGCATGCTAAGCATGCATTCTATTATTCTCCCTGAAGCTTAAACTTTCAGTTTTCTGCTACTTGGGTCCAGCTTAGCCTGTTTCTCTTAATCACTCTACGGGAAGGAGAAATCAGTCACTTCCCTACTCCAGTCCCATTTCCCCTGAAGCAGGTCTGAGTTCTAAGAGGACCACAGTAGGGCTTGGAAGAAGACAATTGATGAGCTGGGCCTTAGTGTCACCCCAGGATCCCTTAGGACCTAGAGAGCCAGGCAGGTGGCAGGAGTGCAAAGAACCCCTCCAGACACTGGAAGGCTCTTGTGGGTTTTCACGTGGTCCTGGTGGGGCCTGGGCCACCTCCTCGCCCCACCCTGAGGTGTGTTCCGGCCTCACAGCGGCTCTGCTCTTCTCTTCAGAAACATGGCCGGGGCCAGGTGCTGTTTGACCTGGTCTGTGAGCACCTCAACCTCCTGGAGAAGGACTACTTTGGCCTGACCTTCTGTGATGCCGACAGCCAGAAGGTACCTGGGCTGGGGAGTGGGGCTGGCTGGAGAGATCTCGTCCCTGAGGCCCCTGTTGGCCTGCCATACCCCATGGCCTCCATCAGTCCTCACGTCTTCATTAGGCACCTGTGTTTGTGTTTGCACACCACCAAGGTTCAGCCAGCCCTGTTCATCTCCAGTTCTCTTTCTCTGTCATGACAGTCCTCTCTTGGGGACCTGAGATCACCCCCAGATGGGTGTCTGGAGAGCCAGCACATGGCTTCCTGAGGGACCTGAGGCCCTTGTCCCCAGCGCCTTGGGAGGCTCCTGTCTGAGTTTCCTTGTTCCCACCAGACCCACTCAGCTGCATTTCCTGTTCTCTGTGTGGCCTCAACAATGCCGAGTCCAGGGACCCGGCTCCCAAACCCTGTGTGAATCCAGCCCTCATTCCTTCACCACCCAGTCCCAAGGGAAAGGGCTCAGAAGGCTCAGCCAGGGAAGGGTGCTCCCTGCTAGGGGGCTGTTGATAGGCCATTTCAGGAGGTTTCTCTCTCCTAGCCCTACCCAAGTCCCCTCCTCCTCCTTCTAAAGAACCCTATCTTCTCCTACAGAACTGGCTGGACCCCTCCAAGGAAATCAAGAAGCAGATCCGGAGTGAGTGGCCTGCCGCGGTTGGAACGTGGTGGAAGGGTGGGCGGGGGCTCCAGGCCTCCAGGGCCCCGGTTTGTGCTGCAATCCCTACTTTGGGAAGTGCATTCAGACCCATGAGTTCATTCGCTCTGCGTGGCAGATCTTGGGGGAAGGCAGGGTATTGTCTTATAGATGAGGAGCCTGAGGCCTGGACAAGAGGAATGACTGTCTAGAGTCACTTAGCAGGTTAGTAGAGGAATCACAGACATGTTCAGGATGTCAGCCTAGAAGGGACCTACGGAGTCATCTAGGGCAAGGGGACAAACTGATGGCCTCAGAACAGCCACCCTCCAGTCCAGGGCTGGTGCAGGCTTCAGTGAAATCAGAGACCCTTGACTCAGCGCAGAATCCTTGTCTGCAGAGCACTCTCAGCCGCTGCCAACTGGTGGGAGTTAACATGTCAGGAGACAGCTCGGCCCATCCCTGATCTTGACTATCTCCTGTATTTGATGATGGGTGACTGAGGCCCAGAGAGAGGCAGTTATTCATCCAAAGTCACAGAGCGAGGTATTGGCTAAGCCAAGTCTTGAGCCCTGGCCTCCCAACACCATCCTGCACTCTTTTCAAGCCCTGGAGTGAAGACAGGTGAGCAGGCCAACAGCCTGTCTTTTCTGGCCCAGAGGAAAAAGGCATGTTGGGAGGGATGGGGCAGCCTTCGAATGGCAGAAGGGGAAAGTAGGTGGCCTCAGCTAGGGGGCATGAAATGGGCCGGGACTTGGAGCCTAGAGGCAGAGATGCCTCCATGCAGGGGCTCCTCCCCCTTGGCTGTGCTTGCGCTCCCTGGTCCCCTGGCTGGAAAGCGAGCCTGTTGCCATGACAGCAGGCAGCTGGGCCTAGGGAAGCCAGCTGACTCTGCAGGAGGGGGCTTGAGAGATTCTTCCTGTGGCTTCCTGTCAGTTGGAAATGAAGAGGCAGGCTGACAGACAGAGCCCCCTCCTCTGGGGCCAGTCAGGTCATAGGCCTGGGCTTCAGGCTGTCCCCAGGGGCCCCAGGCCAGCTGGGAGGCCTGAAATAATCAGAACACCTACACATGGCTGAGAGTGTTGGAGAAGGACCAGGACTTTGGAAAAGAGAAGCTGCCTCCAGCCCTTCATGACCCCAGGCAGGGAGTCGGTCCTTCTTGTTATCAAGGAGCAGGGCTACCTCCCTCAGCAGAGTCACAGCTTCTGTTTCTACCCCTGTAATGTGCATCCATTCATCCTGGTTCTGTCTTCTGGGGACCCCATGGAGCAATTTTTTGCCCCCTTTCTTTATTTATGACAGCCCCCAGCCTTCTGAAGGTGACACCACAAGTCCTTATGTCCTGGGCTTCAGAGTTGGGTGTATTTCCTCCCAGATCTCGGTGCCCATCATCTAAGGTGCTGGGGGCAATGCCTCCACCTCTCTGGATTCCTGTATCCCCTTAGCAAGTGGATTAGTGATTCCTGCCTCACAAGGTGGGAATGAAAGTTCAATGACGAGGGTGTGGACAACAGCCAGCACATAGTAGGTGCTTCACATAGTAGGAGGAAATCTGGTGTGACAGTTAAAAGGACAGACACTGGAGTCAGGCTGCCTGGATTTGAGTCCTGACTCCATCACTGCTTCTTGTGATATTTAGTTGTTCTGTGCCTCATCATCTGTAAAGTGGGGGTAACACTCATCTTCAGGGTACTTAAGAAGATTACATGCGCTGTTATGTGTACAACACTTAAAGGGTGCCTGAACACAGTAGGACCCAGTTTATAGTAGCCATTATTATTATTGTTCATTAATACCATTATTCTTGAGACAGGGAGTGTTTCCCCTCAAGGCTGCTTTTCCCAAGGAGTCAGCTGTGGTCAGGAGCCTAAGTTGTGGGGTCATGTGACCAGAGGCTAGATCTCTGTTTTCTACGGCCGACTAGCTGGGTGACCTTGGGAGAATGATTTAACCTCCCCAAACCTTCATCTATAAGAAAGAAAGTCTACCTCAGGATCACTATGAAGATTAAATCCCAGAAATGCATGTAAAATTCTTAGCAAGCCAAGGGACCAGCACTTGGTAAGTGTTGGAGACATGACAGCTATGTGGTGAGGGTGGTGGGGACCCCAGGACAGGTGATGGCATGGCCTCCAGCCCTTGGTGTCCACAGCCCTGCCCTGGATGGGCCTCTTTTTCTCACTTTGCTGGGGGCTCTTTTAGAGCACAGAGCCTTGTTCTGGATTATGGCCTTTCATCACGGCCTGCCCCCCGCCCCCGCCTCCTTCCCTTTCTTAAGTGGTTATCCTTTCTCTTGGCTGGCAGAGCCTGTTTCCAGCTAAAACCTTGGCCTTTATTTTTCTCTACCTTTTAAATGTGTACCATTGATTTTTCATATCTGAATGTGGAGGTTAACATTATCCCTGTGAAATGTTCTTTGTTACTTTTAGCCCATTATATTTGCCTTTTAGGTCTTGTTTATAGTCCAGTTCTGCCATCTGAGATAGAGTCAGCATCATATAGGGCAGCATTTTTTTCCAAAGTGTGTTCCGAGAAACATTAATCCGGAAGGATGCCCTGTGAAAATGGATGCAGCAGGTCAAATGGGTTTTGGAAACTCCTGAATGCCAGTCCCCCTCTGAGAGGTGCACTGCAGAGTGAGGGCTCTGAGAAGCCCAAAGTTAGGAAACCTGTTTAATGCAGTGCTTTCCAGATTAATTATCTTCCCATTAATGTCCTGTGGCACAGACTTTGGTGAAGAGGAAAGATCATGGGCTCTGGAGCTGGTGACCTGGGTGTGAACCCCAGCATTGCCACTTTTTAGCTGGTGACCTTGTAATGGCCACTTTACTGCCTTGGCCTCATTGTCCTCATGTGCAAAATGGGGATAATCATAGGACGTCTATGGCTGTTGTGAGGTTTAATTATGTGATGTTTGTAAAGTAATTAACAGCATGCCAGGCATGCACCATTGGTTTTCTTTCTTTCTGCCTTCCTTCCTATGGCTAGTTCACAAGTCTTTTAACCTGGGCCTCAGTCTTCTCATCTGTCAAGTGGGAATAATGTTCCAGGCTCTCTGATTAGATTGTCTGAAGATTATAGTTATGGGAAGACTTTGAAAAATTGTCCATAGGATGGTGCATCTGGGCTACCCACTGGGGTGCTGGGGCCTCTCTGATCTTTCCCCGATCTTCTTTCAGGCAGCCCCTGGAATTTTGCCTTCACAGTCAAGTTCTACCCACCCGACCCTGCCCAGCTGACAGAAGACATCACAAGGTGAGGGCTGGGAAGGGTGCAGGGGGAGAGGGACAGGTCCCTGGCCCTGGGAGACATGAGGTGGTATGTAGGTATACGATGCCAGTTGTAAACCCAGATGCCTACGGAGGCCAGGCAGACAGCATCCACAACGGAAGCCCACTCAGTGCGAGAGAAAGTGATGCAAACACGGTGGTCAATGTGGACTGGCCCTTGACTTCAGAGGGGGAGGTGTCACAGGGAGCAGTGGGGCTCACTGTGAGTCCACAAGGACAGATGCCATCTGAAGCAGCTATTCTACTTGGGCAATTGCTGCCAGGTGGGAATCAGGCCCGATTGTTGGAGTGAAGCTAGAGATCTGTAGAAAAACCACAGTTCTCAAATGCTGGCAACTAACTTAAACTTTAAAAAAAACATAATGCGGGCCATCTCTGGGTAGGATAAGCCAAACACATCTGACAGCCGATGTGCTGGGTAAACCACTAGGTTTTGACTTTGGGGATAAGGAGGGATTAGAACGTAGATGCCTTTGCAAGTGGGAGTTTGGTTCTGCATCCAGGCTGTGCACACGTCAGGCATGTGGGGGTCAGAGGAGGCGTGTGACTGCCCCGTGGGAGCAAGCCCAGGCTGCTGGGGTGAACATGGATCGTTTGTGCAGTCTCGTTGTGCCTCAGGGCTGGAGGATGAGGAGGCTTGAAGATTAGAATGGGGTGGGAAGCATCCCTCAGGAAGAGAGCTTCCACGAGGCTCAACCTTCTTCTGAAATCCAAAACAGGGAGGGGCCTTTCTATTTATCAAAGCCCCTTCCAAAAAGGTAGTCTTACTTGATGATATTCTATGGCCCTGTCATCCATGTGCTGGGCCCTACATGCCCACCAACAGTAAGATGTGGGCTTGGAGTTATTCCAACAGCAGGAGAGGGAGCTGCTAAGCCAGCCTCTGTCTCCCACTGGGTCCCTCCTTAGTGTCTGTGTGTTTACCAGACCATGGACCATGGTCAAGATACCGACTCTGGCCTTGGGAGATAAAACAGATATCCCTGGAATAGATCAGACCTGAGGCATTGCTCTAATCCCTGAGGTCAGCTTGGGGCAACAGCAAGGTCTAAACTTCATTCCCACAAGGTTCTGAGAGCTTTAGACCCATACAGCCCCCATCTCTCTGGTGGTGCCCACTGGTGCCTCTCCTCTTTGTGTGGGTCCCTGGACATCGGGCCTCCAGGGACACCAGGCAGGGAGTTAGCCTTGCCCAGTATGGATGGCCTCAGGGGATGGGGTGGTAGGTGCAGCTAATTTAGTCAAAAATATTTAGACTCCAAAGAAACTGGTCAAAATGACAGAGTGACTGAAATGAAAGACTGGCCAGTGTGTTTGGCAACAGTTTCTGAATTTGGAGACCCTTGAATAAGATGCCTGTGAGCCCACACTTGATGCCTGGGATGTTGGAGCTACTGCTGATTCTTGGCTCTGCCTTGGCTCTGAGCATGCACTGAGGCTGCACATGCTTTTTGCCAGAGCTTCAGTTCTGACAGCAAAATAATGTTGTAGAGGAGTAAAAATTATACTAAGTAAAAGCCACTTAAAAGGCAGAGAAATAAGTAATTGAAAAAAATGGTGAAACATAGCAAAGTGGGCAAAGACGTATTGCCAGCTGAGAATGAACTGAAACACTTTAAAAAAAATACACAATAACTGAAAAAACAATAAAACATGGTTTGAAATGGTTTAAAAATTGTAAAATCATCCAAGTGTGCATTAAAGTTTTAAAAAATCATGGCCTAGTGGTTGGATATATTTCTTTTAAACCAGTTTGGTTTTAGACAATTTAGAGCTGGAACCAGATAAAGTTTTGAGAAAATATTGGTGAACAGGTTTGTCTGGGCCGTGTAATACAGTGCAGAGGTTAAAATGAATAAGGTCGGGTCACATGTGCTGACACGGGAAGGGCTCTGTAGTTGGGTGTGAAAAAGCAAGCGAGCTGTGTAGTCAGATGGAGCATCTGATAACATTTCCATGGTAAAAACACCCATGAACCAAACCATATGCATTTCTGTGTGTCCGTGGAGGGAAATGGTCTAAACATCACAGGGGTAACAGGAGTGACCTCTGAGGAGAGGGGATGAGGACTGAGAATGGACATTGAGAGGATCATAACCTCTAAAGTTTACCTTTTTTCACAGTAAGAGTGTATTTATTGTGTAATTAAAAATATGTGACATTTGATGGGGGAAGATATAGCACAGTGGTAGAGTGCATGCTTAGCATGCACAAGGTCCTAGGTTCAATCCCCAGACCTCCAAAAAATATTTTTAAATTAGAAAGTACAAGCATTAAAAAGAAAATGATCAAACCAGCAAAATAGTTGTAATTTAGCTTGAAAATGAGTTAGCAATTGAAAAATGTTCCCACAGTAGGAAAAATCCCTCAAACTTAGAAATGAACAGAAACACTTAAAGTCAAGTGAAATGTTGCAAAACCGTCTTAAGGGCTATACCCAGATTATTAACACGTGACATGCTGGTGTCCAGAAATATGCCTCTTCTACTGCGCCAGGTGCTGATCAGCTTGGTGCTTGGGGGCGTCTAGGGAGGGAGTGGGGCCCACGCCCATGCCCGCTCCCCACTCTCTCCAGATACTACCTGTGCCTGCAGCTGCGGGCAGACATCATCACGGGCCGCCTGCCCTGCTCCTTCGTCACACACGCCCTGCTGGGCTCCTACGCCGTGCAGGCTGAGCTGGGCGACTATGACGCCGAGGAGCACGTGGGCAACTACGTCAGTGAGCTCCGCTTCGCCCCCAACCAGACCCGGGAGCTGGAAGAGAGGATCATGGAGCTGCACAAGACATACAGGTGAGAGGGCCCCACCCAGGCCTTCCCTGGCTCCTCCGCCCCGCCCTGTTGGCCAGAACCTATCTGGCTAGACCCCCAGCTGCTGTGTTGTAGTAAGTGCCCCACCTCTGCCGCTAACATGAGGTGTGTCTGAGAGCAAATCGTCTCCTCAAATGCATGTGATGCTGACTAGCTATGTGGCCCTAAATGTCTTCTTGGGACCTCAGGTTCTTGAGCTCCTATATGGGTGTGATGATTCCCTGTCCTTGGCCTCTGAGAATCAGTCTCTTTATTTGCCAACTGGAGATAATTATGACTATTGTGTGTCCCTGGGTAAGTGTCCTGATGTCTCAATCTTGGCATAAAGTTCAAGAGTTTACACTCTAAAGTCAGACAGCCTGGGTTCACCTTTTGACTCTGCCGTTTTCTAAGCAGGTGCTCTCGGGCTGGATATTTCACTTTACTGTGTTTTAGTTTCCTGATCTGTTCAATGTGGGCACTAATGAAACCTGTGGCCCAGGGTTCCTGAGGGGACTGATAGCACATATTAGAGACACACCGCATGTTGACAATTATTGTTGTTCTTCGGTTTGAGAAGTTAAGTAGTTGATTGTGCGATGGAAAGCACATCTTTCCAGGAGTTAGAAGTAATTAACTAGTTGTGTGATTATGGGCTGGCTATGTAACCGATCAGCCCCATTTCCCACCTGTATTTGTAAGTACTTAGATTATCCGTGTTTCTCAACTCCTGGTTTTTGGGGCAGGAGAATTCATTGTGCAGGATGTTTGGCATCCTTAGGCTCCAGACATTAAATGCCCGTAACACCCTTGTAGTTGTTGTCAGAACCAGAATGCATCCCCTGTTTCCAAATGCCTGCTGTGAGGGTGATAACCCCTCCTTGGGGGGACCTCTGGAACTAAATGGTCCTTTTAAGCTAGAAGTGCTTTGGGCTCTAAGTCCAGGCTTGTTAGGGGAACTCAATGTAATAAGTGATGTGAAGTGCAATGTGAACTGTAACGTGCAGTGCACATGGGAGAGGGTGTGGTGATACTGTCTCACTGCTAATGAGGACGGAAGGAATGAGGAGGGTTGTATCCTGGGAGCTGCATCTGGAGAGAGACCCAGGGCCAGATGTGGAGAGATCCTGTACGTGGGGAAGAAAGCTTGCTGGGGTGTGATGGGACACTGGGTCCGTTGGCAGATGTGTCTCAGAGACTTGCACACCAACTCTGATTGCTTATTAACGGCTGCTCTCGTGTTGTGTTGAGTGGGATACTGAAACTGTACAACCCGCTAGCTGTGTCTGCCTGGGCTCTTTGTCATCCTTGTTGTAGGTAGCAACATAGATTAGGGATTCACAAGAGTTACAGTAATTCAGAGAAGGAAGTTCGGGTCAGTAGGGGCTGGAGAAATCCTATGGCCATCCCTTCAACTGTAATATCTCTTTGGGACTTAAAGCACATTGACATCTAGCGTCCGGGTATCCCGCACAGCAGCACAGGAAACTGAGGTCCGGAGGATATGAGACAGACATAAATGAAGTGGTTAGAGACACAAACCATGGAGCCGCATTGTCTGGATTCAAATCCTGACTTTGCTATTTAATAGCAAAGGTGTGTGCCCTTAGGGAAGTTACTCAACCTTTCTGTGCCACAGTTTCCTCATCTATAAAATGGGAAGAGTGATATCTACCTTCTAGACTTGTTATGAAGATTCAAATGAGTTAGTACCTGTAAAGTGCTTGTATGTAGTACTCAATAAATGTCAGCTGTGACTAAGTGTAGTATACGGTTTCCTGGCAGCCGAGGCAAAGAAGAAACTTGATGAAATATGTAACTCTTATATTTTTCAGAAAGCAGAATGTGCACCTGCTCCTCAAGGGAGATTAAGAGGTTTCTGATACAAAAGTCTGGGGAAAATATCTCATGTGGGTAATAATTTAGGAGCCCCTGGGTGATTATAATGAGCCATGTTACCCACAGTGATTTCACTGTCTTGGAGAAACAATTTATAGCTCACACTTAACCCAGTAGCAGAATGAGGCAAAAATCCTGACTCCCAGCTGAGCCCTTGAATGCTTCCTGGAGGAAGTAAGACTGGACCTGAGCTTTGGCAGGAGATGAGGGTGCAGTGGACCGAAGAGGGGCTGGGGGTGCACCGTCCTGCACTGAGACCAGTGGGAAGGGACTGGTGAGGCCCGGCCGCAGGCCCACTCCAGAATGCTTGCCTCCCTAGGATCACAGGTTCCAATCGCGGCCACCTTCCACTGGCAAGACTCAGGCCTGGGCCTTTTCCACAGACATCAGTAATCCCTTTCTTTCCCTTAGGGGCATGACCCCAGGAGAAGCAGAAATCCATTTCCTGGAGAATGCCAAGAAGCTTTCTATGTACGGAGTAGACCTGCACCATGCCAAGGTACCACTGGGGCCAGAGTTCCCCTCGTGTCTGGGGCGGGGGTGCCCCTGAGGCCTCAGTGTGCCAGACCCTCTGTTACCTCCAACCTGAAGCCATTTCTCGTCTCATTTCTTATTCTTTGAAGTTCCATAACCCTTTATTTTCCCATGACCTTTATTCTTTTCTCCTTGTATTTATTTCTGAACCTGCCTGTGCCCCAACTAGATTGGGAGCATCACTAGGGAAAGGCCTAGGCCCTAACTTACTTCTGACTAGGCCCTCGCACATGGCCTAGTGCTGCATATGTACCACTGACTGTTTGCAGGGGGAACAAATGATCGAGTGATTGACAACGAGACAATAAGCAGACAAGTGAGGGTGAATAAATGACAAAGAGAATGAATGGCTGGCTGGCTCTGTGAGGGAACAGTCAGAGGGCCTCCAGCATGGACGCTCAAACCCTGCTCCCGAGGGCTCATTACACGCAGAGCTCAGAGACAGGTCTCAGGGTGGGTGGCAGGCTGCCCCCCGGGCATGGACCTCAGACCATCATTCCATGGCCCCTTTTCACACAGGACTCTGAGGGCATCGACATCATGTTAGGAGTCTGTGCCAACGGCCTGCTTATCTACCGGGACCGGCTGAGAATCAACCGCTTCGCGTGGCCGAAGATTCTCAAGATCTCCTACAAGAGGAGTAACTTCTACATCAAGATCCGGCCTGGGGAGGTGAGCCTGCCTTGGGGACCCCTCCTCCTCACTGGAATGGACTAGACTGGAGCAGACCCTGGCAGCTGGGCCTGGGGTTTCTTCTGACCCAGGCTACATGGATGGAGAGCTGAGTGCTGGGTGGGGAGACAGCCCTCTTTTGCTGGGGTTCTCTGCGTAGACTTCACACTTTAGGTACGTGCCTGTGCATATGCACACACTTACACACACTAGAGTGTATGTATATAGATAACCACATATATTACACAGATCAGTGAATTCTTGTCCATGTCCCTGTATTTGATTACATGTAGTACTCAGGTGTGTGCACATACAGAGATACACACGGACACACGACTACACACACATGCAAACATGAATACATCCACCCTCCACATCCCACCCATCAAAATGTCCATTTGGTTCTACCGCTGGAATAAATAGGAACCCATCTGCTTCTGTCCCTCTGACCACAGCACCAGCCTCCATCTCTCCCCTGCGTCCCTATAATGTCCTTCTTGCTGGTCTCCCTGCCTCCATTGTCATCCCAGGCACCCTAGCTGCTAAAAAGAGCTTCTATGTCCTTCCATCAGATCACGTCAAACCACCCAACTCCCACTCCTCATTTAAACCTTTCAGGAGCTCTCTTTAGCTCTTGGGCTCAAGTCCTAACTCTGGCCACCCGCCTCACCCCTACGTCTCTGCCCCACATGCATGTGCTCCAGCTCCTTTGGCCTTCTCTGAGATCCTTGAATAAACAAGCTCCTTCCTGCCCTAAGCCCTTTGCATTTGATGTTCCCTCAACCTGAAATCCTCTGCCCTGCCTTCTTATGTAGCTTTGATTCCTTTCCCATCCTTCAGCAGTCTGCTCAAAGATCACCTGTTCAGAGGGCATCCCCTGATGACCCCGGCGCCTGCTCAGGCATTCTCTGCCACATCACACATCTTTGTTTATTCCCTTCGTGCCCTTATCAGTATCTGAGATGAGCTTGTTTACTCATTTATTATCAGAGCCCCCACTTCCCCACTGAATCTTCTATCTTGGTCACCACAGTGTGTCTGTCACAGAGTGAGGGCTTAATACACCTGGTTGACTAAATACATGAATAAATGATCAAACAGGCCAGAGTCACACAGGCCTAAGAAGAGGTTCAGAAAGGATGGACTGGTGGCGAGAGTGAGTCTAGGCCTTGCTTCTAACCAACCCTGCCTGGTTTTGCAGTACGAGCAGTTTGAGAGCACGATTGGCTTTAAGCTCCCAAATCACCGGTCGGCCAAGAGACTGTGGAAGGTCTGCATCGAGCACCACACGTTCTTCCGGTGAGCCTGTTGCTGGGGTGGGGTGACTGGGGCTAGGGCAGAAGCTATGGGTGGATGTGAGTGATGTCTGGGTTTTGTCGGTAGGAGGAGCTAGTAGGAACTCTAGGAAGGCCCTCCCCCTCCTTTTCCCCCAGGTCTCTCCCCTTCTGGACTCCTTAGAGTTGTTGTAGCTGGTGGGACAGCGGGATGGAAAAGCCAGCTGTGGCCCAGCCTTGGACCTGGCATTCCAGGTCTGATCCTCCTTCCTCACTCCATCCCTCCACTGCAGGCTGGTGTCCCCTGAGCCCCCACCCAAGGGCTTCTTGGTGATGGGCTCCAAGTTCCGGTATAGTGGGAGGACCCAGGCACAGACCCGCCAGGCCAGCGCCCTCATCGACCGGCCCGCGCCCTTCTTTGAGCGTTCCTCCAGCAAACGGTACACCATGTCCCGCAGCCTTGATGGAGGTACGCCCCAAACTGGAGGTGGAGGGACGAGTGTTGTTTAGAGGGAAGTAGGGGCATGCTGGGCAATGTAGAATGAGCACTGAATGTGTGGACACATCACAATTGATTTGCACCAGTCATGGTGGCTGAGACCACTGCTGCACCTGGTGACTCTCAGGTTGGTCCAACCTACAGCATCACTCCCCCTGGGATGTGACACTGTCACTCTCTGGACTTCTCACAACCTTCCTGAGTTGTGACTTTTTGGGGTCCCAGGTTCAGCCATATGGTTTTCTGGGCCCCCTGCCCAAGAAGCTTAGCAATTCACAGCTTGTCACCATACTGGAGAGTGGTCGATTGTGACTGCAGTGTGGAGCTGGTGATGCCTTCCCTGACCGGAGGCGGAGGAGTTGTCCTCAGTCCATTTTGGGCTTCCACTGGGCTCTGGGCTGATTGACATCTCACCCCGTGGCACTCTCCCCTGTCCCCATTTCTGCTGAGTTGACAGGTGCTCTTGCTATCAATGAGAATTGGCCCTGCGTAGCCCTGTATCAAGCAGACCAGGGCTTCTCAAAATGTGGTTTGCAGACCACCTGCGTCAGAACCAGGATGTGCACACGAGTTTATAGGAGACGTTCAGAAGCTACATGGGGCAGAGGGGAGATTCAGAGTTAGGCAGATCTGAGTTCAGATCTCAACCTGTTGACACTTACCAGGTGCTCCCCATGGGAACACGGGAAGTGGTTCATAAATACCTGAAGAATGGGAGGCCTTGGGCAACTTAAGTCCCCTGTGCCTATTTCCTCTTCTGCAAAATAAATAATACCTACTTCATGATGTTACAGGGAGAACGCAACAAGTAATGCCTCTGCAATACCCAAAACAGTTCCTGGCACATAGTAGGACTTTAATAAATTGTAGGACCAATAATAAGTTATTATTGCTTTTAGGTTTGTAGATGGTAGCTTGAAGGTAGGCGGAAGGGCCTTGAGTAGGGGACCAGTGGATGCTCCCAGAACACATTGGGGCCAGCCTCCAGGCAAAGCAACAAATACTTTCTGAGTGTCAGACATGTGCCAGGCCTTGTGTTAGGTTCTGAGTATGGTTTTTAGAGTGAGTATGGCCCTTTCCTTTGAGAAGCTCACCGAATAGTAGGTTTTGTCAGCATTCAGTGTGATTCAAGCAATGGGAGAATTGTGTACAGAATACAGAGCAGCCCTGAGGAAAGAGGGTTTAATTCTGTCTAGGAGGGACAAAAAGGGCTTTGCAGAGAGGGTAACAACTGACAGGATCTTGAAGGATACCTAGGAGTTTGCCAGGTGATCAGGAGAGTCTGATGCTTTTCCTGTAGTAAGGAGCTGAGACCTGTCCCAGGACTCCCTCACTGTGTTCTGAGGGCAGGCAGTTTTGCAGGGATCCATTTGGGGCGAAGAGGCTCCCTATTCCCCCTGAGTAGGCAAAGGGCTGAGAGCTGAGATTTAAGCAAAGGGGAAGGAGAACCTGTCCCTCTGTCCACCCTGCAGCTTCCATAATTATTCCAGGGGCTAAACGAGGCCCACATTGTGCAGGGCAGCAAAGATGGGCCCAGAGCAGGCGAAGCTCATCGTCCAGGAGGCCTGAGTCCTTGTCCTGATTCACGGAAACGTTACCACTGGGGCCTTTCCCCCTCGAGGTCTCAATTTATCCTTTGTAAAATGGGGATAGTAATTCCCATCCCAGCCATCGACATGGAGTATTGTGTGTAGCGAATGAAATTATATGCATAAATGGGCAGTTTGCCAAGTGAATGTATATGAGTAAAAGGATAATTATTCTTTAAAAAAAAATCTGTGCTCTGGTCATTTTAAGTCAGTATTTTCCAGCCATTTTTTTCCACTGAGACACAATCCATGGGCATAGTCTGGGTTTTGCCCAGTGTCTGATGTAAAGTCTATATAATTCCATCCCTTTCCTTCCTACTCAGAAAAGGGCTCTGGAATGCCAGGGAGTGAGAAAGATGTCATTGCAGGGATCCCTTTGAATTCTATTTATAAAAAATGCAAATCATTTGCAAACCTTAAGACTTTAGCTCTCAGTAATGAAAGCTAATCTTATAATATCCATGTATTGCAAAATAATGGTCAGGCAAGTACCTGCTACAACCACCACCACAAAACCAGCAACATTTGTGAGCCAGCACTGGTGGAATTGGCTCACTCTGTGCCAGCCACTTCTTCTCTTAGACACATTAGCTTATTTGTTCCTTCTCTCAATTGTCTGAAGTAGGTACTGTTTGTAGATGAGGCAGCTGAGGCCCAGAGAGGTTGTGTAATCTACCCAAGGTCACACAGCCAAGAAGAGATGGATTTGAGATTTGAACCCAGGCTCTAGTGCTGTAGAAATCAGGACGGGGCTTGGGGCTGGTGGCAACTCTGCCTCTCACCATCCGAGTGACGAGGGGAAGGCCACTTCCTTCTTCTGGGGACTGGTGCCTTATCCCCAACGTGTCAGGGTTGTGGAAGTGTCTGCTCCACTCCAGGCATGGTTGGGCAGATAGTGGGCTGGCTCCCTTTCCCTGCGCCTGGGAGATGACTCACATGGCTGCCCGGCCATCTCTGCCCACTCCAGCAGAGTTCTCCCGCCCAGCCTCGGTCAGTGAGAACCACGACGCAGGACCTGACAGTGACAAGCGGGAGGAGGATGGCGAGTCTGGGGGGCGGCGGTCAGAGGCTGAGGAGGGAGAAGTCAGGACCCCCACCAAGATCAAGGATCTAAAGGTACGAGCCTGGTTTTCTTGTACCCTCTGACCTGGGGGTCAGGAGGCTGATCCTGGATGTAGGCTCAGCCTTGGCCTTCAGGTGCCCCCAGCTGTGGCCAAGCACCCTGCTGTGCAGTGCACTGTGGACAGGGCCTTGCCCTTGGGCCATGCTCAGAACCTGGACTCCCCAGGTGGGGGTGGGGCATGCTGCCACCCTGTTCCTTTCCCCTCCTTTTGCTTTCCTCCAAGGTCACTCCATCCGTTGGTGGACTCTGGCCTCCTCTTGCTCACTCCTAATTTGCCCCTTTGGCTATGATCTGGATCTGCACAGCCCCCTTTGTCCCCAGAGTATGATAGTGTCCTTGCAGGCCCTCACAAAGGTGATGTTCAAGTGTGTCCCCTGCTGCTGCCCCCCACCACTTCCCACGTACCTGTGCACGTGCTCACACAGGCCCGCACAGCCTCAGATGCACACTTACTGAGGTATGCTCCGCTCTCCCCTGGGGTGATGCGCCTAGACGTGCAAACAGCCTGCACATGCACACATGGGTGTTTCCATGGTGCAGTCCCACCTCAGGAGCACAGGCCCCTGAACACACACGCTGACTGCACGACTCTCCAGACGCTTGGGTCCCATCTGCTGAGTGTGACTGCCCGCTTTGCCTCCAGCCCTCCCGCCCCCTTCTTCGCCTTCCTGGGCTCCTGGCTTCACGCCCCGCACCTTCTGACTACCTCGCTGCCCTGCTGGTGGCCCACCCAGCTTCCCAGAGTGCTCTGGGCTACCTGCTGGAGCAGGCCAGTTGCTGTATCTCTAATCCGTTTGCTCTACTGACCCTGCTGGTTCCTTTTCCTCCTCCCACATCCCGCTAGCCGGAGCAGGAAACCACGCCGCGACACAAGCAGGAGGTACTGCATGGGGCCCGTCCCCGCCCACCCCCCTGTTCATTCCCCAGCTCACTGTCACCACCCTGCCGTCCATCCCAGGGTCATATCCCAGCACCATCTCAGCTTCCTAGCCATACTCCTCCCTCACCCAATCCCACCCACCATCACCCCTCCCCATGTTCAGTTCATCAGTGGATTCCACACTCACAACCATCCATTTGCCCCTCCCTCCACACCCTTCCCTCCCTCCACCCAGCTTCATACTCCACCTCTCCCCTCCACTCCATGCTTGCTTCCCACCTGCTGACCATCCCACCTGTGTTCCCCAGTTCTTCCAGGCCATTCTGTGTTTTCATTGAGCTCATTCCCACCCCACCCCCTCCACCCCAAACCCTTCCTTAGACTCCTCTCCTCCCCATACCACTGTCTGGCCGTGCCTCCACCTCATCTGTGTCACCTGTGTCCCACTTAAGCTTCTTTGTATCTATTGGCAACCAGATGTGGGGAGGGTGGTGTGGGGAGGGAGGAGCCCCAGAGCACAGGCTGGATTCTCAGACTCCTGGTGCACCTCCCTTGGGTGGGGCCTCTGTGTCTCCAGCTCTGTCAGGAAAGCCTCCTCTCTTTCTTTCCCCTCCTCCTTTTCCTCCTCCCATCTGTTGCTTCTCTCAGCTTCTGCCTCCTGTGTTAACCACTTCTTCCCTTCACATAGTCTCTAACTCTTCTTTTGAACCTTAACTGCAAGAGAAGTGGGTCTATTCTTGGGCTGCTGAGGGCAAGGCCAGGGGCTGGGGTGTAAAACGGGCCTGGCCTTGGAGTCTCGAGATGTGGGTTTCAACCCCAGTTCTTCCACTGACTCTTTGAGTCTTGGGAAAGCTCCCTCAGGCCCCAGACCCCTGTCTGCACAGCAAGGCAGCTGGACTAGGTTTCCCCCAGGCCCTTAACCTTCAAGGGTCCCAGGGCTCCACGGCTCCCTCCAGCCTTCGGGAACACGGTGCCCACAGAGCCAGTGCGGCACGTTCTGGAGGGAAGGTCACCAGCCACGTCTTGGGTCCATGGCAGCCCAAACCCACCCCCCCCCATGCAAATTCTATCAGGGTTGACTTCTCAGACAGACGTTGTCCTGCGGCAGCTCCACTCAGGAAGGGATGCAGGAGACACAGACAGGTGTCCAGAGGGAAAGAAGAGTTCAGTGGCATCGGGGTCCTTCCCGAGGTAACTTAGGAGTCAAGCATGGTTGATCTTTGGATGCCAGACATGAGCCCAGAGGAAGATTCTAGCCTTGTCCAAGGGCAAGCTTGCCTTCCAGGTAGTTGTTCCAGAATCACTGATCTGACTTTATAACGAACAGAGATTGTCTATTTTTTGTCCTCAATTTGAGGACATGAATCCTCAAACAGCCTTGTGGATCAGGGTCCTTGGGCTGCCGGCCCACCTGCCCTGCCCCCAAAGTAGGCCCACCACTGCTGGCTCCTGTGCAAAGGCTGGTCCTCACTTGACCTAAGGGCAGATTACTCTCATACTGTACCCACCAGAGCTCAGACTTGGTGGTTTAATGGGGGTCACACCTATGACTACAGCTATACCTGGCTCAGTTCTTGTGCCCAGCCTTGGGACTTACCCCTCTTCTTCCTGGTCTCTAATTCTAATCTTCCTGAACACCCCATAGAATCCTAGTTTTTCTGTCTGGCTGTGTCTCACCCTGCCTGCCCTTCAGGAGTTTGTACCCACAAGGGATCTGGAAGATGCTGGGTGATTAAGAAAGTAGTGGCTCACAGCAGAGAAGGCTGAATGTAATCTTTCCCTGGCCCCGGGTGTGGAGGCAGAGCACATTTTCCTGGATGTCCCTGGCTTTAGAAGGGCCCTGCAGGGCCTGAGCAATGGCACCTGTTGGGCTAGGAGGGTCTAAACTGGGGACCCTGCTAAGCACAGTGGTCCAAGTCTTGACTAGAGGTAGAAACCAGGGGGTGGGCGAGAGCAGCCCAGTGAACAGGATTGGTGAGTTCTCCCTGTGTCTCGGTTGTAACCAGAGGGACATCACCTCTGTGCCTGACAAAGATGGGGCTCACAGCACCGAAGGGAACTTACCCAGACCTGTGGGATTTGGGTTAACTTAGGTATTCTAAGTCCAGGAGCTTGGCAAGGGATGGGGAGCATTACCATCTTCACCACACTTTGCATCCCCTTTATGGAGCTGTTCCTGTGACACCTGACTGTCCTCTCTATGTACCCCTAGTTCTTAGACAAGCCAGAGGACGTCTTGCTGAAGCATCAGGCGAGCATCAATGAGCTCAAGAGGACCTTGAAGGAACCCAACAGCAAACTGATCCACCGGGATCGAGACTGGGAGCGGGAGCGCAGGCTGCCCTCCTCGCCCGCCTCCCCCTCCCCCAAAGGCACCCCTGAGAAAGCCAACGAGGTAGGTCTCACCCTGAACCCCTCAACTGGGGTCTCGAGTAAAGACAGCGGGGAAGGTTGCTAGGTACCGACTTACTTTTACTCTCCACACCTACATGCTCCCCACCTCCCACTTGCTGCATAAGGTGGTGATGGGGAGGGGGCGGTGGGGTAAGCTGAAATCACTCAGTCTTGGAATCCTAGGCCCCAGGGATCACCTTGAAAACTCTAAAGAATCATGGTAGCTTGG
The DNA here is from genome assembly GCF_009834535.1 of Camelus ferus. Lineage (NCBI taxonomy): Eukaryota > Metazoa > Chordata > Mammalia > Artiodactyla > Camelidae > Camelus > Camelus ferus. The sequence continues at coordinate 38,741,254 of NC_045714.1, forward strand.
TGTATTCCCCTTCCATCAGCCAGACTATATTGGGGATGGGGCGCTGGTTAGAAAAGCAGGTTCCGGGGCCCCACCCAGATCAGACTTACTGAGCCCTGGAACCAGCATTTTAAACAATTGCCCCAGGTGATTCTCACACACACTAAATTTTAAGAATCCTGGTAGTTTTGTTCAGTGACAAGAACATTTCGTGCCTATTGTGAAAACAGAGAAGGGAGGAGTGTTCCTTCCTGGAAGGGTCCTCAGAGCCCACAGGAGGTGAAGAGACCCTCCAGGGAAGTCAGAGCTGCTCCTGTTTCTTCCGAAAAGGATCCCACATGACCTTTCAGAGTGGAAAGCATGGGGTGTTTTCTCAGTTGAAAAAGAGAAAGATAGGATCTTGAGAATTCCTGTATTTGTAATGCCAAGCTGCTAATTTTAGCACTGCTAAATCTTGGCACTGTTTACCCTGTTTATACTCAGGTGTTTTCTCTCTAGTGCTGCTGCTTACTGGTCTCAAACCCGTTTGAGGTCTAGACTTCAGTGCCTGGCTCTGAGTTCTGGCTCCTCTGCCTGCTAGCTGGATGCCTTGAGCGTATTACTAATCCTGTCTGGGCCTCCATTAGGTAGAGATGATAAAAGTGTCTACTCCTAGGAATGTTATGAGTGCCCAATGAGATACAGCATGGAGGGGCCAGCTGAGGGCCTAGATGCTCAATATGAGTTACTTCTTGCCTCAGTTTGAGAGTCTTGGGACTCTCACACAGAAGGTTAATTTCAAATCAGAATCCTTTTTAAAGTTGGAAGGACCTTGGGAACCCACTTGGTTCAAGGTCATCATTTTACAGATATGGCACAGAAGCTTAGGAAGGGGAAGGACTTGATCAGTGTCCTTGGCTGATAGAAGAGGGGCCCGAACCTGATTTTCTTATGTCCCAGGTCGTCGTATTTGCTATTAAATCACAGCTGCCTGGGAGCAAGACTAAATCATGCGAAGAGTCAGTTGTGCGTGTGCTGCCCTCTAAAGCTTTGAAACTTGGTGATGCAGCCGTGATCTAGTAAGCGAGCATTTGAGAGTCAGCACTCCCGTGGCCTCGACATGCGAGGCTGCTGTGGTAGCTCCCAGGCTGGTGATTCACAAAGTGAAGGATGCTTTTGGGGGGCCTTTAAGGCTGGTGCCATGGAAGGAGGGCAAATCCTTCACCCACTGAGGGCTTCTGTGGTTAATCCCTGGCACAATCAAGACCCTGAAGACCCTGGACCGGGCCATAGGGGCTGATCTAGAGATTCAGTTACACATCCCCCTCCTCCTGCCCAGAGAGACGCTTGACCAGAGTGGCCTCTCTAAAGTCCTAAAGTGGGTGAGGTGGATGCAGAGGCTTTGGAAAGGGTGGGACTCCAGCTGAGAAGGGAATGCTGAGCCCTGGAGAGCTGGGCAGGCTCTGGAGAGTTGAGGTGCCCAGAATGGCCCGGCTTGGGGCTGCCCCACCTGCTGGTGATAGCTGGGACTGCTAGAAGATGAGTTTTGTCAAAGGTGGCCACTGTTCCACCTCTCATCCTCTCACTGCCCCTGAAGACGTGTAGTCCATTACTGGAGAGAAGTCTGGCCAGGAGCTCATCATGGAGCGCTGGACCATTTAACTGGCTTACAGGTCCCACTGGCATTTAGAGGCCCTTGAAGATTTGGGCGATGAGGAAGAGCCATAGCCAAGGACTGGACACCTCTCTGAGCCTTACTTGCCTAGTCAGCCTGTCTTAAAGGGGACTAAGATTGCCACTCCAGGGCGTTGTTGGGAAGGTCGAGTGAAACAATGTATAAAAGCACTTTCTGAACTGGGAGGTGCTGAACAGTCATGGGGCCATTGCTGATGGTAACTAGAATCCTTGATCCAAATATGGGCCCTTGGGGGAGATCCTGCAAGGGTGTCAGAATTCCTCGTAGCTTTTCATACATTGCTGGGCCTCATCTGGGCCAAGGAGAAAGTGGTAGAATGGGGAACCCAAACTATAAGGAAGAGTTTCCATTTGCCATACCCAGGTTTTCATTTTAAAAAGGGGCTGAGACCCAAACCTCAGGATTAAACCATTGCCTAAACCAAAGACACCCGGGGAAGACTGGGACTCAGAGTCCAAGTGATACAGCTACACACTTCTTGAATAAGAGTGGGCAGGCGCTGAGGAAAGGCCCAAGGTCAGGTGCTGGCTGACCTCCCTGAATGGCTCTGTGGGGAAGTCCCTTTCCGTCTCGCCCCACAGCCCCCGCGGCGTGGCTCCTTCTTGACCTGATCCACAAACCCAAGGACGCGGGATTTACAAAGCTGGGCTGTTTACGGACTCTGTGTGTCTGTGTCTCTCCTGCTTGCTCTCTCTCCCTTTCTGTCTCTCCTTCCCTTCCTCCCTCTTCCCATCTCCTCTGGCCCTGGGCTTCCCCTGCAGTCCCAGAGGACCCAGGACACCTCTCAGCAGGACTTGGCGCCTGAGCCTGGGACGGCCACAGGCTTGGAAGTGTTCACTCAGAAAAGCCTCGCAGCATCTCCTGAGGTTACTGTCGTCACCTCCCTGCCCACCAGAACTATCCTAATAGTCTTTAGAAAACCCTTTCTCTGGGCTGAGGCGGGTGGACGAGACTCTGCCATGCAGATGGAACCAGGGGGTAGCCCATGTTGTCCATTGGGCTGTCCACAAGTCAGCGTCCCCCGTCCCAGGGATCCATAAAGGGCCAGCCCCTCCCTCATACGTGTTTTCTCAGGAAGGACAGAACTGAAACCATTCAAGGAAGACAGGACAGCTCGAGTTGTTTCTGGTTTACAAAGGAGAGGCAGAAATGATCTCCCCTCAGGCCACAATGAGGCAGGTGACCTAGAGGCAGGCTCTGACTTGGGATCAGTGGTCATGGCTCCTAAATGCCTTCTGCCCTGAGGTCTTGTCTCTATTCAGAAGTCTGAGTGAGGTCTAGCAGTTGCTCACTGGGGGATGGCCACCCATCCACCCCCTGCCTCCATCTTCTATAAACTCCCCTTGGAGCTTGGGTCTCTCTGGGTCTCCAGGCAGGCAGAAGTGGGCGTCTTTCTCCAAGGAGCATCCTTGGGGTTATAGAGATGCTGGTCAGGCAAGCATTCTAAATGAGGAGGACATTGCTTCTGTGCCTAGGACTGCAGCAGGTCGAGGGCTCTCGGAACTCCCTGTGCTGGCCCTGCCCTGGGTGCCAGGTGGAATCCAAGCCCAGGGGTGGGGGCTGCATCCTCCCTGTCTTCTGGGACTTCAGGGTTGGAAGAGACTGACTGATCATCTGGGTGAAACTTCCTTCTCCCTGATGTCTGACCCTCGTCTGTTGGCATAGGGTGTGTGAGGGTGTATACCTTTCTCTGTTCCCGGAGAAAGATTCTGTAGCTGCTAGAAATGTGCTGAAACTATAAGAGAGACATGAGTCAGCTACATAAGTGGTAAAACATAAATCCCATTTCTGCTCTGAAGTTTTCCTTAATGTAAAAATAAAAACAAAACTAGGAGCACTCTCTCCAAGAGAAGTTGGACAGAAGTCAACAGCATCACGAGGTTAGGGAAGCTGTGGTGCCTTGGAGCACAGACGTGCTCATAGAGCCAAGGACAGGTTATCTTGTCCTTGAGGGTGGGGGGGCCCTACTTGAGGGATGAGGTAGGGCTCAACATGCGCCCCTCACCAGCATCCCTGAAAATTGTCCATCCAGCCCCTTCCACAGGGGGGCTCTCGCTGTTCTTATCAGCAGCCCATTTTGTCTTCAGTCATCCATTGGGACGTTTCCATATTGAATTATAGCCTGCCCTTCAGAGTCACCTACCTGTGGGACTCTCTCCCCAACCTGGCGCCCGCGGATCTACACTGCATCCTTCTTCAGGAAGGCCCTTCAGAGTTGAGCATCCCCCCATCACACCACTCCCACTTTCTTCAGCACCTCCCAGGGCACTGTTTCTAGAGGGCTCCTCATCCTGGACCCCCCACCTTTGGGGGTCTCCTGTAAAGAGCAGGCCCCCAAATGTGACCCAGAGCTCCAAGTGGTCCCTGAACAGCTCATAGTCAGCAGAACTTCCTGGCTGGAGATTTTCTTCCTGTCAGCTTGTGTAGGAATAGAATTAGCTCCTCTCCTGCTCCTAGCTTCTCTGTTTTGTGGCCTGTCTTGTTGCGATGGCCCCAGCTGACAGCAGGGGGCGCAAGAATGGCCGGGCAGGGGCTACCCTGACATCATCCACCCTGTGAATCAGGTCAGAGGGCCAGAGCTTTCCTCTTTTTGTTCACTCCTTTTTTCTCTTCAGGATTTTTGCTTGTTAAAAGCAGAGCCTCTTCTCTCTGGGAGCCTCAGTTTCCCCTTCTGAAATACGGGTAACAGGACCACCTTCACAGGTCGCCATTTGACTTACATTTAGTAACTTAGACAAAGGGCTGGCATTGCCTGGCAAGTAGTAACTAAATATAAGTACATGTTCTTTTTTCCTCCCTGTAGAATCTTTCTGTTCTGTGCCAGCTCCCACCCCACTCAACCTAGTTTTACGCTTCTAGTTTCTAGAAACTAGTTTCTAGTTAGACTTGCGGCAGGAATGTTCCAGAAGGGGTCTCATGGACTGTATTTGGCCATCATTGCCAGGCTGATGATGTCAGTCCAGGCTGATATGGGTGTGGCTAAAGGCACCTGCTTCCTGAGAAGAGGAGAAAAGAGGGTTTTCCGGCTCTTGAAGCTCTTCTACCTGGGGTGGTTCAAGTGCTATTGTCCCAAAGGCTTAACAACCTGAAGTAAAATCTCAGAAGCCCAGACTTTGTCTGTGCCCTCCCGTTTCCTTTTAGCTCTCTTTCCTGTTGGCAAGATTCTCTTAATGCGGTTTGATTCCCTGACAGTCATGGCGATTTTGCTAAAATGGAGCAGGGGGAGTAGAGGTCAGGGGGTTTACGCTCCCTTGATCCTTCAGAATCCTTCAGATCTTCTGGGATCTGACAGACTCCTCACCAAGTCATAGCCTGAATTGAAGCCCAAGATTATGGAAACCTGCCCTCTCCTGTTGTCGGGGGCAATTTTAGCCCATCTTAAGTGTGGAGTTTTTCCCAGTACTTGGAGTCGAGACTGAGTTCTAGGCCTGCCTTTGCGGCTGGTTCGCTCTCTGACCTTGGTGCTTACCTTCCCCAGGCCTCAGTTTCCACATCTGTACCAGGAGTCAGAGCCCTGGTTTCAAAGGAGGGAGGCACTTCAGGGCACTAGGGCAGCCCAGGCCTCCAAATTCAACAGGGCAGCCCTGTATTTGTGTTACTTATTGGAATTCTATTAAGACTTTGTGGGAAGAAAGTGTTCTGTGGTTGCAAGAAGATTAAAATCCCAATGGCCTTCTTGCTTTTCTAATGATTCTAGAAGCCCATCCTTTCCTCCTAAGTGCCGTTTGGAGGACTCTAGGGGATGTGGAGGGCTGTTTTGTCGATGGTTTGACAGTGCTGTACTGTTGGTGCTTTTGACCAATGAGGATGCTTGGATCTTTAGATCTTTTCCTTCCATAATGTGTTATGGCCAGTTCTTTTCCACTCTTCCTGTGGATTTTGTTAGAATTCTCCAAGGACAGGCCTTGGCATTTGTTTCTTTGGGAATGAACCCTGCAGAGTTGAAGCTGTTAAACCATTTGGTGACTGGCCCTAACCTCACTGCTTGGTATTTTTGTTCTAATCTCTTTCCTTCCAATTAGCTCTTGCAGAAAGGTCCAGTTTCAGGCTGTGGCCTGTGTAACTTAACTCAGTGCTTCCCCTCAACTTGACATTAGATCACAGTTGGGACCCATATTCCATAGGTAGTGAGGTAGGTCAGCAGGGATGTCAGGCATTCTTTTCCTGACTCAACCATCAACTGACTGTGACCTTGGGTAAGATACTGACTTCTGTTGGCCTCAGTCTACCCATTTGCACAATGAGGAGAATGGACTGGAGGATGCCTTAGGAGTTCTTTTGTCTCTAGCAGTCAAAGATTCCATGTGATGTAAGCTACTTTCCTCTCTGACTCTGGCAGTTTTATTATTAAGAGAGGAAGAGGAGGAGTCCTGGACCATCCCTGCATCTCCAAGTCCCCATGCTTAACATGGGGAGGGCATGGGACCCCCCATCCCACTTTACCACGTTAGGGTGGTGATTGAGGGGAGTCAGTAGATAATTTGTTGGGTCCCTTGATGGGAAGAGTAGCCTTGATGAGGCTGACCAGCATTGTCATGCCTTCCTCTCTCCAGCTGGTTCTGGGGACAAGTTGACCTTTGGTGGTAAATTGGTCCCTTCTTGCAGAGAGAAAAAGTGACCCATTCTTCAGGTGCCTGACATTTCATGTTAACTTTTCTTGCTCCAATTGAAACACAGGGTTCAGAGCATTGGGTATTGATAGAAAGAGAGTACATTAGGCCAGAAGAACTCAGTCTCCTAAAAGTGACCACCACGCAGCAGGAAGAAGGTGAGGCAGGCCTCGCAGACATCCTTGCTGATGGCAGACTCTCCAAGGTAGACATCCTGGTGGACAAGTTCAGAGTTGAAGTGGCCACAGAAGAGATAGTAGGAGCCAGAAGAGCAAACACCCAGCGACAAGGAAGAATGATCGCAAGCCCGGAGGACTTTGAGTCAGTGTGGGAGGAAGGCACCTGGGTCAGGGAAGGCCCAGGAGGGGCTTCTCTGGCTGCAGGCAGCACGCTGGCCGAAAAGCTCTTGGAAGGCTTCCAGTTCAGGGCGAACCCTGGGGAGGCGACCATCAGGAAGCACCGGGTCTCCAGTGGTCAGCTGGAGGGCCAGACGGAGCAGAGGCAGGAGCTGGAGGAGTCCCAGACTTGCGGGAGACCCGCTGCCCCAGGGACCAGACCAGCGGAGACGGATGTCCCTTCTCCGGCCTCTGACACAGGAGGACTCCGGTCATTTCTGTTGGACCCAGCTCACACCGAGGCCAGAGCCGACTCGAGCGATGAAACCGATACTTCCTTTGTGGAGAGGAGCTTCTATTTAAACAACGAGGAGAAAGATTCTGAAGACCAAGTCCTCCTTCCACCCCTGGAGGAGAGAGAAGAGCACCTGGATGCCCCACCTGGATGTGAGCCCAGCCTGAAGCTCTGGGAGGAGCTCACAGAGAGCCCAGAGCCCAACTCCTCCGGCCTACTGGGCTCTGCAGCCGCTGCTGACAGGGACAAGGACCCAGAGGGTGAGGCCCCCTCAGCTGCTGCAGAGGAAGGGGCAGGGGACCGCGGGAGACCAGATGACCTGGAGGCCTTTGTCAAGCAGCTTGGAAAGGGCCCTTCTCCAGCACTGATGTTGGCTGGGGACTGGGAAGAAGCCCAGTGCAGGGTGGAGGGAGAATTTACCCACCCAGCCCCCTCAGTAACTGCAGAGGGAGAGGCCCACAGGAGTGGAGACTTGATGGGAAAGGCTGAGAAAAGTCCTCCAGGAGGATGGAAGAACCACTCACCTCACAGAGGAGGGGGCATGTGTCCGAACCCCCAAGCCTGTGCCCTTCCGTGGGCCATCCCTCCTAACGATGTCAGGAAGCCAGTGAAGCCAGACAGAGGCAATTTCCTGTCCAAAGAGAGGGGACCAGTTCACCCCCAAACAGTAGAATCTGCAATGGAAGACAGCAAGGCCCCAGCATTTCTTCAGATGGAGGTGATCACCCCCCTCCCAGCGTCCCCTTGTCCCTTTGCGGCTCAGATGTCTCCAGAGGAAGCTTCTCCAAGCCCAGCCCCTCATGGGTCAGGGGAGCCTTTGCAGCTCAGGGACTCCTTTGGAGAACAGGCTCCTCTATTTCTCAAACATACGCATCCTTCTAAAGAGAGCCCGGAGCCTAAGGACCGAGTAGAGCTGGTTGTGACATCTGACGGAGGTGAGCGCAGGGCCCCTCCTGTCGCCAGCAGAAAGCCCAGAGTTGTCCCTGAAGAAGTCGAGGGGTTAGTGTTTCCTTCAGGGAAGCAAAAAGAGATGACCTCTTTCCAGCATGGGGGTCAAGAGGGCTCCCTGGAAGATATTAGCAAGACCTCAGTGGCCAACAAAATTCGTATCTTTGAGACCCATGGAGCAGAAACTCGCAGGGCAAGTCAGGGTGAAACCAGAGCCTTTGCAAATGAGTTGTCTTCAGAAGCCTCCGCGGGGCAGGTCGAGCAGCAGCGGAATAAGCTTTTAGACCTGGGATTTGTCCAGTTCCAGCCCCCAGGGGACTTTGCTGTCCTCAAAGCCACACATTCCTCAGTGATGCTGCCAGCTACCAAACACTTCAGGGAGGGCATTTCTACCACAGCCCCCCGGGAAGGATGCCTGGACGTCGAGCTCGTGTCTGCCAGTACAGGCTGCGAAGCTCCACTGGAGGAAGCTACTGGGGGAACTGGCCACGTGAGCCCCCACCCCCACCGCTGCCCCCCAGCCGGGGGAGCTGACCGCATGCCGCGTAGCTCTTTAGAAGCATGTTTCCGTGGCCCTCGTCATTTCTGCGATCAGAGGCTGCTTGTCCATCCCTATGAGTTCTTTTCCCTAAACAAGCCTGAGTGTAGCCCAGGCAGAATGAAGGGTTCATCTGCTTGACCCATGTTAGCTTAGCCACAAAGACCCTCGGCTTTCCATGTGACCTGGTGCCCGGAGGGTCACACAGCCCCGGTGGAGAAGGTGGCACCACCGCCAGCAAACTACACACTTGCTTTGCCTTGCTGCCCCCACCTGCTGGGTTCCTACCGTTTTGCTTGGCTTGTCCGACGATCTTCCTTCATCCTTTCCCTTCCCTGGTGCTCCTGCCCTGGGGAAGCTGACAGTCCAGAGGTTTCCATCCTTCACTTCTGGTTCCCTCTTGGTCCCAGTGCCAAGTTCCTTCCTGCCTCCTTAAGACTAACTATCTTCTCTAATCCAGAATACACCTGGAGATGCGGTCAGGCAAGAGAAGCACGTCACCAGCTTAGCAGCCAACCCCCCGGGAAAGGGGGCACACCTGAGATTCGCCAGCCCCTCAGGCCCTCAGGTCTCTGCAGCCCCTTGGTGCCCTGATGACCCGGTCATCCTCGCCTGGCCAGGGTGCATCGCTGCCTTCGTTCCCACCTGCTCTGGCAGCGCCTCTTGTGACAGCTCAACTCTGGCTTGTCTGGAATGTGTCCTCACACCCCTCAACCTCCCAGAAACTGGCTGACTGGAGGCTTCGCTAGCAAGTGAAATCTCCAAGCACTCTAAGTCTCTAGAACCTGAAGCCAAGTACTTTAAAAATATTTGATGGGTGTTAGATTGGTCTTAAAAAGAGTGTCATCAAACAGCCAAAAATGTGTGTGATGTTTAATCCCTGACAGGCCAGTTGAGAGGTATGTATGTCGGACAAGAGTTGCTGGTTCCCCTCCAGCACATCCTTGGCCTGCTGTTGTCAATTACACTGATGGGACCAGAACCTCCAGTCTGTGGCCTGCCCGCCGGTCCACTCATGGGGCTCAGGGTTGAAGCAATGTAGCACCCAGCTCCCAGGAATTACTGCACGTGGTCCCCCTCTCTAGACGATGCTGACACCCCCTACAGAGACTCAGTGGAATTGACAAACTGTGTTGGCTTTCTCTTTGTTCCTCAAAGCTCTTGGCTCCAGCCTCTCTGCCTCCCCATCCTGGATGTCCCTGCATCCCTGGGTCTCCCTCCTTGGTTTTTGTCTCTCAATATCCCCCTGCACGGATGGGCTTGGGGTCCCATCCCTGCCTTGTGCACAGTGCCGCTTCTGATAAGCTCCCAGATCCAAACCTTGGATGGGGCTTCCTGTCCAGGACCAACTGGCAGGATGTTTGCTTTGTACTTGCTTTTGCCATCAGCGGGAGACCCTTGGAAAGGAGCGTTCTCACTCTTAAGTAGTTTTCTTTCTTTCTTTCTTTCTTTTTTTTTTTTAAAGCTTTTAATGATGTCAAGGAACATTTCCGGGGGTGTTTTTCTTTTCCTGACCTGCTCTTCCATTTGGGGCATCGAAGGGCCCCAAGATTTCTTCTGTCATTCACCATCTTGATTTCTCTCTCTCTCTCTCTCCTCTTCCCCACCCCATACCCCTATTCCTTTGATTTTATCTGGCCATAGAGAGCAGGGCTGAGGGAGGGCTCCGAGGAGAAAATCAAACCACCACGTCCCAGGGCCCCAGAGAGTGACACGGGAGACGAGGACCAGGACCAGGAGAGGGACGCGGTGTTCCTGAAGGACAACCACCTGGCCATTGAGCGTAAGTGCTCCAGCATCACGGTCAGCTCCACGTCCAGCCTGGAGGCCGAGGTCGACTTCACGGTCATTGGTGACTACCACGGCAGCGCCTTCGACGACTTCTCCCGCAGCCTGCCTGAGCTCGACCGAGACAAAAGCGACTCAGAAACCGAGGGCCTGGTGTTCTCCCGGGATCTCAACAAAGGGGGCCCCAGCCAGGATGACGAGTCTGGGGGATTCGAGGACAGCCTGGATCGAGGGGCCTGCTCCACCCCGGATATGCCCCAGTTCGAGGTACAGTGGAGCATCATCGGGACGCGGGCCCACCGGGCGCTGCATGTTCAGAGGGCCCTGGGCCACGTGTGAGAAGATTTGAGCCGCCAGCCTGAAGCTCTATTTCATGTTGCATGACCGCCCCTCCGCAGAACAGCATGGTTCTGTGCTCGCATGTTTGGCAGCTCGGTTTACCCCTAACTTGCGCTCCTGTCACTTTAACCCCGTGACCCCTTCGCTTGCCTGAGGTCGAGTGATGACAGGCAGTCTGGTGCTACTCGACTCCTCCCCCACCCATGTTGCATGGCACCTGCAGGGACCATGTGCGTGTGAACTCAAGGGGGCGCCCAAGGCCTGCCCTGAAAGTCAGATGGTTTTTCCTAATCCTCAACAGGGGCTCCTCTCCCAGGGGGCCTGGGGTCTCGAGGTAGCAGTGGAAACTCTTAGAGAAGAGAAAACATCATCGCTGAGAGGGACTCAGGGATAGACTGTGTCCTGGCCTCTCTGCTCTGGGTCCTTCCCTCAGAGGATCTCTGTTCGCGTTACTCCTTTGCTGTTTCATCTCCAGCCCCAGCTCCCTCCCACCACCTCTCCTTTCCCCCATGTTCCAGGCATTGACGTATGAGCTCATTCACTGTGGGCTTTCACACCATGTTGTACCCTCTGGAGAAGGTTTTTCCTTCCTTCCTCGGCCTTGCAAACTTCTTTGCCTTGGAAACTTGTCATGGTCCAGGACCAAGTTCAGATAGCACTTAACTAGCAAATGCTTTCCTGCCCCCCGGGGGCACAAGTATTGCTCCCTGCTCAGCCTTCTTGCTCTGCGATGCTTCTGCTCCCAGCATTGTCACAAGTAGTCAGGTTAGTGGCTGATGGCTCTGCTGTCCTACCCCATGGCAGCTCCACTAAGCCTGCACGTACCAGGCGCTAATAATGATTACTTGAATGAATGGCTAGATCTCAGGATTAAAACCATCTGGAAGAATCCCCTCTTACCACCCTCCCCAGCAGATGACAAGCTGGCTTTCGTTCATTCATTCACATATGTTAATTACCTGCTGTGTGTATAGCCATGAACTAGGTCTGATGGAAGACTCAGAAGAAACTGATCATTTAACTTCAGACTTCTGGAATAGAGGTTGTAAACTGGTGGCCCTGGGCCACATCTGGCTAGGAATGTGTTTTCTTTGAGCTTGATTTAAAAATCAGGGCATTGAATATAAAATCCAGGGATTTTTTTATATCATTAAAAAAATCAGATGATCAGTCACTCAGAGGCCATGGCCACAGTTCACCAAACCTGTGTGGACCGTCTGTGCTCTCCAGTTCACCTCAGACCTCAGCACACCCACTTCACTTGTTTACATCTCCTTCCTGGCCCCCTGGGCCTCCAGGTGTGTGACTCCTGTTCTAAAGAACGATTCAAATATAGCAGTTGGGAGGTGGTGGCATGACCACTGAAGTCATTCAGGATTACGTACATAGGAAAAGGCCTGGTGTCGGGCCCGGCACAGAGCATATTTGACTGAGTGGTACACGTTCTCCTAATGGTAGCCTGAAAACCAGCATGCAGGTTGCATGGTTGCCAGGTCATGGATGGTTCTGGCTGTCCTCTTAGGCTGTTGTCTGTGACATCACATCATGCCTCTTTTGCCCTGGCCTGTGTTCTCCGCCAGAGACTTGGCCAGCTGCAGGGGTGGAAGATAACCTGCTGACCCTACATCACCGTCACCTGTGGGCAGGAGTCATGCCAGGGCTTGAGATACAGAGTGTTCTTCCCTCATTTCCCTACAGCCGGTGAAAACAGAAACCATGACTGTCAGCAGCCTGGCCATCAGGAAGAAGATCGAGCCAGAGGCTGTACTACAGACCAGAGTCACCACTGTGGACACCACCCAGGTAACCTGGGCCTTCCAACGTGCTCTGAGCATAGGTATTGGGCATTTGAGGGTGGAGTTCCCACCATGGCCAAGCCCCTTAGCCAACCCTTGCCACCTTGGCTCCCCAAGAGCCACCATTTTAACCCTGATGCTCTTCTGAGCTTAATTGTCCTCCCTGAACTCTGGGGTCAGGTGATGGGATGGTTCTTGTCCTGGGCAGACTACAGTTCTTAAAGCCTCAGTTTTCCCATCTATGAAATGGGGATGATCACGTCTCCCTCATCCTCCTGGGAGTGTTATAAAGACTAGCAGTTAGTGGATTAGACCATGGCTTTCAGATTGCTTGAAAGAGTTGGAGAGATTTCTTGAGCTATCCCAGGGGCTGCTTTGGGAGAGGAGAGAGATCCCAATTCAGCTTTAGTCAGAACAACTTATGTTGGGCCAGTTTTTTTGTGCATGGTGGTTCCACATCAGATTGACAAAATGAACAAACTAGAAAAAAATAAAATAAAAAGTCATTTGTCTTAGCGAGACGAAATAGACTCAGTACCCCAGAGAAAGCAGTCATAAATAGAGACAGGTGGATTACTTACAGTGCATTTTGTAAGTTCCTTTTGTGGTTTTTAAGCTTTGAAAATCGAGGCTGAGGATTTGATAGATGCCCTCATGGTTCTTTCTGGCCAGAGGAACTGCAGTTCGAGGGGCTCTCTTGCCCTGGAGAACAGTCGTTGTCTCAAGAACTAAAGTAAGATGTAAACCTACACAACGTGAGCAACTCTGTCATTTCCAGAATTTTTTCTCCTACTTTTATAATGTGCATAGAGGTTTACGAGGCAGCGAACGCAGCCATCAAGACTCTTGAGTTCTGAGAAGCTGTGTAACCCCAGGCCACCTGCTCCCTTTCTGGCCTGCTTTGTTTTAGTAATGTGTGTTGGTTTTGTTTTTATACAAAGAAATATAAAGAAAACTAAAAATGGCCCCAAATTCTCCAGCTCAGTTACCCTTATTGACATCAAAACAAAATAACAAAATATTCACAGTTATGAAATTCAAACAGAACAAAATGAAAACTTTCTTGTGATTCCTCCCAGAAAAACATGTATGTGTATATTAACATATGTACTTACGTCTCTAGATATTTAAATTTTTTACCAAAAGAGATCGTTTTGTCTCCTTGTTGGCATATATGGTCCCATTTTCCTCTTCTTGGTCCCATTTTCCTCTTCTTATTCCCACATAGGAGTGGATCCTAATTTATCACACATTTATCTCCCATCAATGGGAATGTTTTTGTCTTTTGCAGTTAATATTGAGTGCTCCAGTGAACTTTTTTGTTCTGACTTCTTGGCAAAGTGTTCAAAGTCTGTCTCCAAAGGGTGTATTCCTAGTAATGGGATCACTAGGTCAAAGAATACATGTATTGAGCTTTGCATAGAGTTTATCAAATTATCTGGGATTATTTTTCCTTTGTCGAATGAGGTGATTGAAATGAACTGGAGGACCTGTGAGGCCCCTTTGTAGTTTGGTCTGTGTGTGGACATCCCCCCTCCCCAGGTGCATGTCTGCTCACACCACCTGTCACTTTGTAACTGGGAATGCCCAGAGCCCAGGCGAGAGATGCTGCAGGTGTACCCGGCACTCTCTCCCTCTCTAACAACTCCTCCTCTGGCCACAGGTTGATGGGACTGCCCTAGGTGGGAAGGAGTTCATAACAACTACTCCCTCCATCACCACAGAGACCATATCAACCACCATGGTAAGTAGGACCCAAAAGACTTCCCTCTCTGACCAGCCCCCTTGCCCTTGAAACAGCCAGATAGCAAGCCAACACCGCCAGCTGTTGCGGGAAGTCCTCATCTGCCTTTGCTGCATGGGGCATGGGGCATACAGTCACACATTCATTGCCTGGCACATAGTCAGACCTCAGTTTTCCAAACTGAAAAATGTGGGAGGTGGTGTCCTTGAGTCTCAGTTACCTGGACCATCTCAGCTATGGCAGGGATAAAGAGAGAATGATACCCTTTGATTATCTGATTATTGGCAGCACAGGAAGACTGTGCCTGAAAGTCCTTCCTGAATGAGGTCCATCCTCTGGGCAGCTGTGCGTTTTCTCGTGTCCCAGGCCATTTCCTTGCCTTGGCCAGTAGATGGCGTGCGGTGAACCTAAATTGGAAGCTCAGATTTGGGCTTGTCTCCTGAGGGACCTTGTGGTTCTGCTGCCTATTTGTTGTTTGACCCATGAAGGAAGGTCCTTGGCCTTAGGCATCCTATCTGTAAAATGGGAATACACCCCATTCTGCCTGGTTCACGGGCTCTTGAGAGAGTCCAGTAACATCAGATTCTTGAACAATGACGCACCACAGCTAGTGCTCAGCACACGGATTGTGGCACCCAGCGAGGCGCTGAGAACCTAGAAGGTGTGAGCTCAAGGAGTAGAACGAGAACTGGGAGGTGGATGCTCTTTTTTCTCCACCCTTTACAGATGAGGAAAATGAAGTTCAGAGAGGTAAAGGGACTTACCCAAGGCCACACAACCAATACGTGGTAGAGCCAGGTCAAACCCAGGCATTCTGACTCCAGAAGCCCCACTGTCTGCCTCCACCGCTCTTCTCTGCTCCCTCATCCTGACCATTGTGAACAGCGGCTGCATGGGGCTGGGCCTGGGGGTGGGGCTGGGCAGCTATCAGTGCCTGGGCCGAATCTGTCTTGAGCTGGGGGAGATTGTTTTCAAATGCTTTCTCTTGCCAAACCCCTGATATGCACATAGGAAGAAAATTACGTTAATTTAGACTACCCAGCAGGAAGGTTTTGAGTAAACAAAGATTTTAAGATAAGTAAACCCAAACCAGTTACTAGCTTACACACTTGCCCTCGATCACTCAGTTCCTCCTCTGCCCTCAACCCATCACCGCGTGGCATCAGGATGCTTATTGGGCTAAATGTAAATTCGTACCATGGTGAGCAGGCAGTTACATCATTCATTTACTCATCCATCCATCCATCCATCCATCCATCCATCCATCCATTTGTTCCAAAAACATTTATGTGTCTCCGTACTGCCAAGTACGGGGGTATAGATTTGAAGGAAAGATACTGCTTGTTAGAATTCGTTCGTCTAAATAATAATCATGGGCACATCTAATGTGCTGTGCCCTTGTGTTCAGGTCCTGGGCACACGGTGGTGAACAAGGCCCAGCTCTCCCACTTCCTGGCTGGATGACCTTGGGCAAGTTATCCGAAACTCTCCAGACCTCAGTTTCCACCTCTGTCAAATGGGGTGAGGGGCTATAAAAGCATATCCCTCAAAGGGCTGATGTGAGGCTGAACTCAGGTTATCTATGCAAAGCCCTTAGAAAAGTGCCCGGTACACAGTAAGTGGTCTGTAAATGAGCTGCCGTGAGTTTTTCCTGCCTTCATGAAACAGTGTAATGATGCTTTCCTAGGGAGCACAGGGTGTGAGGCAGCCTTGTAGGAGCCGGGGAAGGCTTTATCTAGGCAGTGACATCTGAGCTGTGCTTGAAGGATCAGTGAAGGTGCAGTCATGGGAGGAGGTCTTCTAAGCCTTGGGAACAGCGGGTGTAAGGGCGAGGATGCAAAAGAGGTTGCATTTGGGGAAAGGAAGTGGTCAGTGATGGCAGGTGTGTGGAGGGGGAGCCAGGGGAGAAGACGCTGGAAAGGAAGGCTGAGCCACGGCTTGAAGGGCCACCAATGTCGTATACAAAGTTCAAACTTCATCCTGGAGACCGTAGAGAATCACTTCAGTGTTTTCAGTAGGGGCATGATGTTATCAAATATGTGTTTCTGTGTTTTAGAGAGATTACTCTAGCAACCTGTGTGGAACATGACTGGAGCAAAACTTCCTTCACTTGGAGGCATAGGTCCCTCTTTCCTCTCCTTCTTGTCCTTCTTTTCTCCTTCCTTCAGTAAATATTTATCGAACACCCACAATGTGTGAAGCGCTGTGCCAGACACTGTGAATCCAGCACTGAGGGAGACAGACAGCATCCCTGAGCCCACACTCCATTGGGAGAGACCAAAAGAGAAGGCAGGGAACTAGTTTAGGGGCTGGGACAGGGCTGGAGCACGAGGAGGTGGATGCCCATGAGGGCAACAGTGTTGAAGGGTGCCTGGAGGAGGAAAGTACGGGATTTGGTTATTGATAGAATGTTCAGGTAATAGGACGAGAGGTGGCCAGGGACTCTGCTCACCAGCCCCGCTGTTCTCAGAGTGCGGTCCTGGGAGCCTGTTCAAACAGAAATTGTCAGGCCCCACCCCAGACCTATTGACTCAAAAGCCCTGGGGCGGGGCCCAGTGGCTCTGTTTCCACAAGCCCTCCAGATGACACCTCTCTGGTGGGAGAAGCACTGACAAGCACCGAGGAGGGCGCTTTTTAGTGGCACGTATGTGTCAGGGGTCAGGGGAGGCAGCAAACTCCACTTTGGATCTGATGAGTCTGAGGCGCCCATGGAACATCTCCAGGGGAAAATGTCTAGGATGCAAATGGTCTGAAAGGTCTAGAGTTCAAGAGAGATCTGAGCTACATGTAAAGGACAGTGGCCTTGATGAGGCAGTGGAAGCCTTGGGTGGCTAAGGAGGCCCCGAGAGAGGGTGGCGAGGAGAGCCCTTAGTTGGTGGAGGAAGGGTCCGAAGCAGAGATGGTGGTGTGGCCTTGGCCAGGGATGGGGGCCGCTCCTCCTTGAGGTGGGAGAGGGGACTGGAAGGTACAGGAGAGGCAGGCCGAGCAGCTGGGACCTTGTTTTGAACAACCTGTGGCATCTGTTTTCAGTGTGAAGGTGGAGGTAAGGCTTTGCCTGGGAAAGAGGGATCAGTGGGAGAAGAAGAGGCCTGAAATGACAGTAGAGTTCAGAGGGGCTAGTGGCTGTTTTCGAAGCTGGGAGAGAGAAAGCATTGAGCTCAGAAGGCTGCTCTTTAGAGGCCGCTGCCGGGCCACATCCTGGGACTTCCTCCGAGAAAGTGCCTTGTGGTTGGAGTGCCAGGTAACAGATCACTGACAGCCTC
Organism: Camelus ferus; assembly: GCF_009834535.1. NCBI lineage: Eukaryota > Metazoa > Chordata > Mammalia > Artiodactyla > Camelidae > Camelus > Camelus ferus. The sequence continues at coordinate 38,758,564 of NC_045714.1, forward strand.
AGCTGGAGCAGATGTCCAGGGGAATGGGGTGAAGGCAGAGGGCCTCTGTCCTCACCCGTCCCTGGCAGGCAGAGGCCCAGATCTAGTACCAAGTACAGGCCAAGACAGGGTTCAGCCCGCTGGGGAGCTGCAGAATGGACACAGCTCTGGGACCCTGGTCAAGGCTGAGCCCTCAGATGGTACAGGAAATGGGAGGTGGAGGCAGGAGGCTGTGGTCCAGTAACTCCAGGGTCAATTCCAGGAACTTCTAGCGGTTAAACTCCAAGATCACACCAGGAGAGCTGGCTCAAGGATGAGAGTTCCAAGGGCAGAGTGGCATTGCAGAAGGAGTGGTTACAGAAAGAGTGTGTTGAATTTGGGGGTCTGATGAACTTGGGTCTAAATCCAGGCTCTATCACTAATTTGCAGGGGAACTTGGACAAGCCACTTAACATCCTCTCGCCCTCCACTTTTTCAGCTGTGAAAGAGAAAGATTAAACCAATTTCCTGTGGTCGTTCAGAGGCATAAATGAGATCATGCATCCTTAGCATAATACCTAGCACATAGCAAGTACTCAGAAAACAGTAGTTGTGATGTTGTTAGTAGCCAGCCTGTATTCCTGTATTTGCTCTGCAGATATCTGCAAAGCCCTTTCTCCTCCGTTAGCCTTATAAAGTCTCTGTGAGAGTGACAGGGGTTCCCCTTTAAAAAAATTCTTTAAGACTTTATTTTTTCAGAGAAGTTTTAAGTTTACAGCAAAATTAAGAGGAGGGCACAGAGATTTCCCATACATTCCCTGCCCCCCTCCTCACACACATCGCCCCTGCCCCACTGTTATCAACACCCCCCCCCCAGAGTGGGACATTTGTTACCCCTGTGCCCTGCAGGGGCCCCTTTGTGTGGGTGGATCCACGAGGCCCATAGAGTGGAAGTGGCTCTGCCCCGGGTCAAGTGGCTGGAACGTGGCAGGGCCAGGACGAGGACCCGTCTCACCTTCTTTGTTAGTGCTTCCAGGGAGAAACACCATGTCTTGTTCACCACAGTGTCTCTAACACCAGGCAGTCGGTAAACATGTGTTGAATGAATGGGTGTATGACTAAGTGTGTAAGTGCGTGTGTGAACGAGCAAGTGGGCGAGTGATGAACCAGAGAAGACCAAACTGAATGATGCCTTCAGTTCTCTGCTTCTAGCATTGCTATTCAACCTTGTGGCCACGAGAGCTATGTGGCCACAGGCTCTGGTCATCCTGGGGGCCCGCCCACCTGAGACCTGGCCATCTGAGCACTATTGTTTCCCCAGGAGAACAGTCTCAAGTCCGGGAAGGGGGCAGCTGCCATGATCCCAGGCCCACAGACGGTGGCCACGGAAATCCATTCTCTTTCTCCGGTAAGTGGGCAGGGCCAGCTCAGGCTAGGGGATTCCATACAGAGAATGTGGACGCGGGTCCACAGGTAGCTCACAGCAGGTGTGGCAGGGAGCCTAAAACCACCCCTTTAAATGCAGCAGCAGGAAATAGCATCAGATTCGGATGCCCACGGGGCTCCCTGGTCCCCACCAGAGTCTCTTCCATTGCCCTCCGTACCCCGCCCACGTACACACACAAGCAGGGCCATGGCAGTGTGGGGTGAAGTGGCTCCTCGCTTTGGTGGTGCCTGTGGTGTGACAGCTCTTTTGCACCTGCTCTCCTTGCTGACCAGGAGGAGCAATGGACTCGTAGTCCAGAGGCTTGGATTCTGGACCTGGCTCTGTCAGTGGCTGCCTCACCAACCTGTCACTGCGAGGTCTCCTGCAGCTCCTGCAGCTCCCAATCTGTCCTCCTTATCATCTAACCTCAGAGAGAGCGTGTTCCCGGCCCTGACAGGGTGGGAGATCAGGAGGGCTCCGTTTCCACCTGGATCCCTCTATTCATCCTTCTAAGATGCCAGGATTCTTAAATTCTATAGTCTTGTTAGGATTCTGGACCTCAGGAATCTCAGGTCCTAGGAATCTTAGATTCCATGGTTTGAGAATTTCATGGGTCTTGTATTCTGAAGGTTCCAATATTCCTGAATTCTTAGACTCAGTGGTTCAAAGCATCTTGGTTTCCAAACTTTGCCTTCATGGGAGCCCCCATCATCCCCTCCCACCCCCATCGTGCAGAGCCCAGCGTCCTCACCTGACCCCGGGGTGGGGGGTGGTTATATTCTGCAGATCATCGGGAAAGATGTCCTCACCAGCACCTACGGCGCCACTGCGGAAACCCTCTCCACCTCCACCACCACCCATGTTACCAAAGTGAGTAGCAGCAGGGCACCATATGCCCCCAGCCTGGATGTGGGGCTCGGGAAGGTCATTGCCGTGGCTCTGCCTTGGATGCGTGGACAGAGAAGACCTGTGGTGTTCCCAGTTTCTGGAGTGCTTTGTTCTGTGCTATGGGTCATCCTAAGGCACTGACCTGCCCTTCAACATTGATAGCCAGGCTTGGGGACAAGACCATCTCCTGGGATATAGTTGTGAACCCTGGTGTTTGTGTCTTATAGATCTTAAGTGCTGGAGGGATTTAGAAGGGGGCGATTTAAGGAAGGTTCAAAGAATGAGGAAGGGTCTTCTAGAAAAAGTGGGAATGTATAGGTTCTTGGAAAGCCAGGGGAGGGCTTGTGAAGGAGAAGACAGACGCAGACGTTCTAAGCAGCGTGGAAGATGGGAGCAGAAACTGTGTGTGTTCACTTCTTTCACTGAGCGAATATTAGCGACTTTATGCTGGCCTCTGTGCTAAGGGTGGCCGGGCGGGGGCGCTGTAAACAACGCATGTGGGGAAACAGGACAAGCAGCAGGTAGGGGACGGAACTGTGGGAAATTAGGTTGGACCGGAGGCAGGAAAGCAGAATAGAGACAAATGAGACAAATCCCAGGACAAACAGAGGATCTGAGTCTGAAGGCCATTGGAAAGCCATCAAGGTTTTTAAAATGGGGAGCGACCCAGCTAAAAGGGGTTTAAAGAGAGGAGGTTAGGTCCACCAGAATGTGCAGATGGGAGAAAGAAGAAAGTTACCGAGAGACTAAGGATGGAGGACCTGCAGCAGGGGGTGGGGAGGAAGAGTCCAGGCCAGAGGAGGGAGGCATTCCTGACGGTCAGCTGTAACTTAGCCAATGAGGACAGAGGACTGAGGACAGGCTGGCCAGCGTGTCCATGCCTGAGTGGCCAGGAGGCAGGCAGGAGGGGGCCCAGGGCAGGGATGGAGGCCTAGAGGAGAGAGGCCAGGGAGCCAGGATAAATTGGAGCTTTTACTCAAGCATCAAAGGAGGAGTCTGGTAGGCAGCACACAGACTGTCCCAGCCCTGCCCACTCCCCTGCAGCACGTTCCCCAGAAAGCACCCACTCCCACCAAAGGCATCAGTGAGCAATGATGACTCCACTGAAAGCTTTATGGGCAGGTTTTCTATCACACAGATAACTCTTCTTCCCAAAGTCCCTCCCAGCCCTGCCAACTGGGAGCCCCCCCCTCTTTTTTCTGTCCACTCGCGACTCCATCTGGGGTTTCCCTCAGCCACCATCCTCCTTTAATATACCAAGTCATTAGGTCCTGCCCCATCTTCTACTTCTAAACTCACACCCAAGCCCCATCCCTTTGGAAAACATGATGGTTATAAGTATATTTATAAGACTCAGCAATGCAATTTTCTCTTCTAGTATTGTTTGAAATCATTTAAAGTAGAACTTTGTCACCATTCACATTCCATTCATGTGTTCATTCAACAAATCTGCATTTAGCACCTGTCCTGATCAGGTTGGACAGGGGAGTTGGGGAGGAGGGGATCCAGAGGTGCACGGATTATAGCCCCTGCCCTTGCCCCAGCCGAGGGAGCAAGGCCACACACAAGGTCACACACACAAGGTCAGCTCAAGGCAGAGAGGCCCAAAACGGTGCGAGATACGAACTTGCCGCTTGGAGAGTACCGAGGCAGGAAGACAGAGGGACTGCTCAACAGGGTCAGGGCGACAGCATTTGAGCCGGGCTTGAAAGACCTAGAGGGGGCGGCTTGGTAGTTGGGGGAAGGGTGGCAGCCAGGCAAGATGTACAGTCTGAAATCCCAAAACCAGAAAAGGAGAAAACTGAGGGAGCCTGGAGAGAAGACAACTGCTGGCTCCAGCTTCGCCCTGGAGGGAGGCTTGGCACAGGCCCCGTGTCGAGGCTGCTGCCCCAGCAGGACCCAAGGCTGACCCCATCTCCCTCTCCCTCTCCCTCTGCAGACTGTGAAAGGAGGGTTTTCTGAGACGAGGATCGAGAAGCGGATCATCATTACTGGGGACGAAGATGTCGATCAAGACCAGGTATGAGGATGGGGACCCTAGTGCCCAGTGGCACTGCCCAGTCCCCAGACCCTCCAAAATTGGGTTACTCATGGGCAGCTTCATTCAAGAGCAGAGAAGGTGTCTACTTCCTGCCAACCCTGTGCAGCGGAGAAACCCCCAAGGAAGGGACACTGAATGGGAGCCAGCAGGAGCCAGAAGACCTGAACCCTAGCCTTACCCTTTAACTCCTTGACCACTGCCCCTTCCCGGGCCCCAGCTTCCTGAGCTGTGCGCTGACAGGCTTGTAGGTCTCCGGGGCCGCTCCCGCAGTCAGTGTGCTCTGGTTCTCACTTTGCTGTTCCTCTTCTCTAGGCCCTGGCTTTGGCCATCAAGGAGGCCAAACTTCAGCATCCTGACATGCTGGTAACCAAAGCTGTTGTATACAGAGAAACAGACCCATCCCCGGAGGAGAGGGACAAGAAGCCACAGGTAAGGCCCATGGAGCTCAGCAGCCGTGAGAGGGAGGAGAGAGCAGTGGCAAGGTCCTCCCAGGGTCATTTCCATCTGAGGACCCACCAAGAGTCTTGGTCCCCAGCATGGCTTTGACCCCCTCCCCAACCTATAATAATAAAATTTCACAGACATTGAGTTGAGTGAAATAAGTCAGACACAAAAAGTACATACAGTGTGAGTCCATTCATAGGAAGTTCAGAAACAGGCAAAACTAATCAGCAACAATCAACATCTAAATATTGGTTACTTCTGGGGTGTGGCACTGACAGGAAAGAGTCACAAGGGAACATTCCACAGGGCTAGATGTGTCAGCATCTTGACCTGGGAGGGTTACACGGGTCTGTACGTGTATAAAAAAGTGTCAGGCCCCACACTTAGATTTGTGTACTTTATGTGCTTCGCACGTTATACTTCAGTGAAAGGTAAATCCATTTCAAAGACCCCCTTTCTGCCCTCTTCCTTTTTTTTCAAACACTTTTTTATTGAGTTATAGTCATTTTACAATGTTGTGTGAAATTCCGGTGTAGAGCACAATTTTTCAGTTATACGTGAACATACATATATTCATTGTCACTTTCTTTTTTGCTGTGAGCTACCACAAGATCTTGTATATATTTCCCTGTGCTATACAGTATAATCTTGTTTATCTATTCTACATATGCCTGTCAGTATCTACAAATTCTGAAATCCCATTCTGTCCCTTCCCACCCCCTGCCCCCTTGGCAACCACAAGTTTGTATTCTGTGTCTATGAGTCTGTTTCTGTTTTGTATTTATGTTCCTTTTTTTTTTTTTAAGTTTCCACATTTGAGCGATCTCCTATGGTATTTTTCTTTCTCTTTCTGGCTTACTTCGCTTAGAATGACATTCTCCAGGAACATCCATGTTGCTGTAAATGGTGTTATGTTGTCGGTTTTTATGGCTGAATAGTATTCCATTGTATAAATATACCACATCTTCTTTATCCAGTCGTCTGTTTATGGACATTTAGGCTGTTTCCATGTCTTGGTTATTGTAAATAGTGCTGCTATGAACATTGTGGTGCAGGTGTCTTTTTGAAGTAGGGTTCCTTCTGGATATATGCCCAGGAGCTTGATTACTGGGTCATATAGTAAGTCTATTACTAGTCTTTTGAGGAATCTTCATAATGTTTTCCACAGTGACTGCACTGAACTGTACTCCCACCAGCAGTGTAGGTCTGCCCTCTTCCTTGATGAGTGAAACAAATGTTTTCTAGAAAGCTACAAGAATGTTTCTTTCTCATCCTCTGATCACCTCCCACTTTGAGTCAAAAGAAAAAGCACTGAAACATTTTCCTGCCACTTTGAAAGGCTGCCAACCCCAGGTCTAGACCAGCGCTGTCCAGTAGAACTTTCTGCAATGATGGAAGTGGTTTTCTGTGCTGTGCAACATAGGGGCCGCTGGCCCCACGTGGCTGTTGAGTATTTGAAATTGGCTAATCTGAAATGAGATGTGCCTTAAGGGTAAAATATGTGCTGGACTTTGAAGGCCATGTATGGAAAAAAGAGTATAAAATAGCTCAGTAATTTTTATATTGATTACATGTTAAATGACGATGTTTGGATATATTAGGTTAAAAATACATTATTAAAATTAATTTCACCTGTTTCTTTTTAGTGTTTTTAATGTAAATTAAAAAGTTAGAATTTTAATTTAGAGTTAAAATTTTCTGTTTATCTGGAAAATTTTAGAAAACTAGAAATACCTTGAAAATTTAGAAAATCTATGTGTCTAGAAAATCTGTGATCTAAAACACTTTAAATTCCAACTGTGGCTCACTTTCTGTTTCTGTTGGACAGCACTGGTCTAGAAGATGTGTAAGCTGATCATGGACAGAGCATACTTCCCAGCCTTCCTCACACTTGCACTCCTGTCCCCTCAGTTGTCCAGTCCAATTATTCTTGCTTTTTGCTGCCCAGATCTCAGAGTGGTAGAGTGCAGATCACTTGCCAAGCTGGGGCTAAGCCGGCAGTGTCACCTGGGGAATACAGATACTAGAGAGCTATTGCCATAAAGTCTGACTTAGAAGCGCTGGGCGGGCCCTGGGGATCTTCATTTATACCTTGGTCCTTAGGAAATCCATGTGCAGCCAGGCGTAGAAGCCAGTGATGCGAAGAACTCTGTGCTGGGTATCGGGACCTGACTCCAAACCCAATCTTCCTGCTGACCAGCTGTGTGGCCACTGGGGTCTCAGTTTCCTCATTTGCAAAATGAAGAGATGGGACAAGCCCCCTTCCAGTTATATATAGTCATCTGGCTGTTTATTTACTTTCCTAGAGCGTCTGTTGTGTGCTTCTCACATCTTCATTCCCTGTCTCACTCCTCCTCGTCTCTCCCAGGGCATCCCAGCCAGCACCCCCGGCTCCTGCCTTCCCATGTTTCCTGACCATTCGGAGCTCTCGTTCCAGCCTCCTGCCCACCCCACGCAGTCTTTCACATCTGCCCACCTCACTACTCCCTTTGCCATCTCATTCCCTCCTCCTTGTCCTTCTTTTAGTTCTTTCTTTGCTACCACTGTACCACGCATCACCGTGCACACTCTGTCTCTTTTGGATCCTTCTGTAAAGTTCCCCTTGTTATGTTGCCCTGGAGAGGCAGAAGTTTCTCCCTTGCCTTTTCTGCCCACCTGCTTTGCCATTAGTTATCACCAAGTAGGAACCAACTCTGACTCTTAATATAGTCAGACTCACTAATTCTGGGGCAGAGGTCCTCTCTGAGTTAGAAAGCTCTTTTTTAAAGTGCTTGGAAATGTTGGTTTGATGAATGGATGCATCTTGGTACCCAGGATAATAGTTCTGCCGACCTGGATTCGAATCTCAGTCCTGCCCATTATTAGTTGTGCAACTTTGAGCAAGTTTTTGAACCTTGTAGTAACGATTGCTGTAATTTATGGAGTGCTTACACTGTTCCAGGCACCAGGCTATGCACTCACCATGAGTACTGTCATCTGCTCGTTCATTTTAATAAATAAGGAAACTGAAGCTCAGAGGCTTTTGTTGATTTGCTCACAGATATTGGTTAGAGACTCAAATCTCATCTGTTAGGTTCCAAAGCTGCCCTGTGGTCTTAACCTCCTCACCACAGTGACTGTTCATAGTACCTACTCACAGGGTTACTGAGATCATCCATCTACAGTAGTGAGCACTGGGCCTGGCACATAGGAAGTGCTTGATCAAAGTTAATTATGACTGTGATTACGTATTACTATTATTATTAATATTACTACTATTATTGATAATATTACTATTATTAACACAGAGTAGGCTAACAAAAGGCTGCTCACTAGGACTCTGCTGTAATAAACTGAGAAGAAAAAATTATCATTCAGTATTGTTTAGATGTCCCTGGTACTTCTGAAGTGACTATGGGCTTTTAAAGATACCCCACCAACTCAGGATGAGGTCGACACTGAGTTCTAGGGCAGGCACTTTATTCATCAATGAGCGAACTGAAGGTGAAGCTGGCACTGTAAGAAAAAAAAATCCCCAGAAAGGAGCAGAATCGAGTAGAAAGAACATACCCAGCTTGGACCCAGAAGTACCTTACCAGCAGTATGCCCAGAGGAACCTCTCTGGGCCTCAGTTTCCTCACCTACAAAATGGAGTTAATCTATGAATTGGAGCTTCTGCAATAATTAAACAGCATCTGTGAGTGTCGGAGTAAGCTCGGGCTCCTAGAACGTACTGTGTGGCTTAAACAACACACACTTTATTCCTCACAGTGTAGGGGCTGGGAAGTCCAAGATCGAAGTGCCAGTCAGTCTGGCTCCTGGTGAGACCCTCTTTTGGTTTGCCGACAGTGGCTTCTCTGTGTTCCCACACGGCGCAGAGCAGGGAGAGAAATCGTCTGTCCCACGTCTCTTCTTAGAGGGACACGCACCCCATTGATGAGCCCCTCCTAAAGGCTCCACTTCTAAATACCATCACCTTGAGGGTTGGGGCTTCAACATGTGAATTTGTGGGGGACACAGCATTCAGTCCCTAGCAGTGACGGACCAGGTGTGTCTCACGTGCAGAAGGTGCTCGGCGATGTGGCCTGCTTCCTTGTCCCTTGAGGTTTTGCCACGTCAAGGGGTCAGTGAGAGCCCTGAGCAAGGCAGACCCTAAACTTCTACCACCAGCCTGGTGCCCTGTTTCCATGTGCACATCCGTCTTGCCCGTCTTCATCTTCTCCCCGTTCCCCAAGTCCTCCAGGAACATCTGCCCCTGCTCCAGTAGCCTTCCTTACGGAAGTTCTTTCTCCTCGAAGTTCCTGCTGTGAGTGTGGAAATCACGCCCACCTCACACACCATCTTCTCTTCTCTCCCAGCAACTCACAGGCTAGATGTGTGGCTTCTGCTCCATCTTTGCCCACTGGCCCACCTGCTTCTGGTAGCACCCAGACCTTTCTCACTTTCAAAATGTTAATTAAATGGGGAAAAAATAATAACTGACCTATTGTAAAGCAGGAGCAGGTCCTCGGTCTGGTTTCTGCCACCAACTTGCTAAGTCATTGAACCCTCTGGGCCTCGGTTTTCCCATCTGTCAAATGAGCCAAGAAGGATCAGATTTCTGCAACTCCATTAGTACTTGCCCATATGTCAGTGGTAAAGGGCAGGGATGCTATGCCACCTGTTGAATGGTTCAGGTAGATGCTATGTGTTGGGCACGGTGTTGGGCACTGGAAAGACAACAATAAGGAAAAGACAGTCCTTGCCTTCAGTGAGATCAGAATAGCATGTGGTTAAATCAACAACAAGAGTCATAGCAAGAACAGCCAGTATTTACTCAGCACCCATCCGTATGCTGATCCTTGTCTTGAATCCTCCCGACAACTGCATGAGGCAGGACACATTTTACAGAGGGAGCAACTGAGGTCAAAAGAGGTTAAGAAACTTACCCAAGATGACAGAGCTAGTTGACCACAGAATGGGATTTGAACTCGGGTCGTCTGATATCGGAGCCCATGCCCCTTAGCCACTAAGTTTTGGAGTCCAACCTGAGTCAGAATCCAGACTTCAGTTTCTTTTACTTAAACACTATCCTCTGGGGTTTAACCCCCAGGACGCAGCAGGCCTGGAGACCAGGAAAGAAAACCAAGAAAACATCTGCAATCACAACTAAACATTTCTTAGAACTGAGAGCAGACGGGAAGAAAAGGAAACACATGGGTCTCAGCTTTCAGTGTTCAAGGAAACTTGGACAAATTTTCCAGCCAAAGTAAAAGATCCCACCTCCCTGGGGATAACCCAGCAAAACGTGCATGGGCTTTGGAATCAGACAGAGGTGGGTTCAGGTCTCAGCAGGCCCCTTTCTCACAAGCTCTGTGGCCTCAGACAAGCTCCTCTATCTTCCTGAGCCATAACGAAGGGCGCATGGTAAAAGTAGCAGAAACCACCTCTTGCCGTGTATTTTAAAGATGGGTGACAAAAGTTACTAACTTTTCTTGTCCTCCTTCCTTTGCGTGCCCTTCTCCCGATGCCTCTGGCCTCAGGAATCCTGACCTCTGTGAAGAGATGCTCGCGTTTCTGGTCCAACCCAAGCCAGAGAACCGCAAAGAAGGGGCCTTCATTCTGGATTCTCCGACGCAACACCGACGTCCCAGCTGCGACGTACTGTCCCTGATGAGAGACTGGGAAAGGAAAAGCATATATATAGATATATATAGATATAGATATATATACAGGAAACACCACGTCCTTGCACTGCTGCCGGGGCTGGCCGAGCATTCGGCCGACAGCAACCAACATCCGAACGCCTACATTTCCTTTGCAGACAAATTCAAGACTCGGTGGGATTTTTCAGGAAAAAAAAAGATAACAACAATAACCCCTTGCTTTCCCCTCCTCCCTTGGAGCCCTGCAGAACAACCAGGGCAAGTCAGACCTCGCTGATTGTAGGAGTTCAAGTCGACCCTGGTTCTGCACGTTACATTTAGTGGACGAGCGTTCTGTTTGTTCTTCTCCCGCGTCCGTTGCCCACTCGAATGCAAAGGAAAACACTTTTGCAGCCAAGCAAGAGAAGCTGCAGCAGCAAGACACGCCCCGTCAACCATTTTCCGAGAAAGAGCGAAAGATCCCCACTCGGAAGGGAGGAGGAGGAACACTGGATTGTTATCTTTCGGGTCTTGACACTGGGCTGCAAAAATCCACCTTCCTTTCTTCCACCTCCCTTCCCCCTTGACTCTCACACGTCTTGTCATTTTCTGTCTCGGGTCCCTCCCCTCTCTCCCCCACCCCACGTCCCTCATCCTCCAGTGTCCTGGTCCTGCTGAGGGCCACTGCAATGACTCTCATTGGAAACAAGAAAAAGAAAAGAAAAGCAAGAACGTAAAACCAGCCACAGGGAGGTAGACATTGTATGTTTATGGGTTCTCACTATGGAGGTGCAGCTTGTAGGAGGTTTGTACGGATGTGCTTTTAAGTGATGTATATTACGTATAACAGGAAACAAATACTACAATAAACCGTGCTGGTAAGTATGAAGCTGACATTTTAAAATTATAATTATCTGACTGTGATTGATATATCCCAAGGTTCCTAGATCTCACTGAATCGGCCCAGCCAAGGAGACCTGGACCCTGGCTGTAGGTCGCTCATGGTAGGAGCTGACGGTTCAGTGTAGAAATACAGTGTGTGGTGTTTGTAATTTGGTTGATTGATAGGGAGGGGCGGAGTCCCCAAATGGAGAGGCAGGGGTTTGGCAAGAAGGAAGCAGGCTCAACGCCTTCTCCCCACCGGGGCAGTAGCAGCCAGGGCCTGGTCTGTGCTCAGGCGTGGTGTCCAGAGTTAGGATTCTGCCACACAGGTCCCCTGGCTTAGTTCCCCTACCTCTCTAGAGGCTGGCCTCGGTTCTTAGTTATCTCTTTTTTGCCACCTGGCTTGCGTTTCCCTGACCGCATTGTAACAGCTAACTCCCATCCAAAGAGAGGTGACACCTCTGGCTGCCGCAGAGGATGGCGGCTTTCATCCGGCTGTCTGAAGATTCCCAGCTCAGCCTTTCCCTTTACCACTCCTGTATTCTGTCCAAATCATTCTCTTCTTCCTGGGCCAAAGCAGCCATGGTAGAGACTGAACACAGGGCAGGCCCTGAGAGGTCAAAACTGCATTCCCAAAGGCTTTGCCTGCCCCAGAATGAGCTGAGGAGGAAAGGCTGTGTGGCTGAGGCTCCATCTATGTATAAGACCCTGGCTTTGGAGACCTTTCCTTCAGTCAGTGCCTGCGCTCTGAGCCTGTGCCCTTGGCGCCCCAGAAATGGCCTCGAGACCACAGAAGCCCTCAGAGAAGAGCCTGGCATTGCCCTCTGGCAAATGTGGGATTTCCCAGGCTTTCCTGACACAAGCTGCTTCCCTGAGCTCACTGAAGCTCCTTCTGAGGGAGGATGTCTCTACTGCCCCTTAATTTCTCAGCCCCATTTCACTTCCCCCTTCCTGCTTCTAAAGCAGTCAATGAATTCATTCCACAAATATTTATCGAGTACTTACTTGTGCCGGCACTACTGTTAGGCTCATGGAGAAAGTGTGAGGGGAGCAGTGGGACCTGGGAAGCCCCCTAGGCCAGCCTCACATCTCCAACCCCTCTGTGAGCATTTCTGCCTTCTCTCCAGTGATCAGACATGGCCTGGAGGTTCCCTGCAGAGGGCTTGGGCTCGCTCATCAGTTAGCCCAGTGACCCATATGCTTAGCTGCTTAACTGGTGCTGACCCGAGGCAGGACAAGAATCCAGAATAGTGTTTGCCTCTGTGGGCAAAAATGGGACAGAGAGAGGGCAGAGAGAGCCCTGCAGCAGGGGCTCAAATGGCCCAGCCAACCCCATCCCCCTGGAGCAGGCGGGTGGCCCACTCCAGCTCCCCCCGAGAGCAACAGCACACTTTGAATGCACCAGGTTCTTTTTACAATCCTGGGAGAGAAGCCACAGGACCTCCTTCCTGTCCTCTTCAACCTGAGAGCCCCCAGTCTTTCTAGGCCAAGAGCTGGAGTGGCTGCACCCTCTCTGTCTTTGTAGGAACCAGGTGTCCTGAGTGCCCTGGACAGACCTCAGAGGGGGAATATTTGTTCTTGGTTCTGCACCTGCAGATTCTAGGTGTGTGGCTTCAGGGCAGGGACAACGTGACCAGGCCTAGTTTGTGGGCCAGCCAGGGTTTGTGGAGATCTCCATCCCACCAATGCTCTGACCTTCCTTCCACAGAGAGGCAGGCAGTGCCACCAGGGAGGAGGGGAGCTGTGAAGCTGAAATCTAGGGCACTGTTTCCTCCCCATCCTCCTCTTCGTAGAGAATATAGACGTTTGTCTTGTCTGTCTTCAACCTACTTTTCCTTTTTGCCTTTTTACATTTCTCATCCTTTCCGTGCCGCCTCTCTGCCCAGGAGACCATGTAGCATAGTGGAAGAAGTCCTGGGGGGGCCGTCAGAAGTTCTGGGTGGCCATCCTGGCTCAGCCCCTAACTCATCATGTGCCATTGGGTTAGTCCCACCCCACCTTGGGGCCTCAGTGTCCCCACTTGCAAAATGAACAGGATAAAGCAGATGCTCTCCATGGCCTTTTTCCACTCGGCCAGCCTACAAATCTTTGTTTTCTCTTCTTTTCCTTTCTTGGGATCTTTTCCATCTGAGGGTACAGGAAATGCCAGGACCTGTTTCAGTTTTTGAATCCTGCAAGCACATTCCAAGACTGGCCTGAAACTGCATGAGCAACATCACTCTAAATATATATATATTTTTTTCAAAAGCACCTTCCCAACCAACTGCGATGCTGTCCTGGTCCTTTTTACTCACACCCCTCTCTCCTCTCTTGTCCCCGCGCTCCCCCACCTCAGTGCTCCGTGCTGTATGCGTGTGCTCTCTGTTCTTGTATACTCAATAAAAGTGAAATAAATGTGTTTGATGCTGAACCACAAACTGCCTTGGCATCTCTCTCTGACCTTGGATACCAGTACAAGTTGGCATTGTGGGAAGGGCTAAAACTGGGGAAAAGAGATCCCAACTAGAACACTTTCATTCAACCTACCACACTTTCATTCAAATGTTTGTAGACCCCAGGGTGGTCCAGGCCTAGGGGTAGGCTTTACAGGAACAACAAACAAGGCCAAGTCCCTGCTCTCCAGTAACTCATAGTCTAGGAAACTGACAACAGAACAGGCAGGCTCTCCCAGACAATTCCAGAGTGATCAGCACTAGGGGAGACGGATGGTCATCAAAGGAGACCACTTTAAATAAGGTGGCCAGTTACGGCCTCCCTTGAGGACACAGTTTTTGAGCTGAATGAAGAGAAAGATCCAGTAAGGTGAAGAACTTGCATGAGAGCATTCCAGGCAGCAGAAACAGTAAGTATGCAGGCCCAGGACACAGAGGGGTTTGCTGTGTAGATGCACACTTGAAAGGACATCTACATTGGGGTCTTTTCTGCATCCCTCTCCATGGGGACCAAATGGATAATGTATACAGCAAACCCCAACTTCAGCCTTGGCTCATCACCTTCATGTATGTTGCCGTATCCCTGTGTGGGCCACCTGTCCCCCTGTTGACAACATTTTTCTCTATATTGACTCTCTTATTTAAAAAGGAAAATATATTACTTATGCAAATGAAAAACTAGTATCCCTTGTCCCTTGCAAAGAAAGGTCTTCATAAAAATAAATACAGAAATATTGAAATTTAAAAACCACAATCCATGTAAAACTTAAATTTGTCCCTTGAGCCCCTGGAGGTGCAGGTACCAGCACTTGCCTTTTATTCTACTAAACAACTCACCTCAACCACCTTTCTTTATTGCCCAAAATCTCACAAGCAAGAACCACTGCTAACTATTTGGTGCATTTTGTTCCAGTCTTCTCTCATACATATGTATTTTTATCAGAGTTGAAGTCACCTATACATGCCATTCTAAATACTTTTAAAAACTTAAATCCTGAGCATTTCCCTATAATTTCAAATACTAAATACTATGTCTTTTCTCTTTCAAGGTAACTCATTAAATGATACAAAATGCTGTGCAGTGAAAAGCAATTCTTCAACCCTCTCCAGACTCTTGTCCATTGTCAGAGGCAGTTGCTTCCAGGAGTTTCGTGAATCCTTCCCTGAATTTTCCCTGTAGTTTTCTTTTAGCTAGCTGTCACCCCTGGAGTCCTGGAATAGGACTTGTTTTGCAAACATTGGGTACACCCACACCCTGGATCTGTATCTCTGTCTCACATAAATATAGGGTCAGCCTCCGAACTGCTTAGGAATAACCTGGCTGGTTCATTTAGATCAGTGATTTTTAACGTGGGAGGTGCGTATGATTTCCTCTGACAGGAGAACATTTAGCAATGTCTAGAGATAGTTTTGGTTGTCACAGCTGAGGGGTGTTACTGGCATCTAGTGGGCAGAGGCCAGGGAAGCTGCTAAACACCCTACAATGCAGAGGTTAATGGCCCTACAACAAAGAATTATCTGACCTCAATAGTACCAAGGTTAAGAAACCCGATCTGGATAGACATGAAATCTACAAGGTAGGATTCCTGGGCTACCATCACAGCTTCTGTGTCTAGAGTTCAGTGCCCTGAAATTTCGGAAAGGGGTGAACCCAGCTGGAACAGGGCATTTTGAAAACAGACTGCAGAGCTCAGCATAAGACTGGGAATGAGGAGGGGTGGAGAGGGAGCTGAGCTTCTTCATGCAGGAAATGGAACTGACATGACAGGCTGAGATTGACATGCATGACTGTGACTGATGGAGGCCATCTCTGGTTAATATTGCAGCAGCTCATTGTGATTAACCATGACTGCAGGGCCCGGTCTAGTCTGCAGTTCCCTAAAAGATGAATTTTGACTGAGACAGATTGGTATGTCCAGCTGTCACTGAGGAAGTGTGACAGACAAGCTAAGGAGCAGCAGCCTGGGGACAAGAATAGCCAGTCAGACCTTGGTTTGCACCCTAGCCCTGCCACTTTCTGGCTGTGTAACCTCTCTGAGCCTCAGTTTTCTCTTCTGCATATTGGGAATACTAACTCTGCTTAACTAGGGTCATTGCAAGGATTAGAAATCATATACCAAGTGGTCTGCCCTTTGGATTTGAATTTACCTAGCCAGCCCTCACAATCACGTAAGCCAATTCCTTGCAGTGAAGCTGTTATATACCTCCTGTTGGCTCTACTTCTTGGCTGAACCCTGACTGATACAACCACCCAGCACAGGGCTAGGCCCCAAAATAGAAGCCATTAGTTAATAACAAACTACTATCATTAATTAAATGCATACTATATGTACTGAGCTGAGACTTTGTGCCTGGCTTTGTGCTAGATTCCAGGGAAACAGTGGAGAACAAGCCAGACAGTTTCCCTTCCTCAAGTTTACAGCCTGACTGAGATATATAGGCCGGCACTGCCAGAGGACACTGGGTGATTATGGCTGGAGGCATCGATGTGGTGACTACTGTTGCTGAGACTGGTTCCCTCTGGGCTGGGTTTCTGAGGCTCTGCCCTAGGGCTGAGAGTGGTTGGAGGCTGAGACCCGGTGATAAATGGCCAGCTGTGATACTGTTACTCTGATAGTGATTGGCTGACCAGGATCATGACGGAACCTCTGACTGTGGCTATCTGGCAGTCACGACCTTGATCTCAGCTTCTGAAACCATGAATAATTGAGACCGAAAAACCATGGCTGGTGGATGTGTTTCTGGAGCAGGATATAAAATGCATCGTTTGATGAAAGTTATTATCCGCGGTTCGGGAGCTAAAATCAGTTACTGAAAGTAGCAAAAGGCAACTTTTAATAGGGCGGAACTTGCAGGCGCGGGCCAGTCCTTCCGCGACTGAGGGATCTGACCGGCCCCTTTCGCCGTTGCTCCCGTGCGGCGCCAGAGCGGGAGAACTTCCGGTGCGCTTCCCTGGTTCCTGAGCTTGGGGCAAGGCCGAAGTCGGTGAGTGCGGCCTCTTGTCCTCTTTTAACTGCTCTGCTTTCGTTGTCTGTGTGGCCCCGGCCACCCCTTTTCCCGGCTCGGGATCGCGGAGGGCCCTGAACTAGCCAGGTCTGCGGGGTCCCTCTCTATGGGCCGGAGGTGGGACCCATCTGTCTCTGTAGGCCTTTCTTCCTGAGAAACCGTCGCCCGACACACCGTGGCCAGGACTTCTTGGGACGCCCGGGGTAACTTGCTTTTTTCCTAACTTTAGAACTTGTGGCCCCGGAGACCTTGGCTCCGTTTGAAGTAGTTCTGTCCTACTCGCTGTAACTTCAGATAAGGTCTTTTCCCTTTGTTTCATGTCTACAAAATGGATATCATGCTTTTATTAAGTGAATGCTTACCAAGCGTCTAATGTGTGCTAGAGATACAAAAGACTCCCGTCTTTCGGAGGTGACAGCCCTCTATTAACATTTGCAAAATTGCGGCTGTGATGAGTAAAATGGAAGGATTCACCGTGCCATGAGGGTATATGACAGGATACCAGACCTATCCCCCAGGTCAAGGAAGTTTTACTGAAGAGGTGACTATTGAGCAGAGATCAGAAAAATGATTTGAAAAAGAGGGGAGGGAAGACTTTTCTATCCCGGGGAGCTTCCTGTTCGAGGATCTGAAAGAGGCTAATGTCTGGAACAGAATGCTTGTAGGGGAAGCATGGTATGCTACAAGCTTGAGGAGTTGCCAGGGCCCAGACCATGCAGGCCTTATAGGTCATAGTAAAAATTTCAGTTTTCTAAGAGCCACTCAGAGGGTATTAAATGTGAATGGTGAAGTGTTTAGATTGGCACTTTGAGAAGGTTACTTGAGCTGTTGGATGGAGAAGGGATTGGAGGGGTGATTGCTCCCTGAGTGAGGGACATGGTAGTTTAGAGTAAGGTGGTGGAGAGAAGTGGATGGATATGACTTTTTGCATTCCAGGGCATCTTCTTTGTGCCAGGCCATGTGCCAGCTGCTAAAGATACAGTGAAGAGAATTACTGTCTGGTGGATTAGAATGAAAGGAATGTCGATATCAAGGAGGAGCACACAGATGCCACAGGGAAAATGGCTAATTGATGAGCAGTTATTTTAAATGCAACTGCTGTTAATTTAGTAAATACTTATTAAGTACCTTCTGAGTCGAAGGTTGGGAATAGGAAGATGATCTAAATTATTCAGATCAGTGGCTTTCAGACTTTGATGATTGTGAACTACAGTAACAAATACATTATAGGTTGTGACCAAGAATCCTCACAACACACAAAACTTCAGAAAACAATACTTAGCTTTACAGAAAACAATACAGAGCATGATGTGCTCTGATTTTTTAAAATTCTGTCCTTTTATTTTAAAAAATTAATGCTGTTCGAGATCCTCTAAATTGATTTCTTAACCCACTAATGGGTTGTGACTCGCAGTTTGAGAAATATTCTGATTTAGAGTGAGAGTCATTTGTGGTGGTTTGGGGATTAAGGCAATAAAATATGGCCTTAAGATTTTTGAAAAAGTGCTGGCCTTCCTTTCCTTATGGTTTTATTTTGTTTTGTTTGTTTAAAATAAAATGAATAAAAAGGATTAAAGAGGCATCTGGTTCTTTGTGAAGATTTGGGGTATTGTTTTTACATCTGGCTAGACTGGAAGTGCCTAGAGGGTGGTAACTGTCTTACTCTGTGAATGTTTCTTTCAGTGCCCAGCGAAGATCCTGGCACAGTGCAGGCACTCCGGGATTATTTGGCTGAATTGAATAGGTAGCTGTCTTGGGACTAGAAGGTTAGATAATTGTTTGGTTTAAATTAGTTCACGTTGGAACTATTCTAATAAATATAGAGGCAATGCCTATTTGCTTACAGAAGTTTTACCAATATGTCTTCATGGGTTGTTCAGAGGTAGATAAAATAAATGTTCTAAGCTCTTTCTCTTATAAATACTGATCCGAGGCCAGCCATGCCAGTTGAATCCACTCTGAGTGAGTAGTCCAGAGCTGCCACTGCCTGTGGACTGTTTGGGAGGTTGTTTCACTCCCTGGACTTTAGTGTTTTGACAAGTAAGAGGAGGAGGTGGGTGTGGTTGTGGTTGTGGTTGAAAAGGTCTCCACTTGCCAAACCTGTGAATTTTGGATGCTAGGCACACACTTTCCACCTTCTGTCCATTTCTGGGCTTTCCCTGGGGCTTACAGAAAACTGGGTGGGTGCTTCTCAACTCTTCTGGGACTTTCCAGCAATAGGCTTTAGACAGAGTTATAGTTTAAGACAGTTTAGACAGTGTTAGAGTTTAGAATGGGTTAGAAATTTTAGTATAGTTTTGTTATAGGAGGCTTTCTCCACCTTCCTCCTCTGTTGTGAGAGAGAGATCTGAGAATAGATCTTGAGTGAACAGTGGAAAGAACCAGAAGGGCAGGGTACCCAGGTTCTAATTGGGTCCTTGTGTGACCTTAAGCGTGTCACTTTTCTTTAACTGATGTCTTTCTAGCTGTGAAGTGAGTGTTCTTGTTCATTAAACCAAAACACAGAAACTCTCTTTTAAGTCCCATTTTCTTCATCTGTAAAAATGATGCAGGGTTGTGGTGAAGATGAAGGGAGATAACTATGTCAGGGGTCTAATTCAATATCTGGCACATAGAGAATGTTCAGCAAATGAAGCATTCTTCCCCAGGTTCTGATTAACTCTGATTTATTTTTTTTCAGCTATTCTGGAAGACTAGAAAAGTTTTTTTTCTGGATCACCGACCACTGGTCCCATGGCTGCCATGCAGATGGATCCTGAGCTTGCCAAGCGCCTGTTCTTTGAAGGGGCCACTGTGGTTATTCTGAATATGCCCAAGGGGACAGAATTTGGCATTGACTACAACTCCTGGGAGGTGGGGCCCAAGTTCCGAGGCGTGAAGATGATCCCGCCAGGCATCCACTTCCTCTACTACAGCTCTGTGGACAAGGCCAATCCTAGGGAGGTGGGCCCTCGTATGGGCTTCTTTCTTAGTCTTCAGCAGCGGGGGCTGATGGTCCTGCGCTGGAATGCAGTCCGGGAAGAGGTAGACCTGTCCCCAGCCCCAGAGGCTGAGGTGGAGGCCATGAGGGCCAACCTCCAGGAGCTGGACCAGTTCCTGGGACCTTATCCATATGCCACACTCAAGAAGTGGATCTCACTCACCAACTTCATCAGCGAGGCCACAGTGGAGAAGCTGCAGCCTGAGACTCGGCAGATCTGTGCCTTCTCAGAGGTGCTGCCCGTACTGTCCATGAAGCACACCAAGGACCGGTTGGGGCAGAATCTCCCCCTCTGCGGCACTGAGTGCAAAAGCTACCAGGAGGGCCTGGCCCGGCTACCTGAGATGAAGCCCAGAGCTGGCACAGAGATCCGCTTCTCAGAGCTGCCCACACAGATGTTCCCGGCAGGTGCCACACCGGCAGAGATAACCAGACACAGCATGGACCTGAGCTATGCCCTGGAGTCTGTGCTCAGCAAGCAGTTCCCCAGCAGCCCCCAGGATGTGCTAGGTGAGGAGGAGTGAGGCTCTTTGAGAGTGGGCCAAAGGAAGGGTATAAAAAGGGGGGCTTTAGAACAGGGAGTACATCTTGGGTTATCTGGTCCAGTGATTCCTAAATCTGACGAGTAGGCAGTCTTACCCAGTACGCTTGTTAAAGATACAGATTCCCAAGCCTTACCTCTGGAGGGTGGTTCAGAAGGTCTAGAGTGGGGTCCCAACAGTTTGTCTGTCTACGTAACAGACAAGCACTGTAGGTGAAGCTGATATAGGCAATCCTGTGCTTCGGAACCAGTGGTGTGGCCCAGCCTCCACACTACTGCATTTTACAGATTAAGGTCTATGGAGGGAAAGGACATGGCTGACTCAGTGTTGTGGTTGAAATGAGACCAGAGCCCAGGACTCCTGGTTCCCAGTCCCAGCCATGTCCCTGGGGGCCTTTTATCTGTCCCCTCAGTTAAGCTCCTGACTCTCTTAAGGGTTCAGCCAGAACAGTGATTTTTTTTTTAATTGTTACAGTTTTTATTGTTGTTTTTCCCCCTTATTACAAAAATAACATGTTCATCCTAGAAGAAAAACAAAAATAAAATTCCAAATTCCACTACTAAGAAATAACCATTTTTTAATATTTTGTTGTATTTACTTTCCATCTTTTAGATATGTATTTTTCAGGTGGTTTTTTAAAAATAACATTTACCTTTTTTATTTTATTTTTTTTGGTTTGGGGAGGTAATTGTGTTCGTTTGTTTAGTGGAGGTACTGGGAATTGAACTCAGAACCTCGTGCATGCTAAGCTTGGGCTCTACTGCTGAGCTACACCCTCCTCTTCAGTTTTTAAATATATTTCTGTGTTTCCTTGTAGTCCTTTTAAATTCAGTTATATGTTGGTGTATGCGTATGATATTTTCACAAAAGACAAGATTACAATATATTATGTTGTAATTTGCTTTAATATAAACGTTTTTCCATGTTACTGAAACTCACTTCTCTTTAGTGGCTACTTAGGTTCCATAGTTATTAAACCAGCCTGTATGAACCATAGTTATTGAATCCGTTGGTGGATCTTTAAGATGTTCCTATTTTCCCTATTATAACTATTGTCTAATGATCCTGCTCATGTGTCCTTTTGCCTATGTTTAGGGTGGGAATTATTGGAACAGAGTGTGCGTGTTTCCGGAGGAGGTTGTGCTTCCTCATCAGCTGGTTGATGATAAGCTGTTGCTCATCACTTTGACATTTGACCTGGCAATTTAGCCAAGGCCTCTTCCAAGTGAATGGTTGAAGAATGACATCTTATTTCAGTTTATATTTCTTCAGTTACTAGTAACAGCAAACATTTGTCACAGCTTTAATAGCTATTAATATTTTTTCTTTTACAAGTTGTCCAGTATTTGCATATTTTTCTATTGGAAGATCAGTGAGAATTTTGAATATAGGGCCTTTTATAGAAATTGGCTCAGCTGATAAAAAGGGACATTTTAAAGGGTGTATCTTTTCTTATTTAATAAGTAACACTTAAAATTCTGGCTTAAAAATGGACAGAAATCCTGTTTTCTACTTCTGAAACATTTCAGTTCTTCAGAGTAATCTTGTGAAAAAGTCTGTTGCAGGGATCACTGTATCTTCATGACAGCTCTTTGAAATTATTTCTGATCTCATAATTTAATTTTTGAGTAGGCCAGAAATGTATTAATTTAAATAAATGCCCTAAATTCAGAGAATAAGCTTGTATTTTCTCAAACTAACCAGGTAAAGCCAATTGAAGAAGCAAATCATTAACCTCTATCATACAAAGAAAATTTTACTGTATTTTGAAAATATTCATCAAATATCCAGACTACCTAGACCAGGTAACTATTCACAGAAAGCAAACTTAGTTCCACAAGGCTTGGAACAGGAAACTAGTTTTTCCAGGTCTCTGGAGGTGACAGAGATCAGACACCATGTGTTTGAAGAGGTATTTACTGTTGTTCTTTTTATGGCCCACATGTAGGTATGCCACAGAAGCCCTCCTTAAATTTGAAGTCAGAGAGAATGTCTCTGATCAGTAACAGTATGTTTTGGCAACCAAATTTGGCAGACACCCAGCTGCTTGCCCAAAAACAATGGCTTCTGGATTATTAGGTCTCTTTGTTTGAGACAGGCATCTGGTGGAAATGTGGGATAATAACTAAGATTCCTTGAGTGCTACTTTGTGCCAGGCATTATGCTAAATGCTTTATATGTGCTATATTGATTCATTTAATCTTCACTGCAAAGCTCAAATAAGGAAATTGAAGCATAAACAGATTAAGTAACTTGCCCAAGGTCACACAGCTGTGAAGTGGTGGAGCTGAGATTTGAACCCAGGCAGTTTGGCTCCAGAGCCACAAGCTATTCATAGAGATTAAATCACAGAGCCCTGTGATCAAACAAACAAAAATAATTTGGCTGGCAGTCTAACCCTGGAAAAGTACTCTTGAATTTTCCTGTTCTAGGAGGCTCTAGGACTGTTCCCACCCAATAGGAAATCTGGTTTATCTTTCCTCTGTTCAATTGCCGAGCATTAGATATGTGACCTTGGGCAAGTCTACTGACCTCATGTATAAAATGAGGCAAATACCATCTTCTCTGACCACCTTGTAGAGTTGGGCTGAGGATTACATGGTGTAATGACACATTTCCCCAACCCTGAAGCTGACTATCTGTATCAGAAACACCCGAGGAGCTTGTTAGAGCTTCAGATACTGAGGCCCCATCATCGGTCCTCATCCAGGATCTCTGGCGGTGAAGCTTGGGCAGCTTTAGTTTTCACAGGTTCTCCTAGTAACTCAAATGGGCAGCCAGTTTTGGGATTCACTTGGCATAATATCCATGGACTCATTTTGTCAACTTTTTAAATGCCAGGCAAATACTAGATGTACCTCTGCTGTTGCAGTCTGATTTTATAGAAACCCAAAACTGATTTGGTTTCTCCTTGCATTTCAGCAGGTTTTATTGAGTAGCTTCTAGGTGCAAAACCCCTTTCCAGGTCCTGGAGGAGTCACAAGGACAGAAAGCCCCATTGCCAAGGCCCAGTGCAATTGATGGCCTAGGAGAGTCAGCTGCTACTCCTCTCCCTAAAGATCATTTCTCCTCTCTGCTCCTTTCAGGTGAGCTCCAGTTTGCCTTTGTGTGCTTCCTGCTGGGGAACGTGTACGAGGCATTTGAGCACTGGAAGCGGCTCCTGAACCTTCTGTGCCGGTCAGAAGAAGCCATGGTGAAACACCACATCCTCTACATCAACCTCATCTCCATCCTGTACCACCAGCTCGGTGAGATCCCCGCCGACTTCTTTGTGGACATTGTGTCCCAGGACAACTTCCTCACCAGCACCTTACAGGTGGGCAGTCTTTCAGCTGATACCCCAGTGGGTCAGAATTAAGGCCAGGGTCTGAGAAAGTACCCTCGGAAGCTTACTTTTTTGTTTCTTGCTATTCTTTCCTGAACCAAGTTTTCTTCATTTCAGTTTCCTAATCTTAGGCTGTTTTTTGGTTCTGTCTCTCCTTGGTTGTGAGCTCCTTAATGCCAGAGCCCCTCTCTCTGTGCCACCTTCTCCCCAACTCTCCTCCGGAGTGCCTAGCCCTGGGGTACTTGGAATTTGAATCAGTCCCACCACTTGAGTTACTTAGCTCAAAACAGTTTTTCTTTCTCTCTCTCTGTAACCATAAGTTGCTGCAACCCAGTAGGACAGAGTTTTGAAGCTAGTTATTCCCAGGGAAACATCTGCAGCTCCTTAGATCTCATTTAAGCATTAAAGTAACTTTGATTTCCTTTTCAAACAAAATGTGCCAGTTTCTGCAGAGATTCTCTGACAGAAAAAAGTGAAATTTGCTTTTAACTCAGCAATTAAATTTTCATTATGAGTGGTAATTAGGGAAGAAGCTTCAAACAACTTACAATCTTCATCCTGTGCTATTTCCTCCCTTTGCAAACAGATTAGCTTCCTTTATGTTCTTGAGACAACCTCTGTCACTCACATTTTGTAACTTTTTCAAGTATGGAAGAGGCAGAAGCTGCAAGCTGTTTCCATACGTTCTGCTCCATGACTGCTTTCTTCTCCCTGTACATGAGAACCCCACAGGGCCTGCTCCTTAAAAAGTGGCGGTTCACTAACCTCCCACTCCCACCCAGGGTAAGGAAAGGAATGAACTCACTAGGTGCCTGTTGGCATTTAGTAGGCACCATGGTTATCTCTTTATATAGGTACCCTCATTTAACCTCTCTGCAGCACTGTAAGGCAGGGAGGATTATTCCCATTTTATAAGTGAGAACACTGAGACTCAAAAAGGTTAAGTCATTTATGCATGGTCACACAGCTAGTAAGTAATAGAGTCAGGATTTGTACCCAGGCCTGAGTCTTGATTTAAGACCTGTGCTTATGCCCCTGAGTACTGAATACAATGTAGATCCCCGCAAAAGATTCTTGACTGACATTAGGGGAGACACTATCAAGGATCACAGGTACAGAGCTCTTCTAAAACAGACATACTGTTGGAAGAGTCCCTGTGATCAGGCAGCTGACATAAAACTCTGGGAGTTGAAGGACTTGTGCGGAACACAGAGATGAGTCAGTCAAGCTGATGGTTTGAGCTTGGTGTATTCCACTTCAGAAGAGTTATAAAACTGCCCTTTCATTGGTTCTTGATATAACAGAAAAATTAAATCCCTTTATCCTTCCTCTGCAGGGGAAATCCGCCCCACAGTTACTGGGTTATGGGTTGCAGAGCAGTAGGATGCATCAGCCTGCTAACTCGCCTCTGGCAGTGGCTGTGGCCCCTGGGAATATGTGCTACCCTTGTGATGTGCGTTAATGCTGCTGTGCAAACGTAGGAGGGTCACGCTGCGTTGTTGGCTGTCCCAGCCATTGTCAGCACAGCCAACAGCTGAGCTCTTAATTGCCGCAGCTTCGTCGCCAGCAATGATTTACGAAGCAGAAAGGGCCCAGCTGGATTTCTTGATGTCCAGGTGGGGTGTGCAAAGCTGATGGTTAGAAGAATTCTGTCTTGGGACTTCTCACCAAAAAAATTTGATGTCATTATTTGGAGAAATCTGGGACGTGTGCCTTTAAAACAATATATCAAAACGTGTTTTTGAGCATCCTTTCTTTATATACAACACTCTCCTGAAAGTGTTGAGGAATACATATATGAGTTAGCCAGGGTTCCTGCCCTCAAGGCATCTCTTCATTGATTTAACAGGTATTTGCTGAACACCTGCTGCATTCAAGGCCCTGTTCTAGGATGGGAAATATAGCTGTGAATAAGACAGAGTCCCTGACTTGTAGTTCATATTTTGGTGGGAAAATAAACAAACGAATTAATCAGATAAGTCCAGATAGCACTCAGTGTTTTAGAAGGCAGCCCTGCTCCGGTATCATTTCCCTAACCCAGCCCTTTTCATCTCATCTAGACTGCGTCAGAGTTTATCAGCTTCCATGTTTACCCCCGTCAGCCCATCTGTCTCCCATGCCACCACCAAAATGCACCTCTGATCCTATTTCTATGGTCCTTGTTACCTAAAAAGTTAAAAGCCCAAACATAGGTCATTCTGATCTGGATCCTAACCTGGGTGTTTTTAAATGGACAGAGTGCATAATTCCTGTGGCAGTGTAAATAGATGACCCTAATATGATAGGTGTAAACAGTGAAGTCTGATCAAAGGGTATTAGGAGCACCAGAAGGGGATTGGTTCATTCAGACTGAGGTTGAGGTTTGAGGAGACAGAGAAATGGCTTTTTTGTGAAGGGGGCATTTGACCATGAGCTTGAAGGATGACACAGATTTCAACAGGCAAAATGTGGAAGGGATATTACAAAACTTTTTTCTATTTTTTCTGATGGAGAGTTACATTGATGCCATCTTGGCAGTGAGATCCAATCCCCTTGCACGCAGGCACTCACTTCAGGTGTTTGTGAGTGAATGAATCAGCCCATAAAAGTCTTCCTCAGCCAGCCGCCTGCTCTCTCCCCGCAGGTAGTCAAGTACGTGGAACTGGCTTTCTTACTTAGGAGTTTAAATGGCTACTACCCATGGAGAGGGACTGGTGTTTGTGTGTGTGAGCACTTAAAGACAGCCACATTAGTTTGTATAAAATCAACTACATAATGCCCTCTGCCATTAGAGGCCTTTTTGAATAGATGCCACTGGTTTTTAAAAATCCCGTGGATTTAGCTTGAATAAAAATTATTTGTTTTACAAAAATAGGTACAGTTTTTCCTTTTATTTAAAGCAACTTGAGTCATCATTATTTGTTTAAAACCAATGAAAGGATAATCTGAATTTAATAGTATGTTATAAAGTGAGTTATTTGCAAAATAAAGATTCTTATTGCTGATTGCATAGCATTTAGGCGTAGTCACATACCCTGTTTTTTTTTTAATACTTTTAGTCACATAGGCCTTATAGGCTTTCCAGCTTCATTTCTTGCCAGTATTCTAAATGCTAGTGTCCATCTTTAAGTCTTGAGGGAAAACACTAGCTCTGACAATGATGTCTATAGTACAGGCATACTTTGGAGATACTGTGGGTTCGGTTCCAGACCACCACAATAAAGTGTGTATCACCAAGATTGAGTCACACAAGCTTTTTGGTTTCCCAGTACATATAAAAGCCATGTTTATACTATGCTGTATAGTATGATAAGTGCAATAATAGCATTATGTCTAAAAAAATACTTTAAGAAATACGTCGTTGCTAAAAAATGCTAACCATCATTTGAGACTTCAGCGACTTGTAGTCTTTTTGGTGGCGAAGGGTTTGAAATATTGCGAGAATTACCAGAATAGGACACAGATGCCAAGTGAGCAAATGCTCCTGGGAAAATGGCACTGATAGACTTGCTCGATGCAGGGTTGCCACAGACCTTCAATTTAAAAAAAAAAAAAGCAGTATCTGTGAAGTGCAATAAAACAACATATGCCTGTATTTTTATCATAACACCAGCTATGATAAATTTCACCTACCTACTCCTACACCTCCTGCCGTCAGCTATCACTTCTGCACATTTACTGTGCGTTATTTTATTTAGCCTTCACAACAATGCTGGAAGTTAAGTATATAATCCTATTTTACAGGTGAGGAAACAGGAACAGGGAGGTCACATAATTTTGCCCAAGGTTGCCAGAGCAAGTGGATGGCAAGACTGAAGTTTGATTCTAAAGCCCACTGCGGTGGGCTCCCATATATGATTACAGCCCTTGATGAAACAGACCAAAATCTTTAAACTGACCTCAAGACATGATTCCTCCTCTTTGCCTTTGTGGAAATCATTGTGGAGTGATAGTCTTGCTTTTAATACCACTTTCTTCTAAAATGTACTACCTCTGGCTAGTTTTATTCTAAATTGAATAATCATTTGGGAATTGAAAAAATTAGGAAATTTCATCTTTTTGGTCTAGCCAAAAAATAGGATAAGAAATGACTCAGCTACCTACGGTGGTATTTTGAATTTCTCAAGGTGACCTGACTGAACTCAATTTACTTAACTTGAGTTTAAGAGAAAGCTTTCACATTTCTGACTGAAGTAATTTACAGTTTTACAATATATACTAAACGATAAAAGTATTAATACATTTTTTACATTTGAAGAAAAATATCTGATAGGTGTGCTTTTAGTTTTAGATAAATGCAGTTGTTTATGAAGTATTATCCTATTTCAATAGTATTTTTTAAATATCCTGGATTAACCTTACAATATTAAGATGGTTCATTTCTCAGTGATTTTAAAAAGTGTTTACTTGATTTCATTTTAGTAAATAAAATAACCAGATCATTACTAAATTTTCTGAAGAAGGCATAAAATTAATCTAAAAACAAGAGAATCAAAGTAAATTATTGTTTGAAAACCAAATACTGTCTAAACATTTCTTCTGAATTGTGAGTTTTAAAAATACCAAGTTTATAAACTATAGAGACAAAAATAGATCAGTGGATGCCACGGTCTGGGGACAATGGGAGGATTTGATCACTAAGGGGCATTGTGAGGGAATGTTTTTGGGGGTGGTGAAACTGTTCAGTATCCTGGTTGTGATAGCATGTGGGCCTTCAAACTCACAGAACGGGATACCAAGAGAAAAAGCAAGCATATATCTATCTTGATTATATAGTGGTTTCATGAGTGTATATACTTATCAAAATGAATCGAACACTTAAAATGGATGAATTTAATTGTATGTAAATTGTTCCTCAATAAAGTTGATTTTTTAAAAAGTCAACTGGCTGTGCCCTGGGTCCTAGAGGCCTGCAGAGGGGACAATTCCAGAACCACCTGGTCTCCTAGCCCCTTGGCTCCCCACAGGGCATTGCTGAAAATATCAAGGATGTATTAAGTCTATGTCAAGACTAAAAGAAGGTCTTGGTAGGGAAGAAAGATTTCGATTTCCCTACTTGGACTCGATCCTGCTTGACATTTATCACCATTCTCATCTGTACAATGGGAATAGTAATTTCCTGTCCTACCTCCATGTTTGTAGTAAACATTAGACTGACAAGTTCTTTAAAAAGGACATAGCACTTTTCAAAAATTAGAAGCCTAATTTTTCAGACTGAAGTCTTGTGTGAAACCTGCCTCTAGCTGATTTACCCCCAGACAGTGTTTGAGGGGTGGGTTGGAAGGATGAGTGATGAGAATGAGCCCAGCCATTCCAGCCTCTCACTGATGGCCATGGCCACGTGCAGGGCAATCCCTCCGACTCATTCATATCTGTTCAGTGAGCATCCTGTGGGCCCTTACTCTGTGCCAGGCCCTGGGCGATCTGCTGTGTGGGTCACATTGATAATTAGGAAGTGACCCCTACTCTGAAGGGGTACAGATCACTGTGATGCAAGCAGAGTGTGAGAAATGCCATAAGGGAAGCTCAGGCACAGTTCTGGGGGACAGAGGTTAGAGCAGTTCCATTCAGCTTGGGCTTTTATAAGAGGCATGTCACAAGGAGCTGGCTCGTGAGCCGGTAGCGTTCAGGAGCCTGGTAAATAAGCCACCTCCTCCCCAGGACAAGTCCCTTATTCTGTCTAGCACCATCATATAATTATCACAATCATTTGGTTCAAGCACTGTGCAAAAGGGGACCAGAAATGGATTTTCATAGAACCTATGGTTTTCTTCATCCTTTCATTAATTAAACATCCTTTTTATATGTCAAACATTGTACTAGGGGTGGGATGCAGGTATGAAAAGGAGTCTCTGCTTTGGACTTGGCCTCTCGTCTCTTGGGAGAGCTCGATAGTAAGTGGACTTCCCCTGACTGAGGGTGAGGCTCTGTTCCACATAACCTTGGGCGCCAGGGGAGCACAGAGGAGCACCTGCTCCGTCTGGCCTGGGAAGCCATCCCAAAGAAGGTGGTGGCTGAGCTAAGCCTGAGCCACTAGTAGAAATCAGTAGGTGAAGGAGGAGAAAGCAAGGATGGAAGAGTGTTATAAGCAGAGGGAAAAGCACGTGTGCAGAGAGGCATAGAAGAAGCAGTAGAGCATGTCTAGGCAGCTGCTCGACGTGGCTGGAGAGGAAGGGGCTATGTAGAGAGCAGTACAATTTACCATGTAAGAAGGGAGGACAGGAAGAGGCCGATTCAGCGGCAGTCTCCCCAGAACCTCTGGGGACAGACCCATGGGTGTGCAGGGCCTCCAGCGCTGATGCTGTGTGAAATAAGGCTTCTCTGCTTCCTGTACCAGGCACCCCCGCAGAGTTCAGCCAGCTCCACATTCAACGCTCCAGAGCAAACTCCATTAGCTGCGTACAGACAGGCCGCCGGCTTCCCCACTGCCCTCTTGCTGCCCAGCTCACACTGCCCTCTAATTAGTTATCGATCTGGTATTTTGTTGTGGCTATGCTTCCTGATCCTGTATTTAGTTGATTCCCAAGTAATGAAACCAAATTCTGTAAGCCCCCTGCCTTCTGTTTCTGCACCCTCCTCCCTGTTACTTCTGTTCCTACTACCACCCCACACAGTGGCTCTAACCAAAGACCACTGACAATGTGCCTCGCTCTTGCTAACAGAAAGATGGTGGAGAAGTGGGTGGAGGGAGGTTGTTCCTGAAATCAGCCACAGAGTACACCTGTTACCTTTTCAGGTCAAAGCCCCTGGAGCCCAGATTCCTTCTGTAGTGGTCTGCAGGCCAGCTGTGGCGCAAGGGTGATGTGGATCAAAGAGCTGCTCATGCCCCTGTATCTGTGGGGTGGTCCTGCAGGGAGCCGACGAGAAGTCTGGGAAAAACTACTCCTTCCTTTCTAGTAGTTTTGACCCAGCCATTTAACTCCACTCAGCCTCCACTTCTGTAAAAACCGGCATCCTAGTATGTCTTCCCAGGGCCTTGTTGAGGATGCATTGGAATACTCTGTGAAACTTCTTTGAAAACAGTAAAATAGTGTGAGAAGGAGTAATGGGTTTGCTGTCATTCTTAGAAGAGGTTGGGATCCAAGGAAGTCTGGAATGCAGTTTCAGTTGTAGAGAAAGTTACTGTTCTGTCCCTGCCCATGTTTATATTAGATGAAACTGAATGTAAAAGAACATCAGAACAAGGGATTAATATCAGAATATATAAAGAACTCTGATGACTCAAAAACAAAGAAACAAATCACCTGGTCAAAAATGGGCAAAGAGCTTGAACAGACTGTTCTCCAAAGAAGATATACAGATGGCCAATGAATACATGGAAAGTTATTCGACATCGCTAATCATTAGGGAAATACAAATCAAAACCACAGTGAGATACCACTTCACACCTATTTGGGTAGCTATTGTAAATAAACAAACTAACACAGACAGTAACAGATGTGGGAGAGGATGTGGAGAAATTAGAACCTTTGTTCATTGCTGATTGTAAAATGGCACAGCCACTGTGGAAAACAGTATGGTGGTTCCTCAGAACATTAAACAGAATTACCTTATGATCTAAAACCCCCACTTCTGGGTATATACTCCACAGAATTGAAAGCAGGGACTCTATAAGAGATATTTTTACACCGTTGTTCATAGCAGCATTATTTATAATAGCCAAAAGGTAGAAACAACTCAAATGACCAGTGACAGAGGAATGGAAAATAAAATGTGGTTTATACATACAATGGAATATCATTCAACCTTTAAAAGGAAGGAAATTCTGACCCATGCTACATGAGTGAACCTTAAGGACATTATGCTAAGTAAAATAAACCAGGCACAGAAGAGCAAGTACTTACATGATGTACCTAGAGTAGTCAGATTCATAGAGACAGAAAGTAGAATGGTGGTTACCAGAGGCCAGAGGAGGGGGAATGGGGAGTTAATGGATATAAAGTTTCAGGTGAGGAAGAGAAAAAAGTTCTGGAGATGGTTGGTGGTGATGGTTGCGTAACAGTGTAAATATACTTAATGCCACTATTAAAATGGTTAAAATGGTAAATATTATGTATATTTAGTGCAATTTAAAAAATAATTTTAAAAATGGTTAAAATGGTAGATTTTGTGTTATGTATATATTACCACAATTTTTTAAAATATCAGAATTTTAAGAGGAATAGAAACCTCAAATTGGCAGCCGGTGGCACGTTTGGATTAGACATTTAGCATTTCAGCTTCATTGGCTTAGGCCTGGGACTTTATAGGATCCAGGGGTTTATAAGCCTCCCATACCTTTCTTAGTACCTGCTGGTGTAGCTACTACCTCTTCCTCTAAGTTATTGCCCAGGGCCCAATAGATCTCCTTAGAGGGCAGGGCCAAGGTGATGGCCCCACTGGCCTTACTCTCAGTGGGGCATTTCTGCCCAGGATAGTAATTTTCCATTCTAGTCCTGTCCCAACTTCTCAACTGGGCTTGGACCTTCTTTCTTGGTTAAGGGGGAGCACAGCAGGTGTCCTGGGCCTGTGCCAGCAGCAGCTGATCCACCTGCCCCAGAGAGCTGAACACCATGAGGAAATTTCCACAGCTTTTTCGGCCCCTCTGTGTTCTCAGGAGTGACTTATCCTCTGTTCTCTGTAGGTTTTCTTTTCCTCCGCCTGCAGTGTTGCTGTGGATGCCACCCTGAGGCAGAAAGCTGAAAAGTTCCAAGCTCACCTGACCAAGAAGTTTCGGTGGGACTTTGAGGCGGAGCCTGAGGACTGCGCCCCGGTGGTGGTGGAGCTCCCCGAGGGTGTGGGGACTGGCTAACTAGGAATGCTCTGGGCCAGGGGAGGCCCCTTTCCACACGGCTGCAGTCCTGGCTTCTCCATTCATCCGTTCTATTGAGACCTGCCGGGGCAGTAGCCCCACCAGGATCTGCAGAAATAGAGCCAGAATTCCCTCCTTCACGAATAAATAAGTTCCTTCAGTGCCAGAGAGGCTGTACCCCATCCTGAAGGCACATTTGTGGGTTCCCCATCAGCCTGGCCTTGGTGCTAACCTAACTGAATTCCAGTTGGGCTCTTGGGAGAGACCTGCCTCAGCAGCAGCCTACTTCTTCCAAAAGGGAAGAAGTTGAGCTTATTCCATAGAATGGTTAGAAAACAGGAAACCTTGGGCTACCCAGGAGTCTGAGATGTCAGTTGGTGACTTTTTTTCAAAGTTAAACAGAGGGTGATAGGGAGATGGGCCAGAATTTCTGCCTGCATCTCATTGAGCAGAAATACATCACACCAAACATGGGCATGTGACCTCTCTGGAGGCCCAGATTGGAGAGGGCATAACAGAAGACAGTTGGGTTCTGATGAGTGGTCAGCCTTTGCTTTCTCCATCTAAGTACCTTTCTTCTATCCAGAGGCCTCAGTGAGTAGTCATTCAAGATTATTGTGGTCCCTGACCTCAGGGGCCTTGCTAGTCTCACACCCCTCCTATCTGCTCCCTTCTGCGGCCTCAGACCCACAAGTGGAACTTGGCAACAACCCTCCTGGATGGCCCCATTACTCACCAGCGCCACCATGACTGATTGATGACCTGGGATTCAACAGCAAGAGGAAGATTCTTGCTCTGCATGGGCTTCTTTAGCCCTGTTGAAGTTCTGTGCCTTCATTCAGAGCTCCAGAGATGACCTGGTCGGCCTAGATCTTCCCAGTTGTGCTGTGGTGCTGTCAGCCACGGGCATGATGATGCTCTGTTTCCCGGGGGTCCTGAGGGTGTGCCTGCACGCACACCAGCCCTGGCACCCTGACCTCAAACTGTTGTGTTATGATCAGAGTCCCTGTGCCATTCTTTTCCAGGACTGTAGCTCACACCAGGTTTCTGAATGAGAATCCCTGCTGGTTAAGACTTTGGTTCCACTTGTTTCCTTGGAGTTGTTTTTCCAAGAGCATAATGTACATTAAAGTCTTTGAGTTGAGACTAAATCCCCTTGTGTGAGTCCTGCAGTTAATCTTCCCAGTTCCCAGCACAGCTAGACACTGTCCCTAAATGCACATGTCCTCCCTCCCAAGCACCAGGAGACCCTGCTCACCCTCTGCAGGCTCTGGAGGAGGCAAGCGGCCAGCCATGTCTCCTCTCACCAGTCGGGCTTCCGAGATGGGCACACCTGAAGGAAGTATCGAGGCCTTGTATCCATAGAGTAACCAGAAGTTTTTCTTCCCAAAGCCCACTCAGAACCACCTGGGGAGCTTGTTAAATGTGCAGATTCCAAGGGAGTAAAGCCCTGATCCATGCAGCAACATAGACAAACCTTGAAAATACTGTGCTGACTGAAAGAAGCCAGATGCAGAGACCACATGTTATATGAATCCATTCATATGAATCGCCCAGAGTTTACAAATTCATAGAGAGGATTACCACGGGATGGGAGAGTGGGAAATGGGGATTGACTGCTAATGGATACCAGGTTTCTTTTTGAGGTGATGAAAGATTCTGGAAGTAGATGTTGACGGTTGCCTAACCTTATAAATATAGTAAAAACCACCAAAAGTGTACACTTAAAAATGGTGACTTCTGTGGTGTGTAAATTATATCTCAATAATAATTTATGAAAGTTCAGACTCCCAAGTCTCTACTGGAATTCAAAGGCAGTGAATCTGGATGTGGCATGCTCGGTTTTGAGTTACTACCTGGAAGTAACAGCTCTGCAATTTAGTACCTGGAGCTCCACTGGGACAGAACTTGTCTCCCACTGGCTTTGTCAGGGCGGCACCTGGAAGTTGCATCATGTGACCTTGTTCTCTAAGCCTGTTGGTCTTATGTCTACACAGACACTCCCTCTCCGTGCACCCACACAAGTGTGTCGAAGAAAAGTAGCTACTATTTACTAAGTGCTCTGTTACTTCACTTAATCCTCGCACTAGGTGGTAGGTGCTATTATTATCCCCATTTCACTGATAGGAAAATGGGCTCAGAGAGCGTCAATCATTTTGCTAGGCCCCCCAGCTAGTAAGGACTGAGGACGAGTTAAGCCCAGCCCGCGGTGTCCATAGCACGTGCTCAGCACCGCATTCACTGCTGTGATGTACTTTCCGACCCCTGCGTGTCCAGAACAGCCTTCCCCTCTTCCTGATTCCTGAGATCTAGCCTTGGCCCTCTTGACAGCCAGCTGTGTGACCTTGAGCAAGCCACTTAACATTCTCTGGGTCTCAGTGTACTTGTGTATAAAATAAGAGAGTTTGCTTGAATTGGGGGTTTCTGGCATAGATAACTCCAGGCTCCCTCCGGCTCCCTCCACCCAAAAAATGGACCCTTGTGTTATTTTAAATGTTTTCAAAAGGGAAACTACATTTACACAAGATAATATGGCTGGGCTGACAAGAAAAAAAACAATAGATCTCTTGTTTGGGGCTAGAGTGACATCGACTCTGTGTCTTTTCCTGCTTGTCCCAGCTGGCAGTCCTCTATGTGTCTTTGATGAATAAGAAATGTGAAAATAAATTAATTATTACTTAACACTTGCAGTATTTTTGGAAGGCAGAAGCCTTCCACACTGAGAACCAGTGGCATTGCTGATCTCTAAGCTCCCTTTCAGTTCCAGCACATCTAAAAGTGAAGCTATTGGCAGGACCTGGCCTGATTTTAAAATCCCCTCACAGGCCTCCTGGGGTCTGGCTCTTATTTGCAAGGCTGCTTTATCCTATTAACAGAATCAGCAGAGGTAGCGACTTTCCAACCCCTTCCGCTGTCCCTGTGACAAACCCTCGCTGCTCTGAGCCCGTTCCGTCTAATTTCTCACCACTTGAGCAGTGGAGGAGTCCCCGCCGCTGTTTGCCTCTTACCATCGGTAATTATTTTCCCAATGTCATCCCCTTGTAAATACTATTTAATATTCTCAGGGCGCTGTGACATGTTGGTTTCTCCAACTAATCAGACTTCGGCTTGACCAAGATGCCATCCCCTGCTGGAACGGGGGGTGGAAATACAGAGAGAATGCCGTGGCAAAGCCATCACTGAGTCACGTCCTCCAGGTTTAAAGCAGGACAGACTTGAGAAGCTCACCTGAGCTACCTGCTCATACTGGGGGCTACGTGGTCCTGTGAGTCCGCAGAACCACCCTTGCTGCCCATGGCACTTCCTTTCCTCAGGGAATTCACATCTGGCCCAGGCAGGCTTTGTTTTCATTAGACCCTTCTAGATCCTTCTGTTTCTGCAGTATCCAACATCTCCGGTGCTGGCTCATTCTCCCTCCAAACCCTGGGCTCTTGCATGGACCGGACTCCCTGCTGAGATGGGTTGAGCGCCAAATATAATGTCAGCTGCTCTCTGCTAGGGGGAGGGGAGGAGCGTGTCCAGCCCCTCCCCCACCTGCTAGGCCTCTGTCCTTTGTCCTCAATCTGATGCTTACCTGGGTAGACTCAGTAGATTTCTCTGGAAAATAGGGATCCTCAGGGTCCTCAGGCTGTCAGTTAAAATGCTTGGTGGGAGGAAGGCAGGAGGAGTAGGAGGCTTCCCAGTCCAATGTCAGGAGGCCTGTTCGAAAGCAGCTCCACAGGTGTCTCTTCCTTGGGTCTCTCTGCCTTGCTTCTTCCCTCCCCAGATTTCTCCATTTTCCCTCTGTCCGCCTCCAGACGTTTTTACCGGGCTCAAGTCTGGACTCTACACATCTAAGAGGATGCCGACAGATGGAGTTACATCTTGAGGAGAGGGAGCCATTACATGAGAAGCAGTCAGAGAAAAATGTGGGACCTTCACTAAAAAGCAGAGAGGCTCGGAGAGCTGTCTTGAAGGAGGAGGTCTCTCATCCTTCAGAATGCAAAGCTGTGACCCATGGGACAAATTGCAGGGGGCAGAGGTTGACCGTGTTCCTCCTTCACCCAGTTAATACTTTCTAAGTACCTGCCCCTGTGAGCTTAGTGGGGCAGGGGAAGGCAATAATCTTAATAAGTAGATTGTTAGAGTGTGTTAGTTCTGAGAAATGCTTTGGAAAAAAATAGAGGAGGATAAGAAAAATTGAGAGTCCCAGCAAGGTAAGAAGATATGTTGCAATTTAAATGAGGTGACATTTGAGCAGAGATTTGGAGGAGGTGAGCAAGTGAGCCCTGTGGGTATCCAGGGGAAGAGTGTTCCAGGCAGAATGAACAGTGAGTGCAAAGGCCATGAGGCAGGAGCATATCTGCTGTGTTAGAGGAACACCACGGGGTCAGCATGGGGTGAGTGGAGTGATCAAAGGATAGAATAGAAGGAGAGAACATCTGGAAGCTTACAGAGGGATCAGATTGTCCAGAGCTTAGGGGCTATTGTAAGAATGTTGCATTTTACTCAGTGAAATGAGGACCCATTAAAGGGTTTTAAGCAGAAGAGTGACATGGTCTGACTTTTGTTTTAACAGGATCACTAGCTGCTGTGTTGCACACAGACTGCAGGGGGATGGGTGGAAGCAAGGAGATCAGTAAGCAGGCGAGTACAATAACCTAGGTGAGGGCTGGTGCAGACTCGGATTGGAGTGGTATCAGGTGTGCATGCCAAGGCTAGATTCATGACTCAGATCAGGGATGGACTGGATGCCTTTCAAGGGTCTTCTAGCCTGATAACCCCTCCTTCTCTGAAGTCTCAGAATCTTGGCAGAATACTGATTTGTATCCCCTTACTCCACCCCTACCCATGAGCCCCCTGTCTGCGGTCCCATCAGGAATCTGCCATCCCTGTCTGTTCGCAAATGTCCCTAGTACATTCAGGTAGGTGGGGCAGTGATGAAGGACTCAGGAGGGCTGTCACAGGAGTTCTGGACAGTGTCAGGGAGGCAGGGGACTCCACAGCTGTGCTGAGAAGCAGTGAGTCAGGGCCATGTAGACTGTGGTCGCACCGTCAGCACCCATGTGGCTGTTCTTGCTGCCAGTGGGCAGTGAGGATGGCATACTTGCTGTTCAGGGTTCTGGTGACTAACAGAGAGTTGAGGGCTGTTGGTACTAATTTGTCCTGGTCAGGAATCATTCACACACCCACCTCTACCAGGGAATGTCCATGGACTTTGAGGTGAATCATATGAGGCTGCATGGATTGGGGCCTCCCTCCTTGCTGCTGAGCATGTGCTGGGTCCTTTGCCATGTTCAGGCAGAGCCCCGGGTCTTCAAGGAAGGTCTGACCATTCTTCATCATACAGACAGTGAAACAAGGCTCAGAGAGGTGAAGCACAGGCTAGCG
Organism: Camelus ferus; assembly: GCF_009834535.1. Taxonomy (NCBI): domain Eukaryota; kingdom Metazoa; phylum Chordata; class Mammalia; order Artiodactyla; family Camelidae; genus Camelus; species Camelus ferus. Next base: position 38,796,231 of record NC_045714.1, read on the forward strand.
AGTCTCAGAGTCAGAATTCCAGGCTGTCTGCGTCCAGCACGGCCCTACCACTGCGCTGCTCTCCTTAATAAGGTCGGTTACATAATCTGTGATAATTACCAGTGGATCCAAGGCTGCCAGCCTGATAACTAGCAGTGTCAGACTCTTACAAATGTGGTGGGCAGCCTCCACTGTCCTCTTGCTAATGTTTCCGCCCAGGCTCTTAGTGTCTGTCCCTGGTCTTGGGCACAATGAACCAACCTGGCTTGAGTGAGGTGGCACCTGGCTGTGGGAGGAGGGGGAGCAGCATGTAGTCCAGAAGAAGGCTGCTTCTGCCCTCCTTACAGACCACTGAGGGTGCACCTGAGCAGCACTCTTTCACCCTCTCCTACCAGAGTTGCTAATGAGTTTGCAAAAGGTATTTGCTTTAGGGACAGATCCTGTCAGATGTGGGGCCTCTGAGGGGCTGATTCAATTCCTGGACACCCCCTGTGCATTGATAAGGTGTTTTATCCTGAGTCCAGTAGCCGGAATGTGGAGAAAAGGATGTGAGGGCCTGGAGGGTATCTCCATGGTTTGAGTGGAGAAGGCTGAACCATCGTTCATTTCTCTTTTGGAAATTGTTTATAAACATTTTCTCATTCTCTCATTTTTTGTTCTTTTTAAATATGCATTTCTCTTATCATAATATATCTTAATATTAGAATATTTCCCCCAGTTTTACTTTTAATTTTATGTTTTGAAATGTGTACTTTACTTCTTTATGTCAAATGTCGAGCTTATTCTTTTTAATTTTCCCACTGTCTCAATGCTGAAGAGTCCATTCCCATATCAAGATGAAATATATATTAACCTGTATTTTATTCTAGTGTTTCTCAGTGTTACGGGTTTTTATTTTTTTTGTATTTTCCGACAGTCAAAACCATGTTTCCTCAGCTCCACTTAATCCATCCCCACTCCTACCTTTCATACTTCACATCTGTTCTCAATTTTCCTCTCCAGATTTTTTTTTTTTAATTTAACGGAGGTAATCACTGGAGCATCCGGACTCCATGGACCCTGTGGGGAGTGCGTGTGGTGGTCGAAACCAGGGCTGCCGTTTACTGAGTGCTCACTATGTGCCAGGCAGCATCTTCAACTATAACAGTAGCTTTACATACACGGGCCTTCTCATGGAATCTTGCAGCATCCGTATGAAGGAAGTACCATAGGATCCCCGTTTTACCAGTGAGGAAAACAGGCCCAGAGAAGTTAGGGAACTTTCTGAGAGTCACACTGCAACTGAGCCACGTGCTTGGACTAACCCAGGCCAGCCTGACTCCAGAGCCCAAAGCCCCTTTGCATCAGTCTAGGTGAACTCGAATGCTGACAGGGGTCAGGCAGGCCCATGGCTGAGGGCCCGGAAGTATGTCTCTGCTCCCCAGCTCTGGCCCAGGGCAGCCAATTCAAGGCAGCCTTTTCAAAGCTTCCAGTTTTTCAAGAGAAGCCGGAAATCTGGATTTTTACATGAAACTTTTCTATTTTTAAGTGTTGGCAACAAATTTGGATTTTAAAAAAACACTGTGCAAGCCAACCAAAAGCACATTTGCAAGCCTGTGGATTGCAACTTTTCTGCTTTACTCTACTCCTGTGTGGCTGGAGGACAGTGTTCTAATCCACAGGGGTCTCTGCCCGTCCCTTGGTGGGAGAACTGATGTTGTTAGACCCGGACCAGGCCCAGACCCCAACCTCATTCATTCTAGAATGTGCCTCAAAGGCAAGGCACCAGGAGTAGGGCAGCGTGGGGGTTGTGTGGGAGCCAAGAGAGCAGATGGAGACTTACTATTCAGTTTTACAGGTGAGGACAAGTAAATGGTCGACAGCCCCGTAACTCAGGGGAAGAGCCTCTGGAACTAGATCTGGCTTCTTCTGAGCCACAGGTGTGGTGCTCTTGTCACGGGATCATCCAGCTGATGGCCATTAGGCTGGAAAGAAAACACCTAGATTCTGGAAAGCAGAGACTCCCAGCCTTGCCCATGGTGGGAATACTAGGAAAGTCACTGAATCTTTCTGGGATACAGATTCCTCATCTGTAAAATGGGGGTGGTAACCACCTCTCAGAAAAAGAATGAAGAGCAAATGAAGTACAGACGTGGAAGAGCCTGGCACACGGTAAGTCTTTTTCTTCCCCATCTGTCCAGGACTCAACCAAGAACCAGGAAGGCAGGGGGATGACCTCGCTCATGCCCTTTACTCTTGGTACAGTCCTTCCTGCCTTCACTGAGACTCTTCACTCTTATTCAGTCCACACTGAATCCGGGCTTGGTCGTCTGTCGGAATCGATTAGACAGGAGGTGGTGGGGAGCCGGCTGGGCAGCAGGGCTGTGTCACTGTGAAGAGCTGGACTCAGTGGCCTCTGGGGGCAAGGTGGGGCAGGGCCACAGCGCATGATGGCCTGGGTGCTCCTCAGAAAGGGCGCAGGGGGGTCCTTGGGGGGCATTCAAAGGGGCTTCAGGCCCATGGACTCACACCGGCCGGAGGTGGGGGCATCCTAGTGATTCTGTGATCCAGGAAGGGTGTGCGCCCGCACACATGCTGCCGCTCCAGTCCCTCACCCCAGGGGAACATGACACCTTTCCCTTCCCAATGTGATGCCCCAGACACCCTCAGCCAATGCAGGAAGCTGGCACATGAGGGGAGAGCTGCTTGTCTTTCCTGATCCAGCTGAAGTGCCCTCATCTTAGAGCAGTGTGGAGACAGGCCCAGAGAGGTCAGAGGTTTTGTTCAAGATCACCCAGCACGTTCACAACAGGGTGAGTATCCCAGCTGTCCTGTGTGCAGTCTGGTGCATGGGTTCTGGGGGACAAGGAGGCTCAGCAGGACAGGTGTCCTGCCACCTTATCTACCTGCCCCAGGCTCAAGAGCTGCATTCTCACCTGCATTCCCCACCAAGAAGCCACAGCCCTGCAGTGTCGGGAGTCTTGACCCTGACGTAATCTTTGGATAAGTCCTTTAGCGTCCCTGGGGCTCAGTTTTCTCCTCTGTCATAGAGGCAACTGGCTCTGCCCCAGGCTTCTGTGAAGCCTCAGCACCTAGTCCCTGAAGGGTAGGGGGCTGCGTGCTCCCCATCTCCCGGGGCAGGGCACTGAGCTGAAGATGCTCACAGCCCCACTGGGTGCTGTGTCTGGAGTCAGGACCTGTCACACCGGAGCAGTCTGTCCCCTCCTGTCTGGTCCTGGGGGCAGGGGTGGGACTGCGCCTGCTTCATCTCTGGGTCACCAGCCCTCAGCCCTGGGCCTGACACAGAGGAGGAGAGTGAGTGAATGAATGGGTGGATGGATGAATAATATCCTAACAGCAGGGCTCGTCCAGCCCCGTCTGTGTGCCAAGCTCCCTGCACATGTCATCGCTCATCCTGGCGGCTGCCTTGTGCTGTGGAGGGAGCCACACCCCCTCCCCGTCATCTGTTCACTATGTGCACACACGCTTCTCTCCCAGTTGCAGTTTCCAGACCTCCCCAGAATCCATGGCTGTTCTTGAGACCCTGAGCCAGGCCTGGCCAAGGCAGCCACCTCCAAGCTTCTCTCAGGCATTAGTGGCTTCCCCTCACATCCTTGGTCTAGTAGGACCAGGGACTCTCATCTCCCCAGTCATTAAATCAGCCCCTAGCAGAATGATCAGACCTTGGCCTCCCCACATCCGCTCAGCTGGGCGTATCTTTGAGGGTTCTTAACCTTTCACCTGGCCTCAAAAACAGCCTTTCGGTCTCCACATGGCTTTGTACTGACTTCCTTCCACCTCAGCAGGAATGATCAAGGTTGAGCCTCATGGGCCTCAGAGGGCAGGGCTGAGAACAAATGAGGTGAAGCTATGGGAGGCAGATCTAAAACCTCAGTATGAGGAAGAACTTACAATTAAAGCTGCCCAGAATGGAATAAGCACTTTGGGAGTAGTGAGTTCCCTGTTTCTAGAGGTATGCAAGTAAAACCTAGGCAGCTTAATGAGGTTAACAGAGACATCCACCAGAAGAGTAGCTTTACTAGGCAGTTGTGAAGTTTCCTTCCAGTTCTTATACCACAGATGTCCTTTTTTTCTAGGACTTTCTCCTCAAACCACCCCCTAAGACAGACACAAGCCATAGCAGACCCAGTTCAGGACAGAGGAAGGGGGAGTGCAGAGGCTGAAGGAGAGTTGTTTGTGAGCACACAGCTGGGCTCAGGACCGGGGATCCTGGAACCCAGCTGCCTTTTTGCAGAGGCTTCACTAGTCCTCCCTGGATCAAGGCCAAGGCTGATACAAGACCCTAATCTGGTCTAAGAGGTTCCCATGATGGTACTGGGTGGTGGGTCCAGCCACCAGGAGGGTGTGGGAGCCAGGGGAAGCAATGGGTGTGGGGATTAGGGGCTCTGGGTTCAGATTGGCCAAATGTAGGGATACGTGGGGGACAGGCAGCTTTTATAGGGGCCCAAGGCCATGGACCTCTGAAGGTCTGTACGCCCAACCCTATTTGTGGATGGGAGGGAGCATGCCCTGGCACTCAGCACCTACTCCCCTCTCACATGCTCCACAGAGTTCACACTTTCTGTCTCTCTCACCTGCTCTGCTCCAGGACAGACATAGCAGCACCCACATCCAAACCACTCACACACATCAGATGCACACTCACGTCGTGCACAGGGACACCCACACAGAGACACACCCTCCTGGAGCCAAGCAGACACAAATGCCAGCCCAACCCTCTGTGAAGCCCCTGCTCAGCCTCCCTGTCTGGGGAAGGTGGGCACGCTGAGGGGTGTGTGCTGGGTCCTTGTACTGGAAGCCTGATTGGGTGGAAGCCATTTCCTGTCTCTCCCTGCAACTGACACTCCCCATCTGGGGCCAGCAGGGCTGGGGTCAGCTGGAGGGTGGCAGAGCAATTCAGCAGGCTCTCAAGTCAGCTAATCTGGGTTCAGGTTTTAGCTCTACCACCTTCTAGCTCTGTGACGTTGGCAAGTCATTAGACCTCTCTGGGCCTCAGCTTACTCATCTGGAAAGTGGGTATATAGCTCCAATAATCTCTGTAGCCCCTGGGCCTGGCACATAGTGGGTGTGGAGTATATGGAGATCATTGCTGCTGGCTCAGGGCAGAGGCTCAGTTATCAAACAGCCACCCATTCCTTGCAGCCCAGTGTGCAGTGTGGGCCCCATATTTATGAGCTATTATTTCCACGCCTACTTCAGGAGTCTACCTCTGATCTGAACCCACATGTGTCACCTGCAGGGGCAAGACTGCAATTGTCTGTGCCTAGGCTGGTGAAAACAGCTCCCAACCCCCTGGTGAAGGCCAGACTCAGCCTGGGGGGCTGGGCTAGGATGTCCCCAGAAGGACTCTTTGATATTGAACAGTGATCAGCCCCTCAGCTAGAACCTGAACTAGAATCTTAGCAATTTAAAACCATGGACTGCAACATCCAGAGGCTTTGCTAGCATATTTTAGACTCTCAAGGATCTCAAAGCACAAATCTCAGAATCTTGGAGCTATAAAGAGGTTTTGGAGATATCTAGTCCAGCTGCCTTGCTCCTGGGATGGAATCCCAGAAACATGGAGCCTCAGAGAGGGAGGAGAAGGTCAAGTTTATTCTTGTTCAATTTGACAGAAGCAAAAACTGAGTCCCAGAGAGGGTAAGCAACTGGTGCAAAGTTGCACAGCAAGTTAGTGGAAGCGCTGAGACCAGAACCCTGGTCCCAGCCTCACAGGTTTAGACTTGGCCCATCATTGGAGGCCTGGAGGAGATGGGGGAAGGCAGAGGAGGAAACATTTGGACCACAGCAAGGATTTTCCAGAGACTGTTTTTGAAAAATCAAACCAAAAAGAAAAATGGGAAAGGGTGCTGGCTTCCCTTTATTTTCTGCCTTGTCTTCCTCTGGGCTCTCATTCTCAGCAGCTCTCAGCCGGCCCCCAGCTCTGCTCACAAGCTGCTTCCAACCGCCCACGGGCTTCCCAAAACGGTCTCTGCAAGCTAATTCCAGAGGGTGAATGGCAGAGAGCAGGGCTGGGGGTGGGGGGTGAGGGTGGGGGGCGGGGTGGGCGTTGTGCTTCCTTAGCTAGCGCAGGCGCAGAGCTGGCTACCCATCCCTCTCCCCACCCTCCTGCCCCAGCTTCAGCCCCTGCCCACCCTGGAGGGGCATATGGATGGGGTCCAGCTCCTACCACTCACTGCCTCCTCACTGCCTGACCTCTCAGAATTAGGCTATTTATTTTTCCTTCTTAAAAAATTATTTTTTAAAACTACGTAATAATACATATTTATCATAAAGTAATCAGGAAAGTGTAAGGAAGAAAATTAAGATAACCTGTAATCAACTTCCCTAAATGAAACAACTATTAATATCTAAACATATATCCTTCCAGACTTTGGATCAAGCACATACTATAGAAAGTAGGGCTGATTCAGTACATAATGTTCTAAAACTTGTTTTTTCCTTCTGATCATATATTCACAAACATCTGTCCTAGTCAACTGTTGCACCTCTAAACATGATTTTTAGTGGCTGCATAGCATCCTGCACAGAACTACACCGCACTTTACTCAACCAATCCCTACTGCTGAAAATTTTAGCTTATGTCTGTTTCCCCAGTAGAAACAACGAATCATTGATTCTTGTAGTTAAATCTTTGTGCTTATCCTAATTATTTCCTTAGGACAACTTTCTGGAATTGGAATGACTGGTCAAAGGGTTTACACTTTTTTTTTTAAAAGAGAAAGGCAAAATTATAACTCTATTCTCTATTTCCACAGTGAACATATAATAAAGAAAAATTAGAAAATACAGGTAAGGAAAAGTCTCCTTAAATTCCCCTGATTCTTACCACCACGCCGTGAATAAGAATTTTGCTGTAAAACACTAGACTTTTCCAAATATGCACATGCGTGCACGTGTGTATGTGCATATATAATAATGGGATTCCACTGTACATGCTGTTTTGTAAAATTTTGACTATTTGCTCATATCAGTAAATTTACAGTCACAGCATCACCTTTATCAGCCACATAGTGTTTCGCTGTGTGTATGTACCTGGGCATAACCACGCTCCTATTGTTGGGGAGCAGATTTCTGCTTTTGCTCACGGATGAACAGTTCTGTAATGAACATGCTTTGTTTCTCATCGTGGACTTGCTGGGTCAAGGGCTTTGTGTCCTTAATATTGCATCATTTCTGACCATAAGTCTAAACACCAAGCTGGCACAGAGGCTCCACCATGCTCTGCTGTTGGCTACAGGGAAGGCCTTGCAATCTGTAGAACCAGGCAGGAAGGTTGTTCTCTGTCTCCTGCTCTCCAGGCTCGTTGCTTGAATAGGGCCTTTGCCCAGGAAAGCTCACCTTTGCTTCCCTCAGGAAGCTAGGCCCAAAACTAGGCTCGCAGGAGCCCTGAGTTCACCATCCAGTTGCTGCTCGCTCTCCCCAGCCCTCTTCCTGAATGCCCTGGGCAGGTCACATGCCCTCTCTACAGCTCCCCACTCGCCTGAGACAGTGGAGAATAAGTGTGACATGTCACCATTGTTCTAAGGAGGGGAAAGATGCAGCCAGGACCCTGCCAGTCAGCAATTGGTACTTAGAGACTCTAGGGCAGGTGTGAGCCGCTGGCCTTGCAGGACATGGGGGCCCTGGCTGCAGGCTTGAGAGGTGTATAAAGGGGGCTGAGCTTTACCAGAAGCTGAAGGTCAATCTGGGTAGAGGAGAGAATGGGGGCGGCCAACGCAGAAGGGAGGTGACACTGCGTAGCTGAGATGCTCAGAGCAGGAAGGGCCAGGAGGCAGCACTGGACAATGGGGTAGAACAAGCTGAGAGAGCTGAGGGGCCTCTGCCCAGAGCTTCTGGGCATCTCCATCCAATACCGTATGCTCCGTAAAGGCAGCAGCTTTGTCTGTCTGGCCCCCTTGCATTTCTAGTGCCTAGGATAAGTGCTTGCAACGCAGTAGCTGCTCATTAAATCTTCGCTGAATGAATGAACAAGATTTCCAGGAGAAGAGGCACTACTATGATGGAGTGGTGTCATCTCAGACATGTGGTGCAGTTAAGAGAGAGGCTGGGGCCAGCCTGCCTGGTCCATTCCTACCTGTGTGACATTGGATGAGTCACTCCACAGCCCTGAGCTTTGCTTTCCTCACCTGTAAAAGAGAGATGTCATAGTGCCTTCCTCCCATTTGTGGGGCCACTGCACAGTTCTGGGGATATCTAGCTACTATTATTATGTTATTACCTGAGGGCATCCACAAGTGTTGGGCCCTGGGTCTGGCCAAACGTGGTGATTCTCGTCCCACACCCAGTCTCTGGATGCTGCCAGGGGCTTGAGAGGGTGCTGCCGGGCTGGCCAGGCCCTCACCTTCACCCCAAGTCAGGAAAGAGACCCTGGTGACACCTGTTCCTAGCCCCAGCTGCTATTCTTGGTCCCTCCCCATATCGCTCATCGCCAGGCATTTTCCCTCCTAAACTCTCTCTGTTTCCATAGGAACGGGGTAGGGGGAGGTGGAGATGAGGGGAGGGTCCTCCCCCACGGAAGGGAACTTCATTTGGGGCTGTTTGGGATCGGCTGGCAGCGCCTGGCGGAGATTCTCTCACTGCTCCTCTCCCCCATTTCTAGACCCCTCCCTGAACAGCGTGTTCCTCCGCCCGTGATTTTTAATGCATTTATCCTGGTGCTTAATTTATCCCGCATTGTGATCAGATTTAGCCGAGAGCGCTCTGCGCGCGCCGGCCAGCCTGCATATTCATGAGCCGGTTCATTCATGCCACCAGAGAGGATGCCAGGTGCAAGGCGCTTTGGGCAGCGGCCTGAGTCCACGGATCCCTCCCACGACAAGGGTGATCCAGGGTCAGGTATCAAGGGCCCAGGCTGGAGCCAGGCAGGTGCGGGGAGACCCTGGGCACAGGCTCTGGAGCCAAACTGGCTTTAACTCCTCTGTGGTTGCTAATGAAGTGGCTTCACCTCCCAGTTTACTCACCTGTGAAAGGGGCCAATCATGGTACTGCCCTGGGTCACTGGAAGGACTGAAAGAGAAAATACACGTAAATGATCACTGGGGTCGGGTGAGATGGGGTAGGAGCCAGTGCGAGTGATCAACACATTCCAACATCATCATTAGGGTCCCAGCTGAGCAGCGGTTCATCTGGACTGGTTATCCAGAGAGAAATAAGGCAGCAGGGTGGTGCCTAGGTCTGTTCTGTAAGGGAAGGATGCGGGCAGGAGGTATTTCTCCCCAGCCTGTGCCTGCCTGCTGAGTGAGCTCCCTTTGAGTGAGCATTGTGAGGCCACGTCCCAGGAAGGCAGGAGAAGCCCAAGGAAGCCATCCAGTCTCTGAAGAAGGGCCTCAGGGATCACTTGGTTGTGTGAGCCCTTCTAGGGGCCAGTGGGTCCTTAGGGAGGCTGGGGCTCTGGAAGGAGGCTGAGCTCTTGGCTCAGGTTCTTCAAGCCTGTGGAAATTTCTATGTAGATTTATTCTGTTCACTATTCACTTTGCCAGTTTACTGATGCCAGCCCGTACTGGGTGCTGGAGACACACTTGTCCTCAAGGATATCTCACTGCATAAGGGAAGTGAGTTCAGGGTAAGGAATAGTCAGGGCCTTCAGGTGAAGCCAGATCAACTCCTATGGAAGTTCAGAAGAGGAGTGGAAGATGTCATCCCAGCTGAGGCATCAGGGAAGGCTTCCTGCAGGAGGCAGCATTTAGGTTGAAACTTGTAAAGCGAGAGGATGGAATAAGTAGGACATTTGGTTTCTAAGGGACAGCAAAGGCCTGGTGGTGGGAACTCAGCTTGGGAGGTGTTGGTCAGATGGAGGCTGGGAGAACCATGAGCCCCAGGCAGAAGAGTCCTGGCTTACTTCAGTTCTCCCCTGTGGCCAGGAGGCAGAAGGGGCTCACTTCTGTCCCTCACATGCATGTGTGCACTCAGGGGTCACGTTCCAGCTCGCAGGAGAAAAGACGAGAGCTCCCGCCCTTACTCTCCTGATTATCTATAATTAAATCAGCACAGACGCCACAGAGCCATGTTGTCGTTAGCGGGCTGGTGAGGGCAAACAGTGATTTCTCTGCGAACCTAGAGCCCTGCCAGGTGGCTGCACAGGCAGCCATCAGGGGTGAGGGGCAGGCACGGGAGGCCACAGCTTCAGCCAGGAATAAGAAAACCAGCAGTTTACACTTGGTCGCTTATAGATTGTTCCCATCACTACCTTGGTTAATCATGACAATGCCACAAGATGGATACTATTATTTGCTCCCATTTTACAGGTAGAGAAACTGAGGTGCAGAGAGCAAAAGAGTGAGACAGCCTGGTTAAGTACAAGGGTTTTGGAATCAAAATCTTGGATTCAGACTTCCCAGGTGTGCCTCTTGCCAGCTGTTTGGTCTCAGGCAGATTGCTTACCATCTCTGTTCCTCAGTTTCTTCATCTGTATATTGAGGACAAAACACTCAAAGTGGTACCATTGTAAGGGCTCAATGAAACCACGCAAAGAAATTAGCACGGTGTTCGGCGCTTTCGCAAGTGCTCATCAAATGCTGCTACTTACTATCACAATTTGTCTATTTGCTTGTTTCTGGTCCATCCTTCTTACTAGAATGTGGGCTCCGTGAGGACAGGGACTATGTCCTTCTTGTTCATTTATGTGACCCCAGCAATTGTCACTTGGTAGGTAAATTATTCGTGTCCGAGACAGCATTTGGTGGGCTGCAAAATGCTAAATAAATGTTAGATACTATTTTCTCCATGTTCTGCTTTGCTCTAAAAAGAATTCAAGGAGACAAGTGTTATTATTGTTATCTTTGTTATCATCACTGTCATGTCCCAAGTCTTCTATTCAGAGCTGGTCCTTCCTGAAATGGGTTTGGGAAACATCTAGAAAAATGCAAGGCATCTCGATCCACAGGTGGCTGCGAAGAGGTAAGGGAGCAGGTTGGAGGAGACACCTGGGGACTGTTACAGGGACTTCTGGGCTACCCAGCAAGCCACAGCCTGGAAAAGCCCCTTCCTCTTGTCATCTGGGGGACTTTGGACTTGCAGAGAGATCAGAGGGGCTGGAGCCTGCAGCCCGCTTAGAGCAGACTGGATCTGAGGGAATCTGCCTTTGGTGAATCAGAGGGTACTTGAGGATGGTTATTATCTCTGTCCTGTGGGGCAGTGGTTTCCAATCTCTCCACTGCAATCTGAGGTTTGTTACACAAATAACTGTTAAAGTCCTACATTCTCCAAATGATTTACTTTAAGTTTGATCAATTTGGGTGGATTCAAAGTTATCTCTGACTTTGAATCCCCCCCCTCCCCGAGCCTCCACCTATACCTCAAGCCGTGAGTCACTGATGCCTGTTAACAGTCACTCACCTGTGACACAAATGCTGGTATGAACATGGCTTTGTGGCAGCGGCTGGTGTGCTCTTCCCACATTCCTGGAGGTACCTGCTGATGGCCTCTCTGCCTCTGTGCCCAAAGGTTCTCTGCTGTGGGAGCACACTCAGCCAAAAGTGCCAGGGGCTAATGCCTCAGGAGCCAACTTCAACCAAGGGAGTGGGCGGAGTGGAGAAAGACTTCCTGGCCCATCAAGGGCACATTTGCCTACAGTGGTATCTCGAGTATTAGCCCCATTCTTAGCGGTCTGTCCCTGACCTGGCTCATTTCCCTCATTGCAACTAAACTATTGTACTCCAGTTCTCATCCAGGATCTGCACTGGGGGAACCCAGCCTAAGAGACCCTCCAAAATTGTTTGTGCTTTCCTGACCTACAAAATTGTTTGAGAGATGTCAAGGGCTTGTGGTGACAAAACTGTGGAGGCCTGCGGCTCTCAGTGGGGACGTGTTGGTCAGTAGGTGGTTCTGGTAAAGAGAAGGAGATGGTAAACAGAAAGTCATGAGCCAAGAGCTCTGTATTGTTTCAGCTTCACCTCAAACCCCCATCAGGAGCCCAGGGAAGATCCTGAACAATGTGCTGGACCAGGGAGGCACTTGCTTTTGGTAATAACCAATTAAGCACCTACTGTATGCTGGGGCTACAAAAGGACAAGAAAGGTGAATAAGAGCCTGTCCTTGCCCCTGGGAATGTCAGCGTCAGCTGGGGAAGAGATGTCAATGTGTGGATTGAGGGTAGAGAGGCTCTGAGAAGACTTGAGAGAGGACTTCAAGAGATTCATCCATTGACTTAAGATATATTTATTGAGCACTTAGGGTATACAAGGCACTGTGTTAGGTCTTGTGGATGGAAGAGAGACAGGTTACAGCTGTACTCCACTTAGAAGGGAGGAAAGGTAACTGACATTTTTTGAGCTCCTACTGTGTGCCCAGCACTGAGTAGGTTGCCTTCCAAACTTCATCTCATTTCTTCTCACAACAAACCCATGCGGAAGTAGCTATTCTTATCCCCACTACGCAGAAGAGGCTCAGAAAGATGATGTAACTTAGACCACACGGCTGGGAAGTGGCAGGGCTGGGATTCAACCTAGATCTGTTGGATTCCTAGACCCCAATACTATTTTTTCCCCTCGAATCAGACCGTGGTTTTTGTCTTAAATACCCACTGAGTGAACCAGTTTTAAAAAGAACAAAACCTGGAAGCAAACCAGGCCAGGCTCAGATGGAGCCAGAACACGCTTTTGCTGGGGTCAACCTCTTGCTCCAAAGCCCTGTCTCATCAACAGGGGCCCCAGCCTGGTCCTGACCCCTGTCTGTAGGGAATCCAGGACACCTGGAAGCTGACCTCATTCCACGAAGAGTCAGGGAAGGAGAGCTTGGCAGAGGCCCACTCCCCGTGCCCACTGGGCCTCAGGTGTGACTGACACAGGATTCAGGCCAGCGCAGGGCTCAGACCCTTGCCCTCACCTCCCCAAGTGTAGTCAAGGCAAAGCCTGGCTGGTGAGGGGAGGATTTTCCAGTTACGGTACAACAAACCACTCTACGACTTGGAGGCACAAACTGACCATTTTATTATGCTCACAAATTCTGTAGGCCAAGAATATGGACAGGGCACAGTGGGGCTTCACGATGTCAGGGGCCTCCTGTGGGAAGACTCAGTAGCTAGGGCTGACTTGTCAGCTGGAGGCTGGAATCATCTGGAATACCTTCATTCACAGGTCTGGCAGTTGATGCTGGCTGTCAGCTGGGACCTCAGTGGGGCTGTCAGCCAGAAGAATTCCATGTCGCCTTTCGATGGCCCTTGCCCTGGACTAGATCAGGCTGACTCCCAGCATGGCTTCTGGATTCTAAGAGCAAAGATCCCAAAAGGGCCAGGTGGAAATTGTAGCACCTTTTATGACCTAACCCTGGAAATCACATAGCCTTGCATCACTTCCGCAATAATCACAAGCCCACCCAGTTTCAAAGGAAAGGAACAAAGCCCCTCCCTCTCGGTGGGACAGCATGGGGAATGAGAGGTGTTATTGTGGCCATCTCTGCCACATAATTGGCTACATAAACATAATTTGCTACTGCAGGCAGTAGGTTCATGCCAGCTGTCAAAACTATTAGACAGGTTTGAGTGAGTGGCTACCCTGGGTGGAGATGGAGCAGCATTGTGAGTGCTAGAATGGGGGGTGGTTTGAGTGGGTCAGAGAGCAAGTAGCTTGGATTGAGGTTGACCTTTGAGGTCTAGGTGACAAGGCTGGAGGTAACAAGTCAGGGCTTGATCTGGCACAGAGGAAGAGAGATTGTTTTATTTGTCTATCTGCCACCCCTCCGTCAGTCCACCCATCCTCTCACCCTTTCATCCAACCATCCATCCATCCGTCCATTCTTTTATCCTTTTATCTAGTCACTCTTCTATCCATCTGTCCCTTCATTTATTCAACAGCACATTTAGATCATATGCACATTTAACTTACATAAATTCAACCATATTTTTAGCAAAACGGAGAAGGAAAACTAATTTGAAAAGCACGATTGACTCTACCTGCCGGTCCACTCGGTGTGTGCCCCAGAGAGCAGGTGAGCTGAGCCACAGCACTTTCCAGATCATTATACAGGAACGTGTTACTAAAGAGTTTGGTGAAAGCAAAGCCACAAACGCCACAGTGAGGGGTGATTTATTGGATCCCATAGGGCAATTTTAACTTCATATTTCACCTTTCACACTGACTTTCCTGCCGTATGTATGGGATAGGACCCACCTGTCTGTGATGGGCTGGTCCCTGGTGACACAGGTATGGTAAAACCTGGTCCCTGGCCTCAGTATGCTCACAGTCTATGGCAAGTGCAATGGGACAGGCACATGAACATACCATCCCAGTGCAATATGAAAAATACCATGACTTTATTCAAATATAAGTCTGTATAAAATCGGAGAAGCATCAAGGGGCAAATGACCGCTGGTGATGGGATAGGAAGAAGCCTCATGGGGGGCCTTGGTAAGTGTATGACATTTGAACAAAATCTTAAAGGATGAGCTTAAATTTTCAAGCTACTCAAGAGGGAGAAGGGCCTGCCGGTGGAGGGAACAGCATATTATTCAGAGATACTCAAGAACACATGGTGTTGAGGAAACTTAGAGTAGGTTGGGTAGGCGGCAGTGGAGGGGGATGAGTCTGCATCCGTTTCTGGGGCTGGAAGCCAAGGGCCCTGAGTGCCGGCTAAGGGAGATTGGACGTTTCCCTGCGGAGGGTAGGGGTGGGGCAGAAGGTTAGGCAGAGGAGCACAAGGGTCAGAGTTGTGTTTTGATTAGTTTCTCTCTGGCTCCTGCACAAAAAGTAGACAGAAGAGGAGGCGTCTAGAAGCAGGGAGACCAATGGAGAAGGCTGAGCCCCACCCATCTTCCCGTGAGTTCCAGAAGGCGTGGCTGCCATGGAAGAGGCTTTGTAATAAGTAGCCCTGCAGAGCGAACCGAGTGAATCCCTTTCCCCTCCAGGTGAGGGCCCAGTGATCGGGCAAATCTCCCACTTTGGGTTTGAGAGCCCAAGTAGATTCCCTCACAAGCCTCTCTCTAAGTCAGCTGGAGGGCTTGGGTTCAAGGTCCTGTGAAGCTTGCCCAGTGCTGCAAAGAGCTCCTCGTGGGACATATAGTTGTTAAGCTCTTCTATTGTCTTGGGTGGTTTGCTGTTCGACCCTGGTACATGTTGGCTGTTTGTTGTTGTTTGTTTACAGTTATCCTGGGCTAATTGTGACTCCAGAATCTGAGGATTCTGGAAAATTCTTTGAATACCCCCCTTCCGTCTTCTCTTCTTGGAACTCTATGTAGACATTTGTTACACCTTCTTGATGGAAACTCTAAGTCTCTTATGTCGCTACTTCCCTCTTCCTCTCCTCTCTCCTATCTCTGCTATGTTCCGGATAATTTCTTCAGATTCCAGGTCACATTTTCTTCTCTTCATGTGAGGCTACCCTGTGGTTGAACTTCTCCAAGAGTTTTAAAATCCCGATTATTATATTTTTCATTTCGGGAAGTTTCACTTGGTTCTCTTTCAAATCCACTTGTTCTTTTAGGGGAGTCTCTTGCTTCTTATTCATGTTTTCAACTGGCTCTGTTACTTCTCTAAACACATGAAGTGTGTTTATGTTGTATTTTCAACCCCATAAGACAGATATTTGAAGTCTTTGGGGACCTGCTTCTGGTTTTCGCTGTTTCTTCTGCCTTGCTGTGGGTGGCGTGTTTCCCGAATGCTTTGAAACTTTCTAATTGTCAGTTGGACCTGTATCTGTGGGGATTCACTGACAGCTAGATTGAGGATTTTTTTTCCAGGGAGGATTTGCTTTTGCTTCTGTTGAGCACCTGAGATCACCACAGAATTTATTTTGGGTTTTTTTTTTTTTTTGCAGCTTTCTAATGAACACGTTTATTCTACTATTTATTCATTTTGTACTTTAGATATTTTCTAGGCTGTCCCCACTGTTGAAGATACATCATAAGTCCCTTGAACACTGCACAGATTTCTCCTCCTTTATCTACCCATACATTTAGCTATATCACATTTAAAGAATATTTTTATTGAAGTATAGTTGATTTACAATGTTGTGTTAGTTTCTGGTGTACAGCATAGTGATTCAGATATACACACACATATATATACTTTTTATTATTCTTTTTCATAGCAGGTTATTACAAACTATTGAATATAATTCCCTGTGCTATAGAGTAGGTCCTTGTTGTTTACCTGTTTTTTATAGATTAGTTTATATCTGCTAATCCCAAATTCCTAATTTATCCCTCTGTATTTTTATATTTTTTTATGCTTTCAAAAATTGAGCTATTTCCAGGGAGTGGGTAAAGCTCAGTGGTAGAGCGCATGCTTAGCATGCATAAGGTCTTAGGTTCAATCCCCAGCACCTCCACTAAAAAAAATAAATAAATAAAGAGCTATTTCCTACAAAAAGTAAAGTCCACAAGACTTTCGATGGAACCACTAATCTAAATTCTACCATCACTGATTGGTTGTGATAACTTTATACAAATGGAATAATGCAGGATTCCTTATCTTGATGTAATATTGATGTCATTCATTTATGCTCTTGTATATGGTGACAATTTGTGTCATATTCTAGTGTATGAATACACCACAATTCATTTTTCTATTGCCCTGATAATGGATATTTCAGTTGTTTCCAGCCTGGTACTATTATGAATGAAGCTGCTAAGCACATTCTTGTATAATACTTTTGGTAAATAAACACTTATTTTTATTGGATAAATACCCAAGAGTGAAATTATTTGTTATGGAGTATATGGATGTTTGGTTTTAGTAGATACTGCCAAACAGTTTCCCAAAATGGTTGTGCCAATTTTCTCTCCCACGAGCCACCTTTGAGAGTTCCAAGTGCTCTACATCTTCACCAGCACTTGGCATTGTGTATTTAATGTTTGCCATTCTGGTGGGAACGTAGTAGTATTTCACTGTGGCTTTCATTTGTATTTTCCTGATGATTAATAATGTAGAACACCTTTTATGTTTATTGGCTATTTTGATACCCTATTTGATGTGTGTTCAAATCTGTTGCCCTCTTTTTTTGAACTTAGAATTAATTAGAATCCACTGGAAAAGTAAAAGTGGTGTGTATTCCACATTATATAACGCCTCCAGCAGAGTGTAGGGCAGTAGTGCACTGGCACTGGCTCTTGGAAATAAAAATAGCCTGATTTGTAGCAGTTTCTGATTTCCGTGGTGTAAATACTCCAACCACAGTCAATTTCAAACTACCAACTGAGTGGCTTACAAAGTTCCTGAATATTTAACAAGCATCTCCCATGAGCCAGTACGATTAGCTCTGGGACACCACTAAGTCTAGGGTAGAACCTCTAATGAAACTAAATGATATTTCTACAGCAAAATACATAAATAGTCACACTAATTGGTATAAAACAGGCTCACATCACTTGAGGTCAGTTTTTCTGCCTGCAAGTGAGTCAACCACCAATTAACTGTAAAAGAAGAACTTTCGGTTTACAGAACTCACTGGATTTTTACATTGCATGTAAAAGATTGTGGATCTGTATCTGCTTCTAGTCCACTATTTGAAGATTTTCTGGTGCTATTGGGGCACATCAGGAAATCCTCTTGGACTTGTGTGCATAGCAGTAAACAATGATTTTGAGCTAACTGACTTCCAAGGTCCCTTCTAGTCCTGGAAGTCTACAGCTAAAGATTCAAGAAACATTCCACTAATTATTCACTTGGCTTTATTTCTGTTTTAGCATTGCTGTGGAATAGAGTCTTTCAAAACATGACTTAGTGAACTTAGAGACCACATAGCTCTTCCCACAGAAGGTTCTGGAGTCAGACTGCCTAGATTAGAATCTGGACTCTACCACTTACTTTCTCATTGATTTTGAGCAGATCATGTTAAATCCCTCTGTCCCTCCATTTCCTCATCTGATCATGGAAACTGAGGTTACAAAAAAGTGGAATTCCTGGGGACTATCTCTGAGCTGCCTTCTTGGGGCTTCCTCATACCTGAGACCCCAGGTTGCATCAAGTGTCTTGGACCAGTCAGTGTTGGTGGGAGTAGTGTAGAGTCTGCACTGGCAACAAGAGGACCTACATTGCCCACCCTTGGTTCCCGGGGTGTTTCTTGATCTTTCCATCTGAATAGTCTGTGCCCAAGTGGCTGGTTCAGGAAGCTGCATGGTCAGTGGTGCTCAGGCCAACCCCTCCCTCAGGAAATCCTGTGCTTACCTGAGAAATATCCCATCCCAGGCCTCCCCCTACCCAGAGTTCGAAATCCACCTCTGTGAGCTATCTCAGATCTGTTTCTTAAGTCTTTTTCTTCCTTTAGAACCCTGTGATTTTTTCATATGCTTACTTGCCGCCTGTATGTCTTTTTGGTGAGGTGTCTGTTCAAGTCTTTTGCCCATTTTTAATTGAGCTTTTTCTTTTCTTACTATTGAGTTTTGAATAACAGTCATTTATCAGATATCTTTTGCAAATATTTTCTTCCAGCCTGAGGCTTGTCTTTCTACCCTCCTGGCATTGTCTTTCGTGGATCAGTTTTGCTGCTCTCTGAGCCTTGAATTTTCTCTCTGAGAAAAATGGTGCTGGCCTCACAGGCTGTTGGGGAATTCCAGGGAATCAGTGGGTTGACAACTCTTTGTAAACTGTAGAACATGGAGCAGCATCACGTGTCCAGAGATACTTCATATGACTCAAGTTTGCAGGTGAGACTTCTTCCCTTTTGCCTAGTCCTCCCATCTCAAGGCAGTCCTCCCAGCCGCCCACAGCAGAAAACTGCGCCTCATTTTTGCTTCTTCCCCTCCTGTTGCCCCACATCAGGCTCCATCAGAAACAAGTCTTGATTCTGCCTCTTTGACTTCTCTCCCAACTATCCCCTTCTTCTCCATTTCCCCAGCTCCAGTCTAGTCCAGGCCCATCATCTCTCCCCTGGACAGTTGCAGTGGCCTCCTTATTGGCCCCCTGCCTCCAGTCTCACACCGTCTTGACAACCATCCTTTATATTGGCCACCATTAAAAACATCAGGTCATATCTTCCCTGTCCTCTAAACCCTGCGGTAGCACTTGTTTGCCTCCAAGATGATGGCTGAGCTATTCACCTGGCACTCAAAGTCTTTCCTGATCAAACCCCTTTTCCGGCTTCAGCTCTGCTGCTCTTCACAGGCACCTGCACTCACCTGTTTGCTTTTCCTTGAATCCCCCGTACCTCCTGCCTTTTGTTCATGCCAGTCTCTCCACCCAAAATTTCCTCCCTCCTTCGCCTGTCTGCTGCAGGGTTGTCACAGCCCCTGTAGTAAGAAGTGCACTGCAGAGTGAGAGAATGAAAGGTTCACACACAGCACACAGGCATTTTGGTATGACAATGATCCCACTTTTGCCAGAAATCTTTGGAAACAGCATCTCTTCCTTTAGGCTTAGCCATTAGCTATGAGAACTATCTCTATACACAAGACCTGGGCTAGTGTGGTCAACCAGATGGGCTGCTTGGGTAAGGTCAACCAGAGGACACAAAGGTTTAGGGCTGACCAGATGTCCACTGGGTGAGGCATGTTTATGAGTTGCTTCGAGTCGGATTTCCTAGATACTAAAACAGGTGGGATTTGGTTGGGCTGGTGGTGTCACATAGCCTGAGGATGTCAACCTCGGAGCTGGCTCAAGAAGGCTGAGGCTAGAAAGGGGCTGAGACCCATCTGTCCACATCCTTTCACTTCTCCCCCTCCACTCGAGGGTCCTTGAGCTGCCAGCCACCACTCCCTCTCAGCCTTGCAGCAGCACTTTGTGCAGGTCTCTGGGGGCAGTTCTACCCAGTTGTAGTAGAATCTGGAAATTTATCCTGGTTCCACCATTTTCTCCCTGTGTATTCTTGCGTAGTGAATTTACTTCTTCAGGCCTCAGTTTCCTCTCTGAAAAATGGGCTCTTAAATCCTACCAACTGTGGTATTCGGAGCACCAGCTGAAATAGCCCCTCTGAAGACTTCAGTGGATGCACAAGAAATAAATTGTCCTTCTGTCCCTCCCATTCCCCCTGTACTCTATTTCAAGGCAGAAGACTTTGTCCAATTCATATCTGAGATACTCCTCCCACTCCATTGTGGCTCAGGGCCGAACATTCAACAGGTGCCCGTAAGTGTTTCTGAATTGGTTAAGTAAGGAAGGATGACTTGAGGGGGCTGGGCAGTGCCCCAGCCAGGGCATTCAGACCTGGGGTAAGGGCAGCCCCAAATGCACCTTCCCCTTATGTCACACAGACTTTAGCTTTAGAACCCTACAAACCCGGGTTCAAATCCTGACTATGCTCTTACTTGTTCTGAGATCTGGCACATGTGATCACTGGTCTCCAAGCCTCAGTTCCTCATCTGAAAAGGGGTTGGGGGACCCCCAGGTCACGGAGTAGTGATGAAGGTTAGGCCCAACACACAGTAGGTACTCAGGAAATGGGACCCAACCTGTCCCCCTCCTCTGTCCCTCCTTCCCTCCCTTCCTTTCCTCCATGTGAGAGATGTCTCCAAGGAAACGGGAGGAATTATTTTAAGAAAAGAGCCGAGGGCTCTGGTGGGAGCAGATGGTGGCTCGGGCATCTGGGAGGCAGAGGCAGGCAGCTCTGGCCCTTCAAGGAGACAGTGGAACTCAAGCACCTTCCCATCCCAGAAAGCACCAGGGCTGGGCCCAGAGGTGAATCCACGTTGAGGAGCAGAGAAAAAACACTTCTGGCATTACAGAGCAGGGACAGAGCACTGGACCTGGCTGTGCTTTTGACTCAGTTGGTGATCCTAGAAATGTCCTAGCCCTCCAGTCTGTTGACCTGTGGGTGAATAGGAGGCCTTCCTGCAAGGGGTGGGGCAGAGACAAGGTAGAGGTCGGGGGAGGGGGCTGAGTTCCAGGCTTAGGATAGTGTGAGAGAAGGTACCAGGGTGCTCTTGAGCCTGGCAGAAACTCATTTATTTTTTTCCCTCACCCATCCATTCATTCCATTCATATCCACTGAGCGCCTTCCTCTGCCAGGCCACAAGCACACTTCACTTCAAGCCGTCCTCAGAACATCCGGGTTGTGATAGTTTTGCCCCCACTGTACAGATGAGGAAACTGAGGCTCTGAGAGGCAAAATGATTTGCCCTGGTTCACAAAGAAAGTCAAAGATTCTTTCCCAGTCTTGTCCTCTTTCTCCATAGATCCCCACCACCTTCAACTGAAAATCCTGACTCCTCAGAGGACTTCAAGGCCATGATGATCCAGCCCCTGCTGGATTCTGGCTTCACCTTTGAACTCTGAGGCTTCAGCCGCAATGAGCTGCCCAAAGTGGCTTGCAAGGGCCCATCCTGGTCTCCAGGCCTTGGAGCACACTGTCCCCTCTTGCTGGACTGTCCACTCTGTCCTCCTTTGCTTATCAGACTATGTCCTGCACAGCTTCCTGCACTTCCCCAACATTTGGTCAGGGCTCCTCTGGGTGATGTGTTTTCTTGGGTCTCCCCTGGAGCTGGCAAGCCTCCTGAGGCCATAGATGTTCCTCCTGCAACTGTGCCTCCCTGGTGCCCAGCACAAGGCTTGGCCCAGGTGGGTATCAGTGAACATGGAGTGAATGAATAAATGAGATAAAGAATGCCCTGGAGTTCCCACTACTAGCTAACACTCCTTTTGCTCTCAAGACATTTCCCAGGCACCTCCTCCATGCCAGGCCTGATGCCAGCTCCAAAAATGACAATAACCCTGGCTTCCAATTCACTCTGTGGTTTATAACGAGCTTCCATCATAGAAGTCACAACCAACCTGCAAAGTAGCTGTTCATGTTTGTGTCCATTTTCCAGATGTGGAAACTGAGGCCCAGTGAGTTTGGATGACTTGCCTGATCACAGCCAGTATGTAACAGAGCCAAGATTTGAACCCAGGCCTTCTTATGCCAGAGCCCACACTCCTTTTACACCATCAAAACAAAGCAAAGGAATATATGAGCACTCAAAAAATTTGGAAAGCACAGGAAAAGAGAAGGAAAGGGGAAGAAGTCCTACAACTCCTCCCTCCACCCCTACCCTGGGATATAATTTGTCTGTGAACAGTCTGGGAATCTGCTACTTATTTCGGCTGAGCTTATGGGTATAAAGAAGTGACTTGGCCACGGTCACACAACGCAAATAGCATGTTCAGGATGCGAATCCAGACTGTTGGCCACAACTTGAGGCGAATTCAACATGGCCTCGGGCCTCAAAGAGCCAATTCCAGTCTTATGGGAGCAATGGAAGTAAACTGGTATATTTTAGTTTGGGTTCCCCTAAAAGCAGCTGCCCCCGAGACAGTGACTCAAGCACAGGTAGTTTATTTGGGAAGTGATCTTAAGAAGCAGGAGGGAAAGAGTCTGGAGAGTGAGACAGGAGAGTCAATTAAATGTGCATTAGCAAGTGGCCACTGCAACTCCATCCCGCTGGGGAACTTCCAAGGAAGAGCCGAGAAGACACCTCAGATCTGTCTCCCTGAAGGAGAGGAGTCTGGGCACTTACCCACTGATTCCCATACCCCATGACTGAAGGTTACTCCTGAGGGCATTCACTGTCCTGTGTTTCCAGGTTGTCCTGTGCTTGGCAAGCTCTTGTGACTTCACAAAATGCCATTAGTTTACAATAGCCAAGACGTGGAAGCAGCCTAAGTGGCCATCAGCAGATGATTGGATAATGAAGATGTGAGATGTATATACATATATACATATACACACAAATGAGACTTGGGTTATGACCAAACCAGATAATGTCCAAATCTGTCAAGATCAGATCTGGGGATTGCTGGCTCCAGAGATGGAGAGACTGAGACACAATGGACACAAGCATGAACGCCTACTTTGCGGGCAGGTTGTGACTATCTAAATATTCTATTCTATATGTATATAGAATAGAATATTACTCAGCCATAAAAAAGAATGAACTATTGCCATTTTTTTGCCTTTTGCAGCAAAGTGGTTGGACCTGGAGATCAACCTATCAAGTGGAAATACAAAGAGGAAAGGGGAAAAGGGGAGGGGAAGGGCTAAATTAGGAGTATGGGATTAACAGATACACACTACTATGTATAAAACAGATAACAAGGATTTACTGTATAAATGTACAGGGGACTATAGTCAGTATCTTGTAATAACCTATAATGGAAAAGAATCTGAAAAAGTATAGATACATATCTGAATCACTTTGTTGTACACATGAAACTGACACAATATTGTAAATCAACTATACTTCAGTTTTTAAAAAAAGACATCAGGCAGAAGAGCAGAAAGAGCTGGTGAGTGTCGTTGGCAGAGCTGTCCACAGGCTGCTGCTGGAATCCAAGATGGGCGCCAAAAGCATTTGCTATAAGGTGTTTGAGACACAGTGTGTCTTTGTCACCACAGCATTTGGGGAGTCTACAGTTAACAATACTGTATTGTATACCCGAAATTTGCTAAGAGAGTAAATCTTAAGTGTTCTCACTACAAGGAAAAAAAAAGGTAACTATGTGAGGTGATGAACATATTAATAAACTTGATTGTGGTGATCATTCCACAATGTATGCACATATCAAAACATCGAGTTATACATCTTAAATATGTACAATTTGTATTTGTCGATTATACCTCAATAAGGCTGAAGAAAAAAGAAATGCTTGGCAATACCAAAGGGAAAAAATTAAGTATTTGAGGGGTGATAAGCTGTGAATGGGGAGTAGGGCTAGAGTCAGGCAGGGTTTCCCCAAAGTAGGTGACACCTGAGCTGAATTTTGAAAGATGAGCATCCAAAGGGGGAAGAGGCATTCCAGGTAGAAGGCCCTGCAGGGGCTAAGAGGTGAAACATCTTGTCTTTGGGAAGAGAATGCAGAGCCTGTTCCTGTACTCTGGTCATGGGCTTTGACCAGAATTGAATTAGGAGAGGGTGCAAAGGCCAAATGGTGAAGAGTTTTGAATACCAGGCTAACTCTAAAACAAGTTTAAACTTTCACCACAGATGTGAAGGAGCCAATGCAGAGTTCTGAGCAGAGAAGGGATCTTTTACAGAAAGATCTATCTGGGGCTGGTGTGGAGGATGGAATGGAAAGGGGGAGACTAGAGCAGCAGTCCTGGGAGGAGGCTGGAGCAGTGGTCCAGTCAGGGGAGGGACAGAGTGTTGGGGAGGAGGGGTCAGACCCAAGGGTTGTGTAGGAGAGAGAAATTTCATCTTGTGCCATAGGGTGAGGAGAAAGAGGCCAACCAGCCCTCCCTGCCTGCAGGAGCCCTGGCAGCTTCCTCCCTCTCCATTTCTCTGTGGGGCTGGTCCAGTCTGACCAGATGTCTGGTTGACCTGGAGAACGGTGCTGGGGCCAGGCATCCCCAGATCTGGTCTTGACGGATTTGGACATTATCTGGTTTGGTCACAAGCCAAGTCTCATCATTAGCTAGATGTGGTCACTACCCAGATCAGGTCATTGCCGGAGCTGGTCATTACCCAAACCTGGAGGTTACCTGCTACCAAGTGGACTCTTCTCACTTGGTTTGAGTCATTCTGTCCTCTTCCAGGGTCCTTCCTGAAGCCTACAGCTCTGCATGGTCTGAGCTGGTGGGCTGATGGCAGTGGTCAGAAGAGAACCTGACAGCCAGGGGCCACAGCCTCTTCTCCACCACATTGGCTCTCTTCCAGCCCCTGGGCTTGGTCAGGCAAACATCCCACAGCCCCACAACTTCTGTTCCTTTCAAAGCCCTGACCACTCCATGCTGTGCTTATGTTTGAACACCCCTCCCAAATGGACCATGCTTGCCCTCATCTGTCTCAGCCTCTCAATCTCTTTTTGAGTCTCTGTCTCTCTGAGTTTCTCTTTTTAAACATGGACCTTAGATTCACATAATTGAGTTAAGGGCATCCTTGGCTCATAACACGATCTCAGCATTGGTCCATGCATGGCCTTATGTATATGATATAATATAATTTACTATAAAACACAACATAACATATGCATCTGTAACCACTGTCCAAGAACTAAAACAGAAACAAAATCTGACCTTCACTTCTGTGCTCCACCCCATCCCACCCCCCAGCTCTCTGCCAGAGGTCACTAGTATTCTGAGTTTTGAGGTTATCCATCCCTAGGTTCTTCATTTTCAGTTTTATTACACCTATGAATGCCTAAACAATTTGTTATTTGTTTTCAGTAGTTTCTTATTTTAAAAGATATAATGTATGTGGTGTTGTCTTTTTTTTTTTTTTAAACTCAACGCCGTGTTGGTGAGAATTCATCTATGCTGTTGTGCGCAGTCGTGATTCATTCGTTGTGAGGGCTGTGTGTGGCTATACTACTATTTATTTATTTAGTTGTTCATTCTCCCATCAGTTGATAATTGGATTGTTTTCAGGTGTTCTGCTCTTATGAACAGTGCTGCCATGGATATTTGTGTGCATTTCTCCTAATGCTCTTCAAAATGTGGTCTGGGGACCAACAGCCTTGGCATCACCTGGAAACTTGTTAGAAATGTAGACTCTCCAGCCCTGCTCTAGACCTGCCTAATCAGAACCTGCCTTTGAACAGGATCCCTGGGGGATTCCTATGAACATTAAAGTTTGAGAAGCGCTGACCCAGTCTGCATGTGCAGGGCTTTCTTGGGCACACATATCCAGGAGCAGATTTGCTGGGTCACAGCAGTGTTGCACCCTCCCCTCAGCAGTACAGAGAGCTGCACCGATCTACATCTTCACCCACACTTGGTATTGTCTGACTTTCTCCTTTTTGCCGGTCAAATGGGTGTGAAGTGGGAGCTCATCCTGATCTTGACTTCTCTCTCCCGGATGATTAATGACTTCAGGCACCTCCTCACTTTTATCAGCCATGTGTTCCCTCTGTGAAATGCTCTGTTGGTGTTTTTTGCTCTTCAGGGCTCACTCAGCTCAACCCCTGCCCTTTGCACTTGCAATTCTCTCAGCCTTCCCTCTTCACTACACAGTGTCAGTTCTTCAGGAAGCCCTCCCTGACTGCTGCTCAGGTTGTGAGCCTCTTCAGTCTCACTGGCAGGAAAATTTGGTGTCACTGTCCCTTTATTTCATCTCCTGGAAGCTCTTTCTTTCTCATTAAAGAGAATGCAAACCTTATGGCTTGGCCCCTACAGAGTTTTATGTATTTATTTTTCAATTTAGTTGCCATAATTTAGAATTTGGAAGATTTTGCATTTTAAAAGATCTGAATTGCTGATTTCTCTTGAAAAAAAAAATGAGATGTCACCCTACTGGGCCTCCGTTCCTACATGGCCACAATCAGCTAGCACTGAGTAGGCGCTGCCTCTGCCAGACCATGTGTCCCAGTCCCCACACCTCCATGCTCACCACCTGCTTACATGACCTTCCTGGGCCCCATGGGCATTTGTTTGTGACACTTGCCTAAATACACCAGTTATTTATTCTTCTAAATCTCTCCCATCCTTTCCCTCCTCTCCCAACTCCGTCCCTGTCCCTGTTCAGGCCTTCGCATTTGTCCCCTGGACTGTCACACCAGCCTCCCCCTACCTTGCTTTTCTAGTTTTGCCCCTTCTGGTCCACTGACCATGTCACATAGCCACTCAAGAACCAGCAGTGGCTTCTTGTCGCCTTCCCAGGCATCTCCTGACTCTCTGTTTTTAAAAAAGCATTATTATATTACGACTATTTCATGTTCACGAAAGAAGTCTAGAGAACAGCATAACAAATACCCAGGTACCCACCATCCAGCTTAAGAAATAAGCCATTTCAAGTACGTTTGAAGCCCCTATTACATTTCCTTCCCTTTCTCCCTCAGGGTCACTACTGTCTTGAATTTGCTACTATCACTGCCATGTATGTTTTTATGTAATACACTTGTATTACATATGCGTGTGTCCCTATACAATATATAGTATTACGTTGCAGGTTTTCAAACTTTATATATCTGGTGTCGAACTATGTTTTTCTGTCTGCAACTTGCTTTTTTCATCCAATGATATATATTTTTTATTTTTAAAAATTGTATTAAAGTATAAAATTCATACAAAGAGTACATAAATCATAAGTGTACAACTCTGAATTTACACAAACTGAATCAGCAGTGTATTTATCCTCATGGATGCATTTGGCTTGCATTCACCTATTGTGAAGATCATGGCATGGAGAGTTTTCCGTTGTCTGAATTCATCACTGTTTATCCAGTCTCTGCTTGAAGGACAGTTAGGCAGTGTTCAGCTCTGCACTATTATACATGATACTGCTATGAACAGCCTTGTACAAGTCTCCTGGGACCCCTGTGTGAGGTGTTCTTTAGGGCAAAGCCTGCTCATCTCCAACCTGACCACATGTTGCCAGTCCAGTCCTTGACCCTGGCTGGCTCCCAGCTCAGACAATAAGGTCTTCCCAGCTGCTCCAGGCAGCTCATTCTCTGTTGCCCTACTGACACTCTGCCCAAACATAAACCATCGCTTTGCCTGCAACATTCTCTCCTCGCCTACCCCCCATCCCCTTACCGGCAACTCCAAACTCATCTCTCCTTCCAGGCCCTGCTGAAGCTGCCTTCTCTAGGGAGCACTCTTGAGCATGACCTCATGGTGTCATCCCCTCTGAGTGACATCCTCACACCACAGTTGTCGGGACCAATGAAGACAGAGACAAACCTAGACTAGACAGTGGGAATGGCAAAGGGAGTCATGGATGGACTGGTAGGGAGTATGAGAAGCTGGGATATGTCACTGATTGCTTTGGGCTTTGATGGATGAATAGGAGTTTGTTGGGTAGAGCCAGTAGGAAGGCATTGCAGGCACATGGAAAGGCAGAGAAGCACTGGAACAGATGTTTCTGGGTTGAGGATGTGGGCAGGGTGAGCGGGTAGTGGATGAGGCTGGAAAAAGAGCTGGGAGAAGGCTTGAATGTCCCCCCTTTAACACTGTTTTTACTCTATTTGCACTCAACTGGCATTTTTGGGAGATGTGGGAGCCAGGGAGAAGGAGCACATACACTTGACACCTACTGAATGCCAGGCACCTGCAAGGAGCTTACATTCATTATCTCTTTGCTTCCTTAATCCCAGTTGGGGATGCCATACTAGTGTTGTCCCCGTTTTACAGGTGGAGAAACTGGGGCTCAGAAAGAGCAGTCTCTTATCTCTGATCACAGAGCCCCAAGAAAGTCAGGATGGGTACTCAGTCCGGGTCCATTCGACTTCAGGGATTGTTTTTAACTCCCAGGCTGCCATAGGCAAGACACCAGGGAGAAGGTCCTGCAGGAAACGGATCACCAGGAGGGGGCACACGCTCCCAGCTGCAGGAGCCCTAAGTTCGAATCCCAGGGGCCTCTTGACTCGCACGGTATGTATGACCCGAGCCGATCTCGTCCTGTGTGGGCCTCCGTTTCTCTCCTCCAAGGGTCCAGCGCTCGTCAACCTAGGTTCTTACTGACTGTCCCTGTAGCCTGGGGTTCCGGGTTCCCGCCCTACCGCAGCCCGCGCTGTGTGACCTTGTGCCAGGAGCCTGCACTCTCTGGGCGGCCAACCAGGGATCTCTAAGCGCCCTTCCGGCTCGAGACCGAGCGTCGCTAGCCACGGAGACCCTCCCTCTCCCTCCGGGGTTGCGGAGGCGTGGGTGGGGGTGAGTGCTAGAAACGGCGCCCCCCCACCCCACCCCACCCCCAGCCCCGGGCTGGTGGCCGGATCCGCGCCTGGTTTTGGGAGCAGCAGCGCGGCCCCCTCCCCCGCGCTCATCTCTCCTCCCCCCCGCCCCCTCCCCGCCGCTCTCAGGGAGCCGGGGCCGCGCGGCTCCTCCTCCCGCAGCCGCATCTGGGGCGCCGCGCCGGCCGGAGGAGAGGCATGGGGCGCCCGCGGGCCGGGGCCCGGGCCGGGGCCTAGGCAGGAGGACCTGCGAGCAGACCCGAGCGGCGGCGGCGGCGGCGGCGGCGACGCGGCGCAGCGCAGCGCAGCGGCCGAGCGGGCCGGAGGCGGCCAGGACGCCGGGCTCAGGTGAGGGCGCGGGGGTGGTGCGCGGCGGCCCCGACCCCCTTACCGGGGCCAGTGTGCCCCGTCCCTCGGCAAGACCCCCAAATCCAGGTCTCCTGCGGGACAGACCTCCCTAAACCGAGGGGCAGCGGTGGGGCAGAAAAGCCCCCTCCCCCTGCCAGTCCTGTCTTCTGAGACCCCAATCCGAGGGGCGGCTCTGCGACTGGGAATCCCCCTTCTCTGGGTGGCATACCCCAGTCTAAGTCTCCCCCGACCCTCAAGCCGGGGGGCGGCGGCGCTGAGGCCCGGAACCCCCTATCCAGGGCCGGGCCCCCATTCCAGCTTTTTTTCCCGCGGACTCCCCCATGTCAATGGGCTGCCAAAGCTGGGAAGCCCCTTCTCTAGCCCGACCCTCCATCCTCAAGGTAGCCGGGGGTTCAGGCAGACCCCTCCCCTGCCCACCAATCTTAGAGCTAAGGAGAGGGAGGGCTCTGCCGGCCAGTCGGCCCGGGCATTCCTCCATTCACCACCCAGCTGCCTCCAATCCCTCCTCAGTAGCCCCGACAGCCTGCCGGGCCGGCTTCCCCCTTCCCGAGCTCGTACCCCGGACCTGGCATCTGGGGAGGGGGCGAGGGCAACCCCACTCCCCAAAGCTGCATCTCGCCCTCTCCTGTTTGCGTACCCGGGAGGGGCCGGGCTGACCTGGGCACCTGGGCTGGGGGGGCGCTCACATGGCTACGGGAGGCCCCCACGTGCGGCGCCCCGCGGTGAAAGGGGTTCGCGTTCAGGGCGGGTGACAGGTGGACCAGGTGGCCGGAGAGACCAGTTGGGTCCAGATGTGCTGGGCCTGCTGGGAGTGGACGTGTGTTACCTGGACATGTTGTGGCCCCGGGCCTCTTTCGTTGGAACCTATCGCCTCCAATCCCCCTCTATCTTTCCATTCCTCTATCCCTTCATCCCTCTCCCTTCTCCCCTTCTTCCCCCGTGCTGCCTATGTTGCAGAGGGGCTGCCAGAGACTGCTGATGTTGTGGGGGAAAAATGAAATAGGGGAAGGGGTAATGGGTTTGGGAAGGGGATATGAGTTGGTGAAGGCCAGTTGTGGGGGTGGGGGGTGGGGGCATGGAGGAGGTGCCCCAGGATAGGTAGCCTCAAGCTTGGAGGGCAGCGCTAATGCAGGGGAGGGTTCCTGCACCCCCACCAGCCTGGAAGTGGAAATGACAGAGGGGGAGGGGGTGCAGTCCCCAGCCTCAAGGGAAGCTGGACTGGCCTGCCTCTATCCTCATTGCACCTCCCCTCAGCCCAATTCCCTGGGATCCTAGCTATCGCTACCTCTGTGCCTTCACTTAAGGAAGGAGGCTGTGTTTTCTGCCAGGCTGGAGGTGGTGGAGTGAGATTGTACAGGACCATCTCAGAGAGTGGCTGTTGGAGAAGCCCAGTTTCTGTCCCACAGAGGGGACTGTGGGCCGCCTGGTTCCAGGGTGGCCTGAGGGACCTGAGCCAGACTCCTGTGGCAGCAGGACTGGGTGGGGCCGCAGAGCGGAGTGGCCCGTTGGTACCTGGACTGTTGGGAGCCACCACCAGGCCCTGAAGCCGGCTGTTGGCGGCCAGTCAGAGGCAGATGCCGATTGTATTCCCAGCAGCACCTGGAGACACTGACTGCACGTGGGGCAGGCGTGTGTGCTTGTGCCTGTGCTGTGGCAGGGGTGCACCAGGGCTCCTAGGTCCTTCTGGAACCAAGAGACAGCAGCTTGAGAGTGTGCCTGTGTGTGGTGTCCATGGCACCCGCCCCTCATTCATCCGTCAGAGGCCAGACTAGGCCTGTGCGAGACACTGGGAACATGCGATGGCCTAATGTGGTCCCCACCCTCAAGGAGCCCCTGTTTGTTGGGGGGAGATGATCTGTACTGGGCACTAGGGACGAAGTGCGAGGCCCAGATGGGA
This sequence comes from Camelus ferus, assembly GCF_009834535.1. Taxonomy (NCBI): domain Eukaryota; kingdom Metazoa; phylum Chordata; class Mammalia; order Artiodactyla; family Camelidae; genus Camelus; species Camelus ferus. The sequence goes on from NC_045714.1 coordinate 38,826,927, forward strand.
GAGAAAAGTGTGGGGTGGAGCAGGCAAATGGATGGCTGAGGTATATGGGACCCAGGGCAGCATCCGGCTAGTGCCAGCCTTGGATGGAGCTGCAGGTTTGAGGGCTGTGTGCCCTGAGCTCGAGGCTATCTGGTAGCTGAGTGTTTGGTGTTTTTGAAGAGAGGCTGCAGCGCTTGGAAACTAAGGATAGACTGTGTACTTTGGAGTTTTCAGAAGACTCAGTGATGTATTGGATGTACCAGGAGCATCCACTGGCATCTCGCTAGATTCTTGCATGGTTTATGGGCCACTGGCTTCAAAAATGCCAGTGCTTCTTCATGATGGGGAGGCTCTGAGGAATTGTGTTGGACACTCTGTGTAACAGAGAGCAGGTGATCTCTATCCTTCCCATACACCCATGAGTGATTGGTTGGTTGATTGATTCATTCAAAAAAAGCATTAAAAAGTGGCATTGTCTGATTACAGGGCATTTAAACACTTCCACTTATATATATATTCTGGAATGTGAATTCTTAAAATCTTGAATGCAGATTTTTTTTTAAACACACAGTAGATACTTAGTAAATGCCTACAGCTCTGGGATGAAGCCCAGCCTCCTCCCGTAGCTAGCTACTCCTCTAGCCACATCTTACACTGCCACCTGCCTCCCTCCTTGGCTCCGGTCCCCCTGGCCTGCTTTCAGTTCCTGGAACAGGGCAGGTCCCCTCCAGCCTCAGGGTCTTTGCACGTGCTGGTTCCTCTGCTGAACATCCCACCCTCCTTCCCCTGTTTGCCTGCTTAACTACTACTACTCATCATCCCAGTCTCAACTTAGGCATCACTTCCAGAGGAGACCCTTCCCTGATGCCCAGGCCAGGTTGTATCCCTGTCACCTCCTTGACAGCCCCATGGGCCTCTGCCTTCCCTGCCCCAATCACTGTTCCTTATTATTGGATGTTTCTTGGTGTGGTTGGTGTGGGGAGGACCAAGGTTATGCCTGCCTCTTTACGCTGTTCCCTTGCTGCTGAGGACAACTCTTGGCTCATCCTGGGCCCTCAGTCCATTTCTTCTGGCCAGATGAATGGATGAGCATGGTCTGGGCCATTCTCAGTCAAGGGCTGGGTGATAGGGCATGGTGGGGGGGGGGGGGCTTGGCCAGACCCAGTTGCCGCCTTTATCATCCTTGTGGGTTCCTGGCCTCCAGCTGGGTCTGTAAACCCAGGCGTTGTGCTGGGCTCTGCAGGAATGATAGGCCCATGGCCTCTGAAATCCCAGTACATCTCGGGGCCCCCAGAAGCTCTGCAGGAGGGTGAGGGGCCACGCTTGGGCAAGACCCATCTTTGGAGGGGTGTCTGTACCCATCTGGTCAGGCATTTATTCCTGAATCAGTTCATCTACTCACATCATCAGTTATTTACTGGTTCATCTCTTCTTTCTCTCACTGGGTCACCAGCTTCTTCACCTCTCCCTTTCCTAATCCTTCACTCTGTCTTTGGGCCCCCAGTGCGTCCTGAGGCCTGCTGAGTGCCAGCTCTGTGCCAGGCCGGGGGACACAGAGTCAAACCCGAGGGACCTTGCTCTGGGAACTGTGGTCATCCTGCCAGGCCCCTCCCAATGGAGGCTGGTGCTGTCCAAGTGCTGGGAAGGGGCCACTAGTTTGGACCTGCAGGAGGTGCTTCCTGGAGGACATACACTAGATCTGGGGTGGATTTTGGAGGATTAGAGGGATTTGAGTTGCTAGAGAATGGCGGGGAAGGGCACTGCTGGCTGAGAGAACTGCACAGATAGAGGCAGGGAGGCAGCCAAGTATGGGGCAGGCTCGGTGTTAGTGGCGGTATGTGTCCTGCTAGGAAGATGTGGCCTTCCTGAGCGGGCTACAGGGAGGCTGGCCCTGGAGGTGGGCAGTGTGCTGTCATGGTGAGTGTCCAGCCAGGGTACCAGGAGCCCTGCTGCTTCCTTGCTATGTACCCTTGGATGAGATATGTCCCCTCTCTGGGCTCCCATGGTAAAGTGAAATCTTGGGCCTGGTGATCTTGGAGGGGCCTTGCATCTGCCCATAGTCTGGACTCTGATTCTGACAGCCCAGGAAGGGACTCCTCAGGGCCCTGCTTCTTCTTTGGGCATGAGGAGGGCTGTCACACGATGGGGTGTGGTGGCTTTGGAGGGCCGAGTGTGAGGCTCAGCAGTTTCTTCTAACGGAGGACCTTGTCGATGAATGGGGTGTGGCGGCCAGCTGGGCTGGGAGGGAGTGCCCTGCCATGAAGACTCTCATGGCACCCTCTTTGGGAAAGGCTGTCACTAAGGAGGGGCTTCCTGTGTTGGACCAAAGACAAGCCCATTCTCCACTTCATCAAACTCTTGTGGGGGAAGCCCTTTAAGGCTCACATGACTAGACATTCTTTTATTGTGGCCAGTGCTGGGGGTTGGAGGAGGTGCCTGCACTGCCCACAGCCCTCCACAGTGTCCCCTGGTGGTTGCCCCAGGCCAGGACTGAGGGCCGTAGGGTGTGTGCAGCACTTTACAGTTTGCAGAACACATTTAATCCCCACATCTTCCAGCCACCCCCAGGGAGGGGTACAAATGAGAAGAGATGTTGTCTCTATTTGACAGAGGAGGAAACTGAGGCTCAGAGCAGTTGGGTGGCTGCCCAAGGTCACTCAGAGGGTAGGGATTAACCCACAGTCCAGGACCCCTTGCACTCACGGATGGCACATCTTTTCCCAAGCCGAGGAGTAGGGATCGGATCCCTCTGTGCTGGGTTTTGCAACGCCGCCTCCTCCCCACCGAGCTGTCTGACGTGGCCTTTTCAAAAACCCAAAATGAATGGAAGCAAATTTTGTTTGGAGAATTTTGCTACACCCTTTACCAGGGCTGGTTGCAAAACCAGGCTTGGGGATCCTTGCTGCTGCTGCTGCTGCTGCTGATGGTGGTGATAATAACAGTGGTCATTGGCTAATATCCATTCATTCCACAGAACATCAGTGACCACTTCCCAGGAGCCAGGTATAGCGCTGGGCCCTCTGTTCAGTGAGCACCAGCTCTGGGCATCTTAAATCCAGCCTCTCCTTTAATCCCATCACACCCTATGGCTACTCTTCCTGTTTTACAGGTGAGGAAACTGGGACACGGAGAGCTGTAGAAAGTTGGCCAGGGCCACACAGCTGGTGAAGTGGTGGCACCAGGATTTGAATCCATGTCAGTTAGAGTTTAGAGTCTGGTCTCAGCCCCATGTTCTGGAAATTCTGCAGTTCCCATTTGTTTGACAGAAGTGATAGGTAGGGAGCATGGAAGGTGGGTGTTAGGCCATGGGAATCAAATGGAGCCGACCAGATCATGGTTTGAGGGAACCTGGACACACGCTGGAGGCGGAGCTCAGGCTGGTCTGAGACAGTGACATCAGAGTGCCTGTGGATGTCACTGGCCACTCAGCAGCGCCTCACCTCCCCAGCCTGCCAGAGGCCCCAAGGGAAGCATGCTCCTTTACTGTCACTGACACACAGTTTGGTAGGCAGCCCATCTCCCCCATCTCCCTGGCTTCTGGGGGAAGGAGAGGTGACATGGGTGCTGAGAAGTGACCATGACTGCAGAACAGAGGGAGAACAAAGTGCTCTGTTCCTGGGGCCATCCAATGAAGGGGCAGACCCAGCCCCCACCACAGCAGCCCCCAGGGCCCACAGGGGTGCAGGGTGCCTTCCTGAGAAGGCAGCAGAGCAAACACAGCGTTTGCATTCCTCTCTTCAGTGTAAGACGGCCTGTGCAGGTAATCCATCTCCCGGAGTTTGCTTCAAAAATGGCTAAAGTGACATTTGGTACATGAGAGGGTCATCTTTAGAAAACATATGATGTGGGCGGGTTCTGTCTTTGACAATGTAGAAATGGGGCAGGCATCCTGGCATATAAATGGAGCATAAGACACTGATTGAGCACCTGCTGGGCTCCATGACAGGGGCTCAGAACCACACCCTGAAGAGGGGCTTGTGATTGTGCAGGCAGGGGTCTCTGTGCTCCCAAGTGCTGGGGCGAGGGAGTGAGAACTAGGCCTCTGGTTCAGATTTTTTCTTTCTGTGGTGACAGATGAGCCTGCAGGGAGTTAGAGGTGGGTCCAGGAGGCTTTTGCCGACAACTGCTAGGAGATGGGGGCTTGGAGCTGGTCTGCTGCTGTGTGTTGCCGACTGAGTCCCAGCACCTCTCTGAGCCTCATGGTCTCCATCTGTTTGTGGGGTGCTGGGGGTTAAGTTTCTGAGGCTCTTCCAGCTCAGCTCTCTGTGATTCCAGGGGTGAACCCAGCTGGGCTTCCCTCTGGGAGGTGTCAGGAAGTCCTCACTGTTCTCAGCCCTGACCTCTGCCTGGCTTCCCCCGAGCCCCCTGTCCCCCAGCTCCTGCCAGAGGGAGGGAGCCTTCTTTCCACCCACCGTGGGCTGACTGCGCGCAGTGACGCAGCAGCTGAGGGCTCTAGAGTGCAGCTTGGAAACGGGGATCCGGGTTTGCTAAAGACAGGGGAAAAAAGGTTCTTCCCACCACCCCCAGCTGCCTGCCTGCCTGCCTCCCTCCCTCCCCTGGCTGCCGCCAAGCCCTGGCACCTCCTTGGCTCTGCCAGATCCACTTTGGGGTGGGAGGTTTGAGGCTGAAGGTTCAACTGAACAGGTTCAAGTCTCTGCATGCCAGGGCCTTGCTGTGTGACCCTGGTGTGGTTGCCTTCCTTTTCTGGGCTGACGTACTGTGAGGGGATTCTGAGGCTGACCAGGCAGCTTTGCAGTGATGGCTCTGAGGGGCACCTGTGACTCAGGAGGAGTCCTGGCTGGATTTGGCCTGCTGCTGAGGGAACAGGGCCCTCTGCCACCTGTGTTCTCCATGTGTGCACCCCGCAGTGGAGGGGGCAAGGTGCTGTGATCATCCCCATCTTACATCCGAGGAAACTGAGGCTGTGCAGCCGGTGGATGGTAGAGCAAGGATTTGAACCCAGGTCTGTGACTTGCATCCAGGTGAAGTCAGGCAAACCCCAGGCAAGAGGCCAGCTTGGTGACTGTGAGCGCCCCCCTCTCCTGCCGCCTTCTCTGGGCCTCAGTTTCTCCACCTGTGCAGTAGGAGTGGGACATGGTTGTGGGTTTGGGGCTGCCTGAGCCCATCCCCCCACCCCAGCACTGCTAGGAATTTTCTGAGGCTCCTCACCGACCTCCAGCTCTGGTCCCTGAAGCTGAGGTGTGATGGCAGAGAGGAGGTGTCAACATCTCACGCCTCTCCTCCAGGGGACCTGCCACCTTTGGGGTGTGAGAGTTTCCTGGAGGACTGGGAATGTGCAAGGCCTTCCAGGGACCATGTGGGCAGGGACAGAGGCTGGTTGGCTCCGGGCAGCCTGGAGGTCTCCGCTAGTCATGGGGCCAGGCCCACCTTTGCCTGTCTGCGCATATGACCATTGTCTGGTTCATCAGGGAACTCGGGGAAAATGTGGGCATGAACAAGGAGGTAGGGCCACCCTTGGGCCCCTTTTGATCCCTGTGCAGGGGTGTGTGTGTATGCAGGGTGCGTATGTTGCCCCAACTCAGGCCAGGCCTTCTGTGGTTTGTCAGATCCTCTTAACACTGAGAGGTAGATATTATCATCTCTCTGGACTTCCCTTCCCTCCCTCCCTTCCTGCTTCTAAGTATTCATTCAACAAACACACGTTACGTGCCTGCCCTGTGGATCCTCTTGGCAGGCCAGCAGTCATAACCTAACCTCCCAGACAAATGTAAACTCACATCAACGACGGGCATTGCTACCGCAGAGAAGTACGAGAGACCTGACCTAGTCTGGGGGTTCAGGGAGGGCTGCCCCAGGGAGGAGACACTGGAGCTGAGACCTGCAAGTGAGGAGTTAGCTGGTGCAAAGGCCCTGTGGTGTGGGTAGCATGGGAAGTGTGAGTGTCTCAAGCCTGGAAGGAACGAAGAGGAGCTCATATGAGGGAATCAGGGCCTGGAAGCCACACGGTGCACTGCTGACTGTGGGGAAACTGAGGCTCGGAAAGCTGAAGCAGTCTGTCCAGGTGGGGCTGGAAACTTGGCCAGATGTGGTTTGGATCCCTGAAGGGTTCCTGGAGGAAGCCCTTGGCTCTCACTGAGTCCAACGCAGGATGTTTGAGTGACTTGCCAGAGGTCCCGCAGCAAGGTAGAGTGGAGCTGGGCCCCTCTTTCTGGCCTCTTAGCCTCCCCCTGCAAAGGTGCTTCCCACTGAAAGAAACTGGGGAGCCACAGAAGGTTCTGGAGCAGGGCAGACCCACAGTGCTCTCCTGGCCAGCCACGCCCAGGCCTTCCCAGCTCTGGTATGGAGTGTTGGACGTCTGCCTGCCTGCTGAGGCTGAGGCTGAGGCTAAGGCCAAAGCTGACTGACTCTGCTGACCCAGTGTGTCACCACCCTCTACTGACACTGGATGGGGCAGGGGCAAAGGCAGTGGCAGCCTGGAGGGGGGTGGTGGTGGGCAGGGGCCCCACCGCCAGCAGCCCCAAGGCTTCCAGGAACCATTTGCCAGCCTGGGTTTGATAAATCACAAGGCCATTCCTGGAGTCTGGGGGATGGGAGGCAGCCTTAGGCCTAGAGCCCTTGGGGTGGGACTAGGGGTTCAGCTAGGAAGCAGAAGTTGGGCTCTTTCCCTGCGCCATGTCCCCTTGTCAAGCATCTTTTGATTCTAGCCTTCATGGCCTCTGGCCAAGATGACTGTCCTGACGCCCTCCTGGGTCTCCTGCCTGTGTACCCACCACACACAGGCAGAGATTGATCCAGAACCACACCCAGCCCATTACACCCTATCACAGCCCAGAGCCCTGAGCAGTCCATGCCTCTGTCACCTGCCTCTGTGCACTCCTGCAGTCCCCTTCTGCCCCCATCGTGTCCTCACCTATGGCTCAGCTGAAGGACTTGGGACTCCCAGAGCACGCCATGCCCCCTGGCCCAGCCTCTGCATTTACTGTTCCCTCAGTCTTGAAAACCCTTCCCCAAAGTCTTTGCTCAGTAACTCCTATTTGTCATTTACCACTCAGCTCAGGCCCTGTCCTTCCAGGGCACCGGCCTCCTTGTCCCACATGGGTCACTCCTGCCTGGACTCCAGAGACATGCCCATGCATGTGTCTGCCTGTTCCACCAGACGGAGGCCCCTCCAGGCAGGAGCCAGGCTGGTGCCTCTTGGTGCCTCCAGTGGTGCCCAGCCTGGGGCCTGGCACACAGTGGGTGTACAGCTCATGGGTGTCAGCTGAGCACTGTTGAGCCTGGTGGCCAGAGTACAGCCTGTGCCCCCTCAGGCTCTTGTCCCACAGAGGGGCCTGGTCATGAGGCAGGTGCCTTAGACCAGAGCGTGGCCCACACCTCCCACTGTGGCCCCTCACTCCTTCTCTCCAATCAGGAGTAGGGATGATGGTTATGTGAGCCCATCTGGCATGCCATGGGGGTACCCAGGGGTTGAGCAAGTGGGAGGTTGGCTGGTTTGTCCCCTCTTTTAGTTTGTGGACCCACCAGGACTGTTTCTTGCCAACCTGGGAGGAGACCAACTGTTTGAAAGGAATATCGTTCTTGTTCTTTAAGCCCCTGAAATTTGGGGTCTATTTATCACTACAGCCCAGTCCACACAGACTAATACAATCACCTACTATGTGCCAGACATTATTCTAGGCACTGGGCATAATACTCTTCACCCCCAAAGAGATATTGGATGAATTTAATGAAAATTGATATGTGAAAACCTTTAGCTTTGTGCTGGTGCATAGTAGGCTCTGTGGGCTAGAGGAGTTATTTCAGATCTGTTCTTGTGTGTGTAAACAGTCTTGAGAAGCAGCCATACAAGGAAGACTGAGGTGTGAGAGGAAGGAGCCCCTGCACGCCCAGCCTGGGAGCACGTAAATCGCACCCTCTGAGACCCCAGGTTGTTCTCTGCCCTCTCCTCTTTCCCATCTCAAGGCCGGCATTCTGTATTAGTTGTCTGGTCCTGTGTAACAAGTTACGCCAAAATGTAGTGGTTTAAAATGAAAATAAACATTTATTATCTCTTTCTAATATGCACACAGACATTCTAAATCTGGGGATCTTTATTTTAAGGAAACCTTAACCTAGGTTAAACAGGAGAGGTGTTGGCTGTTTCCCATGGGACCTGGGCCAGAACTTGACCTCAGCCATCTCTCCAATACACCCAGTGACTCTGGGTTGAGGGGCCACTTCCCTCTCACAGGTGGTGAAATAAGACGCAGAGAGGGAGAGTAACACTCTGAAGGCCACCCAGCATTTGAACCCAGACTGGTTGTCCTCAGGGCCCAGGCTCTGCACCAGTCCGCCTAGGGGGAGGGTGGCCAAGGGTGGGGAGGGGGGCTCCGGCTGTGTGCGGCCTTAGTGCCTATTTAAAAATGAAATGTTAATAGTGGCGAGTATTTATGTCCAGCTGTTTTAATAAACAGTTTTTCCCCCCTGATTTTGTTCTTAATTAAAAGAGCAAAACTGAATGGAAAGGTGGTGACTCCTCAGCCCCAAGGACCCTGGGAGGCTTTCTGGAGCCACAGGCTGACCTCCCTGGGTGGCCACCAGCAGGCTCATCCACCCATAGTAGGAAGCGAGCTGACTCTGAGGGTTGGCCCAAGTTTGAGTCCAGCTCTGCTCACCAGCTGTGTGACTTTCAGAAACCTCTCTAGGCCTCAGTTTCCCCATCTGTTCCCCATGGGATAACAGCATCACTGCCTGCCATAGGGGCTGGTGTGAGGGTGAGGTGACATTCTGGTGTTAAAGTACCCAGAACAGGGCCTGGCACATAGTAGGTACTCAAGAAAAAGCAGCTGATGTTGCTGTGTTCTCTATGACCGCCCCTGAACCCCAGTACACACGCACCCTGGAGGCCTCTGGCACTCCCTCCCCATACTCCAGTCCATGTGGGCTCCTGGGCTCCCGGGGAAAGCACCCTGGCAGGGAGGGCCAAGAAGCAGACACCCTTGTGTGCAACATGCCTGCACACAGAGGGAGTCATGCTTATCCCCATTTTACAGAGAGGGAAGCAGAGGCCCAGGGATGATTTGCCTGAGGGCACCAGTGGTAGAGATGGGACGGAACCAGGTGGACTCTAGACTCTGGATCTAGTGCTTTTTCTCTACCCAACTCTGAAAGATTCTTGGGAGAACCTCAAGAAACTGAAGAGAATTCTAGAAGCCCTCATGGTGCCTGGGAGCCAAGACACTTGAGTTCTCCACCCCTCACTGCCTCCAGACTCCTATTTGATCCTGTGAGAGTTGCCTCCCTCTCTGTGCCTTTGTTACAAGGTGGTAGGGAGAACCTGGACTCTGGACTGCCTGGGACCAAGGCCCCTTCCCCCAGGCCCACTTCTGTGTCCCCCTCCCCCAGGCCCAGCTCTGTGTCCCCTCCCTCCTCTGCTGGCCTGGTTTGTGCATGGCCCACATTCAAGGCAGCAGCTTTTGGGTAGGAGGTCAGGCATTGGGAACCCTGCCTGGAAAGGCCCACCCAGGCCCACCCCTGACCCTGGGCCCCAGGGTAGACTCTCCCTGCCAGTGCAGGCGGCCATGGGCCCGGCAGGTGCTCCTGTAAAGGCTCTCCCAGCACTCAGGCCCACCGTGCCCCCAACTCCCTCCCTGTGTGTCCTTTGTTGGAAGCAGATATATTTAGACGGAATGCTCTGTTCTGTACAGATTCCGCATCCACTGCACCTACTGGGGCTGTGCAGGCAGCCGCACCTGATACCTGGAACTCTGGGTCAACTGGCTTCCTCTCCACTGCCCTGCCCCCTAGGACCATATCTCTCTTCCCTTAGCCTCTAAGTCACAGCCAGACTCAGTCACTTGCTCTCCTCCTGCTCCCCTGCCCCCTACTTCCTCTGTCCCTCTAGGCACCAGAAGCACTTTCTCCCTCGTGTAGTCAGTTGGCAAACATGGATTCGTGTCTGCTATGGGCCAAGCCCTTGCTGAACCTTAGGACATGGAGATGACTAGGAGGGCCCACCAGGTGGCCACATCACAGGCTGCAAGAGGGATCACAGGCCACCAGGACATCGGGATCTGTGCTGTAATAGCAGGAAGCCCTGGGACAAGGGCCGGGGTGATGATCAAGGAAGATTTCTTGGAGTTTTTCAAGCTGAGACCTAAGTGAGAGTGAGCCGACTACTAGAAACCAAGTAGGCATTCCTGGTAGAAAGAACAGCATGTACAAAGGCCAGGACTTGAGCAAGGGCCTGGCTGCACTTGGGAGAGTGGAGAGCAGGCAGGTGGGCAGGGACCAGACCTTGCTGAGCCTCGAATGCCAAGCGGAGGGTCTTGCCCCTCTTTTCCCCCTGCCCCAAGCACTGGAGAGCTAAGAGGGAGAGTTTTCAGCAGGTCAGTGGCCAGGTCTGGTGTGGGCTGGGTAGGGCAGCTGGTCAGTGGTTCCGCCCGCCAGGCTGGCTCTGGCTCCCATAGCAGATGCGCTATGCCTGGCCAGGTGGGAATCAGAAATAGCTCACACATGCTCAGCGCTTGGTAAAGCGGCTCCCCCTCCGCCTCAGTACATTTCATCTGCACCCGAGTCAAGGACGGCTCAGTGCTTGCGAACTGGGTGACCTTCTCCCTTCGCTTATTAATACACCACCCACTGGGGCTAAATTCAGGGCTGGGAGAATGTTGTAGGGGCAGGAAGAGTGGCAGACAGGGGTCCCCCAGACGGGGGAGATGCTGAAGGGTTGGAAGATGATACCTATTCACCAGAACGCTGCCCAGTCAGATAAACCCCAAAGTACAAAAATAAGAGTTAAAGTTCTCTGGAATCCACCTCTCTGTGGTGACTATCATTTGAATGTTTTCATGTCAGCCTTCCAGATGCCTCTCCAAGTCGATCTTCCCTGGCAGATGGATTCATTCATTCATTCATTCATTCATCAAATATTTGAATGTCCAGTCCATGCCAGCCCCTCCTGTGGGTGGAGGGGACATGGCTCTGAGTGAAATGGACACTTCCTTGCTCTTAGGGGACTCAAAAAGCAGATAAAACAATGATGAGGCCCACAGGGAGGGTCATGGGAACTATGAACACAAGTGGGAGGTCCCAGCCCAGGTTGGGGGTCTGGAAGGCTCCCTCGAGGTGACACTTGGGCTAAGACCTGAGGGATGAGGAGGTAACATTCTTGGTGGAGAGAACAGCAAATATGCAAATCCTGTAGTATAAGGGCAGCGGTGTCTTCAGGGAATAAAGGGAAGAGGGGGAGGCCGGAGTGTTGAGGTGAGGAGGGAGGATGAGGTGAAGCATGAGGGGGTGGCAAGGACCAGCCTGTTCAGCCTCTGGGGCTGTGATCAGGGTTTGGGGAATTACATAAGACCATAGGTGCTGGTGCCATGAGACCTAAGTTCAAACCCAATTCTGCCACTTAGCTGGTTGACTTCAAGCAAGTTACCTAACCTCTCTGTGCCTCCGTCTTCTCATCTGTAAAGTGGGGCCAGGAATGGTCCCTACCTCTTAAAACAGTTGTAAGGATGAATTGATATTTAAAAAGTGCTTAAGATGGTGCTTGGCATGCACAAAGTACACTCATAAGTTGTAGCCCATATAGTTTTGAAGTCGTCTGTAGATGAAGTGCATATGTGTAGGTGATTTTGCATAACAAGGGTCATATTAGTCCTGTTTGTCTATAGCTACCTTTCCCCTTGATGCTGGCCATCTTTCTGAGTCAATGACTACAGAGTATTATTATATTTAAAACTTTTGTAGTGAGGTATAATATTGTGTTGTAGAGTACACTAACCTTAATGTATAGTATGGCTTGATTCATGTGTGTGTGTGTGTGTGTGTGTGTGTGTGTGTGTGTGTGTGTGTGTAATGGAAAATAATGGAAGCAACCAAGATGTCCTTCAGTGGATGAATGGATAAAGAAATTGTGGGACATCTATTTAGTGGAATATTATTCAGCAATAAAAAGAAATGAGCTATCAAACAGAAAAAGACATGGAGGAGCTTTAAACACAATACTAGTAGAAGAAGCCAGTTTGACAAGATTACATACTGTCTGATTCCAACTGTATGACATTCTGCAAAAGGTAAAACTATAGACACAGTAAAAAGATCAGTGATTGCCAAGGACTCAGGGGAGGAAGGGAGGGCTGAGTGGGTGGAACACAGAGGATTTGAGGGCAGTGAGACTATTCTGTTTGATGCTGACATGGTGGATACATGACATATGTTTGTCAAAACCCATAGAACTTTACAATACAAAGAGTCGACCCCAATTGAAACTATGACTTTAGTTGATAATATGATATCAACATTGGCTCATCAGTTGTAACACACGTACCACACTAGTGCAAGGTGTTCCTAATAGGAGAATAAGGGGGAAGGAGAAAGAATATATGAGAACTCTGTACTTTCTGCTCAACCTAAAATTGCTCTAAAAAATTAAGCATATTAATTTAAAAATTAAATTAAAATGTAAAAAAAACTTAAAAGGAAAAAGATGAAAACAGAAATCACTAGGGATGTCTGCTGTTGTGCTGGAGATGTTCCACTGGTTGTTCAGTCTGGGGAGGTTTTTTTTCATGGTGGGGATGACCCTCCAGAACACTTCTGTGTTTTGTTTCTGCTCCCTCTCTCCCTGCTCATTCTTGTGAAGAAAGCACATCCTCATATTACTTAAAACTTGTCCTGAACATCATGTTTAGTGGCTCCCTAAAGTGGGAGGGGATTTAAATTCTAATGGAATAGGAGCCATTCTATTTGTCCATTCGTGTTTAGAGAGAAGAGTGGCGATTGATAAAGTGATGAAATCATGGGATCTCAGGTATGGGTGTTACATTTTAGGAGAAATGATTTAGAGTCACAGCCTCTTACTTGGTACCAGTGCATCTCAGAATCTTGCTACAGTTATCTTCAAATGACAGAATGAGGTATGTTTATACACTGGAAGTAAATGATTATGAATCTTTGAACAGATGAGACAACATTTCAAGACTCAGAAAATGTTAGAACCTCTAAGTTTAAAAAATCAGTCAAAGTATTCTAGTTTAATCATTTTTCCCCCTTCCAGTATAACTTTGATTTATCTTCCTTTTAAAAAAAAAAACAACAGCTTTTATTGAGGTATACCTGACATACAATAAATCACACATGTTTAAAATGTTCAGATTGATAGGTTTTGACAAATGTATACATCCGTAAAACCATCACCATAATCAAGATAATGAACATATCCATCAAACCCAAAGTTTCCTCATGCCCTAGGTAAGCCTCCCTCTTGCTCCTCTTCACCCCTTCCCATCCTCCCACTCTACTCTCACCCTCCCCATCCCCAGGTGGGCGTCCATTTGTGTTCCCTAGAATTCTATATAAATGGAATCATCCATCCTCTTTTTGTTTGGCTTCTTTCACTCAGCATAATTATTTGGGTATTCACCCATGTTGTAGCATGTATCGATCGTTTGCTCTTTTTTATTGCAGAGGACTGTTCCACTGTGTGGGTATGCCACAGTTTATTTATTCATTTACTTGTTGATGGACATTTGGGGTTATTTCCAGCTTGGGGCTATTACAGAAAAGCTTCTATGAATTTGTGTGTACAGGTCTTTGTATAAACATATGCTTTCATTTCTCTTGAAGAAATACCTAGGAGAGAAATGATTGGACAGTATGGTAGGTATAGGTTTAATTTTTAAAGAAAGCCGTCAAGGTGTTTTCCAAAGTGGGTGCACCATTCCCACTAACAGTGTGTGAAAGTTTCAGTTCCTCCACATCCTCACCAACACTTTGCAGAGTCAGTCTTTCCAATTTTAAGCCTTCTAATAGTTGTAATAACTCGTTGTGGTGTTAATTTGTAATTCCTAATGACCAGTGATGCCAAGCATCTTGTTGTGTGCTTATTTGCCATCTGTATATCTTCTTTGGTGAAGTGTCTCTGTATATCTTTTGCCCATTTGAAAATTGGGTTGTTTTCTTACTGTTGAGTTTTGAGGCTTTTTGTATTCTAGATACAAATCCTGTAAAGGATATGTGTTTTGCATATATTTTCCTCCAGTCTATGGATTGTCTTTTCAAAGCACAGGCATTTTTAATTTTGATTAAGTCTAGTTTATCAACTTGTTCTTTTGTGGATTGTGTTTGTTATTGTCATATCTAAGAAATCGTTACTTAACCCAAGATTACAAAAGGTTTACTCTATGTTTTGTTCTTGAAGTTTTATACTTTTAGGATTTATGTTTATAACTATGATCCATTTTGAGTTAGTTTTTGTTTATAGTGTGAGGTGTGGGTTGAATTTCACTTTTTGCTCTTAAGTACCCATTTATTCCAGCACCATTTGTTGAAAAAACTCTCCTGGCTCTGCTGCTTGTCTGTGCTCCTTTGTCAGAAGTCAGTTATCTGTATTTCTGGACTCTCTCTTCTGTTCCATTAATCTATTTGTCTGTCTTTATATCCATATCACAATATTTTGAAATCAGGCCCTACAGCTTTGCTCTTTTTCTTCAAAGCTGTTTTGGCTATTTTAAGTCCTTTGCATTTCCACATGAAATTTACAGTTAGTTTATCAATTTCTACAAAAATGCCTGTTGCAATTTTGACTGAGATTGATTTGAATACGTAGGTCAATTTGAGGAGAATGAACATCTTAACAATATTGAACCTTCTAATCCATAGCAAGGAATCTCAATTTATTTCGGTGTTTTTTTAGAAAACTTAACCTCAGCAATAATTTAATTTCTCATATCCAGGTCTTTCGCATCTTTTGACATATTTATTCCCAACTATTTCACTTTTCTGATGCTATTATATATGGTATTGAAAATTTTTAATTTCTGTTTGTTTGTAGTAGTATGTTGAAGAAAGTTGATTTTTGTATATTGGTCTTGTATCCTACACCTTGGTAAGCTTACTTATTAGTTATAATAGCTTTTTTCTGTGTGGCTTCTATTGGATTTTCTATATAGGTGAGCATGTCCACTGCACATAAAGATAGATTTCTTTCTTTCTTTCTAGTGTGGATGCCTTTTATTTTGTTTTCTTGTCTAATTGCCCTGGCTGGAAACTCCAATGCAATGTCGAGTAGGAGTGGTGAGAGTGGACATACCTGTCTTGTTCCTGATCTTAGAAGGACACTTTCACTGTTAAATCTGATGTTAGCTGTGGGGTTTTTGTAGATGCTCATATGAGGTTGAAGAATTTCCCTTCTATTCTGTTTGCTGAGAATTTTTAAAATCAGGGATTGATACTAGATTTAGTGAAATGCTTTTTCTGTGTCTTTTGAGATGATCACATGGTTTTTCTCATTCAGTCTGTTACGAAGAGCATTGATTGATTTTCAAATGTTGAGCCAACTCTGCACTCCCAGGATGAGCCATACTTGGCCTTTTAATATATTGTTGAATTAGATTTACTAAAACTTCACATAGGATTCTGGCATCTATGTTTATGAGGGCTGTTGGTCTGTAGTTTTCATCTGTCATATTGATTGTCTGGTTTTAATATTAGGGCCCCATAAAGTGAAGTGAAAATTATTTCCTTCTCTTCCCTCTTTTACAAGAGTTTGTATAGAATTAGCACACTAGTGTTTGTTTAGAATCACCAGTGAAACCATCTGAACCATGAGTTTTCTTTGTGGGAAAGCTTTATTTACAAATTCAATTTCTTTAAGAATTACAAGACTGTTTAGATTACCTGTATCTTCTTGCGTGAGCTTTGGTCATTTGTATCTTCAAGGAAATTTGTCCATTTCCTTGTTTCCTAGGTTGTCAAATTTATTGGCATAAAGTTGTTCATCATATCCCTTTATTATCCCTTAAAAAAAAAGAGCTTTACTGAGATATAATTTTTATACCATACAATTCACCTATTTAAAGTGTACAAATCAATGACTTTAATACTATTGTACACAGAATTGTACACCCATCACCATATCAATTTTAGAACATTTCATCACCTTGAAGAGAAACTGTATACCTAGTATCAGCCACTCCCCTTTCCCACTACCCACTCCCCTACCCTCAGTCCTGGGCAACCACTAATCTACTTTCTGTCTCTATAGATTTGCTTACTCTGAACATTTCACGTAAATAGAATCATACAATATATGGCCTTTTGTGACTGCCTTTTTTTGGTTATCATAATGTTTTCAAGATTCATACACATTGTAGCATGTAACAGTATTTCATTCCTTTTTGATGCTGAATGGTAATACCACTGTATGGATATATTACGTTTTCTCAATTCACTCATCAATGTATATACATTTGTGTTGTATCCACGTTTTAGCCATTACGAATAATACTGCTGGGAACATTGCATACAGGGTTTTGTGTGGACATGTGTTTTCATTTTGGGGGTACATATAATTAGAACTGGAATCATTGGTTCATATGATCTGTGTTTAATTAAGATTTTAAGCAACTTCCAGGCTGTTTTCCAAAGTGGCTATACCATTTCACATTTCCACAGTTGTGAATGAGGGTTCAATTTTTCCAGAAGATGTCTGTCTTTTTAATGATAACCATCCTAGTGGATGTGAAGTGGTATCTCATTGTGGTTTTGGTTTGCGTTACTTTGATGACTACTGATGTTGAACATGCGTTTATTGACCATTTGTACATCTTCTTTCGAGAAATGTCTGTTCAGATCCTTTGCCCATGTTAAAAATTGGGCTACTTACCTAATTAAGTTGTGATGTTTTTTATATACTTTGGATTACAAATATGCTATCAGATATGTGATTTTCAAAGATCCTATTCCATGTTGTCTTTTCACATTCTGGATAGTGTCCTTTGTAGTTCTTTTTACTTCTGAGGACATCCGGTTTATCTAATTTTGGTTTTGGTGCATTTGCTTTTAATGTCATATGTAAGAAACCACTGCCTAGCTCAAAGTTATAAAGTTTTATACCTGTGTTTTCTTCTAAGCGCATTATAGTTTTAGCTCTTACATTTAAGTGTTTGATCCATTTTGAGGGTTTTTTTTTGTACATGGTGTGAGGTAGTCCAGCACTACTACTACTTTTTCTTCTTCTCCTCCTCCTTTTTTGCATGTGAATATTCAGTTGTGAAATCACCATATTTTGAAAAGGCTGTTTTTCCCTCATTGAATAGTCTTGGCATCTTTGCTGGAAATCAAGTAATCATAAATGTGAAGGTAACTTTGTTCTGAACTCCCAATTCTGTTTCATTGATCTATCCTTATGACAATTCCACATTGACTTGATTCCTGTTGCTTTGTAATAACTTTTGAATCTTATTATCTTTTTAATATCTGTGTAATCTGTAGTGATATCACCTCTTTCATTCTTGATATTGGTAATCTGTGTCTTCTCTCCCTCTCTTTTTCTGTTTTATTTCTTTGGTCCATCTGGCTAGAGATTTATCAATTTTATGGATCTTTTCAAAGAGCCAGTTTCTGGTGTCTGATGTTTCTCTATTGCTTTTTTTTCTTTTAATCTAATCTTTATTATTTCCTTTTTCCTACTTAGTTTGGTCTAATTCGTTCTTCTAGCTTTTTTAAGGTGAAAGCAGAGGTCATTGATTCAAAACCTTTATTTTTCACTCATACAGGCATTGGTGCTATAGTTTCCCCTAAGTACTGCTTTAGCAGCAGCCCAGAAATTTTGATATGTGGTATTTGCATTTTCATTCAGTTCAAAATATCTTCTAATTTCTCTGTTGATTTCCCTTTGACCCATGGGTTATTTAGAAGTGTGTTATTTTGCTTCCAAATATTTGTGAATTTTCCAGGGATTTTTCTGTTACTGATTTTCACTTTAATTCCATATTTCTTGTCCTTGAATTCAATGAATTTCTTGAACGTGATGGTTTATAATTTTTCACATGATAGAGTGATCGTAGAACATATTTTGTATGACTTGAATATTTTAAAATTGAGACTTGTTTAATGGCCCAGAATATGGTCTGTTTTGATAAATGGTCAATGAAAAGAATATGTATTCTGCTGTTATTGGGTAGAGTGTTCTATAAATGTCAGGTCGAGTTGGTTGATAGTGGTATTCAAATCTTCTGTACCCTTATGTATTTTCTGTTGTTCTATAAATTATTGAGAGAAGAGTATGGAAATCCTTGACTGCAATTGGGTATTGTCTGTTTCTCCTTGTATTTTTATCACTTTTTGCTTCATGTATTTTGAAGTTTTGTTATTAAATGTATAAATATTTAGGATTATTATTTCCTCTCAGTGGACTGATCTCTTAATCATTATAGAATGACTTTCTTTATACCCTTAAACATGCTTTTTCTAATGTAAATTTAGCTTCCAGTTTTCTTTCAATTGGTGTTAAAATGGTCTGTACATTTCAATCCTTTTACTTTTAACCCACTTGTGTTTTTATATTTGAGGTGCATTTCTTATAGGCAGCATAGAGTTGGGTCTGTTTAGTATCCAATCTGAAAATCTCTGTCTTTTAGTTAGAATATTTAGACAACTTACATTTAATGTGATTATTAATGTGGTTAGATCTTTTATCTTGCTATTTGTTTTCTACTTATCCTGTCTGTTTTTTGTTCCCATTTCCTCTTTTTCTGCCTTTTTTTTTTAGGATTAATTAAATGTTTTTATGATTCTATTTAACTCTTGTTGGTTATTAGCTATAATGCTGTTATTTTAGTGATTCTTGTATGGTTTATAATACACATCTTTAACTTATGACAGTCTACTTTCAAGTGATATTATATCACTTCATGTATAATACAAGAATGTTACAGTCTCATTCTGTTACTATTATGCACTTCACTTTTACATGTTTTAAATACAACACTACATTGTTACTGTCTAAACAGCCAGTTATCTTTTAAAGAGATTTAAATAGTAAGAAAAATAATCCTG
Organism: Camelus ferus; assembly: GCF_009834535.1. Classification (NCBI taxonomy): domain Eukaryota; kingdom Metazoa; phylum Chordata; class Mammalia; order Artiodactyla; family Camelidae; genus Camelus; species Camelus ferus. The sequence continues at coordinate 38,845,689 of NC_045714.1, forward strand.
TGTATTTATTCATGTAGTTACCATTTCTAATACTCTTCATTACTTTTTGTAGATCCATATTTCTCTCTGGTACCATTTTCTTTAGCCTAAAGGACTTTAACTTTTCTTTTAGTGTGGGTTTGCTAATGATGATTTCTTTCAGCTTCTCTGTCTGAAAAAAATCCCTATTTTTAACTTTCATTTTTGAAAGTTATCATTGCTGGACATAGAATCCTAAGTTGACAGATTTTTTTAATTTTACTACTTTAAAGATGTTGTCCCCTGCCTTGTGTTGTTTTCAGCAAGAAATCTGCTGTCATTCTCATCTCCCTTCCTTGGTATATAACCTGTCTTTTTTTTTTTTTTTTTTTAACCTGACTGCTTTTAGGATTTTCTCTTTATCACTGGCTTTGAACAATTTGATTATGACTTAACTTGGTGTAGTTTTCTTCATATTTCTTGTCCTTGGATTCACTGAATTTCTTGAATCTGAAGGCTTGTACTTTTTCACATGATAGAGTGAGATTCAGGGACAGATAGGAAGTGTCAGGGCCAAAATCTTGGTGGAAGCCACTCCCGACTCAGTTTCCCTATCTGTCAGGTAGGCTGGGGGCTACCTGCATTTCAGGACATTCTGTTTTCCAGGTAGAACTTGCTTCTAAGGTCAATGTACACAATGACAGAGTGGCCAGAGTGTCAGATAACTGGGTGTGACTCTTAACTTGATGACTCAGCTTCTCTTCTGGTTTCTTCTACGTTATGATATGGGGCCTCCAGCTGGGAGGACGTTAGGCTCTGGACACACACAGACTAACAACACACGGTGAAATTAAAGAAACACTATTAGAAAAAGAGATGGTACATCTTGTTTGTATATTAAACTGGCAGGTTTTTAAAACATAAAGTTCAGCATGGACAAGAGTGTAGGGAAATAGGCCTTCCTAGACCCTATTGGCAAAAATGTAAATTGAGAAAATGAGGTGCCCCCCCCTTTTTTAAAGGGCAGGTTGGTACAGAATTTTTTTTAATTAGAAGTTTAAAAGCTTAGAATTTTACATATACTTGACCTGGCAATTCCAGCTCCAGAAAGTTATCATAAGAAAAGAGTTCGGATTATTAGAGCCAAAAGATATGAGTTTGAACCTGGCTGGACCAGTGGCCAGCTATGTGACCTTAGACAAATTACTTTACCTCTCTGAACCTCCATTTGCTTGTCTGTAAAATAAGGATTTTAATCATTGTAACATCTGGTTATGGTGAGGGTGAAATGAGATCATGTGAGGGTTAATTGAGATGATGTGTGCAACATACTCAGCACAGGGCCAAGCACAGAGCAAATCTTGTGCTGCTGGGTGATGCTTGATGATGATTGTATATGGAAAATAAAAAGAGTAGAAGGACATGCCCAAAACATCGAAAATGGTCATGTCGGGGAGAGGAATCATTTTATTTTCTGAATGCCTTTCTGTTTTCTTCCAGTTTTCCACAGTGAACATATATTGCTTTTGTAATGAAATCAAATACTATGGCAGTAAAAACAGTGTGTGTCTTTCTTCCAGAACCTACCTTTGAAGTGGGTGAGGAGCCCAATGGGCCAGGCCAGAGATGGGGGTGGCAAGGCTGGAGAAAGGCCAAGTGACTTGTCTTCCACCTCTAAGGCCGGAACCTGGGGTTGGAATCCAAAAGGAGGCCGTGGAGGGAGGTGGTGGAGAATATAGAATTCTAGGTCCACTAACTTGCCATGTGACCTTAGCTAAGTACTGTCACTGCTCTGTGCCTCAGTTTCCTCATCTGTAAAATGGGCATATAAGAGGCTCTGTCTCATAGGGCTGTTGAGGTTTCAGTGGCTGTTTAGTTTTTAGCACAGTGCCCAGGGGACAGTAAATGTCAACTGTTGCCACTGTTGTATTCTTATTCTAGTCATTCACCATTGCCTCCAATGCAGGTAGTGAGGAGAGGTGACTGGCCAGTCCTAAACGGGGCTCCATCTCCCTCACAAGATGAAGCATGATGTGAGAGAGACAGCTCATCCCAGCTGGAGGCCCTTGAGCAGGCCAGCCCATCTCTCTGGGCCTCTGGTTCCCCCTCTCACCAGTGGGGACACTCATTTCCACCTTGTGAAGAATAAACGGGCCCCCATGTTCATTGCCCACACACCAGAGACTCCTCATATTTGTTCCCTTCCCTTTGTGGATGACCCATGTGTCAGGGAGAAGCACAGGAGAGCCCATGTGGCCAGGTGAGGTGGGGTCAGGCACCCCAGCCACCCCAAGGCCAGTGCCCTGAGCCCCAGATGTCTGTGGAGGGGACAGGAGCAACATGGGAACATTAATCCGCCTCATTAACTCACTTTGCTCTAGAGTTGTAGGAATTAGCCTTGCATCCGTTCTGGGCAGCAGTCGGAGCCAGGCAGGAGCTACCCAGACTGCTAGCCCCTGCCTGCCCAGCCTCTGCCGGGTACTCACTCTGTCCCTGGGAGGAGGGGCCTGAGAAGGGGGTTTCTCCGGCAACAGAGTTCCTTACATCACTAAAGACAGATGCAGAAATGGAAGCCTTGGCTTCTTTTCACTTATTGACTCACAGTCATTCACAGGATGTTTATCCAGCACCTACTGTGTGCCAAGAGGACGGTACCTGCTGTGTTTAAGTGTGGCTGGGAAGAGTAGGGGGCAAGTAGCAGGAGATGAGGTCCTAGAAATAAGGGGGCATGTAGCTGTAGGAAGGACTTGGGCTTTTCCCTGAGTCAAGCCAGAGTCACTGGAGAGCTTGGAGCAAGACGCAGACGTGATCAGATCTGCCTTTCATGAGACTTTTCATCTGGAGAAGGGGCGCCACGAGGAGGTTGGCGGAGCTGGTCATCCCAGGGCTGTGGAGACTGGCCTGAGAGGCACTGGGAGTTGAGGAGTGCGGTTGGCTTGGGCGTGAGGGACAGATCAGGGAGCTGGGCAGGGCAAAGGGTTCATGTCCTTCCAGTGAGTCCTTCCTAGCCTTTGAGCCTCATCTTCTCCAAGAAGTGGGCTGATCTCCAAGGCCCCTTCCTGTCAGCCTGCAGCCTTTCCTCGGCCCTACCCGTTCCTTTTCCCACCCACCCCAGGCCTCGGCTATGGCGAGGAGTCACAGCCAACATGATCATGAAACTCAAGGACCAAAATTGACTTTGTATGTTAGTGTTGATCAGAGATTTGCATACAGCTTAGCTCATTTCATCCCCATTGCACCTGTGGTATAAACAGAAATCTTCCCATTTTACTGATGAGGAAACTGAGGCACAAAGAGGTGATGTTTCTTGCCCAAGGGCACAGAGCTAGTGGCAAGCAGAGCAAGGATTTGAACTCAGGTCAGGTGGATGGCCAAGCCCATCTTTCTCCACTACTAACTGTTCCAGTGGTCCCTCCCAGCTCTGGGTTCTGTGAAATAAGCACCAGCAAGTATTGGATGCCTGCTGTATACCAGGTCCCATGTTGGATGTGTCACTTGCATTGTCTGTCCCTGCCAGCCCCAGGAGGGAGTGTCTCCATGTGACAAGTGAGAAGATGGAGGCTCAGAAGGGCAAGGAGTTGCCCAAGGTCAGAACTGGGCCACCTGGGTCTCCAGCACCTGCTCTCCCACCCCAGCCACCCACCAGTCAAGGTCCCCTCAAAGCCCATGACTTCAATTTCCCAAGGTAAAGCAGCTTGTTAGCATCTCAAAGAACCCTCTGCCTGCCACCATGTATATTCATGGAGCTTCAAAGAGGAAGCTCCAGACAGGAGACTTTCTTTCCTTCCAAGAGCAAATTCTCACCCTCTCAGATGCAGGAAATGTAGTCTGGCTGGGAAAAGACTTTATATCTTTCTCTTTTTTTTACCAGTTGGTAAAAGAAAAGTGCTACCTCTGGATCTGACTTCTGAACATGGTTGGTTTAGACTCTGCCTAATTGGTTCTAGAAGGTGGAAGGACTTCAGAACTGCTGGCTGAGTAGTGTCCTCCATCCTCCGAGGCCATCTGGCCTCACTTTGGAGTCCCAGAGAGCAGGGTCCAGAGTTTAGAGGAGGCCTGTGCATGCCAGAGCTGCCTACTACCCTGCTTAAAATGCACCACATAAATGTGGCTCTTTTCCCTGCATTTGTGTGTGTTTGAAATTTTTCCTAAGAAGTTAATAAAGGAGTTTTTTAAAAACACTAAAAACAAGCGAAAAAAACTGCTCTGCAGGCTGGTGTCCTTTGGGGTGAGGGCCACCCACTTCTGGCACGACAGCCCAGGCCCTCATAGTCAGGCGTCTAGTGCTGTGGCTACAGCAGCTGCCTGTTCCCTGCCCCTCCTCCCCCAACTCTTCACTCTGCCCTTTGCATGTGCTTTCCCCTCAGGCCTCACACACTCCTGTTGATTTTTTAAGACTTATTTCTCATGTCACCTCCTCTCCAAAGCCTTCCCTGATTCCTTCAGGCAGTCACAGCTGCCTCTCTCAGAGCCCCTGGTTCATCTTCCCTCACCAGCAGCCCCCACAAGTACACAAACAATGCTCTAGGTGCTATGCTCTGTTCTCTACCCAGGGAGTGGCTTTGATTTCTCATGGGGTGTTCCCACGTGTTCATGAGGAAACTGAGGCTCAGAGATGTGAAGCCACTTGCCCAAAGTCACACAGCAAGTGAGTGGTAAGGTGAGAATCCAAAGGAGTGTGTGGCTATGTGTCCCCACCCCACCCCTGCAAACCACTCCCTGCTTTGCCCTGAATATCACGTGTTACAGGTCCTTCTGGCTTAGTCTCCCCTGCTGGCCTGGGAGCTCCCCAAGGATGGGTCCCGGGCTCTAGATCCTGTGTACCAGTCCAGGGCTGGCACTGAAAAGGGGCCAATAAGTACTTTTCAAATGAGCAAAAACCTAGATCCGAAATCTTGGAGACCATTTTCCCTGGTCCCTGCCATTATGCCATTATGAGTGAAGACAGAGGCTTGGAAGTCTCATAGAACTACCTGTAGAGGCCTCAGGAGCAAGAAACCCATGGAGGCTAGAAATCTACTACCCCACCTACCCACAGGGATGACCAGATGTTTGGGGAGCAGTGTCTTCTTGGATTACAGGGAGGGAGAGCAGGGCTCAGTGGACAGCAAGGAGGTCTTGGTTGCTGGATCATTCTGCACGCACTGATTGAGCACTTACTGTGTGCCAGGCACAGTGCTTGGCTCTGGGAGCACAGCCGCAAGCAAGCCAGACCCTGTCTGTGTCCTCATGAGGCTCTTGTGCAAGAGGCGGAGAGTGGCCAGACAAGAAATGGATGGAAATGCTACAATTTTGAAAAAAGTGATGGGAGGGGCCTGGGGGGCAAATTCAGGAGGTGGTGTTGAAGCTGAGCTCTACTGGGTGAGGGAGCTGATCAGGGAGGTGTGGGCTGCAGAGTCTCCCAGGCAGACTGTGCAAAGGCCCTGGGGTGAAGAAAGTCTGGGCTTACTGAGGGACAAATGAGAGGGAGGTGTCCCTGAGGACCAGAGGGAGGGATGCTAGAGGAGGTAGAGAGCCATTGGTGAGATCTGAGGTGAGGTGGGTGGCAGAGAGGCAGTATTCGGTTTGAACTCAGCTTGCTGTGGCCCAGATGAACACACAGACCTGTGCGGTTTTCAGGGGAGATAAAAATGGACTGAATCAGGACAGGGGTTAGGGATGTGGAGGTGAGGGGCCAATTTGGCTTTAGTGGCAGGGCCTGTTGGCTTTGTGCTGGGCTGGGCGTGGGGAGAGGCGGGGGACACTGACTCCCAAGACAGGGGCTGGGACGCGCAGCTGAAGCCTTCCTTGCGAGGATCCCCAAGGTGGCCCAGGGGCTGCTGGGTCACTGGCACAGGGTGCTCCCTTTCTCTGAAGCCAGCCCCTCCCAGCCTGTGTCTGGAACTGACATGTCTATTGGAGGTGAAAATTGTGCCACCTGCCTGTGCCCCAAATTGCCCCCTGGGGGTGGCAGAACACCAGGTGCCCATTTTAATTCTCCAACAGTCATACTGTTTTATTGTTCCTATTTAGGGTTTTATTATTATTGCTGCTAATGGTTTGAAAAGGCCTTTTAATTACAGCTGCAGGTTGGAGCTGGCGTCTAAGCTCCTGGGGTGGGTGGGAGGAGGCTGTACCAAGAGCTTACTCCCTGCCTTACAGAGCTGGGGTCTTCTGCACTGGGGTCTGTGGTCCCTTCCGCAGGAAGACTAAGGCAGGAGGCCCTGCCATTGAGACCATGACAGCAGCCACTGTGGGGCTTCAGCCCTCCTGTTGTGCAACCAGAAGATTTTCCCAGAACAGGTCACATGATATTCATTTCCTGTTCAAAACCTTCTGTGGCTCCCCAGTGCCCTCTCCTGCAGGAGGCTGTGGGCCTGGTGGTGTAGAGCTTGGGAGACACATCTGGGTTTGAGTCTTGTCTTTGCCACTTACTGGCTGCAGGACCTTGGGCAAATTGCTTAATGGCCCATAGCCTCAGTTTACTCATCTGCAGAACGGGAATGCTGAGTTCCTGCCTCATAAGAATACAGAGAAGATCTAAGCATGTGGCCTTCTGAATGGAGGTTATGTTGTTGTGACTGTCAAGACTGTGAGGATCAAGTGAGGGTCACCTAGCAGGTGCTCTGTGAACATAAGCTGCCCTTATCACTGATGTCACTGTTTTCTCCTTCCCTCCCCTCTCCCCCTTTTGTTCTGGAACATGTAGGAGACCAGACCTGCTCTTCACTTTTGCACATGCTGTTTCCCCATCTGTGGTGCCTCCTTCCACCCTTGCCCACCTGGCATCCCTTTGGACCCAGGTGTGGAGGTGTCTTCCCTGCGAAGCCTTCCCTACCTCCTCTCTGGGACCTGGGTTCTCGGAGCTGCCTAAGCATCCTCTCTTAGGGGTCTGGTCTTCTGCCTTTAACTGCTGAATTACTCCCAGGAGTTGCAAACTCAGGCACCTGCAGGACCCAGAAGATCAGGTTAAGAGGAATGTTGTGGAGGGAAGGACTACAACCCTTTCATAAGACTCTTGTTTCTAAGAGCTGCTCTCATCCTGTGGCCATCCCTCCACCTCCCCAGTTCCCTTTGCCAATCCAGCCCACACTTATTGAACATCTATTGTGTATTGCCCTGAGCTACAGGGTACTTCATCCACTGACTTCCTCCATTTTCATCCTTGTAACCACTTATGACATCTTCCCATGCCCATTTGACTGATAAAGAGACAAAAGCTACAGAGCTGAAGTTTTTCACCACCAAGGTCACCCAGTTGATTACTGTTGACGCTCCATCTGGTTGCTCACTCTCTTGACCAATGTTGGCATATCTGCCCCAGGGCCTTTGCACTTGCTGTTCCTTCTGCCTGGAACTTTCTGCCCCCAGATACCTGCAGAGCTTTCCTCTCACTTCATTCAAGCTTGAGTTTAAATGTTACCTCCTCAAAGAGCCCTCTGTTCCACTTTTTATCCTGCTTTATTTTGCCTTATGACAGAGGTCACACTCTAAAATATTATACAATTGTATGTTTAATTTCCATCTCTCTCACTGGACTTCAAGGTCAGCAGCCTTACTCATTTTGCTCACCTTTTATCTCCAGTCCCCAGAATGGTGGCTGGCATACAGTACCAATAGGTGTTGTGGCTGAGTGACTCTCCTAGTTTACAGACTCTCCATGTGGGTAAGACTGAGGGGGGGCATTGGGTTCAGCAATCCTAGGGGAAGGGGAACTGCTGTGCCCCACAGGAGGCCCTACCATTAACCTCTCCCCACTGCTGTGGTGTCCTTTGATCCCTCCACATGCCTTGACCTGACTAAGGCCCTGAGTCTAACCAGAGTGGGCATCAGTCCAGCTTTGCTCTTACCTGCTGGACCTTCCAGAGCTGCTGGACCTCCCACCAGCACCTAGTTTCTGTCTCTGCCCTCTCCCTGCTGTGCCCACCCCCACAAACTCCCCCAAAAGCTAATCCATTGGAAGCTTTTGGACTTGGGTGGGGAAAAAGGAAGATACACCCTGGGGAGCTGCGAACATGGGGGAAAAAAGGTGGGTAAGGCTTAGCAGCTGCAACATTTCCCCTATTCTGGATTGGGATGACTAAACTCATTTTGCAGATTAGAAACTGAGGCCCAGAAAGGTTAAGTTACTTGCCCAATGGACAGAGCCCAGATTGAACTTTTATTCACATGCCCATGGGAGGTCAGACTTGTTCCAGCCCTGAGAGCAAAGCTAGAGCCCACAGAGTGCTTTAGAGGTTACTGCCTGGTCACCCAAGAATTCCTTCAAATGACATCTTTGTGTCTAGTACTATGCTTTGTGTGGGGATGGGAGGGCAGTTGTAGGGATGGTGAAGGTGGCTGGGACTGCTGGGGGTGGGGTCCAAGAAGGCAATCCGGGTTGGGGGCTTGAAAGATGAGCAGGCATCCTCCAGTAGCTGAGGAAGGAGGAAAGGGAAATCCAGGTGAAAGGAAGGCCTGAGCCAGTCAGCACTGAACAGAGATGCCCAACTGAGGGGAAGGTGGGTCAGCAGCCCCTTCTGTTCTGGGCTACAATGGCTGGAGGGTGAGATTTGGACTCCTCTCTCGTTTCCTGGCTCTGGGATTCTAAAGATTGATTGTGGTAGCAGAGGTTGGAGTTGTAATGATAACCCCTCCCCTCTGAAGGAGGAGCTTCCCTGCCCAGGATGTCTTAGGCCAGGACTTCCCTTCCCCACTGTGTCCCTGTGAGGACCCACAGGTAGGCCCAGTCCTCCACTCTGTGCCTCTTCTGGCCTCTCCCAGTGGAAGAAGGCCCAGGCTGGTTGTTGCCTTCACCTGGGCCAGGAAGTGAGGGGAGCTGGTGACCCTATTGGGCTCCCAGAGGCCTTTACACCTACCCAGTCTCCCTTCATCCTTATCACTAGGCCAGCAGGGGATGGGATTGGCCTGTTCCAGGATGAAGAAGCTGAGGCCCCAAGAGGGAGTCATGCAGGCCTGAGCTCCTGCGCTGACCTCCATGGTCTGCATCATGTAGGTCAGCGTTTTGTGCCTCTGAGTCTTGTGGTCCTCAGCTGTTCAGGAAGTGGGAAGGTCAGAGGAGTGAGGGGGATGCTCCACAGACTGTGTGTGACGTGTTGGACACGAGTGGGAAACATTTTCTCAGAACTGGGTGCTGGCGGAGAATCAGCCACAAGTGCAAGGGGGGAGGCAGGGAGGCCCATCTGGAGTCTGCTGGAATGATAGTGAAATCACCCATTTAGTAAACTTGTATTGAGCACCACCTGTGTGCCAGTCCCCGAACAGACTGCCCTCAGGGAGCCAGTCCAGCTATTAGATTAGCACAAAATAAATAAATGCAACTGTGCAGTGATGTGCAGGGTCCCCACCTAGTCGGGGGTTGGAAAGGCATCTCTAGGGAAGTGTTGCTTGAGCTAAGCTTTGAAGGAGGAGTGACAGCTACCCAGGTGAAGACAGTGGAAAGGGCAGGGGAATAGTAAGACAAAGATGCCGAGGCAGGAGGAAGCTGGGCAAGCTCGAAGGCCAGGGAAAGGCTGGAAGGCTGGCCCATGGTGAGCCGAGGGAGTGAGAGCGACAGGGAGGAAGCTTAAGAGGGAGGCTACAGCAGGGAAGGCAAAGGAACGTAGAGTAGCCCGTGGTGTCTGATTAGCATATTCATGATCATGCCAACCCTCTTGAATATGCTAATCAACCATGAGGGTAAGGGTGGTGTCTTCTCTCTGTGAAAAGAGACCTAAGATCCTGACATATTCTCCTTCTGGAAATGGAGCCCCAAGTAGGGGTGGGGGGGTCCCCCACGTTCCCACTGTTAGTTCCTCCCTTCTCCTGGCTGCCCGCCAGTCCCTGCACACCCTCCCTCTCTCAGGAAATTCCGGCTGTTCCGGAAGTGGGGATGGTACAGAAGAGGGGTGTCCCTAGGACACCTACACACACACATGCTGGGGGCTGAGCCCCATCTTGTGATTCGCCTGCATGTGGCTGGCTTCACTTCAGTGGCTCACCTCCCAGGGCACAGGGTGGGGTGGGTGGGAAGCTCAGGGAGGAAGCCAGGGGCTTCGTACATCACCAGACCCATGCCCAGGGCCCCTGGACACATGCCCAGCTTAGGTCAGGGCTCTCCACTGATCTGGTGGCACTTTGGTCCCACCGAAGGGACCACAGTTCAGAGGTGTTTGTTGTGCCCCCCCCCCCTTGCCGACTGTGAGTCCCCAGGGAGCAGGGCTGAGAAATGTGAAAAGAGGGAAGAGAAGCTGCTTCCCAGACAGAGCCCTGCTCCAGGATTCGGCCAGACCCCGGGGGATCCTCCCAGCTAGGCCTGGCGCCTTGGGGGGCTGTCAGGAGGCTGGCTGGGTGAGGTGGGTCAGGAGCCAAAGTGCTTCCATGCAGGTGCTGCGATCAAGTAGGTGGAGGGGGTGGCATAATTAGCTGTCACCGAAGTAGTGAGTCAGGCACCACTCGCAGCTTTGAGTCAGCCCCAGGGGGTGAATGGGAAGGGGACACGGCCAAGGTCACATTCAAGCAATTTGGGCCAGAACTCCATGAGCACCTCCCACTGCTCCCCCAGGCTCCTCCTGGAGCAATTGGCCTGTTCTGTGGTGGCTCTAAGGAGAGCCCAGTCACTTCCATTGCTCTCCTTGTGTTGAGAGGGAAACTGAGGCCCAGAGAGGGGACACACACACCCTTGCTCAGTCCTCTGCCTATACCGTTCTCTTTTCAAGTCCTTGGAAACTATACCAAGCCCTACCCTGGGGCTCTTGCTTGGCTGTTTCCTCTGCCCAGAACACTTCCCCACTCCTTATCCATGAGGTTCTCAACTTGCTGTTCTTTTTGGAGGGGCCTTCTGTAACCTTCACTTGGCCCCCTGGTTTTCTCTGCCCCATGCCTTTGGGACACTTTCTATGACTTATAATAGTTGTTACCGGTTTTCTTTATCGCCTTTGCTAAGAGGTAAGCTCTCTGAGCTCCAAGTCCAGATCCATCTCATTAGTGCTCTAACCCAGCACCTGGCATAGAACAACAGTGGCAGTAGAGATTCTAGGCACTTAGTGAGCACATACTCTGTGCCAGACACAAGGCAGACACCTGCAGAGGCCTTCAGTTCCTCAGTAACCCTTTGAAAGAGGCACAGTTGCCATTACTCCCATTTTAGAGATGAACCCCTTCTATAAGAAGGCGACAGGATTTGATCTTGGGCAGTCTCCCCAGAGCTTGCACTGCCATATAGGCCACTGGGCTCTCCCCCCGTCACTTTCTCTGCTCTAATGCACACAGTAGGTGCTTGGTAGATATTGTCTTGGTGAACAGATGGGAAGGCAGGTGTCTCCCAGGGTCACCCAGACATTGAGGGAAGAGCCGGCCTGTCACCCCAACTTCAGCCTCCCAGTGTCTTTGGATGCTACCAGGGCATCATCCTCAACACCCAGTGGGCACCATGACCTCTTCCCCACTTCCTGCCTACTGGCAGTATAGGCTTGGCTCCCCGGGGACACCTCATTCGATTTTCTTCTCATTTCTTTGAGCAGATTAAAGAGTGGGAACAGAGACAGCCTATTGAATCAAGGTGTCAGGAACAGAGGTTTAATTTCCCAGGAGCAGACCCTGAGGTTGGGAGAGGGGACTGTGACCACAGGCACAACAGTTGGTTGGGGTCTTCCCAGGTTGGATGGAGTGGGGCAGTGGCTCCCCACTCCTTCTCCCTGGGCTGAGGTCTCCCTGGTGAAAGGGGCAAAAACAGAAACTTACAGTCAGCGGCCTCCATACACTTGCTGTGTGACCTTGGGCAAGTCTCTCCTCCTCTCTGTGCCTCAGGCTCCTTTTTGATAAAGTGGGGGTGCAAGATGGCTCCAATCTCCTCTTATACTGTGAGGACCTGGGAAGCTGAGGGGGTACCTCCAGAGGGGGTAATGAGAGCATTTTTGTTGACTGAATAGGGAGGGGATAGGCAGGGTAGGCAGGTGGGGTGGGGACCTGTCAGGACAAGGGGAGTCTGTGAGGGGCTGGGGCCTTAGCCTGGCAAATTCCCCAACCTTGACAGCCAGGCCTGCTCCCACCAAAGCTGCCTTGCAACAGCCTCGGTCCCACCGAAGTTGATTAATGGCTGCAAAATGCCTGGGCGCCAGCAGCTGCCCCACTCGGTGGAATTAACTGTGATTTATGGGATTGGGGCCCGCAGGGAGCAACTGTCTGAGCTCAGAGATGCCTCAGAAAAATGGGTCAAGCAGGGTGGGGCCTGGATGGAGGCAACTGCGGCCAACTAGAAGGGGCTCAGAGACTGACTCCTCTGACCCATAGTCCTGGTGGGGAAGCTGAGGCCCACGGAGGGCAGGTGACATGCCCAGGGCCACTCAGCAGAGGGACTTCTCAGTGTCAGGACTTGTTACTCCACCACTTGCACACCCCAAGCTGCCTGGCACACGTTTTGTACCCCTGTCGTTTGCCAGCAGAGAGACTTCTTACTCTAACTGGTAGCAGAAACCAAAAACCAGAGCTAGTGTGCAGTGCTGGGAGGTACTTTAGACTGGAGGGTGGCTCGAGAAAGCCTCTCAGAGGTGGTGACATTTGTGCTAAGCCCTGAGGGGTGAGAGGGAGCCAGTTGTGTAAAGGCAGGAAGAGAGTGAGTAAGCTCGGTGGGGGACCAGCAGGGGCATGATCTCAAAGGTGAGACAGTCTGGTGCATGCAGGGAAGAGCCAGGAGGGCAGGTTGGCTGCAGGTGGCTGACTGAGGGGAAAGGGCAGGTTAGTGAGGCTGGTGAAGGGAGAGGGGCTGATCAAACCCTGAGGGCTCTTCCAAGCTCCAGCCAGAGGTTTGGGCCTCATCCTAAGTGCACTGAGAAGGCTCTGTGGGTGTGTGAACAGCTCTGCTTTACATTTTCCAAAGACCCCTCCTGCCTCTAGGTGGAAAGTGAATTGGAGGGGCACACGGGGAAATGGGGAGCCTGGGATGGTGGTTGCTGCTGACTTTGGGGCAAAGGTGACCAAGGAGGACCCAACCCCAGAGCTGGGATTTGTCCCTGGGATTCTACTTTAAGCCTCTTACCACCCTGTGGGCAGTGACCGATTCTAATGCCTCAAAACCCTTTCCAATCCATGATGCCCTTGATGCCCCACCCTAGGACCCAGGAACCCCATTTTATAGAGGCAATACCACATCAGACAATTTTGACTTGCTCAAGGTCACTCAGTTTGGAAAGAGCAGAGCTGGGATAGGAAGCCAACCTTTTGGATTCTACCACTCTTTAATGCCTCCCCTGCCCCTTATCCCCTACCAGAGATCAAGGCTGCACCTCCTAAGGGAGAAAGAATTAAGGTTTTGAGGCTGCTGGGAGCCCCCTGTTGGGTGGATTTGAACTATATCTGTATGTGCATGTGTGTATGCGCACACTCCACTCAGGAAATTTGGGACGGGAGCAGCTCGGGTGCATGTCTGGGACTCCTCTTTGCTGGGAAACCAGGCCAGAGCTGGAGGGGCCCTAGCAGTGCTGTCCTGGCCCTGCCCTCTCCGTGGTACTTAGATGCCTGCTGGCAAGGGCACTGGCCGGTACTGAGTTGCCTCTGGCCCATGGCTGCAGCTGACACATTGTCTCTGGGCCGCTTCACGTCTCTGCCTTTGACAGAGGACCCTCCAGCAGGACAGAGGGATCACCATGGAGGGAGCTGCCTGCCTGCAGTTCTGGATGCTGTGGGTGTGGGGGAACCCTGTTCACCTTGCCAAGGGGAACCTAGCTTGGAGCAGTGGGAGAGGTCTGCGCTGGGACCCTGGGTTGCCTGGGGACTTGTGATAAGTCAGGTCCCTCTCTGGTCCTGGTCCAAAATTTTTCCATCTGGACAGTGGAAGTGGCATGGGATAGATTCAGTGATTTAAAACTCACTGACCTGAATCTCTGCTCCCCACTTCCCTAGCTGTGTGGTCTTAGGCAACTAACTTAACCTCTCTGAGCTTCAGAATATTTGTCTGTATTCTTATCCTCAATTTAGTACTTACTTTGCAAGACTTCTGTGAGTAGAAGTGGGTAAAATTCTTGGAAGACCAGGCACACAGCAGGCACCCAGTCAAAGTTAGCCTCACAAATTAATAAGTACACAATCTAACAGTAATAGCTAGCATTCATTGGACTCCTCCTCAAACCACATACTTCATCTGCATTCACTCTTCATTGCAGACCCATGAGGTCAGTATGCTTATTGTCCCCATTTTACATTGAGGGAACTGAGGCACAGATAGGTGAAGGGTCATCCTGAGATCACACTGCTGGGAAGGGTCCCAAACCCCAGCAGAGGCAGCTCCTGGAAATGTTTGCCAAGGGGAACCCTGTCTTAGGAGAGCTGCTGGGATTTCAGCACCATGGATAAGGCTCAGCAGCCGTCAGGCTGAGGCTGAGGGCCTGAAGGGAAAGAACTGGCTTTCAGCTGTGCTTGGGGCCCTGGATGGCAGGTCCTTTTCAGGGGGTGGAACCTTCCACCTTATCCTCATCATGTGGAAACATCAGAGCTCTGATGAGCCAACAAAGCCAAGGGTCCACCCCTTCTGGCTCAATGAGTCTGATGGACATAGAGGCCCTTCTTCCTGGAAGAGGAGGAGCGAGGGCGCCACTTCCAGGTCCCAGCATCACCACATCCATCCTGGGCTCTAGTGTCAACATGGCAACAGATATCAGATGCACCCCTCAAGACCCTGTTCCAGGAACCCCTGGCTGACTTGGCCTTGGAAATCCCAGAGGCTGAGTTTGAAGGGATCAGCACTGACTCTGCTCTCCCTCCAGACCACTGGGGAAACCAAGGCCCAGAGGAAGGAAGGTGGCTTCCTGGGATGTGCTAGATGGAAAGTTCTCAATGTTCAACTGGCCCCACTGCTCCACTATATAGATGAGAAAACTGAGGCAAAGGGACTATCTTCAGAAGGATCTGCAGTACATCCCCCTGCACTTGTCTTCTGGAAGCATCACTTCTTTTCCTTCCACGTGCCATAACATGTGCCATAATTTAAAGTATGTGTTTTTGTGTGTTTGGTGTCTCTTCCCTGCTGGGAGACAAACTGGGGCCATTTGTTCATGGCCATGTCCCAAGGCCAGTGCACACCATGGTGGTCACCACACTGTGGGTCCTGGGGCCAGCTGGCCTGGGTTCAGATCCCAGCTCTACCACTTACCTGCTGTGAGACCTCAGGCAGATCACTTCTCCACTGAGCCTCAGTTTCTTCATCTGTGAGATGAGGAGAACATGGCACCCACCTCACAGGGTTGCTTTGCAGGTTTGCTCAGATGTTAGGAGCACTGAGACTTGAGGGTGGCAAGTGCCAGCCAGTATCATCTGTTGTCTTTGTTACTGGTTTGTGGGCGCTTGATAAGTGGTGAATGAATGAGTAGAATCCACCTGCCAGCCCCATCATGAGGGCTTTCCTTCACGACGTTAGGGGCTGCTGCCTCCTGATTCTATTACATTTTTTATTCCAGCAGATGTTTACTCCTCACCTGCCTTGTCAGAGGGCCTTGAAATTTAGCACATACATTGGAATGCCTTAGAGAGACTTGACACTGCATATTCCCGGCCCCTTCATGACTCCTGGGTTCCAAGCCTCTGTGGGCAGAGTCCAGGGTCTGCATTGTTATGAGCACCCCATGCTTGTTGTCCGTGGCAGGATGCTATTGTGGCTGCCTCGAGGGGCAGTGATGAACTGCCCTGCCAGCATAGAGCTGACGGGCTCCTGAGGCCTCAGCACCCTCGGCAGGACCTCAGGCCTTGCTCCACAGGCACTGGAAGCTGGAACAAGGTCCTGGGCCCAGGGGAGGGTGGAGTAAACCCTAGAGAGGAGCCATCAGGGAAGGCCTCCTGGAGGCAGTGGTGTTTCAATCAGGCTTTGAGGGGTGGGCAGGATGTTGCCCAGCTGAGATTGGCAGATGGTATCTCGGATGGGGGAGCAGCACACACAAAGTGGTGGAGGCAGGAAAAACAGGTTGTGCCTGGAGTGTGGTGTGGGATGAGCTAGTAGATGATATATTCGGAGAAATGGGTGGGGTTTGTGTGGATTGTCAAGGACCTTGAGTGCTTTATCTTATACAGGCCCCTTCACTTTCTTTCTCTGTTTTCCTTCCATCACTACAAGGTCATAGGACCTCTCTGTTCCACACTTGACCCTGGTTATTCCCCTTCCCAGTTCCAGTTCTTCCCCATTCACTCTCTCTTTCTCATTGATACAGTGACCTTGAGATATGTTCCCTATGAAATGAAATCTGTTCCCTATAAAATGAATCCATGCTGAAGTCTCAGTGGTAAAAATGGGTTGATTATGGTGGGAATGGGGTCCTGGTGGTGAGGGGTGTGTGTCTTGTAACAGGCTCTTTCAGTACCTTAGCCCGAGAAAGGGACTCCTGTGGTGGGAACTCAAACATGATAGAGGAACAGGGAGGAGGCCAGTGCAGCAGCAGTACCTTTTCATGGGTCACGGTGAGGATAAAAAGTGATGATGCATGAGAAATATCTAGCATTCATCTTGGTACACAGTAGGTGTTCAGTAAATAATGTGCCCATGTCATGATTTTCCCGGGTCAGTTCTGGAGTAATTAGTAACAGCTTCCTTTTTAATCTTATAAATGTCCTGGTTTGAATAGTAAAGTACATGGTCATTGCATCAATAAATAATAGCTATTTCTTGGGAAGCTTAACTCCCTAAGGTGCTTCTGAGAGAGCAGCATCCCCCACATCTCCAGCATCCTCGGGAGATAGGCCACCTTCCTCATACTGACATCCTCCCCATCGTAGCCCATTTTCTGCCCTTGGAGGAGCAGCCCCACTGGGCGCAGTGGTGCTTGTGCCAGCCCATCATCCGCAAGTGAACAAGAGGGCCAGCATCTCATAGTTGTCACATTTTCAGCATTTGGGTCCTGGGTGGCTTCGTGATTTCCCCAGATGTGTCTCTGGAGGAGGTACCTGTGGACAGGGAAGTGATCTGCACAAGAAGGCAGGAGGCTGGCATGTGCCCAGCCTGATTCATCCCTGTTATTCAACTTGACCTTGGGCCTGGCTGGCTCCGTCCCACTCTTGGCACCAGTTTCTTGTGTGCTGGAGAGACAGTCCCCTTGTGGAGGTGGGGGCACAAACGAGGTAGTGGATGAGTCTCTCGGGGCTGTGGGACCTGAGCAAGTGCCTGGGTCGTGGTGAGGACAATTCCTTCTGGGCAGGGTAGTGGGAGAGGGAGACTCCTGTGATCTCATTCATCCTCCTGGACCTGGAGACAGTCCCTCCTCGTGCCAGCACCTGCCCCATCCTGACCCTCCTGAGACTCAGAATTCAGATTCCTCAAATATCTGGATTTGCAGGTGCCTGATAAAAATGTGTGCCTCACTTTCCTGGCACATAAAATAGCCCTGCTATTCCTCACATTTTATTTCTGTGGGGCAAATCGGATGACATGATGGCTGACAAGGGGCTACCAGCAGGTGGGGAGGGAGTGGTAGTGATATCCCTTTGTTCCCACATGTGCCAGCACAACCCTCTGCACACAGTAGGTGATTACTCAGTGTGTCCCATCAGCAGATGGCAGGGAGGTGATGTGTGCTCAGGGGCTCTGTCTCCCCTTTGCAGAAACCAGAGAGGAATGCAGTCGCTCACTGCCTGACTCCTCCTACTTTGGCCTTGAGGCCTCCGCTGCCCCCAGAGACTGGTCATGAGTTGGGGGGTGGGGGCACTGTCCCCACCACCAGGGTGACATCACCCTGCCTGTCACCCGGCAGCACCATGAGCCACTAACTCAGGAACCCTGAAGACCTGAGGACTCAGATGCCAGGTAAGGACAATTAGAGTTGGGGGGTGGGTGTCTGTGGGCCCAACAGATCTAAATTTTAATCCCTAGTCTAATGAGTGCTGGCTTTCTGACCTCAGGCAAGTCATTCCACCTCTCAGAGCTTCCGTTTTCTTCCTGTGTAAAATGGGGATAATAGTAGAGGGTTCACAGGGTCGGGGGACCCAACTGTGTGGCACAGAGGAGTGAGTAGCACCTGCTGCTGCTGGGATTTCCCTTATCTTCATGCCAACTCTGACAGCTGGCAGGACCTGGCATGTCGTTGTAATGATGCTGTAAATTGGTATATGCCCTACAAGACCGTAGGACAGGTACTAGGTCCCATTCTTTCATTTGCTCAGTAAATATTTATTGAGCATCTTCTGTGTCCCAGTCACTGGGCTGGGGGCTCTGGATACACTGGTAGGGAAAAGTGATAGTGTCTTCCCTTCTGGGCTTACGTTAGGGTTGGGACTCATTGAACCAACCAGTAGGTACGATGTACTGCGATCCAGATGGCGTTGCATGCTATGAAGCAGAGCAGAGGAATAGAGAGTGAGAGCAGGGTGAGACAAGGTGTCCGAGTCCGGTTCCAGGATGGCCTCTCTAAGGAGGTGACGTTTGGCAGAGACGTCTGAGAAATGAGGGAGGGCGGGAGCCATGTGGATATCCAGGGAGGAGCGCTCCTGGTGGTGGAAACAGCAAGTGCAGAGGGCCTGGGGTGGGAGTGGGTTGTGAGAACTGGGAGGCTAGTGTGAAGGGAACAGAGAGCTTGACGGGGAGAGTGGTTGGGAGGTGAGGTCAGAGGGGCACCTGGAGGCCAGACATGTTTGGCCCTATTAGCCAAGGCAATTCCTTTGGCTTTTCACTCCCTATGAGGTGAGAGCCCTTTGGGATTTGAGCAGAGACTTGCATCTTAATAGGACCCTCTGGCTGCTGTGTGGAGACCAGACTGAAGGCATCAAGAGTGGAGGCAGGAAGGCCTGGGGAGGCCACTGCTGTACTCCAGAAGAGAGATGATGGTGGCTGGGACCCGGTGGCAGAGGTGGAGGTGGTGAGGGGTGATTGGATTCTGGAGATATTTTGGAGGTAGAAACAACAGATCTTCCTGATGGATTGAATGTGGGGAGAGAGAGAACAGGAAGGAGGACAGAGGAAGAAGGAGGGGCAGAGAGAGAGAGAGATGGTATTAAAAGCCACAAGGCTGGGTGAGGTCACCTGTGTTGCCAAAAAGGGGACTGATCCATGGTCGCTTCAGGAAATAACATTTGAGTGACTGGAAATGTCTCAGGTGAACTGAACATTAGGATATGGGTGTGAGTTATAATATGAAGGCAATGAAGAATGAAATCTTCTCTGCCATATAAACCATTGGAAGGGGCCACAGAAATGAGCTGGATAGTCAGGAGGCCTAGGTTCCTTGCTGGCCCCATGTCAGCTGTGTGACCTTGCGTAGGCACTTACCTTCTCTGGGCCTCTGATTCCTTTTGGAAGGTCTTGACTCTCGGACTAGTGGGCCATCTCCCATGGTGATGCTGGGGCAGCTGTGAAGCTCCAATGGGCCTGGGGAGGAGGGGTGGGCAGGGGAGCTGAGGGTGGGGAGAAAGCTGACCCAAAGAGCCGCTTCCCTGGAGGGGGCTTGCAGAAAGAGCAGCTACAGCTGAGAAAGAGGAGAGACTCATGCAGAGCCATGGCAGGTCCTGCTGGGATGACTGAGATGGGGGCAGCTCCTACAAGAGGCACAGTGACCTCAGGCTGGGCCTTTGTCCCAGCAAAGTGCTGAGCCAGCTTATAGGCCAGTCCTGGCCATATTCCCTAGGTACAGCTCCTCCAGGGCCCAGCATAATAGAGGAGGCCCCTTTCCCCTGCACCACGGCCTTTCTCTGCTGCTAACCTTCCCAGGAGCATTTTTTTCTTTCTACCGTAAAGGGCAGAAGCTTCTCCAATAAGCATCTGGTCGCAGAACTCGGCATGTGGCAGCCACAAGGGGCCTAGAGTTGTACAGCTGGGGGAACTGAGGCTTTGTGTGGGAGAGTGACTCGCCCTGGGCACAGGCACTGGGGCTCCAACCCAGATCCCCCAACTTTGCCATTCAGAACTCCGTCGTCCCCTCCCCCATCCTCCAGCTCTCCTCTTTTGTCTTCCACCCCCTTTATCAAGGGTCAGTGAAGGGAAAATGGGCAGGCTCTTGAGGCAAGTTGACCTGAGAGCCAAACCCACTTCTGCTTCTCACTTGCTGTGTGACCTTAGTTGAGCCACTCAACCTCTCTGAGTCTCATTTGCCTTGTCAGCCAAATGGATGTAATGATTACAACCTGTCAGGACTGTGGGGAGGAGCCAACTAAACACTGTAGAATTGGAAAAATAGGAAGCTGACGGGTGCCAGTCTCATGCCCCTGGGTTCATGGGCGTCGGGGTTATCCTGTGGGAGGAGGAGCTGCCCAGAGCTAAAGTAGAGGTTGTGCCAAGCAGGTACTCCCACTTGACATTTCACACAAAGCTGTCACACACAGCACGCCCAGAATTTGTCTCAGAGGGCCAGCCTCCGCTGGGTGGAATCTGGAGAAAAAGCCAGAACAACAGTGCCTGGGGTCCTCTGCTCCATTCAGTGCCACCTCCTCCGTGTCCATACTGGCCCTGGGTTCTGGGACCTTGAGATGCAGCCATACCATCAGAGGCCAGGGCAGGTGGGGAGCCAGCCCCAGCAAGAGCCCTGTCTCTCTCTGGTGTGAGTAGCTGGTGTGGCTCGCTGGGGTGTGGCTACACGGGCGACAAGCAGGCTGCCCAGTTCCAGGAGTGTGATGGAGCTTGGAGTGGCTGCAGCTGCCCCCACACCCCGTCTCCTCCTCTTCCCAGCTACACCTATCAAGAGCAGACCATGCCCACTGCTTCTGCCTTGGGTTTCTGCCCTGCCCCAGCTGCCTTGCCGCCTCCTTCCCTCCCCAGCTGAGCTTCTCAGTGGTGTTGATTATGGTCAGTGATCTTTTTTATTTCCCACTCACTGCAGCCTGAGTCATATCTCACCCTTCCGTGGGCATGGTTCTCACCAAGGCCACCAGGACCTCCTGTGGTTCACCTCAGTCCTCACCGCCCCCAGACTCTGGGCATGGACACACGCCCTGACTGCCTCCTCCATGGCAAGCTGGACCTCTAATAGCCTCTCTTGCCGCCTCATCTCATGCCTTTGCCGGCTTCCCTTCCTCCGTTGGTCCCCTAAATGTTTCTACTTCTCAGGGCTCTGTCCCAGCCACCTTCTCTTCTCAGGCCACACCTTCTCCAGGGGACTTATCAACTATCACCACTTCGGAGTCCTGCACACCCACAGTCCCCAAACCCCCAGCTCCATCCCTGGCCTTTCCCTGGAGCTCTTCTGGATGGTACCCCCAATGTCCCAGAAGCACTTCCTGCTCAGCATGTCCAGAGTGACATCAGCATTTGCTCTTAAGCCTGCCCTTGCTCTCTGTCCCCTGACTAGTGAGTGGCACCGTCTTCCTCTGCATGGGTCGTGTCACCATAGCACCCCCTCAGCCCCCATCAGCCTTTTTAAAACACAGCTTTATTGAGGTATAATTTACACACCTTACATACACTTTACTTATTTTAATTATTCATTTTGATGAGTACTAATAGCTTTATAGTGTGCAACCATTACCACAACCTAAAAGTTTCCTTGTACACAATCTCCACTCCCATCCCAGGCTCCAGGCAAACACTGATCTGTCTTAGAGTTTTACCTTTTCTAGAAAGTTCTTATAAATGGAAATGTACAATAGGTCATCATTGTGTCTCGCTTCCTCCACTCAGCATATTATTTTTTATGTTCATCTACATTGTTGCACATATCAGTATTTCATTCCTTTTTAATGCAGAGTAATATTCCATTTTATGGTATATGACATTTTATTTATCTGTTCACTGATTGATGGGAATTTGGATTTGGAGCTGTTATGAAAAATGGTGCTATGAACATATGAATATGTATGTGAATACATACAAGTCTTGATATAGATATCTACTTTTTAAGGATATATACTTTTTAGGGATATATACTTTTTTGAAAAAAAAGATTTAACCAACAGTTTTAATAACATGCTTGCATTAAGTAGGCAGGATATATACTTTTGTTTTGCATTCCTCCCTTTTTCCCACTATCCCACCAGACCCTGATTTTCACTGGGAAGCCATGTGGTTCCAGAGAAACTGACTCTACCTCCCCAACCCAGGGATAGAACACATGACCCAGGCCAAGCCAATCAGTGTGTCCCATCCCCCAGACACAATGATTGGTTCCTGGATGGGCATGTGATATAAGCAAGTCCAATCAGAGTGACTCTTAGGACTTGGCTGGAAGATTAATCCTTCCTTATGCCCCTGATGATGTGATTTGTCTGAAACAGCTGCAGCCATTTCTAACACATGAGGGAAGCCAGCCTTAGGATAGAGCTCACACGTGAAGAAGAATTGAGTTGAGAAAATGTCAACAAAACAGAACTGGCACTCTGACTGAACTGTGCTTGAAGTAAACCAAAGTTCTGGACTTTTTCAATTATGGGCTAATCAGTTTACTCTCTTGTTAAAGCCAGCTGGAAGTGGGTTTTGTTGTTGTTGTTGTTGTTGTTGTTTATAGCTCAGGGGTTGGCAAACTATAGCCATGGCCAACTCTTGTAAAAGAATTTTTGTTAGAACACAGCCGTGCTCATTCATTCATTGTCTGTGACAGCTTTGGAGCACCAAGTTGTCCACAAACCAAAAGTATTTACCATTGGCCTTTTAAGAAAAAATTTGCTGACCCCTGTTATAGCCCAAAGCTTAGTATTCAGTTTGTACCCCAGTCACTCAGGACAGAAACATAGGACTCCCTGACTCCTCCCTCTGCCTTATCCTCTACATCTAATCAGCCCCAAGTCTGATTGACTTTACAGTCTAAATATCTCCTGAATCTGCCTGCCGTCCCCCAGCCCCAGTGCCCCTGCTCCAGGTAGGCCGCTGTCAGCAATCACGTGGATCACAGTGCCCACCTCCAGGCTACCCCACCAAGCTGCTGGGTGATCTTTCTCCAACCCAAACTTGAGGAGCCCTTGGGCTCTCCACTGCTCCCCAGATAAAGGCCACACCCCCTGGACTGGCACTGCAGGACCCTCATGATCAAGTCCCCACCTGTGTTTCCAGCCCTGTCTCCCCCCCATCACCTCCCCTCTCCCCTCTTTCAGCTCCCCTCTCCCCCAGAGCACACAGACCAGCTCCCCACCTGTGCATAATTCCTCGCAGTTCCCCAAACGTGATGTGCTTTGTCCCTCTTCCCCTGCCTCCAGCACCCTTCCCTACTTTGTCCACCTTTGGACTCCTGTGCATCCTCCAAGGCCCAGCCAGAGCCTCACCTGCTTTTTGATATTCTTCTAATCCTCCAAGGCTGGTCAGAGCTCACATGGGTCCCCGGCTTTCTTCCCAGGCAGCTCGGTCACATCAGCCCGTCATATCTGTTTACACGTTTTCCACCCCCACTGACTAAATCATCTCCTTGCTCTCAGCTTGACCCAGCTGGGGGTCACACACAGACTAGGGGCTCAAGAAAAGTTTGTTTGTAAGCACAGTGTTCCCTGCTTTCTGCTCCAAAGCCACTGTGAGTAATCAGAGGGACTCCAGGCCAGACAAGGCTTTGAATTAGGGACCAGGTGGGCTCAGTGTTGACAGGAGAGATGGAAGGATTGGAACTGCCTACCTCCCCACCCCACCCCCCGCTGCCCTGGCAGGAGCACCTTCAGAAAGTGCAGAGAAATACCTCCCGGGATTCAGAGAAAGGAAAGTAGGGCAGGCAAGAGCAGGCCACTGCGGCGGCCCTGGGGAGTGCGGAAGAGAAATGAAGGGATTACAAGGAAATGTCATTAAAATAAAGATCTTCCGTGGCCTCTGAAAGTCAGAGGGCCAAGAGGAGGCCAGATGGCCCGTGAGAGGGCTGCTGGGTCCTGTCAAAGCTGCCAGAAAGTTTAGGGATTTACAAGACTGACCCTTCGGAGGGTGTAGGAAACATCTGATTTCCAAGTTCTCGACTGAAAACACACCTGGGCACCAGCTGTCTGAGTCCAAGAAGCTACTGTGGAGGATTCACCCACTGGGGGGGTCTTGGCTTCCCCATTCCAGGGCTTAGGGCTGTGGCCTAACTCATTGCTCCTTCCGGAAGTGTGTGCCAATGTGAGTCCAGTGCGCAGAAATCAGAAACCAGGCCATGCCTGAACTCCCTCATGGGACTCTAGTGAGGAGCAAATGCAACAATGGATGTCAATGTGCCTTGCAAACTGTAAAGTGCTGTCACACCCTGTCAATGTCTCTCCTCAATGCAGCCTTCCCAGACTCCCCCAGCTGAATTTGTTACCTTGTCCTTATGGCTCCCCAGGCTGTGTATAAACCTCATTCTTGCACCTATCCACTCTGCCACAGACCCTAAGGTAGGACATGTCCCTCCGCCAGACTGAGCTCCTCGGGGGCAGGGATGAACACATCATTCCTCCATATCTGGCCTGGAGCCAGAATTTGGCAACTAGTTCTTGAATGACCTTGAGTCGTAAAGAAGCAATTAACTTGAGGGTGCTGGGTAACCTCCATTTATAAAAACAGGGACCAGGTGGTACATGGTGGAAATCCTTCTAATGAAATGATAAAACAT
Source organism: Camelus ferus (assembly GCF_009834535.1). Lineage (NCBI taxonomy): Eukaryota > Metazoa > Chordata > Mammalia > Artiodactyla > Camelidae > Camelus > Camelus ferus. Next base: position 38,870,039 of record NC_045714.1, read on the forward strand.
TTCCTAAGTTGCGGCTCAAGAAGTGTGAGCATCTGGAAATGCAGTCTCAGGGTTGAGAATGCTAAACACTGTCTGGTCTTGTGCTGTCCAATAGGGTAGCCACAAAGGATGTGTAGCTAGTTAAATTAAAATTAAATTTAAAATTCAGTTCTTTAGTTGCACTCGTCACATTTTAGGTGCTCGGTAGCTGCATGTGGCTCGTGGCCACTATTGGACAGTGCAGGTGACAGCATTTCCATCACTGCCAAGAGTTGTTGAGCACAGCACTCCCCAGTGCCTTGAAAATTCATGTCTCTGTGTTATCTTAGGCCCTGATCATTTGTCAGGGGCGGGGTGGCGGGGGGGGCTTCTGACATTTCTGGAGGAGAGCTGGAGGCCCTGGAGCCTGGCCACCCAGAGTTTGGATCCCTGCTCAGCCACTGATTTGCGCAGCCTGAAGCAGAGGAACTTCCGCCTCCTCCCTGAGGCTCAGTGTCCTCATCTGCAAATGGGCGACCTCATTTGCTTGCACAGAGCTCTGGGGGTTAGAGGAGAAAGCTTCTAAAGGGCTTCTCGGTGCCCTGTGCAGGAGAGAGTGAACAGGCTACACGTGTCCAGGAGCTCTCAGAAGGGGAACCTCCAGGACCCTGGAGCTTGGCAACTGCCCATGGCTCTCAAAACAGGGGTCAAGGCACGCTGGAGCTCATCTGGACACTGGGGGCATGTCTGAGGCAGTGGCCAGTGGGTGTGCCTGGCTGGGGACAGTCAGTAGTTGAGAGCAAGGCTGGAGCCAGTGGGCCTGAGGCTGGCCAGAGCCTGGGAAATCCTGGGCAGACGCAGTGAAGCTTGCTTCTGAGACCCTAGCTGCTGAGGAGGGGGCTTTGCAGTCCGGGTTCTCATGTGCTTCCTCTGCATAAAACTCTCCTCTGTCCACCAGCTGACTGGAGGATATTAATTAATAATAATATGAGCATAATAGCAACTAAGTTTGCTGAGCATTTTCTGCATACCAGGCACTGTGCTAAGAGACATAATACGCCTATGCACTAACTCATTTCGTCCTTACAACAGCTCTTTGTAATAGATACATTGTTATTACCATTTTACAAATGGGCAACACTGAGGTTATTTCTTCAAAATCACACAGCTACAAGGTGGTGGAGCAGGGCTCTGACCCCAGGCTGTCTAGCTCCAGAGTCTATGCTTTGAATAAAGTACAAACTCCCTACCTGGTCTTAAAGGGTCCTGCAAAGCTGGCCTCAGTCGACCCTTCCACCTTCACCTCGGGTTGGTCCTCCTATCCAGTCAAGTTCCTCGGATACCCCAGGTGTCCCCTTCCTATGCCTGTGCCCTTGTTTATCCCTTGACCTAGATGCCCTCCTCTCCTCCCCTCCACCCTCCACAGAGTCCTGTTCATCCCTCAGGACCCAGTTCTGGTGTAAGCATTTTGAGGCCAAGAACTGGGCTTAGGTCATTTTTGTGTCACAATGTCCAGCACGTGGCTTGGAGCATTGGAGGTCTTGGCAAATTAAGGGTGATGGATTGAAGGGTGGATGAATGAATAGATGGAGCGATGGGTGGGGCGGGTAGATGGTAAGTCAAGGAGCAAGTAGAAGTTGGTGTATGGTTGGGAAACTGGATGGGTGGACGGAGCGTGGGTGGATGGGTGGTTTGCCCTCAAATGCCGAGGGAGGATGAGACCTGACCTAAACACAGGGCAGTGGTTTGGAGAGCAGTGGTGGTTTGAAGACATTTAAGGGTGAATCCACAGGGCTTGCAGAGGACTGAGGGGCAGAGAGGGGTCCAGAGCAATGACCAAGTTTCTAGCCTCGGGACTTGGGAGGATCGTGGTGGTACCAGGGAGGAGCAGGTTTGGGAGAGAAGGTGATGAGGTCTGTTTTGGGTGTGGGCGAGGGAGGGGCCCATGGAGGGAAGGTCTGGGAGGCAACTGGGGACATGAGCCTCAGTCAGATTCAGGGACAAAGAGGTTTTCACAGAGTCTTGGGAGGTCAGTGTGGACTTAGGACTGAGGGCTGGGAGGACAAGCTGTCACAGGGGAGGAGGAACCATAGTCCCTAAAGTGGAAGCATCAGGAGGAACACAGCACCACTGGGGAGGGCACTGCCATGTCACAAACATCCATAAATCATCAGGGGGTATGCTGGGGGCAGCCAAAGCCTAGGGGGTGCAGGCAGGAGACTTGGTGCTGGAAATGGGCCATGAAGGGTGGCAAGGTTTTAACCAGCCCAGGGAGTGGTTACCCTGAGCAGGGAGACCTCTCAGGCTAAGGCAGGGAGTAGAAATGAGCAAATTGTATCCATGTGCTCCCAGGGCCTTGGGGCCACTGGCCATCAGTCAACTGGGGAACAGGAGGCTCAACACCCTGGTCCCTCTGCCTTTGCTGGTACCCTGTGGCCACAGCCTCCAGGGTCTGGGAGGACTCCAGGGTAATCTGGGAGCTGTACTGCTTGGGGCAAGTCACCTCCCCTCTCTGAGCCTCAGTTGCCTCATCTGGAAATTGAAACCAACACCACCTGCCTGGTTTTCTGGGAGGAATAAATGACACGTGGGGGTGTGAGAAGCCCCCAGTTACGTGAGGAAGCGCCATAAATGCTATTTTTAAAAACAATTTTTTTTCATTTCAGTTCAACTCCACAAATACTTATTGAGCTAAAAAGTTCTGTGTAAATCCATTTTGTGAATTAGATTTTTGTACAGCAAATACCATTTTACCTGGGCCTGGGGTGGCAAATTTGGCTAGGCCGTCCATTCTTTGAAGAGCCCTGAGTCGAATTCTTTTGAAAAGCTCCGGTTGGTTTGTTTTTTGTCACCGAGGATTTTGACTTTTCAGGCTCGCAGAGGGAGGGTTTCATTTGTTCCATGTATGTTTTGAAACAATCCTCCCAGTTGCTGTACAGAAGATGGACCGAGGGAGACAGCATGGTGCCCAGGGAGGAGGCTGGTGCAGTGGCTGGACAGGGGGTGACTCTGGGGATAAACAGAAGGCAGTTGGAGATGTTGGGAGAGGAGGAAGGGCCATGGAAGCCCCCTGGCTTCTTGGTTACCAGAAAGAGTGAGCTGATTCCAGGGACCAGGTTAGATGATGCTGTGAGAGGACAGGGTCTCTGGGGAAGGTCCCAAACTTCCAGGCCACGTGGTGTGTGAGGTGTCCACAAGGCGGCAGGTAGAGCTGCCAGGGGGAATTTTTCTGTGCGAATTTGGTGTTCCGAGGGGCAAGCTGGGCTGGAAAGAAAAATAAATGTCTGTGATAGGAAAGGAAGAGAGCTCGTGATAATAAGCCAATAAATAGTTATTCAGCATTGAAAACATTTGTTGAGCGACGCCTTCCCTGAGCACCCCCATGTGCCAGGTGCCGTGGTAGGCATTGGGGATCTGGCAATAAACGGAATAGACAAACTCTTGGCCTCATGGGGCCAACATGTTAGAGGGAGGGGTAGGTAGTAATAAAGGTGAGTTACTCATTTACATACCCTGTAATATAGTGCTACGTGCCTAGGAGAGCAATAAGGCAGGGAGGGACGGGTACTGGGACTGTTAGGTGGAGTGGCTGGACAGTAATGATACCAGCAGACACAAAGTTTGTGCTCACTGAATTCATTTAAGCCTCACAACCTTACAAGGAAGGTGCTGCAGTTATTCCCATCTCATAAATGAGCAATTGAGTCACAGAGAAGTTAAGAAATTTGCCCACAGTCACTCAGCTATGTAACTTAGCAGAGCCTGGATTTTTATCTCAAGCCCGTGCTCTTTAGTTAAGACTTAACTATTATGCTGAACTGCCTCTTGTTGACAAGGTGAGGTCTCAACAAAGATCTGAAGGAAGTGAGGCGGTAAGGCACATGGACATTGGGCAACCAACAATCCAGGCAGAGGAGGAGCAAGTGCAAAGGCCCCGAGGCTGGAGCATGCCTGGTATATTTGCAATAGTGCAGAGGCCAGGGTAGCCGGGGCAAAGGGAGTGAGTAGAGAGTAAAGGGGAAAATCAGGGGTGGTGGGGGGCCACCTATGGCATCGCTAGGGCTGTCAGCTTTTACTTGAGGTGAAGTGAGGCCATAGAGGGTTTAGAGCAGAGGAGGGGCAGGATCTGACTTGTGTTCCAGCCTGATTCCTCTGGCTTCTGTGTCAGGAGCAAGGACAGAAGCAGGAGACAAGAGAGGACATGTGTAATCCTGACAGGAGATGATGATGGCTCAGTCCACGGTGGTGGTGACAGTGCAGGTGGTGCATCAGCATCTTGATACATCGTGCAAGTGGATTCACTAGGAGTTGCTGATGGCCTGGACGGGGAGGGTGAAGGAAAGAGAGGCATCAACGGTGACTCTAGGGCTTGAGCCTGAATGGCTGGAAGAAGGGTGTTCCACAGACTGCGTTAGGGGCAGCAGTGGGGGAGCCACTCCATGAAGTACTTCCATGTCCTTTATCCCTTTTAATCCCCTGGCTACTCTCCTGTGGTAGATGCTAAAACTCTGGGAGTTTACATGATTTGCTCAGCATCACTTAGCTGGAATGTGGTGAAGCCAGGACAGGAAGCCAAGTGTGCATTATAGGGGTTGGAATTTTGATCCATTCATTCAATCAGAAAACATTTCTGGAGCACTTACTGTTGTGCCAGGAGCTGCATGAAGCACTGACAATGATGACCAATGACAATGGCCCTGCCCTCATGGAGCTCCCAGTCTGATGGAGGAGGCAGTGTCAACCAATGATCATGGAAATGATTCCCTCACATCAGCATGATAAGTGGTGAGAAGGAGAAACTGAGAGAGCCCTAGGAGCCAATAACTGGAGACTTGGCCTGGCTAGGAAATCAGGGAGGGCTTCCTGGAGGAGGTGATTGTCAAATGCAAAGGCCTTTGGGATAGAGGGTCTGTGGAGGCATTGGAGAGTTCTTGTGAAAATACACTTTGGCTTCCCAGGCCATAATGGAAGAACCCCAAGGGAACCAGAGGCTCCCAGAGGACAGCTTTCCATTGCAAAGTTGCTGGGTCTTCTTTTAGTGTTGGATTATTCTAAGAGCTTTATTGAGATAGAATTCACTGACTGTACAATTCACCCATTTCAAATGCACAATTCAATGGCTTTTAGTATTTTCACAGAGCTGTGCATCTATCACCACAATCCATTTTAAAACATTTTTATTATCCCCAAAAGAAATCACAAACCCATTAGCTGTCACCCCCTCCCAGTCCCCCCACCAGCAACCACTAATCCGCTTTCTGTCCCCACAGAGTTGCCTGTTCTGGACATTTCATATAAGTGAAGTCATACATTATGCGGTCCTTTGTGACTGGCTTCTTTCACTTAACATAATGTTCTCAAGGTTCATCCCTGTTGGAGGTCCCAGGATCATAATCACCATCTGAGCTGGCAAGAACCTGGGAGACTGTCTTCTGTGCTTCTCCCACCTGTTGTAGAGTGGGGAGTTGGGAGGAGACTTGCTCTGGTCCCTCAGCAAGGAAGCTGGGGGGACTCCAAGGTGGGTCTCAGGACCCCCTGCGCCACTGCTCTGTATAGGACCTTTAGCTTTCAGCTCTGGCTGTTTTGGATAAACGTGACAATTTGGTCAGGAACACATCCTCTCAGGCACTGGATTTTCATGTACTGGCAATTTTCACACCCCATGGTGCATCTTGAAATCTTTTAAGAATTTGTGTCCACTAATTCAGAATGTTTTGGAGTTCGGTTTTTTCTTGTCCTGCTGTTTATATACTTTTCATCCAGACGATTATGCCTGTTTTTCTGAGTTGGTGATTTTCCCACTTGGGGTGGCAGAGCCACATTGGGGTTCAGTGAGGTCTTAGAATCGGATGCCCTGCCTCTTCCTCAGTGTGTGCCCGTGGGTAATTACTGAAGCTCTCTGAGCCTGTTTCTCTTCTTTGAAAAACAGAGATGACATTGTAGGGCTGTGAGGAGGAAATGAGGTCAAAGGAGTGCAGATATATATAGGAAGGTCAGAGATTGTGAGGCCTTTCCTGGGCCCTGGTGTGACCAAGAGAAAAAGATGAATCTCCCCCACCGTTCACTTTCTCCGTATTCCTACTGTGAACTGACCCCTGTACCTCCCCTCCTGGGGCTGAGGGGGAAAGCCCGAGTTCAGATCCCAGCCCAACCACTTGGATTCTCTGTCCCCACATCAGCTTGGTGAGCTCTGTGTCTCAGTTTCTCCACCTGTAGAATAAGAAAGCAGAGGGCGGGGGGCTTCCACTGAGCCCTCCAAAGCAACCAAGAGACTCCTGGGAGCAGGGCTGCAGAGTGGAGGGGACTCTTTCTTCCAGGGGGGCCTGATTTAAAGATCCAAGCAGGAGTAGCGGCACCTGCTCAACAGAGGTGGTTGGAGAGGAACACCTGGCTTTCCTGTGCCTCTCACACAAGACATGTTACATGGGAAATGCTGATGCAGTACCTCCAGCTCTGAGTGCAGGGGACAGCGATAGAGCTTCTTTGAAGGGTCTTTGTCAGGCACATCCTTTGTGCCCCGTGTTCTACCTGCATTATCTTCTTAATCCTCATAAGAGCCCTCAAAGGAGGCACTCTTATTTCCATTTGACAAGTGGGGAAACTGAGTCTCAGAAAGGGGCAGCTGCCTTCTCAGTGCCTCCTGGCAAGTGAGGGCTCAGCTGGGATTTGAACTTAAGACTGGGTGACTCTGGCCCCTTTCTTGACTACCCCCATCCAGGGAAAGAGAGGGAGAAGCAAAAAGGGGAGGATCAGAGCCTTTGGAACCCAGCTTCCCAGCTGCTGTGGGGATTCTGTGGGTGGTGGGAAAAGCATCATAAATATGCATGACATGCAAATCTGCCTCTGAAAAACAATGTGGGGGCCCACATAAGCCGGGATGCCAGGGTGCTTTGGAAAATATAGTGTTGTACAAACACTTGGGTTCCTATGCTCCATGGTATCTCCCTCCCCAGCATCCCCAGGACCAGTCCAGGGGTCTCAGGGTGGAGGGAATTATCCCCAACCATCTTCTAATCGGTGTTCTCCCTCATTCCTGCAGGCACCCGTGCCTCCTCCTCTGCCAGGTGCCTGGTAGCCAGAACCTGGTCACTCTGGGCACTGGAGGGCCTCGTCCCACGTTGCTTCCCACCAGCACCTCTGATCGAGTGCCCGGAGGGATGTGTGTGCCAGCCCTCTGTCCAACGCCCACTCCTAAAGTGACGCCTGCTGCTTCCCGACTGGTTCCCATTTTCCCTCTGCACGTAGCTCCCTGGTTGGTAAGTAACTATGTCTGCAACCTGGGCACATAAATCAGGGCTGTTGTCGCACCCACCCATACTTGGCATAGTTGGGAAATGCCCAGCCTTCTCACCCAGCGGCACGCACATGCTGGTGAAGTGACCTCAGTGAGAGCTTTTCTATGTCTGGGCTCAATTTATAGTTTGACTGTTTGTCTCATCCAGTCCTCCCAACAACCAGGAAGTTGGTCGCAGTGAGTGCACCCATTTTACAGAGGAAACAGCCCTAGAGAGGAGAAGCCACTTGTCTGAGGATGCACAGTAAGCCCAGCTCTATCCACCTCAAAGGCCAGCTCTTGCCACACACAAGGGGTTGACGGGTTGGTGACACGGGCTCAGGAATAGAAGGAGAACAGTGAGTGCTGCTGGGAGCCATGGAACCTCTGGGACCCCTGGGGATGCTGAGGTGAGGCCATCAGAGCTCTAAATCTTGGGGAACCCCATCATTCCTGCCCTCTAGCATGTGCCACTGGCACTTCTCCAGTCCCACCTTGCCTAACCCCAACACGGGATGAGGGGCCCAGCCCTGCAGCATCTCTGACCATCTATCTGAGGATGCTGCTGCCATCCACACCTGATACCATCATCCTTCCCACAGCAGTGATCCCAACAGCACCCCTACTTGGTGCTGGCCACAGCGCTGACGCCGCATTCCTGCATCTCGTCCTCCTGCCACATCCCAAGGCTGTGCAGGTGTGACTAGTCTAGATCACAGAGGAGGAAACCGAGGCTCAAAGGAGCTCAAGGGGCTCACCCAGAGTCACCCAGTCACCACTCAGCACTATGTAGGGCCTTTGGTTTATGATCTATCTCCTTGTCTGGCTTCAGCAACCCAAGGGTCAGGAACAATTGCTTCGTTCCCCACTGGACAGCCAGCCACTGGCCCTGTGCCTGGCACATGGTGGGTACACAGTAAATAGTTGTGGCAGGAAGGAAAAAGGGAGAGGAGGGAAGGTACTGTCATCTCCCTCCACCCAGACACCGGCAGGACCCAGCAGTCCATTGGCCTTTGGCAAGTCACGGTCCCCACTGACCCCAGTGAGCTTGTGGTCAGCTCAGGCCTTCAGCAAGGCAGCCAGCCCCTCTGGTCTAGATTCTCTCATCTGCCAACAGCTGACCAGCCTCCCTAATGGGATGGTTATGAGAAGAGAAAAGACTTGTAAATATGGAAATATGCAAATGTCACAGGATTATAAAAAACCCGTGAAGTTTGCTGTAGATAATGTCTGTAGAAGTGCTTCTTCAAGAACAAGAGCTGCACCCTTGTGCGGTGCCCCCCTTATTACTAATAACTGTGAAAAGGGCCCTATTAATTAGCTCCCCCCACCTCAGATCCCTCGATCTGCCCCAGGGCTGTTGTAGTAGCCACAGACAGCTGTTGCATTTGGCTGAGAAGCTGTTGCAGGAAAAGAAGTGGTAAGGCTGCCTGGTCTGTGAGCTGTGTCTGTGGGATTTAATTATTTGCAGACACTCCGGGTGGGGCCCTGGGCCCTGCGTGCCCTCCCCAGGGACTAAATATGTGACAGGAGCAGCCTGAGTAACAGCAGGCATTTCTTGAGCAAATTACTGTGTGCCTGGCATTGTGCTAAGTGCTTCATTTTCTTCATCATCTCAGTGAAGCCCCCAACGTCCCTATGGGAGGTGGATGGGGAGACTGAGGCATGGACCTGGCCACATTTTAATCCTTCTCCAAAATTACTGCCACTCTGTGCCCACCTCCACGCCCCCAGGCCAGGCTCAGTCAGAAGGGCAGGATCGTGGCCACTGAAAACAGTGTAGCTGGCAGCCCCTGGCACGTGTGGCCCAGTGACGGAGAACGGGATTCCTTGGCACAAGCAGGGAACACAGCCGTCAGCACTGCGCCGAAAGATGGAGGCCCGGGCGGCAGCGAGGGAGGTGTTACTGCTGTTATTTTGCTGACAAGCTGGTTATTTAAAGAACAGCCAAAGCCGAAGTTGGGAAGTGGGACGGGGAGTCTCCATGCCCAGGGCAGAGGCAGCCAGGGCTCTGGGAGCCTGGCTGGGTAGGGACAGGGTAACCACACGTTCTTTTTTTCACTTGCTTATTATTATTAATATGGTAACCCAGCACCATAAAAATCTGGAAAAGCATTTCCTTTGTGGAGAAAAGAGGATATAAGTAGGGCAGAAGGGGTTTCTGAGGGGCAAGCAGCATTCTATACATTGACCCAGGTGGTTTTGTGATCATTTATTGTGGTAAATATTTTTGCTTTGTGTGCTTTTCTCTGTGTATTAGATTTCACAGTAAAAGGGCTAAAAAGCAATTATAACAATAATAGTTAATATTTGTTGAGCACTTACTAAATGCCAGGCTCCTTGCAAAGCATCTTACCTTATTTCATTGAAGTTTCACAGATTCTATTATTCTACCCATTTTACAGAGGAGGGAAGTGAGGCTTCAAGAGGTGAAGTTATTTGTCATGTGGTCAAAGAGCACTCAGATGAGAGAGATGGGATGAGAAACTGGACAGACTGACTCAGGCCAGCATCACTGTCCCATGTTTGAGATCAGGAGTCAGAAAGTGCCCCCAAGGGCAGGGGTTCCTCCATTTGTCCCTTGGACATACTATCAATGCCATTGCATTCTTAAGGCTCAGGAGGCCAGGCAGGTGTCTGGCAACAGAGGACAGATGAGACATCTGGGAGTCTGACAAGGGGTCAGAGCGAGAGCATTTAGCCATTTAATAAGCGTTGATGGATAGGGCTGGGCCAGCCCTAGGGACAGGCCAGGGGAGGAGGCCAGGGCTTACCCAGGAATCATTCAAGGTAAAAAGTGGTCATCCAGGTGAGACAGGGTCAGACTCAACCTCTGAACTAACTGCATGTGGGGCTGAACTGCCATTTCCTGAGGACCCATTATGTGCTCAGCACATCCATTATCTTCCTGAATCTTTAGAACAACTCCAAGAGAGTATTGGCCCCATTTTACATATGAGAGGGTTAGGCTTCCAGAGAGGAAATGACTGGCCCAAGTCCACACAGCCAGTGAGGGGTGGAGCTGCTCTACCAGCTCTGCCAGCCTCCAGGGCCCTGTGTCCTGGGTGTGCAGCAAGCATTGCTCGGTGCTGGGGTCCCAAGAGGGCAGGCACCTGGCATGGAAGCTCTGAGCAGCCCATGACTAGGATCAAGTTCTAATTCAGAGCTGTGGGTCCCCAAACTGGAGCTGGGGACATGGCCTGGAGCAGAACATGGCAGAGGATGTCTCCAAGCCCTGAAGCAGGGGCACCTGCTCTGCAGACAGGACAGCAGCCCCAAAGGCATTCCTGCAATCCCAGGACAATAGAGTGCTAGTCCCTGCTGGTCTGTGTCCCTTGCAGAACACACAGCCTTTGGGAGGGACAGATATACAAACAGCCAAACAAATAAACTGAATAAGCAGAGACTCCATCAGTGCAGTGAAGGAAATTAATGGTGACATTATAAAGATGAACAGAGTAGGGGGCCTTCATGACACCGAACAGCATCAGAGGGTGGTTGTGGGGCTCTCGTGAGTTAAAGCATGTAGAGGACTAGAACAATCCATTGCTGGATCACTGGTGGCTGCTACTTTTACCACTGTGATCGCCAGAGGTGACACCTACCTACTGTGTGCTCATCACGTCCTGCCATGACTCTCAGTGCAGACTGGTCCCCAAGGCTCGCCTCTTCCCTTGGTTACTGAGAGTCATACCCAGTTAGGGGATGAGACCCAGGGAGGTGGGCAGCTTACCTGGGTACACATGGCTGGCTGAACTCCAGGCCAGTACCACCTCCCATCCCCAAGCCCCAGCTACGACCCCACCAAGTCACTTGGATCTGCCGATAAACTCTCTCATCAGAGACACTGTTATGGGGACGCCCTGGCCCTGGATTTGCTTTATTTTTTTTTTATAACCACTAACGCTGCCTAGGAAGACAGATGCTACCTTACAGACACTCAGAGAATCTTAAATCTCAGGCAGAGAAACTTGCACTGGTGAAGTCAAACTCTTGGAATCACAGAATCTTAGTCATAAATAATCCAGCAAGAGCAAACATATGCATTTCACAAGTAAGTCCACTGCACCTTTCCTGAAGACAGTGATAAATTAGAAACTACCCAATTATGTATCAGCAAGAGATGGTTAAATATATTACGGTCCAGCCAGACAATGGCATTCTCAGTGGCAATCGAGACAATGCTGTAGATGTATACTTGTTGACATGGAAACATGCCCGCAGTGCTTTGTTGAGGGGGAAATGGGAGGTTATAAAATGGTGTACGTTGTATGATCTCATTTTTGTTAGGAAAAATGTATATAAATATATGCATGCTCCTACCCAGAGAAACTCCCAGAAGGACCACCGTTAAACTGTTCATAGCAGTTTCCTCTGGATGGTGAGATATGGATAAGCTCTATTTTTATTTTAGCTTATATTATTCAGGTACTTTCTAGGTACAAGTGACAGAAAACCCAGCTCAAACTAGTTTAAACCAAAGTGGAATGTATTGGTCTGTGACTGTAAAGTCCAGAGGTAACTGGCTTCAGGCTCAGCTGGATCCAGGGGCTCAGACCTTGTCACTAAGACCAGATTTTTTCAGTCACCATTTCTCAACTCTGCTTCCTCTGGGTTGTTCCTATGTTCTTATAGGGCCCTCTTGTACAGGTGATAAGATGCCTGTCCAGAGGAACATGCAAGACTTCCTCTCAGATAGCTCAGACACAAAGTCCCAGGACTGAGTCTTGGCATTGACTGGTCAAATTTGTACATTTGCCCATTTCTAAATTAAGTGCTCTGATTGGCATCATGGGCCTATGCACCAGGCCCCAGCTGGAGGTAGAATCAACACCCAGAACTTTACCAGTGGAGAATGGGAAAAGGTAGCTTTCCCAAATGAAAATGCAGGGCTGTGGCCTAAAGTAGACCCAACAGCACCAAACGCAGCAAATTCCCCCTCTGTACTTATCTGAATTTCCTAAAATGTGTGACTTTCATAATCAGAAAAAAAAAACCCAATATGATTATTGGAAGGAGTCCTGATCCCAGGTCTTACAGTCAGAAGCCCCCTGAGGCAACTTTAGACTCCCTTGGAATCAGAACGTCCGAATCTCTGAAGTGCCATTTCAGCTCAAGAGACATCAGCTCTCTCTGTGTCAGACGCCACAGTCGGCCTACAGGGGAGCCATCCTGGCCTCCAAGGGTCTTGCAGTCTTTGGAGGAGCGAGAGGAGCCCACAGATGATCCATCTGGAATGAGGGTGTGCACACAGGGGCTGAGGGAACACAACAACCAGCACCAGAGCAAGGAAGTCTTCCTAGAGGAGGTGACACCTAAGCTGAGTAGCCGAGAGTCCAGGGAAGAACACTGTAGGTGGAAGAAGCTGTGTGTCAGAGGCCCCGAGGCAAGTATGCTGTGGGAACAACCAGTGGATGAGCGGTGGCAGGCCCAGATCACAGGGGCCTTGAATGCCAGGATAAGAGCTTGGACTTAATCCTGAAGGCAGTGGAGAGACTCTAAGGGATGTCATGGGAGGAGGGAAGTGTCAGCAAACTCAGTCTGGCTGGTGCTGAGAGTACAGCCTTGTAGGGGTCAGGTCAAGGCCCCATGGAGGGAAGGAGAGGAGACCCGGTGACCTCAAGGAGGCCTTAGATATCTACTGGTCTAAATTCCTTTCCACCCTGAGTCAGAATTCCTGCCCTGAGGTACCCAGCCATGCTTGCATACCCCCACAGATGAGGAGGCTCACTCTCTGTTCCATCTACTCTGTGTTCCATCCGCCTCTAGTTATAAAGCTCCTGCACAGGATCAAGCCCACAATCCTGATGTTGCCTGGGGCATACCCGGAACACCACCCACCTGCCACTGAGGTCTTTCTCCCAAATGAGCTGCTAGGAAGGCCTGTGTTTTCCAAAGCCAGGGAGCTCTGGGTGTCTGCACACCCTGCTGGGAGCTTGAATGGAGAGGGGAGGCAGAGAGCATCACATCAACCCATCAGCAGAGGAATGTTTAGTCCTTTGGACACATGTCTACCTTAAGCAGTTCTCCAAATCCCCTTTGCAATTTACAAACAAGAAACTGAGGCTTAGAGAGGCCAAGCCACCTATACAACAACACAGAGCAAGGTAGAGGCAGGTCAGGGGCATGGACCCAGTCTCTTGCACCTTTGCTCCCTCCATGGCCCTCCTCCCATCCTTCAGGTGAGCCCTGGTTACTTCATCTACCCGGGCTTGGACAGCTTTTTCCTTGGAATCTCCAACTATCCCAGATCATCCCCTGATACCCTTTTGAATTCAAAACAGCCAGCAAAATCTTTATTAATCAAAATTTTTGTGTCTTTATTTTGACAACAGCATTTTTTGTTTCTGAGACATCAAAGCTGTGACACACACAAGCCATGATTTTGGGTCAGCTGATTGTGTCCCACGGTACCCGTTTAATTCTTCATTCTCACGCTCTACAAACTCCTGTGTGCCAGGCACCGTGCTAGACACCAGGCTACAAAGATACATCAGAGGAGCCCCTGCCTGGGGAGGTTCATGGTTCAGCCGAGGAGAGAGGCACCTCCATCAGTGACGTCAGGTGACAAATGGCAGATCAGAGGGAGGTGCTGGTCACTTGGGCTCTCTGGAACCAGAACAATTGATTCTGTTCCTCTGAGCAGAGTCTCGAAGGATGAATAGGTCTTCTTCTGGAGAAACAGCTGGGAAAAGTGAATCAGGTAGAGCAGCTGGACTGTGCAGAGATCTCGCTTGCCTCCTGCTAAGCTCTTAGGCCACAGGGCATGAGGGGTGGTGGTGGAGAGGGGGCTGGAGAGGCTGGCCCAGGCCCAAGCTTGGAAGGGCTCAACTGTTGGGCCAGAGAGTTTGCATTTGATCCTTGGAGTAGAAGGCAGCCAAGAGCAGGTCAAGTCTGGGTATCAGAAAGACTGGCACGTTGGGCTGGTGACAGTGGGGGTGACAGTGGGCAGGGCAGGGCCATGGGAATGGTTCAGAGGGACATTTAGCAGAGAGACTGAAGAGGACTTGGGGACTTAGTGGGTGCTGCAGAAGGGAGAGGAAGGGTTGAGTTCGATCCTGGGAGAGGGGTGGTATGGGCTTGGGGATCCTGTGGATCAGTGTCGAGGGGAATCCTGGCAAAGCCTTTGTCAGTATCAGTGAGAGGAGCTCCAGGTGGGTCCAGCAGAGGTTTTAGCTTTCATGAGACTTCGAGTAGCAGCTCAGTGAGGACTACAGGGTCCCCATGGTCCCCATGTCTCCACCGAATGATTGGGGTGAGTCTCTTCCCCTCATGGAGCCTCAATCTGCTGCTCTGTAAAATGAGGCAATGACAGTATCTCCCCAGGAATTGTGGGGAGGGTGTAAGGGAGGCAGGCTTTGCACAGTACACATTAAGTGCTGGTGACTGGAGGCTGCTCTGGTTATCATGGTCAGGGGTGCAAAGACAGGCAAGGGGACTTGGGTGTGTCACCCACAAAGGGGAAACCAGAGACACTGAGGGGAGCCTTGCTCCCTGCCAGCTGTCTCTGTGAGGGAAGGCAGGGTCTGGGTCTGGCACTCAGACAGGGGAAAACTCCTGGGAAGGAGATTCCAGCTTAAGCTAGGAAAATCTTTTGGATACAAAGAGCTCTCTGCAGATGGGCTAACTTGGGTGATAATGAGCTCCCCACCATTGGGATTATTCAAGCATCAGCTGCATCGCAACTTGACTGAAAAGTCTGTAGAGTATTTGTTATTCTGCTTAGGATTCAGAAGGTCCTTTCTAGCCCACAGAATCTTTGATTTCATGTTTTTTTCCTTCTCTGAGCCTCCGTTTCCTCATCTATAATATGGGGGAGGTAGCAGCCCCTATCTTAGAGTTGATTGTAAAGTTTAAGTGAAATCATCCAAATAAAGTGCCTGACCCAGATTTGGCGTAGAGCAAGTGCTCCGTGAGTGGTTTTCATCATCGCTGATGTTAAGCTAAATTCCTAACTATGTCACTTCCATCTGAGGGCCTTGCTGTATGTCTGTCAGCCGCTCTTGCTGGTCCACCCTTCAAGACCTTCTCTGGCCTTCCCATTGTCACTGTCTCTGTCTCCAGCTCCTCCCCTCCCCGTACTTCCCTAGAGGTGGTAGGAATTCCAGACCCTTCTGGGCCCCTTTTAGCTCCCGCTTGAGCAGGAGTTGGCAGGCTGGGGCGGCGGGCACCATCCGCCTCCCATATGCTTCCTGCTATTTAGAGGAAAACTCTCCCTGCGTTCCTCCAACCACACGGGCTGACATTTCTAGACAGACGCTGGAATCAGCTCTTCGGGGGATTGGCAGATAAATTTGGCCCTGGCTGTTGGGAAAATCTTCAGCCTGACTAGGGAAGCAGAGCCCAGGCTCACTGACTTCCTCCCAGCCCACAACTCCTCGGGTCTGGTCCCCTGGGGGCCTGGAGCACTGTTCTACGGCCGTGCAGATTAGGGTAAGTCCTAGCAGCCCAGCTTTCCCTCAAGAGAGCCCCTGGTCAGGAAGTGTGGCTTCCAGCTTTGCATTCAGAGGTAGAAGAGTTTGAAAGAAGAAGCAGTGCCTCCTCCTCCCTCACCAAGAACCCTGGGTGTCGCCCAGCTTAGCCTCGCAGAGGAGCAGGTTTTGGATTAGACAGACCTGAACTCAAGACTTCTTATATCTCTGTGACCTTGGGCAGATGGCTTCACTTCTCTGAACCTCTTTTTCTTTCTTTCCTTTTTTAGTGGAGGTACTGGGGATTAAAGCCAGGACCTCACACATGCTAAGCATGCACTCTACCACTGAACTGTACCCTCCCCTTGAACCTCTCTTTCTTCATCTGTGAAATAAGGTTGATAAGAGGCTCTGTCTAAGTAAACGCCCTTAGGATGGTGTCAGTCACATGCTAAGTGCTCAACAAATCCTAGCTGCTGTCGTCATCATTTTCGTCATTATTATTTGGCCCAGAACAATGCCTGGCACATAATAGAGGCTTAGTAAATATTAGCGGTTTTCTATTCTCTTTTCTTATAGCTGCAGCTACATAGGAAATACTGGAACATTTCCAAATTAGGTGACCAGAAGCAGAAATGCAAGAATAGGAACAAACAGAGGCCACATCTAGGGCAGAGTGTAGGTGGACACTCCAGCACATGTGCGTGTGCACGTGTACACACACACACACACACACACACACACTCTCCGTCCCAATGTTTCATTCACCCCCGCCAGAGTCTGGAATGCCCATCTGCTCGAATTGTTTTGGTGCTGAGATGTAAGCAACATCCTGAGGGCACGAGACACAGAACAGCTTGATTTTGATGGACGGAAGGGAGAGGAAGGCCTGACTGGAGGCAGAGTTGGGGGGAGGTTCTGGGCATCAGTGGCATAGGAGGGCTCAGGAAACCTGAGTAGCTATTCGGCTGGAGTAGAAAGTGGGTGGTGGGAAGGTGTGGGAAGCAAGTCTGAGCTTCATTCAGCACCTCCTGATTGAGCCTGAGTACCGGGCCTCAAGCCAGGCACTGGGAAACTGGTGGGGAAGATGGGCCTGCTTCCTGCCCTCAAGAAGCTCTGGTTCTGGTTGGGGGTGAGGGGTGCAAATGGCAAACAGTGAATTAGTAAGATTCTAGAATATGGTCAAATTGACTGAGGGGCTGAGAGAAGAGAGGGCAAGGGCTTGTCATGGTGGGTACCTACTTGAGAAAGGATGGTCAGAGAGGTCCTCTCTGTGAACTAAAGCTGGAGCTGACCCTGGTCAGGGTAAAAGGACAGGGGAAGAGGGAACAGCAAGAGCAAATGTTAGGCAGGAGCCAGAGCCTGGAGGCCTTGAATGCCAGGTCCAATCAAAAGTACTCTTGAGGAAGGTCCTTCTGGTGGTGGGTGCAGGACCCTGGTGAGGAAGAGACAGAAACCAGAAGACCCTTCTACAAAGATTGGTTGACAGCCTCATATGTGCACTGTTGGAGGCAGTCAGCAGGGTAATTCTGGACCAGGTAGAGGTGGATGAGCAGAGAGGAGAGAGAGAGAGCACTTCACTGGGGTCAGTATCTCAGCAGAATCCTGGGACTTGAGACAGGTAAGCTTTGAAGGGAGGATCTGGACCTGTGTTTAGCTGAGGTGAAGTCAGATAAGAGAGTTGACATCAGGGAACTTAAGTCCAAACACCAGAATGGTCAGGAAGAGTCTTAGAGGAGAGCCGAGTGCTGAGTGTAAGGCAGCAGGCCTGGGACTGACAGCACTCAGGTGAGGGAGTGGGCCCAGGCTGATGCATTTACCTGCACTAGACCTAGAGGCCAATTCCAGATCTGTTTCCCTGCTGTGTGACTTTAGGAAAGTCATTTGACTTTACTCTGAGGCTTACTTGTTATAACAGTACTGAATCAATTGGAATTGCATTTGGCTGCATTTAACAGAAGAAAAAAGGAAAATAACAGTGATACAAACACCCAGAAGATTATTCTTATGTAACAAGGGTCCCAGAGGCAGGCCAGGGCCAGTGAAACACTTCAAGCAAGGGGTCAAGGGCCCAGGCTACTGCTATCCTTAGCATGTGCCTTTTGTTCTCATGGCTACACAATGGCTGCTCCACCTCCAGATGTTGTGTCTGAATTCCAGGCAGAACCAAGGAAGTAAAGACTGCATGCTTTCTGAATCTGTCCTTATCAGAAAAACAATAGATTTCCTAGAAGCCCCACTCAGTAGACTTTCGCCTACATCTCATTTATCAGATGTGATCACATGGCCACCCTTGATGCAGGAGGAGCTGGTGAAGTGAATATTTCTAAGTGGGCACTTCTTCTAATTAGGCAAAAGGAAAGAATGGCTAGCAGGCTAGCTAGCAGGATCCACTTTAAAGTGTCCACTTCTCAGGGGCTGTTGGGAAGAGTCTATGAGATTATTAATGTGCATAAAATATTTAGCACCTGGAATAGAGCAACCTCTCAATAAGTGGTGGCTGTCTTTATTATACTGCTCTGCTCTGCTCTGCTCTACTGCATTCATTCACTTATTCATTGATTCAACAAGCATATATTGTATTCTGGGCACTGTATACAGTCCTGGAGAGAGGACAGCCACAGTCCCTGCCTTTTTGGCACTCAGAGTGAGTAGGGAAAACAGGCAAGGAAATAGGCAGATTCATTCCACTCCTATCAATGTCATAGGAGGATTGGAATGTCCATTTATTTATGTCTGTTTTTTCTTACTGCTGTGGTCCCACTACCTAGAACAGTGCCTGGCACACATTAAGCACTCAATAAAGAGTTATTGAGTGAATGAAATAATTTAAGAAATAGTCATTAGGGGCCTACTGTGTACAAGGCTCTTTGGGTTGGATAGAGAAAGTGGGTGACACAACACCCCCTTCCCCACAGAAGTGGGGAAAGTAGTGAATAAGCTGTGCTGGGTCCCCCAGGTGAGAAGTAAGGATGATTGTAGTTAGAGACTTCCTGGAGATGGGGAAAGAGCCTGGAATTTGAGGATGAAGATCTGATTATGTCATTTGCTGGACTGTGTGACCTTTCACAGATTTCTTGACCCCTTTGAGCCTTGGTTTCCTTATCAACAAAATAGTCATAATAATCTTTGCCTTCCCTACCCCTGAAGACCTTGACCCAGCACCTGGCATGTAGTAGGCACTCAGTATTGGTAGTGATCATCATTGCCGTGATTATATTTTCCTTTTTGAGAAGGGGAAACAGACATTTACTGAGCCCCTATTATATGCCAGGCTCAGTGTTGGACTTACCATTTCATTTATCACAACCCTGAGGATGTGGTCTTCTTCTTGTTTATCAGAGGAGGACACTGGGATTCTTTTGTGACCTCATCTTCCCCTTCTGCTGTCTCGAAGGACTGGGTTGCTGGCTTTTCTGGGGTCCCTGCTGAACTGAAGTCCTGTGGATCCTTGAGGGAGGGTCTGCAGCAACTCAAGATGCTTGCTCTGAGACCATGCAGGTGTCCTGTGAAGTCAGAGATGGAGCTGGGCAGGGCAGGAATCTAGCCCTCAACAAATGGGCAAGAAGCCAATAAAAGATGGCCTCAGGGTTGAGTGATGGAGTGGGATCCATCCCACTCAGAAATGCCTTTCCTCTTTATTCAGTGTCTTGAGAACAGGGCAGTGAGCCCAGCCCTTGAGATGAAGTGGCAACGGGCCTGGCCCTTGCTGCCACTTTTGGCTGTGACACTCTGCCTGGTGGCCATCACTACTTGTGTCTGAAATGAGGCCAAGAGTGAAAAAAGAAGAAAGCTTGGGAGGCTCTCCTGGCCTAGGGAGATGGGTTTTCCCCACTATATATGCCCAGAAAGCCTTCCTGAGGTACCCTAATCACTGGGTGAGAAACAGGAGAACAGGCCACTGGCATAAATGACTGCAAATGGAAATAGAAATAGAAGTAGCCCTTTCTGGGCCTTACAAAATAGCCAATCAGGTAACTAGCGGGAAAATGGAAAATAGAGGCTTTCAGTGCCTCCCCAACATGGGAGGAGGGGATTTTGACACTGACCTTGGCATTGGGCTGTTTGGGGTACACATGATGTGGTTGCCTTGTCCCTGGTGCAGCTGGCATGGGGTGTTGTCCATGGTGCTGAAGAGAGCACTTGTCCCTGTCCCAGCATTTGGGGGTGCTGTCCATGGTTCTGTCTTCAGAGAGTTCTCATGAATCATTTCTAGGACTGGTTTTCTGGGAACCCAGTTGGGAGGTCAGACAGAGGCTTTGGCCTTGGCTTTGAGAAAATCCAAGCAATATCTGAAGTAAGATTTGGATCCATGTTATTGTTTACCAAGCATTCTTTTAAGAACTTTTAATGTACTATGCTGCATTATTTCTAAAAATCAAACTACAGGAAAGGTACTAATATGTATCCCCATTTTAGATGTGAGCTAACTGAAGCTTAGAATATATAAATGACCTAAGGACTCTACCTCTCTCCAGCCTCCGTTTCCTCAGTCGTAATAGGAAGATTGTTGGTAGCACTACACAAATACTAATGGGTGGGGCTAGGCTTTGTAAACTGCTGCATGGATGGGGTGACATTAGTCTTACACACAGAGGAAGGCATGAAGGAATTGTTAAATATATGCTCTTAGAATCTCCTGGGGTTTCCTGAAAGATGTGAGATTTCAGCCAGATCTGAAGGGGGCTGGTGTGAGGCTCAGGGATTGTGTGGAAAAGAAGGGGATGCCCATTTACTGACAACCTACTATGTGCCAGACCCTGTGCTGGGCACTTGACAAACCTGATTACTCTACCCATCCCACCAACAAGCACACTGGGGAGGAGTGACTGGTTCTATTTTACAGATATATAAGTAGAGAAGAGAGACTTCCCTAGTTTCCTTAGCTAGAAAGTGATGGAGCTTAGGAAAGCCTTGAAGACTAGAAACCACAAACTTGAACATCAAGGCTAGAAAGGATACTGGGTGTCATCTGGTCTGGCTAAGATTAGGGATGTGACCTTCTGGGGACATACAGAGTCCACTGGCCTAGGCTCCAGGAAGATGAGAAATTGGCATTGTGTCACAAACAGGGGCTAGATGTCAAAGAGGCCCGGAATTCAAGTCCTGGATCTGCCATCTGTGAGCTGTGTGGCTTCAGATAAGTCACTTACCCTCTCTGGCCCTATTTCCTCATTTTTAGCAGAGCAGAATAGCACTGTAATCACTGCCCTGCAGGCTGGTTTTGAGGAACAGAAGAGTCAATGGGTGGGAAAGGGCTGACAGGTTAATTGTTAGTAGAAATAAGATCCAGAGAAGGGAGGGAAGCCCCCTAAGGCGGCACAGCAAATATCAGAAGATACTTACAGAGAAGGGCCTAGAACTGCCACCCTGAACCACCAGTGCCACTACCCAGCAGGACTGGCAGCCAGGCTGGGGCAGCACCTGGCAGCCCCAACTGATAGACATTCCTTTAGGCAGGCAGACTCGAGCCCCAGAGCCAAGTGTCCCTGTGGGGGGTCAATGGCTGGGCCAGCTCTGTCTGTTCTTCCACCAGCCACCCTAACAGCTCCAAGCTTAATATGCCTCACAGGGCTGCCGTCATGCCCAATTAGTCTGTCTTTCTCCACCCTCTCTCCAGGGCCTTGTTGTGGCCATCTGAGGTCCTGGATGTGATCATGGCTGCTTCCCTTGACACATGTTTGGCATTTGGGAAGAGACAGCTACCTCATCTTTCAGCCACCTATGGCCTTAGGGATCTAATCCCCCAGCCTAGCCTAGGAGGGATTAGCTCCTGCACCCAGAGATTTGGCTGCACCCTCCCCCTACACCCTATCTTGTCTCCAAGGCCTGGTACTAAAGCAAGATGAAGAAGAAAAGAAGGGGAAGATGCAGAGATGACAGAGGAGAACAGTGGGGAAAGGAGGGCAAGAAACTTAGTGCCACCAGTCATCCTCCAGGCTGACATTGATGTTAGCTGGTACCCTTGATGAGACACAAGCCCACCTCATCTACACTCTCCTATGAAGCTCTCAACAGCCTGGAAAGCCAGCAGGTTGCAGGATCATGTCTATGTCACAGACCCCAAGAGATAATGTGACATGGGGTCTGAGGTGAGGGCCTAGTCTGGGGTCACTCTGGCTCCGGAGTTGTAGTGGGATGCTTTTCATGGCAAGTATACAACCTAGGATCTTGGCCTCATCTCCAGCACTGTCAGCACAGAGCAAGCATGTCAAGGGAAGGAAAGCAGGGAGGGAGGAAGGAAGAAAGGAAGGAAATGCTGGAAGTTTTTCCAGGTAAAGGGAGCTTTCACAAACCCAAGCTCATGGGTGTGATTTGAATGGTTTTCTTTCATAAATTATATCATAATAAGTGAATTACCTTTGCATTTTGCTTTTTTCACTTACCATGTTTTGACATATATCCAAGTACAAGTGTATTTACAATTCAGTCATTTCTTCTGCTCAGCAATATTCCATTGTACGTTGATACCACATTTTGTCTGTCCTCCTGCTGGTGGACGTTTTGATGTTTTCAGTTCTTCACCTTAAGCAGTGTTGCCATGAACTTCCTTGTGGACGTGTGTTAATGTTTCTCTGGAAGCAGGATTTTCTGTTTTAACAAACACTGCCAAGTTGCCCTCCAAGGTGGTTGTGACACTTTGCACTCCTGTTAGTGATATATCTGAGTTCCCATTTCCTCAGCACCTCCCCATCAGTTGATTTATCACTCTTAAATTTTGCCAATCTGCCAGAGAAAACATCTCATCTTCATTAGCATTACCCAACTATCAGAGAGACTTAGCTTCATTATATGTTTAATGGTCATCTGAATTTCCTCTCCTGCAAAATACCTGTTCATATACTTTGCCCAGTTTTTTATGGGTCACTTATCTTCTTCCTGTTAATTTGTTAAAGAGGTTTATTATGTGGATATTAGTCCTTGTTATATTTGTTGCAATTATTTTCTCCCAGTGTGTTGCTTTTCTTTTAACTTTGTGTCTTTTTCATCCAGACATTTACATTTTTGGTGTAGTAAAATATCATTTTCCCCTTTATTTGCTTTGATTTACAACTTCTCCACCCAAGGTCATATAAATATGCTATATTTCCTTCTAATAATTTTGAAGTTTTGTTTTTCTTTTAAAAGTTTCAGTTTAGGTCTTTAATCCATCTGGAATTTTATCTTTGCATGTGGTAGGAAGTAGGGAATCTAATTTCATTTTTATATGGATAGCCTGTTGTCCCAGCAACATTAGTGGAAAACTCCATCCTTTTCCTGCTAACTTGACATACCACCTCTGTTTTATGTTTAAGTGCCCATGTATTTATGGATCTATTTCTGGGAGCTCTGTTCTTTCTCATTGATCTCCTTGTCTATCCCTTTGTCTATTTTAATTCTACACTAATTACTATTTCTCATTGTTTTTTCAACAGGGACTTATTAGCATTTGGGGTAGGACAAAGCTTTTTTGGGCTGGACTGTTCTACTCATTATAGGCTCTTGAGGATCTTTGATCCAATTCTTGGTACTCAGTGCCAGTAGAACTTCCCCCTTGCCCCGCAGTCATTGTTACAAACAAAAATGCCCCAATCATTTCCAAATATCCCCTAGGAGGGTAGTCCCACCCGCTGTTGAGAACCACCACAAATAGCTGTCTACTGTGGTATGATATCTGATAGGACAAGTCCTTCCCCTGCTTCTTGATTCTTCTTTTTCACGATCTCTTTCCACTCTACTTTGCTGCCAGGAATGGAATCCATAACATGACAGATACCCTGTCAGGCTCCTCTGGAGTTTGAGTTGGACACACTGGGTTAGAATTCCTGCTCTCTTACCTGTTAGCTGTGTGATTGTGGGAAAGTTGGTTAACCTCTCTGTGCCTCATTTGTTAAATGGAGATAATAGGTCCTCCACCTCACAGGGTCAAGAGAGATGTCAGTGGTTCAGAGCATGACAAGTCCTGGGCTTGGTGGGATTGCTGAAGAAGTGATAGCTGTTAACATTGTTCCTGTGATTATTACTCCTCCATGATTCTCGTAGTGGTCATTGTCCCATGCCCACGCATCAGGAGAGGTGCCCAGAACTGAAAGGAGTACCTTGGTAGACTCTGGCCAGGGAAAAGACCATTGTTATCTCCTCTGTCTGAGAAGCTGAGATGGCAGGATTTGCTGCTGGACTGGTTGTGAGGGTGACAAAGAGGAATCAAGGCTAAATCCAAGGTTTGGGTCAGGTCAGTTAGGAGGGTGGAGCTACCATCAACTGGGATGGGGAGACTGTGAGGAGAGCAGGTTTGCAGGGTCAGGAGCTCAAGTTTGGACATGTCAACAGAGATGCCTGTTAGACGTCCAAGAGGAGATGTTGAGTAGACAATTGGAAACATGAATCCAGAGTTCAGAGGAGGGATCCAGGCTAGAGGTGTAAATGTGGGAGTCATCAGACTTTTCTAGGTCTTTTTCTCAGCAGTTGCATAGATGTTGTTTTATTTTGTGTGATTTTCTCGTGAATGAAACCATACTCTAGTTGATCCATATTAAACTTTTTTTTTCTCATGAATCCTATGGCTTGGAGATTTCTTCTCAGGTCAGTACATAGAAATGGACTTCATTCTTTTTCATGGCTGCATAATATTCCACAGTGTGGCTTGGTGGAAGTTATATCCCCAGTCTCCTACTGTTAGACACTGGTTCTTTCTTGCCTTCTTCTCTCACTCACTGTAACCTCACAGAGGTCTCCTTGTGCAGGTAGGTGGAGGCCTCTGGGTGGCCTCAGGGCTGGGGAGCTGCTGATGGCAGCTCTGGGCTTATCCATTTTTAATATTTGTCCTCTACCCAAGGGTTTATTTTTGAAGTTTCTTTGGCAAGTTTGAAAGCAAATATTTATTGAGTCAGGCCTTGAACTAGGCCTGAGTTCACGGCTGTGGTCACACCTGAGGATGCCTTCCTTCAGCCTAGAGATCCCAGTGTTGTGTGGCTGATGAGATAAGAAAACTAATTGGTTAAGTAGACTGGTTTGGGAGTCAGAAGGTTCTAGTCCCAGCTCTGGCTCTTTCTCACCATGTGTCCTGGGGCAAGTTACTTCCCTTCTCCATGCCTCTGCTTTCCCATTTACAACGCAGACATAATAAGAATGCACACCTCTCCTTTATGCAAGTGGTGGGGATTACAGGAGATAATGCATGCCAAGTCATGGGCTTAGCTAAGGCCTGTCACAGCTAAGCACCCTCTCTATATGAACTCTGGTGTTTATCATTTGCAACTATGAATCTAAACTGTGATTTCCCAATTCATTCCTTTGTTCCTTTTCTTCTTCTCTCCTTTTTAAAAAATACTCTTGTGTAAGTAATAAATAAATAAACAAACAAATAAATAAATAAATAACAGATCAGAAGAAGAGTAAATAGGGACAGAACTGAGATCATTCCAGGTTATACTTTGCTAAAGGTAGACTATAAATTTGCCTCTGAGCTCCTTAATAGACACAGAAAAAGAGAAATACAAGAAGTAGCATGACTCATAGTGCCCTTGAAAGGGAAAGAAGGCAATTAATTGCTCAGGTGTGTGCAGAGTGACCAAGTCTAAAATGGCATCATACAATAAGTATAGTGATGGTAGGGGCTGCTATAGTTCTGGTCTCCAAAAGATCTGAGGTTGAGGGGTGGGACTCTGAAAGCCGGGATACCAAGGGGTGGGTGGTGTAGCCTGAGCTCTTAGCCTCCCAATTTGGTGGGGGAGACACCCAGGACCACACCGACCCTACTGCATGGCAGAGTGGGCTCCAGGCTGAAATGGCGGCTCAGAAGTGTACAAACTGGACCAAGGGGCTGTGAGTTTCAGAAGGGGAAGTTTTCATGGAGGAAGTGGCATTTACCCTGGGGCCTCAAAGGCCAGGTAAGACTTTGACCACTGGAGATGAAGGTGGAGCTCATGAGATCCCCTCCAGGTCCTGCCTGGGGAAAGAGCATCCGTTCATGGCATCTCACAGATAAAGGGAACTTAGAGAGCTGAGCTCTACTATTCCCCATGAAGGGAAAACCGAGACCCAGAGAAGGCGGGGATGAACCTGAAGTCACACAGAGGCAGGGACATAGCAGACCTCAAACCCAAGCCTCCTCCCTCCCTGTCCAAGGCTAGTTCTCCCCCACCCACCATGGCTCCTTCTCTGGGTTCTGACTTGCCTCCTGCAGGGTCATTAACCACCTACTGCCTGTCATGTGGTGTCCCCTTATATTTAACTCCCACGTTGTGACTTACAGAGCCCCAGAATAGCAGCCCCAGTGGGGGTGGGGGTGCATGCCTCCACAGCCCTCCCCTCTAGTCTAGCTGAATTTCTCATGGTCATGCTCCTTAAGACAGAGCAGAGTCCTGGATCCTGGGCCTCTGTGACATTGCAAGAGAACTGGCTTGTCCCTAAGTAAGACTCAGGTATGAGGGGTGAAATACCCATCTGGGGAGTCCTGGATACACACTGAGCCCCAACTTTGATTCCAGTCTAAATCTTGGCCCTAACCCCAGGCTGAGCCCTGACCTTGCTCCAAGACTGAACTCTGATCCCTTCTCCAGACTGAGCCTTGATCCTGGCCCCAGATTGAGTTCTGACCTTGGCCCAGATGGTTGGCAGTTGGGGATATGAATAGTTGGTGCCAACCCTTACCCCTATAACTGCTGGAAACTCAACTGAAGACCCCCACCCCAATAAAGACCAGTGGTTCCTGACTCGGATTGTGTCCTGAGGCTCCTGTCTCAAACACCTGCCCCCGACACCCTGGCCTTGGTCTCAGTAGCCTGGGCACCAGTAGGCATGGGTAATGGACAAGCTGTTCAGTCCCGCCCACTCCGACCATGAACTCTGCATCCGCAAACGGGCTGCCAACGCAGCTGAAACCCTTCCTCCCCCTCCTCCTAATTTGCCTCCTAGCTAATTCCCCATGCCATGTGATCTATGGTGAGGGCTGAGATATTTATAAAATCTCTGTCCTTCATGATAAAGCCAGCCCCAGGGACCAAGGCCAGAGCCACTCTATTCATCCTCTAAAGCCCCAAAAACTTCAAACCACAACCGCCGTGGAGGGCTCTCATCCCAGTCAACCTGAAGCCACAGCTCCTGCATTTTGGAGCTACCCCCTCTCTTGTGCCCTACCAGACTTAGAACATTGTTGCCAGCTGCTACCAACCCTGGCTGAGTGGAAAGGGCCAGGCACTGCAAGCAGTCAGCAACTCCTCTTCAGGCTGGGTGCACCTGCCTGTGAGTCACTACCCATCTCTAAGTGCCCGTCTCTTTGTCTTGGAAATGAAACAGTGACCCCTGAGTCCATGGGCTGGGGAGTGAGATTCAATGAGGGACAAAGTGCTCAGCACAGGCCTGGCAGAGAGGATCTGCTCAGTGTTAGAACTGTTCCTACCACAACCAGTGCCAGTTGAGCAAATGGGCAGGCCCTCCTATCCCTTTCCCACAGAATGTTACAGGGCCTTACATGTGCACCATTTGGGCTGTCTAGAAATCTTAGTTAAAATACAGATCACCCTGGGAGGGAAGCAGCTTAAGGCTGTCCTTCTGATGAGTGGCAAGGCCTGACTTCACATGGGAGGCCTCAGGGCCTGGGTGATAGGGCGTGGCTTGGGGACATGCCCCTCCACTGCCCCTGTCACAACACCACATTCACCACTATCTAGCGGTGAGACCTCAGAGGTCTTCTGGGCCATCTTTTCCCAGGGCAGAACCCCCTCCTCAAATGCTGCCAGCATTCCTGCTTGCATTCAAGTTCATTGTCTCTGGGGCAGCTCCTGGCACTGTTGGGATTTCTCTTAGACTGTGCCAAAATCTTTCTCCTGGTAATTTTTGCCCTCTTATCCAGATGCTTGTGCTCGGAACATTGTTTGTTGAGCCCAGCCCTGTGTGCTGGGCTCTGAAGAGCCGTGGGAAGAAAACCTGACGTGACTCCTTCACAATCCACTTTTAGAACCAGATAGACCTGTATCCTCATCCTTGTTACTTGCTGTGTGACCTTGGGCAGATCACTTAACCTGTGTCCTCATCTGTAAAATGGGTTGCCATGCAGATGATAGGAGGATGTGAGGCTCCAAGGACAGGGTCAGACATGTGGTTGGAAAGTGATAAATTGTTGGGTTGAAGGATGCAGGCAGAAGGCAGCGTGGCCCAGGCTGGAAGAGACACTTGCCCAGGGGAGGGAATATCAGCCCACGCTCGGTCAGGAGAGCAGCTCCGAGAAGGCAGGGCAAAGCCAGAATGTGATCAGCCAGGCAGACAAAGGGGAAGGCTGTCCTGGCAGTGGGCACTGCTGAATAGAGATCTGGAGGCTTGATGCCCTCAGGCTGTCGTGGTGACAGAAGCCTGGGTGTGTGGTGGCAGCTGAGGTTGGAGAAACCTGAGTCATGTCACAAAAGACCCTTGTTATTGGGCCACGGACTTTGGGCTGCAGCCTGTGGTCGCCATGGAGGCAGTGAGGGGTTAGGAGGCATGGTCAGGGGATGTGGATTGAAGGGGTTGGACTGCTGTGCCCTCCTGACCGGTGATGGTGGCCTGGTCCAGGGCTGAGGCAGTAGGGATGGAAAGAAACAGGCAGATTTGAGAACTGACTCAGAGGTGGAACCACCAGATCTGGCCAGCGGGCTAGAGGGGAGAGGGGCTATTGGAGCAAGAGAGGGGAAGCAGGGGCACCTCAGCCCAGCTCAGGTACTGGGGGCTGCCGATAGGATGGGGACATGGAAGGAGCAGTTCTGCCAGAGGAGATCTGGAATTCAGTTCAAATGGGTAGAGTCTCAGATGCCTGGTTGACATGTAGGAGGAGGGGGTCAGGAGGTGAGGGATCCTCAGGGTTACTGGTCGTTCATTCATTCATTCATTCATTCACTCATTCATTTATGCGTTCATCCACTCAGCTTACACTTATTAAGCACCGCCTACGTTCCAGGCACTGTATCAGGATATTGCAATGGACAGGACCCAGCCCCAGCTCTCCTAGGGTTTCTCTAATTGGAGGAAACAGACGATAAACAAAATAAATGAACAAATGCTCTGAGGAGAATAAACTGGGTGGCATGGGAGTTGGGGAGGGAGGCAAGGAGGCCTCTCTGAGGATATGACATTTGGGCCTGAAGGAGGGGAGGAAGCAAC
Source organism: Camelus ferus (assembly GCF_009834535.1). Classification (NCBI taxonomy): domain Eukaryota; kingdom Metazoa; phylum Chordata; class Mammalia; order Artiodactyla; family Camelidae; genus Camelus; species Camelus ferus. Next base: position 38,898,794 of record NC_045714.1, read on the forward strand.
TGTGTGAGGATGGGGGCAGAGCACTCCTAGTGGAGGGAACAGAGAGTGCAGAGGGCTGGGGATGAGCAGGGATGGACTGAAAGGAGTTGTGTGGCCTCTGTGAAGAGTTTAGTTTTGGTCAAGAACTCAGGGGCATGGGTCTGGTGGAACTGGGGACCTGGGAGTCATCAGGGCAGAACGGGTGGTTAAAATCTCAGGGAGACCAGGTGTACCAGAGAGAGGGGGGGTGAATGGGAAACCCTGGCCTGGCCAAGAGCCTGAAGAGGCCTAGAGGTGCCCCCTGGGTCCTGGGGTCAGGGACCTGAGTTAGACCTCTGACCCCTGGCCTGGGCTGGACCCCTTCGCTGAGCTGCCTCATCTGTTGAATGGTAATGCTGATCCCTGTCCCCAGACAAAGGGCTGTTGAGCTCTGAAAGGCTGTGCGTTTGGAAGGCACCGCGGTGACCTGGAACTCCAACCCCTTTGGCTGAGCAGAGAAGGGCAGGGCTGGCCTGGACTTCTAGACTTGTTCTCTCCCCACCCCCACCCCCACACCGAGGTCTCCAGAGGTGGAGTCCCCGGAGAGCACTGGCGAGAGAGCCCAGCTTGGTGTGACTGGTGAGGCAAATCTGGGTGGGCTGGCTGCTGTGAGCACTGCTCGGGCTAGAGCTTGCCCCAGCCCCAGCCTCAGACGAGACCCCAGTCCCTTTAAAGGAGCTGGTGAGCAAAGTGAGAGACCAAGGTGGAAGCCAGCACAGGAGAGAGAAGGGAGCAGGAAGGAGGCTCCATTTATCCAGTAGCTACCATGTGCCTGCACCCTTTGTGGCACTTTAAACATGCTGTATTGAAATTAGGCACTGGTTGGAGTCTTCATTATTCAGAGAGGAACCAAGGCTCAGAGAGAGACGTGACTTGCCCAGAGTTACACTGTGAATGAGTGCATTCCAGCCCTAGCCTGTCTCTCTGCCAGGCCCGAGGCAGCTGCAAGGGGGCTCAGGGACTTGGTCCTGGGCTGTGCTGCACATACGGGAAGGCTGGCTCCTGAGGCACACCTCTTCACCCATGCCACACTGTTTCGCTAAACCTGAGAATCTTTTTCCAGCCTCAGGAACTTTGCACACACTGTCCCCTGCCGGAAACACACAACACAGATCACACACACAACACACATCTCACACACACACACACACACACACACACACACACACACACCCTTATCCTGTCAATTCCTACTCATCCCTCAGACCTGAGATCAAAACTCACTTTCTCCAGAGAGCTTTGTCTCACTTTCTCTCCTTAAATGCTCTCCTTGGCCCAGCTCTGGAGATGCTCTCCTCCTGAGCTCTGGTCACTGCTGTCACTTTCATCCATCTGTGTGGTGGTTCATGATCTGTCTCCCCTGAGACTCGTTGTCCTAAGGGCAGGGACCACGTTTCTCATGGTTTCCACAGTGCCTAATGCAGAATAGGGCCAATGTAATTCTGACTGGGGGAGCTGCCCTGGACCTCTGCCCTGGGGCTCTGAGGCTGCAGGGGGCACAGAGGAGCCCTGCCCTGAGGATCCTCCGGAGGCATACTCCACAGTCCCCACTTCCTCTGGGGTTTGACATCAATTATTAAGTGGCTCCTGAGATGAGCTGGGATTGCGTGGGCTCTGGGATGCGTGAGTGTGCACGTGGCCCTGGGTACACACGTGTGCACACGGGCCTCCGTGAGTCATTCCAGCGGTGCTTCCAAATGCTGTCTCCATGGAGAGGCCGCCCCCACTGCCCCGACCCCGGATGGCTTGCCTCGGCCACCCCTGCCAGCTCCCCTCCTGGCTTCTCCATGACCCAGATTCGACCTGCCTCACCTCCCACATCCCCAGGGCTCTGACTTCTGAAAGCTCGGGGATTGGGGGCCTCTCCCCAGACACACCTCTCATTCAGGACCAGCTCCAGGCTCCAGCCATGCTTGTCGAGGCCACGTGGAAAGAGTGGGTGCTGGCGTGCCACTGCCTGGGTTGGAACCCGGTTCCTGTACCCTGGTGTGCAGCTGGGGGATAATGACGGCTCATTTGGGGCATCCAGTCTTTGCTGTGGCCCCTGCGACCCCATGTGATCTGCCCTCCTCTGTACACTCCGCCTCGCTCCTTCTTCTCCAGCCTCGCTGGTCACCTTGCAGTGAGCCCCTCACCCAACACACAGTCAGACACACGCTGACACACACTCCACACACACACACACACTCTGACACTCACTCCCTTATACACTTACGCTCTGACACGCTCCCACATACTCAGGGTCTCATTTGCTCACACATTTACAACACCAACTGCATGCCTACTAGGCACCTGCCTTTCCTCTATTGGAATATTCTTTCCCCAAGTACCCACAGGTCTCACCCCTTCACTGCTGCCCAAACACTGCTTTTCTAGGAAGCTTGTCCTGACCACCCATCATACCCATTTTTCTTCACCTGCTCTAATTTGCTTCCAAGAAAATAGCATTACCTGGCATTACATTGTGTGCATTTCTCTGTTGTTTGTCCCTCCCCCCAGAATGTAGGCTCTATGAGGACAGGAACTTGCTCCGTGCTGCTGTGCCCCAGAGCCTTGATTGCCTGGCGCGTAGTAGGTGCTCAGCAAATATCTGTCAAAGGATCCTCTGAATGAACCTACAGCCCTTAGGCCAGAGCCCAGCCTCGGGACTGTAGCTCACAGTTGCCTTGGTTCTCCCCTCTGACAGATGTTAGTCTGCTGTGTGCTGGGCACTTCCACGCACCTCACAGTCGGTCCCATGAGGGAAGCACAGATATTATTTCCACTTTCTAGAAGAAGGTATGAGGCTTCATGAGTTTCCAGGGCTCCCTGAGGCCGGCCAGGCTGATGGAGGAGACCAGGCCTGCCCAGCTAAGGAAGTAGGCATCTCCATGCCAAGGAGAAAGGCTGGGCCTCAGAAACTGGAGCCCCAAGCTCCAATCCCAGATTGACCTCCTCTGCCAGGTGACCTTGGGCCAGCACCTGCCCCTCAGTACCCAGGAGTGCAGTGAGTACGGTCACTCAGCCAGCTCGGGACCTCTTTCACATCTAAGAGAATGACCAGAAAGTGTGGGACCAGGGGCTTCCGAGCCCTAACCCTCCCCCAGCACATACACACACACACGCTTATACACTCACTCACTCACTCTCACACACACACACCACAAGACCCCGTGAGGGATAGAGATGAGGAGGTTTGACCTCCTTTTGAGGTAGTTAGCCACCACACTGCTGTTTCCTAGGATGATGGGGCTGTTGGGGAATGACCTGTGGCCTGCAGTCACTGGGCATGGGTTACCAGAGACCAGATAGAGCTGAAAAGCACTGGCTGGACAAGATGAGAGTTTTACACTCATGAGGACCAGGTTCCATTGCTGACTACTTCACAACTCTGTGACCTTGAGCAAGTCACTTCTGCTCAAATAGCCTTGGTTTCCTTATCTATAAAATGGGCCTGCCCTCCTGCCCTGCCTGCCTCACAGTGCTGTGTAAGGATCAGATAAGAATATGCTTGTTTTGCAGTCTCTGAAGTGCTCTGCACACATGTGTCAGTGACAGACCGACTCCGGGAGAGCTTGGAATATCAGGCCAAGGGAGTGGGGCTGTCTTCTGTTAGTGGTGGAAAGCCGTGGTGGGATTTGAGCTGAGAAGGGACAGGGAATCCTGACCCTGGAGCTGTAAGGAACTTTGCAGATACTTCACTCAATTCTGTCAAATTCAGTAAATATTTATAAGAGTTGAATGTGTTTCTATGCTGAGCCAAGTTTCTGCTCATGAGCCAATTCCAGTAGGTTATATAGAGTGCCAAACTGAGGATTCAGTGAGGAAGTGAGCCTTCGATTAGCCATGTCTGCCATGGGTGCAGAAAACAGCAGTGGTGGCAAGATCTATATATGTCATTCAGGCTCTAGCCCCGAGGCTCTCAAGGCTACAGCACTGCCCCCCAGGGACTACTTTTTGTTATCACAGTAATTGGGCAGGCACTGCTAGCATTTAGAGAGCAGAGAACTGGAAATGCTCTGGCCAGCCCCTCACAATAAAGAATTGTGTCACCTGCATCCCACGTGACTTTCAAATGCCCTACCAGCCATTCTAGCAGGCAAAAAAAAAAAAAAAAAAAATCTATTTCTAATTCCCTGACTCTGTCCCCTCACTATAGTTCATATACATGCATGAAGTATTTTCTGCACAGTTAGAACATACCCTGAATTTTCCAGGAAGGAACTACCATGTATACAAAAGAAATGATATGCTTTGCTGTTTGTTCAGAACTTTACCAAGAGTTGGTCGCCATTTTAGAAAAATCACACCCTTTCTCACCTGTGGTCCTTGTGGTATGTGAGTAACTGATTTAACAGCACATCTCTCTGTCTGCATTCAGAGTTGTCACTGATTATGTATGTGGAGGCGCCAGCGTCTGATTCCTTCATTATGCCTTCTAGTGGAGTTGCGGCCCAGCATTTATGCTTTATAATGTACTCTATTATAAATTATTCTTCTTTCCCTTCTCCATTATATTTCAGTTAGGGCATTCATTGTATTTTTTTAAAGTTATGTGTGTAGATAGGTAATATTATCTATGAATTTCACTTTAGGATAGTAACGAGGGATATGACCAAATATTTGCTAGAAGAATGGGAATTGGGGTCTGATGGTTTTGGGTAGGGTGGAGCCCAACCCCTTTGTTTTGTGGGGAAACTGAGGTCCAGGGAGGGAAGAGGCTAGTCTTTGTTCATATGTGGGACTCAGAACTTGAAGCTTATGCTTTAAGGAAGATTTGTCTCACTTTAGAGTGAGGGGAACATGGAGGTGAGAGGTCAGTGAAGTGCCTGAGGCAGAAAAATGGAAATGAGAGGAGGGATTGGTGGTGGCAATGGGGATGAAGAAGACAGTGCAGAGTTGAGAGATGATTTAGGGGCCAGGCAGGTGTGTGTCACAGGGCACCAGGCTGGGGTGCGGAGGGGACATGTACCTTTAGTTTTATCTTGAGGAATTCCTCCCTTCGCTGGAAGAGCTGGTCATCTCCGGCTGGGAACCTCGGAGGAAATGAGGCCACCCCACAGAGAGGTGAAACAGATGTCCTCCTGCTACCCGCCCCCACAGCAACCAGAGACCCAAACTGGGCCCAGCCAATCAGGCAGCCTGAGGCCAAACCAGCTCCCGCCCAATCCTGGGTGGCAGAGGCTTCTGTTCCCTGGGAAAATGATGTGTCTGTTCCGAGAAACCAAATATCCTACAATGAATCCAATTAGATTTCATAGACACATGAAAACGCAATCCATCTCAAATGTCCTCTGCAAACCTCCAGCCACAGATAAATATTTTATTCCATTCCAAGCAGTCCCAGGCAGAATATCAAGTAGCATCTAACCTCCTCCCTGATGGGTTCAGACAGACCTGGCCAAGGAGGGGCTTCTGAGCAGAGAGACAGAGCCCTAAGTCTGTGCTGTGTGCTGCTGCTTTGGCCCTCAAGTGACCTTGGGCAGGTCATTTTTCCTTCCTGGGAATTGTATGGCCTCACTTGCAAAATAGGTTGGCAACAGCTCCTGTCCTGCTTGTCTCCTCCCCACATGGTGCTAAGCAAGGTTCTGGGCACGCTGGAAGCTCATGTTCATCATTAGACAAGTAGTCACGGAGTAGCTGCTGTGGCCAGCATCATGGTTGGTGTAGGGGACATAGCCGTGAACAAGACAGGCCAATCCCCACCCTTGCAGAGCTGATGCTCTGGGAGGAAGGGGCAGAAATCAACATGTAAACAAAGACCGCTTTTGACAGAGATTAGTTTTGCAACGAACACAGGCTGCTATATTAGAGAAAAACAGGGAGCACCTACTATAGCCCGAAGGATCAGGGCAGGTCTCCTGGAGGCCAAGATCTGAACTGGGGAAAGTATTCCCAACAGAGGGCTCAACAAGTGCAAAGGCCCTGGGGTGGGAAATTCCTTGGTGAGTTTGGGGATCAGGAAAACCAGTGTGGCTGGAGCTGAGTGAGCAGTGGGGAGAGGGACATGAGAGGAAGCTGGAGACAGCAGCAGGGCCGAGTAGATGTCGGGGTTACACTGCATCTCTGTTCAACAGAGGAACTGTGAGACCAGTCACAACCGCAAATGAGCAGGGCCAGGAAGACGCACATCACCCCAGTGGGAAGAGCACTGAGTCAGTGCGTTTTGGGTCCAGGTTCCCTGCTGGAGTTCTACTGATGAGAGCAGGCTGGCAGAAAGGAACTCCCCTTGACATAGGATATCTCTCAACCTGGGCAGTTGTTTGGGGTTCAGATCTCAGCTCCACCACTTACCAGTTACTTCACTTTCTCTGGGCTTAGTTTCCTCCTCTGAAATGAGGCATGATCTCAACTCCCTTGCAGGACTGTTACATGGGCTAATGTATGTCAATTGTCTGGTGGATCGTATGTGCCCAGTGAATGAAATAATTGGTGTTATGTTGTCCTTATCATTATATTAACTCATTTACTCCTCCTTGTGACTCCTGGTTACCCCAGAGTCCCTGAGGGGCACCAAGGTAGGCTGCAGGATGTTCTCCCGGAGGGTGCCATCTCTAGGCACCAGGACACATCTTATGTGGCAAAGTGGGAGTCATAGGGGCAGGTAGGCTACAACTGATGCTCCCCAAAAACTCACTCATAGATCAGATCCTTTATCATCCATCTACTCTTCCAGTGAGCTTTTTCTGAAAGCTTTTCCAGAGAGATAGTGTGTGAGGGGGTGGAGTGGAGTGAGGGGAGCTGAGGGAATCGGCAGGCATAGATGGTACTTGGTGTGTGATGTGGGTCTCCCCACAAGACAGCTCTGCTGATGAGCACTGGCCTAGATCATAGGAGGTGTTTACAAATGTTTGTTGAATGAATGAGATACAAACATGAGTATGCTGCCATCTCAGCTAGTGGAGAGCCCCCAGTCCAGTGGGGATCCTGACAGCTCATTCCAGCGCATGCAAGGCTTAACATGTGGTCCTAAATGGTTGTGCACTTCTTCCTGCATTGTTTCAGTCATCCATTCATTCATTTACCAGGATTTTATTAAGCACCTTCTATATACCAGGCTCTGTGAGGTATATCAGACTCAGGAGCATCTTTGCCCTCAAAGGGTACCCTCACAGGGTGTAGGAGAGAGGAGTCCAGATTTGCTGGAGGGCTTACTAAAGTACCGTGTGCCCCCTTAAGGGTCAGAGAAATACTCCCAGAGAAGATGGCACTCAGGCTGGACCATTGGGATGAGCAGAAGTTTCCTGGGCAATCAGGGAGAGGCTGAGGAAACAGCAGGTGCAAAGTCATGGGCATCTGAAACTACCATGTTTGGGGAGCCCCAAAGGGCCCTTTGTGTGTGTGTGGCTTCTAGGTGGGAGGCAGGGATTCGGATATGGACAGCCTAGGAATCAGGCCAAGAGGCTTGGTTTTATCTCGGTTGGTGTTTTCCTACAGATCCAGAGAGACAAAGATTGCAGGGAGGTCTTTTGAGAGAGTGATCTCGGGAAAGCTTCCCTGGGGAGTGGAGGAGGGAAGGAAGGGAAACCTGCTACAGGTTTCATCCTTCCATTGTCTTTTGGGGAAAAGGGACCAGCAAACTCCTGTGCCAAGAAACTCAGCACCTGTGTGCTGCTTGCACAGCCCAGGCTCACCTTCCCACAGGCATCCAGTGCTGAGGCTCTGTCCAGTTACCCTGGGTTGGGTCATGCCTGCTCAGAAGTCTTCAGATGACTGCTGAGAGCCTGCAGTTTATCATTTTTTAATAAAATTTTTGGAATAGATAATACATTTGCATGGATCAAAATTCTAAAGACTAAATGCAGTGTGATATCCTGGATTGGATCCTGAAACAGAGAAAGGACTTTAATGGAATTGGGGGACTCCAGATAAAGTCTAGAATTTCGTTACTAGTAATGTACCTATGTTAATTTCTTAGTTTTGACAAATGTACTATTGTTATGTAAAACGTTAACATTAGGGAAAACTGGGTGGAAGTTATACAGGAACTCTCTGTACTCTCTCTGCAACCTGGAATAATCTAAAATTATTTCCAAAATAAAAGGCTTATTTTTTTTAATTCTAAAGAAACATAGTAGAAAGGTCCCCCTTGTACCCTTTCTTCCATCCACGCTGTTCCTAGAGTTTTGGGTACCCTTCCACAGATAAGCAGAGATGAATAATATTTTTTTGCCCCCTTTGCAGATGATTGATATCCTTCTGTAGCAGACACTGTGGGGGCCCTGCCCCTGCTCTCTAACCTCACCGTCTGGTTCACGTCGACTGCTTTCCTCCTGGAAATACCTGCAACTCTCCAGCTGAGGGATTTCTTTTAGCTTCCACAGGAAGGATGGAAATGCTGGAAGTGAGTGTCCCCAGGCAGCCCTCAGCTTGTGGAGAAGGAGGTGGAGAATAAACACCCCTGCTCCCTCCGCCCTCGGGGTCGGGGGGAGACTCTGAGACGTGTGTTCTCCCTGCCACACAGAGTTCCCCTGTGGGCCTGAACTCAGTTGCCCGCAGCTCAGGAATGCATCCTTTATTGCCTTTCCTCGCTTCCCACTCCCTCACTGTCCTTCCTGGAATCACCTCCCAAATAGACTGAGATCCTTGGCTAAGGGTCTGCTTCTGCGAGAATCCAAACTAAGACAGCTCCTTGCTGTTTTCACTTAACAATGTTTTTTGGAAAGCTTTCCATGTAGTGCCTAGAGCTGCCACATTCTTTTTCACAGCTATGTAGTATTCCACAGTGTGCTGGATCATAATTTGCTTATCCAGTCTCCTAACAGGCATTTGGATTGTTTTCGGGCTTTTGCTAGTATAAACAACTTTTCAAGAATAACCCTGTGCACCCCAATTTCCCATGCATAAGGCAGGGCTGCTGGATAATTCCTGGAAGTGGAATTGCTGGTAGCAGTGACCTTTTGGGCACTGCTCTATTTGGATGGCAGATGGCCTACAATCTAAATCTGGAGTCTCTGGGGTTCACCACGGCCCTCCATGATCTGACCCCAGGCATCTGCCTCCCCCTCCCCCTCAAAACCCACCTCCAACACACGGACAACTTGGTGTTTCCAACAACTGCCTGCATCTCTCACCTCTGATCATGATTTGCCTACAACTTTCCCTTCTATGAAATGCTCTTTCCTGCAGTTTCTTTTTTTCCCCACATTTTCCTCTTTATTTTTTTAAATTGAAGTATAGTCACTTTACAGTGTTATGTCAGTTTCTGGTGTACAGCGTAAGGTTTCAGTCATACATGTACATACATATATTTCTTTTCATATTCTTTTTTGTTATAGATTACTATAAGATATTGAATATAGTTCCCTGTGCTATACAGTATAAACTTGTTTTATATATGGTATCTGCAAATCTTGAACTCTCAGTTTATCCCTTCACACACCTTTTCCCCCAGGTAACCATAAGCTCATTTTCTATGTCTGTTAGTCTGTCTCTGTTTTTTGAATAAGTTCATTTGTGTCATTTTTTAGATTCCACATAAAAGTGATATCATATGGTATTTTTCTTTCTCTTTCTGGCTTACTTCACTTAGTATGACCATATCCATGTCCACCCATGTTGCTGTAAGTTGCATTATTTTATTCTTTTTATGGCTGAGTAGTATTCCATTGTATAAATATACCACAACTTCTTTATCAAGTCATCTGTCAATGGACATTTAGGTTGTTTCCATGTCTTGGCTATTTTAAATAGTGCTGCTATGAACATTGGGGTGCAGGTATCTTTTCAAATTAGAGTTCCCTCCAGGTATATGCCCAGGAGTGGGATTGCTGGATCATATGATAAGTCTATTGTTGGTTTTTTGAGGCATCTCCATAGTGTTTTCCATAGTGACTGCACCAAACTACATTCCCACCAACAGTGTAGGAGGATTCCCTTTTCTCCACACCCTCTCCAGCATTTATCATTTGTGGACTTTTTAATGATGGCCATTCTGACTGGTGTGAGGTGATACCTCATTGTAGTTTTGATTTGCATTTCTCTAATAGTAGGTGACATTGAACATTTTTTCATATGCCTAATGGCCATTTGTATGTCTTCATTGGAGAAATGACTGTTTAGGTCTTACCCATTTTCAGATTGTTTGGTTTTTTGTTATTAAGTTGTGTGAGCTCTTTGTATATTCTAGAAATTAAGCCCTTGTCAATCATATCATTTGCAGATATTTTCTCCCATTCTGTAGGTTGTCTTTTTGTTTTGTTTATAGTTTTCTTTGCTGTGCAAAAGCTTGTACGTTTAATTAAGTCCCATTTGTTTATTTTTGCTTTTGTGTTTATTGCCTGGGTAGACTGCCAGGAGAACATTGTCTACACTTTCGTCTGTTGAAATCTATCTTGTCCTCAGAGATCTGGCTGAAATTCCACCTCTTCCAGAGAGCCTTCCAGTGCCCCAGCGAGTGAGCCCTTTCACTGGGCTGCACACTCTGGCTTTGACGACTTCCTGGAATTTATTTTTATGTGCTCTCTAATTGCCATGTGCATTTCTGCCTCCTGCACTTGGCCACATGCTCTTGAAGGACTGGAACTGTCTGAGTCACAGAGCAGGCTCCATAAATGTTGGAGGAATTAAATTAAATGTGCTGGCAGTTGCTGCATTCTGACCATTTTGTTCTGCTGTTTGCCAACGTGACCTTGCAGGATGGTCCCTCAGCGGGGTCCAAAATGAAACAGGCTGAGACAGGTGGCCTCTGGGGCCTACCTGCCTCACAGTCAGACCTGTGAGGCTGCAGAGCAGGAAAGTGTGTCCCCTGGATGACCTTCCCCTAATAGTCTTCTCCCAGGGGTGTCATGGTGAGCAGGCAGTGAGCAGGTTGTGCCCCCTGTTCCAGGCTTGGGGCTCGGTGAACTGGTGGCAGACAGGACATTGTTACCTGAAAGCTGAGAGGTAGCTTAGGGAGATGACTGGAAGCCCAGCCCTGGATCCAAACTGCCTGGGCTCAAATCCCAGCTCCATCACATCCTACCTATGTGACTTTGGACAAGTCACTTCTTTCTGTGCCCTCTGTAAAGTGAGACTAGCCATCCCACTGGTGGCGAATGATGTGCTTCATAGGGCTTATCTGAAGATTCAATGAGACAATTCATATAAAATGCTTACGTGTATGTAGCAAGCACTTGATAAATAAGCTTCGGAATGGTCTTGAAAGGCTTTGGGATGAGGTCCTCGTAACAAGCACCTACCAGAAACTTTACTGGGTACTCTGCAGGCGTGCTCTTGCTAAAGCTCACAAATACCCTCTGAGTGAAGTATCTTAATTTTTTTCTTTTTAACATTTTTTATTGAGTAATAGTCATTTTACAATGTTGTGTCAAATTCCAGTGTAGAACACAATTTTTTCAGTTATACATGAACATACATATGTTCATTGTCATTTTTTTTGCTGTGAGCTACCACAAGATCTTGTATATATTTCCCTGTGCTATACAGTATAATCTTGTTTATCTATTCTACATTTTGAAATCCCAGTCTGCTCTTTCCCACCCCCTACCCCCTTGGCAACAATAAATTTGTATTCTATGTCTATGAGTCTGTTTCTGTTTTGTATTTATGGGTTTTTTTTTGTTGTTGTTTTAGATTCCATATACGAGTGATCTCATATGGTATTTTTCCTTCTCTTTCTGGCTTACTTCACTTAGAATGACATTCTCCAGGAACATCCATGTTGCTACAAATGGCGTTATGCTGTTGGGTTTTATGGCTGAATAGTATTCCATCATATAAATATACCACATCTTCTTTATCCAGTCTGAAGTATCTTAATTGTTTAAGTTGTGGTAGGATAACATAAAATTTACCATTTTAACCATTTAAAAGTGTGAAATTTAGTGGCATTAAGTACAGCCACCATGTTGTACAGTCATCACCAATAGCTGTTTCTAAAATTCATCACCTCTAAGAAAAATCTTGTACCCATGTAACAGTCACTCCTCACTCCCCTCTCCTCCCAGCCCCTGGCAACCACTAATCTACTCTCTGTCTCTGTTAATTTACCTTTTCTGGCTATTTTGTATAAGTGGAGCCATATAATATGTGGGCTTTTGTTTCTGGCTCCTTTCACCTAGTGTAATGTTTTCAAGGTTCATCCGTGCTGGAGCACATATCAGCACTTCATTCCTTTTATGGCTGGATAATATTCCATTGCATAGCAAGTGAAGTATCTTATCCATACTTCCCAGATGAAGAAATTGAGGCTTAAAGAGGCCAGCTGACCTGCATGAAATCATACTGCTGGGATGAGGTGGAGCCAGGTTCAAACCCAAGTCAGTGGGATTCAGCACCTGTTCTCCTCCTCCCACAGCACCTCCTGGTGGACAGACACTTCTATTCAGTTAGTCCCATTTGGCCCTTCACAAAGGGTATATCATCTTCATTTTCCAAGTTAGAAAATGGGGTTGGGGCAGGGAAGGTGACTTTCCCGAGGCCATAGTGAATCAGCCAGAACTGAGGGTCCCAGCCCCATGAGCACAACAAAAAATACTGCTTTGACACGGCAGCCAAGGGGGTTATTGAAGTCCCTCCAGATCCTGCTGGAATGGGAAGGGGAGAAGATGAGCCCCGCCTTTGCCCCCTTGTTAGCCAAATTGTCGTCCCAGTGTGACCCGGGAGCTGTCCGTGGTGCTGATGGGTGCCACTCTTTAGCTGTCGCCAGCAGTCCCCTCCATCCATCCCAGAGTGATTTTTGGCTTTTTTTCATCTGCCAAAAAAAAAGAAAGAAAGAAAGAAACATTTCTATTGACCAGCATCTCCACCAAGTGTGGGCTGACTGCTGAGTGTCCAGCCTGAGCAGTGGGGTGCTGGGGCACAGCAAACACGGGCAGGAGACCCGAACCCCTCTCAGCCTCTGCCATGTGACCTTAGGCAAGTCCCAGCCCCTGTCAGCAAAGTGTATCTTGAGGAGGTTGGACAAGATATGACAGATTAAGTGCTGAACATTCCACAATTAGTAGGCTTTAGAAAGGCTTCTATGGGGATGAGGCTGAGAGGGCAAGATCCCATCCCTACCCTGCTCCAGCCCCGTGTAAGCATCATGGGCAACAACCACCTTCAGTGGCCAAGTTCTAGGCAGCGCTGTCCCAGCTTCCTGTGCTGATGGAAATGGTCTCTATCTGCAGTGTGAATATAGTAGCCAGTAGTCAAATGTGGCCATTGGGCAGTGGAAATGTAGCTAGTGAGACTGAAAAATTGAATTTTCATTTTTATTTAATTCTATTTAAGTTTAATTAAATGTCTAGAGCTGGCCTAGACAGTTGGGCTCTGAAAACATGAGGAAGGGTGAGGGCCACTCAGAAAGTGCCCACAGCCCAGAACAGACCCAGCTCTTTTTGGTTTGTGATTTCCAGAGTGCCCCAGAGGCCTAGGAGTCCAGAGGCCTGTGTTCAGGTCACAGCTGCCACCAACATGCTTTGTGATCCAGGCCAAATCCCATTCCCTCTCCTAGCTTCTGAGTAGCTAAATAGGGATGGTGTCCAGCCCTGTCTGCCTGTGGGTGGGTCTTGCTGATAAGGATAGCAGCAGTGAATACTTGTAGGACACTCAGCATGCCAGGTGCTGTGTCAAGCCATCTGACTGTATTAACCCTTTGAGGACACTGGACTCAGGGAGCGTCAGTAACCAGTTCAAGCACCGGGATTCAAACTTGAGAAGGCTGCTTCCAGAGCCCACATTATCAGCCTCCATATTGCACTGCCTGCCGGCGGGGGGCTATACTCAGTCCTCCCGAGGGCCACTGCAGGTAGTGACTGGAGCAGGGAAATGAAGCCTGCAGTATCAGGTGATAGCTTCTCTGTGAGGCCTGGAAGTGGAGGGGAGGGGGCAGTCATGATCATCACCCTTTTATCTCCCCAACTCAGGATTTTCCTAGATGAGGGTGGGGTAACCCTGATTCCCCTAGGACTGAAGGGGTCCTAGCTTTGGAACTTGGGGCAGAAGCTCAGATTAGACTTCATTTACTCCATCTCAGCCACAGACACCCCTTCCTTTGCCTGCAGCCCCATGTTTCTCCTTGAATATGATTCATCATTTAAACTATGACACTTACGAGAATGAAATAGGGACCAACCATCAGGGATTCAGGACAACAGCAAGAATCCGAGTAAATCAGGATGTATGTCATCCTCTTCATGCATAAATATTTTTGAGCCAGCTCTGTGGGATTCTGCTTCTGATACAGAGGAACACTCAGGACTGTCTGTGATTCCTTAGGGTGGTGGCTCCCATTACTGGGGAACCCAATGAAGGCCTCACCCTTGCCTGCAAGGAGATGTCTCTTCTGAGCTTCAAGGATATTAAATAGGGAAAGAAGCTAGGGACTGAGCATTTTTCAGGAAGGTTCTGGGCAGCAGAAACACCAGACCAGCCATCTGGGACCCAGACATGGAGAAGAAGCAAGAAAGGGGAATGGGTCAGCCCAACAATCAACCCCCTTCTCTCCCACTGGGCAGCTCCAGCTCTCTCCGGCTGCTCTCCTTCTGAGGCTCTATCCCACTACCTTATTCATTTAGCAACTGCTTATTGTACACATACTATATGATGACTCTGTTCTTAGCACTGGGGATACGGTTGCAAATGAAACAGGCGTGGTCCCCCCAACCACTCTCAGAGCTCACAGAGAATGGAGAGACAGATATTATTCAAGTACACAAAGAACCAAGCAGGATAACTAGAAGCCCTGATAAGTGCTTTGAAGGAAATCAAGAAGAGTCCAGAGAGAGAGGGAGGAGGATGGGATGGAGGAACTGACTTAGAGACAGGGATCAGGGGAGGCCTTTGAAAGGTGATGTTTGAGCAAAAATTCAAATCAGCAGAAGTAGCTGCATATGTGAAGAACTAAGAGGATGTTCGGGCAGAGGGAACAGCATGGGTAAAGGCCCTGTGGCAGGAAAGAGCTGGGGGTGCTGGAGACATGACAAATGTGTAGGCCAGTGTGGCTGAGTCAGGATGAGGAGGATCGAGTTTTGCCTGAGGGCAAGGGGAGACCTTGAAGGGGTTTAAGGAACTGAGTGAAGCTATCTTATTCTATTTGGGTTTTTTAAAGGATGACTCTGTGATTCTGCCCATGTAGTCTCTTTGTTTTGAGGGTCTAGGTCTGTTTCCTTCTACCTTTTCTGTGTCTACCACACAAAGATGAGAGCTGAGTAGGGAATGTGCCTGTGACCTCCAAAGCCCCTGCTGAGGACAGGCAAGTTCAAATGGGGTGTGGTCTCAGAGAGGCAAGGTAAGCAGCCCTGTCCCGACAGAGCCTCTCAGCCCCAAACCTGTACCCCTTCCTTCAGAGGAGCTGCAGCACCCACATCCCAGGCCCTGTGTTCAGAGTTCACCAACAGGATGGGCAGCACAGGAATTAGGCTTTGAGCAGAGGGGGCCCAAGGTGGGGACGGTGTTGGCCACATGTCCCGAGCGGCCTGATCCAGGAGCCGTTGCCTGCTATCTTGTTGACAAACAACCAGTTGATTGAATGTCATGCTTTTCAAACAGTTGCTATAGACACAGACTTAGGCTGGAAATAATTTGGACCTTGAATCCATCAGGATAATGGAGCTGTCATAGATGAGAAGGATCCTGGAACCTCAGCCTGGTGGGCAAGGCCGTGGAGCTTGGGCTCAGGAGTCAGGCTGATTCACGCCAGGCTCCGATCCCTATCAGCTGTGGGGCCCAGAGCACGTGACTCTAGCCATCTGAGCTCTTCTCTAACTCGGCTGTTCTCTAAAACTTGGCAGTGGCTTAAAACAACAACCATATATTATCTCACACACTTTCTGAGAGTCAGGAACCCAGTAATAGCCTCAGTGGGCCGTTCTGACCCAAAGTCTCTCATGAGAGTGCAGTCAAGTTGTCAGCCAGGACTGCAGCCATCGAAGTCCTACCTGGGGCTGGAGGACCTGCTTCCGAGGTGGCTCACTCATAAGGCTGGTAAATGAGTGCTGGCCGTCGGCAGGCTTCCTCAGTTTCTCCCCACATGGACATCTCTCCAGGGCTGCTTGAGTGTCCTCACAACATGGCAGCTGACTTCCCCCAGGGTTGGTGACCAAGAGAGCAAGGTAGTTGCTGCAACATCTGTTCTGACCTACCTCAGAGGTCACACTGGTCATTTCCACGATATCCTATTGGCTATACAGGCCCCTGTTTGTGTTGGGGTGGGTTATACCCAAGAACGTGAATACCAGGAGGTGGGGATCATGGGGGTGCATGTTGGAGGCTTGCTACCACAGAGGGCTCATCAGCCCCACCAGGAAGAGCTGCAGTGAGGATTAAATGAGCTCACAAATAGGAAGCACCTGGTATACAGTAAGTGCTCAACAAAGGATCATTATGATTAGCTTGAGCTAAAAACTTACCATCCTGTGGCTGCCTCACTTTCTTTTTTTAAAACTTTTTTTCTTGGAGGGGAAGGCAATTAGGTTTGTTTGTTTGTTTGTTTTTAATGGAGATACTAGGGATTGAACCCAGGACCTTGCGCATGCTAAACATGCGCTCTACCACTGAGCTATACCCCTTCTCCCCTGCCTCACTTTCTGCATCATTTCTGGGCATCCTTCAAGACCTTCTGCCACTCTTTCATTTTGCAAAAGCTTTATGAGTCTCTGCTGAGTCCAGGCCCTGTGCTGGGTGCTAGTGAAGCAGCAGCGACAAAGACAGACCCTGTCTCTGCTGTTTCAGGCTCCATCGGACATAAATCTGGGTGATACAGAAGAAAAGCTTGGCAGGTAAGGGCTGCTTCGGACAGTAGGCAGGGCGAGCCTCTCTGCAGAGGTAGCCTGGGGGCTGAGATCTGAATGAAGGTGTAGTTACATTGTCAAGGGGTGCCAAGCATTTCAGGCAGATGCACCATTAAGGGCAAAAGCCCCAAGATGGGAGTTAACGATTTGTGTTGAAGGAACAGAATGGAAGCCCAAGGGAGTAGGGGCAGGAAATGAGGTCGGGAAAGTAAGAAGTACGAAGAGTAAGAAGATTGGCTTTGAGTCTAAGGGCCGTGGGAGTTTAACTCATCTAGGTGAGAGACAATGGGGGCCTGGCCCCGGGCAGGACTGTGGAGATGGGAGAAGTGGTAGGGTCCTGGGATATCTTGAAGGTGGATTTGTTTTTGAAGGATTTGCTGTTGAATAAGATGAGGCGGGGTGAGAGAAAGAAAGAGGTGTCAAGGATGATTCTAAGATTTCTGACCTGAGCAAGCAGAAGGATGGAGTTGTCATGAGCTGAACTGGGGCAGACTGTGGGAGGAATGGGTCAGGGTGGGTGGGAGATCAGGCATTTGATTTTGGACCTGTCAGACATCCAGGGTGAGATGTCAAGGAGGCAGTTACAGGTATGAGTCTGGTGTTTGAGAGAGAGACTGGGTGGAAGATGTAAATTTAGGAGTTGTCAGATATAGGTGGTGTTTAAAGCCACTAGTCTGGATGAGATCAGCAGGAGAGGGAGTGTGGAGGAAAGCAGAGAGCACCCAGGTCCTCTAGCATTTAGAATTCAGAGTGGGGGAAGCCAGCAAGAGATAGAGCAGGTGTGGCAAGAGATGTCAGAGCAGGTTGGGAGGGGTACCCAGAGATGAAGTCACAGGGTAACACAGCCTGCCTCTCTCTACCTCCACCCCTACCCCTGGAGGCCCCATAGAGCCCATCCTTCCTGTTCCACACGTCATCCCTTCAGAGGCCTAAGACAGTGGCTGCATCCTCTGTGGACTTCTGTGAATATCCACAGAATGCTCAGCCATTCCACTTACATTATTTCCAGCCTTTCCTCTCTCAACTCATTCTTCCAAATCTCACTGGAGCTGTCTGTCTCTCTCTTAATAACAGGGCTCAGCATTGAGCAGACTATCCCCTCCACTCATTTAGACTTTCTATCTCTGTTAATGAGAGCTTAGACAAAACCAGCCTTTCAGGTAGCGCCAAATTCAGAAGATATAGGTAGAAAATAGTAAGGGACCTGGGCTGGTTAAAGGGAGGGACCATGAAGAAGGGAAATGGGATTGCTAATATCTGAAAAAAGGTTTGGGGTTAGATCAGCAAGGGTCTTGACTGCCATACTGAGGAGTTTGGAATGAGAAGGGAAGAGGATCCAGAGAAAGTTCTGGATTAGAGAAATAACTCAGGTGAGTGTTGCTTCAGGAAGGACCATTCTGGGTTCTGCTCTTGGTCTGGTCCCTAATTAGGTCTCCCATGCTAACTGGCCGACTCTGGCTCCAGGATGAGCTGGGGTAGAGCAGGGAGGCCCCACTCTGAGCAGATGGGGGTAGCGGCTGCAGGCGCACAGGCACCATGGAGCAGGGAGGGCTCCCAGGGAGGCAGCAGCTCTGCTGGTTCCTCCACGTTTCCATGAGGGCAATGAGGCTTATATTAATGAGAGGTAATTATGGGCACCCGGATGGGCCTAAGTATAGCTCAGAGACAAAGGCAGCGCAAGGCAGCCAGCTGCTTCCCCTGCAAGGCTGAGGCCTGCCTATTTTAAGACTTCCCTAAGGTGAGGCTCCAACCACCCCTGGGTGTTGGGTGACTGAGGGGTTGACACCCAGTATTCCAGGAATCCAGACCAAGAGAACTCAGAGGGAATTAGTGTGACCCGATGCCCAGACCACCCTTGCTAAAACCCTCTACCACCTAGAGGTGGAAGCTGAGAGGGACCAGAGAGAGGGACCAGTCCAAGGTCACAGCAAGTAAAGAGGAGAGCCAGGATTTGAATCTGGGTGCAGCTGCCTGCACTTTCTACTAAGCTAGGTAGCAGCCTACACTGAAAGCCTTGGCTTGTCCCCAAAAAGCACAATGAGGTGAGGCAGAGAGCATGACTGATATTTATCAAGCACCTAGAGGCTTTCTATATGACATTACAATTAATCCTCATCGTAATCTTGAAAAGTAAAGATCCTCCTACCCATGTTACACAAGAGGAAACTGAGGCTTGGGAGAAGTGATTAAATCACCAAATGTCCTGCGGTAAAGAGAAAAAGAAGAAGAACCCAGTTACGCCCTGTCTTAGGGCCAAGTTCCCCAGTAAGCAGACTCTGAGGCTTGCATGGGAAGTCTCTTGGCAACACCTGTGACAGGTGAGGGGCACAGGATTTGGCAGAGGGAGGAGCTGAATAGAGAGATGCAGTTACAACAAAGGCCTCAGCTAGTCCCATGGGGAGCTCAGGAGCTGGGATGGCCCATTTGTTCTGAATTGAGCAAGGGGGCCAGACCTTGGTGCAGCACATCGATCAGCTGCTGGACACAGGCTGCCCCTGGGGAAGGAGTGTAACCTTGGATGAGGCATCTCCCTTTGGCTGAGAGCATGTCCTAAAAGGTACCTGGCTGTGACCTGTCAGCAGCCAGTGCCCTTGGCAGCTCGAGTAGTGAATGCCTCAGTCCTGAAGGGGTGCTGAGGCCGCAGCCTGAAGGCATGGTGTGATGGAGTTGTTAATTCTCTGGCAGCTCCTGCCAGCCACATGTGAGCAGAGCAGGCTCCAGCTGCTAGAGAAAGCCCTTCCCCACAACTCCGGCAGGGATGCAGATGCTGACAGTTGAAAGTCAGCCTTTTGGGCCCCACAGTGATAAGGCCATAAGAGATATGGGTTGTGTACCCACAGCCACTGCTGTAGTGACCAGTTGCACATGAGGTCAATATCAGGCTCTTGTTGAAAGATACAGAAACCCAACCCAGACTTAAGCAAAAAGTCTCTTGATTCTCGTATCTGAGACGTCAGGCAAGATCTTGATGGAGGACTCCAGGCTGACACTCCACCCAAGACAGCAGCCCTAACAGAAGGAAGGGTGCCTCTTTCCCAAGAGTTTAGCCATAATCCCAGGGCCAGCTCTCACTGGCTAGCAAGGATCCTGTTTCCATCTTTAAGCCAATCAGTACTTTGAGATGCAGGGCTATAATTGGCCAGGCCTTGGGTCCAAGTCCCCCCTCTCTCCTCCTGGGGCAACCCTGGATTCTTGGGGTCAGGAATACCTGTGATGTGAAATTGAAGCGAGCTTCTCCCTGGAAAGGCTGGAGAAGATGCCCTGGGCTGGGAAGAATGAGTGTAGAGTGCAATGTGCACTTCTGGGGCAGCTGGCCTCCATTCCTGGTGACCAGCCCTCTCTACCTCTGGCATTTGTAGGGAATCAGTATTCTGTTGAGCCAGTGAGCCAGCGGACTGTGTTCACAAACTCTTCTAGTTTTCGGTATCATTGGCCTTGAATGGGCATCAAACACATATTACTTCACATATAGTTCTCCAGCGGAGAGCCAAGGAGTCTGGCCCCTGAGCCCAGGGATCACTACAGCCTAAGGGGATGCAAGGAGGCCAAGAAAAGACTGGGAGCAGGAAGGATAAGGAGGCAGTTTTGCATTTGCCTGAAATTGTCTTCAAGAAGATGTTTGCCCAGATGGAGCTGCTGCTGGCTAGAGTGGAGGGGGATACTTGACTGTCTGGGACACTGATGGTGTGGCTAAAGTCTGAGTTACCTATTTCTCCTTGGCTAGAACTGCCTACCACAGCCTCAGTTTCCTCATATGTAAAATGGAGACAATGGTCCCCCACCCGCTGTGGCTGTTGTGAAGATGTGGTATAATGAAGATGAAGATGTGAGTCAGCCGACTTCCTTTCCAGGCAGGAGATAAATGCTCTGACAAGTCTCCTGGTGGAAGCAGAGATGCTTCTGAGGAGGCCATTCAGCCACAAAGACCATCAAGAAAGTGCTCTGGACTCCAGGAGTGGGGTCCATCAGGCTCCTAGAGGCAGAGAAGGGGGAGAATTTAAGCCAGTGGATTCTGCCAAAGACTCGGGGCTCAGGAAGGCTTGGGGGCACTGCTGGTCATGAAAATGGCTAGGCTCAAAAAAGTAATTCTCAGCTCCTTCAGGGTCTTGCTGCCAGCAAGTTCAGGGTGACCGTTGCAAGGCAGCTGTGCAGAGGAATAGGAAGAGCTGTGGGTCTCAGCCCTGCCTCACTATGGGACCCACTTTGTCATCTTAGGAAAGTTCTTCTCCTCTGAGGGCCTCCGTTTCCCCATCTATAAGACAGGGATTTCACCTAGGCCACTGTTTTTCATGCAGTGTTTAGTGGGGTCTGGCCCCTGAGGGATGGGAGGGTGTCTTGGACCCCTGAACTCATGCTTGGTGTATTAGTTTCCTATTTCTGCTGTAACACATTACCACAAACTTAGTGGCGTAAAGCAACACAGATTTATTACCCTATAGTTCTAGAGGTCAGAAGTCTGAAACAGGTCGCAGAGCTACGTTCTTTCTGGAGGCTCTAGTGGGCAATCTGACCCCTTCCCTCTTCCAGCTTCTAAACGCTGCCTGCATTCCTCATCTTGTGACCCTGAGTCACTCTGCCCTCGGCTTCCGTCATCATATCTCCCCCTCTGACTGACCCTCGTGCCTCCCTCTCACAAGGACCCATGTGATTAGGTTGTGCCTCCCAAGATAATCCAGAATAATCTTCCCATCTCAAGATCCTTAACCATATCTGCAAAATCCCTTTTAACATGTAAAGTGTCATAATCACAGGTTCAGGGGATTAGACTGGGCTTCTTTGGGGCTGTCATCCTGCCTACCACACTTGGCTTCTGCCAGAGACTGTCTGTGCTGGCCCAGCCCCTCTGAGACACTTCCTGTCCCCAGTGTCCATGGCCTCACCTGTTCTGTTCTAGCCACACCAACTCCTTGTAGATCCTTAGTACACCAGGCACACAGGCCAGACCAAGCCTGGGGACTCCTCGAAGCAGGACTGGTGGGGTCCAGGGCTAAGAAACCTCCCTGCCCTCCTCTCTGCTCCGTAGTACAGATGGGAAGACTAAGGCCCAGAAAGGAAAGGGACTTGCCTAAGTTTGAGGCTGGTATTTCCAGGATAGTCCTGGCTGGAAGACCCAACTAGTCCAATTGCCTCATTTTACAGTAGAGAAACTATGGCACTGTGGTTCCACCTCCCTGCCATCCTCTCCTGAGGCTTTGCCCTGTCACCCTGGCCTGAGGACATGCTCCTGCTATCGACTTGCTGAGAACTCTGTTCTGGGCCGGGTGTCACTGATTCATCCCAGTTGGAAATAATGGTCTGATGGGCTTGTTGGCCTCTCTGATGTCTGCAGGGCCCAGCTTTTAGCCCAGGGGTCACTCTGTAGGCATTTGTTGAGGATGGAGTGGGTTTTTACGGAGTGTTTACATTTGATGTAAGGACCTTCTCCTAAAATAGAGTTGGACAGTACTGCCCTCAGATGTGAGTAAGAGGGGCCCTGGCCCTGGGCTCCACTCTTTGGAAGGCCTCTCTGGCTCTCTTTCAACCATGTTCTTCCCCATGAGACAAGGAATGCTCAGGGGCCAAGTGAACATGCCCACCTAGAGCCTACATACCCTCTTTCAACCACACTCTGGATACTGGGCAGACCCCAGTCTGGAATTCCCTGCCCCAAAGACCCCAGGCCTGCTCCTAGGGCCAGCACAGATCTTCCTATGGGAGGCCAACACTGCCAGGAGGACAGCCCTAGGCCCAAGAGGTGGCTGTTTTGGGGACATGTGGAGTGAGCTTGGGGTGCACGCATGTGTGGGGCCCCTTGTGGCAAGGAACAGAGTCAGGGATGGGAGACGGTGGCCACCATGTGCCGCCATGGAATTCCGAGGAGACCAAGAAGTCTGAGTTTGAACTCGGCTTTGCAGGTTACTGTGCAAATATATTTGTCAAGGTAGGAGAGTATTTTGTTTAACAGTTTGAGAACCTGAGATGTAGCTTTTTTTTATCCATATGATATGTGGGCCTCCATTTGTACTCATGACCTTGGCCCCCCGATGTTAAGTGCAAACCAGGAGTCTTTGGGAGTCTTCCCAACCTTGAGATCTGAGGGGGTTTGGATGACCTTCCTGGCATCCTACCCCTTTGCGTCCAGCTGACCCCTCTCTGTCTTCTCTCCCCAGGTTAGCTGCTGCCCGGGAGAGGCGACCCGGGCACCCCGCTAGGGCAACGGCCCCTGCCCCAAGGGCCAGGATCATGAAAGGCCTAGGTGACAGTCGCCCCCGCCACCTCTCCGACAGCCTGGACCCACCACACGAGCCCCTGTTCACAGGGCCTGACCGCAACCCCTACCTGCTATCGCCCACGGAGGCCTTTGCCCGCGAGGCTCGCTTCCCTGGGCAGAATGCTCTGCCAGGGGATGGTCTCTTCCCACTCAACAACCAGCTGCCGCCACCGAGCAGCACCTTCCCCCGCATCCACTACAACTCCCACTTCGAGGTGCCAGAGGAGAGCCCCTTCCCCAGCCATGCCCAGGCCACCAAGATCAATCGGCTGCCTGCCAACCTCCTGGACCAGTTTGAAAAGCAGCTGCCCATCCACCGCGACGGCTTCAGCACACTCCAGTTTCCCCGTGGGGAGGCCAAGGCCCGTGGTGAGAGTCCTGGCCGCATCCGCCACCTGGTCCACTCAGTCCAGCGGCTCTTCTTCACCAAGGCGCCCTCACTGGAGGGCACAGCAGGCAAGATTGGTGGCAATGGCGGCAAGAAAGGCGGCATGGAGGACGGCAAGGGCCGGAGGGCCAAGAGCAAGGAACGGGCCAAGGCTGGGGAGCCCAAACGGCGTAGCCGCTCCAACATCTCAGGCTGGTGGAGCTCCGATGACAACTTGGATGGTGAGGGTGGCGCCTTCCGCAGCAGTGGCCCAGCCTCTGGCCTGATGACACTAGGCCGCCAGGCGGAACGCACCCAGCCACGCTACTTCATGCACGCCTACAACACCATCAGTGGGCACATGCTGAAAGCCGCCAAGAACAACACCACTGAGCTGACCGCCCCGCCACCGCCGCCTGCACCCCCGGCCACCTGCCCCAGCCTTGGGGTGGGCACTGACACCAACTATGTCAAGCGGGGCTCCTGGTCCACTCTGACCCTCAGCCACGCCCACGAGGTCTGCCAGAAGACCTCAGCCACCTTGGATAAGAGTCTGCTGAAGTCCAAATCCTGCCACCAAGGTTTAGCCTACCATTATCTGCAGGTGGGTCCCGGTCAGGGTCAGGGTAGAGTGAGGGGTTGTGGGCAAGTTGCCAGTTTTGAGACCCAGCTGTACCACAGATTGACTTGGAAAGTTGTTTCACTCAGGCCTCTGTTTGCTCACCTGTGAAATGGGTAGCTGGTGGTATCTTGCTAATGAAAGGATTCCTTCCACTGGTCATGCACTCAGCAGATACTGATTGGGACCCTTCTGAGACCAGCCCTGAGACCCTTCTGAGACCAGTCCCTGAGTAGGGACTAAAACATGTCCTTGCCCTTTGAAAGAAAAATCTTGGAAGCTGTGCCATCTCTCTCCTCCTAGGACCAATACATGGCATTCTGATTGCCAGGCTCCTGCCTGATAGCCACCAGACTGGGGGCTTCTTGAGGACAGGAGTCATATGCAGCTCTGTGTCCCCAGGACCCAAGTCAGGGTCTGGCATAGAGGAAGTGCTCAAGAAACATGAGAGGGGAGGGGGTAGATGAACAGATGGACACTTAAATGAACAGAGTGAGAAATAAATAAGCCATAGCCCCGATTATCGGGATGCTGGGAGAAAAAGACACATGAACAGACAATCCAGGCAGTGTGAGCAGAATGTGATGGAGCTGAGTACAGGGGGCTGCAGGAGCCCAGATGCCCCAACCAATTTGGGGGACTAGCTTTTTTCTTTCAAACATTAATGTTTATTGAGACATCAAAGCCACATTCCTGGGAAGTGACAGTAGGCTCAGAGACATCTCTGCTGCTACATATCCCCTGTGTCTCTCAAGGGCAGGACGGGTGACTCCTGGAGGGGCGGAGCCCAAGCTGTGGGTGAAGAAAATTACAGGAAGTAGATTTCAGTTCATGTGCAGATGGACTGGGCTGCTTCAGTGGGTATTGAGCACCTCCTCCTGGGGGCGTGTGCCAGCACAGACCTGGCCAGCCTTTGGGAACACATTAGATGCATTTTGAACTGGATGAACATCAAAGTCTGACAGAGCCCTGAGTTCTTGTCATTCTATATAAAATTCCAAAGACAGTGAGACTGTGAGGAGAAAGGCTATTTTTTTTTTCAATAGGAAGAAAATGAAATCTAGGCAGTATTTTACATATTGAAGGCCTTTGCAGCTCTCAGTCTACTCTCTTAGTTTAGAAACATCAGAGAGGGAGGCATGTGACCTAGCTCCTTTTCAAATGATATGGTTTGATCATGTGAAAACACTTCAGAAACATCATGAAATGGTGGCCCTGCAGGCCCTGGGGTTGTGCTGCCTGCTTTCTTGACAGGAGGTAGGTGGGCAGGGACTGGAGAGGCAACAGGTGTTGAGCAGGGATATACAAAGCTGCCTTCCCATGGGACGGAGCAGGTAGGAAGGATGGACTAGCAAATGGCTTGGGGTGGAATGTGCAGGCCCTGGCGACTGGCTGGGCAGTCAGCTGGGGAGGAGGTTGTTAATGAGAAGGCTGCAGGCGGGGCCCCCTGCCCTGGGAATCCTGGGAATCAGCCAGAAATCAGCCAGTGGCAATGAGAGTACTGAGAAGAACGTGGTCTCTGTGCAGGTGTGGTGGTTTGGGGAGTGTGCATTTGTGGGCATGGTAAAGAAAGGCTGTGCTGTGTACACTGAGAAATGTGTGTGCCTGAGCGTCCATGGTGACATATAGACCCAGTGAGTGTGCACTCTGTATGGGTTGAGATGGGGATATGGAGAGGCGATGACATGTTGAGCTGTGTCCACGGTGCAGTGGTGGCTAGTGTGTACCAGAGAAGGTGTGTATGCTCTGTGTTCACGTTGCTCATTCATTGAAGGGCGCACATATGATGAAGTGGCTCCTGGTGTGTGTCCTTGGGGAGAGGGGTGTGTGTGGGAAAGATACGCTTGTTCTCTGAGGTGTGTGTACATGGCACCACGTGTTCACTCTGCTTGGGTTTAAGTACATATGAGTGCTGAGATGTGTGTACTCTTTTATCATGAGGTGAAAATCAATTGTGTGTACATGTCACTGGGTATCAGGGGAACGAGGGTGTAGCCTGTGTGTGCTGCTTGGAGCAGCTGGCAGAGCCTGGCCTCAGAAGGGCAGGGGAGGTCCCCTCAGTTGGTTTCTGCCACTGTAACCAATGGAAACCAGGGCTGCCCTCACAGCTGTGACCTCATTTACCCTTATCACAGCCCCTTTCCTTAGATGGGACCCCTGGGGTTCAGATGGGAAAATTGAGCCCTTTTTACTGCTCACCACTTGGCTGCCTGAGTTTGGAAAGCGCCTCTGCTCTCTGTACCCACCTACAGAACAAGGAATGTTGATTGGCCCCAAAGACCTCCCCCCTACACGGATGTGGTAGGGTCCCCTGACTCCTCCTCCCTTGCCATCCTAGGGCCAGGGTCTTGGTACTGGGTCTGGGGGCCTCTCTCAGGCCTGCTGTTCTCACCTGTGCAGTGGGATCGTAAGCCATCCACTGAGAGAGCAGGGGAAGTGATGGGAACACAGTGGATGCTCAGAAGGGTAGCTGCAGTGGAAGTACGGTTGTGATCAGACCACCTGGGCAGTTTTGCTGGGGCACACCCAGCCTGAGATCCATGGGGAAATCTGAGGTCGGAGAAGGGCAAGGACTTGCTTAAGGACACATAGTGAAGCTGTGGCAGAGCCAGCTCTGGAACCCAGGTATCCTTCCCAGCTCGGGCTCTGGCCTGCTGCTGGGTGCCTTCAATGTCAGTACTCAGCACCGAGGTCAAGGCCGAATTCTCCGAGGTGGGGAGCGAGGGAACTTCAAGATTCTGGAAATGGGGGTGCCTAGCCCTCATCTCATTCCCCTGGTGATGATCCGGGGACTGGGCGGCCAGCAGCGCGCTGGGGGTGTGCGCTGACCCCTCGCCACCCACGCTGAGGTCTGTCCACACATCCCCAGGTGCCCGGCGGCGGCGGCGAGTGGAGCACCGCGTTGCTGTCCCCGCGCGAAGCGGACGCCGCGGCGGAAGGTCCCATTCCGTGCCGGCGCATGCGCAGCGGCAGCTACATCAAGGCCATGGGCGACGAGGACAGCGACGAGTCTGGTGGCAGCCCTAAGCCCTCCCCGAAGACAGCGGCGCGGCGCCAGAGCTACCTGAGGGCCACGCAGCAGTCGCTGGGAGAGCAAAGCAACCCTCGCAGGTAAGCGCACAGTCCCGCCCCCTTGAGTCCCGCCCACAGGCCGGCCCTGCCCCAGGAAGCCCCGCCCCTAGAAGAGCCTCTCGGAAATCCAAGTCCCGCCCCAGGAGGTCTCTGCTCAGAAGTGAGTCCTGCCTCCTGGGAGCCCCGGACCAGAAGCCCAGGCCACTTGTGAGTTCTGCTCCCTAGATGGACCGCTCCCTTAAAGTGAGCCACGCCCCCAGGCTCCCTCTGCCCCACTGGGACCCTGCCCGCGTGTGAGCTCTCCCCTGGGAAAGCCTCTTTCCACACACACAATCCTGCGCATAGGCAGTCCTTGGCCTCTAGGTGAACCCTTCACAGGTATGCCCCGCCCCTAGGGACCTCGCCTTCCTCCTCTTCTGGGGGCCGAGAGCCCAGTCCCACAGGTGAATCCTGCCTTCTAGCCTCAGACCCAGGTGAACCCGCGCCCACAATGATCCAGGCCCACGAAGTGAACCCGCCTTCAGGTTAGCCCCCTTCCTGAGATCTTTGTCCTTAGGTTGGCCCTTGCAGTTTGATGAGTTGACTCCAGAGAGCCCCGCCGTTTGCTGAACCACCCCATAAGTCCCCCACAGTTAAGTCCATTAGCCCTTTGGTAAACCATAAGGGGAGACTCTCTAGAGTGACTGGCCCAGGTACACCCTGCCCATAGGAGCCACATCCCCAGCTGATTTCCAGTCCCACAGGGGAACTGCCCCCAGGAGACCCTCTTCTTCAGGTTAAGAGAACCCTGCCCTTAGTGAGCCTACCCCTTGTGCCAGCACTGTTTAGGGAAGGCCAGAGCCCCCTCTATCAGTGCCCCTGTAATTGATCCCTGTGTTGCACTCCAAGACTGGGGATGAGGGGGAATCTAGAAGTCAAAAGGAGATAGCGAGCCTTCACCTGGCCCATCACCTTGCCTGGAATTTCATCAATGGAGCACCGTTGTTGCTTTAAAACTTGAAAGAGTTAGTGAAAATGTGAACAAATGAAATGTGTGCACACAGAAAGCAACAATTAACCTGTTAAGAGAGAGTAGTGAGCCTTTCATAAGCAGAAGTCACCCTGGGGATTTGAACCGAAAAGAATGAGTATGAAACAGATGAATCTTGGTATAGGGGGTTCAGAATCCACTGAGGAAGAGAATCAAAAGCAAGTCAGAAACAAACAAAAGACCAGAAAGAGTTAAATGAAACAAGCTTAGTTCTAGTTCTTCAACTCCTGGGGGCAGGAGCCAAGGCCTCCTGGAGGAGGTAGCCTGGGAGAACGGCAGCAGAGGGAAGAGAGCAGGGCAGGTGACAGTAGCACTGAAGCAGAGAAGGGCAATGCACTTGGAGAAGCTGGCAGTCTCATTGACTGGGACAGAAGGCAGGGGATGGCCTCCAGGGGGGAATTCAGAGCACTGCTGGCCATTCCTAGGTCTCACCCTCTCTGAGCCTCAGTTTCCCCATCTTTAAGTGAAGGGGAGCTGAGCTGGATGATCTCTAAAAGACCCTGCTAGTTCTGAGATCCGACAATTCTATGAATGACCAGTGGGCATGGAGGTGGGAGAGGTGGGCAGGACCAGGGCACAGGCCTTGAATGAGAGGGAATTGATAATACTAGTACAGACATACCTGGGACCACTGCAATAAAGTGGATATCGCAATAAAGCAAGTCACGTGAACTTTTGTTTCCCAGTGCATATAAAATGTATGCTTCCACTGTAGTTCAATTAAGTGTGCAATAGCATTAGGTCTTAAAAAAGTAAATACTTTAGTGTTAAAATGCTTTATTGCTAAAAAATACTAGTCATCACCTGATAACACAGGGTTACCACAAACCTTCGATTTGTGTTTTAAAAAAATGTATCTGCAGAACACAGTAAAGTGAAGCACAATAAAATGAGGTCTGCCTGTTGGAATAGTAACGGGCGCCATCTGTTGTACTTGCTGCATTCTGGGCTCTATGCCTGCCCCAGTGCCCTTTAATCTGCATCACTCCTCACAGCCCCACCAGGCAGTCACAGTGTCATCCCCACTTTATAGGTGAGGAAACTGAGACTTAAGGGGTGACTCCTTGCCTAGGATGACCCAGTGAGGAAGCTAAATTCTAATCCAAGTTCGTCTGTGTTGAGGGCCTGAGTTGTTGACTGCTTGGACCTTATTTCCTGAGCAGTGGCGGGGGAGGCCCAGGGTGGGGTAGATGTGAGAAAGATTGAAGAGCCAGGGCCATGGGGAGAAGTGGTGAATCTTCAGGGGCCTGGTGGAGACCACCTGGACATTGTATCAAAACTTATGACCTTTGGGCAGCTTTGGCCGGAGTCAAGGCTGTGGGCCTTTATCTACCTCCTCTGTCCACCCCTTGGAATTGCCCTAGGCCTGCAGAGGAGGGAGCTATAAAATTGATCTGGTATGGAACACCTTGAGTTTGAAACAATCAAATGCAAGCTTGTGCTGCCACCTCGTGGCTGCAGTGGACATGGCAGGTGAGGGCTGCCTGCACTCTCCAGGCTCACAAAGCCTCCAAAAGCTGGGAACTCTCTCCTTGTTCACCACTCCCCACATGACCTGGGCTGGCAGTGGCTTCCATTTTTCCCTCTACCACTGGATGACCTTCACCAGCTTTTCCACCTTGGGGCCTCAGTTTCCCAGGCTCAGTAGTGGGTGGGCTGAGCCCGGTCTGCTCCTCCCCCACCAGGAGTCTGGACCGCCTAGATTCAGTGGACATGCTGCTGCCCTCCAAGTGTCCAAGCTGGGAGGAGGACTACAACCCGGTCAGCGACAGCCTCAACGACTCCAGCTGCATCAGCCAGGTGAGGATGGTGGGCAGCCAGTTGTTCAGTGGGCTTGGGAGAGCCCTGACTCCCATCCAGGAAGACAGACATCCAGGCCCAGCCTCTGTTGAATGGTCCCCAAATGTCTACCAGTGCTTCTGTTTGGTCTTTGTTCCTGAAGCTGCCTTGTGTGCGTCTCTAACCTACTGACTGTCCTGTGACTGGAGAGCAGTCACAGGGCCTAAGCTATAGGCCCTGAAGGAGGGGCCACACCACTGCTGTAGGCCCAGGAGCCCTGAGGAGAGGGAGCTGGAGGCCTGGGTTTGAGTCCCAGTCTTGTCACTGACAGTGTGAACACAGGACAAGTCACTGCCTCCCTGAGCCTCAGTTTCCTGATTTATCATAGGAGGGTGATCATTCCTATTTCAAAGAGTTGTGAGGAGTCAATGAGATAATAAACATAATGTGCTCAGCAAAGGGTAGCTACCTTGATGGTGATTGTTGTCATTTTGCTGTGTGACCTCAGGCAAGTTGCTTATCCACTCTGGACCTCCATGTCTCACCTATTCAGTGGAAAGTTGGACTTCCATGGCCCAGCCAGCTTACTGCCATTAATAGCAGTAAGCACACTGTGCTGTACTTTTCTCTCAGCCATCAGGTCCTTGAACCCTCACAGCCACCCCCAGTGGGGCCTTATCATCCTTACCACCATTTCACAGATGAGGAAACTGAGGCTCAGCTAGGGGAGGCCACACAGCTAGGAGGAGGCAAAGCTGGGCAGGGATCCTCAGGCGCTACCGTGTGCAAAGGGAGGACCAGCCAAGGCTTGAGGGCTCCCCCATGGTGTGGATGAGGAGATGAGGCCCAGAGAAGGCAGACACTTGCCAGTAGTAGCACAGTGAGGCAGTGGAGGCAGCCAGGTGCAGTCCCAGCCTCCTCTCTGGGTGGGCACAGGCCCCAGGTCCCCCTGTGTGCAGCCCCATGGCCCTGGCTAAGAGACTGCTTAGAACTGGAAGGCTTTTGGATCCCAGCTCCTCACCTCACCACTATTCCTGGCCTGGCCATGCCCTCCCCAGCCCCCTGCCCTCAGCACTGTCATTCTCACACAAGGAGACTGACCTCAGACATGGGGAGAGGTAGAGCCCCCCCCCCCCCCCAGCCAGGGGACCCTCTGCCCCTGCCATCCAGGCCCCATGGTCTCACCTGAACAGTTGTACTGGCCTCCAGGCCTGCCACCTCCAGGCTATTCTCAGGCCAGAGGGAGCTTGTAAAAGATGTAAGTCAGGTCCTGTCACACCCCTGCGCCTAACCCTCCATGGCTCCCGCCTCACCTGGTGAAAGTCAGCCCTGTGAGGCCCCACCTCCCTCTCAGATGTGATCTCTGACTTACTCCAGCCACACTGGCCTCCTTTTGCTCTCCACACACCTTATTCCTGCCCCAGGCTCCCAGCATTTGCTCCTCCCTCTTCCGAGAGCATTCTTCTCTCAAATCTTTGCACAGCTGGCTCTTCTCTGTGTTTCCAGTCTTGGCTCAAATGTCAGCTCGGAGGGGCCTGCCCTATGGCTCGTCTCAGGGGCTCCCCAGGGCCCTGTTCCCTTACCCTGCTTAATTTTCTTGACAGCAATTATCACTCTCTGGAATTATATTTGTTTGCTTATGTACTTGATGTGTGTCTACTCTTAAGACTGGGAGCCCCCTGCAGGCAGGGACCCTGCTGTCTTTTCCCCACAACATCCCCAGCACATGGCACAGGGCATGTAGATGTTGGCTGAATGGACGACTTCCCTCGCCGTCTCTCCCATCCTGCCTGTTCTCTCATCCCTCAGTCTTCCTGTCTGTTTTTCTCTCCTCTCATTCACATTTTTCTCTGATTCTCTCCAGTGTGTCTTATCTCCATGTTTCTCTCTGGGTCTGTCTGTCTCTCTCACATGCACCATCTCCATCCCCTGCCTGGCCCTGGCACCTGGAACACTTTTGTCCTTTGGCTACACAAAAAGGTATATGGAATCAGGCTGGGGACCCCAGCAGGTCTCTCCCACTACACCTCCCCAGCCCTAGCTCTCTCCTGGCCCAGGCTCCTCTGAACCCCCAAACCCTCACCCTCAGAAGTTTGAGTGACCTGAGCCACACATATGGCCCCAAAGTCAGAGATGCCCAGTTCTGGCTGTGTCTCTGAGGCCTCAGCTCCTACCAGAAGAAGCCGCTCTCCCACCAGGCACTGGACTGTGCAGGCCCTGACCAGGGAAGAGAAGCCTATGGGCTCTGTCCCTAATCTGTAGATCCTGGGGTAGGGGGTGGCTGCCTGCCCAGGTGAGAGGCAGCAGACAGAACATCCATGGTCCCAGGGACCAGCCCAGGAGAAAGACTTACAAACAGCAGATTACAATCCTCAGCAACGCCTAGCCCCAGAAGGACTGAGCCTCCCATCCCTGGAGGAAGCCAAGACGTCCCAGCAGCTGGGCCTCAGCCAGCCTGAGGAGGAGGTTACACCAACCAGCCCCAAGTTCTCTACCAGCCAAGCCTGAATACCCCACCCCAGCCCCCAGCCTTGGTCTCCCCGTAACCCTCCCCGTCTCTTTCCTGCAGATTTTTGGACAGGCCTCCCTGATCCCCCAGTTGTTTGGCCAGGAGCAGCAGGTCAGTATGTTTGCCATTCTCTCGTCTTCCAATCCTAGAGGAGGGCTGGGACTCAGGCCTGGCACCTCAGGGGTCCCAGCCGCCGGCCTGCATAGGAGGAAGCAGAGCCAGCACCGGGAAAACCACCTCCGGCGAGGATGGAGTCAGGGTTCATTATGGCACCCTGACCTCCCACTCCCTGGCTCTATCGGTTCACTTCTCTGTGCTGTTTCCTCTTGTCAAAAATGGGAAAGAATGGGCCAGGTTCTGCAGATGGGTCAGGAAATAACCAAAGGCTGAGGGAAGGCAGACCTGAGAGTTTCTAGCTCCCTCCCTCCTCTCCTCTCTCCTCCCCCACAGCCTATGAAAGGCCTGGGCAGACTGTTTCGTTTGGACAGATCAGGGGCTGGGGTCATTGGCCTCCACATCCCAGCCCCCAGATCCCCTGACTTTTCTCCTTTCTTGGGCTCTGACAAAACTTTAAGGATGTTAGGGTTCTGGAGTGAATACAGAGACTTTTCAAGTGTGCAAAAGTTGGTGAAGACAGTGCCAGTCCTGGAACTGTCTGGCTGTCCTAAGGGTACCCCCTCCCACGCACAGCCATCCTGCTCCGGGCAGTGGCTCTCTCCTCCCTCCCAGGCCCCAGTCCCAAGGTCAGAAAGAGAGGCAGGGAAGGTGCCCCGAGCTCAGGTCCTCATTGTAGCCAGGAGTGGGCAAGGGACTTGTCCAAGGCCACACAGCCTTTAGGGCAGAGCTAGGACTGGCCCCACGTCTGCCGATTCCAGCCATGGATGCCTTGCGTGCCTCTTGCCTCCATGTCTAGTTCCTCTTCAGCATATTGTTGCAGAGGGTCTTTGGGGAGCCCTTAGTGGGCCAGGTGACCTCTTCCTTCCTTCAGCAGCCTTATGATAAAGATGTAATGTGTTCATATAAAACCCCCAGGGTAGTTCCCTGCACACAGTGTGTGCTCAGTGATACACATACCAAAAGAACTGACCAGCTGGCCCTCTCCCGGAGAGCTTGGGAGCATCTTAACCAACATTGACAAATCCCTGCACTCATGTTAAAGAGCTGCTTGTAATAACAGGTACAGGTTATCAGGTGCTTACTTTCCCGGACACTATTTGAAACATGTAATATGAATGATCTCATTTACTCTTGACCACAATCCTATGAAATATGGTCTCTAATTAGGCCCCATTTTATAGATGGGGAAACTGAGGCAAGAGCAGTTTAGTGACTTGCCCACATTCATATTGTGAGAAAACGATGGACCCAGGGATGAAGCTCTGGCAGTCTAGCGCTAGAGTGGGGCCATGATCATGCAGACCAAAGGCAAGACCTTGTCACCCTTGGCAACCACAAGGGCCTCTCAATATACCTCAGGCTGCAGCTTTGGATGATAAACACCTATCCCTTTAATAACCCCTCCAGGTGAATTCTGAGTGTGCTACATGACCTACATTTCCATTTATCAGTGCTGCCTGATAGAACTTTCTGTGATGATGGAAATGTTCTATAATCTCCGCTGTCCAATACGGTAGCAGGAGCAAGTGAAGCATGGCTCGTGTGACTAAGGAACTGAATTTTTAAAATTTTTAATCAATTTAAACCTAAATAGCTGCACATGGTTAGTCGCTGCCATATTGGACAGCACAAATTTAGACCTTTCCAAACATAAACTCCAAATTGGGTAATAATCCATCTAGTCATTTTACCTGATGGCAGTGTCAGATGAGTACACAGGCATTCCATTTCATTTAGGTGAGGAAACACTGACCCAGAGGATAGTGCTGGCCTGAGGTCACATAGCCAGGTCCAGGGCAGAGCTGGCCCTAGGTCCAGCTTCATCTTTTCCTCTACATGGTGCTCAGTCAATTTTTGGCCTCTCCCTCTAGTCCAGGCATCTCCCAGGATTTCCACCCAGTGTCTGTCTTTGGCCAGCTGACTCCTCAGCTTATACCCTGTGATCCCCAGTTATCAACATGGCCTGAGACATGGGTCAGACAGATCTTTCCAGAACCCTTGGAGAGTGTATGTATGGTGAGACCCCTCTATACTCACACCCCTGGCCAAAGATTTGTAGGATCTTGACCAGTTATCTCTAGAGGGACACTTAGAAACCATCCAGATGAGGCTGAACTAAATGTGAGATGGCAAATAACACACATGCTGCCATTCTCCACACTGCCCATGGCAGACATTACTAATCAATCCTCACTGCCACTACCCTCATTCCAGTCTTATCTTCTCTGACCAGACTATTGCATCAGCTTCATCTCTGGCTTCTGCCTCCATTCCAGACCCCACTATCCAACAGCCATTCTGTACACCAGGGCTAGATTTATCTTCCTTAAATATCCATTTGGAGTATTGCTTCTGCCACTTCCTCACTGAGTACACCTGGCAAGTATCTTCCCCTCACTGGCCCTCAGTTTCTTTGTAAAAACAAAGGAATTGGACCATTAGATGGTAAATATCTAGCATCTCCCCATCCAGCATTCAAGGCAGACATTATTGAGTGTAGCCTTCTTTCTGGGTGAATTCAGATGTAACCTCAAAATCTCATACAAAATATAACCTAGTTAATTTCTATGTTTAATAGTTTCTCCATTGTAGAGATGGGAAAGTTGAGGCCCAGAGAGATGAGAGGGGTTGTATATTTCTGAAGGGCTCCATCTGCCCATCCTGTACCCTGAGTGAGATGGGAGCCAGAGGGTGGGCTGAGCTGAGGCCCCACTTGCTCTCCAGCCTTGCAGTTGGGCTGACCACCAAGCACCCCATCCCTCCAGAATGGGCAAAGCTGGCCCCTGATGCCTGCTTTTGCCCGGACAGGTACGGGAGGCAGATCTGAGCGACCAGTATGAGGCGGCCTGCGAGTCGGCCTGCAGTGAGGCGGAGTCAACTGCGGCGGAGGCTCTAGATTTGCCGCTGCCCAGCTACTTCCGCTCCCGCAGCCACAGCTACCTGCGCGCCATCCAGGCAGGCTGCTCGCAGGAGGAAGACAGTGTCTCCCTGCAGTCCCTTTCCCCACCGCCCAGCACCGGCAGCCTCAGCAATAGTCGCACGCTTCCGAGTGAGTACCAAGATGGGGGCGGGGCTTGCAAATTTGTTTTGCAAGGGGACCCGGTACCTGGTGGATCAGAGGTGGAAAATGCTGGGAAGGCATCCATGGTGGGCTAGCGGGATTGGAGGGATGGTTAGCAAAAGCAGGAGGCCTTGGGTTGAACTTCCCACCAACTGGTGAGCTGGAGCTCAGTTGTGGGAGGGGGTGTCATAGAGACAGATGTCACCACTGGGGTGAGGTGAGGGGGTCAGAGGTCTGGAGCTTGTGGGATACTTGGTTGCCCCTGACTCTCCAGACCCTGGCTCAGAGCAGCCACCTGCTGGTGGGCAGGGCTCAGTGAAATCCTACTTACCTATTTGGGTTAGTTCAGGTGGGCTAAACCTGTGGGGAGGGTGGGAGGGAACATTCAGGGAAGGGGATGAGATCTGTATTGAGCCTTCTCAAAGGGATGGGTTTGCAGGTTTCTGTACTTCACAATCAGGGACAAACTATCCTTCCTGGTACTTGTTCTAAGCCCTCTGACAATAACCCAGGCATGATCAGAGGAAAGGGGGCCCTGTGTCCCAGAGCAAGCCAGGAACATCAAGACCAAGGAAAATCATAGCACAATTTCTGACTTAGAGCTTTGATCTCAGTCTGGCTAGCTAGTTTGGCTCCCTGAATCTCAGTTTCCTCATATGTAAATTGAGGCATAAGCCAGACCCCAGGGAGCTCTTGGGCAGATGAAATAAGGCTGTGCCTGGGGAGCGTTCAGGCGGGGCCTTGCACATTGTGGGAGCTGACAGGTGTAGCTGTTATTACTGGTTCTCAGACTTGACTACGAGTCTCCTGACAATCAAAAGCATTTGGGGTTGGATTGCCGTAGGAAGAGACACATGTTTCAAGTGCTTCATTGGTGTTTGATGTAAACAAATGAGCCTGAATCCCATGGATATTCTATACACAGGAAACCAGCTTATTAACTGAATGGACTGGTCTTTGTAGGAAGCAGAGCAAGAAACCACTTTGTTTCACCATTGCCTCTCCAAACCTGGGTGATATCTGGGCAGATCCCTGAGTTTTTCCAGTCACTTTTAGACGTTAAGGAACAGTCCCATTTTCAGATATTAAGAGTCTAGTCTGGTCTCATTTCAAAATTTCAGTTTCATCCACCTCGGATCTCATGCACCTGCATTAGGGGCCTGGCTGGGCTGGGGAGCCCACATTGGGGAGCTGGCATGGTGGTCAGCATCTTCTCTGTTCCTTGTTCACCAGTGGCCATTTCTGGTTCCTCCAGCTGGGAGTAGAAGGTCGCAAGTGCAGGTGGTGCCTGGCATCAGGGCTTCCTGTATGACAGATGCCACCTGCCGGCTCTTCTCCCAGGTGGTGGTGCTTTTAGGGTTTCTACTATCCCGCAGGGCCCTCATGGTGCCTTCTTTCCTGCCATGCGCAATCCCCCTCTAGGCGATTGCTGCTGCTTCTCCATCCAGTGATCCCCCTCCTCCCCATTCAGCCTCTTTTTGCCAGGGGACCTGACCTAGCAAGGCAGGCACCTTGGGCAGAATCCTCTGATAACAGCTCCAGCCCTACTGTCTCCTTCAGCTCCCACTTTACCCATGTGAAAAGGAGGCCTGTGCCTTGCAGAACTCTGCAAGGCTGGTCTACTGCAGCCTTCCTTCTAGACCTGCTGTCACAGCTAACCCTGCCAGCCTCTCCATTTTAGAAATCTCCAAGCAGATATTGAGGCTCAGATTCTGTGGCCTCCAAATCTAGGGCATCCCTACCAGGCTCCCCCAGGCACTCCACTACGGTCCCGTAGGAGCCTTGGTAACGGATCAGATTCCCCATATCATCAGGCCCAAGGGAAATTCTCTAAATATGAGGTGGGCCTAGGGGAATAGATAGCACCTAAGCAATTTTATCCAAATAAACCCTCCCTCACCAATTCCCCCTGACCCCAATCACTCATGAATGGGCTGAGAATGGGTGATGGACTACATGTCCCAGAACTGTTTGGGTCCCTGTATTGGTCAGCTGTTGCTACAATAGTGCTGTACAACAAACAACCACAAAATCAGTGTAATACAACTATTAACATTTATTTCTCCCTCCCAAGTTTGTGGGTCAGCTGGAACAGCTCTGCTCCACGTGTTTCTCATCCTCCTCCTGGGACCAAAGTGGGGGTCCTGGTATCAGTGGCTTTGGCAGGGCATGTTCTCATGGTGATTGCAGAAGCTTAGGAGAGCAAGCCTGACTACACAGGTGCATTTCAAGGCCCCTGCTTCCATAATATCTGCTGAAATCCTATTGGTTAGAGCAAGTCATATGACTGAGCTCAAAGACAAGGGATGGTGAAGTACCCTCCCACCTTTGTGTAAGAAACTGTATTTATATGGTAAAGGGTATGGATAGAAGAAGGGGTAAAGAATCGGGGTCAATAATTCAATCTACTGTGGTCCACTCTCTTGGCCACATTTATTCATGTCCCTCTCACAGAAAATACACCCCAAGACCCCAAAAAGCCTCATCCAAACATAACATCAAGAGTTTAGGGTACACCTGAGACTAATATAATATTGTAAATCAACTACACTTCAATTAAAAAATAACAAGTACAAAACTTTTTTTTAAAAGGGGGGGAAAAGATCTCTTGATCTGTATCAGATCTGGATGTGGCTCCTCTTGATCAAGCAACCTAAAATCTTTTTTAAAAAGTCTCCCACCCCCAGCTCCCCTGCACACCCAGCCTACATTGGTGAAACAGGGGCAGGATGACTGCAGTTCACAATTCTGTTCAGAAAGAGGGAAAAGGGATTCAGAGACTTCTGACCCATGGCAATTCTGAAGTCCTTCTGGGCAAACGCTGGGCAAATACTTGGGGACAGGGAATGTCCCTTGATTAGGCCCAAGGTCTGCTCCCTGGGGTTGATTCCTAAGCCATAGTTCTCTCTGAAGGCCCTTCCTTCTCCGTTAGCTTTTTTAGCCACATCTATGGAAAGCATTGGAGATTATGCCTTTGGGCAGCTAAACAGCTTTCTTTGCCTGCCTCCTGCCTAAATAGAGTTAGGGACCCAGATGTCTTTTTACATCTCGAATGGTCTCAGTCCTTTTAGCCTAAGCGCATCATAGTTTTGGCTGCATACCTCTCTCAGATACTTTATAGGTTTTCTATGTATTTGATTCCACTTAACTCCACGTGCCAAAAACCACACCCACAATTGTTTTTGAGTCTCTCTCAACTCAATTATGATCACTTTGGGTACATCAGGCTTCTGTGGGGCTATGCCCTTAAGCTTTCTGGAAGCCCTTTTGAGCAGCTGAGAGCATCTACTAAATGGTACCTTATTATTTTAGAGTATTAATAAAAGATGTTATAACCACACCCTTGATTTGATCTGGCTTACATGCTGTACCTTAACTGGCCATGACCTTGATTTGATCTTTGTCTCCAGGCTGTATATTAATTTGAGACTGATTTACTGGCTGGAGAGGCTGGAGTTGACTGATTGATCTTCCAACTTAGCAAGTTCTGAGCTCTCTGTATTCCCTCTATACACTCCCTGCTACACCCCCTAATTTCTTTTATGAATTTCTCTCTTTCTTGTAAGTCCTTATCAAATGCAGCCCAAAGGAGCCAGCTCTTGCTTTCAGCATTTCACCTGGAAACTCTCTTGCCCAAATCCATTTGTTCTCTTTGAGTTACTGTGGATCAACTGTTTTACCCAGTGTTTTTTGTCTCTGCTTAGCATGGGTCACCTTTTTTCAAGCCTCCTACAACAGTTTGCTAACTGCTCAACATTTGGTCCCAGAGCCAATGATATTTTTGGTTTTGTTGCTAATACACCCCACCCTTGGCACCCATTTCTGTCTCTATCAACTATTCTTACAATAAGGCTGTGTAACAAGCAGGCATATCTCATTTCAGTGGCACACAGTAACACGCATTTGTTCTCATTCGTGAGTTTTCATGTCAGCTGGTTCTACTCTGCATGTCCTGTGTCCTCCTTATGGGGTCAAAGTGTACTCCTGGAATCAGTGCCCTAGCCAGGGCAGGTGCCTCTGGCAGTGGTGGCAGAAGTATAAGAGGGCAAAGCCCACTGTACAAGCACAGTTCAAGTCCCTGTGCCACATCTGCAGATATCTGCTTGGTCAAAGCAAGTGACATGAGTCCAAAGCCAAGGGCCAGGGAAGTACATTCCACCACTTGTGGGAGAAACTACAGCTACATAGCAAAGGGCATGAATACAGGGAAGGGTTGAGAATTCAGGCCAAAAAATTCAACTATAGCCCCTTCAGTGTATCCCATACGAATTATCCAGCATCATGGCTTTAAATGTAGGGATGTGGGGCTCCAATTATTCTCAGTCTGGGGGCTTAAGCCCAAACCAAGACACTCAAGAAAGTATTGGTTGCAACATCTGACACCTACCCAGACATGCGTGCACATATGCACCTACTTACAGACATATATAAAGTTCTGTAGCCTTAGACCTATGTGTGTGAAAACGTATAGAAACACATTACCCTGATCTCCTCACATGCACACACGTACACCTAACCTCTGCATACAGTTGCACACGCTCTCACATACAAATATGTCTCCTTTAAGGCTCATGCCACCTCCACACCTGTGAGGAAATCGTGCCCCTAACAGGTTGGAGCCACCAAAAAAGTTCACCCCTGACGTGTCCCCACCCAGCCCTCCCTCCACATCTCTGTAGTGACCACTACATACTTGCTTCTCTCTCCTCCAGCCTCTGATCCCCTCATGCTCAGCGGGTAAACTCACCTGCCTTGCAAGGAAAAACAAAGCCACTAGATTTTCAGACCTGTGCCCAGAGCTGCAACTGGTCCCTACGGTATCTTAGTGCTGAGTTAGGAAAGACACTTAACTGTCATCTGTTGAAAAGTTATGATGCACAGTTTTTGTTAGAATAAGGTTCTTTATTGCCATCTGCCACAAATGTGTCATAAGATGTATAGAATTCAATGATGTCTGTGTTGTGAACAGCACCTCGTAATACGTGGCATCCTTAATCAGTGTCAAACTTGCATCACCACACATGGCAATACTGCCCGTAATCAGAGACACACCAACAGCCACAGGCACACCCTCCTTCGGCCACTGTCTCCCCACATGGGTCACCACTGCTCAGAAGGCTGCCCCCTCTCCTCAGCATACGTCTCCAGGAAGTGAGCTGTCTGGGCCCTGTCCCCCACCTAGGGCTGTTCTGAGCCCCCAAGTTGCTGAGAGGCATGAAAGCTCTTTGTCACTCTCACACCGGCACATATGCTCTCCGGCCATGTGTAGGCAGGTGGGTTATTATGGGGGGCAATTATTGAGACAGTGAGAGCCTGAAAGGGGCGGGCCCCTCTGGAGTGGGCGGGGGCAGGGCATGGACCTGCCTATCCACCCGCTCAGAGCTGGCCAGCTTCCCACCTGCCAGTGCTGCCTCTGCAGCCACCCGCTTTCTCCCTCCCCCTTTCTGACCCAGATTCCACATTCCAGAAATAGCTCTGGCAGGTGACTGGCAGGCGGGCCAGCTCCATCTGGGATGGCGGGGGAAGCAGCAGCTTGGCTGCACACACATGCCCCTCCCCAGCCAAAGGACCTACCTGGAAGGGCCCACGGGGTGCCATTACCCCTCAGTCTGCCCCATCCTGCCTCCTTTCTCTCTGCTTCTGAGAAAGAAAAGAACTGAGAATGCACTCCCTCCCACTCTTCTCTTCTGACTCTGCCCACCTCCCATTAGTGCTCATTTTCCTCTCCTCCCTCCCTTCCTCCATCCCTTTCTTCCAGCTTCCCCATTTTCCACCATCTTAGCCTTTTGTTTGTCTCCCTCAGCCCTGTCCCCCACCCCCTTTCTTTCTTCTCAATTTCTGCCCTTCTGTCTCCCCAGCCTCCCTTTCTGTGTGTCTCCCACTCCTGAATCACAAGGGAAGCTGTGACATCACCCGGGGGCAGTGGTGATGGAGGGCTGCTAGGTGGCACCTGGTTCCTGTCAATTACATTCTCTACACCTGCACATGAGTACAAGTGTGTGCACACACAGAGGTACACACACTTGGGGTCACTCCCTGGCAGTGCCTGAGGCTCTAGGCTGAGCTAGGATAGGTTCCTGGCCTGGAAACACCCTTGCTCCTTGCTCAGGGGCCATGAGTTCTAGTTTCTGCTCCGCTATGTCACTCTGGGTGGGTCCTGGCCCCTTGTTGTGCCTCAAATTCTCCATCTATGTTGTGAGGCTTGGGTTTGGGGACTCCCATACACTTCCTATCCAAGTCACAGAATGCTCTGTCCTCTCTTCTTTGTCCCTTCCCTCCTCCCCCAGAACTCTCCAAGTTTCTTCTCTGATTCACTCTCTCCCCCACAGACACAGGAAGGGAGGCTGACAGAATTCCAGTAAGCAGCCAACCTTAAGCCTTGTCCCCCAAGCCCTCTACCAGGCCTAACCCTCCACAATCTCTGGTAATTACACGACAAGCTCCTG
The DNA here is from genome assembly GCF_009834535.1 of Camelus ferus. Taxonomy (NCBI): domain Eukaryota; kingdom Metazoa; phylum Chordata; class Mammalia; order Artiodactyla; family Camelidae; genus Camelus; species Camelus ferus. Next base: position 38,940,756 of record NC_045714.1, read on the forward strand.
TCAGATTGGATACTCCAATCCTCAGTGTCAGAGCTGAGAGGAAACTCAAAGACCATCATGTCCAGAGATGCAAATAACTTCAATTCATGTACCATCTAAACCCTGGAGTTCAGGACTGAGATTGAGTTAAGCAGAGAAGTGTGCCACCGTCGATTAGTGATGTCTGCTATGGCCAGGAGAGTTGCCCTTATCTGACATTCCTGATTTAGCCCAGTTAACATCACATACACACACACACACACACACACACACACACACACACACACGTTTATAGATATTTTACAAAGGAACTGCAGCCTAGAGATGAGTGTCAAGTCAAGATCACCCAGTTAGTAGGTCAAGAAGCTGGGTCTGCCTAACTTGAGTTCCCCATTATCCTGTGTATAGGGGAGCCATCCAAGGTCCTGGTAAAGAGATGCAGTAGTATTATCTGGCAAAATCGACAGGATGGATTGGAGGTTGTGCAGTGGTCCAGGCAAAGCACAGTGGGGCCTGGGCAGCGGCCATAGAGTCTGAGAGTAATGGGAGGGCCCATGAGGCCTTCATAGAGTGAGTGATGAGGAGCTAGAATTACCTCCTCCTGAAATAGGACCTCTCCTCAGAGGGCACTGGGCAGAAAGCAGGCTTCTTCCCTGAGTGCACCAAGCCTTGGACCGGGAAGTTCCTGGTTAACTGAGTCACTCTCCTAAGTCCTGTTTTTAGGCAGACCCATTGAGCTTTCTAGGGGACATAGCAATTGGGCTTAAGGGCTGGTGGGCAGGCCAGGAACTCCAGGATTTAGACTCTTGAACAAGACAGAAGCATTCCTTACACCCTCAGGTGGAGAGAGGTCAGGCCAAAGGAGGAGAAGCTAAGGTGCTTAAATTGAGCCTTGGGGGCCCTATGGCAGTGGTTAAGGACAGGAGACTTGCAATCAGGCAGCCATTTCATTGAATAGATGTTTACTGCTCACCCACAATGGACCAGGCTGTGCTCTAGGCACCAGGGACACATCAGTGAACAAAATGGAACCCCCGGCCTTCATAGAGAGTACATTCTTTTTAGGGGGTAGGGAGGGAAAGGCAGGCAAAACAATAAGCATAAATAACACAAATAAGTATATGGTTTATTGGAAGTAGTGTAAGGCAAGGGGTACTGGGAGTGCGAGCAGGGGGAGGGGAGGGGTGTTGCAGCATAAACAGGGTACTAGAGTAGAATTCACTGAGAAAGACGTTTGAGCAAACACTTGAAGGAAGTGAGGGAAGGAGTAGTGCTTGGGAGCTACTCCAGGCAGGGGGAAGAGTAGTACAAAGGCCCTGAGGCAGGTGGGTGCCTAGTGTGTTGGAGGAGCAAGGGTAGATGTGGTTGGGACAGAGCAAGACAGAGTCAGGCTGATGCTTTGGGGCATCCTGAGTTTTCCTAAGTCAATCTAAAGATAAACCCTAAGGGAACAGTATAGGTGTAGCATAGTGACTGTGAGAAGGGCAAAGTAACCTAGTATTTTTGATGTGCTTAGTACAGTGCCTGGCATCAGAAAGGCTCAATAGCCCCTCAGTTGCTTTTGCTATCATTTTACCTTTATGCAAAAATCCTGAAAGTGGTATTGGAAAGACTGTATCATCTTCTTTAGTAAGATTCTTGTCTCCATTTTACATTTGGAAACGAGATGCGAAGGGAAGGGACTTGCCTAGGTCACCCAGCAAGGCAGGTCAGGGAGCAGAAGCTGGAACTGCAGATGGCAGACAGACCTACCGCAGGTGCAGCCTAGAGGGATGAGACCCCAAGGACCAGGACTGTAAGGAGACGGACTCGCAGGGGAGAAGGGGGAAACTGGGAGAGCCATTAGGCGTGAGGAAGTGCCTTCTGAATTTAGGCAGCTCCTACTACACTTAGCCCTCCAAGGCATCGGGGATGTGATGGTTTTGTTTTACTGGAGGAAACGAAGGCTCAAGAGGTTGAATGAGCATCTTGTCCAAGGTCACACAGCTCTCCAAAGGCCGAGCTGGGGCGGGGGTGGGGGGCGAGGATTCGAACTCAACCTGGAGGACCCCAGATGAGCACGGCAAAGCGAGCATGGAGCAGAGGCGGCAACTAAAAACAGGACGTAAAGCCGATAGTGCTTGGGGGCTAATTTGACCATACAGGGGTGAGAAGACCATCTTAGGCTGCTTGCTCTGAGCCTGTTTCCCCAAGCAACACAGGTTTCGCCCCAGTACACTGGTACCGAACTCTCCCGGTCCTTCTCCCGCACGGAGCATGCGTCTCGTTCCAGCTGGAACCGGTTTGGCGGGGCGGCTCGAGGGGCGGAGTCCCCCGAGCTCAGGCATGCGCGTGCCGACGTGGGCGCGCGCTCCCTCTCAGTGTCTGATGGCCTGGGCGTGGGCGGACTGAGCGCCCCGCATGCTTGCGCACCGGCCCAGCCGCGCGCGCGCGCGCGACGGGCCACGTGCCGACCGGGCTGCGCGCGCCCCCGCCCGCCCCGGGAGTCCCAAGCGACGCGCGCGCGCGTCTGACGCTGGGGGCGGGGCGGGGCGGGGCCGGCGTGGGGCTTTAACCCAGAGGCCCCGCCCCTCGGGCGTACAAAACGGAGCCTCGGGCCGGGCCGCGTGAGGGAGGAGGGTGAGTGCCCGCCGCTGGCCGCAGCTGCCGCCAGCCCGTCCGTCACTTCGTCGGTCTGTCCGGTCCACGTCGTCGCCGCCGCCTCCTCAGCCCGGACGCCCGGGGCCCGCCCAGCGCCGCCCGGAGCAGCCGCGGCCCCGCGAGGAGACGGGCGCCGCCCCCGCCCGGCCCTGCCCCCGCCCTCCTCCCCGTCTGTCCGTCCGTCCGTCCCCCCCGCCCGCTCGCGCTTCCGTCCTTCTGTCCGGCCGCCAGCCCTCGGGCCCGTCTCCCCGCTCCGCCCGCTTTGTCTCTCCCTGGCTCGCTGTCTCTTTGTCTCTGCTCTCGCGCTGCCTCCCAGCCCCTCCCTCGCTCCTGGATCTCGGGTCCCCTCAAAGCGCTCGTCTCATTCCTCAGAGACTCCCTCTCTGAGCGCCTCCTTATCTTTGCGGGCCTTTTCCCCAGAACACCTTCCACACTCCCCAGGGCTCTCCTCTGAGCTTCCTGCACGTTCTCTGGGGGAGTCCTCCCTTCCATCTGACCCTCCCCCCCCCCAAATCCCGAAGTCTTGCCTCCTCTTGGCCCTCATTTCTTCAGGGTTTTCCCTCTTTTGGTGTCCCCCGTATACGCTGGGACCTCCGGGATTCCTTGGGGTCTGTCTCCTTGGGATCCCCCCAAAGCTCCCCAGCTCCCTGACTTCACAGCCCCTCCCTGCCTTCCCTTGGTTTGTCCCCTGTCGCTGTCTCTCCTTGTTCTCTCTCGGGCCTCTGCACCCCCGCCCCGTTCCTCCGGATCGGAGTCCCCTGCTTTGCTTTCCCTGCCTCTCTGTGCCCACATATGTCTTGCTGGTGTCACCACCCAGTGTCTCTTGCGCTGAAGACCCACTTTTGAAGCTGCTCCTTTGCCCAGGACTCTTGGCCCCCCTTGCTTTCTCTGCCCCGGCCCCCTGCCTCCCCTTCTCTCTGCTCCTGTGTCTCTCCCTCTCCCCTTTTCTGTCTTTGCCGGTCTCTGGGTCTCAGACCCCCATCCGGCCCTCATGGCTTTGTGTCTGGAGCTCTTGAAGCAATGTGAGTGGTGGGGTGTGTGGGTCGGGCCGGAGTCCACCCGCAGGCTGGCCGCGGCCGAGGCTCCCGGGGTTGGCGCTGGGGCGAGGGCTGGCGCTGGGGCAGGAGGCTCTGGGGCCTCCCCACAGAAGGGGGCAAGGAGGGAGGGGCCAGACTGTCTGGCAGAGGTGGGAGTGGGGGGCCTTCCTGCTCTGAGGCTTCTGCTTTAGTTGCTTGAGTGTGTGGATGGTGCCACGGACTGGGTATCCCTGCCCGCTTGGCCCTGCATGGCCTGGCACTTTGTGATCGCTTGTGGGCAGGCCTGGGCTATTTTGGAGCTAGCAGGATGTGATATCACTTGGGCGTTTATTTAGACCCGGCTGGGGGTGGGGGCTGCGTTCTTGCCAACTTGAGTAATGAAATTTTGCAGGGGGGTGCGGCCTCCTAGGCAGCTGGGCTGTGAGGTTTGCAGCCAGAGCTTTGCAGGCCACCAGAGTGGGCAGGTGAACCAGGGTCTGTTGCTGCCTTGGTCTTGCTGAGACTGTCAATCACAGTGAGAGGAAAGAGGAGTTGTTCTTAACCTGACCACTCCTGAGGATTGGGTTTGGTGGTCTGAGATCTCTGGGGCCATGGTTCTACCAACCTAAAGTTGTGTCACCTTGAGTGAGACGCCTGAGCTCTCCAACCCTCCTTTTCTCCATCTGTAAAAAGGTAATAATAGCCAACTTCACAGGGTTGTCATGAAGATCAGATGGAACATCTGTAAAGACACTTTGGAAACTGTCAGCCTGTCTAAACTGAGCCCCACAGAGGGAAAGAAGCTTGCGTGGGGCACACAAGCTAATTCATGGTAGAATTGGAACAAGGATCCAGGCCCGGGACTCCTCAGTCTAGAGTTCTTTACCACGTACTCCATTGCCATCTGATTATTCAGAAATACACCTACCCTTCCAATAGGCCAGGGAGCCAGCTATCCCTTATTTATACCCCGATTCCTGGTTGGTCTTTGTGAGTTTGTGAAGGTAGGTGGGTGTGCCCAGCTGCATGTCTGTGCTGGGAGACAGTTGGATTTTCCATGTTCCATACCATTGTTGTTTAAGGGTGGGCCCTGCTTGGCCGGTGGCGCTTGGAAATAAAGTCAGTTTGTGGTTATGAGCCCCAGCTGCTTTTCTGGCTTCCCACAGAGTGGAGGAACAAAGGCCCCAGCTGAGAGGTGCTTGACAGGCAGCTAGGGTCTGCTGTCAAGGATGCTGGGATGTCCCAGAGAGATCATGGTGTAGCCCCCTTGTCTTTAGATGAGACCCAGAGAGGCCAGGGACCCACAGAGGGTCGAGCCAGGACTCCTGTGTCCTCTTCCAGAGCACTGCCTCTGAGGAGGTCAATATCATTCTGGTGTCACCTTCCCACTGGTTTATAATGACAATTTCTAACATCCGTTGACCTTTTACCATGGGCCCTGAGCTTGACAGCTCTACAGACTACTTGCAGTGGAGAGGAGAATGGGCTTGGTCCCTGGGCTGGAAGTGAGGGGATCAGAGTTGTGTCCCCACATCTCACCCACTCTCAGAGAAACTACTTTCCCCTGGATTTCAGCTTCCTTATCTGTAAAGTGAGAATAGTAATCCTTGTCCTAAGCCTGAATCGGAAATCATGGAATCCGTAAAGAAATTCTGTGAGGCAGAATGCCAAGTTTCTGTTCTTGGCTCTGGTGCTGAGATGCTGTGTGACTTCAGACAAGTGTCTTCTTCTGTCTGTATTTCTCCTAAAAAATGAGGAAGTTGGATGTCATGGTCTTTTAGATGCTTCCAGCCCTGACATTTGAGGATTTTAATGAAACTCGAAAGTATTTGAGTAATGAACTTGAAATGTATTTTGTACCTAATCTCATCCTGCTAAAAGTGTGCTTGATCATAAAATAAGAAGAAGAATGTTTTGAGTGCTGCCAGATGTATCCTGATGGTGTGCTCTGGGGTTTCATCAGAGAGATCTTGTCTAGGTAAAGGGATCCGAAAGGCTTCCAGAAGGAGGCAGTGCTTGAGCTGGGCCTCTATACCAGACATGTTCAGCATCTTAAACAAACTGTTCCAGGGAATAGAGTTAGTGTGGGTTTTCGGGCCACAAACACCTGGTTTTAATTGGTCTCCATCAGTCAGTCACTCCTTTGTAATCTTGAGCACGTTACTTTCTTTGAGCTTGTATTTCCTCATCTGGACTCAAGATAATCATATTTACACTGCAGGATTCTAATGAGGATTGAGATTCTATAGAAAAAAACACCTAGTACACAGTAGGTACTTAATGAATGTAAACTTTCACTTCCCAATATCTGGGTCCCTTTTCTCTTTGTGGAAACAAGACTGAGGTCCAGCCTTTCCCTTCACCTGCTGTGGTTGGGGTTCAGGTAGCAAGGAAAGCACCTTCTGGCTGTTCTAGTAAATCATAGCAGTAATCCCCTAATCTCTCACTTGCTGTGGGAGATGTTGTGTAATCTGCCAGGCTCTTTCCTTACCATTGTTCCTCACAACAGTCCTAGGGGGAAGTCAGAAGCCTGTGGAGTTCTCCCTGTTTCACAGGTGAATGAAGAATAGGGGGCCCAGAGTGGGCTTGTACCCAGGCCTTTTGACTTTTCTTCCTCGCACAACCTGCAGCATTGCTCCAAATTGATTGCTGCTGCCTGGTAGCCTACGCCTCAGGCCGCCTTCTCTGTATCTGGCATCTGTTCTGCAAGGATGGTTTGCTTGACGTTTCCCTGGCTTCTGAGCTCATCTCAAATTTAAATGGAACTATCTTGAAGTTGGGTAGGGACTGAGTCACCACCTTCCCTGGCTTTCTCATCCTGAGCAGCTGCCAGACACACCCAGAGGGCCACTGCCATAGACCTGCTGGTTGTAGACCCCACACACAGCAGGCTTTCCTCCCAGAAGCTCCGATGGGCTCAGGAGTGTCCCTCTCTGGGCTCTCAGGGGAAGGCTGCAGAGGTGGCTCCATACATATTTCTTCATGCTCAGGGATCTGGAAGCACAAGCCGCATTGAGCACTTGTTGCCTGGCCTCTCCTGCTCCAAGCCTTTGTGCTGTACCCTCCCCCGAGGTGGTGCCCCTCTCCCTTTGAGGCCCACATTGTCAAATGCTACCTCCTCTAGGAAGTCTCTGATTGCTTCCTCTGGCGTCAGACTGTGGATTCAGTCCCAGGTCTGTACTTGCTGGAAGTGTGACCTCAGAGGTCACTTTACCTCTCTTTGCCTCAGTTTCCTCAAATGTAAAATTTAGGTTCCTCATCTTTATAAAGTTCAGGTTCCTCACCAGGGTTTCTCTCTCCCCAGGGATTCTCATTTGTCAGGTCTAGGGGCAGGAATCAGCTTTTTAAAACAGCCCTCTGGAGGAGTCTGACGCTGAGAGCTTGTGGGCTGCACACCAGGGAAAGCTGAACTGAGAGTTTCCTGGGTTGGTATTACAGTTTGGCTTGTCCCTGCTGTGTGACCTGGGATTGATCGACTTTCTGTGCGTTAGTTTTCTGCCTTGTCAGATTGGGATGGAAATACCTTCCTCGCAGGTTGCTCTGAGGATGAGAATTTATGTCGTAAAGGCCCCTCAGGAAGTGGGAATGTGTCTGCTGCACTGCCATCCACAGGTGGCCGGGACCGTGCTAAGTGGTGTATGGCATTATCGCACTGCATTATTGCAACAATCCTGATATGGGTCCCAGTATTATCCCTATTTTACAGGTGAGGAGACTCGCCGCTTGTCATGGTCATTGTTTCAGGCAGGATTGGTGGTTTCCAGAAGCAGGTTACCCTTCCCCTGCTCAGCCCTCAGCAGACACTGTTGGACCTGGCCAGGGTAAAGGGCTATGGAATGGAACACCTGGGCAGGAATGCAGTCCAGTCGACAACAGGAACTTAATGAGTTTAACGAGGTGTACAGGGTGTGAATGCTTCTCAGATTCCCAAATTTCCCTGTCCTGGCTGTGGCTGCCTCCCCTCCCTCCACCTGTGTTGGAATCAGCTGGTTCCTCACCCACCTGGAACTCCTGGAAACAAGGCTACCTTAAAGACAAATGAAATCCATGTTGTAGAGCTTGAACGTTACTGTTTCTTGTTTCACTGCAAGAAGCAGGCCCAGGGAGGGGAAGGGGCAGGGACATGCCTAGGATCCCAGAACAAGACCGTGTCAGGGCCAGGTGAGAACCATAGCCCTGCCTCCCTACCCAGGTCTCCCTCGTTTCTCTATCCCTGGCCTGAATCGCCCTGGGGAGAGCTGCGTCACGGAGGATAGTTTGGCCAGTGACTAGGACAAGGACAAGAGAAGTGGTCCCTAGTGTTTGGAGCTAGACTCGTCTCAGTCTGGAGCTGAATTGGGCTTGGAAAACACTTTCTGACCAGAGACCTGCCCTCTCAGCCCTGGGCCAGGCTCCGAAAGAATGGGAAGGACCAGACAGACAGGGCCTCTGCCCCAGGAACTTACGGTCTGACAAGGGAAACAAGGCCTACAATTATGAGAGACTGTGTGACAGTCTGTAATTAAGCATTTACTGAAGAAAAGCATTGTCTGAGAAGGAAGAAGTGAGCGTGAGCCAGAGGAAACAAGAGCCCTTGTGAGGAGGGCTGGATTTGCAGAGACCAACCTTAAGGCTGACATTCTTGGGAATGGGTTCTGCTAAAGCAGAGGTGGAGGGCTGGACAAGGTAAGCACATATTTGTGGAAACAGTGAGTAAACTAGTTTTGCTGATGCATCAGGGCTCTGGATGAGAAACCTGGGAGGAGCCTGGAGGTTATAGGCAGCATTGAACATGGGCTGGAAAGCAGAGGCATAGGGGAGCCACAGAAGGTTTTAGAGCAGGGGTAGCACAACTGAGGGGATTTTTTCCAAGATGGGTCAGGCTGGGTGAATTGGAATGAATGAAAATGACGACAGGGAGGAAGCTTTGCAAGCATCCAGAAGAAAGGAGAGGGCAAGGTTCGGGTGGAGCCTGTGGGAGTGGGAAGGGCCAGTTGGGGTAGCGAGGATGTTGTGCTCCCTGAGGAAAGCCCAGCCAGGGGCCTGGTGGGCCAGCAGGAAAGATGTTGGGTATTGCTGCTTTAAGCAGGAAATAACAGTCAGCACATTGCTTGTACACCTGCTCTATGCCTGGCTCTGTGCCAGGGCCTCCATGGGCGCTGTCATGAAATCCTTACAACAAGCCCAAGGCAGGAGGACTTACCATCCCCACTTTACAGATAAAGAACACGTGACTCAGGCCCAAGGCTGACTGTGAATGCTGGCTCTTCCCACAATTTAGCTTTGCTTCTTGGGAAGGAATCTTCTACTGTTAGGGTCCCAGGAATCTGAGCCTCCTTGCCCCTTGAACTGGGGACATGAAATACATGCCCTAAAGCCCACAAACCCCTGCTTTCTGAAGACCTGGAAGGTTGGGACTGGATGCCAACTCAGAATTTCTTCAAGGTGGGAGAGTCAGTGAATTGAAGGGCCTTCACATCAGCAGTTTTACTCGCCAGGCTGAGAGCAGCCTCTGGAGCTGGGTCTGGTGTGTGTCTAGTCCAGCAGTGGGCACGTCCATGACTGGGCCCACTGGGATTCTCAGCCAGCCCCCACCACATAGGGTGTTTCCTGGCCCAGTCAGAGGAATCAGTCACCCACAAAGGCAGGAAGGAACTTGTCCAAGGTGCTCTTGGCACAGGAGAGCCAGGTGATGGAGCCCAGTTCCCGTATCCCAGGCTGCAGCCAGGGATACCCAGTGGGCAGAGAGAAGGGGAAGGGGACTGGTACTTACTAAGTGGCTACCCTGGGGAAGCAGCAGTGGTTGGTCGCAGTGTACAGCTAGGAAACTGATGGCCAGTCATTCTCCTCTCTGTGCCCCCTTGAGCAGGGCCTTGGCCTGGGATCATGAGGCAGAGCAAACCACATGGCAGGCACAGCCTCCATGCTCTGCTCACACCACTCCCCTCTTTTCTCCAGTAAAACCCCTCACAATCCATATGCCAGTCTCTTTGGCAAATACACTCTGAGCCCAGCTATATGCAGGGTACAGTTGTAACTGCACTGATGTTTTTCATACCAAAATCAGGACAGAGGTTTTGATGAAGGATTTGGGGTTTTGGAACAGACACAGCCTGAGAAATATCATTTAGACATTGGAACAGTGAACTAGAGCAACCTGTGCTGTCTCTCTCAATTGAAGTAATTCATTCTACTAACACCTTACCATTCGCCAGGTACTTTCTTGTAAATTTTATCACTCCCGTGTATATTCAGCCTTTTACTTTGTTTTCAGCACATTGGTTCTGGGTCCTTAATGTTTGAGTAGCCTATATTTGCAAAGCATTTTCATCCACCTTATCTCGGGAGACCCTTATACAACCTTGGGAGCTTGTCACCCTCGTTTTCCAGAAAGTGATTTGACCACGATCACTCTGGGATTCACTGGCTGAGCTGTTCGTTTATTCAGTGAATATTTACTAAGTGCCTGCTGTGTGCCAGGTGGTGAGCTGGCCCTGGGGATACAGTGGCAAGCAGAGCAGTCTTAGAGGCTTAGCTTCTCACCTGTCCAAGTCCACAGAATCATCAGGTCTAGCCAGGATCCACCCTAGCGCTCCTGGGCTCTTTCCACTGCAGCCCCTGTAATCTTTGCCTGTGGCTTAGATCTAGACTATTGTAGCCTATGAGCCTTCAGCCTGGAGCATCATAGTAAAACAAGCCAAGGCAGAAGTCTCTGCAAACTGAACTTCAAAAGTGACAAAAGAGGTCTTCAAGAATGACTTAATTATTAACAAGAAAGTGAGGAAGGGCATCTCATCAGAAGACCATCTGCTCCTCCCCAGAGGGGAGGAAATCGCCCAAAGACTGCTGTACCTAAGATCCTGGCCTGAATTTTCTGCAGCTTCCAAATATTTGATTACAGTCTGCACAGGTGTAGAGCCCTGTGGCCATGTGCTAAGCTGGGGACCCTCCCTGCCTCCTTTAATATTAAATGAGATGAAATAAAGGCAGATCTTAGGATATCAGTCTGGAAAAGACTCTGGCTCTGCCTCCTCACATCTCATGAGTGGAAACCAAGCGCAGAGAGGAAGGAATTTGCCAGGATCCCATGCTGAGAGAGACATTTCTTCCCCTTCCCCTGTCTTACCAGCCTTCCTTCCTGTAGAAACTCTCCCCTCACAGCTGTACCTGTTCAACATTCAAATCCCTCTTCAAATCTTTCCTGTGCCTTTAGGCCAAATTTTTCCTGAGTCTTCCCTGATGCTTTCTCCCCTGCATGGAGCCCGGTGGTGTCCAGGCTGCCTCCATCTACTCTGAGGCTGACTGCCTGTTCCACAAGCCTAACCCAGCAGCCCTTGAGGAGACTTCAAAATCAAGGTGTCTGTGCCCTGCTTCCAGGGAGTCTGATGCCTAAGACCTAGAGGGAAGCTTCTTTACATTTTGCTGGAGTTATTTTTTTATGTGCAAAAATTGTACTTTTATTGAGAAAGCAATACATGTATGTGGTTAAACATTTCAAACTTTGTAGGAAAAAAAAGTGGTGAAAAAATTAGTGTCTTTCCCACCTAGGCTCCTGGATAATCACTGTGAACAGTCTAGATGTTTCCTCCCAGAAATACTCTGCATGTGCGGGCAGCTATGGTAGTACATCCTTTTTATTACACAAATAGTGATATGTTCTCTACCTACTGTCTGCTGTTCTGTACCTTGTCTTCACACAAGGCTGTCTCTGTTATAGCTTATTCCCATGGGCACACATGATCAATGGCCTCCTTTTCCATGGCCGCATGGCACTCCATTGACAGAGATACCACCCGACAGTCCTCTACTCAAGAATGTTAGGTTGTTCCCAGCCTTACTACTAGGAGCAGTGCAGCAGCGAGCACCCTTCCCCACCTGTCCGTGTACATGTGTCGCTTTAGGAGCCATTCCTGCAAGTAGAATTTACGCACCTAAAATTCTGTCAGGTATTTTCGAATTGCCTTCTTCTGCATTCTGAAAATCTATGTATTTTTTAAAGCACCCTGTCCCTGTCTCTGGATTCAAGTTCATTTCCTTGGTTAAGAACCTGAGTATTCTAATCCAGCCCAGAGAGGGAAAGGGGGTTGGCCAGTGTCATACAAAAATCCTCAGCCAATGAGATGTCTCCAGAGAAAGGTGCAGATGGGAGAAAGTGAAGAATGAAGGGAAGAAATGGGCTGGAGGGACGTCAGAAGTGGAGCCAGGGCTGAGGGGGAAGGGGTTCTGTTAATAGGTACCTTAGGACCTGTTTGTGACTTGATCTCCAGGGAGAGATGTCAGTCTCCCTCACACCCTCCCCCTACTGTGTCCACCTTCCTGCGCTTCTCTGTGCATGCTGCACCTGCTTGGCAGCAGCTGGGCTAGTGAGCTCATTCATCCAGGAAATGTTTACTGAGCTCCTGAATCCAGTGCTGGCTTTGCCACTATGTCCCCGTACTTTTCTGAGCCTTGGTTTTTCTCATCTGAGGGGTAGGGAGACTCATCCCTGCCTTTCTCATGTTACCAGGCCTAGTAGGAAGCGTTGGTAAATCAGCTAGTGGGGAAACACCATAAAGCAGATTACAGTGGTCTCAGCTAGACACTGTGCTAGGCACCCTGGGGTCAGCAGAGTGAAGTTTGGACCAGTCCTGGGTAGCCTATGAGTTTTGGGGCAGCTGTTGGTGAGTGTCACCTCTTGTATGCCAAGACAGGGTCAGGCTCGTGCCTAGGGTCTTCCTGAATTTGCTTTGTCCCAAGGCCTGCTCGGATAAAGGAATTCAGTTGACAGGTTGGGAAGAGGTAGTCAGGGAGACGAGCAGGGTCTCCACACAGCAGCCAGAATTTTGCCTTCTCCCAGAAGCCAACAGTAAGGCCCTTTAGGGTCCCCTACCAGTCATTTCTGCAGCTTCTTTTCAGTCCTCGTTGGTGGAAGGGATGAGGAAGGAGAAGTTCTATCATTTTTTCTAGTTTAAAATGACACTTTAAATCACTCGCCTAGCTCCTCTCTTCTGTTTTATCATTGGGGAAACCAAGGCCTGTGGTTGAGGGCCTCCTCCCCTGAGTTTCCCAGTGAGTCAACAGCCTCACCAGGATTAGAAGCCAGATATTCAGCCCTCCCAGGCCTTAACTCTCACCATCTTTCTCACATCGTTCCAGTCTTTAGTTTCACTTTGGGGTTAAAAAAAAAAAAAACCAAAGTGAAAGAAAAAGGTAAAGCCGGAAGCGGCCGCTTCAGACCCAGCCCAGGCTGGGCCTGGCCCTGGCCCTGGGGGACCCAGGCCGAGCTTACCTCACTAGGAGGGAAGCAGACCTCTTCCACACCGGTTCCCACCCTTGTTCTGGAGGCCTGGCTGGGGTGGGGGCCGGGCGGGGCCCCGCGGGGAGAGGCGCCAGGCTGTAGACGGGCGGTGGCCTTCTGGCCCAGCCAGCCACTGTCTGGGAGACGGCCAGTTCGACAGGTTCCCTAGTAAAGTAAGCCTCACTCGGGTGTGGCCCCAGGTGGGGAGCTGCAGCCTTTTAAACTCCCGTCCTTCCGGGACAGGGCTGAGCTGGAGCTGGGCCTGTGTTGGCCTGGGAAATCAATCCTGGCCTCCCGAATTCAGCTTTCACAGAACATTTCCAGCCTCCCTGAAGGTAAGAGCTAGGGCCCTGTCTCCAACAAGAAAACTTTTAATCTTTCAGCCACTGTGGGCACTTACCTCAACCCCTGGTGGTTTCTTCTTAAGGACCCAGATGACCTAAAAGCCTTTTGTCCTGGTTCCTTTCCCAGATCCAGGGACTTGGAAAGGACTGGGTATGGGGGAGCAGGAGCCATGCTTCTTGCTGAGTTGATAGGTGGCTGCCAACAAGACCCTTCCCAGCTCTGGACCTCGGATTCCCCATTTGTTTCTCGGCAGGAGCCAGTTCCTTCAAGCTCTGCTATTTAGTCAGATCGATTTGGTCCCTCAGAAGCTACCAAGAAAGTATCGTAACACGCTGGTTGGTTGACTTGTGTATTTCAAAGATTAGCTGTTGTCTAACTGACTGGGGTCTCAAGTTCCTGTTTCTTTGTGCTTTTTCTGAGGAAATCCTCAGCCTTGCCAAAGTAGATATGGTAACAATTTCGTTGCTTCAACAAATAGGATTTTTGTCTACCTCTCCTCTTCTCTGCACAATCCTAAACTCCCCAAGCACAGAGCTATGTTGGTTCAAGTCCACTCCCTGAGGGCACACACTGAGCACACGGTGATCTGCAAGTTGTTGTTGAGTGACTGCATCGATGGTCCACACCTGGTCATGCTGCTCCCACACAATGCAGAAACAAGCATTCATAAAGCCCAACTGTGTATGGAAGCCCACATACCAAAGGCCTTGCAGCCTTGTAGTTAAGAGCATAGCTCTGGAGTGACACTGCCGGAGTTCAGATCCTGGGCTGCCACCTGGAGCTGTGAGGCTTTGGCAAGTTGCTTAATCTCTCGGGTCTCAGTTTCTTTACCTGTAGAATAGAGGTGATAATATTACCTGACACAAGTTACAGCATGAGGACAGGAGAATGTGTGTAAAGCACTCAGCACAATGCCTGCTATAGAGGAAGCACTTAAGAAATGTTAGCTCCTGCTCTTACTGATATCCAAGGGGAGAGAGAAGACTGGAAATATTTAAAGACTGTCCATGTCCCATGCCTGGAAAGATGTCAGTGGACTAAGTGGGGTGTTTGGAGGAGTCAGTCATTTGATGGCTCTTTGAATGTGGGGCTCTGATGGGGAATATGGAGTGAATTAAGGCAGGCTTTAGAGAGGAGGTGACCTTCAGGACCTCAGGGACTGGGTAGGCTCCAAGTGGATAGAGATTTTGAGGAGAGGCTACCTAGGGTGGGGGAGGGGAGGCAGAGGTGAGCCGTCCAGGAGTCTGGGGAGCTGAGATCAGGCTAGAAAAGTCTCCCCAGAGCTGTCAGAGTTCACCAGGCACACAGAGCCAGGGTTTATCTCTGCAGGGTCATCACCCCACTGGGGCACTTTCCTACCAGGGGCCATGATGAGGAGTCCGCTATTGAGTGTGTTGTGAATACATTTACTAGTTCCAGCCTCTCCTGGAACTTCCTTGCCTTCCCAAGCTTCCCACGCTTCATGACGTGGCTGTTGCCCTGCACGGGGCATGGTAGCAGTCAGGAGGTGTCTGCCTGCGGGGGTTGGAGGAGCGGGCACTATCAAGGCAGGGCTGCCAGTGCTACTGCTGCCCCAGCAGTTTCCTCAAATGGGGCATGCGCAGCACCGCGTGGGAACAGTCCAGGGGACGAGGTCTTGGGTCCATCCCAGCCAGCTCCTCCTCACCCACCTCCACTTCTTTCCAAACAATCAGCCATTCATGCCAGGTGCTGAGCCAGGGGAGGAGAGGGAACAAGACAAACTTGGTCTGTTTCCTCATGGAGCTTCTGTCCAGCTTGGAGACCCCATCCAAGCAGGATACACAAGGTACTGTCTAAGTGAGGTAAGAGCCCTGAGGGAAACAAATAGTTGCTGAGAGGCACCTATTCAGAGAGAATGGGAGAGGCATCTCAGGGAAGGTGAGGTGGAGGATGGGAAGGAGGCAGATGGGGAACAGCAGGGGGCAAGACCGTGAGGTGGAGAGGGTGTGGAGTGTTGAGGGAACTGGGAGAGGTATGGGTTATGTCTGGAGGGGTCTGCTCACCCAGCCAGGAGCCAGAGGTATGATAATGAAAGTAGTACAAGTGATTTTGTTTTAAAATTAACATCAAAACTTCCAAGTACTTACCTTTATTAAATTGGTTCTCATACTGATCATTAGTCATCGAGAAAAGGTGTCTTTAGCACACCCTGTTTATTGCTGCTGCTTCACAGTTCACAAAGCCCTGCCTGTTGCCTCTGTTGCTGAGGGAGGCCAGTTGGAGTTACTGCTGTTTTTAGAAATGATGGAACAGAGAGGTGAAATGATTTGTCCAGAGTCACACAGCTTAATCAAGATTTGAAGTCCTGATTCACTGCTCTTTCTGTTCTACCAGCTGCTTTGTTAGTTACTAAGGCCAAAGCAGAAGTTTTTATTCCTTTTTTAGCCAGGTTGCCGTTCCAGAATAGATCGGTTTAAAAGTTTTGGTGTAGAATGGTATAATAGTAATTGCGTTAAGGCAATGAGATTAAAATGACTTTTTAACTATTTTCTGTAATGTTATACAGTGTATTTAGAGTTTTTTTTAAAGTTTTTAATTTTTTTAAATTTCCACACAGTCTCCCATCCAGCTTCTTTCCAAGGATCTGTGATACTTACACATCCATCACTGCCCTTGTAGACCTCCAGTCTTTTTAATTTTCTATTTGAATTTTTTTCTATTTGTTTTATTTCTGTTTCCTGAATATCAGGAAAGAGATTGTAGGCAGATTATAAATCAGCCCCTGCTCACAAATACATTTAACTCAAATAAGAAATTTTAAAAAAATTCATGCTTAAAGTAGCTTTAAATATTTTATTTTGTGACTCATGGATTTGGGGTGAAAAAGATCAAAGCAATATGATAGCTAGGGCTTGTTTATAGAGAATTCCTCAGTGGACTCTTCACTAGCCCATTTTTAAAAATTATGTTAAAATACATATAACAAAAATATACCACTTAAACTATATTAACTGCACAGTTCAGTGGTATTAAGTACATTCACATTGTTCTATAGCTATCACCATCCTCCATCTCCAGAATTCTTTTCATCTCGCAAAACTGAAACTCTATACCCATTAAACAAAAACTCCCATTCCCTCCTGCCCCCAGCCCTGGAAACAATCCTTCTACTTTCTGTCTATGTGAATTTGACTATTCCAGGTTCCTCATTCACTAGCACATTTTAAGGAGGTATATTTGAAAGGGGAAGTGGGTGGTATCTCTGAATAATGAACTGTTGTAGTTAACTCTCCAAGTTAATGAACACTGCAACTCCAAGCTCTATGTGGCTGTGTTACAGGAGAGTTTTTGAAAGGCTGCTCATCTCCTGGGAGGGCTTTTCCTACAGAGGCAGCCTTGGTTCCAGTGCCCGTGGTGGCTGTGTGGAGCCTGGCCACAACTTCAGGATCCTTCTGAACACAGGCAGGTACTGCCAGTCAACCAGAAGTAGCACACCCAGTGGAACCTGTGCCATCCCCAACCTGGTGCAGTGCCCAGCTTTTACAGATGGGTGTCCTGGGAGGGGAAGGGACCACTTGAGGCGCAAGTGATGTCACAGATCTCTTTGTGAGAGCAGAAAAGGGCCTGTCAGGACAGCCCGAAACCTGGGGAGGTGATTAGTATGCTTACAGAAACATCCGAGCAGAGCAGCTCCCAGAGGTTAGAAGTTGTCAAGGTGAAGTCTGCTTTCTTCAAGTGTTTTTCGGGATGCTGGCTTGGGCTTGGGGTCTTTGTAAAAGTGTACTCTAGAAGTGTAAAAGTGTACTCAGATTCTGCCAGCAGAAGGGAGAGATCAAACTTGTCTTTCTACGGTGACTTCTAAGCTTTGTGGGAATGTCTGTGTCAGTCTCCTTGTCAGCGAACTTGTATTTTTGTTGTGAGACTGGGTGCTGTGAAGATTGTATTCTGGAGATTGAAACCTGGAGGGTTTGCTCTTGTTTAGCAGATAGAACATGACTTGCTGTGTGACACTGAGCAAATCCCTCAACCTCTCTGAGCCTCTGCTTCAGCAGCACAAGGGGAGATGGTGAAAACATCTTGTGGGGATCAAATATAAGATGCAGGGTGAGGACCTCAGACAGTGGCTGGGCCACTGCCATAGCCACCAATTCCTGAGCAGATGATAAACACCATTAACTGTGATGGTTAGCCACTAATGTTCAGCCAGTCCTTACAGTGTGTCTCACACTGCCATTGTTGGGGCAGGGTTCTGTGGACAGGTTGGGGGGTTGGCGACCTTCCCTTGTATAGGTGTTCTTTCAAAGAGATCTTCCCAGATGTCAACATGAGCTTTTAGAGGTGGTTGGGAGAGAAAAATCGAGTAGGGAGGGACATGGGGGCATGAGTGGGGAAACCTGTAGTCACAGCTTGTCCCAGCGCCTCTGTCTTCTGCTTGCCAAGTCACCCCTCAGAGACTCTCCCCTGCTGCTGTGTCCTCAAGGTCTTCCTGCAGGCATGTACCACTTTTGGGGTGAAATCAGGGATAGGGTCCTACCTTATAAGTGTCAACAGGCATTCGCCTGGCACCCCTTCTGGGTGCCCCAGGTATGGGAACCATGTGGTCCCTGCCTTCAGAGGGTTCAGGGTCTAAGGGGAGAAGAAAAGTAAACAGACCTATAAAGCAGTGTGATGGCCAAGGCCTCTAGCACATCTAAACCTGGGGGGCTGACCCAGTGAGAGGCACCAGGTGGGTGCAGGGGGACAGTCCTGGACAGTCAGGATGCCGTGGAGGGAGTACCACTGGAATGGAAACCTGAAGGAGGAGGCAAAATCAGGGAGAAGAAGGGGTGTTGCAGGCAGGGAGCAGCAGGTGCAAAGGCCTGGACTCTGAGAACAGGAGGTGTTGGTGTGAAGAGGGTGGCAGAGAGAAGTTAAGAGGGGTGCTTGGCAAGGCAGAGACACCAGAGGACACTACCCTAAAATACTAGAATGGTGATGCAAGCGTGGCATGGAGTGGGTGGGCAGCTGGGGTCCTCAGTGCCCTGTCTGAGGACCCCAGCTGCCCACCTGGAGGGACATGTCCCTGGAGGGACATGGCTCCTCACTTCTGCCCCAGGCCGGGAACCCCCAGCTTCTGGCCCACAGAGTTCTCAGAGGGCCTGGGACTGGGTGTCTGCTCTGAGGGCCCCTTGCTCACAAGGGCCCTTCAAGCAATTGTAATGACAACTCCTCACCTACCAAGCCCTTTCCCACCTGTCTTCCCAAGAAACTCTCACAGCAGCCCTAGGGCAGTGGACAGGGCAAGCCAGAATTGTTCCCATTTTACAGATGAGTGAGAGTGAGATCATCGGAGCCTTTATCATACAGTGAGTGCGGTAACAGTGCTCAGACGCAGGGCCTCCTGACCTACAAGGCCATGTCTGTAACCCAGCAGTAGGTATTAGGAGGGTGGGTGGACAGCAGGGTTAGCAAGTGTCAGCTGGTCTCATATTCTGAAGACAGGTTTATCATCTCAGGTAGGGACTCTGTCCTGCCCAGACTTCCCAGAGGAAGGAGTTTTAAGCCTTGACCGTGCTGTCTGAGGCCCTGGAGTTAGTCCTCATGTCATTTCCCCTGTAGCTAGGCTGTCTGAACATTCCTCTCTCTCTCACTTGTTCATGACGATTCTCTGGAGGCAAAAAAATTTTGAACTATGAATGTCACACACCAAAACGAAGTCTAAAGTCACGTCCAGAACTGGGTGTGAAGTAGGCAGACAAAGAAAGAACATCTCATGCCTGGAAGGAGTCTTTTTAAAAGGCGCACCTGTGGGGGCTTGAGTCCCTCCCTGCATCCATTGTGCCTGTGTCCGGCCGAGCTGGCCGCCTTCCCAGCAGCTCTGCCCCTTAGGAAGTGCCTCCTTATAATGAGGCAAAATCTGCTCCCCCTGAACACCCCTTTTGTCGCCCCTCTGGTTGTACTGTGACAACCTGGACCAAGTGTCTATGTGTCAGTCTTTTAGGTTTCTGAAGATAGTAGCCGTGCCCTTCTGAGTTGCCTCTGTTCCATTCTCTCCAAGCCCTCCTTCGTGTTGGACTAGACACGGCTCATGGTGCACATGTCACACCCCATCTGTGGCAAGTGTGTGACAGCCCTCACTATCAATCACAACACTTTCAGTCAGTTCCAGGCTTTCTCCTGCAGTACTGCACGTGGCTCCGCCCAGTCAGTAGTTTTTATTGTGAGTTTCTTGACAAGGACTTCTCCTGGGTCCCCAGTGCCCACCCGCACACCCAGGGCCCAGTGTGTGGCTTCCCTTCTGTAAATCAGCACTTATTGTAATGGGATAGGGGTGGGTGGATTTGAGACTTCTCCCTGTGCAGATTGCCCCCTTCTCATCAGGCTTCAGTCTGGCGCTGTCCCTTGTCCATAATCGCCAACAGTACCAACAGCATTGTCCAGAGTCCAGTGGGGCTGCCCCCTCCCTGGTCCTGCGCCTTCCTCTGTTAGTGCAGCCTAGACCGTGTCTACAGTCAGCTGGAGTCACTTAGGCATTTTTCTACATGTCTGCTTTCCTGTGTAATTGTGCAACTTGGGATCCTGAACTCAGGATCTTAATATAAGCTCTGAGGACTGGGCCCTCTCCCTTCCTGTGTCCCTTTCCGCAGGCCTGGCATCGAGGCAGGCGGCCTGGCCTGGGCTGACCTGAGCTGAACTCACGGTTTTCCCCATTCACTTCTGCACCGTTCATTTTGTCCCATCTCTTAGCCGCCCAGGGTTCTTGGCTCCTGGCTCTGTCACCCGATATGCCACCTGTCACTCCAGGCACAGTGAATGAGCCTGTTAGCACCATCTTTCTATTCTGGGATCCGCTTGGTCATTCAGAACGATGAAAGAGGCCAGCAGTCGAGGTGCACGGGGCCTGGCAGCATCTGGCTTTGCATACTGGACGCAGGGGCCTGTGACAGCTTGTAAAAACCCAGGTTTTTGTGACCCGTCACCAGGGTTTGACGTCAGCTCTCCAGAAGTGAAGGTGGCTTTTTGAGGCTCTTTCTTCTAAGTAGTACTTCCCAGGCTGGGCTCCTGGGATCCTAGGGCTTTGGAAAGACAGCAGTGAGGTTCACACGCTGGAGCCAGTATTTGAAAAGCCAAATAGTATTTGAAAAGACAAATATTAGATTCTCCACCCCACCCCATTCCCCCACAAGGCCAAGCAGGGCTGTACCCATCAAGTTTTTGTGTTGCACTGGAGCCATACAGCCCTGTAACTCTGGCTACTTTCTCCTACTTGTCAGCACCCCCTTCTAGTGTTTATAGCTTTAATATACAACAAGAAAATCATGATTCAGTAACTGCTGCTTGGAAGCTGGCATCTCTTTAAAGCTTGGACTCCCAGGGGTGGTGGTAATAAGGTGTCCTGGGGGGTAGGGCAGGGGCCTCAGCACAGCTGCTGGCAGGGCTAACCCTGCGGCAGGTCTCTGGGGATACATAAAAGGACGTTTGCGGCAGATTCCAACACAGGACGGACGTGAGGGTGAATGTTGCCTGACAGGTTGCTCACTGGATATGGTTGCAGTAATGGTGGAAATGTTTCTTGAGAAAACAGCATGCTATTTGGGGTCCCCTGGTCAGGGACTTGAGATGGGGCTCAGCCACAGATGGGTACCTCCCTGAATGCCTGGAGCTGGTGGTCTCCAGGCTGAGAGGCAGGGAGGTTGCAGGGGGACAGGGAACACACCCACATTCAGAGCCCTGGGCAAGGTCCCTGCTCTGCCACCTGCTCCTCAGGGAGTACATTTGCCTTTCTGAGCCTCAGTTTCCTCATTTGTACTATGAGGGAGTTGAATTGGTCTAGTGGGTCTCAAAATACCATGTGAGAATTCCACATGGAGGAAAAAAAAGGAAAACAGAGCTGCTCTGAGGGACCTGGCCTGGGGAGGGAATCAGAAAGTTTTCCCCGGGCCCCCAGAAGCTGGTTTGAAAATCACTGGAATAGCTATCTATTTGGACCCTAGAATTTGGAGGCTCCCCACATCCTCGTTCCAGTCCCAGCTGTGTGACCTAGGACAAGTGGCCTCACCTCTCTGGGCTCTGCTCTGAAGCTGTCAGACACCCATTTCAGAGGTTCTGGTGTTTCTGGTGAGAGGGTCGCAGTATCTGGGACCACATGTCTGGAGGGGAAGGGCAGCAGTGGGTGGCAGTAGTCACAGGCAGGTAGAGCGCCTTTTTCTTCGAGTGGTGGGGCTCTGGTCTGGAGCCCCAGGCCTCTGCCCTCATGGCCAGCAGAGCCAGAGGCTGCCACCATCTAACCCATTCAGAGGAAATTGCCAAACCCTGCTTGAGGACCCAGGAATAGGGTCCTGACTGGGAACTGGCCTGGCCAGGATTTCAGCCAGGCCCTGCTAGGTGGCACCTAACTCCAGCCCTGGGCAGTGTGGTGAAGCAGTAGCCACAAGGCTGGCTCTGGAATCAGAAAGCCTGAGCTCAGATCCTGGCTGTGTGACCTTGGGCTGTTCACTGCTCCCTGAGCCTCAGTTTTTCCCTCTTTGAAGTGGGACTGCTAGGCCTGGGAAAGAGTTGATACAGTTAAAGCTCTTCATGCTAGGCTGGCTCATAGCTGGCCCTCGGTCAGGGGAGATGCCCTGGAGCTTGTGAAGTCCCCTGCCCTGCAGCTTCCTGTCCTCAGAGAACCAGCTGACCTGAACTGTGGGTCCATCTGGAGGGCATTGCCTAACCCATCCTCCAGCCCCTCTGGCCTGAACATACCAGGACAGAATCTCCTCATATCTTTGTCCCCAACTGGGGTGTGAGCAGGGCTTCTAAGGAGCAGCTGTCTCTGGAAGGGGGCAAAGGGTGTTGCCCCAGCAACCAAGCAGGTCCCTCTCAAGCAGCTGCGTCAGGCCCATGAAGGGAGGCAGCCATCTGTGCTCTGGATGGGGCCCCCCCAACACCTCGCCCTGGTGCCAAGAGCCTGCGACCAGACCTGGCGTGACGACCAGAAGGGGCTTCTCTTCTTTCTCCGGGCAGACCTGAGACACCACCAGAAGGGCCTCCTGCTGCCTTGATTTCAAGGTTTCCGAGGGGGCGGCTCTTGTGGACAGGCTTCCTAGGGAGCAGGGGGAGAAGGTCTGGAGCTCAGGGAGCTTGGAGGTCTGAGGGCAGCTGTTGAGCAGTCACAGACCTGTGTGCCCCAGGCCACGCTGGCAGGCAGACACATACCTATGCAGTGTTTTTAAAACTTTGAATTAACTAACTTCATTTTTAAATTTAGAGGTTTTATTTATTCTTCAGTCCAGATTTCTGGCTTCTGTCACCCAGGTCTCCACATGACAGCTGTGGGCCAGAGGAGTTAGATGCCTGGTCTCCTGTAGTTGTTTAAACTTGTGACGCCCATTCAGGGTCAACCCACTTAGCTGGGGAAACTGAGGCCCAGGAAGGACTAGACCCTGTGCAAGGTACAAAGCCCACCATGGCCTCCCAAAGCAGGCTTTTCTACACTGCCACTCTTAAAAACTAAAAGCCTGTTCTCTCATCTATAAAACATCGGTGATAATTATCTCCCCTCCCAGGCCTGTGTCTGGAGTAAAGCAGTACCTGGCCCAGGGCTCACTCGGTCATGATTCTTTTAAATCTGTACATATGATACTCTGTGCCTGGAAGATGTTGCTGGAAGCACTGCTTGCTTGCTTTCTCTGCCACCTTTCAGAAATGGTTATTTTTCAAACTGTTCCTGATGCCCAGTGCTTAGGATTTGTTGAGCTCTTGTCCCTATGGCCTCATTGCCAAACTTCAAGTAGAGTTGCTCGAAGCCTTACCTCTCACCAGATTGTGTTCCTGTAGTGTGTGTGTGTGTGTGTGTGTGTGTGTGTGTGTGTGTGTGTGTGTGTGTTGGGGGCTGACCTGCAGGGAGATCATAGTGCTCACACTGGACATTAGATTCTAACTCAAGAGTCAGGGGTAAATCATTCTGCTTTCCTGAGCCTCAGTCTGCCCAACTGTTAAGTAGGGATTTGTTTGTTCATTCAACAAATAGTTACTGAGCCCAGCCATATATTGAGCCTGGTACAGGGAAAGCATTATGGTTTTATAAGGTATTCAGGGTCCCTACTCTTCGGAAATCTATATTAGATACTCAGAATCTCTATTTGCCAGGGGAGAGAGACAAAAGACAAGTGAAGCAGTAAGTTGATCAGTGCTTGATGAAACAAACAAGGCCCTCAAAGAAGGAATAACAGCTTTAGGCAGGGCAGTCGGCGGGGGGGGGGGGGGGGGGCTCATTGAGAACGTGACCCCTGAGCCAAGGCCTGAATGGGAAGCTGAGATGAGAGCAGGGTGGGAGGAAGTAGGTGTGCAGAAATGTGGTGGGGATCATCCCAGAAAGAGAACAGCAGGCTCAAAGGCCCTGAGGTGGGCGCATGCTTGGAGCATTTGAGAAATAGCAAAGAGGATGGTGTGGCTGGAATGGAATGAGCGAGGGAAAAGTGCAGGCACTGAGGCTGGAGAAGGGAGTGGGCCAGTTCCTGTTGTAGGCCAAGGTAGGCAACTTCATGGAGTGGGGAACCTTTGAAAAGCTTTAGAAAAGGGAGGCAGTAATCCAATTTGTACTTTTAAAAAACTCCTCAGGCTCCTGTCTGGAGAGTGATCTTGGGTGAGTTGGGCCACTAACAAAGCAGGGAGGCCGGGGGGTAGAAAGTGCAGCCTAGACCAGGCCTTCTCTCCAGAAGAAGAAGAAACCCAGCTCTGTGACATGTGCTTTTGTGTGCGGGAGGGACAAGGCCTTGCAGATGGGAGAGGCATAAGAAGAGGTGGGGTGAGGATCCCCAGGCCTCTGGAGTGTGACTGACTGCATGGGGTCCCTTCTCTAGGAGAGCAAGGCTGACGTGGGGGAGGAGAGGTTCAGATTCATTCTGGACACACTCAGCTTGAGATGGCCTTGGCACCTTATGCAGAGCTGCCTAGTGTGCTGGGCTACTGAGATAGAAAGTGATACACCCTCCCACTGCCATCAGGTCTGCTTGTGGTAAAACCTTCTGACTGCAGGCCGGTTTGAAGGGACCTCGTGAGCTCTGCTGCGGGCAGGAAGAAGATACCACTGTTACCACTGTCACCACTGTCCAAGCAGCCCCAGGAAACCAAGGACCCTATCTGAGAAGAGGCAGCCCTCTCTCGGGCCCCCTTGTCTTTTCTTCACCAGCTAAATTATCTAAATTCCACTTTGCCAGGCTGGGCCCTACTGGCATCTGTCTTCCCATGCCTTAGGCTGTCCTTCCCTACTCCTTTGCTCAAAGGATTGTGAGCCTCATCTGGAAAACAGGATACTGGCAGACCTACCTCACATGCCTGTTCTGAGGATTCATTTGGCCACAGTACAGTCCATTTTTGTTATTCACAATTGTTATGTTCATAATGTCTCTCAAACTCTGACTTAGCAAATACTGAACCATTGCTCCTGTGGGACATACAGAGTCCCTGCATCTCCACCAACCACCAACAGAAACCACCAAGGTTTTTGTTAAAGACACCTTATTTAATATATTGTTGACTTAATCAACATGGAACTTGGCCAACAGCACCGTAACTCACACCTGAACAAAGGTCGTCTGGCACGTGTGTTTTCTCCATAAGGCACACCACAACCTTCTTGCACTTAGGAACGCAGGATAGCACTTCAGCTCTATGATTGGGGGCCATTTCAGACAGAAATCACTACCACCAACAATAACCAAAAAAACCGAGAAAAATGTGAAAACACAACACTAAACAGACCAGGAAAAGGATACTCGTTTACAGTACAAGCTGAAACGAAAAAGGTAATGTTACCTTGTTCAGCTGGGAACCTGTGCATTGGACAACTCAGATTTTCAAGCTCTGTGCATGTCTGCAAGCGAGAGCCCCAAGAGTATTGATTTGGAGGTTACAGATACAGAATCGTGGATAATAATAAGGACCGACTGTACATGGAGTGCTTGCTCAGTAAGGTTAGCGTTGGAATCCTTACCAACAGGAGTGAATCCTGGCTTCTGGACAGGGCTCTAAGGGCGGAGCCAGGACTCCCTGAGCTTTGCGGTTTTGTCTTCCCCAGGGTATCACCTTTGTATCCTCTTGGCTCCTGTGGACTTTCGGGTCTGAGGCAGGTGCAGTTTCTAGCAGTCCTGAGTTCCCCCACTGAAGTGTTTATTCCAGTGCCTCTGGGTAGGTGGTGGCACCATTTAAACGAGGCAGTGGTATGGTTGGATTCCTCAGGTGGCCCACTGACCAGAGTGGAAGAAGGACAGGAAAGGCAAGACAGGAGGTTGGGGGCCAGGGAGCAGCAGTGTGGGGAGTCTAGGGGAGACTGGCTCTAGATGAGGGAGAAGGGAGGGATGGGAGAGGCATTTAGGAAGCCCCAGGTTGTAGGCAGTGGGGAGGATCCCCAGGAGGGCGTTGGGGTGAGAGGTGCTACCAGTCCCTCTTGCTGGAGTTTGAAATTAAAGTTTGATGCTGCTAACTCTTAAGTCACAGTAAGGGTGGTGACTTCCAGGCTGACCCGGGGTGGGGGGCACATGGGCCATCAACAGGAAAGTGGCTCTGAGAGGGCAGTCTGTTCTCAATCCTGACCTAGTTGCTTGGAATTCTCTCCCAGCTTCCTCTGCCTTGGGGGAAGAAGCAGGGAAGGAGGAAGGAATTT
The DNA here is from genome assembly GCF_009834535.1 of Camelus ferus. Lineage (NCBI taxonomy): Eukaryota > Metazoa > Chordata > Mammalia > Artiodactyla > Camelidae > Camelus > Camelus ferus. The sequence goes on from NC_045714.1 coordinate 38,966,578, forward strand.
GAGGCTGGGTGGGCGGGAGCCTTGAGTTCTGTTTTTACCATAGCGCACAAGTGAGCTGCCCAATTTAGCTGCATGGTTTGACAGGTTACTCTGTGTCCTCCAGATCTCTGGGGAGTTGAAGCCACAGCCACTCCTCTCAGCATCTAAGCTCTGATTGGCCAACTTATATACCCTGACATTAAAAAAACAGTGTGGAAGCAAATTCACTCTGATCTGGTAAATAGAATTTGCTGGATAAAATCTTGGGCAGAAGGCAGAAATGAGACAAAGGGAGCTTCTAGTTAGAAGAAGCAAGGATTTGTGCACTGTGGAGCAGGGAGGCTGGGCTGGATGTCTGGGGCCGGTGGCCGGGGGCCGATGGCATAACACAACTGTATCCTGTCTGAGCCTTGGCGTGAGGGACCGACATGGCCAAGACCAGGGCAGGGAAGCATGTGGCCCCAGGGCGGCAGCTCAGTGTGCACACACTGCTGGGGCTCAGCCGATGCCTCACTCAGGATCTTTGAAAATATGCACAAGGACCAGCTGGAGGAGATAGTCACATTGGAGTGCCATTCAGCCCTAAGTTTCCTGGGCAAATCTGAAAGTTTTCCAGAGTATCTGGACAAAGAGTTGGACCCACATGTTGTATTGATGTGAACTGTGGCACATAGAATGTCTCCCAAGGGCAGGGAGGGCTGCAGTCACGCCCTGACTAGGTCCAACATCTTGAGTCTCAGAGGTGCTTGCCTCCCTCTAAAGTTTAATTGGCAAATGATGGTTGTGCACCCTCTGGGCCGGACACTGGCTGCTGACGCTCGGGGGATACACTCTCAGTTGGAGATGTGGCCACAGCCCCAAGTGCTCTAGCTGCCCACAGAGAAAGGAGAGGGTCAGACTCTGCCTGGGCCAGAAAAAGCTGGAGAGGGAGGGACTGACCAGAGAATGAGAAGCATGGAGGATGAGAAAAGGGGTTCTGGAGAAACAGTGCATGTGCAGTGGCTTTGGCGCATGAAGAGTGTGGTGTGTTTGGGAAAGGGTGCGTTGTTCTCTGGAGCTGGAAAGAGCATGCTAAGGGTGTGGAAGGGTGGGAGATGAAGCTGTAGGGATGGACGGGTGGGACCAAGCAGAGAGGGCTTCTCATTTGGGAGGGGGCTATAACCTTGGGTACTAAAGTGTTGGGAGCCTTCACTGTGGTTAAATCTTGATTTTTGGCAACTGAGGGGTTTTTGTAGCAATGATGAGGTTCATTTTCTTAATTCAGCAAAAGTTTATTGAGAGCTTTCTATGCTTGAGATGTTACCCTGGGCCTGGGATGCGACCTGCTGTGCCAAGACAGACAGAGTTCCCCAACCACCCCAGGGCTGTAACCATCAGCAAGTAAATGCCTAGATGAGCTGCTGACAAATGTGACAGGTGTTCTGATGGAGGTACTGGGTGATGGAGGGGAGGGGGCAGTCAGGGGAGGCCTCCTGGAGGAAGTGACATTTGAAACATGTAAGGAGCTGAGAATACCTTTCTAGGTAGAGAGACTAGCCTGTATAAAGGCCCCAAGGTGGGAGGAAGTGTGGTTGGTGTAAGGAACACTAAGTGGCTAGATTGTGATGTCCGAAGGCGCAGGGGAAGGTGTTGGCCTGTATTTCTTGGCATTTCACATGTTTGAAAGGAGAGCTGACCCGTGTAGTTGGGCCCCATCCCCTGCTCTGGGGGGACAGTGCTCAGAGCTGAGGGATGTCGGCCACTCAGTCTTCTTTGTTAGTCACACCACTTGTCTGGCTGTGACCTGTGCCCTCAGAGACATAGAGAATCCAGGATAAGTTCACTTTTCCTCTTATCATATCTGGCCATCTGGCCTGGCTTCTCTCTAGTTCACTTTCTCTGCACTGAGGGGTTGCCTCAGCCAGGGCTCAGGGCCTCTGAGTGTGCGTCAGCAGGACCCCAGCCTAAGCAACCCTGAGAGAGAGGCTGAAGGGTGAGTCCTCTGTCCAGACCCCTGGATCTGGGCAGTCCCATTATCTCCCGGGCGGGGCAGGGTGGGTCCCCGCACAGACTGGACTCCTCCAGGCCAGCGTCAGCCCCACCACAGGTGGGAACAAGGACCTTGACTGGGGGCCCACAGACCCAGCCAGGCTTAGGGCTCAGTTCTAGGTCTTCAAGCTCACTGTCACCCCCTTTAGGGGGATATTCCCCACCTAAACATGTTGAGCAGACTGGGGCCTCACTCTTCTGATCTGGGGCAGAAAACTCCACAGAAGCCCTACTTCTTTAGGATAATTAGGCCAACCAAACAAATGAATCCTAAAATCCCCAGTGAGTCCTGTCTCTGCTGGGCTCTGGTGGCCACTGGCTTCAACAGGCTGCTCTGCGTGTCCAGCTCTTGGGGGAAACTGCCCCTGAGCTGGTCAGAGAACAAGTCCAGCCTCCCCATCAGCGGCTGGGGAGTGATAAAATTTTGGCTCACCACTCCCCCTCGCTGCCCAGGCCTCTCCTGTACTAGAGACGGGTCAGAGCCCTGCCGACCCTGGGCTGTGTGAACCTTCACCTTTGTGTTGCAGCCTATGTTATCACTCCCTGTGGCTGCGCAGCTGCTGCATGACAAAGCTGAGATCTGAACTCAGGCTTGTCTGGTTCTCTGCTGCCCTCTGGCTTCTGGATCCTCACCACAAAAGGAATGACTCTCAAATAGTAGAATTTCAAGCAGTGAGGAGAAGGGATTCAGAGCAGGAATCTTTCTTTCCGTCACAATGAGGGGAGATGAGATGAGAGCATAAATGGGAAAACACTTTGAGTTAGTCAAGGGCTGTGTGAATATGCTGTGCTGTCACCTGGTTAGAACTCCTCCCCCACTGAACAGCTAAGGGCAATGAATAGTTCAGCAGGCAGCAGGGACTTGCATGAGTCGTTGTTGGGCTCTGGAAACCAGGCCTCTGCCTTTAGTCTAGGCCCTTCCTCCCCCAACAGTCAGGGCTCAGCTTGGACATGCACCTGCAGACTGGCTCCAGGGTCAGCAGGATGCTGGGGGTCACAGTGGTCAGTGAAGGCCCCAGACACCTGAAGCTCCAGTCCAGCAGGGAGGGGCCCAGGGCCTAGGGAGCAGAGTGAGGTGGGCTGTGCAGCTGAACCATGTGGTTGCCACTTACTGTTGGCAACTCTAGGAGAGTTATCCAACCTTTCTGTGCCTCATGTGCCCCATCTATAAAGCAGTCACAGTTGTATCCCCACCTCACAGAGTCACTGTGAGGAGTAAAGTACAAAATCATAAAGCTGCTAAGCATAGTCAGTAGATGGCCCAACTCTGGCTGTCAGCCTGCGCTTCTCGGCCAGCTGAACACAGGAGGTCGTCTTCCCAAGCAGGACTGTCCCTTTCCCATGGGGTGCGGCCTAGAGGGTCATTCTCCCGTGGACTGAAGCCCCGCCTCCTGCCTGCCCTGCTGCCTTTGTTCTCCTGCCTGTGCCTCACCCTTCTCAGACTAGGGAGTCAGAGATTGTGGGTGTGTCTGTCCAGGGGGATCCCCAAGCTGGACTGGAAAGTTTTAAGCAGAGTAGGAATCAAATGCTGTTGGCTCTGAGCTCCCAGAGCACTTAGTCACATAGACTGCTGAGCACAAAATGTGGCTCTGGGTCCTGGGCTTTTCCATTGTGGCTTTTGCTGCTGTTGAAGCATTTGCGTCACAGCTGTTTCTCTGCTGGTGAGGGCTCCTTGCTTTCCTGGAACCCAGCTTAATAGATGTTTATCAGATGAACAGGTAGATGGGTTTTTTATTTTTAGGTAATTGTAATTTACATATAGTTGTAAGAAATGATACAGAGGGATTCTGTGTACCCTCCACCCTCAGTTTCCCTCAATGGTAAAATCTTGCAAAACTGTAGTATAACATCATAACTAGGATATTGACATAGATACAACCCACTAGTGTTACTCAGATTTCACTGGTTTCACTCGTGTCACCTGTGTGTGTATTTAGTCCGATGCAGTTTCATCACGTACAGGTTCAAAGGGCCGCCACCACAGTCAAGCTACAGAACTTCCATCAACTCACACCCGTCATGATCCTACCTGTCGCCCTTTTATAACCAAGTCCCTCCAGCCTCCCCGTCACCCCCTCCCGCTAGTCTCCCCACCAACCACTAATCTGTTCCCATCTCTATAATGAGGTCATTTCAGGAATGTTTCATAAATAGAATCATGTTGCATATAACTTTTCGAGATTGCTTTTCCAGTTGGCATAATTTACTTGAGATTCACCCAAGTTATTGCTTGAATCAGTGGTTCATTTTTTGTCGTTGTTGCTGAGTAGTGTTCCATGGTCTGAGTGGACCTCAGCCATTCATCCATTGAGGACATCTAAGTTGTTTCCAGTTTTGGCATATTGCACATAAAGCTGCTATGAACATTCATGTATAAGTTTTTTGTGAACTTGTTATCATTTTTATGGGAGATATGCCCAGGGGTGCAGTTTCTGAGTTGTATGGTAATTGTGTGTTTAGTTTTAAAAGAAACTGCCAAACTGTTTTCCAGAGTGGTTGTATCATTTTACATTCCCCCCAGCAAAGTATGAGTGATTCCATTTGTGCACATCCTCAGCAACATTTGGTGGTGTTACCATTTTTTATTTTAGCTGTTCTGATAGGTTTGTTTAGTGACATCTCATAGTGGCAGATGAATGGATTCTGCTGGGTCTTGTCCATGGCCCCTGTGGCACTGAGCCTTATTCTGGGGTTTCCATTGGGCCATCACCATCACTGTGATTGGCAGTCCCTTTGAAGGGAGGGCTTCAAGTCACTCCTCTGGCTCCCACTTCGAGCCTGGGCCCCACCCAGTAGAGGCTCCTTTCAGTCCTCACCAGGGAAAGGGCAGTTGGAGTTAAGATGCTGAGAGAAGCTGTGGGATAGGAACCAGTCTCTCACAGCAAGTAGCTACTGCTATTTGAAAAGGACCTTCTGTTTCAGACCAGAAGTTCAGCATTTACAAAGCTAGCTGGGGGCCTTTAGTGTTCCATGCCCCTGCTGGGGGCCAGCCCTGGGCCAGGCTCGGAATGGGACTCTTGAGACCCCAGGTCTCACCCATGGCAGATCCTGGTTCCCTGAATCTTGGTATAGAACAGGGAGTCCTGACGGAGGCAGACTGGTGTGTTGGTTTTCACATAACAACGAGGGGGGAGGGGTGGGAATGGCAAGATGGGAGCAGGGTAGCTGGGCCCCAGAGGATGTGTTGGTCTTTGACCAAACGGAGGGGGCCATCCAGGCAGAGGGAACGGGGTGGAGGGAAGGTAGAGTAGGAGAAAAAGACCAGAGAAGAGGAGTAGTAGGTCTCTCAGGGAGCTTGAGGACAAGTGAGGTTAACTGTTCCTTGGCTGTCCTAACCACCACTCTGCTGTCACCATCCAGCCTATGCCCCAGCTGGATAGTACCTTTGTGTGGGACCCAGAGGAGGAGGGTGTGTTTGGCCCATGTTGGCAGCCCCTACTAGACTTGCCTTGGCTCAGCATGAGGGTGGGCAGGGCCTGGGTCTGTCTGTCTTGGTCATTGCTGTGTCTGATCCCCAGTCTCCTGCTCCAGAAATCCTCACTGAGGCCAGAGCTAGACTCGAGAGGGCTGAAAGGGGTCTGGGGGCCTCACCTTCTCCCCTTCCCTCCTTCACCCACCTGCAGGTTCATCATGCCTTGTGGCGTATAAGAAGACCCCGCCACCGGTCCCTCCACGCACCACGTCGAAGCCGTTCATCTCCGTCACAGTCCAGAGCAGTACTGAGTCTGCCCAGGACACCTACCTGGACAGCCAGGACCACAAGAGCGAAGTGACGAGCCAGTCTGGCCTGAGCAACTCATCGGACAGCCTGGACAGCAGTACCCGACCGCCCAGCGTGACACGGGGCGGAGTCACCCCAGCCCCCGAGGTCCCTGAGCCACCCCCAAAACATGCAGCTCTGAAGAGCGAACAGGGGACGCTGACCAGCTCCGAATCCCACCCTGAGGCCGTCCCCAAAAGGAAACTGTCATCTATAGGAATACAAGTAGGGGCCCCTTTCACACTCTGTCCTCGGCTGGCGCCGTGCACCTGCCTGCGTGTAATTACATCTGGCGGAGGCCCACTAGGTCTCCTGGTCAAAGGTGGTTTGTCTGTCTGTGTTGGGGGGTTGGCCCCAAATGGCCGAGCCAAATTCCACCCATAGGCACGCCTTCCTCACGTTCGCCCGAACGTGCTTCGGGGTCTGCAGCTATGGGACGTGTCCCTGCCCCAACAATGGGTTGTCCCAGTGAATGTAGTTACACTCAGCCAGCCATCTCCTGTCCACTGTTTGCCTGTCCACTGTCTGTCTGTTCACTCCACCCTTTGCCCTGCCAGCCGACGCGTGGGAGGCGGGACTGGCCTAACAGTTCTCTGATCCAAGGTCAGCTCGGGTGCAGAGGCCACAGCCCCGCCTGGCGGTGGGAGCAGCGTGGAGCATAGACACCGAGGGCCAGGGGCCCAGGACCCAGGGCTCTTGAGCCTCGGGGATTGCTCGAGGGGAACTTTGCCCAGAGCCCTCTCGGGCCTTGGGGACAGGTAGGTGGCTTGAGGTGCCAGGCCCAAGTCAAACTGAGAAGTGGGACATCGGTCCTAATGCTTCCCTCCATGGGAAAGGATCCAGGCGGATAGTTTCCCAGGACCAAGGGGCCAAAGCCAGCAGACCCTTTGGGATGCCAGGCTCACAGTGCACCCATGGCGGTGGCACACAGCAGGGCAGGGTGCACCAGCTTCCCTTCCACTGCTTCATTGCCCCTCCTGCATGCACCTGACATCAATAATCTGTCTGCTGTTAGCTGGCTGGGAAAACTTGGGCCCTGCCTTGCAGCTTTTAAGACTTGCTCTAAATTCAGGAGAGGACTCTCCCTGCCCTGGCTGGACCTCCAGACTAAAGTGGAGCGCACTCAGGGCAGGGGAGGAGGGCAGCTGCAGTGGACTTAGAGCCTGCGGGAGGCAGAGCCCCCCAAACCCAGGGGGCAATCAAGGACATCAGGGTGGTGTGCATTGCAGCTTAGGTTGGATGGATCTCCATTTCCACAGCCACCCCTGAGCAGTTGGACGTGGCCAAGTAGATGACAAAGCACCAGAATTGCAGAAGGAAGGTGGAACTTAAAGGGGACTAAATGGACCAGAGAAGGCTCACAGGCCATTTTCTCTCACTTGCCTAAATGTCACCCAAGAGGCTGCTCCAGGCTTCAGTTTCCCCATATACACAAGAAAAAAGTTGGCCAGGGATCTCTCCTGTTTTCTAGGCTCTTTCATAAGGGGTCCAGCCCCTGCCCTGTACAGTGCTCAGGAGGCATTCTGAGGAATATAGAAAGTAGCCTAGTCTTGGGGTCTTTGGACAGCCCCACCCTCTCTTTGGCCAAACCAGATGCTCTTATCTTTCCAGAAGACCTGAGAGAGAGTTAGGCTCACCCTGATTCCTGTTACTCAGAAGTTCACACCGGAATGAGGACTCCAGTTTTGGGCCCATGGGGCTTCCCCTCCCTGAGTTCACTCCACCCCTACTCCACGCTCTCCAAGCAGCTTCTAGAGATCCAGCAATGCCACATCCCCTGAGCTGGCTCTTACTAAGGGGGAAATGCGGCTACATCCCCATGGCGAGGAGGAGCCTGGCGCTCAGCCCTCTGTCCCAGAAAGCCTCCTGGCCCCTGTGAAGCCAAGAGACTGGAGAGTCTTCAGTTCCCAAGGATGTTCCACCAACCCTCGTCCCACCCCTTGGTGCCTCAAGCCCTGGGTCAAGTGTGGGTTCTTCCTCATTTGTGAAGGATGGTGGAGGGGCTGGCCTGGCTGCTCCATGGCCACATACCTCTGTCCCAGAAAAGAAAGGTCGGCCCAGGGCATCACTGAAATATAAAGAAAGAGTGCTAGCTTTGCACTTGGCCCTGGCCCTGGTCTTTTCTACCGCTCCTCAGGCCCACCCAGTGCTGAAAGTAGCTTCAGCCAAGTGTGACAAGGCCCAGGGATGGCACCCCACAGCGCCCAGGGACTTGGCCAGCTATTGCCTTGGTGGCAGCTTTCAAATCCAGAACTGCTGTCTGAGGCTTGCCCCTAGTGCAGGCACCCCGGCCTGCCCTTCAGCTGCAGGGTTGGGGGAGTGACCTTTGCCTCAAGACAGCCCCACTTCCACTACACCAGATAACGGCTGTGGCTTTGTGTGTGTGTGTTTTCTTTCTCTTTCGTTGTCCTTTTTTCTCTCTCTGATGCGTGTAAAGGAGAGGACTAGAAGGAACGGTTCCCACCTCTCGGAGGACAACGGACCCAAAGCGATCGATGTGATGGCACCCTCCTCAGAGTAGGGAAAGCCAGTCATCTCCACCCCTCCCACCTCCCACCCACCTGCCCGCCCGCCTCCGCGCGAATGAGCAGTGCCCGGCTTATCCTGGTCCGGCCTCGGGCCCACGTGCAGTGTCCGCATGCCTCGTGTCCGTCTGTCCACACGTCCGTTTGCGTCGTCCCACTAATGTGAATTTCAGCAGCAAGTGTGGTGTTTGTTTTTTATTTTTGTCTTTGTCTCCGTGCCGTTGCTGTCGTTGTCCTTCAATAAGGTTGACTGCATTCAGCCAGTGCCAAAAGAGGAGCCCAGTCCCGCTACCAAATTCCAGTCCATCGGGGTTCAGGTAGAGGACGACTGGCGGTAAGTCGCACAGAGGTGGTGGCTGCCTCTCCCCTCTCCTCTCCCTCCCTCTGCTCTCACCTCTCCTGCGCCTTCTCCTCTTGCTCTCCCTAACCCACTTCTCCTTGCTGGATTTCTAATAACCAAGCTGGGTTTGGGGTGCGGGCGGTGGCCCAGGCATGGGAGGCTGGGCAGGCGGGTGGGCGGGCAGATGAGCTCTTGCTCTGTGAGATGAAATCAGCTCACAGGGGGCCAAGGCTGGGCTGAGACGTGGCCCGGCACCCTGATGTTGGTGGTCTTCCTGGCCCCACTGCAGTAAACAGGCAACCTTATGACCTTGTCCATGTGTGCGTGTGTGCGTGTGGGCGTGGGTGGGCTGGGGCAGGGGCTGAGCAGAGAATGAGACGGGGGCTGTGGGACCCGCTTCAGGCGCATGGTGAGCAGACGATGCATCCGTTTCTCTGTCTCCCTTGTGTCCGGGTCGGGATGGCCTCTGGTCTCTGGCCCTCTTGGTGACTCACCCCTTCCTGTCCCTACCTCACCCCACTCCACCCCCTGACCCACAGAAGCAGCGCCCCCTCTCACAGCATGTCCTCCCGACGGGACACCGACTCAGATACCCAGGATGCTAACGACTCGAGCTGTAAGTCATCTGAGAGGAGCCTCCCGGACTGTACCCCACACCCCAACTCCATCAGCATCGATGCCGGCCCCCGGCAGGCCCCCAAGATGGCCCAGATCAAGCGCAACCTCTCCTATGGAGACAACAACGACCCTGCCTTGGAGGCATCCTCGCTGCCCCCACCCGACCCCTGGCTGGAGACCTCCTCCAGCTCCCCGGCAGAGCCAGCACAGCCAGGGGCCTGCCGCCGAGACGGCTACTGGTTCTTGAAGCTACTTCAAGCGGAAACAGAGCGGCTGGAAGGCTGGTGCTGCCAGATGGACAAGGAGACCAAAGAGAACAACCTCTCTGAAGAAGGTAGGTGCTGCGAGGATGGCCCCCTGGGCGGTGGGGGGGTTGCCCCGTGAGTTCTCCAGCTTCTGGCGGGCCAGCCTCAAGCCTCCAAGGTGCGGTTGGTCTCTTAGGTTCTCTTCTTGGGTCAGTCATGAACCCGCCTCTTACTTTCATTCTTTCCTTTCTCCCATCCTTCCACACACCTAACCAAACCTTTTTCTAAAAAGGACATGGCAGCATAATTGTACAGGCCACAAGGTCAGCCACCCTCAGGTTTGAATCCTGGCTCTTCTATTACTGGTGAAGTGCCCTTGGTCAAGTTACTCTAAGCCTCAATTTCCTTACCTGTAATGTGTAGATAATCCTATCCTCAAACTGCATAAGCATGTTGTGAGGATTGAACATGGCGGTGCACATACAGAGCCCAACAAAGTGCCGGACGCAGAAAGTAGGCACCATAATCATGCCTTCAGTGGCTCCTTATTGAGCACCTACTATATGCCAAGCACCATGGGTCTAACTGTGGGCCTCAGCAGGGTGTGAGGAACTAAGAATGAGTGAACAGAAGGTTCACTTAGGTTTCTGCCTATACCAGGCCTATTTCCAAAAATTCCTCCAAGAAATTAATTCAGGAAAGAGCTAGAAATATGTAGGGAGCCTAAATTCACAGATGGTTGATGCAGGAGAGGGTGGTTTGGAGGCGGGCCTTTGGGAAGCTCCCGGCCCTGGCCCCAGGAGCCACACCCTGCACTGTCCTGGTTCAGCCAGGGCTCTAGCCCCCAGCTTGCTCCTCGTCCACAGGACTTGCAGGAAGGACAGGTCCAGATGGGATGGAGCCAGCATCCCACCAACACCTAGTGGGGTGGAGCCTGAGGAAAGCACCCCTTGATGATTCAGAGCCACTGTTTTCACTGCCCTCTAGACCAGTTCCCAGCTTTGATGTCATACCCACTGGCATGCAGCGAACATGCATGTGAGGTGTACACCTCCTAACTGCTTACAATAATAGTATTCACAAAATCACAGCAGAGGCAAAGGTTGGAGAGAGCACGGAATAGCTTCTGACAGGAACCATCCAGCCCTCTGCTCTACCTCAGCCTTCCCCGCTTTCAGCTCTTACCAGCTGTATATTCTGCTGTTTACCTTCATGTTTCTTTTTTTTTTTTTTTAATGTGATTACCTTTTACTTTTTTTCTTAAATTAATCATTATGTATTGCTTTCCTGCTATAATAGTTTAGGATTTAGCTCCGTTCGCCTCCACTTCCTGTGCCCCACCCTCCATATATTACATCTGTTTGGGGTTAAATAACAACCTATATTTCTGTTTACTATGAGCATGTAAATATTGTTCACTGGAGAGCCTAGTCGTATTCATTTTCTTACACATTTTGTTTTTCCTAGAATGAACGGTTGCCTTATCTTTTTTATACCTTTATTTTCTAAGCTCTTATTTGTAATTTTTTTCACATGCTACATCAGATCCACCAATCAGGCAAGTGTGCGAACATATCAGAGAATCTCATGATCTCATATTTTTCCTGGTGCCTCTGTCCTCTTCTCTGATCTGGCCAAGTTGCCAGATCAGAGGGCCCACTGCCTAGCTGCTGTCCAGAGACTTCCCTTTTTGTCACCTGGGACTGCCCTTGGCTACTTTCCTGTGGTGGACACTCTGCTTTATGGACCACATGGTCTTCTGCTGTCTTGGTTTTAGTCCCTCACTTTACTGGAACACACCTTCAACTGGAGATAAATTTTTGGAAACTGCATATCTTTATTCAGACCCCACACAGTTTGGCTGGGTGTAAAGTTGGTAATAATAAATACAGATTATTTTTATATATAAATGTATATATAGCTTATATATAAATATTAAATTTGGAAGTAATTTTCCCTCAGAATCTTAGAGGCTGTATTGTGTTCAGCTTCCATTACTTGTGCTGAAAAGTTTGATGTCGTTCCACCTCTCGGTTCTTTGTGTTATTTTATCCCTGGAAGCTGTTAGGATCTTCACTTTATCTCTCTTAAGAAATTTCTCAACGATGTGCCCGTGGAATGAGTCTTTGTGCCAGTAGTTAATAGGCCACTTCTGTGTGGAGATTTGGGTCTTTTGTTTCTGAGAAATAGTCTTGCATTAATCTTTAAAAATGATTTCCTTACTTCTGTTTGTTCTGTTTTCTCTCCCTGAGGTTCCTGTCACTCAGATACCAGATCTGCTGCAGTGATCCTCAGTCTCTGATCTTTTCTTCCTTTTATATTTTTGTTGTCTTTCTGGAAGGCTTTCTTTTTCTTGTCTTTTTTTTTCCCCCACACTATAACAACTTTATTGTGATATAGTTCACATGCCATAAAATTTACCCTTTTTAGGTGTATAGTTCAGTTACTACACTCATCATGTTGTGCAGCCATAACTGTACTCTAAACCCAGAACATTTCTACCAATCCAGAAAGAACCCGTGGCTGTAAGCAGTCACTCCTCAGTCCCTCCTCCCCACCAGCTCTTAGCAACCACTAATTCTGTCTCTGTGGATTTGCCTATTCTGGACATTGATGTAAATGGAGCATACAATGTATAGTTCTTTTGTGTCTGCCGCCTTTTGCTGCATGTTTTTAAGGTTCATCCACGTTGTAGCAAATATCAGTACTTCATTCCTTATCAGTGAATAGTATCCCATTTTATGGATATACTACGTTTTATTTATACTTTCATCTGTTGATGGACATTTGAGTTGTTTCCAGTTTTTCGCTAGTGTGAATAATGCTGCTGTGCACATTTGTGTGCAAGTTTTTGTGTGGCTCTGTGTTCATTCCTTTTGGTATATAATGAGGAGTGGAATTGCTGGGTCACATGGTAATTCTGTGTCTAACTTTTTGAAGAACCTGCCAGACTGTTTTCCTTAGTGGCTGTACCACTTAACATGCCCACCAGCAGTACATGAGGGTTGTAATTTCTCCATACCCGCACCAGCTCTTGTAATTATCTCCCTTTTTCATTATAACCATTGTAGTGGGTGTAGTAGTATCTCATTGTGGTTTTCATTTGCATTTTCGTGGTGGCTAATAAAGTCTAGCATCTTTGCATGTGCTGTTTGTATATCTTTTTTGGATAAATCTGTTGAGATTGGGAGGTTTTCTTGACTTTATCTCCAGACTCTGTCCATCATGTTTACTGTGGCCATCTGAATCAGAGCTCATTCTTACTCTGGTCCTTTTGCATAATATCTTGTCCTTGTTTTTATGGATTGAGTGTCCTACCTTTCTGAGACTTACATACATTCTTATTTTTACCTATGTACATACTTACTTTTCATGTGTCACTATGTTGTCTCTGTTTCCTTTAGCTTTATTTTCTATTTGACTTTTTGGATTGGCATCTTTCCAAAAATATCCAGTGATCTTTGATTGTTTATTCCTATTAAAAGTGAGGCACTAACTCATGAGTAGGAAGAGATGCAGCAGAAGATTGCTGGTTTTGTTGTAAGCCTAGTTGTTCCACTTACTGTGTTTTAATTTTATGATTTGATTTAAAATAAAACTTAATTTTAGAGAATTAAGTTTTAGCAAAAGCAAACTAGATAAAACAGTAAAAATAGTAAAAGTCATGGTAGTATACTGTTAGATTGGTAATATATCGTAATAACATCAAAGATGAAGAAATAATTATTTAAGCATCGGGATAAAAACTCTTCAATAACAGGATAAAACTCATAACAGCAAGATAAAAGCTATTATGAATAATGATACTATGAACATTCATGCATAAGATCTTGTTTGAATACCTATGTTCAGGTCTTTTGAGTACACATAGGAGTGGAATTGCTGGATCATATGGTAATTCTATGGCTAATTTTTGAAATATTTTTATTGTGGTAAAGGATATATAATAAAATTTGCCATTTTAACCACTTTTAGGTATATAATGCAGTGGCATTACTTATATTCACATTGTTGTGCATCACCAGTATCTATTTCCAAAACTTTTTCATCACCCAAATAGAGATTCTGTACCCATTAAGTTATAATTCCTCCTTCCCCTCTCCATCCAGTCCCTGGTAACCTTTTGTCTACTGTCTGTCCCCATGAATTTGCCTTTTCTAGATATTTCGTGTGAGTGGGATGATACAGTCCTTTTGTCCTTTTGTGTTTGGCATGTTTTCAAGATTCATCCATGTTGTAGCATATCAGAACTTCATTCCTTTCTTTGGCTGAATAATATTCCATGTATGTAGATACCACATTTTTTTGTCCATTCATCTGTTGACGGACACTTGGGTTATTTCCACCTTTCAGCTACTGTGAATAATGCTACAGTGAACACTGGATACAAGAATCTGTTTCAGTCCTGTATACAGTTCTTTTGGGTATATACCTAGGGGTTGAATTGCTGGGTCTTATGGTAACTTTGTGTCTAGCTTTTTAAGGAATGACCAAACTCTTTTCCACAGCAGCTGCACTATTTACATTCCCACCAGCAATGCATAAAGGTTCCAGTTTCTCTAAATCTTTGCTAATACCTGATATTTTCCATCATTTTAAAAATTAATAACCATCCTAGTAGGTGTAAGTGGTAGTTTATTGTCATTTTGATTTGCATTTCCCTAATTACTAATGTTGAGCATCCTTGCATGTTCTTATTGGTCATTTGTGTATCTTCTTTGGAGAAATATCTGTTCAATCTATTTAATTGAGTTGTTTGTGTTTTTGTTGCTGAGTTTGAGTCCTTTATATATTTTAGATAATAGGCCCTTGTCAGATATGATTTGTAAATATCTTCTCCCATTCTGTAGGTTGTCTTTTTACTTTCTTGATAGTGACCTTTGATGCACAAAAGTTTTTAATTTTGATAAAGTCTGGTTTATTTTTCCTTTATTGCTTTGCTTCTACTTATTTTTAAAATTACAAATATATATTAATTTAATAAAAATTAAAATTAGGACAGAAGACGATTGAGGCACTGAGAGGCTAACTGGCAGTTCTGTGTGAGCAGGGCCTGTTGAAAGGTAGGCTTATAGATACCTTCTGAGAATATTGGTTTTAAATAACACACAGTAAAAATTAAGATAACAAAGGAAACCAACTACATTAATATACAGTTACTAAAATAGTAAATAAATTTGTGATATGGTAAAATATGTACTTCTTTGTTAGAGCATTCAATAATACGATCTAACAGTTAGTTTGATGACTATAATTTTAAAGTAATGATGACAGCAAACATTATTTCAAGATAACTGTGACAACTGTAATTATATCTATTGGTGACAATGTGATAGGTGCTGCTGGCATTAAACTAAGGTGGTTTGTTGCCCATCTAAGTTTAAGGGCATCCTGGTCTAGGTGATTGATAAACTGGCCTTTTTTAAAAATCTTGAAATGTCAGTCTTTTTTCTAGAACACTCCAGAATCTTCTTCAGAAAAGAACCCTCTAGTTTCTCTAGGGGGGCATGTGTCTGGTTGCTGGCATCCCAGTTGCAGGGCAATGGAAGGGAGCTTGCAGACTGTCATTAAGTCCACACTGTCTGCACTAGTAGCCTTGGTCTGTTTAGTGGCTGTTTAGTGAAAATATAATGTGAGCCATGTGCTTTAGGAGCTGCATTTAAAAAGAAAAAATAGATGAAATTAATTTTAATAAGTTATCTTTCTCCATATGTCCAAAATAGTAATGTTTCAGCATGTATGCAATGTAGAAAATTACTGAGATGTTACATTCCTTTTCATACTAAGTATTTAAAATCCAGTGCATGTTTTACTTTATTGTTCACCTTAATCCAGAGAAACCACATTTCAGGTGCTCGCTCTCCACATGTGGCCAGGGGCTGTCATACTGGATGACACAGATGAGGACAAGCCTAGGGTGGGGTGCATGGATACCTGAATGCCAAAATGTTGGTACAGCAGGTTAAACTTTTCTGTTCTATACTCAATTCTAATTCTTGATTGAGAAGATGCTTATCTGCTAAGGAGATTGTCATGCATTACTGTGTTGGGGATGGGGATGCGCTTTCTGCATGATGACATTTCTTAATAACCAGCCCCTGCTGACTCCAACCACTGCTGTTGAACCTGACCTCTGGAAGGAGCCCTTTTCACAGCCCTATCAGTGACTATAACTTAAAGACAGATGTTACCGCATTGCTCTGTCCCTTAGATCCAAGATAAATATTCTGACTGCTCAGGGAAATCAGTAAAACCACGTAGGTGGCAGCCTGTCTTGAATGAATTTTGTGTTATACCACCATCCATCTCCAGAACTTTTTCATCTCCCCCAACTGACACTCTGTAGCTATTAAACATAACTCTCCATTCCCCTTCCCTCACCCCCTGGCAACCACCATTCTGCTTTCTGTCTCTATGAATTCGACTACTCTAGGTACTTCACATAAGTGGAATCATACAGTTTTTGTCCTTTTGTGACTGGCTTATTTCACTTAGCATAAAGTCCTCGAGATTCATTCACATTATAGCATGTGTCAGCATGTCCTTTCTTTTTTAAGGCTGAATGATATTCTGTTGTATGGAGAGACCACATTTTGCTTATCCATTCATCTGTCATTGGATGCTTGGGTTGCTTCCATCTTTTGTCTATTGCAAATGACACATCCTATCTGTTAGGACACAGCTCTTCGTTGACACCACCATGCTTTCTTTTCAAATTGTGTATATCCATCAAGGCCCTGTCTGACTTATGGCCACAAGTTTTAAGGTCACTCTTCTTAGATCTGTGGAAGAGATTCACCAAGGAGGTGCCTCAAGGAGACAATGATACCTGCATACCATGCAGAACCTTGGAGGATGTCTAAAGGCAGGGGGAGAGGACAGGCCTTCCAGATGAAGGGAGCAGCATGTGCAAAGGCCCAGAAGCAGGAAGCGCATGGCAAGCTCCGGGAACCACAATGGAAAAGAAAGGAGTGGGAAGGGGAGGGGGGTGGTGGGTCAAAAGGGCAGGAATCTGACTGTGAAGGGCCTCAAACATCAGATCAGGGTATTGGGTCATTACCCTGTAGGCAGGGAAGAGTGGTTGGGGGATCTGAAGCCACAGTGAGATGGTCAGATTTTCTTTTTACAAGGATCACCTTCACTGCAGTGTTGAAAAAGAACTGGACATAGGGAGACTGGGGTGGTGGAGTGGAGGAGGAAGGAATGGATAAACAAAAGAAATGTTTCTGAATATTCTGAATGGATCAGCTAAAGGGACACAGGGTTGGCGTCAGGCAGATAGCTCCAACTTTCTTGATTTGAGCCACAGGTGGATGGAGAGGTCATTAACTCAAAAGTGGAAGGCAGAGGCAGGCTTGCTTGGTTGGATAAGGAGGGGCTTTTGGAGAAGCAAGATTGTAGAGGTTGTGCCAATGTCCTTGCCATTGAAGGAAGTGCGGATGAAGTGAAGGCTCAAACATAGTCTATGGAAACTCCTGTGGCCTGGGGGTTGATCAGAACCATTCCAGAGTGAGTGGAGAATCAGGGAGCCTTGAACACTAGATGGCTTACCATGAGCCAGCACCTGGCATTCATCATCTTGTTTACTCCCATCATCTTGAGGTCAGAGCTATTAAAATCCAGTCTTGAAGAAGAAAAAACATATGGGGGTGAAGTGCTTTACTGCTCAACACCTGTGTGACCTTGGGCACATCTGAACCTACTTCTCCCCGTCTGTTCAGTGGGGATAGTGACCCTCCCCACCCCTCAGCCTATAGTTGGGGTGTATGTGGGGTGCTTGTCCTGAGTGGTGGTGGGGGGATAGCAGCATCTGAGCCTGCTGCAGCTGCCATTGCCATCGCCCTAACTTCTGGATAAATACAGGCCAGGGAGGGAGCTGAAGGGGCCAAGCCTTTAGCCTCAGTGCTGGGAGATCAGAGGTGAACAGGGGTAATCACAGGGCTAGCAGCCTGAGGGAGGGGGCCTGCTATCCCATTTCCCCAGCTGTAGCGAAGAAGGAAACTGTGGGAGACCTTGGGCAAGTCACATCATTTCTCCGGGCTTCCACTTTCTCACCTGTGAATTGGGAGGACCAGTCCAACCCCAATCCAACCCCCGTAGGGCTGTGTAGTACATGAGATTAGAAACATGAAGCTGTTGGCAAGGACCTAATCACAAGCCCATCCAGATTCAAGGAGGAGAGAATTGACACCCCACCTCTTGGTGGGGTGGTAATTAGGCTTATTTGTTTATTTTTAGAGGAGGTACTGGGGACTGAACCTAGGACCTCATGCATGCTAAGCACGCACTCTACCGATTGAGCTATACCCTCCCCACAACACCCCACCTCTTAATAGGGGAGCGTCAAGGCTCTAGAAGAACATGAAAGACAGGGAGATATTGCTGGGGTCATCTTTGGAAAGTACAGCCTGCCGCAACACAGAACCAGTGTGATCTGCTAACGTGCAGCGGTGAGAGTGCTTTCATTATTGGACACTGTTTTGAGGTTCTGTCTAGTCTGATATAAAGAGATCTAATTCATTTTTGTTAAATTCTGTAACGTGTTCAGTTATATGCATACAGTACTGCATTTTCTTTGTCCACTTTCCTGATGGTAGGCATTTAGGTGTTTTCAGGGTTTTTTTTAGTATCTTGGCACCCATCTTTCTGGGCATCACATGTAAGAGAATCTCTATGGGATACTTACCTTGGACAGAATTGCTGGATGGAAACACATATTTTATATTTTAATCAGTTCTGCCTGACTGCTCTCCAAAAAGGTTGTACCAATTTATCCTTACACCAGCAGTGTTTGGAATTTCCATTTCTCTAATATGCTCACTGACACTTGATCCTGTCAAACTTTAAATTGATTAGTAAGTGGAAAATTATATCCAGTTGATTTATTTTGTATTTACTTAGTTATTAATGAAACTGTGCATGTTTTTGTTTATTGGCTCTTTGAACTTTTTCTCCTGTGAGTTACGCACATATTCAGTTTACTTTCTATTGTATTATCAGTGTTTTTAAAATTGATTTGTGTTCTTTATATATGTGGATACTTATACTATGTCATACATACATGTTCTACTTTATATATATGTGACCAACAGTGTCTTCCATACTGTTGCTTCTCTCTTAGTGGTCTTTTTATCACTCTTATTTTTAATTTTAAGTTTGTATCTATTAATCTTTTGCATCTTTGATTTTTGTTGTGGTAAAATACAATTAATATTTACTGTCTTAACCATTTTTAAGTGTATAGTTCAGTGGTACTAAATACATTCACATTGTTTTGCAGCCATCATCACCATCCATCCCCATAACACTTTCCATCTTGTAAAACTGGCACTCATTACCCATTACACTAGAACTCCCTATTCTTCCCTCCCCTCAGCCCCTGGAAACCACCATTATACTTTTTCTTTATGATTTTTGACTCATAAAAATGGGATAATTGTTCATTCTCAAGTTTTTTTTTGGCTATTCATGGTCTTTTCTGTTTCTACACAAATTTAAAAATTTTTGTTCTAGTTCTGTGAAAAGTGCCATTGGTAATTTGATATGGATTGCACTGAATCTGCAGACTGCCTTGTGTTGCTTGTCCATCTTAACAATATCGATTCTTCCAGTCCAAGAACACGGTATGTCTTTCCAACTTTTTGTGTCGTCTTCAATTTCTTTCATCAGCATCTTACAGTTTTTGGAGTATAGGTCTTTTGCCTCCTTAGGTACATTTATTCCTAGGTATTTTGTTCTTTTTGATGTGATGATAAATGGGATTCTTTCCTCACTTTCTTTCTGATATTTCATTTTTAGTGAATAGAAATGCAACAGATTTCTGTGTTTTAGTGTTGTATCCTTCAACTTCACTGAATTCATTGATGAGATATAGTACTTTTCTAGTAGTAGCATCTTTAGGATTTTCTATATATAATATCTTGTCATCTGCAAACAATGACAGTTTTACTACTACTTTTCCTGTTTGGATTTCTTTTTCTTCTCTGATTTTTGTGGCGAGGACTTCCAAGACCATATTGAATAAAAGTGGCGAGAGTGGGCATCCTTATCTTATTCCTGAACTTAGAAGAAATGCTTTCAGCCTTTTACTGTTGAGTGTGACATTAGCTGTGGGTTTGTCATATATGGCCTTTATTATGTTGATGTATATTCCCTCTGTGCCCACTTTCTGGAAGTTTTTATTATAAATGGACGTTGTGGAGCCGGTTGGTGCTCTCCACATTCCCAGAGAAGCACCAGCTGGCTCCGCACAAGTGTCAGAGGCCTCTTAAACTGTCCTCGTTTCTTTTCATTCTTTTTCTTTGTTCTGGCCTGTGGAAGTGACTTCCACTGCTCTGTCTTCCAGCTCACTTATCTATTCTTCTGCCTCATTTATTCTGCTGTTGATTCATTCTAGTGTATTTTTCATTGCAGTTATTGTATTCTTCAACACTTATTGTTCTTTATATTTTCTAACTCCTTGTTAAGAACTTCTGACTTCTTGCTCTGTGCATCCATCCTTCTCCTGAGTTCTTGGCTCATCTTACTATCATTACTCTGAGCTCTTTTTTTGGGTTGACTGCCTATCTCCACTTCACTTAATTGTTCTTCTACATAGGATTTTATCTTGTTCCTTTGTCTGCAACATATTCCTCTGCCACCTAATTTGTCTAAATTTCTATTTGTATTTTTATTGTGTTGTGGGTTAGTTACATTTCTTCACCTTGGAGAAATGGCCCTCGGTAGGGGATGTCCTGTATGTCTCAGTAGTACACTCTCCTCTTGTCACCTGAGGTCCAGGGATCAGCTGGCCCCAGGGCAGGGTCTAGCCTGTGTTTGCAGGCTTGGTTCCCCAGGCTGCAAGACTGTAGTTTTCTTCCTTCTGATGTCTGCCCACTGGTGGGTATAGGCAGGTCCTGGGCCTCTGGTGGGCAGGGCCATGTCTAGGGGTGTGTCTTGAGGCAGCTATGGGCTCAGAAAGTCTTTATGCAGCCTGTCTGATGATGGGTGGGGCTGTGTTCCCACCTGGTTACTGTTTGGCTGGAGGTGTCCGAGCAGTGGAGCCACAGGTCTTGGTGCTAATGACCTGAGCAAGGTGTCAGCCTCCAGAAGGGTTCATGCAGTTGAATACTCCCCCATGTTTGTCACCAGTGTTTATTTCCCATAGTGAGCCACAGCTGCCCCTCTGCCTCCCCAGGAGACCCTCTAAGACCAGCAGGTAGGTCTGGCCCAGGCTCCCATGAAGTTACTGCTTTTGCCCTTGGTCCCATTGCACGTGAGATTTTGTGTGCACCCTTTAAGCGTGCACGCTGGAGTGTGCACCTCAGTCCTGTGGAGCTCCTGCAATTAAGCCTCATTGGCCTTCAAAGCCAAATGAGGGCTCCTTCCTGATGCTGGAACCCTGGGCTGGAGAGCCTGACATGGGGCTCAGAACTGTCACTCCTGTGAGAGAACCTCTGCAGTATAATTATTCTCCAGTTTGGGGGCCGCTCCCCAGAGGGTATGGGATGTGATTATATTGCGAGTCTGCCCCTCCTACCATCTTGTTGTGATTCCTTTTTCAGATGTAGAAGATTTTTTTTTTTTGATAGGTTCCATTCTTTTTTTATCGATGGTTGTTTAGCAGTTAGTTGTGATTTTGGCTCGTGAGAGGAGGTGAGCTCAAGGTCCTTCTACTTTGCCGTATTGGCCTTGCCCCCCTTTGCCCATTTTTGAATCAGGTTAGTTGTTTTTTTTGTTGTTTAAGTTTTAGGAGTTCTCCATATATTCTGAATATTAATCCCTCATCCAGATATATGATTTTCAAATATTTTCTCCCATTCTGTGGGTTACCTTTTCTCTCTGTGCATGATGACTTTTAATGTACAAAAGTTTTAAACTTTTCTATTTTTTTCTTTGGTTACCTGTGCTTTGGTGTTAAAGCCAATAAATCATTGCCAAATCCAGTGTCCTAAAACTCTTGTCTTATGTTTTATCCTAAGAATTTTATTGTTTTAAGTTTTAAATTTAGGTTCATGATCCATTTTGAGTTAATTTTTGTATACACATAAGGATCTAACTTCATTTTTTTACATGTGGATATCCAGTTTTCCCTGCATCATTTGTTGAAAAGATTGTTCTTTCCCCATTGAATGGGCTTGATACTCTTGTCAAAAACCACTTAATCATGTACACAATGGTTTATTTCAGGGCTGTCTATTCTATTCCATTGATCTGTATGTCTGTCTTTAGGCTAATACCATACTGTTTTGATTACTGTGGCTTTGTAGTAACTTTTGAAATCAGGAGGTTTGAGTCTCCAATTTTACTCTTTTTTAAAATTGTTTTGTGTGTTCAAGGTCCTCTGATTTCATATGAATTTTAAGATGGATTTTTCTATTTCTGCAAAAAACATGATTGGAATTTTGATAGAAATTGTATTGAATCTGAAAATTGCTTTGAATATTAAGTCTTCCAATTCATGAACATGGTCTGTGTTTCTGTTGTCATGTCTCCTTTAATTTCTTTCAGCAGTGTTTTGTAGTTTTCATTGTGCAAACCTTGATCACCTCCTTGGTTAGTTAATTCCTAAATATTTTATTCTTTTTGATGCTACTGTAAATGGAATTGTTTTGTAATTTCCTTTTTAGGTTGTTTGTTAGTATATACAAATGCAACTGATTTTTGTGTGTTGGTTTTGTATCCTGCTAACTTTGCTGAATTCATTTGTTCTATCAGGGTTTTCTATGTATGTTGAACCATCTTTGCATCCCAGATATAAATCCCACTTGGTCATACGTATAATCCTTTTAGTATGCTGCTGAATTCTGTTTGCTGTTATTTTGTTGAGAATTTCTGCATCAATGTACATAAGGGATAATAGTCTGTAGCTTTCTTGTAGTGTCTCTGGCTTTGGTATCAGAGTAATGCTGGTGTCATAAAATAAGTTAGGAAGTGTTTCCTTTTGTTCAGTTTTTTAGAAAAGTTTGAGAAAGAGTGGTGTTAGTCATCTTTAAATGTTCAGTAGAATTCAGCAGTGAAGCCACCAGGTTCAGAGTTTTCCTTTGTTGGGAAATTTTTGATTTCTGATTCATTCTCCTTACTATTTGTAGGTCTTCCAGACTTTCTATTTTCATGATTTAGTCTTGGTAGTTATTGTGTTTCTATGAATTTTTCCATTTCATCTAGGTAGTCTAATTTGTTAGTGTACAATTGTTCTAGTACTCTCTTATCATCCTTTTTATTTCTGTAGAATTGGTAACAATGTCCCCACTTTCATTTCTGATTTTAGTGTTTGAGTCCTATTTTTTTCTTAATCCATCAAGCTAAAGTTTTGTCAGTTTTGTTGATCTTTTCGAAGAACCAACTTTTGGTTTTGACTTTCTCTGTTGTTCCTCTATTTTATTTATCTCTGCTCTAATCTTTATTATTTCCTTCCTTCTGCTAGCTTTGGGTTTAGTTTGCTCTTTTTCTAGTTCTCTAGGTTGCAAAGTTAGGTTGTTGATTTGAGATCTTTCTAAGTTTTTTAATGTAAGTGTTTATAGCTGTAAATTTCCCCTTAGCATCATTTTTTCTGTGTCCCTTTAGTTTTGGTATATTGTGTCTCTGTTTTCATTTGTCTCAGACTATTTTCTGACTTCCCTTGTGTTTCTTCTTTGATCTATTGGTTGTTTAAAAGTGTATTAATTTCCACAATTTTGTGAATTTTCCAGTTTTCCTTTTGTTACTTATTTCTAATTTCATCCTGTTCTGGTCAGAGAAGATACTTTGTATAATAATCTACCTTTTAAACAAACTTATTGAGACTTAATTTATGGCCTAACACATGGTCCCTTGTATACTCGAGAAGAATGTGTATTCTATTGTTGTGTGAAATGTTCTGTATTGTCTGTTAGATGTAGTTGGTTTATTGTGTTGTTTAAATCCTGTTTTCCTTACTTCTGTCTGGTTGTTCTATTATTGTGAGTGAGGTATTGAAACCTCCAGGTATTACTGTGGAACTGTCTATTTCTCCCTTTAATTCTGTCAGATCTTGCTTCATATATTTTGATGGTCTGCCATTAGGTGTGTAAATGTTTATAATTATTACATCTTTTCGCTGTATTGAATGCACCATTGTTTCTTAAGAATACCTTCTGTGTTCTGATGATTTTTTTCATGGTTTTAAAAAGTTTGGGGGTTTTGTTTTTTCCTATGTAGGTGTTTAATCCATGTGCAGTTTATATTTGTGCATTCTAGGATCTCATTTTTCATATGGTGAGCCAGTGGTCACAACACTAATAATTGAAGCCCCTGCCTTCCTGATTAATGGTTATCAGTCAATCATAACCTCTACCAGATTTCTACACACGCAGGGATGTGTTTCTGGGTGCTATTCTGTTCTGCTGCTCTTCTGTCTCTTTCTGTGTTAATACAGCTTTTTAATTGCCATAGCTTTTTAACATGCCTTGGTATCTGATAGGGTGAATCCCTTTCCTTACTGTTTCTGTTCAGAAAGAAAAAGTCTACTTACGTCTTCACTCTTCTAATACTAATTTAGAATTAGTACATCAAGTTCCTCAGAAAAATTTTGCTGGGATGTTGACTGGAAATGGGGTTTATAGATTACGTTGGGAAAAACTGATACCTGAAAAATATTGTCTTTTTAGCTATGAATAAATTTTATCTCTTCATTTATTCAGATCTCCCTTTTATATCCTTCAAGTTTGATTAATATATCTATGAAGGTCATGCATTTTTATTAGGTTTATTCCTTGGTACTTTCTAGTTTTTGTTTTGATAGTAAAATGAATCTATTTTGTATTTGCATAACTCTTTTTTTTTTTTGCATAACTCTTAACATAACTATGTTGAGACTTCTATGTTGATCTTGTGTCCAGCAACTTTGTGTAACTCTTAGTTCTCTTGGATTTGCAGCATAAATAATCATATTGTTGGCTCTAATGGCAATTTTGTGTCTCTGTTATTAATCTTACTGTGTCTCATGTGTATCTTATCTAACTGCGAGCATGTCAGGACATTGTGGGATAGCAGGAAGAGAGCAGCATCCCCCGCTCCATCCTGACCTTCATTCGTTCAGTGAATATGTGCTGAGTAGGTACCCACCATATGCTAGGCACAGTTTTAGCTTCTGGAGATGTAGCAGAGCAATACAAAGTCCCTGCCCTTGTGGAGCTTACATTCTCGTGGGGAGAGACAGAAAATAACCAACTAAACATATAATATGCAAGACGGTTAGACATGCAACAGAGAATACAAAGCACAGCAAGAGCAGGATGGCAAGTGCTGCATGGCTGGGGGCAGTGTTGCTGTCCCGCACAGTGTGGACAGGGAAGGCCTCCCTGGTAAGGTGACCTTGAGCAGAAACTGAAAGGAAGGGAGAGAGAAGAGGTGCTAGCAAACCAGAGATCAGAGAACTCCAGTGGTGGGCAAGTGCCTGACACGTTCCGGGCCTGGGGGAGGCAGCCAGCGAGCAGCAGGGAGATGGGCCTCAGAGGTATTACTAAAGGCTTGGCTTTTACTCCCAGAAGGGAACTCCTTGGAGAGTTTTGAATGCTGCAGTTTGTCTTGATTCCTGATCTTACACATGTTCTCTAAGGTATATACTGGAAAATGCTTGGGTCATAGGGTATGTATGTGTTCAGATTTATAAGAAATGCCAAATTGTTCTCCAAAGTGATTATACCAGTTTATTCCCTCAGTACTGTGTGAAAGTACCCATTGCTCTACATCTTTGCTTATACTTAGTATGTAAGAGGTTTTTCCCCTCCCCCAATCTACAGATAAGAAATAGTAGTTATAACATTTCATTGGTTATGAGTGACATTGAGCATCTTTTCACTTATTAGCCATTTATGTTTATGTCCTCTGTGAAATGCCTGTTCATTTTTTTTGCTCATTTTTGTATTAAATTGTCTGTCTTCTTATTGCCTCAAGGTGATCTTTACATATCTAGATTCTGGAACCTTTGTCATTATATGTAGTGTAACTACCTTCTCCCAGTTTGCAGCTTGACTTTTCATTTTCTTTATAGTATCTTTTGAATGAATGGATATTTTAAATTTTAATGTAAACTTACCAGTCTTTTCCTTTATGGTTTATGTTTTTTTGGTTTGGTTGGTTTATGGTTTATGTATTTTAAGAAATCCATCCTTCTCCCAATGTCAGAAAGACACTTTACTTGTAACAGTTTTCAAGTTGTTTACTTGTAACGGTTTTCAAGTTGTGTTACACGTTTAAGTCCTTGATGCCTTCAAATTCATTTGTCCGCATGAAGTGAGGTAAGGCTCTGCTAGTTTTTTCTTACTGGATAATAACGTATTAAAATGTTCGTCCTTATCCTGTTGATATGCAGTACAGCCCTGACAAACATCAGGTTTCATATTTGAGTCGATACATTTCTGAGCTTTCTAGTCTGTTCTTGAGTCTATCCCAAATCCAGCTTTCTTCATTGTTAGAACTATACAATGAATCTTGATAATTGGAAAGACAAGTTCCCCCAACCTTATTCTTCTTTAAGTATGTCTTGGCTAATACTGTTTCTTTGCTTTCCCACATAAATTTCATACTCAGCTTTTCAAGTTCCATGTTCAAGTTTTGATTAGAATTATATTGAAATTTGACACAATATGGTAAAATGACTATAACTCAATAAAAAAAGTTAAAAATAAAAAAGAATTATATTAAAGCTATAGACCAGTTTGGTGGGAAATTGACCTGTTATTGAGTCTTTTCTATCCAAGAACATGATTATGTCTCTCCATTTATCTAGCTCTTCTTTAGTGTCTTTCATTTAAATTTTATATTCTCCACATAAAAGTTTTATATATTTTTAAAACATTTGTTAGATTAGTATTTTAATTTTGGAGGGATGTGAGTGGTATTTTTTGTTACTGTATTTTCTGTTTATTGTTTATGAAATGCATGTGACCTTTATACTGATCTTATATCTGGAAGTCTTGCTATATTCTTACTTTATTGGTAAATAAGGAATTGCTTTTAACATTGTACCATTGAGTATGATGAGTTTATTACAGGCCTGTTGATACTTTTATTCTGGTTAAGAAAACTTGAATTTAATGGAATTTTTTACTATATCTATTTAGATAATCATATGGTTTCTCTTTTTTAATCTGTAATGTGGTAAATTCTATTAACAGATTTTTCTCCTTCCTTGCCTTCTTTTTGGATTAATCAAATATTTATTTCTACTTTTCTCATATTAGCTTATTATTCTTTTAGCAATTACTCTAAAGATTACAACCTGCATCCTTAACTTTGTGAAGATTAAATTAGTACCTTTACCACTTCACAGATGACACAAGGGCCTTAGGTTACTTTTATCCCCCTCCTGACACGTGAGCTATTGCTGGGAAGTATTTCAGTTCTGTGTCTGTGCTCTAACTGCCACAAGACACTGTTTCATACAGTCCGCGTTCACCCTCACCCTTGTGCTCTTTCTGTTACTCTTCACTCTGTTTCTGTGCTTCTAGTTAGGATCACTTTCCTTGTGAAGAACTCGCTTAAGTACTTATTTTAATGCAGCATTTGTCTTAAAATGTATTTTTCCCTCTTTTTTTGAATAGTATTTTTGTCAACTATAGAATTCTAGGTTGGTATTGATCTTCTTTCAACACTTTTTAAATGTCTTTGATCATGTTCTGGTGCCAGCCTTTGTATCGAAAAGTCAAATGTCAGTCTTCCCGCTGCTCCTTTAAGAATAATTTATTTTCTCCCTCTGCCTGCTTTTAAGATTTTCCCCTTTGTTTGAGTTTTACCCGTTTTACTGTGATGCCTAGGTATGGTTTTCTTTGTATTTTCCCAGCTTGATGCTCACAGGGTTTCTTGACTCTTTGGCTTTAACAGCTTTCATCAGTTTCAGAAAAGTTTTGGCCATTATTTCCTCAAATTTCTTCTCCATTTAATTTTTTCTCTCCTTGAGGATTCCGATTCCACATGTTTTAGACTGCCATGTCATACGTTTCTGCATTCTCTTCTGTATTTTCCTTTCTTTTCTTCCTCCTCTAGACCTCCGTCTGGTTATTTTCTACTGGATTATTTTATAGCTCAGCTGTAACTAATCTATTAAACTTACCTACTGCAGTCTTAATTTCACTTACTGTATCTTTTTAATTCTAGAATTTCCATTTGATTCTTTTTGATAAGATTCTGGTTCTTTGCTGAAATTCCTCGTCATGTCATATATTTTCTTGGACTTGTTCACAGTCATTTTAAAGCTCTTGTCCAATAACTCTCATACCTGTATCCCTGTAGGTCTTTTACTCTTTTCAGGTTTTTCTCTTTTGGTGGGCAGTCATTTGGGCCTGTCTCCTGGTGTGCTTGGTAATTTTTATTCAATGCCAGAAACTATATGAGACCTACAGAGATAACTTAAGGCCCAGGACAATTTTCTATTCTTCAAGAAAGGATTTACTTTTGCTTCTTGCGAACAATCAGAGTAGGGCCAGACCAACTTAATCCAATATGGGATTGAACTAATTCAGAGCTGGGTTTTGTGACAGGCTGTAGTATTTACCAAGTCTTTCCTCCTTGGCAGACACTGAGCTCCAGTTTTGTCCCTCCTGCATCTTAAGATTGCTGGAAGCTCTGCTCGGCTTGATGCGCTCTCCCCCAAGTCCTGTCTGCCTTGGTAGCTCTGGATTCCAGTTTTGGTCTCCCTGTCCCCATAAAACTGCCGCAGGCTCTGCTCAGCTTCTCAGCCTCTTAACCAGGGCTTTCTGCCT
This sequence comes from Camelus ferus, assembly GCF_009834535.1. Taxonomy (NCBI): domain Eukaryota; kingdom Metazoa; phylum Chordata; class Mammalia; order Artiodactyla; family Camelidae; genus Camelus; species Camelus ferus. The sequence goes on from NC_045714.1 coordinate 38,994,774, forward strand.
GGCTGCTTAGCCACGCAGCCTTGGGGTAACGCCTGAGTATAGTTTCCCTTCTCACTGAAATCTTAGCCTTTCAAACTGATTGCCTTGGTCGTTTTTTAATGCCTTAAAAGAGATTTTGTTGTTGTTGTTTTGGGTATTTTATTTAGTTTTTTTAACTTTTCTGGGTGGAAGGGTTCAGTTTGTCTGATAGGAACTGATTTTTCAAAGCCAGACTCAGAAGTCATTAGAGTTTTCTAGTGTTGAATCAGTCTTGTATTACCAGAATAAACCCAGCTAGACTGTGATATATTTTAGTACATCGTTGGACTTTTGTTTATACCCGATTTAATAATTTTGCCTTTGTTCATGGGAAATTGGCTGATAATTCTTTCTCATCCTTGTCCTGGCTTAGTATTAGGGCGATCTAGCTTCCTAAAATGAGTTTGGGGTGGGGTTCTTCTATTCATATTCTAAGTCATCTCTTTGAATAAATTTCTTCCATTCTCTCTGTCCTTTTAGAACTCTGATAGATATATATTGTCTCCCTCTCCCTCCCATGTCTCTCAGTCATTTTCTTTTAAATAGTCTCTTTTTAATACATCTAATTGCTTCTTTCATTTCTTAAAAAAATAATGTACCTAAGTGCAGTCTTACGGTTAGGAATTCTCAGGAGAGACTTTGCCCTTTGTTTCCGTTCTACTTTAGACCAAGCCAGGCACATATACCCAACTTCCTACTGGGTGGGGAGGGGGTGGTCATTTTATTCCCAGCAGTTTAGCTATTCATTTAAGCTGTCTTGTTAATCAAGCAACTGAAGGGTTTTGCCCCAGCAGCTGTTTCACGCCTATTCTGCTTGTCCTTACCGGTTTTCAGCAGGGTTTACTCTTTGTGCTGCTTCCAGCGTGGCCCTTGTTTCTGTGACAGCCTGATTTTTTTTCTTGCACAAGTTCCAGAGCTCATGTTTTCTCTCCTTCCATTGTCTTGCACCTCTTTTCAGAGCACCTCTATCTCTGCTTTGAACTTCTGTTTAAATATTTGGCTAAATGTCACACTTTTCATCTATTCTCTGGCAGCAACTTTCTGGTAAATGTTCACCTGCCATTTGCTGCTCCTGTAATATTCGTTTAGCTCCTGTGTTGGTTCCTTTTTAATACCTAGTTTCTTAGGGGGTGAAATTCTCCCTTGATGAGCTGTTGTAAGTAGGCCATTGTGGGAGCGGAGCCAGGACTGTGACCCAGGCTGGCAGGAACTCCTCAGGCACAGTGATGGTCACAGGGCGCATTCGTCCTTCGGCCTTGTCTTCTCGGACAACTACAGGGCTGCTCACTACGCAAAATATGTCTTCATCCCCCCATCCCCACCCACCATGGTGCTAAGCCAGGTTCAGGGACGCTCTGCTGAGAGCCACACCCTCTTTTTATTTCAAGTAAGAGATTATTGGTTTCTTTCAAGGTATGCTTCTTTTGAAAACTCAAAACTGCCACCTTTATCTGAGCCCTTCAACCCCAAGAATAATCCTTGTGTGGCTATCACTGCACATGGCAGCCTCCCTCAGGCACTGTGCTCTAGACTTCTGCCAAGAGACAGTTGCACTTCTATTTCTTGTTCACTGTTTTGCGTTTCAGTGATTAGGAGCAGGGTGGGCGGGGGGAATAGTATCATTTGTCTCCCTCCACTTTAAAACTGGAACTCACACTAAAGATTTCAGCCTTACATTCCTCGGCTAAACACTTCACTCTCCTGTTGGAGTCTATTAGCTTTCATTTAAGACATTTATATTTATGTTCATGATGAAAGTGGCCTGTTCTTGGCATGTCCTGTCTTCTCTCGGGACTCCTGAAATTAGTTGTGTAATTACTTTCTGAAAGAATTTAAATATATAAGACAGGGATGATCTGTTCCTTAAAGGTTTTGTAAAAATCTCACCTGCAAAACACATAGGCCTGGTTCTTTTTTCTAGGAAAGATTTTTTAATTTCTGCTTCAGTTTTTTAAAAGTTATTGTTCTAATCAGATATTTCTTCTTGAGTCTATCTATGAGAGTAATTTATTGCCATAAAATGTCCTTAGCAACCAGGGGATGAGGTTCACTTTATGTGTGTGGTTTGCATTTTTTTACAATGAGAGTGGATTCATGTGTAAATAAAATGAAGACCAAGTGCCATCACCAGGTAGCAGCTGTCATCCTCAGGTGGGGAGGTGAAAGCCATGACCCTGATCCTACCTTCCACCCCAGCAAACCTTGTGCTCTGCTCAGTGTTTTTCTGCTTTCTCTTTCTCAGTCTTAGGAAAAGTCCTCAGTGCTGTGGGCAGTGCCCAGCTACTGATGTCGCAGAAATTCCAGCAGTTCCGAGGCCTCTGTGAGCAAAACTTGGTGAGTGTGGGTCTTCTTCTTCCACAGCAGGGCTGTTAGCCTCTAAGCCTCTGTGACCTCCTAACATGGAGAAGGTGCTGCTTCCTCGTTGGAAAGATGACAGTGGCACATGTCAGTGCCCAGCATGAGAAAAGGGCCAGGAATGGTCCTTTCAGATCTCTAATACCTTCTGAAATAGAAAACTGACCTCTGTAAAAGCGGCCACATGAAAGTTAAAAATCAGTCAGCAATGATTTGTTTATATACAACATACTCTGTACGTAAGGTAAGAACTAAAGAAATGCCACCAATATTAGGCTTGGTGGGTTTCCCCTCTCCTTTACCCTTACCTGTTAGGCAGGCAGCTCTTCCTGTGGAAGCCTCTGTCCATCTGACCAGGGGTGGTGTACTCCTCAGGGTGGAAGACAGTGGCGAGTGTTCATCACCAGGACCTTTTGGGGGTGTGGGGGTTGGCTGGGGTAGTCATGATGAGGAACGTGCTGTCAGAGAACAGAATGATGGGAGGGAAACCCCACGAATTCTGTAATCATAGGCACCTGGGAGTGATCCTGGCTTCTCCCTGCCTCCTAGTGTGACCGTGGCCAGGAACTTCTGCCTCCTCCCTGTAAAATGAGAACAGTTGCCTGCCTGGCATACGTTAAGGACATGAGGGCCTTTCTCACTGTAGCCCTGCAGTGGTGGCGAAGGCCTCAGTCCCCGTGTGTGCAGGACCCGCTCTCATGGTGGGACTGCGTCTTTCTCCCTGAGAGCTCCATCGTCAGGGCCATCAGTGATCAGGAACTGGCTTCATTCACTCAGATACTGACCTGACCTTGGTAACAGGAGAGCAGGACTAGGCCTCAAGAGCCCCTCGACCAGGGTGGGCAGGGCTAGGAGACCACACTTGGGATGGGGTACAGGACAGGCCTCTGCCCTGCTTGCCCCACTGATCCCCCTCTGTCCCACAGAACCCCGACGCCAACCCACGTCCAACAGCCCAGGACCTGGCAGGGTTCTGGGACCTGCTTCAGCTGTCCATTGAGGACATCAGCATGAAGTTTGATGAACTCTACCACCTCAAGGCCAACAGCTGGCAGCTGGTGGAGACCCCCGAGAAGAGGAAGGTGAGCATGGAGCAGTGCGGAGGGGAAGTCCAGGGACAAATTCCTGGTCGGCAATAACGCTGCCCACATCGGTCAGTGCTGCTTGGCTCCCTTCTCCGTGTGTCGTCTTTGAGCTGGGGGCTCACGTCCATCAGTGCGCGGGGTCCATGCTCGGCGCTCGTCCAGCATGCCGTTCGCTCTGTGTAGTTGAGGCTGCCCAACCGAAGCATGCCTCCCTGCCCTGCATGTTCAGAAAATGGGGTTCCTGAGAGACACATGCCCACAGCCTGGAGCACTAGGGTAGACATAGCTGTTGGAACTTCGGAGGCAGAAAAATGTCCCTCCTCCTAGGCCCACACTGCCAGGAGGACAGGGGTCTAGACCCAGTTCTCCCTCCTGGGCCAGCCTCTTCCCTGAGGCTTCCAGCTGTAAAACAGTGGTGCCCAATGACCCCTTTGGTTATTGATTACTGGACTATGATCCTTGTTGAGTTCTGATCCCCTAGAAAAGCATGTGAAATGTGACCTGGGAGTCAAAAGTCCTGAAGTTAAATCCCATCTCTGGCTATGGGGTTCCTGTGTGAGTTTCAGACTCTGAATGGTTCAAGGCAGGGGTGGGAATAGGTGATCTGTCTTACTTCCCTACTAGAATATTCTAGGATTCCAAGCTTGCTTTTTGCTCCTGTGCCGTGTGCTCTTCCCGCCGTCATCGCTGCTTGTGGCTTCCTGGTTCCAGATGTGTGTTGCTTGTGCCTGATGCGGGGAAGCTGGGGTGGAGACTCCAGCTGCCAGCATACGGTGGGTGGTAGCGCCACACAGAAGGTGGCACCTTTATTTTATTTTTCTTCCTCCTCACTGTCTCACTAAAGGAAGAGAAGAAACCACCCCCTCCGGTCCCAAAGAAGCCAGCTAAATCCAAGCCGGCAGTGAGCCGCGACAAGGCCTCTGACGCTGGGGACAAGCAGCGTCAGGAGGCCCGCAAGAGACTCCTGGCTGCCAAGCGGGCAGCTTCCGTGAGGCAGAACTCGGCCACGGAGAGCGCAGACAGCATCGAGATTTATGTCCCTGAGGCCCAGACCCGGCTCTGAGACCGGGAAGCAGGAAGAAATTTTCAGTCATTTCAAAACAAAACAAAACACAAACTAAATGCGAATGGAACAAAATTTTCTCAACCTTTAGTATGGTTATTCTGTCTAGAGACCCTGAGCCAACTTTCCAATTGATGCATAAAAGGGCTCACGATTTGGCTTTTTTGGGTCCCTTCCAGCTTTAGGTTATGAAGACTTCACACAAAAAAATCAAAAACAGAAAACTATAGAACTTTTTTTCTTCTTGCTGGCCGTGGTGGACTAGATAGATGGACTTCTTTGGGCAGCTCCCCGGCCCAGCCTCCAGACTACGGTCTTTTTACTTGTTCTATCTAATGAGAACTTAAACTAGCTTGTTTACAAGATGATGACAGCCCAAGGGCAGCCTTGGGCACCTGCCATGTCCTTCCTTCTTTTCCTGCTACCCCAGCTCTGACCCTGGAGTTTTCATTCTTACGTTTTTCTCTTTTCCCTTCAAAGCTCACACAGGGGTCACCATCCTGATTATCGGCTTTCTGGCTCTCAGCCCTTTTCGTGGTTGAGCACAGAGGACAGAGAGATGGACACGCATTCCCTCCTCCTCCCCCACCAAGTGCTCACACACAGTCACACACGCGCGCACGCAGATGTAGGTTCCTCTCAGCAGAAGCAGCCCTCCCACTGTGCTCCGCCAGCCCTGGGCAGCGTCAGGCGGGTGACTCGCCTGTGAGAAGATGAGGAGGGTTGAAGTCTTTGCGGGGGAGGAGGGGAATGAGATAAAAACCATAGTTACCACACTCCAGACTCCCGCCTTTTTCTTCTTTCCAGAATCCTCTTCCTTCAGCAAAATGTATGACTCAGAGTGACTAGCTGGGGCCACTCAAGAGCGGGACCCCATTTTCCAGGGGTTGTCTGTCCCTGGCCGAGCCTGTGTACAGTACCCGAGGGGCGGGCGGCTGTGTCTGTATGTATGTGTACATATGCACATAGACCTTAGAGTGTATATTTAACAAACGCCCATCTGCTCACCCATGCCCACCAGCGCCACCGCTGGCTCTCGGGGCACCTGGCAGGAGGCAGGTGTGTGAATAGCATATATTTTTACATGTACTATATCTAGGTGTGTGTACCAGTGTGTGTAAAAATATATACCTTGTGTGTAAGCAGTCCCCCTTTTTTTCTGGCCTCCCACCTACCCCCCATCCGGTCATGGGCCCATCTCTCCAGTCTCTGAGTTTTCTGTTCTTTTTTTTTTTTTTTTTTACCCCAGTCATCCTTCTCTCTCCCCTGCCCCAAACCCCCACTCCCAGGGTGTCATGAGCCCTGAGCTGCAATGGCCCAGGCCTGCAGGGTGAGGTGGGGGGCAGGAAGAGGGTGAGGCCCGGCCCGCAGTGAGCTCAGTGCACGAGGGCTGCTCTCTCCTGTGTCCGCGACTACGGCACTGGAGACGTCCTCACATCCAGCACCTGCCACAGGGGCCCCAGGTGACCTGAGGGCCTGCTCTAGGGCCCATTCCAGCTTGGCCGCCGTCTGTGACCTTGGGCAAGTCACTTGACCTCTGTGTGCCTCAACTTCCTCCTCTGTAAAATGGGGACAGTCCCCGCCCCTCCCTACCTCACAGGCATGTTGTGAGAATAAATGAGGTAACGTGTACCAAGGGCTCATGGTGTTATTGCAGCGAGACGGGCCAGGCTGGGATGAGGCGGGTGGAATGGATGCCCCAGGAGACCTAGCCATACCCCCTCCCCCATGGCAGCCCTTTGGAGACAGGTTGACTGGAATGCAAACTCTAATTCCAGCTCTATCACACACCAGCCCTGTGACCCTGGGCAAGAAAACTATGCTCTCAGTTCCCTCATCTGGAAGATGAGTGTGCAACATCTGCTTGCCTGGCTTCCTTGGAGTGAGAAATGTTTAATCAACAGTTGCCATATGGGAGCCAGGATGGGCTGCCTTCGCTGATGATGTGCCCTCTCCATAGACCCCGACTCTGCCTGCACCTCTCCCAGGATAGGGCACTCGCTGCCCCCAGCAGCTGCCCCTCCCCGATGGTTCTATGCACTGGATGCACTTCCTGAGCACCTACCGTGCCAGGCCCAGTACCCACAGGTCACTCACAGAGCTCACACCCCAGTGGGGGAGACACAGAACATGTCATAGGTGAGTTCCTGTCTACAGCAGGTGGTGGAAAAGAAGAGACAGCACAGTGAGGATGTGGGAACCCGACAGCACTGCCCAACTGGCCTGCGCAGGAGCATCTGGTCAAGCTGGGGAGGCCAGTGGGTGTTAACCAGCTTTGAGGGATGGGGAAGGCAGGCAGGGGAAAGCCTGGGGAAGTATGTTCTAGACAGAAGGAACAGTAGGTACCAGTGTCTGGTGGTAAGAACATGCCTTTTAGAAAGTTCCTGAGCCCGGCTGAGCTGTAGACACCTGGTCTCCCTTGGCCCAACCCAGCTGAGATGCTGGTGACGGCAGGCCCAGGGGAGCCTCCTTCCCAGGAACTTCGTTCAGGCTGCCCTGCCCTCCCTGATGAGGCCACTCATCTGCCCCTCCAAACCCTGTGGGCCAGACCCCCTGTGCTAGGAGCAGCATGCCCTCATCTCTGGATCCTGGTAGTGGTGGCTGAGTGTCCAGTGACCATGGGTGGCTCTGATCAACTCCTAGGGTTGGTGCCTTCCTGGACCTACCTCTGCCCTAAGACAGGGCTGAGTGACTCAAAGGTAAGTGAACAGGTTTCAGGTTGCCTGGGCATTGAGCCAGGTACTCAGAGGTGTCAGTGAACATAGGGTGGCCAGGCTGGACTTGAAGGCCTCTGTCCAGCTAGCAGCCCAGCTCTACCCCTGACATGCCTCGGGGGACTGGGTGGATCCTAACCCCTCCAGAGCCTGAGCACCCCTGCTGCAGCAGGGGCGGGGCCGTGAGAGTTAGCTCAGGGTCTTGGAGGGCTCCTATACCCCATGTCAGAACACGAGGAAGAGGGATGTGTCTGAGGTGCAGAATCTGGGCCCCCACTCCCAGCCCTACTGGTGCAGCAGCAGAGAGGACCCCCTCCCCGAGTTAAAAGAAGAGTTTAATGTCCTTTACCCAGAATCGCCAGCTGTCAAGACCTTGCCATATTTGCATTGTCCCTTTCAGCAAAGGACACAGACGTTCCTCCCAAGCCATTTAAAAGTAAGTTGCATACACCATGCTGCTTCAACCCGAACACTTCATGCAATGCCTAAGAATAAGGACATTCCTGCGTGACCACGATACCACTGTTACCCTCCTATTTAACAAACGAGCAGCCCTCAAGCACCTTCCTTACTCAGGAGGGCACTGCCCAGACATCAGCACCCACTAGGGCACGGCCATACTCAGAGGGCCCAGCAGTGTCCTCCACGGCTTTTCCTTTGTATCCATCCTGAACCATCACTCACTGCTTTCAGTTATCATGTTTCTTTAGTCTCATTGAATCAAAAACAGTTTCCCTACTTTTTTTGTTTTTTTCTTAACACTGGCATTTTTTTAAGTGTCCAAGCATCTTAGAGAATGTTACATAATTTGGATTTATATCTTCTCATGACTTAGATGATGCCCCATCTCCTGTACTCTGTTCTGTCAGGGAGGCATTTGTCACTTCAGGGAAAGGCCAACAGCAGCTTCCCAGAGAAGCTGGGAGTGAGTCCTTGGTTTCTATGTTTCCAAAGCACAATCCTTGAGGGAACAGAGAAGGCCAGAGACAGGACAGGACACACCCTCCTGAATACTGCAGGGTGCTGGGGAAGAGGAAGAGAGCGGAGCAAAGACTGGACGCCATCCCTGGGTCCCTGGAAGCCACCCAGGGGAGGCAGGTCAAAGAGCAGAGAGGCCCAGGTTCCCCTTCAGAACCCCTGCTGCCCCCAGGGTTTGTGGGTCCCCAAGCCTTGCAGAGTCCCCACCCCATAGCTGAGAACAGAGAAAGAAGGCTTGGCCGCAGCCAGGAGCAGCACTGGACTTGGGCCTTATGGCCAGGACAGCAAAGTCACTGCCACCAGTGGTCTGAGAGCCGGAGACCAAGACCATGTGGACGCCAGCATGAGCAAGTGCTGCAGAGGACCCCCAGACCACCTGCGATGAAGCGGGGTTTATAAGAGAAATCTAAAATGAAGTTGTATCTCCTGGCTGATCTGAAAAATCAATGTGGTCCACACAGCCCTTCCTTATGGCAGCCAGAGTGACTCCTCAAAAGTCCCCTCTGCTCAGGGCTCTTCATAGCCTTCCCAGTACCAGCAGGAGAAAATCTGGCCTCTTCACCTTGGCCCTCGAGGCCCCTGCCCATGTTTCTAGGTGAACTTCCCACAGGAGCCCATCCCCTGCTCCCTGCCTTCCAGCCTCACCTCAGGCCTTGCGAGGGAGCCATGGCTCCCCCACCAATGCGTCTACTCCTTCCTCAGCTCTCAGGCCAGCTGGCATTTCTGCAGGGAAGCCCTCCCAAAGCACCTCAGCCAGGCCAAGCTGGTGCGAACCCCCTGCCCTACCCTCAGAGCATGAGAGTCACTCCACTTGTCTTTGTTGCTGCCACTGATGCAATGATACTTAGATCTGTGAGATTACATGTGAATATCTGTCTCCACCAGGAGACAATGGGCTCCCTAGGGGCAGAAATAAAGTTTTTTTCACCAGTCTCAGTGCCTGGCACAGAGGAGAGACTCAAGAACTATTCCCTAAATGAATGCCCTTGTTGGAGGTAAGGCAGGATGTAACTTCACAGAGAAGGTAATATTTGAGCTGGGCTTTGAAGGATGAGCAGGAGTTCTCCAATCTGTGGCAGGGAAGAGCACGGCAAACACAGGCAGAAGTGGAGACCATTGCTGCTCAGGGAGCAGGCTGGTGCTAGCCAGGCCTTGAATGCCAGACTAAGTAGAGAGCTTTTATCAGCTTTGAACAGAGCAAGGGCATTTCTTTTCACAGAACCCAGCTTCCCATAAGACAGGAGCCCCCCAGTCCCAGCCTCCATGGAGCCATGGTACCCTGATGACCCAGTCAACACCAGGGTTTATCTCCAAAACATGTCATTAGACCCCAGGCCTGGTGAAGCCCAGGTGACCAACAGGGGACATGGGCCCTTGAAGACCCTCAACTGCTAATGGCTTTAACCTTCTATACCTTGACAACTCCTACATCTCAATCTACAACCTGTACCTTTCCTTGAACTTTACACTTCCCAGTCACCATCTCCACTTAGATGTCTAACAGGTAATCTCCAAATTAACATGTCCACCATCTAGTAAAAGTAAAAGGATGCAAGAAAGGTTAGAAAAATCACCATTTGACAACCACCATAGGAACAACTGAATCATCAGTGTGTGTTGAAAGTCATGGGTAAAAGTTTGATGAACAGAATATTTAGTCTCAAAAGAGCACCCCACAAATTACATATTAATGAACATATTAATTACAAAAGGGAAAAATAGTAATTTTCTGATGAATGAATTTGCCAGACATTAGATGGCCAAAGTTATTATTACCAGTTATGGGAAAAATTTAAATCATACATCTCCTAATAAGATGCACTGAGAAGGGCACAGCATCACTTCCATGATACTCCTGTCAAAAATCCATAAGCTGAAGCTAATCTTGAGGGAGCACCAAGTAACTGGCCTAGACTCTCCAAAAATGTCAGTGCATGAAAGACATAAAAAAGCTAAGGAAAAGTTCCAGATTAAGAACATGTGAATAGAAGCAGAAAAAACCTTTGATAAAACCAAACACCTTTTCATGATAAAACACTCAACAAATTAGGGTAAAAGAGCTGATAATGGATATCCAAAATAAAAAAATCCATCGTTAACAACATATTTAATGGTGAACGATTGAAAGCTTTCCCCCCAAGATCAGAAACAAGACAAAGAGGTCCGTTCTTGCCATTTCTATTCAACATTGTACTGGAGGTTCCAGCCAGGGCATTTAGGCAAGAATGAATTTAGACTGAATAAATGAATGGATGGCATCCAAGTTGGAAAGAAAGAAGTTAAATTATCTCTATCTGCAGATAACATGATCTTTCATATAGAAAATCCTAAAGTATCCACAAAAAAAAACTACTAAGAGTTAAAAAATGAGTTCAGCAATGTTCCTGGAAACAAGATCAAAATACAAAAATCAATTGTATTTCTACTGTTATCTAATAAAAAATAAATATTTGGTCTTTGTCTTTGATTCCTGGCACATAGCTCCTAAAATCCTTAGAATCTCTGGTGTGATGAGTGTCTTTTGTACGCTAATGAGAGGACTAGCAACTGGGGTCCCTTGATAGCTTCAGGATAAGGGCTGGTTGCCAGAAAGACCAAGGTATATTTAGAGGGTTGGAACTTTCAGCCTCACTCCCCAGCCTCCAGAGAAGGAAGAGGGGCAGGATTTAAGTCAATCATCAATGGCCAAAGATTTAATGATGCTTCTGTAATGAAACCTCCATTTAAAAAAACTCTAAACAACAGAGTTTGGAGGACTTCTAGGCTGGTGAACACTCCAAGGTGCTGGGAAGATGGCACCCCTGGAGAGGGCATGGAAGCTCTCGCCACCCAGTGCCCCAACCTGGCCCTGTGCATCTCTTCCACTTGGCTCTTCCTGAGCTGTATAATTTATAATAATGTGATAATAGTAACTAAACTGTTTTCCTGAGGTCTGGGAGAAGTTCTAGGAAATTATTTATCCTGGTGGGGAGGGAGGGATTTGTAGCAACCCCGAATCTACAGTCAAGTAGGACAAAAGTGTGGGTAACCTGGTGACCCAATACTTGCACCTGGTGCCTGATGTGAGGGCAATCTTGTGGGATTGAGCCCCGAAACCTGTGGAGTCTGACGCTAACTCCAGGTAGTAAGGGTCAGAATTAAACTGAATTGTAGGCCAGTTGGTGTCCAGAGAGTTGGAGAGTTAGTTGGTGTGAGGGAAAAACCTATATATTTTGCGTCAGAAGTGTTGTGAGTAAAGACAGTTCAACTACCAACAAACACTCTGAAAATGAATTTAGGAAAATAATTCTATTTATAATAGAATCAAAAAGAATAAAATATTTAGGAATACATTTAACAAAAGAAGTAGAAGACTTGTACACTGAAAATTACAAAACATAATTAAATTTTAAAAGATCTAAGTAAAAGGAAAGGCATTTCATGTTCATGGATCAGAAAACTTAATGTTAAAATGGCAATACTCCCCAAAATTAATCTTCAGATTCAACACAATCTCTGTCAAAATCCCAGCTGCCTTTTCTGCAGAAATTGACAAGCTGATCTCAATTCATATGAAAATGCAAGAGAGTAAACAATCAAACCACCTAGAAAAAAGAACAAAGCTGGATGACACACTTACTGATTACAAAACTAAAGCAATCAAGATTGTGTGACACTGACTTAAGGGTAGACGTATATGTCTATGAAGTAGAATTGAGAGTCTAGAAATAACCCACACATTTATGGACAACTGGTTTTCAACAAGGATGTCAAGAAAATTCAGTGGGGAAAGAACAGTCTTAACAAATGGTGCTGGGATGACATGTAAAGGAAGGAAGTTGGACCCTTACCTCACACCAGATACAATATTAACTTATAGTGATTTGAGACTTAAATTTCAGAGCTAAAACTATAAAATTCTTAGAATAAAACATAGGTGTAAATCTTCACGACCTTGGAATAGGCAATGGTTTCTTGGATATGACAACAAAAAGCACGAGAAACCAAAGGAAAAAAAAATTTCATCAAAGTTCAAAACATTTATACTTCTTGCAACAAGCAAAATTAAAAGATAATTCACAGAATGGGAGAGAATATTTGAAAATCATGTATCTGGTAAGAGTGTAGTAGCTAGAATATATAAAGCACCTTTGCAACCCAACAACAAAAAAAGAAAGAAATTTTAAAATGGGGTAAATGTCTGAATAATTATTTCTCCAAAGAAGATACACAAATGTCCATGGGGGCAGAGGCATAGCTCAGTGGTAGAGCGTGTGCTTAGCATGCCCAAGGTCCTGGGTTCAATCCCCAGTGCCTTCATTAAAAAAAACAAACAAAAAAAAAACCCCTAATTTCCTCTACTCCAAAAACAAACAAACAAAAAAACAAGAAGATATACAAATGTCCAATAAGCATGAAAAGATGTTCAACATAACTAGTCATTAGAAACGCTAATCAAAGCCACAATGAGATACCACTTCACACCCAGAAGGATGACTAGAAGGCTAGTGTTGGTGAGGCTGTGGAGAAACTGGAACCCTCACACATTTTTGGTGGCAATGCAAAATGATGCAGTACTGAGGAATAGAGTTTAGAAGTCCCTCAAAAATTTAAACATTTAAGATACCAAATGACCCAACAATTCTACTCTTAGATATCCATCAAAAAAGTGAAAATATACATCCACACAAAAACTTACACCCCAGTGTTCATAGCAGTATTATTCATAATAGCTAAAAACTGTAAACAACCCAAATATCAATCAACTGATGAATGCGTAAACAAAATGTGGGGTATCAACAGAATACTATTCAGCAATAAAAAGAGTGAAGTACTGATACATGGTATAACATGCATGAACCTGGAAAACATTAGGCTAACTGAAAGAAGCCAGTCACCAAAGGCCACATAATATGATTCCATCTACATTAAATTTCCAAAGTAAACAAATCCAGAGACCGAAGGCAAACTGGCATTTGCCAAGGCATAAGGGGGCAGGGGAGATGGGGAATGACTGCTGATGAATATGGAGTTTCTTTGAGGGTGATGAAATGTTCTGAAATTACAGTGGCGATGGTTGTATAACTTTGTAAATGTTATAAAGCTACTTAATTATATACTTGAAAAGGGTGGGTTTTATGGTTTATAAATTATATAAATTAAAAATATTTAAACAGATAAGTCCACGGAATGGGAGAAAATTTTTGCAAATCATATATCTGATAAGGGGTTAATATCTAGAATACTTAAAGAACTCTGACAACTCAAAAACAAAAAACAGCCTGATTTTTAAATGGTAAAGAATTTGAATAGATATTTCTCCAAAGAACATACACAATTGGTCAATAAGCATATGAAAAGATGCTTAACATTATTATGGAACAAATCAAAACCACAATGAGTTATCACTTCATACCCAATAAGATGACTATTAAAAAAGAACAGAAAATCAAAAGACATTAGTGAGGATGTAAGAAATTAGAACCCTTGTGCACTGTTGGTGGGAATGTAAAATGGTACAGCTTCTACGAAAAACAGTATGGCGGTTCCTCAAAAAAAAAATTAAAACAGAATTACCATATAATTCAGCAACTTTATTCCTGGGTATATACCCCAAAGAATCAAAAGCAAGGGCCTGAAAAGATATTGTACCACACCCATATTAACAGCAGCAGTATTCACAAATAGCCAAAAGATGGAAATAACCCAAATGTCCATGGACAGATGAATGGATAAGCAAAATGTGGTCTCTCCATACGATGGAATATTATTCAGCCTTAAAAAAGAAGAAAATTCTGACATATGCTATAAGATGGATGAATCTTGAAGAAATTATGCTAAGTGAAATAAGCCAGTCACAAAAGGACAAATACTGTATGATTCCACTTACACAAGGTACCTAGAGTCGTCAAATTCATAGAGACAGAAAGTAGAATGATGGTTGCTCAGCAGTTGAGGGAAGAGAATGGGGAGTTTAATGGCTACAGAATTTAAGCTGGGGAAGATGAAGTAGTTCTGGAGATGGGTGGTGGTGACGGTTGTGCAACAATGTGATTGTACTTAATGCCACATAACTGTATACTTAAAAATGGTTAAATTCGTAAACTTTGTTATTTTACTACACACACACACATACACACACACACAAAGGGAAATCAAAGAAATATGATAACCCTGGACTGGCTCCTGGATCAGGAAAAAAAAATTTGTAAAGGACATTATCGGGATAATTGGCAAAATGTGAATATGGATTGTATTAGATAAGCACACCTGTAACATATAATACTGTACATCAACTATACTTCAATAAAAATTTTTCCTGATTTTAGTCATTGTATTATGGACATGTAATAGAATCTCCTTTTTAGGAGATACTGAAGTATTCCAAGGTAAAAGGGCTTGATGTGTGCAAGTCACTCTCAAATGATTGAGGGACACACACACACACACAAGAGAATATAATAAAGCCAAATGTTAACAACTGGAGAATCTTGATGAAGTAGCTCTTTATACAGTTCTTATAACTTTATTTTAAGCTTGAAACTATTTCAAAATGAAAGTTTTAAAAGCTAGTATGTCCAAAACAGAACTTCTGACGTCTCACCAAAACTGCTCCTTCCATAATCAACTCATCTTAGAAAATAGCAGCTTTCTCTCCAGCTGCTCACACCACAACCCTTGGAGTCTTCCTCGACTCTCACACACATTCCAGTCCATGCAAAAATCCTACTGGGTGCAACTTCAAAATCTGTCTAGAACCCCTCCCCTTCTTCACTTCATCACACTAGTTTGGACACATCATCCTGCTGAACAGCTCCTCACTGGTCTCCCTCCCCCGTCCCCCACCCCAGAGCGATTCAGTTAAAACAAACCAGATCTGCCACCTTTCTGCTCAGAACTCTCTGACGTCTAACAGTGGCCTACAGGGAGCCCCGGGCTAGGTCCCTACTGCTTCTCAGGGCTCATCTCCCACCCGCCTCCCCTCAGTCACACTCACCTCCTGCTGCTCCCTGCCGGTGAGCTGGGCAAGCTCCCCCTGCTGGGTTTCTGCCTCAGATGCCCACTGGGCGGCATTCAGTCCCTCACCTACTTCAGATCTGCCCACATGTCATCTCCGGGGAAGCAACCCCCACCTCCTGTTACTCTCTCTCCTCATCCTGTTTTATTCTCCTTCAAGGCACTTATTTCTACCCTCCAAGCCATGTAGCTCATAGTATTTCCCTCCACAAGAACAAATGCTTCCTGAGTCAGATAACTTTAGTTCACAGCTATTTCCCCAGCACTCAGCACAGTTCCTGGCAGGTAGCAGGTGCCAGGTAATATTTATAGAGTAAGTAACTGGGCGTTAGAAAAGCTCCTTGAGAAAGTCTGTGTTGGATCAAAGGGAGCCAGGAGAGAGCAGTGAGGGAGCCCAGGTAGGGGCTGATGGGTAAGGAATCCTTTGCGGGTCAAGATGGACAGGGCCTGATGCCCGATTGCAGAGGGGATGAGTCTGTCCTCCCAGACTCCATCCTCCAACTCAGGTCAACAAGAGGAGAGGAGGGGGTGTGCTCTCCAGCAAGAATGAACCCGGGGACCCCCAGCCCCTGCTCCTCTCGCTGGCTCCCCAGGGGCCACGTGGCTCTTTCTGGTGACTCTTTAGCTGAATCCTCACCAGCACCCTCCCATTTTACAGGTGAGGAAACAGGGCAGCTGAAAAGGAGAGTGATTTGGCTGAGGTGGGCTGTCCCCAGCATGGTCCTACCCAACCCCCACGATCGATCGTCCCACACCCGCAGGGCCTGACTGGTGCTTCTGCCTGAGGACAATGGGTCCTCTCTGACACGCCTCTTCTCTGGGACTGGAAAAAAGCCATACTTGGTCTGGTGTAAGGAAGCCTTCCCACGGGAATGGGCCGGACAACTGGCCTTGGGGCGTGGGGGGGAAGGTGGGGGTAGGGTCTGAGGTCTGGAGACCCCTGGATGTTCTGCCCGCCTCGCTGGAGAGGAGGGGCCAACCCAGATAAATCCCCTTCCTTCACCCCCATCATCTCCCGGGCCCACGATGGGGAAGCCCCTCACAGCCTGGGGGTTCACCCAGGAGCACCCCCACCTCCCCGTGCGTGGGTGGAAGCCAAATAAGGCCGGGCTGCCGCGGCCCCGCCCCCGCCCCGCCGCGCACATTCTTCTGCCTTGTAAGGCCGGGCGCTACGCCCCGCCCCGCGCCCCCACCGCGCCCAGCCCATACCCCACCGACCGACGCGACAGCCCCAGCTCCGCACCCGCTCCGCTCAGCGCACCGAGCCAGCGCCTTCTCCGCACCAGGTGGGAGCCCGGCCGCCCGGGTGGTTTAAAGTAGGCGGTGGGATGGCCATGGCTGGAACTTGGGGACGCAGGGGGTTGTCGGAGGGTCTCTGGGCTCGTGGGGCTGGACAGCAGGGAGACTGTTCTGGGCTCTGAGAACCAGTGGGCTTGTGGCAAGGGAAGACTGTCAGGTCCTGCCCCTTTACTGTGAAGTTAGAGATGCCAAGCCCAGAGCTCGCGGTGCCTGGGAGGTCGGGAGGGGGCTGTGGTCACCGGTGTTCCCTGCCCTAGTGGACCCATGTGTGTCACAGACAGGAAACTGAGCCCTGTCGGGCTCCTCAAGTCCCCTCCAGAGCATCAGTGTCCCCTCATCCATCTCCCTGGGGCAGGAAAGAGGGATGGAGACTGGGGTAACCTCTGCCCATACACACCAAGACTGACCATCCGGGCCTGTCCGGTGGGGAATGTCTGCCCTGTGGGCTTACCCCCGACTCCGACTCCGGGGGTCCGCACAAGGACCTAGGCTGCAGGAACTGGTCCCCAGCTCCTTCCTAGCCCTCCAGCTGCTCCTGAAACTCTCAGGAAAGATTCAATTAACTCTGCCTCAGATGAGGTGAGTTTATCAGCGAGGCATCTGGCACTGCTGGCCATAGGGACCATGAGGTAAGGGGGAATACAAGCCTTGCCTTTGCTGATACAGAAGGATTTCAGGCACCAGAGCGGGGAGGTGGCACCCAGTTGTAGCCAGACCACGTACCAACTGTATCTGATCCCTGGTGTCTAGGACCCCTAGGAGGAGGACGCGATGGCCCCAGGGCTAAGAGCCTAGCCTGTCTCTGACCCCAGTCCCTCAACCAAGACTAGAAACTGTATCTGGTCACAAAGAGTCCTCAGCCCCTCAGCTGCCAGAGGCCCACCATGAAAGACCATTTGCCACCCCCTGACCCAAGCCCAGCCAGGGGTCCTGGCTTCCAAGTGGACTCTTTCCCTCTCATGGGTGCCATTTCTTGGGCCTCAGTTTTTTTAATGGCACAGCTAGGGGGCACCACACTCTGTGCACCCTGCTTCCTAAGATTGGTGGGATGGACAAATTGTAAAGTTCAGTGCTCTAAGCTCTGTCATGGCCCCTGTACAGAAGAGGGTGGGGGTGGTCATGGAGACCGAGGGGTTAAGCCAGGATCAGAACAGGGAGCAAGCTCTTGGCCACTCCTGCCCCTGGTCCTGGCTTTCTCTCTCCTCCTGCCATGTCTGCCCTACAACTTTACAGACGGTGGTAGTGACAGTGATGATGACCATCACAGCCTCTGCTGGGCACAGTGGACTCTTCCTCAGCTGCCTTCTGTGGGTGCCATGAGTCAAAGTTCCCAGAGAACACCCAGTTCAGGGAAGGATTGGGCCCTTCGAAGCACGAACCACAGGAGAGGATGGCACTCCATACCAATGGCACCATCCCACTGCCACCCAGGTCATGGGTGAGAGAGGCTTTTGTCTACCTTCTCTGAACCATGTGAGAAACATCGAGGGCCAGGTGTGTCAGTTCCGGGGGATACAGCAGCCAGCATCTCAGGACTATAGGCAGCTGTGGCCCTGGGGAAGGGCTGGGGCTGGCCAGCATCCCAGTTCAGGGTTTAAGATTTCAAAGACAAAAGACTAAAAATTATTTGAATAGGGTCATGGGATAACGGCCTGGAGACAGAGCAAGGGACACTCATAACCATATAATTTGGGGTGAAAAACAGGTAGGGAAGTCTTCCTGGAGATCCTCCACCAAGGAACTCAGGGCAGAGGAAAAGGAGGGGCAGCAGCCCTGGGGCCTCAGCCAGGCCCACAACCACCCCCAGCGCAGGGGTACACAGCCCTAGGTCTTCAGGCTCACAGTCCTCACAAGCCATGACATGGGTTCAGGGAAAGAGCCCCTTGCTGGGCCTCAGTTTCCCCATCTGTACAGTGGGGCCAGTAGAATGGCCACAGTTGCCCTCACAGTCATTCATTAAACAAGCATCTATTAGCCTACCATGGTTTTATGTGCAAATCGGGGTTTATACCTGCCCTGATTGACTGTGAAGGAGAGATACCTTTAAGTGCTTATTGTGAAAGCTGGGGGGCGGCGGGATTGCTCCCCAAAGGATGTCTGAAGACTGGGCTGGAGAAAGAAGGGCGTTCCAAGGAGAAGGACCAAGAAGGAAAGTCTGGGGGTGTCTGGGGAGCAGCCAGTGGCCCACCTTGGCAGGATCACAGGTGGCAGGAGGGATGCTATGGCCAGTCAGAGAGAAGGGCAGGAGGGTTCCCACAGGGCCCTGAATGCCACGCTGAGGGGCCCAGACTTACTGCAGGTGGGAGGGAGTGGCAGGAACCTTCAAGGGCTTCAAGGTGAAGTGACAGGTGCAGGTCTGGGTCTGTCTGCAATGGGAAAGGCTGGCTGGAGGCTCGGAGGCCAGGTCTAAACAAGGGTGACAGGAAGCTGGGGTTCTGGGAGAGTTCTCACTGAGGAGTGAGAATAAGGAGTAGGGCCCAAATCAGACCTGTCACCCACCCTGAGGGGCTGGTCAAGTGTGGCAGGTTCGGGGAAAGGAAACTGCCCAGCACACTGGCCTTCCAGAACCTCCAGAGCAGGGAGGGCAGAAGGATGAGGAGGAGGAGAAGAGAGGATGAGGAATGTCAGGAATGTGGGGCCCGCTGACCCAGCTCCTTCCTGCTGGTGGGGGCAGGGAGCCTTGGGGCCTCCCACAAGTCAACCCACCTTGTCGCCTGGAGGGAGATGGACAGTGTGTAAATGCTATTAAGGATTAAAGGAGATAAAGCACCAAAATGGTTGGCACTGAACCCAATCCTAAGTGTCTCACCCAAACAGCCACAGCAAAAATAGCTTACGCTGTGCCTGGCACCATTCCAGGGGCTTCTCGGGCAATAAGTCAATTAATCCCTCCAGCTGGGCACTCCTGTCCCATTCCCAGATGTGGAACCTCAGAGAGGTTGAGGAAGTTGCTTAAGATCACACAGTGCCCACGCTGTCTGCTTCTGTGATGAGCTGTGTGGCGGGAGTCCCAAACCTGTGGGAGCATGAATGCCAGGCCCAGGCACTAACAGCTGAGCTGGGGTAGGCCAGAAGGTTCTCTGGCCTGTGGTCACAGTCTCTTCCCCAACACCCACTGCCTGCAGGAAAGCCCCACACACGTGCAGCCAAGATGTCCAGTAAACGGGCCAAGGCCAAGACCACCAAGAAGCGACCACAGCGGGCCACATCCAACGTCTTTGCGATGTTTGACCAGTCCCAGATCCAGGAGTTTAAGGAGGCCTTCAACATGATCGACCAGAACCGAGATGGCTTTATTGACAAGGAGGACTTGCATGACATGCTGGCATCAATGGGTGAGCAGAGGCAGGGGGCTCTAAGTGGGCCCAGCAAGGGCTGCTCATCCCTAAGGAACACTTCCTGTGCACTGACATGAGGCACCCACCTGGAGAATAGCTGCCATCACTTTCAACATTTAGTAGATAGGGAAACTGTGGCACAGAGCAGTTGGGCACTGGACTTGAACTCAGATAAGCCCACTCCAGGACAGAACTACCTCAGGCAGACTGTAGATTGTGCTGCCTGGTACCATTTCATTTAAAGAAAGGGATCAGTGACTAAAAGAAATTTTGAATTGCATAGACTTCCCACTGTACAGATGGGAAAACTGAGGCCTAGAGGGGGAGGCCAGAACACCTCCCCACTCCTTCAGAGGTTACCTGTGTCAGGCTCTGAGAGACTAACTCCAGTGACTTCCCCAGAATCAGAACCTTAGAGCTGAACAGACTCAGAAATCTAGTACATTTCATCATTGCTCAGATGGGGACACTGAGGCCCAGAGGCCAAGCCTCCAGACACCAGCACCCACTTGTGGCCCTACTTCCATATCCCTCCCCATGTGCTGGCCACAGACAACCACCCTCAGCCCCAGCTCCTGGCACCCCTTCATCCAGTGAGAACATCTGGGCCAGACAATGGCTGGGGGGGGGGGAGTTACCCTGAAAAATCCACACTCCATTAGTAGCTCATTTCAGTGGTCCACAGATCAGTCATAGTCTTATGGTTAGGAACATTATCCTCGGGTTGAAAACAAGAGCAGCAAATAATAGATAAAATAACAGGAAGCAGCTCTGCAGATACTATCTCAAATCTAAAGCAATCCTATTAGGTAGGTGTGATTATCCTTCCCACTTTATAAATGAGGAAACGGAGGCTCAGAGAGGTTAAGTAATCTGCCCAACGTCACACAGCTATTAAGTGGTAAAGCTAGGATTTGAACCTCACAGTTGATTCACGTCCATGAGGCCGTGCCAATCATTATTATGTGCATTTTATAGCCATTGCCTTCTTCATCTTCACAATTCTAAAAGGCAGGGGAAATAAGCATAGAGCTGGGATTCAAACCCTAGCCTGTGTGACACCAAAGCTCACCAGTTTAACTACTTTTGAAACCATGCCTGGGATCTGGCTGCCTAGGTTCAGATGCTGGCTCCACTGCTGACTTGCTGTGTGACCAAGGACTAGTCACCCCATCTCTGTGCCTCAGATCTCACAGGAGGGTAAGAGCGCTGACCTCCCAGGTGGTGAAGTTAATGCGATAAGGCACACGGAGCACCAGACGCAGAGAGCAGTCAGCAGGTGTGGGCTCTTACACTTCAGAGAGCATTATGGATGGCGGATACCCAGACCAGAGGAGGAAACTGGTCAAGGCAGCCAGGAGAGCAGGGTTGGGGAGGAAGCCATCAGAAAGCCAGCCGTCCCAGAAAGATGCTTTACAGTTTAGAAAACTTACTGTGGGGGCATGAAGGAAGGGGACAAGGAGGGGATGGGAGGTGACAGCAGGCACGAACGCCCCTCCCGCCACAGGGAAGAACCCCACGGACGAGTACCTGGAGGGCATGATGAGCGAGGCCCCGGGGCCCATCAACTTCACCATGTTCCTCACCATGTTCGGGGAGAAGCTGAATGGCACGGACCCCGAGGACGTGATCCGCAACGCCTTTGCCTGCTTCGACGAGGAGGCCTCAGGTCAGCAGCCTCTGGATGGAGGCCTGGACAGAGCTGGGGCTGAGCACCTCCCCCAGGCCCCCCTCCACCGGCATATGCAAGTGGGACTGGGCATGCTGGGACTTCAGGGCCCCTTGCCGTCAAAGGCCAGGACAGAAATCATCTGTCTGCTGGTTTCTGTCACTAGAACTATAAAAGCCATGCTGCTTTCCTGGTCTCTCTCCCAAATGCTAAACTAAAACAGCCCACATCCACCAAGCCTTTCCACTTAGTTCGCCTGTTGGCCCAACACACTTGGCCTCTGCTTTTGACCTTTCCAGAAACCAAACCATTTCAGGCCCTTCTGGCCAACAAGGTACAGAAGTCAGCCCCCATCTTCAGATCTTCCAAAGGACTTTCTATCCCACAGCTCGTTTTTCCCAGGAACAGGCCAGAGTGACGCCAGCAGTAGTCATTTCAGTAGTTTCTCAAGGGCAACAGGTGCACCACAGACCTGAGCATATTCAGTTCATTTTCCTGACTTCCATCACAGTCCCCTACCAGGTTGGCATATTTTCATCCCCATTTTCCAGATCAAACAGGCAAAGAGAGGTTAAGTAACTTGCCCAAGGTCACATAGCTAGAAAGAAGGGGGATGAGCACTCAAACTCAGGCAGTAGAACTCCGGGGCTCACACTCCTAAAGCAAGACATAGTCGGCACCTCTGCCCCCGACAGCCCCAGGTCCCCCTCAGGAACACGCTGCAGACAGTCCCACTGCAGAACTCTTCCCTCTGGAGCCCCGGCGAACTCAAACTGAACAAAGACCAGGGCTGTGGTTTTTCCTGGCCCCTCCCCTACAAGGACTGGTGGGGGGCCTAGAGGTAGGGGGTGTTAGGTGTGTCCCAGCCCAAGTGCCTGTCTCATGGCCCTGGCCCTGCCCCCAGGTTTCATCCACGAGGACCACCTTCGGGAGCTACTGACTACCATGGGTGACCGCTTCACAGACGAGGAGGTGGACGAGATGTACCGCGAAGCACCCATTGATAAGAAAGGCAACTTCAACTATGTGGAGTTCACCCGCATTCTCAAACATGGTGCCAAGGACAAAGACGACTAGGACACCCCAGTCCCCCACGCCTGGCCCCTGTCCCAGTCACGTGCTGCCCCGTACACTGTCTGCACCGGCTCTATGCCCACGAGCCCACAGGACCCTCTCAGGGGCTCCTCCCTCTTAGGGGTTAGGAGCCCAGCTCACAGGGGAGGAAACAGGCCGAGAGCACACAGTGCCAGGCAAGGGGCACATCGCCAGTGTAAGGCAGGTGTTCCCACCGTGACCCTCCAAGGAAACACCATCTTCTTGGGAGCTAGGCCAGAGGGCTGGACCTGGAGGCACCAACAGACAGCCCCTCAAGAGAGCCCAGGCCTCAGGTGTTGCCTGCCCACTCCCAGGCTGCTCCCCACAGGAAGGGCCCTGCATCCTGGTCTGGGAAGCCACGTCATGTGCACCCCCATGCAGGGCATGAAAGCCCTTCCCCAGCCACTGTCACAAACACACCAACCTCACTAAGGTCCCTTCTCAGAGGACAGGATGCCAGACCCCTCCCCTGCACCCTGCCCAGCCACCAGGACACCACCCCTCACAGCATGCTCCAGAAGATGCATGTAGAGTGGACATTTGTCCCCAAGAGGCAGAATTTCTAATAGAAGGCTGAGCACTGCTTCAGGTCTGTGTGTCTGTGGTTGGGGTGAAATAAAGGAGCCTGTAGGCCCCAAACACTGTCTCACTCTCTCCTCCCATCCACAGTGGCTGCCCTCATCCTACCCCCTGGGCCAGGGAAGGCTCAGCTGAAACCAGATCAACAGT
This sequence comes from Camelus ferus, assembly GCF_009834535.1. NCBI lineage: Eukaryota > Metazoa > Chordata > Mammalia > Artiodactyla > Camelidae > Camelus > Camelus ferus. Next base: position 39,018,113 of record NC_045714.1, read on the forward strand.
GGGCAGCGGACCAACGTGCTGAGGGGAAAAGCTCTCCTGCGAGAGAGAGGACAGAGTGGGGAAGACCCTCAGGAATCACCATAGCAAACGCCAGTTGGGGGCTCTGAGCCTCTGAGTGAATGATGGGGACACTGACATCAGTGCCTGGGGCATAAGAGGAGTAGAAATACTGGCTGAATGCACAGAGAGTCAATAGGGACAGGGACCGCCTGAGGTCACCCAGTGGGTCTGGGGCGAAGGGAAAGCTGGACCCTGGCCTCTGGACCTTCCATGGGGCTCAGGCCAGGGCTGGACACATCCCATCTGACCCCAGCAGGGAGCAGGTGCTGGGCCAGCTTGGTCCTGCTGCCTTCCCTAAGGGTCACCCAGAGCCAGCCAGCCACAGCACATGGCAAAGGTCCAAGATACAAGCCAAGGGAGTGCTGAGCACTAAGGGACACTGCAGTGACCCGGGAGGCCCTAACCTTCCACAGGTCTCTGCCCCTACTAGCTAAGCCCTGGTCAAAGCCCCATGAAATCCCTCCTCTTGCCCCCAGATTGAGCCCAACAAGTCCTTGATTTCAGATGGAGCCAGCCCAAACAAGTTCCAGCTAGGTCCAAATACTTCCCAGACTCAGTCCTAACCACACCACACCCTGACCCTGGCCCCAGGAGAAAGTGCAAAGGGAGGCATAAATCAGGCCAGGTTCCCTCACGCAGAGGAAACCACTGGTACAGAACCCTGAGGTCACAGCTAAAGGGCCTCTAGGTCCCAACAGGAGAAAGAGCCTGAGCTGTGACTCCCTTCACCATCAACCCAGAGACTCCAAGGAAGCCAGAGAGAGATTAAGGGAACTGTCAACATCACCGAAAAACAAAGAATCCTCTGAAGCCATGGTTGGGCCCCCAATGGATGAGGTGGGGATGTGTAAAGAGGAGGAGGGAGAAACAGCAGCCCAAAGTAGAACGGTGGTTCCAGGAAGGGTGGAAGTCCCTGGGCTGTGATTTTTTTTTGCTCCCGCCATTTATCTGGAGCATCAGGGTAACCTTGGGACAAAGGTTGGAGACCATGCAGGCCCCTAGGCATTCCTCCTATACCCATGAAGGAGACAGCAATTGAGAAAGAACTGTGCCAGGGTGGAGCTAAGATTAACACAGAGACAAAAAAACAACTGATGAACCAAGAATTTACCCAACAACTGTTAACAACTATATGCCAACAATTTTGAAATGTTAACAAATGAACAAATTCCTAGAGTAATAGAGCCTTAGAAGCAGCTCAGAAAGTAATAAAAGATACAATAAAACATTTTAAAATAGGGGGAAAAAAGCAAAAAAAAAGCTTGACTTTTCTTAAGTATTGGCAAAATTGAAGCAGTGGTTAAAAATCTTCCCACAAAGACAATACTGGGCCCAGACAGTTTCATAGGCATGCTCCACCAAACTTTCAAGGAACAGGTCATCCTGATTTTACACAGACTGTTCTAGCATAACTATGATACCAAAAGCAGACAAAAATATTATCAGAAAAGAAAATAACAAGCCAGTTTCATTCATGAATATAAATGCAGGGGGGAGGGTACAGCTCAAGTGGTAGGGTGCATGCTTAGCATGCATGAGGTCCTGGGTTCAATCCCCACTACCTCCTCTAAAATAAATAAACCTAATTACCCCTCCCCTGCCAAAATAAAATAACCAAATATAAATAAAGTAAAAAAAAAAATACATGCAAAACTCTCATATAAAATATTAGTAAACCAAATCTAACAATGTGTTTTTAAAAAGATAATAACTAATGACCTAGTTGAATTTATTCCAGGTATTCAAGGATGGTTTAATATTAGAAAAGTCATAAATGTAATTCATCACATTAACAGATTAGAGGAAAATAAAAACACATATGATTGTATTAATAGATGCAAAAAAAGCAATTTTAAATAATTTTTTAAAAAACAACTCCTATTCATGATAAAAAAAAAAAAACTTAGTAAATTAGAATATAGAGAAATATCCTTAACCAGATTAAGAATATCTAAAGAAAAAAGCTGGACCAAATAGCATCCTAAAGAGACGAAAGTTACATACAGGCACACCCTTTATAATCAGGAATGAGACAAGAGTGCCCACTATCACCATGTTAATTCAACAGTATATTGGAAGTCCCAGACAACAAAAAGAGATGAGGGAAAAACTGAGAAGCCTAAGAATTGGAAAGGAAGAATAAAACTGCCATTATTTGCAGATATGATTGTTTATAAAGAATCTAGGAATAATTAGAAATAATATTTAGTCAGGTGTGTGGGTATAAGATATTCCTATGTACCAGCAGCAAACAGCAAAAATAAATAAATAAATAAATAAATAAATAAATAATGTAATTTAAAAGGGAAAAAAAATGACCTCACTGCAAACAGTATAAGAAAATATCAAGCATCTAGGAATAAACTGAACAAAAGATGTGTAAAAACCTGTGCAAGACCTAAAGTTAAAGAATAAAGCTTGATTAAGTAACACTAAGGAAGACCTAAATAAGTGGGAAAATAAAGCATATCCATAGAAAGCAAAGATATCAATTTCCTCAGAACAGATTTACATATTCAATGCAATGATATTCAAAAATTCCAAGAACGTTTTTCATGAAACTGTCAAGATGATTCTAAAATGTATATGGAAGAGTAAAGGGCCATGCGTTGCCAGACAACTGTGACAAAGAAGAGGGAAGGAAGTTGCGCCTTCCAGATTTCAGGGCTTAATATGAAGCTGTAGTAAACATGACAGTGTGATACTGTCATGGAAGGACAGACAAATGGATTAAAGGAATGGAACAGAGACTCCAGGAACAGACCCACACATTTGTGGAACCTGTTATCTGACAAAGGAACGTGTAGATCAGTGGGGAAAGAGGGGACTCAACAAATGGAGTTGACACCCACCAAAGGGGATACAAAGAAAAAGCTCTCAATTCCAAGTACTGAAGAGGGTAAGAATGGGGAGCAACTAAAATTCTCACACACTACAGCTGGACATGTACAGGTATAATCACTTTGGAAAACTGGCAGTATCTACTAAAACTGAACATATTATCTACCCCATGACTCAGCAATTCTACTCCTAGGTGTGTTCACATGCAACAGAAATGTGGGTACTTGTTCACCAAAAGACAGACTCAAGCATGCTCACAGCAGCACGACTATTAACAGCCCCACACTAGAAGCAACCCAATCTGCCCACCAACAGAATGGACAAAGAATGACAGTGAATTACAGCCACATGCATCAACATGGATAAATCTCACAAACATAAAGTCAAGCCCCCCACCAAAAAAAAAAATACCAAAATACAGACACAAAGAAGTACACATCTGTATCAGTCAAGATTTGATTGAGGGACAGAAATCACACTAATTATTTTGACAGATTATTTAATATAAATAATTGTTAACTAGGTATTAAGTTTTAATTAAGTAACTGAAAGGTTAAAAAGAGAACTCAAGAAATTTGAAAACATGGGTGGAATTTTCTTCTGAAGAAGTACAAGAAACAACAGAAAATTTGAATAGAGTGATTCACATCAAGAAAATGAAAGTAAAACAGAGAAAATACCTGCAAATCATATATCTGATAAGAGATTTGTATATAAAGAATTCTCACAACTTAATAATATAAACAACCCAATTTAAAAATGGGCAACATATATGAAAAGACATTTCTCCAAAGAACGTATGCAGTCAATAAACAAAGATGCTCAACATCATTAAAGAAATGGACTACAGTAGTAGTATTAGTAATAATAATCATAATCATAAAAAAAAAACAAAAAACAAGTGTCGGGGAGGATGTGGAGAAATTAAAACCTTCATACATTCCTGTAGGAAATGTAAAATAGTGCAGCTGCTTTAGAAAACAGGCTGGTGGGTCCTCAAAATGTTAAACACACAGTTACCAGATGACCCAGCAATTCTACTCCTAGGTATATACCCAAGAAACTGAAAACATACATCCACACAAAAAACCTGAAAGCAAATGTTCATAGCAGCATTATTCCAAATAGTTATAAAAACAGAAACAGCCCAGATGTCCATTGAGAGGTGAATGGATAAATAAATGTGGTATACCCACGCACTGGGGTATTATTCAGCAACAAAAAGAACGCAGTACTGATTCATGCTACAACATGGATACACCTCAAAAGCAGTATGCTAAGTGAAACAAGTCCATGACTCTATTTGTATGAAATGTCCAAAGTAGGCAAATCTACAGAGAATAATTAGTGTGGCCTAGGGCTGGGGTGGGGAGGGTGCAGAAGGGGGAGTGAAATTAGATTACGTTGATGGTTGCACAACTCTTTAAATCTCCTAAAATTAATTGAACTGTATACTTTAAATGGGTGAATTTTATAATACGTAATTTATATAGCAATAAAGCTGTTAAAGCAAATAGTAAATAGTCAATAAGAAAAAAAAAACCCTAAGCTAACATTTTCGTAAGGCTTGGTTTTTTTTCTCTTCAAAGGTTACCACATTTAAACAGTTAACTTTCATTTCTTTATTTCCTTGAAATTGTTATTTCCTTATATTTATGTAAACCCCATTAGCTCTGATAAACCAATCAAAACAAACCTTAAATTTAAGAGATATCATTTATAACTTACTAATTAACATACTATGGAGGTAGGAGAATGTTTCAGACTCATATAGAAACACCTAAAACTTTCAGCTTCAGTTCACCAACCTCAGCCATGTGCCAAAATAAACTAAAAAACACAAAAACTGACTGGCCCGTATCTCAAAGGGCTGTCTCCTTTCAACACTTTCTATTTCTCTCAATATTTTCTTAATTGATTTGCGCTCACAAAGGTAAGAAAACTATCAAAATTAAAAAAAAAAAAGACTAACAAATAAGATTCTCCCTCATTTCCCACTAGATAGAGAACAGACCCCCACTGTCTGATAGAGATTGGCAAATAGACATAAAACCAACTGTCAGTCGTTGCTGACCACAACAAGAAATAGCTTGGCCAAGAACTAAAACCAAAACACCAAGTCAGAAAACAAACAAAGAAAAAAGAAAGAAAGAAAAAAGCAGAGATGGCCTGAGAAGAGAAACAGAGATTATTGATGCTTAAAATTCACTCCAGGGGACAGAAGAAGATGTGCCTTAAACAACTCATAAGACCCCTTTCACAGACAACAGTTTAACTGGCTCTGGCAGGTAAGCTAAGTCCACTGAGCATCACAGCAGGATGCTCTCTAAAACACAAAGCATAATGTTCAAGAAGTTAGACACTGTACAGAATACCTAACCAGAACTCCTCAAAACTGTCAAGGTCATTAAAATCAAACTGACACACTTGGAAACAATCCAAATACCCTTCCAAAGATAGCTGGATAAACAAAATGTGGTTCGTTCATCCAACGGAATGCTATTCCACAATAAGAAGGAAACAACTGCCTGATACACACACAACAGGGGTGAATCTCAGATGCATTACACTCAGAGAAAGAAGCAGATTCAAAAGCTGTGTACTTTCGGATTCCACTTGTATGACAGTCTGAATATGGCAAAACTATAGGTCAAAAACATCTTAGGAACTGCCACAAGCCAAGGGTGGGAAGAAAGACTGTAAAAGAGGACATGAGTGGATTCTGGGGGGTGACGTAACTGTTCTATTATCTTGAATATGGCAGTGATCACATGATTGTATATGTTTGTTAAAACTCATTTTTTAGAAAGGGCGAATTTTTACTGTATTAAAATGAAACAAGGAAATAACATCTAAAATATGATAAGAAAAAGTTATAGAATCTAATAGGCAAATGAGAAAAGAATATAAACAGGAGATTCACAAAAGGGAAATTTCCACTAACAAGGACACTATTTCAACCTCACTGGTGTTCAGAGAGCAAAAACAAGAGACCACTTTATACTCATCAGACTGCCAATCACAGAGGTGGATAATACCAAACACAGGCAAAGACAGAGAGAAAGGGGAATCCTCATACGATGGGTGATCGGGGACAGACTGGTCACCCCAGCAGGAGAGCGCCCGCCAGTACTTGTGAACAAGTAAAGCCCTTCTGGCTCAGCAGCTCCACAGCCCAGAGAAACTGTGCACAGGCCCAGAGCGGGCAGGACAACGTGTTCACTGCCAGCATGGATAGCAGCAGGGCGTTGGAGGGAACCCACGTGTCTGTCATGAGAAGAATGAATAAGTGAAATGTGACGGATACATGCTGTGGAATACCATGTGGCACTCTGATGCAATGAACTCAATGTTCACCCATCAACACAGACAGATATTAAAAACAATACGTGTTGGGGGCGGGGGCGACAGAGTAAGAGCTATCGCCCAGTAACTTAAATGTAATTTTAAAACACGTATAGGATTTTAAAACCAGCATAGGGTTGTTCAAGGGACTGTTGGGATATTACCCAAGGACCCAAAGAAAACATTTTAGAGTGGATTCGAAGGGTGGGGGAGGGTCACAGGAGTGGAGACTAGAAACACATGGATGGCTGATGGCAGTGTCATGATAGGGACAGGGAGGATAAGGAGGTGGGGGCCACCTGGATGGGGAAAAGAAAAGGAGTGAAACAAAGAAGAGTACCTGAAATTAACAGGGTCCTGCCAGATGGATAAATGATAAATCTCCACAAGGATAGGTATGCGGTTAGTAGGTACACAAGAAACAAGTGAGGTTTATCACTTCCTTCTGAAGTTCAGAAGGAACCCTGGTCAACTTAACTGATAAATAAAGAAAACCAAACAGCGGAAAGGTCTCTGCCTACATTCTCGGTGCTAGAGTATGGGGCAGGGTAGGGAGAAAGTGCAAAGCCAGATCCTGAAAGGACTTGAATAACAGGTGAGAGTGTTTGATTTTTCCTCCTGCCCGCACCCCGAGCACAAAGGAGTCTTTGAAGCATCTGAAGCAAAAGAGCTTGGTCACATTTGCCCATGAAAGAGTAATGTAGATGTAGGTGAGGGGACTCTACTGGAGACTGGGTACCAGGTACCAACAAGCATCTATTTAGAGCCTATTAGGGGAGGTTTCAGGTGTTGGGAGATTCCATAGTGAACCACACAGTTCACCGTCGAGCAGGGGAGAGAGAGAGAGACATCAAACAATAAAACTAATCATTACAAAATAGGTTAAGCATGATGTAGGAAGCAGATTAACAGGGAGAAGGGAGACCAGTCCTGAGTGGTCAGGGACAGCCTTCCTGAGGAGGTGACATTTAAGGTAAAATAGGGGAAACCACAAGAGTTTTAAAAAAAAAAAAAAACACTGAATGGATATGAACTTGGCATGAAGTGAAGTAAGCGGGGCTACGGATGGTGTGAGATGAGAGAAGTTTGCAGGGGCCAAGTGATAAATCCAGAGGCTTCTGGGACCATGGGGGAGTTTGGATAGGACTATTAGTGCCGTGGGAACCACTGGAAAGTTTGAAACAGGGCACTTCATTTTTACTGGGCACTTACTATGGGTTAGGTGCCAAACTTTACATTTTACATGGCTGATCACATTTTATTTTGTACAACTTATCCATAAAGACAGGCTGTTACTAACACAATTAATACCTGAGAAAACTGAGGCAGGAAAAAGTTAAATGACCGACTCGAGTCAACTAGATGTTGCTTAATAAAATAACGGCCCACATTTAATGAGCAATTATTACATGACAGACAGTCTGATTTCAGAGGAGAAAGGGATCTTTTTAAGAATTTCTCTGGCTGTAAAACTACATGAGCAAATCTCTGTCCCTCTCTGCTTCCTCACATATAAAATGGAAAAACTGGACCTGTATCATGGAACACTGTAGCTAAATGGACCTCCAGTATCCCAGGTTGCCCTGACAATCTGTGACAAGGGATTTGGATTCTCAGCCTAGTCTGCTGTCCTGATGCTAGCTGCCTCTAAAGAACCTCCAAGGTCCCTCCAGTTCGAAGATGTTAGGATCCCACCTCAAGGGGCCAGCAGCCCAGAGCCACAGAGCCCTCAAGAGCCTCTAGCTGGCTCTTAGGTACCCAGGCTGAAGAGTCCCTTTCTTCAAAGCTAGTACTCAGGGTGGGGCAGCAATAGCCACAGGCAATGACCGCAGCAGCAACCAAAAAGGACATCACAGGGACTAGAGTCCCTGCCACCCATACCCTGGCCTGGTCCCCAGTCTCATCCACTGAGTCACCTGGGGCAAACCACTGACCCCCACTTCCTCTACATCTGCTAAATAAAAGAAAACGAGAACCAGCTTCATCAGTCATTGTGAAGTTGGGAATTACTACGTAGGACCTAACTCTTACAAACCCACCACCAGCAATTCTCCCCTGGCTAGAAATTAACTGCCTACAAGAGGTTAAGGTGGGTGTTCACTAGAGCTGGTCTTCCCTTCATCCCCAGGACATTTACGGGAGGACCACAGAGTGTAAAATCCTGTGCTAGGCTGCACGGAGGTATATGCCAGACCTTTTTTATGCATCAAAATAAATCTGAGGAAGGAAATGTGGATGTAAATAAATCAAATCTTAAAACAACTTATATAAATTCTTCACATGTCCACCCCATTTTACAGATGAAGCTTAGGGGACCCAAGGTCACCCTGAAGAGGAACTGGCATTCAGACCTGAGGTTAAGTTGGGTTAAGTCCAGGTATTAGTACCGTATTTATTGGCTTGTAAGATACACGAGTACATAGATGCGTCTCAATTTTACATGTAAAGTTTGGGGGAAATAATTGCGAGGTCAGAGGTAACACAGTGGAGTAATTAAGAGAACAAAGTTAGGCTGCAATCCTAGTTCTGCCGTTTATTAGCAGCATGAACTTGAGCACATTATTTAACCTCTCTGAAGCTCCATTTCTCAACTGTAAAATAGGGATAACATTCACCTCATACAGCTGTGATGAGGATTAAATAAATTTATAGTTATAAAGTACACAGAACAGTGCCTGGTGTATAGAAAGTGCTAGGTTTTTTTTAAGTTATTACATAAAATGGATTTTAAAATACATGCATTGAATGTGATCTTAAAGTGGTTTTCTAAGAGAAAACACTTGTTATGTAAGTACAGTTCAGAGAGTTCTAGTAGGAATTTACAAACTCTGGAAAGGACAAAAACTCCAAAAGCTAAGAAAAATGACATCAGTAACAGGATACACTAGATTTGCTGGTAAATGAAGCCCCCTTCCATACACACAATAGTGTAAATGAAAACACCAAGGCTGAATCCAGGCGAATAAAAAGCCAGCCACAATGCAAAAATATACTGACAGAATTTCTACCCGGTACGTGCAGCAAAGCACATATAGCAGCAAAATCTAGCACAAAGCTGCAAAACCCATCCTTGCAGGCATGTTGTGTATTGTCACATTTCCCCACTAGGGGTCGCCCAAGATCACCCAGAGAACCCCAATTCAGAATTCAATTTCCAGTGTGGTCTGCTTTCCTGCATGCCAGCTGCCTCCCCTAGAGCTAGGTGCCTTCTGTTCTAAGATTCTCAAGGAACTGGTGGCCCCAGGCCCATGGAGCCCTCAAGAGCTTAAATAAAGGAATTCTTCAGCCTAGGTACCCAAGAGCCACCCTTTGCACCATCCCTGTCCATCTACAACATAGACACATCACAAGACAGCAGGAAAATTGCAAGTTACATTTTTTAGGAAGGTGGAAAGGGGACAAAAGTCGTATGTGAGCAAATAGGATATTATCATCATTTTACAAGTGAGGAAATTGAGGCTCAAAAAGGCTCAACCTGTCCAGGGTCATACAGCTAGGGAACTTCAGAACCAGAATTCATACTCAGTGGGTCAGACCCTTGTCACTTGGTTACTAACCCCCCACCCTCCTATCTGGGAAGAGAAACAAACAGGTAGGGAGAGTGTATGAAGGAGGGGTCATGAAGGGATGTCTATTTCTGCCCCGAAGTCCCTCCATACCTTCCCCAACTGATCCAAGGCTGTCACCTCCCCCCAATAAGCCTTGACACTTGAGGATGGGGTCTAGGTCTTTTCTTGGCTCCCCAACCTAGCAGAATCCCAGAGCTATAAAGTAAGTGTATTCACTCAGCCAGGACCCCTGAACCCCACTCAGAAATGCTCATCTTCAGTGCTCTTGAAGCTCAAATATGACTTGACTTTCTCCCTCTATTGGCCCCCCGTTCCTGCCCCAGTGCCTCCTCTCAGTTTCCCAATCTCTCCTCAAACCCTGTCAGTTCTACCAGAATCCTACTCAAGTCCCTAGACTTGTCCCACTGCTCTCAGACTGGCCTGGAGCCCCCTTTCTCTGGCCTGTGAACTTCATGTGGCCTACTGTGACAGTCTTTTGTTCTCATTTTTAAAAACTTAAGTATAATTTCTATATAGAAAAATGCACACATTTTAAGCATACAGCTCCATGAACTGCACTAGCCTCTTAACTGGCCTTCCTGATTCTACCCTGACCTGCCTCTCATCCATCCTCCACAGGCCAGTTTCTGGTTGCTTTTTCCAAGTATATGGGACCATGTCCACCCACCCTTAGTTGGTCCAAGTCATCATTCTCTCTCCCTGAGTTAGGGCAACAGCCTTCTAACTGCTGCTACTCCTGCCTCCACTCATAGTCTGTTCTCTACACAACCACAACAGCCATGCTTTTAAAACGTAATGATGCTATGTCTCCATTCTTCTGCTCTCACCTCTCCAAAGGCTTCCCATTGTGTGTGGAATAAAACACGTACTTTTTACCATGGCTGCCAGGGCCTGCATCATCTGGCCCCAGGAACCACTCTCCCCTTAGTCTGCAGGGCTCCAGCCACACTTGTTCTTGTTATCCCTCAAACTCACACAGCTTATTTCTGTCTCAGGGTTTTACTCCTGGTATCTCCTCTGCCCACAACACCCCCTCTCTAAAGAACTATACATAGATGGAGTTTCCAGTTTATTAAGGATTCTACTCAATGTCACCTCCTGAGATGGCTCTCCTCTGACCAACATATCTACAGTAGCTCAACCTCACACTCTCTATGCCTTACTCTATTTTCTTCCTAGTATTCATTGCTATCTGATATCATCTATTTATTGCCTGACTCCCTTCACGAGAACATGATCTCCAGGAGGAGGAGGCTATACCTTTACACTGCTTTTACCTCCATTGCCTAGATCAGAAACTGGCACATAGAATGTACTCAATAAATATCTGTTGAAACAGAAAAGAAAGCTCAGTAATAGGGCCCCCAGCCAAATGGGCTTTCTATTTGGTGAAGGATAAAGGTGGCATCTCAAACCAGAGGAAAAAAGGTAGACTAGTCAACATAGGGTGTTGGGACCATTGGGAAGTCATGTGGGGAAAAAATCAGGTTGGAGATGGTGGATTTCTCACAGGTATATAACTTGGCTTCTTCCTGAAACTACTTTCAAAATGCACAAACCCATAAGAAAGAGGAGAAAGGGAGAGGGGACCACAACAACAATTTTGAGGGTAGAAAGTAAATGGACAAATATTATCAGATTGTAAACCAAGAATGCAATAAGAAAAGGAGAAAATTTAACCTGATTTATGCCACAGAATCCTCAAGACCTAGAAATTGACACCTCTAGAAGGGGGCATAAAGGTGAGCTGGGAGAGGGGCTGCTACAGGAAGGAAGATTGGTAGAAGAGAGTTTAAAGCAGCCTAAAAAATAAACGTAGCAGACACCTACATCCTTTCCCTATGCTACTCCCCATGCACCACGGCTGCAACCCAGACCCTGGCAGATCAGAATTTATTTTTAGGAGAAGGGAGAAGAAGGTCCCTGGACAGGTAGATATCAGGCACAGGAGACAGAAGATACCAACAACAGAGGGGTTATACAGAAGTTCATGTACTGTTGAAGCTGTCCAGACCTTCAACTCTCTTCCTCCATTCAGCTCTGGGAACACTGCCAGCGAGGCATAGAGCTCATAATGCTATATGGTGTGACTCACCCACCCCTCAGCTTTCATCCCCCACTTGTCTCCCAGAACTCTCAGCACAACGGGAAAAACAGACTCATATTAGGGCACATCATCAAGAAATTCCAGTTCACCAAGGATGAGAGGACATTCTAGAAATTTCTAGAGAAGAAAAAGGAGGTCATAAACAAAGTATCAGTATTCAGAATGACTTGGAATTTCCCAGCTGCAATACTGAAAGCTGAGAGACAACAGAGTAATGCCTTCAAAATCTGATGAAACTTCTGGGTATGTACCCAGAAGAATTGAAAACAGGAACTCAAACAGGTTTTTGTACACCTCTGTTCACAGCAACATTATTCACAACAGCCAAAAGGTGGAAACAACCCAAGCATCCGTGGACGGATGAATGGATAAGCAAAACGTGGTATACATATACAGCAGAATATTGTTCAGCCTCAAAAAGGAAGGACATTCTGACACAGGCTTGCCCTGGATGAACCTTGAGGACACTATGCTCAGTGAAATAAGCCAGACACAAAAGGACAACTACTGTATGACTACTCTTTTATGAAGTACCTAGAGTAGTCAAATTTATAGACATTAAAAGTAAAGTGGTGGTTGCCAGGGGGTGGGGAAGGTGTATAGGGAGTTACTGTTTAATGGGTACAGAGTTTCAGTTTGAGAAGGTGAAGAAGTTCTGGAGATGGACGGTGGTAATGGCTGCACAACAGTATGAAGGTACTTTAATACCACCAAACTGTATACTTGAAAATGGTTAACACGGTAAATTTTATGTTATGCATATTTTCCCCAAAATAAAAAGATCCCAAGAAAAGTCATTTCCAACCTAAACTTTTCTCATACACAGGGAAGTGCAAATCCTGAAAATTTATCCTATGACTGCACTCTTTGAAATGATATATGTGTAAGGTTACTCACTGCACCATTGTTTGTGATAATAATACTGGAGTCAATCCAAATGACAATCCACGAGACAGCAAAGATAAATATGGTATATCCATATAAGGGAGTAAGAGGTAATTGCTAGAAAGAACAAGAAAGCAGGGGTGGGTATAGTTCAGTGATAGAGCACATGCTTAGCATGCATAAGATCCTGGGTTCAATCCTCAGTACCTCCACCAAAAAAAAACAAACAAAAAAAAAAACAAGGAAGCTCTTCATGTATGGAGAAAGGTCTCTAAGATGTATTGTTAAGTGAAAAAGGCAAGGTGAAGAACAAAGTGCAAAAAGTATTCACTTAATGACCACTTTAAAAATTTTATTTCTGTGTCAAAATCAGGGTAAAGGGCAAGAAATTTCATTTCCAAAGGGCCAGAGGGGATAAATTACAACCAGATCTTCTTAAAGGGTAAGACTTAATCTTTGTCAAGCTATTCATCCTAAGCACTGAAGGCAGATCCAGGTTTTGGGGGAACTGACCCACAAATTCATTACATGAATTTGGGGGGCCTTCATTGAGGATAAAAATGTAAAATTAAATATACAAAATTTGGCACAAATGTAACTATGTATTCAAAATGAGAAAAAAAGCTAGCAAACTACAAATTTTTAAAAAATAAATGTCATAAACATCACAAAATCCAGAAGAATAACATAGTATTTTTATTAATTGCCTGAAACACCTCTATAAGTCTTTTTCCTACTTTTGGGGGCATATGCTTTGATCTTATATGATAATAGTTTTATAATATGATTTAATAGAAAATAAAGATGACTCAGTCTTTCTTCTGACATGTACGTTTATAGTTGTGTATTCTGCATTATCAAGTTCATTCCTGGCAAAAGAAAACTTCCATTTTTGATAAGTGTTGTACAAACTGAGTCCTCTGCTTCCATCTTTATAGTCTTCATGATTGGAAGAGTTTTCCATTCCAACTTCTGACTCCAGATAATTCAAACCTTGTTTATCCCCCTTTACCCATGTACTTCTGGTATGGATGCTACAGGACACCTTTATATGGTGATACTATCTGTTCCTGCAACTTTGTGTCATGACAGCCTTTCCCATACCAAGATAGTTGTCAGTATTTGAACCGCTGGTAGAAGTGACTGCAAACCACAAAAACTCAGCCTAAATATATTCTAACTCAACCTTTAGCCAGATTCAAAAAAATGTCCAGAGCCAACAAAACGCCACTTAGCAGGAGGGGAACAGTGAAGAGGGAAGACTCGGTGGAATAAGACAGGGGCTTAACTGATTACAATGATAATTTCTTAATTTGTAAATTTTATGAAAACATATGACCTCTTCCAAAGCTTTGGAAGAGACAGGGACAAGTAAGGATTCTTAAAACACAAACATCATTAGTTTCATGGAGGAGAATCTGTCTCCACTACAGAAATTCAAGGCTTTCCTTCCTTGGCCAAAAATCTGTCTTTTCCTCCAGTAAAGCAGTAGTCTCAGAATACTCCCTCCTTGGAATATACCATGAAAAATAGTGTAAGAACTCAATGCCTTGGAAGAAGTGACATCACACAGCCATGAAGACAGGAAAGATGATAAAAAATGGTATATCATTCAGAAAAAAAATGTATTGGGATTCTTACCTCACACTGTAAAACAAAATAAATTCCAGATGTAGCAAAGGGTTGAATGTTAAAAATCAAGCCATTAAGAAACAAAATCGGGGGAGGGTATAGCTCAAGTGGTAGAGCGCGTGCTTAGCGTGCATGAAGTCCTGGGTTCAATCCCTGGTACCTTCTCTAAAAATAAATAAATAAATAAATAGACCTAATTACCTCTTCCCACAAAAAAAAAAAAAAAAAGAAACAAAATCAAGAAAGTCTAAGTGAACATCTTTTGATCACTGATATTCCTCCTGAGCCTAAAAGCAATGGACAATATCACAAAGATTAACATTTGACTAAGTGAAAAGTTAAAAAACAAACAAACAAACCAGCTTAGAAAAATGTTAGAAAAAAAAGCAAACAGTAATCTTGGGGCAAAAAGCTACCTGCAACAAGTATGACGAACAAGGGTTACTATTTAAAAGGACTTGCAAGTCAGAAAGAAACTCAGAATGACCTGAAAAGATGTGGAGATAATTCACAGGTGACAAATGTCCAATAATTATGAAATTTTAAGATATTCAATCTCACTAATAATAAAAAAATGCAGATTAAAAGAACCAATGGCTACTCTTCAGCCATGAAATGAGCAAAGATTAACAGAAAACTGCAAACCCTTTATGTGGCTAAGGACTGGGTGAGACAAGCACTCATACACCACAAATGCTGTCATGGAGTGCACTTCGGTAACACGCCTAACAAATATTGTTACTCTTTATCCTAGTAATTCCACTTCAGAGACTCCATTTCAGGAAATTCTCAGAATTGCAAAAATATTTATGTAGAAAATGTTAACTGCAATTGTTGAAAACTGGGGGGAAAATGTAAGTAAGAGGGAGGAGAGACACCTCTCGGGATGCGTGTATATATTTGCATGTGTTTACATGAACATGGAGAAAGGTGAAGAATACATACCTGCTCTCACTACTAATGCTGGAAGGTGGGAATGCTGGGGGAGGTTATTCACTTTGTCTTTATATGTTTTTGCAATGTTTAACTTGCCATAATTAACAGGGTATTTGCTTTTGTAATTTAAAAAGTACTCCAGGAGGTAAGAAAATTCCCACATATAAAAGAGATGAAACCATGCCAAATAGAATCAGAACTCTATTCTAGAAACCATGCCAAATAGAATTGGAACTCTATCTACCCTATCACCTGGGAACCTAATAAAAAGAATGAAGAAAAGTATAGTCATTAAGTCTCCCAAGCCCCACAGTGGCCAACTCTGATGGCCGATTTCTATGGCTGTGATTGGCAGTGCAGGTTGGAGAGCAGACTATCAGAAAAATCAAAAGGGATTTGTGCGTGTGTGTGTGCGAGTGTGTATGTGAACTTCGTGTATATAGTCAGTTTACATTACAATGTGTCAATTTCTGGTGTACAGCTTAATGTTTCAGTCATATATATACGTACATATATTCCCTTTCAAAAGGGATTTTTAAAAAATCCCCAAATTAAAAGCACAATGCGCACTAATTAATCTGTCTAGAAGCCAGAGGGCATCAAGAAAAGAGACTGTGGCATCTCTACCTGCAGGACATAACCACCTCCCTGCCTTATCGACATCCCCAAGTTAAAATGCAATACCTTGGGGCCCATCTGAAATATCCCTTTGATGCAAACAGCACAGGAAGAAAATCAGATAATCAAATATAACTAGAAAGCTATTTAAGAAAGCCATGCAGACATAAACAACTTTTAAGTAACACTCCTTACCACTTAACCCAGCAAAGATAAAATTTAGAAAGATAAACCCCAGTATTGCCTAAGCTGTGGGCAAACAAGAATCTATATATACAATATGTTGCTTTCAAAAACATTAAAGCCTTACATGGTAGAATGTCAAAAAAGGAAGAGAACTTCAGGATTATCATGTCCAACCCTCCCATTTCTCAGATGAGAAGGAAACAGGGAATTCAGATTGTCAAATGCCACACATCTATTAGAAGCAGAGCTAAGACACCGTGATAACAGTATATGCTCTGCTGTAAACTCTGAATGCTATTCACAAAGGGTTTTTACACAGTCATTATTTTCTTTGACCCTCACCAAAGGCAGATGTTTCCACAGATAAGAAAACTGAGGTTCAATGGGTTTGGATGACTTGCCTCTATCACCTGGCTAGTAGCCCCAAATCCCAGATCCCATACCCTTCCCACCACTGGGCACTGTAGTCCAAACCCATCACGACAGCTTAGGTGGGTGGGTTCCCCAGCTTCAAGCACACAACCTGTCAAGCACTGGGCACTCAAAAATTAGATGAATAAGTGAATCTCAACAACTAGGAGAAAGCTAAGCAAATTGTGGTTGACCAACAAAATACTACAAGGCTTTTAAGAAGATGTTGATAAACTGAAATCCACATTAGATGAAAATGCAGAACCTCACATAAGAGAGCCACAAATCTCCTGGACCTCAGAGACAGGTCTTCCATCTGTTTGGTCTCAGTTACCCAGAGCTGCCTCACCTGATCACCCTACCGCCAATCTCTTCCCACCTCTCCTCAGCCACTGTCTCAGGAACCTGCAGGACTCTCTGCTACCCATACTGCCAAATCCAAATTCCTCACCCTGGCCTCCAAGGCCATACCAGCTGATCCAGCTGAATTACTCACTGACCTTGGCCTTTGCTGGACTCTTCCCCTCTACTCCACAGAACCCCATCTCCTTTATGCTACCAGATCTAGCCTTGGCTCCTGTTGGCTTCCAGTGAATATTGGTCCCTTTCCCCATTTCGATCAAGTCCAGGTGAAAAGGATAGTGGCTAGCTTTTTTCTTTTTCAATAATGAAAATAGATTTGCATGACATTCATTTGAACCTATGCAATAACCAAGTTCACAAGAAACAGACGCAATCAAGAGAAAGCCCCATCATCCGCAGACTTTAATTTAGGTTGTCAGGTACTGAGGCAGAATCACCTCATGCAACCTATCCAGTCCCTCTTCCCACTTGAGGGACCTTGAGCTCCTGAGACTCTGCCTAAAATGGCCTCCTGGGGGGCCACCAGGTTAGCCTGGGCTCTGATGCCATATCTACGTCCCCTACCCCTCTGAGCCCCACCACAGATCTGTTCTAGGAGTCAGGACCCCAGGTTCATTATGGGGCAAGTCCCTTCTCTCAGGGACCCAGTTTTTTCATATGTGAAAAAGCCAGAGTGGGGTGGCAAAATTGGATGAGAGAAAAATGACCAAAAAAATAACTTCCCAGTTGTAAAAAATTTTCCCATTAAAGTTCTCACCAAGTATATCCAAAGCCCCTTCTTGCTAGGACACTGGAAACTGTCATAATATATATACCTTGGCCATCCTCTAGGCGGGTGCTCACAGACTTACCTCATTATAAGATCCCGCTGTGCAGAGGTACCAGAATGACTTGTAAGCAGTCAGCTCCAGGTGAGGTGCATGTAGTCATTTGAAATTTTCCACCAAAATAAATAGTGCTGCAAAGAACAATCTTATTTAAGAATTTCATCTTTGTTCTGCAGGTATTTCTCAGGATAGATTCCTAGAGGTAGACATTTTAAATTCTGACACCAGTTGAGAAACTTTCCACGGTCATTCTCAAATTCTCCTAGTATTTAGGTTTTACCTGGGGAACTTGTTTACAATGCACAATCTTGACACTACCAGCCTCCCTCTACCTCCCAACTCTTCCCTTCCCCCTCCAGGAAGTTTGGGGAGGGGCTCCTGAAGCTGCTTTGTTATCCAGCTCCCAGGTGTCTCTGCTGCAGACTAAAAGAAGGAGCTGCTCCCTTCCATTTGCCCCAGTGCACCTCATCTAGCATAGGACTTGGGAAACACCAGCCTAGAGGGCTTGCCACTGGCCAGATTTGCAGGGATGTCTCTGGGCTCCAGCCCAAGTCCCCAGTGGCTTCCCCTAAATGGGCAGTCTGGCTCTCACGCCCTTGAGCACAATGCCTGTCACCAAGTGCCAGGGACAGTCACATCCCCAGGCTCATCTGGCTACACTCATTTTCCCTTCCAGGCCCCCCCTTATATAGGCTCCCATCCCACACATGCTCTGAGATCCTTGTGAGAAGGACCCAGAGGTTTTACTTTCGTACCTGAGACTCCCCAAGCCTTCCTTTTTCTCTCAGAATGCTGTGGACAGAGGACCACATCCCCAAGAAATTGTTTGGGGCCTCCACTATGGGCCTCAGTTACCCCATCTGTGAAACGGAGAGCATTGAGCAGGGACACTAACAATGCGTACTGCTGTGAGGAGAGTAGTGTGGCCAACTAGGTTCTAAGCATTTGCAGGTTAGTCTAGCACCAACGGGGAGTCCAGGTGCACCTTAACAGTCATTTAATCAGCATTCTGATTGGCTTAGGGCCTGGGAGCAAACTAGATTTCTGTTCTCAGGGTTCTATAGCTAAGGTGCAATTAAAACCAAAAGCCATTTCAAGGCTGCCGATTTCCAAGCTCAAGGGTCTGGATATCTGAGAACAGATGAAGAACCAGAGGCTCAGAAAAGGCCTTGCTCACTTTTGCGCTGACTCTGTGCTAGGCTCTACGGGGCATAAAGTCTCTCGGAGAGGCTAACAGGGTGGTCAACAAGTGCTTAACAGTACGTGAACAGAGGACAAAGAGCAGGGTAGAGTGTGTTGGCAAGGTTGAGAAAGACCAAGGAAAATGTCCTGGAGTTGGATGTTGTGGGCAGAGGAAAAAGAAATCAGACAGGCCTGCCTCCTTCAAGGGCCCGTCTCAATGGGGTAAAGGCTCGCCTTCGCTATGGGACCCACCTAAGCTGAATGACTGGTTGACCGTGTGACAGGAAGCAAAGTCAAAGCAGCTCATGGGCAAACCAAGGACTGACATATAACAGCACCTACCCCATAAGCGAGGGTGATACACACGCAGTGCCTCGCTTAGCGTCCTTGTGTTATAAACACTCTTTAAGCATTGGCTGTTTGTATCTCTGGTCGCCACTTGTGTGATAGACCCTGGGGCTACGTGCTTTGGGGTGGTGTTCGAGGAAGCCTTTTACCCAACTCTACGGACCCCTGAGGGCAAAAGAGGCGTCGCATTCTCTTACCAGCTGGGGTAAATACCCGGACTAACTGGGCCTCAGTTTCTTCTCGTTGCAAGGGGAACATCAAACCGCTGGCGGGAGATCCTGGTGGAGTGAGCGGACTAACGAACATCATGATTTGCATTATTTCTCCTCTGGGTAACGGCCCCCACCCTCAGCGTGGAGCACACAGTAGGAGCTCCGGAAACGCTCTCCAAAAGAAGGAACAGGCCACTTCCTGCCCCCAAGCGGACAATCCCGATCTGGGTTCCCACCACTCCTCTTCGGAGGCTATGTGGCATTCCTGAGGGTGGGGGTGGGCGCAGGAAGAAGGTGCCCTCCCGGCCCCGCCCCCTCCGGGGGCGGTGGGCGGGGCGAAGCCCCTTGCCGCTGCTGGCCCGCCCCGCGGGGGGTGGGCGTAGCTCGCCGCGCTCCTCACAAAGTTTGTTTTCTCCCTCAGGGCGGGTGGGGGAGGGCGAGGAGAGAGCGGAGGGGAGGAGAGGGGATCTGACGTCAGGCCGCGAGGTGCTTTCCAGCCGCGAGCTGTCAGGCCGAGTGTCAGGCCCGGCAGGTACACGGCGCGCTCCCCCGGCGTCCCCCGCCCCCTGCCAGGACGCCCGCGACAGAGCCCAAGGCCGCGTGGACGGAAAAGCCGCTCGGAAAAGTCAGTGTGAGGCGCAGAAGGGGGGCAGATGGGGACGGGGGATGCGCGCGGACAACTTGGAAAGTTTCTTTTTCTCGGCCCGGCGGGGGAGGGGGCGTCGTCCTAGCCCGTGCGATTGTGGGTGTGTGAGCTCCAGTATGTTTGAGTCCCGACTGCGGGATGATGGCGGGGGCTGGTGAGGGGGGCTGCCCCACCCCCACGGAGGAAGTTCGCTTGGGGCCGTTTTGGGAGACCCCAGCTCCCTACGATCCCACCCTGGTAGAGGGCCGCCCCTGCCTCGGGCCGGGGTGAGCGCGCGGGGGGCGGGTTTGTTTGGTTTCAAAAGTGCACGTTGCTAACCGCCGGCAGCCCCCCCAACCCCCAGCCTCGGCGGAGCCGGGGAGGGGCCCCCCGAGAGTGACAGCTGCGGGTGGGGGCAGCGGAAAGGTCCCGCTGGGCAGCTGGGGGGGGGCCCGGGAGCCCGCGCGAGTTCCCTTTTCCTTTGGAACAAAGGAAAGTCTGTCTCTGAGGCATCTGTCACTCCCAGGCGGGCCAAGGAAGCGGGGCGCGTGGGGCCGGCGACCCGAAGAAAGTTTGTGCGCGCTGGGACCCTCGGGCAGGCAGAGCGTGAGCCGAGACTCCCGCGGGGGAAGCGCGCAGTCTCCGGGGCAGGGGGCGGCCAACATGGAGTCTGGGCGCAGAGTTGGGGGGGGCGGTGCGGAGGTGGGAGCCCAGCCCCCTCCCCTCCCCCTCCGGGCCGAGTTCGGAGCACAAAGCCGAGCGCGCAGGCTCGGCCTGCCCCGCGCCCCGAAGAGTCAGCCAGCGTCGAGCGGCGGGGGAAGGGGGTGGGAACCAAACTTTTTCCTGCCCAGGGACAGACACGTGAGTTTTCTTTCTTCCAGAGCCCCCGCCCCACCGGGATTGCGGGCCCGCGGGGTAACTGAAGCACCCAGTCTGACGCGGGCTGGGGGTGCTGAGGGGTGCAAGCGCCCCGAGCGCAGGCCGATTCCCCGCCGCCCAGGGAGCCATGTGCTCCGACTCCGGTCTGGGCCGCGGGGGAGGCTGCGCGCTTTGTGTGAACTGCTGGGAATGCAGCGTGAGCGCTCGCCCGGGGGAGTGTCCGGCCGAGCTGTGGGAGTTGTCAGAAAGTTCGTGCGGGAGTGGCTGCAGGTCGGCGCCGTCCAGTGTGTAGCAGGGTGCTCCGAGTGGTGTGTTGAGAGGGTGCTGCCGCAGGCCAGTTAGGGTAAGAACTGATCATTGATGTCTTTTGGAGTTTTCCCAGTCCGAGAGATCGTGGGTGGGTGGGTGGGTCGACTGGAGTTATTGGGTGGGCGAATATCCAGAAATTGGTTGCGTGTTACCAGTTGTTCGTGCTAGACGTGGATTTGTAAACTGTGTGTCCGCTGTATTTGTGAAAATCTTGGGGGTTCCAGGGACTGAGCGATGGGTTGGTGCCAGTTATCTGAGTGCTGTTAAGAGAGTTGCCTGGTGTGGGTGAGTCTGGATGTGAGTGTGAAGTGCGTATGTGGAAAGCCTCCCGGACTGGGATTTGTAAACTGTGTGTCTGCTCTATTTGTCTGTGAAAATCATGGCTGGGGTACAGGACACTGGTGAAGAGGTCTGTGTAGACTGAGAGGTCATCTCCACGGGCCACCCCTGGAACTCCGCAGACCGGGACCTGACTGGCAGCCAAGGTGGAATTTGTACAGATAACCTTGAGTAAACTTCTCACAAGTTGCCAGGGCTGCATCCCTGCTTGAGCCTAGATCCCAACTGCCTTGGCAAGCTAAACCTCGGAAACCTGACCTCAGAAAGCAGCCTGCTGTTGGTGCTCTCTGAGGAGTGGCACCTCTAACCAATGACTGTCTCACCCCCATCTGGCCTCGCTGGGAGGGTAGACCCTTCCCTCGAAAGCCTGGCCTAGCCAGCCCAGATATCTGGGCTCAGGCCCAAGTCGAGGAAACAAAACCTGGGAGATGCCAGAGTCTGTTGGCCCAGCCTGCTAGGGAGCTGTTAAAAGGCCGAGGAGGGAGGAGCCTTGAGATTCCGGCATCAGCAGGTCCTGGAACTTTTGGTTTTAAAATGTAAATCTCTTTTGCATGTACAAACAAGAAGTTTGTCAGGGGATGAGCAACTGAGTTGGATGGTCTAGGGAAACACCTTCCTTCAGTTGACAGATGAAGCGGAAGCTCGAGCCCAGAGGGGAGGATGCTTGCTCAAGGTCACACAGCCAAATTGGAGGGACCAGAGCCCAGCCTTGCTCATTTGTCTGGATTTTTGAGGAACTGATTCCTGGACCAGGCAGGGGCCAGATGACAAAGAATGTCTGAGAGACAACCAGTAGGGATGACTCAACATCTCTGCAGGGTACATAGTAGATACACAGTAAATGTTAATATGGATTGCTGTAAGACCATGGAGGCTAGCTTTTCCAGATGCCTCACTGTGTCTTGGGAGACCTGGTAGGCAAGATGGTATGGGGGAGGGGCAAGCTATCTTGGTCCAAATCCTACTTCCATACAATTATCTTGGAGGTGAGATTTTTTTTTTCGTAACAGCTTTATTGAGATATAATTCACATACCATAGAACTTACCCATTTAAAACAAACAAAACAATGGTTTTTAGTATATTCACAACTATGCAACCATCCCCACAATCAATTTTAGAACATTTTTATCACTGGAAAAGAAACTCCATACCCTTTAGCTTTCAGTCTTCTATCACCCTCCACCTCATTCTGGACGTTTCATAAAAGTAGAATCATATAATGTGTGGGATTTTTTTGTGATTTGCTTCTTTCACTTAGCATAATATTTGCAAGGTTCATCTATATTGTAGCATGGGTCGGACTTCCTTTTTATGGTCGAGTAATACTCCACTGTGTTATGGATACACATTTTGTTTAGCCCATTCATCTGTTGGAGGACACTTGGGTTGTTTCCCTTTTGGCTATTATGAATAATGTTACTATTAACATTTTTGTACAAAGTTTTGTGTGGACGTAAGTTTTCATTTCTCTTGGGTAGCTAGCTACCTTAGAAGTGAAATTACTGGGTCACATGGTAACTCTGTTTAACAGCCATCTTGGGTGACTTTCTTAATCTCTCTGGGCCTTGGTTTTTCTCATCTATAAAATGATGATGATAATAGTGTCTCCCTTACAAGGACATTTCGAGGGCTGAATGAGATAATAAATGTGAAGTGCTCAGTACAGAGCATGGAAAACAGACCTCTAGTCTGGTACTGCTTATTAACGATCTGATCTGCCATATATTTCAGTAGTTACTGGCCTCTTGAAATAGAGACATTTTGGACTCATCCTTCTAACTTGCTCGGCTTTGGTATAGCCCGAGACTTTGAACTGAATGTTTCTGGTGTCACAGGCTCTAGAAATGATGCGTTCGGAGACTAGGAGAAGTGTCACAGGCAGTGCATGGTAATAGTGTCCCCATCCCCTTTGTCATCTGTTTCAGGCCTTCCCGAGACACCATGTCAGACAGTGACCTGGGTGAGGATGAAGGCCTCCTCTCCCTGGCAGGCAAGAGGAAGCGCAGAGGGAACCTGCCCAAGGAGTCAGTGAAGATCCTCCGGGACTGGCTGTACTTGCACCGCTACAACGCCTACCCCTCAGAGCAGGAGAAGCTGAGCCTTTCTGGACAGACCAACCTGTCAGTGCTGCAGGTAAGGAGGGGGTAGCAGGAGACCTGGGTTCTAGTCCTCTCCCAGCCTTGTCTCTGACTCAATTGTGTGGCCTTAGGCCAGTTACCTCCCTTCTCTGGGCCTCAGTTTCTTCTTGGGTCAAATGAGAATACCCACCCTCTCTGCCTCAAAGGAAGACAATTGCGTGAGCTAGATTTCAGATTTTGGAGCATTCTGAAGAGGCAAGGAATTGTTGTTAATGTCTAGGTGTCACTGTTAACATTGGAGACTGTGAGAGGGTGAGAAGACAGATCGGTGCTTGGTGGCAACTTGGTTTCAGGGGGCAGCTAGTGATCTTCAATGTGGTTAAAAAATTAATTGGAATCATGGTAGGGAGAGGGCAGAAACTGGAATCATGGTATGGAGAGGGCAGAAATGGTATGGGTTCAAAACCCCGTTCTGCCACATAGGAGTTATGAACCATGTCTTGATTTCCCATCTGTAAAGTGGGGTTAGATTGCCTGACTGAACAGTTGCGAGGAACAGATTCAGAACTGAATGTGAAAGTGCTTTGTAAACCACAAACACTCAAAAAATCATGTTATCCACTTTTTGTCAGAGTGTAAGGTATTATCTCCTCTTTTCTGGCCCATTACTCCAATCCATAGTGCTGTCTGTCCCTCCTTCCCTTACCCTACTCTGAACCTCCCACATCTGCCAGCTTCTGTCCCTCTTCCATGAAGCCTCGCGGTGAGTATTCAGCCCTCAGAACTCGCATCACCTGACTTGATACTTGCTGGGCAGTGGTTAATTGGAGTCTATGAGAAAGGCTCTAGAATTACAGACCCTGACTCAGATCCCTTCTTCTCCACAAGAGGAAGCCTGGACCTTGGCCAAGGCACTGCCTCCTCTCTCAGCCTCGTGTTTCCTCATCTGAAAAAGGGAGGTGATTGTAGCATTTTCATAGCCAGTGGGGGGAGTGGGGGGCAGGGGGACTGAGAAGAAGAATTCAGGGCTCACTGTGAAGTGTTTGGCACAGGGTGGGTGCTTCTACTCTCCTTTTCCTCCTCGTCCCTCCTAGATGATAGGTCTGGCCTAGCAGTTCCTGGTATCTCACAGTGTACTGTTGAGCGCTGCACTATGCCAGCTCCATGCTGGGTAGAGTTGGGATCCCAGAGAGGA
Organism: Camelus ferus; assembly: GCF_009834535.1. Classification (NCBI taxonomy): domain Eukaryota; kingdom Metazoa; phylum Chordata; class Mammalia; order Artiodactyla; family Camelidae; genus Camelus; species Camelus ferus. The sequence goes on from NC_045714.1 coordinate 39,043,062, forward strand.
TCCAGACACATTCCTACCCTCAAGGAGTGTCTAGTCTGGATGGGATAGCGAGGGAAGACTTGGCCACTGATGTTTGCAAAAAGTGATCACTGCTGGGACAGATGGCAGCAGAGATCCAGGGCAGGGCGTCTGAGCAGGCCTGAGCCTCAAAAGGCCTCCCAGAAGAGGTGGACTTGAACTCACAGGATGTAGGACAGCACAGGCGAAGACTGGCGCCTAAGAGCCTGGATTACCTACATAGCCTCTCTGCTAGTCTTCCCGCCTGCAGCCTAGTTCTTCCTGTCTCTGGGGCTCTTGAACCCTCAGGCCTCTGGGCCTTCTCCCTTGGCTTCTTCTTGACCTTTCTGAACCTGGCTCATTCCATGTAAGCATTTTCTCATGAAAGCATTCTGTGACTCCCCCAGCCTAGGGTTGAGGCCACTGCTTTGTGTTCTAGTGTGCCTTGTACCTGTGCTGTCAAACCACTTGTCACACCATTGAAATTGCTTTTTGTCAAGGACACTGTTTCTCTCATCTGAGTAATGTACTGACTCCTTTTAAAGAAAATATTTTTCATGGCCCTGCCTCCCCTCAGCATGTTGACTTGAATAATTTTTATCACATCACTTAAGCATGTACAAACATAAAATTAGGTTAAAAAAAAAAACCTTCTTGCTTTTGCTGTCATATACAACTATAAAATAACCAGTTTTCCAGGGTAAATAAATGTTAAAACCAATGCAGTTCCATCTAACTGCATTAATGTAACATGGTGGGTGGTGTTTTGCCGACTGCACTATGGTGTATAGTATGACAGAGGCATTGACTCCGGAGCTGAGCAAGTCTGGGTTGCTAGAGGCCACAGTGCTCCTACTTACGATCAAAATGGAAACACAAAACCAAAACATTCTTGTGGAGAACTAGTACGCCCCTAGGACGGCATATTCCCAGATCCCACTTACAGAAATGTAAGTCTTGGGCTGCTGGAGACTTCTGAAAAAGGGCCAGCTGCATCCTGGCATCCCCCAGTAGGAGGGGTTCCAGTGGTGGCTACCCTGCTCTAGAGTCATGCTGAGAGTTAAGGAGCAGTGAGGACCCTCTGGGCACTCCTTGATGGAAACTGTACCATGAATCCCAAACAACACCAGCTGTACATCTCTGCTTGAAAGTCTCACAGGCACCTCAGATTTCCTGACTAATAACTTCTCTAAGCTGGCTCCTTCCCTTCCTAAGGGGATCCCCTTGATAGCTCTCTCTCAGCTTGTTTGGTCTCACTAGTTCGTATACATTTACCCCTTAAATATTTCTGGAATATGACTTTTTTCTACCCTGGTTTAACCTATCATTATCTGATCATGTGTCACTCCCCTACCTAATACCCTTCAATGATTTTTGCCAACCTGTTGACATCAGCTGTCCCTGACTCATAGCGGGCCTCATCCCTGGCCCTCCACATTCCTGCCACACTGATGGATATACCCCAGACCATTTTGTTCTCACCCCTGACCTCACCCCTAGAGGAGCTGTATGCTCCCACAGCACTGGGACTAAGTTAGCATTGGACTTGACTGCTTTTTAGAACACACTAAACTCCAGAGGCTAGTCTTATTTATCACTGTATCCCAAGTATTTAGTTCAGTGCCTGGCATCTGGTAGGTGTTCAGTAAATAAATAATTGCTGAAGTGACAGAAAATGAAGATAACAGTGCTGGAAATACCAATAGGCAGGATCTCAGAAGTAAGGAAATGTAGTGGCTCCTCAATCTGGAAAAGTTAGTTTAAGTCCCTGGAGGCATCTCTTTTCCCTGTATTTAATTTTTAAAATTTTCATTGTTTATTAACATTTGCAAATATCCACAAAAGGAAGAGAATATTATAATGCACCTCTGGCACCAATCACCTGGCTGCAACAAGCATCAACATTTTGCTAAGCTTGTTTTCTCTCTCCCTAGGGACATCTCTTTTGATTGTCTCCTCCTAACAGCCCAGGAGTGATCTCATTAGCAAGTCAATGAGTCATTTAACTAACTGGACTGGTGGTAGTTGCCTGGGGCTAGGCAGTTGAGAGGGTAAAACAAAAAAAGTCATTTGTGAAGGATTTTCACAGGTCCCAGTGATACCCTCTAAGCCCACTTTATCACTGTGGTTTCTAACTGTTCTAAGGGGCTGCCTGTTGGGGAGGGAAGGTAAGCCTGGCAGGGAGGATTCATGCCCATTCCTTCAGTGTAATATTGATTGGGGGTGTGCTCTGTGCCAGACTTAGTGCTGTGTGCTGGAAACCCAGCAGTGGAACAGGCACTATTCCTGCCTTTGGGTAGCTTCTGGCATGGGGTGGGTGGGGAGGGCACATTATTTAAAGGACTAGGAATTCAATGTGATTAATTACCAGTGTGGTGTCAGCTGAGCTGCCCTGGTAGGCAAGGCTTCTCTCAGGAAGCTGCATATGAATGGAGTCCTGACCGGCTTGAAGGAACGGGGAGGTTGTCCCTCTGATACTAGTACAGGGTGAGAAAAGAGGCTGGTGCAGAAGCTGTAGTGGCCTGCTGTGAGGTGAGGGGTGGCCTGGCCCTGTCCTCAGTGAACTTTTACTGTTCAAAGCCGCTCTCCTTACTCTGGCTCCCAAGCTAGCTGCCCCAGTTTCCTCCTGGTGGCAATGTCTGTCTCCCCACCTCAAGGCCTTCCATCTACATATATTTTTTGAGTTTCTGTATAAGCTTTTTTGCTTAAATAAAGGGTTTGGCCCGCAAGGACAAGTTAAACCAGTGGGTTACCATTGGTTCCTAAGCTTGGGTGACAGAACTCTGGGTAGCTTGTTTAAAAACACACGTTTCTGATTTCACCCCTCCTCCCAACCCCCGATCTATAAAGCAGATGAGAAAGTGTTTTTGAAAAAAAAAAATCTCCTTCAAGGTGATTCTAATACAGCCAGCTGCCTTTAGGAGCACCTGGATATGGGCGGTCACCACACAAATGGAGGGACCATGGTGTTTCGGAAAGCTATCTCCATGCCCTCACTTCTCTCCCCTCTTTTGCTTTTGTCTTTCAGGGTTGAAAAGACATTAAAATTAAAGCACTTGTGTAGCCTTCAAACGCCCTGCTCTGGTCCTTGTGGCCTTCATCAGCTCCCTGGTGCCCTTCCCACTCCCATTTGCCACAGTGATTCCTCCTGTGTCCTTCATCTTGGCCTCTGATTTAAAAAAAAAAATACTGACAGGATAGCAGCCTTTCGGATAGCGCCCTGTTTTATGGTAGAGACAGGCTTTCTGGACCTAGCCTGTGTTTTGCCATATCAATCACAGAATTCACCTTGGCATTCTCCTACCACTTCCCCAAGGACCTTGAGTTGGGGCAAGTCACATGCTTTTTTCCTGACTTAGGCATGGGTCAGGCAGCTGGAAGGGACTATAGAAAATCTGCACAGCCTGTTATCACAGCTGGCACTGGTGGTGCACTCAGGCCTCCTGCCTTTGCCTGGCCCCCCTCAGCTGTGCATTTCTATCGGATGAGAAGACAAAACAGTAAGTAAGCTGCCAAGTTTTCTGTGGACCAGAGTGAGCATGTGGGGGAGTGTGTGTATAGATGTTTTTCTCCTGTTCTCGTCTCAGAATTATAAGCCAAAATGGGAGGTACAGCTAGAGGCTAGGTGCCCACACATATGCTAATAAACACCAGGCTCCCCTCCCCAAGACTGCTCTCAACAAAAACACTGGTCCCTACTCCATTTGACCCAAGTCATGTTTCCCCTGCATACTGGGGTTAGGTGGAGAGGTGCAGCGCTCTCCTATAGCACAGATAGCTAAGGAGGCAGCTGCAGGATGGGGAGACGGAAGCATCTGAGCAAGAAGAAAAGGCCTCAGGCTGATTCTTCAGTCTTTTATCTTTACTTGGCAGTGGTAGTTGCCTGGAACCAGGCTGTCTGGATCAGATCCCAGCCTTTGCACTTGTGACCTTGAGCAAGTTACTGAACCTCTCTGATTATGGCCTCTGTTTTCTTCAATGGTTCAAATAAAATGGAGATCATTACAGAACCTGTCTCATAGGCTGTTGAAAATTAAATGAGTTGTTAGATGGGAAATGTTCAGAACAGCACCTGGTATGTTTTGTGTTCAACAAGTGTTTGTTTTTAGGATTATGATGGTTTTCAGCTATCCATTTTGTTCCTGTTTGGTAAAACACAGCAAAGCATAATGAGAATAGCAGTATGGGCCGTAAAGCCAGAAGACCTGGGTTTGGATGCCAGCTCTGCACTCAGAGGCTCTGTGACTTTGGGCAAGTTCTTTCATCTCTGAGTTCCAGGTCCCCATGTAGTACTTTGGGGATACTGTTTACTACTTTCCAGGCTTTCAAGTAGATTAAACATGCAAGTGAGATGGTTGGCATGATAGCTGGTATCAAAAGTCCTTAGTTCCTTCATCCACCCAACTGTTCAGCCTTGCTTCTCCCTCGGGGCTCCCCTGCAACTCTAGCCAGGATAGGGGTGAGCAATTCAACCAGTGTCTGCTGATGCCTGCTGTTGTGTTTGTGCTTGGTTGTACTGAGAGAACCATACAGATAAAAGAGGGGTAAATGAGAACCCCAGAGGCAAGTCTTTTTCAGGCTGGAATGGAGAGGGAGAGAAACCACAAGAAGCCTCTGGCTCTGCCTTGCCCAGGAACTCTCCCAGCCTCACAGGACCTAGAGCTTAGTGCTATATTTGAGTCACCTGTGGAATAAGTACAGCTGCAGGCTGCTGGGCAAGGAGCCATGTCAACTCAAGGCACCAGCGCTTGTCATAGGTGGCTATCCCTTTGGCTGGGTAGAGACAGATAGAGTCCACAGAAAGATGGTACCCAAGGGCTTGCCCAGGTACAAGCCAAGAAAGATGATAGGCAGGGGTAGAAACTGGTACAGGAGTCCTGAGGAGAGCTGGGGTTTGATCCATTCAGCAAACGTTAGAAGAATGTTAGGCATTGCTGCAGCCCACGAAGTTCCCAACATCTCAGCACAGGGGAGGTGAGGGGGAAGGGTTCCTGTCTTTTCTCCCCACTGCAGCAGCTGCTACGTGCTCTGTAAGTATCTGTTGATAAACTGAGAGGAGAGAAAATACAGGACCAGGAGAAGGACCTACAGTATGAAAACTAGGTCAAGCCATTGTTTAGGCCCTTTTGGTGGTTTTACCATGGTGTTCTGACCTAGTGGAATCAGCCCAGCCTGCTTCTCTGTTCCTTAAACCAAACCCTTTCTTGCCTCAGGACCTAGGCATTTGCTGTTCCCTCTGTCTAGAACATTGTTCCCTCAGCTTTCTGTAGGGCTGGTTCTTTCTTATCCGTTAGGTCTCAACCTTCCCAGACTTCTTATCTACAGAAGTCTTTCTTATCTTTATATACTACCGCTTTATTCTTGTCCGTTTCCTTATTTGTGGCTATTCATTATGTTTGTTCATTGCCAGTCTCTGCAACTAGATAGAAACTAGATGGAACTAGACGTAAGCTCCACAGGGCAGAATGTATGTCATTTTAATTAACAAAAGCACCAAGAACTGGGCCTGGCACATTGTAAGCACTCAGTGAATATTATTTGAGTGAGTGCAAAACCTTGAAAAGGAAAACAGGAAAGTGAGAAGTTCTAACCTGACTGTTTCAGTGCATAAAATAAGCTGGGCTCCAGGGTCCTGAGAGAAAGATTCAGAGAGTAGAAACTCCCATTCCCCTAGACCCAAAGGCCCAGGCTGGGTATCCCTGGCTGGAGGTAGAATCCTGCCTGACTTCTGCAGGCTGAGCTTTACATATGTTCATCAGGAAAATGGGAGTTGATCAAACTCATAGGACTGATACAACTATTGGAAGAAAATTGCACAGATGTATAGTGCTCAGTAAAGGCAGGTATTGGTAAACTCTCAGCAAAGGCTCCCAGAAAGATCCCTAGATGTGTGACCTACCAGGCCACACCAAAGCCTCTCCCCCAGTCACTAGTGTTTCTCTCTAGCTACTTTTGTGTTAGCAAGAAAGTGACTGGGCAGCTTTTTCCCTGTGGCAGCTCCTCAAGTGGAGGGCAAGAGAGGGAGAAGGACTTGGAGAAAATAAGGGGTTACATTTGCCTATTTAAGGAAGAACATGTTTTATATTTATGCATGTACACCAGCCATGCAGCTAAGAAACTGTTTCCTAGTCTAATCCATAACTGTTTAAATAATACCCAGGTGAGGTGTTACAGAATCAGTCTTGTCACATCTCCAGGCTGTTAGGAGTAAATGAGAGGAAAGAGGGTTTGAGTGGCTGATCTTTTAGATGATCAGGAATGATGCCATGATTAGGTACCTGCTCCTCTCAGGTATGCAGAAACTATTCACACTCTTCCTGAACAGTAATCTCTCTTCTTGGTGTGATTCATTCAAGTATGAAAAGAAACCGCCAGGCCCTACAGCAGCTGCAGCAGAAGAGAGATGTGTTTTGAGTCCATTTCTCTGCTCTGGCCCTGTCTCTAACATCTTAGATCAGTCAATACTTAGAGGAGTAGGCATTCTCCAGGTAGCGAAGAGGGTATTCCAGAAAGAAGGAATGTAATGTGCAAAGGCATGGAGCTATTTTCTTTCCTTTCCTTTTTTTTTAAGCACAGGGCCTGAATAAGGGCTGGTGAGCAATTTCACATGAAGAAGAATACAAGGGCTGGGAAGATAGGCCATGATAGGGGAGGGTTTTAACACCTGGGCCCAGGAGTCTGGACTTGATTCTGTAGGCAGTAGGAGACAAATGACAGTTTTCTAGAACAGGAATAAGAGTCTTCACATTTTAGAAAGAGGAGTGACCACTGGTGAAGAGGCTGGATTGGAGAGCTGTAACGCTGTGGGCTATTAAAAAGAGTCCAGACAGATAGGGGACAGGGTGCTAGTTATGTCTCGGCTTTGCAGCATACCACTGAACAACAAGAAATGTCATGCCTCATGTATAGATCCAAAAGGATTGACCTAAACAATCAGCTAGACAGGAATGGGGTCAAGGTAAATGGCAGCTTTCTCAGCAGCATGTTAGGGAGATAAGACTTGAGGATGTTGGCCGAATTCATCTGGAACCACTGATCCTAGTTTTCTTCTGACAGTCCCGTGGTGTCTTTGTGGCTCTTTCTCTGGCATACTCAAGACTCTACTCCAGAAACTTAGGAGTGAATCACCCTTGGCACCATCCCCTCTCTTCTTTCATATACTCATATCCAACTGGGCACCAGGTCCTGTCCTTTCCAGTTTCCCAACAGATAAAATATTTGTTATCTCCCTTAACCTAACTTGAACTACGAACCTTCCTCCCTCCTTTTACTGTTTTCCACATAGCAGGTCACTTCTTTGCTAAAAACCTCCTTCAGCTCCCCATCGCCCTTAGAATAAAGAACCAAATCCCCATCATCAGAGGTAACCTCTAGTTACCACTCCGAGCTCCATGTAGACAGGTCTTCCTTCTCTGAGCTCACAGGCACTTTGCTGCCACCTGCCACCAGGTCTTTTCAGAGATTCCCTCCAAATGGAACACTCTTCTCCCTTCTCGACTCCCACCTAACCTACTGCTTATCCTTCAGCTCTCAATTTGCAAGCCATTTCCTCAGAGACTACTACCCTGAGTCTACAAAGACTAGACTGGGTCTTCCCATTATTGTCTTCAGCGGCACCAACATACCTTCCCTTCTTTAGCTGGATCACAGTTGCAATTTTATTTTCATTTATATGATCTCTTCTTCAACTCTCTCTTCCCAACATGAATCTCTGAGGGCTGGGATTGTGCCTAAACTGTTTGCTGCTGTGTTCCTAGTGCCTGGAACGTAGGTGCTTTGTGGCTGATTTTGATCAAATAAATTGATCACAGTCCCTTATACTCATTCCAGATATGTAACTGGTTCATCAACGCCCGGCGGCGGCTTCTCCCAGACATGCTTCGGAAGGATGGCAAAGACCCTAACCAGTACACCATCTCCCGCCGAGGGGGTAAGGCCTCAGATGTGGCCCTCCCCCGTGGCGGCAGCCCCTCAGTGCTGGCTGTGTCTGTACCAACCCCCACCAATGTGCTCTCCTTATCAGTGTGCTCAGTGCCGCTCCACTCAGGCCAGGGAGAGAAGCCAGCAGCCGCCTTCCCACAAGGCGAGCTAGAGCCCTCCAAGCCTCTGGTGACCCCTGGTAGCACACTCACCCTGCTGACCAGGGCTGAAGCTGGAAGCCCCACAGGTGGACTCTTCAACACACCACCACCCACACCCCCTGAGCAGGACAAGGAGGACTTCAGCAGCTTTCAGCTGCTGGTGGAGGTGGCGCTACAGAGGGCTGCTGAGATGGAGCTCCAGAAGCAGCAGGACCCATCGCCCCCATTACTGCATACTCCCATTTCCCTAGTCTCTGAAAACCCCAAGTAGGCATTTGCCAACAAGGGTGCTCGAGGCTCGAGCCAGCTGTCCTGGGTTTCCGTTTTGGTTCCCTTTCTTACAGAGGGTTTTCTTTGGATCACTGCCAAACATCGGATCATCTCCTCTGTCCAGAGGTCTTCAGCAGGAAGACGCCAACTGGTGTCCCTGCGCTGTGATGGGACCTCTCTTCTGCTGACTCTGCCATTTCTCCAGGCCTCCTCAGTGATGAGACCAAGAGATCGGAGACAGGCATGGTGCTGCTGCTGCTTCTTCAGAGAATCCCCAGGACACCTTTGTTCCAGCCTGCTTTCCTGGGCTGGGCACAGGAACCCTGCCAAGTTCAGACCAGATCTATGCTGGGTCCAAGTTGCCCCAGACAGGGCCTCTTTTTGTTAAGCCAAGTGTGGACATTCCAAGTTCATAAGTGAACAAAAGAGGAACCCAGAAGATGTAACAGAACCGACTCCACCTGAATGTTTAGGTTTTTGCTAAACTTTGTGTTTATTTTCCCCTCTTTGCTGTGGTTTGCATTAATGGGAGTAGTTAGCCCAGGTGTGGGGAATGAGAGTGCTTTTCGTGATGGAGTCTGATGAACTGGGAATAATCCACCACTGCGATTGGTGATTGTTTTACAAGGAAGGAGTATTTTCATTTGGGGGACCAGCTAAATCTGTGAAATTCCAAATGGTTGTTTTATTGTTGGTTTGGTTTACAAAAAAACAAAACAAAACTATTATGGGCTTTGGCTTCTCTGCATCATGCATAGAAGGGGATAAAGCCACAGCCAGTAAGAGGGTCCAACGAAGAATCTGACCAAACCTTCTAGGTGTGGAGCAGAGAAGGATGATAAACAGAGAGGTGTATTTTTTGGTTTGTTTGTTTTTGTTTTTACTGTATTGTGGGGGTGGGGGAGGGGGAGGTAAGCTAGACTGAGGCAGTGGGATGTTTTGTTTTGTTTTGTTTTCTCTTTAATGTTTTCCCCTTCTCTATCCTTGAAAGCTTCACCCTGCAGCCTAAGTCTTGAATTCCTTTTAGGAACTTGGATTAGTGGGGCCAGAATGTCAAAAGCTCCCTATAGCTCCTATTTGGAGAGAAGTGAGCCATCTACTGGTCAGGAAGCCCTTTTAGCTGACTCAGATGGGCAGTTTTTCCCACCATGGTGGCAGGAAACTATTCCTGAGGAAGCATGGAATAGTGCCCTCAGCTGCCTGTGGAACTGCCTTCAGAGGAGGCTGGGGCTGGAAGTCAGTTACCAATACTATTCACTGTGAGTCCTTGTGTTGCACCTTTCTTTACATTGGAGTCGCAGAAGCCTCTGCCCTGAACTTCACAGTGAAACAGATCACAGTTAGTCTTACTCTCCTCCCTCCTTTTTTTTTGTGCTGTTTCATTGCTGACAGCAATATACCCCACCTTTCTAGTATATCCTAAGAAACACTAATCCTAGGTTATTAGCTAAAATATTTTTGTTCTGAATAACATTGTTACTGGGCCAAACGACCCATCAGGAACCCCAGCCTGTAGTTTCCTGAGGTTGCCAGGTTGGGCACTGGGGGAGAGTTTCTGGGTGTTGGCTGATTTGGGTGGGCCTGGCCGGGAGAAAGGCAGCAACATACTTTTTGTCCTTTCTGGGATGATCCCTGAAGACTTCAGGGAGGCTCCCCCATTTCTGAATGGCTTGGCCCACCCATTGCTGTGGGAGTGGGGATTGGTTATTTAAGGAGAGGGAGCTTTGCTCTCTGATGATGGGCAAGTTTTCTAGGCTCACTCTTTTGCTTCCCCCGCTCCCTGTGCCTCTCCTCACATGCCCTGGGGGGATCAGGGATCCTCACCCTCCTGAGGCCCAGCTGGGGAAGAATGAACATGGCAGCTTCAAGATTAGTTGAAGCTGCTGTTTGCCCAGCCTCCTCCACCCCACCTGTGTCTGTGAGCCCAAGTCTGGTATGACTGTTGCAAGACACTTGCAGCAGGGGACTCTACAAATACATTGGGCTAGGGTGGGATTTTTCCCTTCCCACAGTGCACTGAGCAGTGGAGGTGGTAAGGGGTGAGGGAGCCATGCTGCTGAATTCTGGTTGGCATTCCTGCCTTGTACAAGATGAGGAGGCTGGGGGTAGGGCAGCGTCTGCTTGATTTGGTTGTGAGATAAACCTGGAGGAGAAGCACAGTTATCCCGTTGAATTATTTGAGCAAAAAACTACTGTAAATAACTTTTGTTTTTGTCTTTTGTCAAATAAAGTTGTTTTTGGTTTTTGTTTTGATTTGTTTTTTTAAATGAGAAAGATTGATCCACTGTGACTCTGGGCTCAGCCTGGAGATGGGACAGTTGCTGAGTTCTTACTCTGCCTCACTCACCCTTCCTCCAGTAGCTGCTTTTAAGTGTTGTGTACTCTGTGCCCTTATTTCCTTGGCCTCAACCCCATTCCACATCCTCTTCATCAGTGTGTGCAGGGGGTATATGCATCCCAAGCTGGGCCAATCTTCCCTGGAATCAACGGTCATGCTTTGGGGCTCCTAAGTGGTAAGGGAACTTAGGGAGCTTGCAACTTTGTCCTCCCCCTTTCTCAATGAGGAAGGAGCGTGACCACAGTATGAAGTCAGCACAGAAAGCAGCAGAGATGTGATATATGGATACTTGAGTCATGTCTGAAACCAGTACCGTCTCTGGACTTCCCTATTATATAAGCTAGTAAATTCCCCTTTTTTTTTAAAGTGACAAAATCCTCTTTAATTTTCATATCATTACTGCAGTTTACTAATTGCCAATAACAATGTCTACTCATATATAGTGAGCTTCAATGGGATTATGATGTTTGAGCTTATTTTTTTTATTCTAGTCTTTTATTTATTTAAAAATTTTTTTTGAGTTATAGTCATTTAATTCCCCTTTTTGTTTAAGCTTGCTGTGGGTTGTTTTTCTGTCATAATGAAATGACTATACATTGTAATTGCAGCCCAAACATTATCTCTTAATTTTTGAATACAACAAATGTCCACAAAAGAAATGAGATACCCTTCTCGTAGGTGAAGAAAAGGGATTTGTTGTTTGCCTGAACTTAGCTAGTACTAAGTGGAACTAGGATATGAACTGAAGTCTTTCGCTTGAAGGTCACCCTAAGGTCTGCCCAGCCCTTATACTAGTGATGGGCAGTTCACCACCTACTGGCATCCAGCTGTCTAATACGGTATGGGATAAGCACTAGAAGTTTCTTCTATTGAACCAAACCAGCTTCTTCCCGATTTCTCCCTAGTACACCTGGTTGGTGGCTATCAAATCTCTCCCATAGGCCACTCTCCTTCAGGAATTCGGAGACGGAGCCGCCCCGCCCAAGTTCCCCAGATTAAAGCATCCCAACTCCCTTAGCCATTCACTCAAGGTCCTGGTTTTTCCACTTCCCTCTGTCAGTATCCCTCAAGCTGCACACTTGGCCTGAGGTTTGGCAGAATAGGAACATGCTGGAAGGATTCTTCAAAAGTAAGTTTACTACTCATTTTACATCTGGAAAATGAATACTAATATTCCCCTAAAAGGGAGAGTGATTTGGATGGTTCAGCTGCCTCAGTATTCTTACAAAAATACTTCTCAAAAGTGCCTTCTGAATCAAACTTCAGATTGATGAGCCATGGAGTGAGCAAGCATTCTAGGTAACAAAAGCTAACAGGGATAATGAGGCTATGGCCCCTCTCCTCTAAAGCTAGGAATGTTGCATAAGGACATCTACCTTTCCTGTAGCAGTCTCATTTAGGACAGCGTTTAAATGCACTTTTGCTTCCTAGTCTTGAGTACCTGCTGTTGGGTTGGCTATGTATTACCTAACTGCCTATGGCCCTGTTCTTCACAAGGGGGCCATGATGATGCTTCAAGTTCTTGGGTATCAATGTAAACTTAGACCCTGTGTTCAACAGTAAAGAAAAAAAAGAAAAAGTGGTAATGATGGAGGAGGGGCTTGCCTTTAGACTGATGGTCAAGGATGGCTCTTCTTTTCCACTGTTTTTGAAAGTAGTGATTTCTCCATGGACTCCCAGCCTCATGGACCCCACTGGGAAACTCTTCCCCAACCCAGGCCCATGAGTAAGAATCTCTAGGGTAAGACTCAGGACTCTAGATTTTAAAAGTACACTAGTTTGGAAGCTGCTAATGTGAAAGCTTCCAGAGGGAAGGGGCCAAATATGCCTTGGTGTGGCTGTAACTTTACTATGTTAGCCACTGGAGCTACAGAGAATAAGGTCTGGAACTCAGGGAAGATGTGGAAATAATAATCATCACTGCTGTCAATGTAACTGGTTTCCAAAGCACTTCTCTATGATCTAAGCTTGGGTACAAATTCTGGCTCTTCCCGTTAATTAGCTGTTGTGACCAGAGGCAAGTCAATTCACCATTCCAAATTTCAGTTTCCTCATCAATAAAATGGGAATAGTACTATTCACCTCTTAGGAGGATGAGATAGGATCATCCATATGTTGCTGTTATCACCTATTATTATCTGGCCTCTCAGCACAGTGTTGAGAGTAAAGCAGAACAGTTAAAATAACTTGCCCAATGTCACACAGCTTTAAAGTGGCAGAACTGGGACTAATTACCCAGCGAAGTAGTTCTCAAGCATCAGGAGAGCTTACAAAATTGCAAATTCCCAGACCTCACCCCCAGAGATCTGGGAATCTGCTCTTCACTGATGCCACAGGAGATTCTCATGCTACTGCCCCAGGGACCTCATCATTTATAATCAGGACACTGACTTAACCTCAGGAAACTACTGGGTTGGGAAGACAGCATCTCATCTTTCAAAGTTACAAGATGAGAGGAAGAAGGGTACCAACAAGTAGTCCCCCAAAGCTATGACTTCCCTCAGCCCCTAGGAGTCTGTGGTAGCCTGAAGGTCAAGTGTAGCCTTCCTGAGATTGTCATTTTAATTACATAAGTAGTCCACATTCACTGTAGGAAACTTTTAAATAAGGTACAGTAGTCCCCCCGCCCCCCTAGTCTCACTTTCCGCAGTTTTAGTTATCCAAGGTCAACCTCCGTCTGAAAATATTAACTAGGAAATTGCAGAAATAAACAATTCATAAGTTTTATAAGTGCCGTCCTGAGTAGCATTAATGAAATCTCCTGCCCTCCCAGCCAGGGATGTGAACCATCCCTTTGTTCAGCACATTGGCGCTGTATATGACACCTGCCCCGCCCCTAGTCACTTAGGAGCCTGCTCTGTTATCAGATCAACTGTTGCTGTACTTCAGTGCTTGTGTTCAAGTAACCCTTGTTTTACTTAATAATGGTCCCAAAGTGCAAGAGTAGTGATGCTGGCAATTCAGATATTCTCTTACTGTGCCTGCCTAATTTATAAATTAAACTTTATCAAAGGTATGTATACGTAGGAACAAACACAGTATATATAGGGTTTGGTACTATCCAGGGTTTCAGGCATCCACTGGGGTCTTGAAACATATACCCTGTGGATAAAGGAGGAACTACTAAAAAAGGAGAGTTCAGTGTAGTGGCTAAGAGCCCAGCCAATTTTTTGAGAAAAACAAATTATATCAAACACTTAGCAAAGCTGGCACCTGGTAAGGACTCAATAAGTGCTAGTAAAATATTCCTTGTAGGCAAAAAAGAAAAGAGGACCAGGATACAAACTCAGACCTCTACTTAACAGGTGCTTTTTCCACAGCTCCTGGTTCTCCCCTCATGGCTCCTGATTTCTGTGATTCCATCTATGTCTGTCTGAGGCCACAATCTCACCCCTCAGAGCATACCTTCCTCTTCAAATTCTGCTACAAGCAGCTGGCAGTGGTATAAAGGCATTCAACTAGGAAGACATACTCAGCCCCAAGGCTGAGACCATGTGTTTAACTGGTGCTAAAAAGCCCCAACCCCACAAAGGCTAAATTTCTCCTACTTCCAAATCTGTCTCTCCCACTTCCAAATCTGACTCTTCATCAAGTTCTTTTCCATCTTAGACCACCCAGGACGTTTATTTTAACCAGATGGATGCACTGGGTTTCAGCCAAATTCCCCACTTCCTACGATAAAGAAAGCTTTGGATGAAAGCAGAAAGGGAACACGTCTCAGTCCCTTAAAATCTTCCAGGCATGGGCTTCCTATGCTTCTAGCTTGGCTTTGTCTGCTCCTAGAAAGCTAAGAGGAGAGACACAGATGATGTTTCAGATGCCTGTTGAACCTCTAATTTTGCTATGTGACCTTGGGTTGGAATGTAGATCTAAGGCCCCTCCCAAATATAACTTTCTGACACACCCCTCTCCTCCATATAAACACAAACTTAATGAATCTCAGAGTTAGGGTCAGAGCTTCAAAATATAATACATAAGACATAAAAAGAGTTAACTCTTTTTAGGGGGAAGAAATAAAGTTATCTCTCTTTGCAGATGATATGATCGGATATGTAGAAAACCCTAAAGATTTCACACAAAAACATTTGAATTAATAAATGAATTCAGCAAAGCTGCAGGATACAAAAATCAGCTGTGTTTCTACAATCCAAAAAGGAAATTAAGAAAACAACTCTGGGGGGAGGGTATAGCTCAGTGGTAGAGCACATGCTTAGCATATACGAGGTCCTGGGTTCAATTCCCAGTACCGCCACTAAAAAAAAAAAAAAAAAAAATTTAATATAAATAAATAAACCTAACTACCTCCCCCCAAGCCCCCTCAAAAAAGAAAACAATTCCACTTATAATACCATCAAAAAGAGTAAAATACTTAGGAATTAACTTAACCAAGGAAGTTAAAGACATATGTCAAAAATTACAAAACATTACTGAATGAAATTAAAGAAAATACAAATAAATGGAAAAACATCTCATGTTCATGGATTGGAAGACATGATATTATTAAGAAGTCAATACTACCAAAGCAATCTATACATTCACTGCAATCGATATAAAAATCCCAATGTTTTTTTTTTTTTGCAGGTATAGAAAAACTCATCCTAAAATTCATATTGAATCTTCAGGGACCCTCAATAATCAAAACAATCTTGAAAAATAAGAACAAACTTGGAAGATTCACACTTCCTGATTTCAAAGCTACAGAAATTAAAACAGAGTGGTATTGGCATAAAGAGACAAATAGACGAATGGAATAAAATAGTCCTGAAATAAACCCTCACATACATGGTCAAACGATTTTCAACAAGGGTGCCAAAACCATTCAATGGGGAAAGGACAGTCCTTAACAAGTGATGCTGGGAAAACTGGATATCCACATGTAAAAGAATGAAGTTGGACCCTTACCTAACACCATATAAAAAAATTAACTCAAAACGGATGAAAGACCTAAACGTAAGAGCCAACAATATAAAACACTAGGAAGAAAACGGAAAAACTTGATGACACCGGATTTGGCAGTGATTTCTTGCATATGACACAAAAGTCACAGGCAACAACAACAAAAAATTAGACAAATTGCTCTTCATTAAAATTTAAAACTTTTAGGGGAGGGTATAGCTCAGTGGTAGAGCGCATGCCTAGCACACATGAGGTCCTCGGGTCAATCGCCAGTACCTCCATTAAAAATAAGCAAACAAACAAACCTAATTACCTCCCCAACCTCCCAAAAATTTTAAAACTTTTGTGTATCAAAGAATACTATCAACAGAGTTAAAAGGCAACCTACAGAATGGGAGAAAACATTTGCAAATTATATATATGATAAGGGATTAATATCCAGAATATACACAGAACTCCGAAAACTCAACAACAAAAAAACAAAAGACTAGACTCAAAAATGGGCAAAGGTCTGGTATAGATATTTCTCCAAAGGAGATACACAAATAATCAACAAACACATGAAAAGACGCTCAACGTTACTAATCATTAGGGAAATGCAAATGAAAAACACGATGAGATACCACTTCACACCCATTAGGTTGGCTGTGAAAAAATGAGAAAACAAGTGTTGATGAGGATGTGGAGAAACTGGAATTCTGTACACTGTTGGTGAGAATGTAAAGTGGTGCAGCCGCAATGGACAACAGTATGGCTATTCCTCAAAAAATTAAAACAGGTATTATCATATGATCCAGCAATTTCACTCTAGGTATATATCCAAAAGAACTGAAAGCAGAGACATGAACAGATACTGGTACACTCATATTCATCGCAGCATTATTCACAATAGCAAAAAGGTGGAAGCAGCCCAAGTGTTCCTCAATAGATGAATGCATAAACAAAATGTATATACTGTGGAACTTTAACAAGCATTTAACAAAGTTATTATTCAGCCTTAAAAAGGAAGGAAATTCTGACATGATACAACATGGATGAACCTTGAATACTTATGAGAATATATCCAAAGGAAATGAAAACACCAACTCAAAAAGATATCTGCACCCCCATGTTCATACTAGTATTATGTACAACAGCCAAGACATGAAAACAACTTAAATGTCCATTGATAAATGAATGCATAAAGAAATTGTGAGATATATACAGAAACACACACACACAAATATTATTCAGGCATAAAAACCAGAAAAATCCTACCATTTGCAACATCATGGATGGATACTGAAAGCATTATGTTAAGTGAAATAAGTCAGACAGAAAAAAATACTTTACGATCTCACTTATATGTGGAATATTTTTAAAACAATAAAAAAATTTAAAACTCATAGAAAAAGAGATCATACTTGTGGTTGTGAGAGGCAGAGGGAGAAGGGAGAGGAAATGGAAGAAGGTGGTCAAAAGATACAAACTTCCACTTATAAAATAAATAAGTACTAGAGATGTAACATACAGCATGTGTACTATACCTAACACTGCCACACAATATACAGGAAAGTTGTTAAGAGAGTAAATCCTAAGAGTTCTCATCACAGAAGAGTTTTTTTTTCCTTTTTCATATTCTTTTCTTTGTATTTTATCTATCTGAGAAGATGGATGTTAGCTCATCCTACTCTGGCAATCATTTCACAGTATATGTAAATCAAACCATCCATCATGCTGTACACCTTAAACTTACACAGTGATGTAGGTCAATTATTCTTCAGTAAAACTGGAAAAAAATTATTCAGGCTGATTCTCCCCATCCTTCCCCAATTTGTGGCTTTATTCTTTAGCCAACTGGTTTCATCTCCTGGAATGCTCTCTTCCCTTCCCCTCCCTCTTCACCTTCTTAACTCCTACTCTTCCCTCAGACTTCAGTCTTCTCTGACTGTCCTAGATCAGACTCTCCATTACAAACCTTTGCCCCCACTCAGCAGACTAAAAACATACCTTTTCTGTCTTTGTCCATGGGCAAAGTATTCTTCCAACATTCTATGACAGAATGATCAGTCTGCCTCCATCGTTGCATGCCACCAGGGAATCTGTAAAACAGATTTTCTATCAATGGTACACATCTAAGCTGGAGTGAGCTGGTTAGACTTTACCATAGTTTTTGATTATGGGAGGAAAATTGGTTCAGAGGAGGGATTTCTGATAAGAACAAGATCCATGTGGAAGTTAGGACTAAAAGTGTGTACCTATGTCAGGTATATGGCCGTCCCACTAGGTCCAGACAGAGTAACGTCTACGCAGTGTGGACTTTTGAGACCCATACCCACTCAATGTATTGAATGAGATAAAACAGTTATGGTATTCTGGAAAAGCTTCCTAGGAGATTCTGTTGTTCACCCAAAGTGGAGAATTACACGTGAATTTTGACAGATATGCAGAGGATGTTCTGATCTTAACTGTTTTGTTTTTGTTTTTGTTTTTAAGACTTTTAAGATTAAGAATGCAGATATTGAATTCAGACCCATGTACGAGTTGACCGATTCTGGACAAGTTACTTTGCCTCTATAAACCCATCCACACAGGATTGATGTGCCTAGTTATACAGCACAGTGCACATGGCACCACCTGGAGAGCTTACTGACACCCTGATTATGGGCACCATCCCCAGAATTTCTTATTCAGTGGGTCTGCGGTGGGGTCTGAGAATTGTATCTCTAATCAAGTTCCCAAGTGATGCAGCCGCTGCTGGTCCAGAAACAGACTCTGTGACCCACTAATCAAGCCCATAGTGAAGACACAAATAGATAAATGCTCAAATATTCTGATACCTAATAAAGTACTCTCTCCGCTTCACTTCCCTGAGGACTCCTCAGTTGATTCCAACATGGTACATAGCCTTAGAAAATCATTCCCCCTCTTTGAATCTCAGGGCTCACATTTGCCAAAAGAGGGTGCTAGGCTTGAGGAGACACTAAGCTATTACAGAAAAGAATTAACTTCCTGAACGAGGTCCTACGGGACTTGCTGGGTTAGAGGAGCAAACGAGTAAAGGCTAAATTCTGAGGGGCAACTTGGGGCTCCCGGGGAGCAAGGATGGGCTCGAAAGGACGCCTCGGGGGAAACAGAGCCGCGTTCTGCCCCGCTGCCCGAAGGGACAAATTGTGGCGGATTGGGCGACGCTCATGTCTAACCAACCTCCGCTTTCGCCTCAGACACCGTTTGTCAGTCTCCACAGCGCCTCCTCGCGCTTGTGTAGCCGTCCCCACCAAGATTGTCCCTTCATTCTCACCCTACCGCGCGGCTGGCGGAAGTTTGCCGTCACTTCCGCCGCTCGTAGAGCGTTTGCGCCGGAGCGACGGCTGCGAGGCCGCCGATTGGCTGCGTGAATACGTTGTGCGGCGCTGCATTGCTCCGCCCTCCGAACTCCCGGTCTCGGCCGAGCGAGCAGAGTTGGGCGGCTTGGCCAAGTGAGGGCAGCCGCAGGCGCAGCACGGAACCCATCAGCTGATCCTGTCGCCGCCGCCGCCGCCGCCGCCCAGCTCGCCACGACCCCAAACCCCGACCCCTTATAGCTCGGCCCGCGCGCCCCAGGCCCGGCCCGGGCGGCGCGACGGGAGGATGAGCGGCGGGCGGCGGAAAGAGGAGTCGCCTCAGCCGCAGCTGGCCAACGGGGCCCTCAAAGTCTCTGTCTGGAGCAAAGTGCTGCGGAGCGATGCGGCCTGGGAGGACAAGGTGCGGTGGGACCTGGCGAAGGCGCACATTCGAGGAGCCGGCTGGGACTCGGGGACTAATGGACAGGCCCGAGCCTGCCTCTGCCCCCGTCCCGGTGCGGCCGAGTGTTCGGGATGGTGGGGCAGGTGGCCCGAGGGTGTCGGGACGAACTTGGCGGGCCTGGGCCTAACGGCCCGGCTTGAGGCTCACCACAGAGCGGCCTAAGGGTGAAGCCAGCAGCAAGGAGTGGGCAGAAGAGTTGCCACCCGGCCGGTCGTGTGACTGAACGGCGTGTGAGCTGAATTCTGTTCGATCTCCGACTTTTACTCTCAGTAGCATCTTGAATAAGTGACTTATTTTATCCGAATTAACTACTTGCCATTGTCGTTAGCACGAACAGTACGGTAACAGACTTACACTAAATATTTGCTACGTGTCAGGCGCTCCCTGTGTATCATTTCACTCAAGGCTCAGAACAACTCTGAAGCAGGGTGCCGTGGTGCGTTAAAGCGTTTAGCACATAGCGAGGCTCACTACATGTGAGCTGCCATGGCTTTACTGTAGAATGAGAAAACTGAATACCTCAGTAATTCAGAGAGGAGAGACTGAGACCATCTTCCGCATGGGGGGAGGGATGGAGAGAAACCACCAAATGTGTGTGAGGAAATGGTCGGGGGGCTTCAAGATACCCTTACTGGTCACGCTCATTCAGAAGATCTGAGTGTAAGCACTTCCCCAACCCTGCTCCATGATGTGGAAGGAATCATCACAAGCAGCTTGATTACAGTTGGCTTGAAAAGAATGTTCTATTTGCAGTGTTTCCCTTGTTTTTTTGGACTGATGAAATAGGTTTTCCTGGAGTTCCTGTAAAGGGGTGGGGGATGGGAGGCACTTCCTGATGGTGCCCTCCTCCTGCCCCGAGTCCTGCCGAGCTCTTGTAAAACCTTTCTGATTTGCTGTGTCATTTCTTTCTTTCCTTGTATAAGGACTGGTTTATGCAATCTAGGGCAGGTCAGAAACTTGAGTCTTCCATGTTCTTGTTTGAAAATTAGATATGTTGGCACCTGCCTCCAGCACTTTTGTTTCTAATCCTTTCTCTCCTTTGACTTACTTAAAATTCAATGTGTAGGTAGGTGGTGCTGAATTGGTTAACAGTCAGCCTCTCTGCTTGTGGTCAGTCTGTCCGGGTCTCCCCAGGTCAGATAAGAATTTTCCTGTAGCAGGAAGCACAGTTACTATTACAGCCATTTTATTTTTTCAGCTTCTGAAAAAAAAATGATTTTTCTAAAAGTTTTATTTAGAGCACAGGCCCTGGAAGGGAAGTCATCCCTTAAGATAACTATTATATCTCTTTTTTTTTAAATCTCATTTTATTATAAGAAGCTGTGGAGATTAGAGAACCATATACCACTGCTTTGGGGGAAAATTTCCCTGGAAGATGGGTTTAGCAGAAAGCTTTTTTATTCTTCATCTATTACAAAAGGCACTCTTGTGGCACCCACTCCAGATAATACATGCATTCTCTCTTTTCTACAGGATGAATTTTTAGATGTAATCTACTGGTTCCGACAGATCATTGCTGTGGTCCTAGGTGTCATTTGGGGAGTGTTACCATTGCGAGGTTTCTTGGGAATAGCAGGGTAAGTCTTGGGTATCTTGCATGTTCATGGTATCATTTATTTTCAAAGAGAGATTTTATTTTCCTTTTTTTTTTGGAAAAGTCCATTGCTCCTCTGGAGGATTTGTGTGAGTGTGTGCGCGCGCAAGCAAAAAGCTGGCCCCATGATGGCATTCCTAGGTCTGGTGCATCGCTCCTCAGTTCAGCAGGCCTGGGAGCATCTTAGGTCAGGCATGTCACCGTTCCAAAGATCTTGGCCAGTTCATTCATTCATGGGTCCAGAGTGACCTCACGCAAGAGGTTGCCATATTGCCTGTTGGTAGCAGACATCTAGCTCTGGCATGACCTTTGTGTCTATGGAAGTTTGGCAAGTGGAAGAACTTCTGTACTTAATGACCACCACCTGTGCACTGTGTTGGATGTCCTGAATCTTGGTGTTGTCGGAAATTGTCTTAGGTCTCTGCATTTTATAGGCAGTGAAAAAGTAGGAAATTGGTCTCCATCTTTTACTGTGCTCCTGTGGCCAGTGACAGCACAGTTGACACCAGCCTCTGGTCATGGCTCAGCTTTTTAACAAGCCACTGAAAGTGAGTCTGCATGCCCACTAGATTGAAGTAAAAGTATTTGTGGGAGTTGTCTTAAGATAGGAATTGTGGGAAGTTATGGTGGAAGTGGACAGGCAGGCCTCTGGCCTTTTCTCTTTTCACACAGGGAATACAAACTGTCAAACCGATGGAAAATCACGTAGATTGTTCTAATTGTGATCACATCTCATCATTCCCTTGCTTTGGGGTGAAATTATTTCAGACTCATTTGAGTTGCCTATTCTCTCAGAAGATAACCCGAAAGGAAACTCTCCTAGAGGTTTTTGATTTATGATGCTGAGCAAAACATTTGTCCAAGAAAACCAGTGAGGGTTCATCCCCTGCCTGATTTTGACAAAGTAAACATTTGATGAGGACTGATTGAGGGTGATGAGACACAGGCAGGACCTGGGGTTCATAGAGGTCCTCCCAGGTTGGAAGTGGTATATAGGTACATTTTTAGAATTGGTCACCCCATTTGAGCTTTCTATTTAAAAACAAAAACAAAAACAAAAACCTCAGAGAAAAGGAAAATGCTGGAGAAAGGGGAAGGCAGTCTAAAAGCAAAGGGGGCCTCTTGTCTTCCCCAGGCCGCTTTTCTAGGAGAGGATGACGCTGGTTCAGCTGCCCTGCACCTATCTCATCTTGCAGGATCCCTAACAGATTTCTTTGAAGTCGCCCAATCTGGGAATAATACAGCAAAGACTTGAGCTAGTCTCGTACCTTTCCCACTATGGCAGATGAGTAAGGCTGCACAGAGACTTTTTTTCTTTTCACTTTATAGAAAGCTCTGGATTCAAATTCCAGCTCTGCCAGTTTGAAGCTACATAATTTTGGGCTCACTTTCTGAGGCTGATTTTCCTTATCAAAACAGGGCAATAAAAGTGCCTTCCTTGTGAGATTGATGTGTGACTTTGATGATATAATGCAAATAAATTGCTAAACATAGTACTTAGTACATCATAGGTACTCCATGCAGGGTTCACTGCAATTGTATGATTAGCTTTACAAAGAGTGATAAAATATGACTATTTCTCAATAGACAAGAAATGTAAGAAATGAGGTGTTTGGAGTGAATTCACCTTGGAGTGGCTTACCCATCATGCCACTTTTTCAGGACTGCTTGTTTTCTAGAGTTCATTCCCACACTGTCCTACCAGAGCCAGTTTCTCTCACTCCAAATAAATCCCTTCCCTCTTTTGGTTGGCACCTTTTCCCCTGCTCTTGGAAAGGGCCCAAGGACAATGATTTTTTCACATAAACTCCCTCCCTCCATCTGTCTGACCCAGCTGCCCGGGCTTAGGGCGGGACTGCTCTGGTGCTCAGTTCTAGTGATCGTGTCCTCCCCACTTCCTGCCTTCACTGCCCTCTATCTGGACCCCAACTTGGCTTCTCCTGGTTTCTGGCATGGCCACCAGTTAGGGCCTCTTAAGGTAAAACCATTTCCTCAGGTCTCATTATTTATAATTTGCCTGGGAACTGAGTGTGATAGTTGTGTTCTGTCTGCTGAAGTTTTGCATTATTGGAGAGGGCCTCTGTTCAGCCCTTCCTGCTCCTCCTGTCTCATAGAGCTTGGCATGTGGTTAATAAGTGCTCAGTGAATGCTAGTTAAAATTTTTTAAATTTAGTTTTGCAGGTGAACTAAAAAGAATTGCTCATTCTTCAAGTCCCTAGCTCAACCAAGTGGGCAGCTCCATTGAGGGCCTAGGCGTTTTCATGTATTATTTCACTTGCCCCCCAGAATACAGTTAATTGTGCAACAGCAAGTGCCCTGATAGGGCTGGACTGTGTTGGTGGGCATTGAGTCTTCTAAGCTTACAGTTTGTGTTTGGTACTTGTCCTCCCTTGCTCCAGATTCTGCCTGATCAATGCAGGAGTCCTGTACCTGTACTTCAGCAACTACCTACAGATAGATGAGGAAGAATATGGCGGCACATGGGAGCTCACCAAAGAAGGGTTTATGACATCTTTTGCCTTGTTCATGGTATGTGTAGCTAATTTTACTGCAAGTTTTGTCATTTCATGAGAGGTCAGTCAAGGGGAGCCCTGTGATTAAGTTACACTGTGTGATTTGGGTATCATTTTTTAAGACTCCTAAAGCTGGAAGGCATGTTCTTTCTCCAGTAATGTTGTCCCAAAAGATGAGGTGTGATAGATACACTGTGTAGTCTGCCTGTGGTATGCAAATCCAGGGCTCATTGTCAGCTTCTATGTCTGACTTTCAGCTCTGGCTGCACATTAGAAACTGGGAAACTTTTACAAATACATTTGTAGCATTATTCATAATTGCCAAAAAATGCAGACAACTATCACCTGATGAATGACTAGGTAAAATGTTGTATACTATACAATAGAGTATTATTTGGCCATAAAGAGGAATGAAGTACTGGTACAGGCTACCACATGGATGAACCTTGGAAACATTATGCTGGGTAAAAGAATCCAGACACAAAAGACCACGTATGGAATGAGTCCATTTATGTGAAATGTCCGGAATAGGCAAATCCACATGGATAAAAAGTAGATTAGTGGTTGCCAGTGGCAGGGGGTGGGAGGGGAAATGGGAAGTAACTGATAATAGGAACAGGTTTTGTTTTGAGGGCAATGAAAGTGCTCCAGAGTGTTTCCACAACTCTGTGAATATACTAAAACCCTCTGAATTGTATACTTTAAAAGGATGAACTTTATGGAATATGAATATATCGCAAAGTTTTGTTTATTTATTTATTTTCTTAATAGACCCTAGCCCAAACCAATAAAATCAAAATCTCTGGGAGGTAGTGCTTGGGCGTCTCTCTCTCTGTTTTTAAAGGTCCCAGAGATTGCAGAGGTTAGCCAGTTTAAGAACCTGTGCTTTATTTGATACGAAGCTGACAGTGTGGATGGTGGTTTTGTTTTCACATTTGCTGCTAATCCTAACACTTACTAGCAGTTTAGTTTGCTTTACCTGTATCATTTCCACATCTATAACACTCTGGTTGCTCTTTGGCAGGGGAAGAGACTTGTCCAGGGTCGCTTTGGGAGCAGGAAGGTAGTCCTGGGTTCTATTAGAGAAAGCTTGATTTCGGTGAAATTATGTAAGCCCCCAAGCAGATTATGCATTGGATCGCCCCTGGGAAGCCCACCATGCACACAGTTTTAGAGCATTTTTGTTCTGTGGAATGAAGCCTGTGTTGACCCTGTTGGTCAGGGGACTTAACGAACATTGCTTGTTTCCTCTCAAGGTCATTTGGATCATCTTTTACACTGCCATCCACTATGACTGATGATGTACAGCCCCCGCTGCTCCAAAGGGGCCTCTTAGTTACAGCACAGAAACATGATTGCCAGGGCACCCAGCCACATGGAACCTGGAAGACCCATGTTTCCTGGACCGAGAATCAGTGTGTTGGGCGTCAGGTATCTTCTGCAAAGGTTGTGACCTGAAACTTTTTAAAGAACCATCCGCCTTTTGGGGAAGCATTTCTGAATTGTCTATCACCAACCATTTCTTCTTGGATACCATCATGAAACGTTGTTTGCAGATTGGAGCTGTCCTTTAATTTGATGCACCTCTGGATCCGGATGAAACATTAAATTGTCTTCCTTCTCCATCAGGTGTACAATTTTTAAACTATCATTGGCATTTCAAGTCTTCTGAAAACAGTATGGCAATATGTGAGTGGTCCATAGCACAGTATAAGCAGCTTCTAATAACAGTTTTCATTGTAGAATGTTTTCAGATACTTGAATAAATCAGATCTTTAATTGAGACCCTGTTGATGGTGCATGGTAAAGCCTTTCCCACCTAACCTCTAGCTTTAGAACCGAGTAGGCGCGCTAGTGGTGGTGCCTCCCATCCTTCTTCCCTCTCCTTCCTCTCCCTGCTCCCTTAACCAGCACCAGCCAGGCCTCTTTCCCTTCAGGGGCAGCAAGGAAATCAAGGGCTGGAGTTGTTATAGGCTGTGGCCTTATCTTTGTGGAGAGAGGCTTACCACCTTCTGGTGCCCTGATGCTCCTGCCCAGCACTGAGAAATGTGACTGATCTCACTGCAGTGCTAGACTCAAATGGTGTCGTTTTGCATTTGGCCACAAGGTGGCAAGGCTGTTGTAGCCAGGAAAGCTTAGCCAGGTTCCAATGATAAGCCACAAAACGAAAGCTCTGAGACCTAGGACTGTCCAGAAAAGGGGCTTAATGGGGACATCGAGGACCTGGACTGTAGGAGGTCCTGCTCTGTGGTCAGGTGGAAGCTGGACAGCCCAGTTCCTGCTGCTGTGGTAAGTCACCCATCCCCTCTGCTTCCTGTCCCTTCTAGGCTGCAGTCCTACCTTTTGAGGTGTGGTGGCATTCTGAGTGAGACTGGTAAATTTTCTTTAAATGATTTTTTTTTCCTCCTTGATACTAGTGGTGGTTTTCTACCTTGTGGGTAGGGGTGTGGGGATGTAGAATGAGACTCAGGCAAGGGGTGGAAGATGGTATTGGAAATCCCAAACTCAGGAACTGACTGGGTCAGACCCCAGAGGTTTAGTCTCTTTTTGGAGCCCTGACCCTGTTCTTAACTGGTCTGTACTTGAACTAGAGGTTGTAGGCAGGGTCATGGCACTGGGAGGAGGTTAAATGATTTCTTATGGCTGAGAGAGCAAGGAACAGAGGATACAGGTGGGACCTGGGATGTGTCCATGTCCAGCCCTCCCCTCACTCAGTGTGCAGCCTTGCCTCTGGGGTGCTCAGTCAGGCTGGGCTGAGTTAGGGTTCTAGGTGCTACAGCCTTGATTCCCCTTTCGGCTTCTGCTTTGGTCCTTGGCATCGTCCAAGGAGATGTCATCAGTCAGGCTGAGGTAGGAGCTAAGGGCCTCCCGGAGCCCCTCACTGAGGAGGGACTCCTCTCCTGTGGCAGATGCTTCAGAAAACAGGAGGGAGCTGTGGAGAGGGGAAAAGAGTTGGGTCAGGGAGCCTCATGCTCCTCCCTGCACTTACCACACAGTTCCGTGTTCTCAAAACCTGCTGAAAAAACTCAGTGGTTCCCTGTTCCTTATGAGATCAAACCCCTGCTTGACTTCACTCAGGACTGGTGCTCCCTGTTGTACCCCATCTTGTCTGACCTTCCTTCCATCCTGGCCACCTTGGTGCCCAGGCATACTCTATATCCATGCCCACTTTTGCCTCCCTGCTAGTCCCCCCTGCAGACCTGCTGAGCCTGGGCTAGCCTTTATGAGTTCAGTGAGTGCTCATTGGCTCCCAGATGTCCCTGAAAGTGACAAGCCCATTCCGAGTCCCCAGGGGTGGGTCCTTCTAACTCTCCTTTGTTCCATCTTCACATTCCAGGGGCCCCTCACCTGTCCAGCTCTTCCCAGTTGAGTGGTGTCCTCTGCACAGTCACAGGTAGAGGTATGGCCTTGCCAGGGAGTGGGCCAGCCCTCCGCAGGGCACAGGGCTCCTTGAGGAGGCAGCAGATGTCATCTGCCAGCTCTGTGGAAGAGACCAAGACCCTTGACATGGCTGACTCCAGCCCTGCTTTCCTGCCCAACAACCCCACTCTTACCCTAACAGCTTTCCACGCTTGGCAGGTGGGAGTGTGAGCCCTAAGCTGTTAATCTGGAGGTTAAGATGCAGTTAAAGGTCATTCTCGGCTAGGTTTGGGGAAACTTAATTTACTGTGTTATTTTGGGTAAGTTTTGATGGACCTCTCTAAGCCCCAGTTTCTGGTTAGGAAGGTGCTTTGGGAAGAAGAAAGCTAAGGCATGACCGGTCTCTACTTGTTCTGTCAGTATCTGCTGTATGGAATGACAGTCCAGAAAACCCCTGATGAGTAGTGGTCTTTCCTCTCTGCCTTTTGACATCGCTGTCGTGGCTACATCCTCCAGGGCCCATTACAGATAGGCACCAGAGAATGCTAAGAGTTAACTGAATTCCACAACAGCAACAGCTCTGGGCCTAGTTCCTGTGGAGAGAACTGTGCCAGCTACTGGGGACTTTAACTCAGAACCACAGTGGTAGGTGAAGTACTGGCATACAGTCACATGGAACATCTGTGTGGCTCTGTTGGCATGAGGTAATGTTGGGGCTCCGAGGCTGCATTTCTTGGCACAGGGACTGGCATGAAGAAAGGGGAGGTCTCTCATAATTTGGATATTCTCCAGCAGGTAAAGTGTCCAAGGGTATGACTAACTGCCCACAGAGACACCACATCCTGGTCTACTCTCATGGAGGCAGGGAATGACCATACCGGAGTAGTGGTCCACCAGGGCCTGGAGCGAGGGAAAAGTGAGGCGCGGTGAGATGTACAGCCAGCCATTGTCAAGGCGCTGGATCCTGTAGTGTCTGATGCGGTCCCAGGATGCAGGGCGGCTGAGGCGGACCGACAGGGAGTAACAGCCTGAGGAGGAGAGAGTCCAGGGTGGAATTAAGGCCCTGCTGGGACCCAGCCCAGCCCAGGATGGGAGAAGGAAGACATGAGATGGTCACAGAGAGTGGTCACTAGGCCTAGACAGAAGGGAAAGTGGCAGGGAGGGACAGAGACTTGGTCTCTTGGTCATAAATGACAACACAATCATAACAGATAGGGCTCTTGTGAGGATGAAATGAGATCATGCATGCAGAGTGCTCAGAACAGGGCCTGTCACAGTCTAAGTGAACATTAAGTGTTGGCTGTTACAAAGACTCAAGTTGACGGAAGTGTTAGAATGTGAAATTGTGTCAGTAGATGTCAGTAAGGACATGAAGAAAGAGGAACTCGTACCCTGCAGATGGAAAGATAAATTAATAAAAGCCACTGTGGAAACAACTGGCCTTAACTAGTTGAGTTAGGTGCCCATGCCTCACAACCCAGCAGTTCTGTCCCAGCATGATACCTTACAAATACACAAACAAAAACATTCATAGCAGCATTGTTAAGAAAAGCCTAAAACTGCTAACAACCCATATGCACTCAAGATTGGTAGGTTCTAGACTATAGCACTATATACAGCAGTAAAAGTTAATAACCACAACACATGTAAGAATAGATAAATCTTTAAAATAATAAGCAGAAACAGCAAGTCACAGAAGCATACATTCAGCATGATTCTATTTAAATGAGATCCAAAGGCAGCCAAGACTATTATTGCATAGGGATGTGTGTATGGCAAAACTGAAGAAAAATAACTGGGTAACAGAGTGAAGCACACAAGGGGCTTCAAAGGGACTGTTGTACAATTTAAGCCGGTAAGTGGGCTTATGGGTGTTGATTTTATTATTAGTCTTTAACCTATCCATTTGTATTATAAAACTGATGCTTGTGAATTTCCCCAGTTTTTTTGTTTAGTCAACTTTATTGAGGTAAAATTTATATATATATAATGCACATGTTTAAAGTGTACAGTTTGACAGGTTTCAACAAAAATTTCAATTAAAAAAGAGAACTAGCTAGAAGAGGAAAAGCACATGGTTGAAAAGTAGAGAAAAAAAGACTATATAAAATAATAAACAGGCCTCCAATAGCAGTTTTCGGCAGATGAAATGCATATGAGCGCTCTTTAGCTGTAAAGTGGGATTCATTTCTTAGGTCAACACTTCATCAAAGCCAAATGGGAAGAGGGTGCTTAGTGAAATAATAGTAATAATAGATTATTACTATCACCTAATGATGTAGAGCTATCTGTAGCTTTCATTTACTGAGTGTTCCTATGTGCTTTTTTGTATGGATTATCTCATCTAATTCTCATAATGAGAATTACCTATGAAGTAGGTACAATTATCCCCACTTTACAGATGAGAAAACTGTTGCACAGAGAACCTGGGAGAAGAGGCAGTGACCCTGTCACTTAACCTTTTCCTGTGGAATGCCAACAAAATGCAGGAGTGAATTTCCCAAACCACAGGCACTGCTCAGTTTTAGGAAGCTTTTACTTTTGAGGAAGCAGTCTAAACACTCCAATTAAAAGGCAAGGATTTTCAGGGGAGGGTATAGCTCAGTGGTAGAGGACAAGCTTAGCATGCACAAGGTCCTCGGTTCAGTCCCCAGTACTTACTTTAAATGAATGAACCTAACTACCTCCTCCCAAAGCAAACAAGCAAAGACTTTCAAACTGGATGTGAAAAAGTGAGACCCAATGACATAGTAAACATGCTTTGGATATTAAAACACAGGCAAAAAGTAAAAAGATGGAAAAATATGTATAATGCAAACATTAATAGGAAAGCTGGGGTGATTATATTAATATCAGAAAAGTAGAATTCAAGACTAAGAGTATCACCAGAGATAAGAGCATATCCTGAACTTGCATGCATCTAATTACAGAGATTCAAAATACAGAAGTGAAGCGACAGTATTAAGAAATAGTTGTCCATAATTATAACTGGAGATTTCAACACTCCTCTCTCAGTACTTAATGGGACAGAAAATCAATAGGGACATAGAATACCTGAACAACACAATCAACCAACTTGACTTAATTAGTGTAAACATTGTGCCCAATAAATACACGTAGAATATTCAAGGTAGACTATAGACTGGGCCATAAAAACAAATTTTAAAGGGTTGAAATAAAGGTATATTTTCTGACCACAACAGAATTAAATTATAAATTAATAACAAAAAGATATCTGAAAAAATCACCCAATACTTGGAAATAACCCAGGAAACAGAAAGCACAAGCAAAATTAGAAAATATTTTTAACTAAATAATAAAAATTTGTAAGCTCAGCTAAATCAGGACTTAAAACTTTGTCTTACATTTGAAGAAAATAACAGCATAAAATAAAATAAGCTTCCACTTTAAGAAGCTGGAAAAATAAGAAGAAAATAAAGATAAAGCAAAAATAAATGAAATATAAAACAATAGAGAAAAACCAATTAAACCAAATACTGATTCTTTAAAAGGATAGATAAAATTTATAAACCTCAAATTAGACTAACCAAGAAAGAAAAAAGAACAAACAATAATATAAGGAATGAACTGGGGACATCATTACGGATCCTGCACACATCAAAAGGATAGTAAGAGCATAGTGTGGACAACTTTATGCCAATAAATTCTACAACTTGGGTGAAATGGACAAATCCCTTAAAAGACAAATTACCAAAACTGAAACAAGAAATAGTAAATTTGAATAGCCCTACGTCTACTGCAGAAATCAAATAAATAACTTTTAAACTTCCCACAAAAAAGACTCTGGGTCCAGATGGATTCACTAGTGAGTTCTATCAGACATTTAAAGAAGAAATAATACAATTTTACACAAACTCTTTAAGAAAAGAGAAGTGAACATTTCCTCATCCATTGTATGAGGCCTGCGTTAACCTGGTATAAAAATCAAACAAAAACTATGAGAAAACTATAGACCAATATCCCTCATATATAAATACAAAAAGTACTTAACACACAATTAGCAAGTTGAATCTAACACTATATAAAAAAAGATAATACATTATAACTAAATTGGCTTTATCCCAGGAATACAGGCTGATTTAAAAATTGAGCATCAATGTAACTCACTATATTAGTAGAATAAAGGGAAAAAAAAACACAATCACCTGAAGAAATGTAGAAAAATAATTTGACAAAATTCAACACTCATCATTATTTTTAAAATAATAATAAAAACTACAAATAGAAGGTGTAGTAGTTTCCTATTGCTGCTATAACAAATTACCACAAATTTATGGCTTAAAACAACGCAAATGTATTATAATTCTGGAGGTCGTAAGTCTGAAATGGGTTTCACTAAACTAAAATCAAGGTATCAGCAGGTCTATATTTCTTTTGCAGGCTCTAGAGGAGAATCCATTTCTTTGCCTTTCTAGTTTCTAGAAGCCATCTGCATTCCTTAGCTCATGGCCCCTTTCTCCATTTTCAAAGCCAGCGCATAATATTTTCCAGTCTCTCTCAAATTCTTACTCTTACCTCTCTCTTGTAGAGACCCTTGTGATTTCATTGAGCTCATCTGGACAATCCACCATAATCTCCCCATCTCAAAATCCTTAATCACATATAGAAACTCTTTTGCAATGTAAGGTAATTCATAATCACAGGCTTCAGGGATTAGGACCTGGACATCATTGAGCTATTCAGCCAACCACAGCCTTCCTCTCAACCTGACATAGAGCATCTGTGAAAAATCTACAAGTAACATTATACTTAATGGGAAAGACTGAGTTTTTCCTTCTAAAATTAAGAACAAAGCAAGAATGTTCTTACCACTTCACTTGTTACACTAGAGGTCCTAGCCAGAGTACAAAGACAAGGGGGAAAAAAGGTATATGAATTGGAAAATAAGCAGTTAAACTATATTTATAGATAATGTGATCATATATGTAGAAATTCTTAAGGAATCTACAAGAAAAGCTAGAACAAGTGAATTTAGCAAGGCTACAGGATACAAAGTCAAAATACTTTGAGAAGTATATATAGGGCAAGGTCCCTGCCTCCTTTTCCATGTTTTCTGCCTAACTCTGGAGACCCCTTGACCTCTGTACCTTTAAGAATCTCTTCTAGAGCTGTGCTGTGACCCTAAAAAAAGCTCTGAGGTTGAGAAAGGGCTACATATCTGAAAATAGGCCTTTTGGCCAACCAACCAGCTAAACAAAGTGACCGAGTCCCTCTATCTTCTGCATGGTTCTTCAGCCACCACATCCTGGCCACAGTCCCCGTAGTTAGTAGAACCAGGAAGTGTCCTCATAGCTGTACTGACTGCTAGACTCAGATCTGTGAACCCCATGTGGGGTTGTCTACCCTATTGTGGGGACAGGTCACCTACCAAGGCCATCTGTGACTGGTATCCTGCTGTTCCTTCTCACTACATGCTCCAGCCAGTCCCAAATATCTACTGCTATCTTCCAGTTCCAGGACATCTCCTTTCAAAATCAGATTCCCTGGGTTCAAATCCCACGCAAAGTACATACTACGACATCCTTACATACTATATCCCTAGCTGTGTCTCTAAGGCATGTTATTTGACTTCTCAGATCTGTTTCTTCATCTGTAAAGGGGGATCATCATTGTCCCAGTCTCAGTAGATTGTGCCCAATGATTCAGATGGTGAAGCAGGTAACGCATTTAACATGTCTGGCATGGAGCAAGCACTCAATAATCTTTATCGGGCCTCTGATCCTTTGCTAACATTATTCCTTTTATGTAGAAGACTCTTCTGCCTGAGTAACCACCAGCCTTCCTTTTACAACTCCGTCCTGCTCAGACAACTCCTCTCCAGAGCACTTTCTCTGCCTGGAGAAGCCCCAGCTCTAGGCTTGCCCAGACACAAGTGCTAGTACCAAAGGTTCTGTTCTCCCATCGTCTGTTCCTCAACACTACCCCCACCCCCACCCCTCATATAGCCAACTGTGAGCCCCACAAGGGATGGTTCTAATTTACCTGCCTACCATCTTTCCATCTCAGAAAACAGCAGCACAATTCATCCATTAAGAAGCTTCTAACCCCAGAATCATCCCTGACTGCTTCCCATTCTCTCCCACCTCCCATCTAGCCCCACAGAAAACCCTACTGGCTACATTCAGAATATATCCGGAATCCGACCACTTCTCACCCTGCAACAACTTCCCATGTGGCTTCCCACTTCCTCCTTACCCCCTGCCAAATCCTCTCTTTGCACAGCAGAGGGATCAAGTCATGTCACTGCCCTACTCAGAACCCTCCCTGACACAAGAGCTCACCCTGGAAAGGCCCTGCAGACCTGACTTCTGATGACCTTGGATCTGCTCCAGGCACATCTGCCTCCTGCTGAGGATGCACCTGCTTACTCTGTTCCTCTTAATGCTGCTTTATTGTTTCCTTGTGGCACTTGCCATCATCAGATGCTTAATTACTATTTGTTCACTGTCCATGTTGCCAACTAGAGTGTGGTCACAGATCTTGCTTTTTACACTGTTGAATCCCCAGTGCTTAGAACGGGTGCTGGCACAGAGTTGCCATGCAATATCTATTTGTTGAGTGAATTAATGAATCTCTGTGATAAACGCTGAATAGAGCCATGATTTCAAGCAGTCTTCAGGAGTCCTTGCCACCATTTGCACTTCTACCAGCGTGAGCACAGATGGTGCTGGAGGGCAGTCAACCCTACCCCAGCTCTTCATCCTCGTCCCTCCCCTCAACGTACAAGTGAGCTCGTTCACTGATACAGGAAATACCATTTGAGCACTTACTACAAGCTGGCACTGCACAAACCCCAGACACAGGTAATCAGATCTTCATACTCTGGGGAAAGAAGTGCTATCCCTCAGCCAGAATTTTCCTTTATGGTCCTCATTTCAGGTATTTAATTCCTATGCTCACATACCTTGACTTTAAGAAGTAAGTTTATTGCATCTACAGAAGAGGTATTTTCAAGATGCTATGGGAGTTGAAAGCAAACAAAACAGTGACAAATAACCTGGGGGGATAACATTGCAACGGGTCATAAAGAATGAGTGTGAGTTGGCCAAGTGGAGGAATGGAGGAGAGGGCTTTCCAGGCTGAGGGAAGCTCTTGTGCAAGGATGCAACAGTGGAAAGAACAAGGTGTGTTCATTCGTCAAGTGTTCTGGTGGGCAATGGGCCAGAAGGCAGGCTGTGGGAGGGAGTGGTGGGAACCATGGCTGTGTGCAAAGCCTGAAGGGAGACCCACTGGGAAAGGTACAAGGTCCCAGATTCCAGAAAGCTCCAGCAGGCTTAGCCAATTGCACATCCTGGCCTGCAGTAACCTATGGGGTCAGGCACCATGTTTTCCCAGGTGTTATGATGATGCCAGGAGGAGAGGTGGGGTACACAGTAGTGTGAGGGATCAGATTAAAAGCCATGTATGGGAGGTAGACCTAATAGGACCCTCCTGAACTTCCTCTACTGAGGCCTCTGAGAAGCTGATAGCCTCAAGGATACTCAAGACTCTCCACTGTCTGCAGCCTGAGGACAGGAACCACAGCTTAGCAGGCCAGAATCAGAGGAGATGCTTAATAACTGTTTTTCAGCTGACAGAATGGACAGAGGTGAGCCCCTCAGGGGCAGGAAGCCAGTCTTGCTCATCAGTCTCTCTTACAGTGCCCCACACAGAACAGACACATAGTAGGACAGCAGGAAAACAAGGGAGTGATGCTGTTGGGGTCTGGCCCTGGCACTGACCTCTAGAGCAGTCCTGGGAACTCCACAAACTCCTCATGCCCCATCACAGGGCAAGGTTTTCAGCCTGACTTGGGCCCTTCCATGCTCCCCACCCAGGCCTAGAACAAAACCAGGCATGCCAGAGGGATTCTGTGGAAGATGGGGGCCTCCCCCTCCCCTCCAGACTCTAAGTAGCATGCTTGGGAGCTCAGTGGCCCCAGGCCTTCCTCCTTGGTGGACACATAAGCTCAAAGCCCCTGATTCCCTTTCCAGAGGTACGTATGGATCTTGGACCAAAGAAAAGTTGATCCTTATATCACTCAGTCAACAGTTAATTACTGTTATATATGACAAGATGCATTATGTAAACAGAGAAAAGTCTCTCATTACTTAATTTTGTGTTCCTCACATTGGAACTGTATTTTCAAACTTAACATGAGAACCAGCCAGAGAGCTTGTGAAGGAAGCGGGTTTCTGACTCTGTGCCCAGTAGTCTGATTTGGTAGGTCTGAGGTGGGTCCATGAGCCTGCATTGTTGAGATGTTCCACTGACAATTCCTGTACACTTGAGTCTGAGAACCACCATTCTGTGGCGTCACTCAGGCCCCTACCGCTTCAGTGTCAAGCTTTTTTTGACCACAAACCACAATATGAAATTTTACACTGTGACCCAGGACGCATTTGAAGTGATCTAAAACAAAAGTTTGATGAAGCAGTATTTTCCTTAACCCCAGTGATGCACCTTAATGTTTCCTGTTGTATTTCACTTTAAATACTCACTGGTCCAGACCCACTAAATTAATGGGTCCCAACCTGAGCTACACATTAGAATCACCTGAGGGGCTTTTATAGCTTCCAGGGCCCAGGCCACACCCCTGACCAATTAAATCAGAAATTCTGGGAGGTAGGGTGTAGGCATCAGTAATTTATAAATCTCCCCCAGATGATTCCAACATGCAGCTATGGTCTAGATCAGCTGTTCTTAAAGTGTGGTCCCCAGATTAGCAGCAGCAAGCATCACCTGTGAACCTGTTGGAACGGTAAATTCTCAGGCCCCAGACCTAACAACTCAGAAATGCTGGGCCAGCTCTTTGTTTTAATAAGCCCTCAAAGTCATTCTGATGCCTGCCCAGGTTTGATACTCACTGGTCTATTACCGCTGAAATAAACTGATTTCTTGGCCCACAAATGGATCATGACCTATAGCTTGACAAACACTATCCAAAAGGAAGCACCAGAGAGATTATAGATATTAGTATTGGGAAACCATTGCCTTTGCTGCAGAATTGGCAAATATCTTCATTTTTTGATAAACAGCTGCATTCTGATCTATCTCCTTTTGGTGTTGCTGGGGGGAGGCTTAGAGTCAAATCTAGCCTTAATCCTGGTAAATTTGTGGCTCCTTAAAGATCCTGTGCATTCCTTATACCTTAAATGTATGTAGTGCTGTGTATCAATTACACCTCAATAAAACTGGAGGGGGAAAAAAAGATCCTATGGATTGTTATCTGCTCCCTCCTTTATTTCTCAGTCAGTTCCTCTTGTATATGTGTCTTCTTAGGAAAAGGGAACAGTGGCCACAAATTCTGGTCACTATGTTCTTGGGGTTGAACCAGGCCAGAAGGGGCAGGGGTGGGGCCGTTGAGCATGGAGCACTTCCTGTAGCTTCTCAAGCTGACTGGGGCCGGTCTGCAGCACCCCTGGCCCCAGCAGCAGCACTATGGTTTCCTGTTTGTAGCTGCTGTATTGAGTCAGCCCAACCGACCTCGGCCAGTGTATGGGTGCATAAGAGGGTTGGGATGCTGATGCTGCCTGGAAAATAGCAGGAGAGGCTGGGAAGAGGTCAACTCGGGGAACTCCCGAAGGAAGGGAAGGAGAGGAAAGATGCACTGGAAGGCGCTCCAGGAGGGAGACTGAGCAGAGAGCAAAGGACCCTGACAACCCATCCATCAATGTTCAATTTAGGGCAAGCACAGGAGGCCGATCCTCATTCCTGAATATCTCCTCCGTAGCCTGCCACTGTGCTTGCAATTCCACCATTACTGTCACATGTGGGCCTTTCTTGGGTGTCTGAAGTGGACAAGCCTCACCTGGGTTTGAATCCCAGCTCTGAAGTTATTATCTGTGTCCCCCCCCAACCCCAGGCAAATTGTTTCCTCATCTGTAAAATGGGGATCATGAAAGTACAATCCCCAAAGCACTGTTTGAAGGCATTTAAAGGACCTAACATAAATGTGGGCACTGCCACTCCTTCAACGTCCTTCTCTGCCCCTGCTGTAAGGGACTCAGGGCGGCAGCTCAGAGGGAGGCAAGGGCATCAGAGACAGACTCTCTCAACTTCAGGTTTTGTTTGCAAAGGCCCTGCTCCTGGGGTGGGAGAAGTCCCACATGAATGTGCAATCAACGTAGATGTCCCTACCCCTCTTGTGAGCAATCCACACTCACTTTTAGAAATGGAGGTTATTGCCATGTTGTTGATGGGCCCTCCTGGCAGCAACATGGTAGTCAGCCAGCCAGACTGCCTGACTCCAAGGCCAGGTCTTCAGCCCTTCACGTTTGGCCTTCTATCCCTTTCCCTAGGTCACCCTGCTCTTGGCATTAAAGGGACAAGCCCAGAGCTGGGCTGAGCTTACCCACCTCTCCTGGTCTGGCTCTCCCGGATCAGGAAGGCCCCTCCGGGGTTTCCAGGCAGCAGCAGCAGTTCCTCTGCTTTCTCCCGGCTCAGGCCCTCATACAGCCACCTGGGGGAGGAGCAGAGGGAGGGATGGGGTCAGTCTGGGGCTGGGTGGGCCACAACTCTACAGGAACATCTCCTCCCCTCTCTGGGCCTCAAAGTTCCAGCCCCATGAAGCTGACCTTGGGGTCTGTCAGGCCTCCCACCTTTGTCCCGGTTTTGGCTCTAGGGGCCTCAGAGGACAGTCTCATGGGGTCAGCCTCAGCCTTTTCTGATTGGAGACCTCATTCCCAAGTGGCCAGGGCCTGGGGGCAGGTTAAGTGACCCCAGACTCTCTCCTGTCACTGCCAGTTCCTCCAGCACCCATATGCTATCCACTACCTTTCCAAACTGTCACCTCTCCAAGAATTGCCCCTATTTTTTTTTAATGTTAGCAAATATTTTATTTCAACAGTTTAAAGTTTAACTTTGTCGCCAAAAGGAATGCAGGTAAACATTTATTCACTGTCATTGAAATCTAATTCCCACCTGGGCTTGTTTATGGCGGAAAGTTTGCAACTAGAATGCTCAAGGCATTCTAAAATTTCAGAAAAAAATCATTTTTTGGCTTACTAGTCCATCAACCTTCTAATGTACCCAAGGCATGCCCTGGGGTCCCAGGCAAAGCCTCCAGAAGCCAGTTTGATGGAAATGGCTGCCTCTCTGTCATTTTGTGACATTCCACAGTCAAAGCCAGAATCAGGGTTGAGTTGATTCTAAGTAAATAAATTAGAGAAGCTGTGACTCTCTTGATGCCAGTGGCAAACTTAGCCCAGTTTTATAGTAAATAAAGCATGTCATTCATATGACTTATGAAAGCTGAGGATATAAATGAAGCAGTGGCAAGGAAAGGGGACTCTTGGAGGTGGTCAGTGTGTCCTTGGCATAAACTCCAGTGCCATGCTGTGGATGAAGAACTCTGCTCCGCGGGCCCAGGCCATTGGGAAACGCACGGCGAGGTGGGCTTCACACAGCCTCTGCGAGCTGATTCTACGAGTTGTCCACACTTCTCAGGATCCTGTCAGGACCATCAGAGCTGGCATACCGTGAGCCTCAGAAAAGAAAGGCCATCCAGTGTGGGAGCTGTGCTTTTTCTCAGAACGGAAAAGTGGCTGTCACGGCACACACAGTGACGCATTCCTGGCTCCGAGTTATTCACTGGCCTTCCCCCTCAACACAGAATTTGCTCTGGAGTCAGTTTGTCACTTACTCTTGGCAAGAGATGATGCACACTTTGTAAGAGACCCTGTGTCCCAGCGTCCAGCCCTCCGGGGGAGGTGCCTCTTGGAAGGGCAGCCCAGGGAGGCTCCCCGGGACACTCTGCAGGCTGCTTCCACTTCCAGCAAGTCCCCGTCAGCCTCCTCCCCAGCCAGCTTCCTGGCCACCCTCCAAAGCCCAGGCACCACATCTCCACAAGGCCTTCCTGAGCCCCCTCCTCTGGGCTCCCACATCTCGTGGGTCATCTTGAGAGAGAGAGTTGTCTGCTCCAGAAGGCAGGTCTGGGCCTGAGTCTCTCCCTTCCTCAGCTTTGCTCAGCACAGGACTGGGCATAAAGGACAACCTTGTGGGAGAAGAGGGCAAGAAGCTCTCCCCAGGCAGGGCCTGATGTGTGAACTCACCCGTGGGAGATTTTGGCCACGTGGATGCTGGGGATGCTGAACTCTCTGCCTGAGACTTCCGACAGCACCGTAAACCAGTCTCCATCCCTGGAAAGAGAAAGGCGAGGGGGTCCCTCTCAGAAGGGCCAAAGCCCTGGGAACTGCTCATTCAGGATTCACAAGGACCCACCAGGCTGGGTCCTGTGCCCACTTGTCCCATTTGCATTTCCCAGGTTCCCTTGCACTAGGTGGTCTGGGCACCTCCTGGGCAATGGATGGCAAGATTCAAGGCTCCCTTGCAAGGCCTTGCCACTCACTGCTTCTCCCTGCAAGTGTATCAGGTTGCCTAAAATCCCACCATTAGGGCCATGTGTGAGCTCGGCACCAAAGGCCATGTTCTTTTCTCCTGGAAGGGGCCTCCTCCCATTAATGCATCTTCAGGTATCGGGGGAGGGAACAGAGCACCTCACGGAGTGCCCTTGGAAGACTTACTCAGAGACGATGGTCAGTGGCTCCCCCAGCCTCAGCGACAGCTCTGCCTGCTCGCCTACCGGGAAACTGCTCAAGGCCACAGCGGTGGCCTTGCTTCTCTCTGCATGGAAGGACAGAGATGGTCACCCTCTGGCCAGACGCGAGCTCCAGTGCAGTCTGGGCTTTTGCCATCAATCCTCCCACAAGCGCCCTAGGGCATGTCTGCTGGGATCCTGAGATGGCAACCTGGAATCTGACACTTTTCCACAGGATGCTGCAGAGCCCTTGGGGTGCCCAGACATCACTTGGGGTCTCCTCAGGGAAAGGGTTGGTGAGACAAGAGTGGGACTCCTCGCTACAATCCCCTTTTATATACAGATCTCCACAGGAGATTTTGATAAAGGAATTCTGTTGTTCAGCAAACTTAAAACTGCCCACTCTAAGCAGGAATCAGCCCAGATCTCTGAGCTCAACTTCTGAAAGGCACTGATGAGATGGGTACCAGATGAACTAGCTTCGAGGACCTGGGAGGAGGACATGGGAGGAGGGCTCCTGGAGGGCCCAGGAAATCACCGACGTGGATGGGCTTTGTAACTCTGGAGTGCCGTGCACGTGGGCAGAATGGCTCCCCCATGGCCTTCATCCAGAGCGGCAGGTGTAGGTCTGTGCTGCCCCCTAAGAAGAGCTGCAGCCCCAGGGCTCGCTGTGCTAGGCCTGACCCAGAGCAGACGCCCAGCAGGAGTGTGTGGCCCAGTCAAGTGTCCTGGTCACACACCTGCCATCTCTTCCTGAGCACCTGCTGTGTGTCAGGCCCTGACTGGGTGCTGTATGCGTCATCTCTATTCAGCCCCGTTGCACAGCAAAGCAACCGAAGCTCAGCTGGGCACTCCACTGGGGAGGGAGGGCACAGCTCCTACACACATCAGCATGTCCCTCTCCTACCACGGGGCACTGTTGGGGTGGGTGACCATCATGGCTGCTCAGGGGTCCAGGGTGAGGGGACTGGGCTGGACAGCAGCACATCTCCAAAAGGGCCCAGGCTCCACAGGAGGCTGATGTTCAGAGAGGGAGTCACTGAGACAGAGGACGCCAAGTACCCCTCCCCCGCCCCCCAGCCGCACCATCACACCAGGACTGGTCCTGAAAACATGGTGGGCATGAGGCCTAATTTTGAGGTTGACCAACAGGCGGCAAGCGGCTCCCTCAGCACAGGATGCTCACGCCCCACCCCTACTCAAGAATCAGCTCACCCAGCCTAACCAGACCTCCCGATGCCTGCCTAGGCCTACTTGTCCTGAAAAACCTGTCCTCCACGGGCTGCGAGCACGTCACCCACACCCCAGCACCCTCCTTTCCCATCTCAGTAGGGGTCTCTGCATAAAGCTACAAGAAGCATACAAGCTCAGCAAGAAAGGTTTGTATGTCTCATAAATGCTCCTCAGGGCCTAAGAGGCCTCCCCAAGTCCCTCTAGACAGCACTGGGGCCCCAGGAGGTTGGGGAGGGAGAGCAGGTGGACAGACAAGGACCTAGGGGATATGTGGGGCAGACACAGAGCTGGACACTATGTGGGCTGAGGGCCTCTGCTTTAGTGGGACATGGGCAGAATGCGACTGTGATCCTGGAAATGGACCAGTTCCTAAGTGTTCTCATAGACACACGTGGAGATCCCTGTGGTGACCCTAGACTGGAGCTCCTCAGAGCCCGGGGCCTAGCCATCCCATGGAGCAGGGAAATGCCTGATGCCCAAATACACGGTACAAGCAAGTCAAGGGGCATGGTGTCCTCCAACAAGAATGGAGCCAGGTGGCCAGATGGGCCCGTCCACCTCCTGGAAGCCCTGGCCTTTCACCCCTAGGAGCCACTGAGCTTCATATGCGCTCCTCTGACTGGTCCTCTCTGGTGGCTGAGTCACCTTCATCCTTCACTCCCTGGATGAAATGTCCCTCCCGTGACGAGCCCCTCAGCACACACTCTCGGTCAGTCCTTTTAAACACCATCACCAAAATCTAACACAATTTTAATTGACTACTGGTTGTAATTAACTACCTGTCTTTGGGTCTTGATTGTCCCTGAAGACAGGGGCTGTGCCTGTCTTGTCCACTGCTGTGTCCCCTGGTCCTGGCACAAGGCAGAGCTTTGGAAGATTATGGATGGGTACAAGGCTGA
Organism: Camelus ferus; assembly: GCF_009834535.1. Classification (NCBI taxonomy): domain Eukaryota; kingdom Metazoa; phylum Chordata; class Mammalia; order Artiodactyla; family Camelidae; genus Camelus; species Camelus ferus. The sequence continues at coordinate 39,084,546 of NC_045714.1, forward strand.
TGGACAAAGGAGCTGCCCCAAATCCATATCCCTGCTGGGACCAGCGGTAGAACTACTGAGAGAGCCCCATCCTTTCCATGGAGACCCTGGCAGAGGGGAACGCAATTCCCCTCAGTTCCCACAGGCAGGGAGGGCCCCAGGACACCTGCTGCGGTGGGGGTGGGGTCATCCCTCTCAGCAGCCTGGGCATGACTCAGAGCCGCCTCAGGCTGCTGCCTGTGGCTAGATTTAGAGGAAATGAGGTAGAGGTCTGTGTGGTTTCCAGATCTCTTCCTGCAGGTGGGCCCCAGGCTCTCAGTGCAAACTGAGTGGCTAAAAGGAGGCAGATGCCTCTCCAGCAGGAGTCTAGCAGGGGCTGAGGGTGTCAATGACAGTGGGGCCTGGGAGAGGCTGGTATTGGGAGATGCAGATTTCCAGGGTGGGGGCTGAGTGGGAAAGAAGCCCCAGCTATTGCAGAGGAGTTTTCAGACTGGGGACAGCTCCTGCCAAACACAGACATCAGGATATTTGGCTCTGCAGCCTTCTAGTTCTGCTTAAGTGTGTGGCCATGTCCTTCCTCCTAAAAAGTGCTGCTTGGTTTAGAGTAATCTTGTTATCTGTGATGGTTAATTTTACGTGTCAACGTGGCTAGCCCACAGTACCCAGATATCTGGTCAAACACCAGTCTGGATGTTAATGCAATACTATTTTTTAGATGAGATTAACATTTAAATCAGTAGTCCTTGAATAAGACAGATGACCCTCCATAAAGTGGGTGGACCTCATTCCATTAGTTGATACCCTTAAGAGAAAAAGACCGAGGTCCTTTGAGGAAGAGGGAATCCCGCCTCCAGCCTCAGCTCTGGAATTTCACAGTATTAGCTCTTCTCTGGGTCTCCAGTCTGCTGGCATGCCCTGCAGATTTCAGACTTGCCATTGCCCACAATTGCATGGGCCAATTTCTTAAATTCTCTCCTATACACGCGCCCACACATACCCTATTGGTTCTGTTTCTCTGGAGAACCCTGATCAATACATTATCAAAACCCCAAATCACAATGTGATTTGAGAAAGGGTTTGTGGACTGTTTTGACATCAAAATATTAGAATTTGCAAGATATTTTGATTGCCTAAATGTCCTTAAAAACTGGCATTTTTAGTCAGGCCTACCTTAGAAAGTTCCCAGTTATAGGTTCAGCCTGTGCATTGTATGAACTCAGTTTTTCCAACCACCATAGCTCTAACTTTGCTTCAAGTATTTCACAGCACCTCTCAGGATAAGAGGAGACTTCAGAGCATCACTGTCCAACAGAACTTTCTGTGATGATGGAAATGTTCTTTAATTGTGCTGTCCAAGAAGGTAGCCACTAGCTGCACATGGCTACTGAGCACTTAAAATACAGCTGGAGTGACTGAGGAACTGAACATTTATTTAACTTTAATTCATTTTAATTAATCTTGGTTTAAATTAACTGCTTATGGCTTGTGGCTGTCACAACAGACAGTGCAGCTTTGGAGAGCTACGGAAGTAGGTTGGTCTTACAACTGCAGCTCAGTCTCCAAATAAACTGGTTGAGGAGGGAAGCCGGGGGAGATGCCAGGGGGACCATCACACCACGCTGGTTAGCTTCTTGTCAGTCTCTCACATTTTCTAGTTTATCTGGTTCAGTGTTCTCACACTAACATGTAAGCTCCCCAAGAGCAGAGCGCCTGACTGTGTGGTTCACAGGGAGGGCCTGGTATACAGAGGCAGCGATGTCTGCATTTGTACAGCCTCACGGTGCCTGGGAAGGGCCTGGCTGCCCCGAGGCCCACAGCCTACCTGCTTGCATGGGCTCAGGACTCGGGCCTCCCACAGAAGGGCTGGAGCTTGGGCTTAGCATGGTTTTCCCCCTGCTGGGCTGACTTCCCATCGTTCTTCAGCAGAATACTCAGAAGCACATTGCCAAGAGAAATCTGAAAGAGATGTTGTAATGGGGACAGAGCCATAGCTCCCAACCTGGTGCCCAGACACCCTCCCTCCCCAGCTCAGCCCTGCTGACCTCCTTGCTGACGCAGCGAATGAGATCCCTCCCATCAGGACCAGTCTCCAGCCCCCTCCACCAGACTCTGAAGTCTCTCTGCAAACCAGACCCTGTTTTCTCTGCATCCCATCTCTTCTATGCTGTAGCCATCCTCCATAATGTTTCTGGGCCTTTGTATGTTCGAAGCCCCCTCCCATTGGCTAGAATGTTCTTTTCTCGTTTTGGGCCCACCTGGATCCCACACTTCCCCAGGAAGCATTCTCTGAACCCCCCTCCAGGCCTTGCTGATTATTCTTATGGCTCTGGGATCACATTCTGCCCCTGGGTTGCAGGGGCCAATGACAAGACAGAGTTCACTTCAGGCAAACCAGGATCCACAGCTAGGTGGGCAAGGGGGATCCTAGAGGGCTTGGGAGCTGGTGTCTCACAAGCGAAGGTGACACTAAGCACACAGTTACTGGTGTCACGTAGCAAAGTAAGATGCCAGGGAGACTGTATGACACCATGATGACTTGCAAGGCTTTACAGGATTGGTTGTTGAACCACTTCCCCTCTCTTTGCCTCCATTTCCTCGTCTGAAAAATGGGGATAACAGTACCCACCATATGGGTCTGAGAGATAACGTATGTGAAGAGCCTGGCCAGGACCTGCTTTTCCTTTTTCACGCCCTGAATGTCACTTCACCGGAGGCCACTCCTGGGAGCTTTCCCTCTTCTCCCTCGGCTCCCCGCTGTGCTCCTGTCCAAGTTGTCATTTTTTGCATATTGGAGTGCTTGTTTAATCAGCCGTCATTCTGTGGCTTGTTGAGGACAAGGACCTCTCTGCCCATTTCCTCAGCATTTCACCCACAGAAGGCACTTGATGCACATTAACTAAAGTAATTATAGCTCTTCAGACAGGTGTTTTACCCTTAGTATATTCTAAATTCCCAGGTTTCCCGGGAAAGGACGATTTTTCCAAACACTGTACATACTCAAATGTTTCAAGGAGGTGGTTTCATTCTTTCAGACGGTTTCAGTCTTTTCACTAGAGACAAGGCACAATTAACACCAGTTTGGTGACACAGGAGGCTCCGTCCTTGCCTTTGAACCTTTCCCCTTGCCTGGCTGAGGATGGATGTCTGTCATGATCATGGAGTGACTCCCATGGCCTCACAGGCCATTGTGTCTGAGGAGTAAAGCTCCTTCCTGCCTCAGAGCGGGGAACAGCTATCTGCAGTCTTGAGTCATCAACACGGGGATAAAGGTATCTGTTCAGTATTCACGGAACAGGAGCCCTTTAATACAAAACAGGCCCACCATTAGGAGGGGGCTCCTGGCAGCCACTTCCTGCTCAGACTTTGGGATCCTGAAGCCTTGGCAGCCTGGGACGGTGCTGCCACCTCCTAAGGTCTCTCTGGTTTCCTCCATGTTAGGGACTCCTTCAGGTCAGGTTATCAACATCCCTGCTGCTCCCCAGCCTTTCCTTTCCCCCTTGGGAAGGAGGTACAGGCCATATGCTTAACTGTGCAGACACTGGGTCCAGAAAATCCCTGGGAGAGATCGTTCCTGGGTAGCACAAGTGATTACTTCAGACCAACCCAGCTGGAGCTATGGGCCCTCAGGCAAAGCATGTAACTTCTCTGAGTCTCATCTGTGAACTGGGGACAATACAGACTCCACAGGGTTGTGAGGAGAAGTCGAGAAGCCTGGCACAGACTGTGTTCTCTGACAAGATCAGTTTCCTTTCCCGTCTTTCAGCAAGACAAAGTCACCACTGTCACCAACCACACTTAATGCAGAGACTTCTTCCCGTTGCAGGTGGAACTGGGGGCTGGGCCTGAGGGAGGGAGGAGAGCCCCGCACTGAGGCTGGCAGCCCCCTAGCACTCTGCCAGCTGCCTTCACCTGGTCAGGTCAAGGCTGGGAAGCCTCCTGGGGGCAAAATGAAAACCATGGGCTGGCAGGGCTAGGAGGAGTATTGGCCCAAACTTTTGAAAGAACTAATCATAATGATGTAAGTATTTGAAAAATTTAACTATATGTTAGGCACTTTCTAGGGGACCCAGGCATGGGTGGAAGGAAAGGGTTAAAGGCAGCTGAGGTCAGCACATGGCCCACATTGTTCTGATCTTCTCACTTGACCCTCTGAGAGGTTTGAATCCCCTTCAAGTACAATGACCAGGGCCCAGAGTGGGTAACCTCGTGCTCACTTTCCTATGCTGGTTAATGCAGAGCTGGATCTACAATCCATGTCTTTTGTGCTTCTGAAGATAATTTCTCAGAGGTGGAGGTAAGTGATAAATTGGGCTGAGCTAAAGGGAGAATTCCCTCTCAACTGAGAAATTTCGATCATCTTTTTGAGAGGAACTATTAGACTCTAGGGCTGAACGTGTCTTCAGAGATACAACCTTATCCACTGACATTGTAAGGCTGTAGCCCAGAGAGGGTCCCAAAGTCACACAGCAAGCTGGTAACTGAGATGGGACCAGAAGGGGCATGAAGATAAGCCGGAGGGAACAATGTTACTCCGCAGGGGACAGGCAAAGGGGGAGAGGAGGACCCTCAGAAACCACCCCTCTCACAGCCTCAGTGAAACCGTTTCCCCTCTTCTTGAGCTTGTTTCCCAACCATTAAGCCCACTCCCCATCTTTAGGGGACCATCCTTCCTCACAGCCCCAAGGCCACTGAAAAACACAAACGAGCATACTTACTGGTTTCCTGCCATCAGAGGCTTGGGGCGAGGGCTCGGCTAAGATGCATGCTTTAGCTGGAGAGGTTAGGGCCTTGGGAGGATCCTGCTGGAAGTTCTTAGTCCTAGGCCATCCAGAACTCTCTCAGTCTGGAAGAATCTTCATGGAGAGGCTCTCAGTATTGCTTTGGATAGCTCTGCTCCTGCCTGTGGTCAGCAGTTTGTACCCCTGGGATGGGACAGGAGCCCCGTGCTCCTTAGAGACCTCCAACTAGGCAGTTTTCCCAAGCACGGCCAGGTGGGGAAGCAGGCCCAGGGTTCTCTGAGCTCTGTTGCAGGGTCCTTGCGGCTCCCGGCTCGCATCTGCAGGCTCTGTGGTTCTCACAGCCACCCGTTTCCTCTGACGGCACCACAGACCATCGAGGAGCCACCTTCCCCAAGTTCCTGTTTGTGGGGGAGAAGCAGCTGCCTCGTCATGATCCTGGTTTTGTGGCTTGGTCTGATCCAAGGAACACAGAACCAAAATAAATGAGAAGGAGGTCCCCATGCTTGCCATATGATCAGGTAATAATAACCACCTGAGGAGCTTGTTAGTCTAGGATCCTCCCACATCTTCTGAATCCAAGTAACCAGAGGAGCAGCCCAGGAATCTGAATCTTAAACATGCCAAGAGATTCCTTTGATTGGCAAGTATGGGAAGGACTGCCTTGGGGTGATGTGTCCCAACATTTCATGTGTATAGGAATCCTCTGGGGATCTGGTGAAACAGCAGATTCTGGTTTGGTGGGTCTGGGTGGGGTTCAAGATTCTGCATTGCTGATAACTCCCAGGTGCTGCCCATGTTGCTGGTCTGGGGACCACACTTTGTGCAGCAGGGTCTGGACAGTGGTTCTTCAAGTCTGGTCCCCAGGCCAGCAGCCCCAGCATCTTCTGGGAATTTATTAGATGTGCAAATTCTCAGGCCCCATCTCAGTCCTACTGAATCAGAAACTCCATGATGGAGGACCAGCAACCTGTTTTCACAAGCCCCCCAGGTGATTCTGATGCACACCCTAAACTTGAGAATCACTCAGCTGGGATAAAGAATCTCTGACAGAACTGCCTTTAATTGGTATGTTTAACTTTGGTCATTAAAATTTAAATTAATAAAACCTCAGTTTATTAGAATCTAAATAACCACACGCACTCACCGTCTCCCTGTTAGGGGGCTTAGCAATCCTGGAGAGAGATGCTTTTAACACAAAATCATGATTTCACTGACAACGCAGCCTTTTCTGGGGCCTCGCCAGCTTGAGCACACCTGGGCTCAGGTTCACCCTTTCCCTAGGGGAGGGCTGGTTTGAGGTTGAACTCCCTAAGCACTTGGCGTGGAGAGCTGAGGGAGCCAGAGTGGAGGCGTAAGCTCTTTACGAAGTTCTAACCAGTATGTTAGAGTGGGTGATGGACGCTCAAGGATGCGGCCTGTGGCTGGAAGGGAACTGATCACAGGCCCACCCTCCTGCTACTGCCTTCACACCACTCTGATGTACATCTTTTCATTTGACAGGCCGACTTCAGACTGTCCTCAAGGAGGGGTCCGTGAATGAGGAAGGAAGTAGGAAATGGCCATCTCTGGTCTTAGAAAACATCCCACCATATCCTCTCCCGTTTCACTCAGGGAGGCACCTGAGAATTATAAAGTTTAAAGTCTAGATCTGCTGCTTTATTAGTTTTGTGACCATTTGTAGATTAGTTACCTCTGGGCCTGTTTTCTCATCCATCAAACTAGAATAGTGTCTATCTTATTGGGTCAGGAGGAGGAACATATAGGAAGGTGAAGGGCCTGCCTGCAGAAATGCTCAGTAAAATGTTTAGCAAAGTAGGAAAATGCATTGATTTTGCAAGAACTGGGAACTTTTTCTAGCTAGGTTTCCTTGGCCATATCACTAAACTGTCCTCAGCTATTGTCTGTAAAAGGCACTGCCCACTTTGCAGAGTTGCCATGAGAACTGGGTAACAATTTATACGGAAAAGCTTTACACGGTCATCTTGTGTAGCACCTACCTAGCCACTTCCTTGCCTCTTACAAAGCAGGCACCCCAAATTTCCTTTTGGACTGAATAGGAGAAAAGGAAATAAAAGAATGAGTATGGCAAGGACCAGTCAGGAGTAGCCAGTTGGGGCCTGACTCCAGGCACGAAGCTAAGGGGGAAAGAGGCAACCATCCATGCTAACGTGCAGCCAAGAAGGCTGGAGCAAGGTGTTTCTTTGAGCAACTGTGGCCATCAGACCACCCCCAGCTCTGTACTGGCCTGTTTGGTCAGGAACTCAGCGTGATGACCTGTATTTACCTGGGTGCATCCATTTTCTCTCCTCTACCAGGATAGGCAGGTCGACACAGCATCTCCCACAGACACAGCAATCTGGATGTACTGGTAGCCTCTGGGATCATTCAAAACTGACCTGAGATGGTGGCCTGCTGAAATTATCCTTGGAGGCTACAAAGACAAACCTTTCTGGGGAAATACAGCCCGGTCTGTTAGAGGAACCCTGGCAGGTGGTTGCAGATTACATGAGGGGTGGGACACGGCAACCGCACACACAGAGCAGAACTGAGATGAGGAACGCCTTCCCAAACCTGGGTTTCTCCTCCTCCATCACAAACCACACGGTCAGCCTTCTCACAGGCTTTGATTTGAGCAGAATACAGGTGTGTCAGATGGACTCAGGGTTCAATCCCAGCTGATTTATTTGTAGGGCTTCGGGCAAATTATTTATCCCAAGTCTTGGTTTCCTCACTTTAAATGGACGGTGTCGCCGGGTGGATAATCAACAGGTAGGTGAGTATGCCCAGCAGGGAGCCCATGCGCAGTCACTCCGTCCCTCCCTGAGCCCCAGGAAGTGGCTTGAGAGAAGCGCGCCAGTCACTGGGTAACAATGAGACATATACAGCTTTATTTCATAATCTGTAAAAAGTTGTACTCTGGCTGAGTGATGCATTCCCTATCTGAGCAGAAAGCGAATGCTACGCCTGAAAAGCCCCTTCCTAAGATCAGAACTGTGTAACCCTGAGCTGACGTCTCGATGCCCTCAAAGCTGCGCCTTCTACTGTGTGGCAGTTGCTTTCACTCTCCTCCGGGCGAAACCCTCTGGGTGGCTGTGACCCCCTCACACAGCAGCAGACTGAACACAATTCAACCTGGACAGGCTGCCCTTACAGATTGGCCCCTTCCCTCCTACAAAAGGGAGTTCACAGGATTAAGAATCCTTCTGAGAAATGGGTTCTATCTCAATTTCATTTTTTGTCCATTAAGTCTGCCAAAATCAAAGTTAAACTTATCAAACATGATACTGTGTTAACGTCTGTTCCTCTCTCCCCAACCATTTCCTCATTATCTACATTAATTTTCAGGCCACACCTCTCCCTTTGGGGGGATTGAGGGATGGAGAAACATTCTTCATCTCAGCCCTAGGAGGCTCTGAGGACATCTGGAATGCGGTATCAGATGCTGCAGAGACAACAGTTATGCACAGAAGAGCAGAGGACTGAAATTCTGTTTTTCACCTTCTTGTGCTAAGAGAGTCCAGTAGTTAAGCCACATTTACTCCTTGGGAAAAACTCCACACTGCATCAGAACCTCATCGTTCGTGGGCTTCTAACAGAACATACCCCTCCCCTTTATTTGTAGACCAGTATACGTGAATTCATTTGGAAGGAGAAGGTGGCTGGCCACCCTGCCTGCTTCTCTATGAGACAGGCTCTCCTCTATTGGTCACAGTCCGTCCACAGTCCAAACAGTAAGTATGATCTTCCGCATTCCTCAGAGCTGCTCTCTCCTGAAGTCACTCTGCAAATCTTGTTGACCGATTTCGAACTGAAAGAGACTGCAGTGGCCTAGCCAACCTAGAACTCTGTTCTGCGTATTTCCCCTAAAAACACTACTGAAAATGCAAAAAAAAAAAAAAAAAAAGTCCCTTTTTTGTATGTGTTTTGCAGAAGCTCTACAAGAAAGCATGTCTAAAACCACAGAACTATGCACACACAAACACAGACACGCGTGCTCACACACATACATCAGGACCAAAGACTCTCAGCTACATAGTTGGGAAAGTAGAGGGGAAAGCTGGCAAGAGAAGATATGGAGATCTGATCAGCTAAAGATGCTGGAATGTGACAGTAATGGCATGGAAGTGGTTCTCGGTACACACAAAGAGGAGGGTGGGCAGGCAAGAGAGGATGACAGATCCAGGATATCAGAGAGAGTGTCAGTGGCCATGCAGGAGTTAAAGATAGATGTCAGCTTGCTGGATGAAGTGTTATATAATTATGGCATGTTGTTGGAAGGAGGATGGACTTGCATGGTCCAGGGCAGGAGCATCTGCTCAGCAGGACACCTCCATGGTCTGGTGTCTGTCTGGAACATCAGGGGACTCAGAGGACTCCTGAGTCCCATCTGACTGACTGCTGGTGACCGACCGGCTGAAGGCACTTTCTCCAGAGCCCATGCTGCTCGAGGTGGAGTGGGTCCGTGAGCGGGCGAGCCGGGTCATGCTGGCAGACGGGACTGTAAGAAAGAACCAAGAGGACTATAGGATGGAGCCCTGGTTAAGCTCAGCTAATCTAGACATTTCACCAAAGGCCTTGTGTGTGGTTTCCCAACCCATTTAAGGGAACACCAGGACAAGACACGTCACCCCGACTTTGCATTATTGGCTCTGGGTGAGGGGCTCTAGACAAGGCTGCTTTAATCCTCTGGATCTGACTGGAATCTCAGCTGATTTGTCCACAGCAGAAAAAGGGGAAACCTAAGTCCAGGGTATAGCCTCTTAGCTATGCCCATGCCATTTGTACAGTGATTAGGAAGGAACCCAAATAGGTAACCAAAACCTGCAGTGCATGCAAGACTAAACCAAAAGAAAAACAAATCACACAAGTATGAAGGTGTATCACAAACACAGTGCCAGCCCGATACAACGAGACTACCATCCGTGTCCACAGGCTACCCTTGCTACCCGGGGAGAAGACATGTAGGAAGGTGCAGGGGTAGGAGGGGCAGGCAGGTGGGCCTGGAGCTGGCTTCTGCACAGAGAGTGAGGTACAGGCTGCCTGCAAGAAAGAGTTCCAGGGGTGGGTGTTTAACTCAGACTCCTGTTCTGCCACTGCTCTGACCATAATGTCCTTCCAGCTTGGCCAGGACAGGGCCTTACCTGGAATACCTCCCTGCCTATCTTTCCAAGGCACAAGCCACTTCCCCAGCTGTCACTTCAATGCTGGGGCCCAAAGATGCCATCACCCACAGTTCTCTGGGCACAGGCTGACTTAGAATCCTGTGTCCGGGGGTTAACTCAAGGATCAGTAAGTAGGTGGTGATGCAAGAGGGGCTCTGCCTGTAAAGGTTCAGCTGTTTCTGTGACTCTACCTGTTACATTCCTCCTGGGGGGCCTCCTGGACCTGCAGGCTGACCGTGTCGGGGCACAACGAGCCACGTTCTATCGGGCTCTCACTGCACAGGAAAACCGCGGACATGCTGCGGGCAGCCAGTGCAGCTGGGAGAGCATGGCTGGGAGGCGGGGTGGGGCCGGCACAAAGGAAGGTACCTGACTCGGTGCTCAGGTGACTGAGCTGCACATACGGGACTGGAAGCAGGATGGACACAGGAAAAGGCAGGTTAGTGACCCGAGAGTGCCAAGTGGCAACCTTGGCTGCCTAGCAGACACTGACAGAGCACTCTAAGCCAGGGATAAAGTTTTTATTTTAAGGTCCCAGAAAAGAGGTGAGGCTGATTGATGCTTCAGGAACTATTTGGATGTTACTTACTCAAATTGTCAAAGGCAACTGTTTTCCCCCACACTATAAACAGCCCACCTGCTTGGATCAGAAATGGGCTGGAAGATCAGCTGTTTCCTAGGAAAGGAGACAGACTTCTGCTCCTCCCAGCGAGCCAGAGACATGGGTGTGGGCTTGGCTGGTAGTGGCTCACAGACAGGGATGACACAGCCACTCTAGACAAGACATACACAGTCTGCCTGCCAGGTAGAGGGCTGTACCCAGGGGCCCAGCTGCTGCCCAGAGAAGCTGCTCAATGGTCATTATCCACACTGATATCAAAGACAGGAGAAAAATCACCCTACTGGGTAAAGAGCTCTGTACCTGGGTGAAAGGGGTTTTCTTTTTTTCACAACTCCAAGAAAGGAGCAAATGTGGATCTTCTGTGACAAATGAGAAAGCTCACGGGTCTCACAATACAAGAGACCAGGACAGCAGCACGATACGGACACATCCTTGGATACACTCGCAAATACTGTGCAAGTTCATCTCCTGTGGTGGAGGAGATTTAACTGAGGACACTACCATTTTCTTCTGGAGCTTCCATTTTGTTTCTCTAGGCCAGGAGTTATTAACCAGCCGAGTTTAAATGTAAATAATAACTTCAGACTCACAGCTAAGACTGCCTAAGCTTCAGTGATTGAAAAATATCAACTCTAGAGTCAGACTGCCAGGGTCTGAATCACAGCTCTGCAGCTGAATTGTTACCCTGGGAAAGGTGCTTAGCTTCTGTGAGCCTCAGTTTCCTCTTCCATAAAATGGGACTAATAACAGAACTTACCTCTTAAGGTTAAGATTATAGAGTGCCTGGCCCAAGGTGAAGTGCTGAATAAGCATCGGCTCATCTTTATACATATGCACAGATGAATGTTCCATAAACATCCTGGTGTCTACTTGATTTCAGGCTGGCTAGCACAGAGGTTATGCCCTGAGAATTGTGGGCTCCCCAGATATCAAAATGACCCCATAATCAGTACGTCCTTGCTAGAATAGAAAGTTGTGTCCTACTCACTGTAGCCCATTCCCTGCAGAAAGTACTTGAAGGCCTCGGTGAGTTTCCCAGGCTATGGGGACAAAGTAAGAAGGCATTAGTCAATTTCTGCACAGGCAGAGAGCTAGAATCAAATGGGTGTTTTCAAAAAAATCTCCTTACCTGAACTACTTGGGGCAGTCCACCGCAGTCTGCCATCTAGAAGAGGAAAAATACGTAAGTCAGCTGAGAATTACGCTTACAGGAAGTGCTCTGAACATCCATGAGTCCTTTCAAAAGGACAAGATCAAATTTTAGTTCCTTAACTTAATGTTTAACTGCATCCAAGTGTCCATCTCCTCAATGCACTCATTAATTTTTTTCTTTCCTTTTTTATTTGTTTTTGTTTTTATTCGAAGAGCCTAGTTCTTTTTTTTTTCCTCCAAGTTTTTTTCTCTGGGAGGGTAGGTAATTTAGATTTATTTACTTACTTACAGAGGTACTGGGGATTGAAGCCAGGACCTCTACATGCTGGGCATGCTAAGCCCACACTCTACTACTGAGCTATACCCTCCCCTCTCAATGCACTCTTATGCAAAGATTTAAATCCTAGCATATAATCTTAGATGTAGGTCTGAGAAGATTATTCAATATTTATTAATCTGTAGTGCAGGGCCTGCCTTTCAGGCCCATGTCAGGAATTTTCCACTGGGGTGATAGTGAAGTTAACTACTACCTTCAACCATGGTTCGGCCTCCAACTGGAGAATGTTACTTTCTGAGTCCTCAAGCAGTGCAATCCTAACTTCTCAAGGTACCATGCTTTTAGAGTTCCTCTCTCAACTCTTGTATTATCTTCACTCCACGACTAAGGGGATGTCTCCAGTCAGATGCTGCTGCTAAATTCAGCCAACCTGCTTGGTCAGCCACTTTCATTTCATAGCTGGATTTGTGGGGCTGTCTCTCACTTCATAAATCTTTCCAGTACGTTTTTCTCACTTCTGCAAAGACTTCTAGAGTAGGGTTTTGTTAGCATGCACTGGAATCACCTGGAGGACTTGTTAAAACTCAGAGTCTTGACTTCTCGCCCTAGAGATGCTGATTTAATAGGTTTGGGGCTTAAGAACTTGCATTTCTAACAAACTCCCAGGTGATGCAGATTCTGCCAGTCTGCAGAGAACACTGCCTCTAAGGCATGATGGCCAACCATGAGGCCACCCTCTTCCTTCCAGCTGTTATGCATTCCATACCCAGACAGTGGCCTATTCAGGCTGACTGGGATTTTTTTTAAAAAAAAGAGACATGAACCCCATGGTCTCCTTCCGTTGGCATGAAAACTTTCTTTGAGGGTGGACTGTTATTCAACAGATGGAAATGCCACGGAAGGCACAGGAATTTGAGGTTAACAAGGAATAGTCAGTCCCCTGAAATTCTAAGCCTAAGATCAGGAACAAATATTTAACCCGATTTAAGTGTAAAACAGAACTAACTGGCCCAGGCTGTATTTTTAGGCATTTTAGGAGTCAAAATCTGATTAGAACCATAAAATAGTTCCCATATGCAGAAAGAATATTGGGAAAGCCTATTTCCAAGCTGGATACCTATCAAACAGTTAGAGAATCAGTTCCATCATGCTGTTGTGGATGGGCATTTTTGCCCAGAAATAATCACATCTATGGGTACTGTAAAGTTCAGTTTTGTGCTTTTGGAAAACTGATTCAGATCTGCAGTGAAAAGCTATTTTGAAACCACATACTTTCAAAAAAACCATTCATGTTTTAGACTAGTTCATCAATCACCTGGACCCCAGAACACTCTGAGTTTCGTCACCTCAGAGCATTAACCTCATGCTATATTTCCAGGAACTATGGGGCTGCTTCTGGTGACAGCACTTCCCTTCTAACTATACTTCAAAGAGAAAAGGAAGAAAGCAGAGGTCTTTCAGGTTGAGAAAGTAGCAGGAAGCAACATAAGATCAGCACTTAAATCTATACTAACCCAAATTAAAACCATGAAGTCAAGTTTGATTAAATTATTTTGCTAGCAGCTTCAGAAAAATGTGAGCCTGGGGTACACTCAAAAGGGGGAGAAACTTGATACTAATCCTAGAAGTCTAGTACAAGAGTTGCTCTCCATCTGCCCTAAGATAAAGAAAATGCATCCACCCTCATCATTAGATGTTACTGGAAGCTTCCTTGTCAATACAAGGGGATTTCGAAGGTAAAGAATTTCCATCCATTATCTTAATTCTCATATCAACATTAAACAATGCTTATGAAGCTTTTAATGACATGGGAAGATGTTTATACTTCAAAGAGTTGAGGAAAACAGATACAGGGCTATAAACAGCCTACAATCTTAGTGATGTAAAAATGTATAGGAAAAAGACTAATTTTTTTTACCAAAGGTTACCTCTGGGTGGTAGGATCATGGGTACTTTTTATTTATTTTATTCTTTCTATATTTCCATTCTTTTCTCTATTTTTTGATTTTCTTTTCTTTTTTTTTAATGTTGGTACTGGGGATTGAATCCAGGCCTTCAAGTGTGCTAAGCATGTGCTATACCACTGAGCTATAATACCCACCTCCTCCGATCTTCTACAATGAGAATATATGGAAAAAAAGTTTTTTTTAAAGAAGGTCGACTATTCCAGAAATAAAGTAATTTAAACCATGTATAATTTACTCACTAATGGTTGGCAATGAGGAAAGACGACACACTACCTTTAGCAAAGTTGTATTTACAGGATTCAGGCGAGAATTGCATTCAACCTAAAAAAAAAAAAAAGAGAGAGAAAACAATAAAACAATTGTACAAACTGTTAGAAAAATAAGAACTAGCTTGGCATGAGAATTATCTTCCAAGATCAACAGCACAGTCTGAAGATGGCTGGATCAGCCAAAGAAATTACCAAAATACAAAGTGGGAGATATATTTATATGATGCACTCATAATCTGATATTTCTTTGCTTTTTTTTTTTTAAGGGAGGTATTGGGGATTGAACCCAGGACCTCGTGCATGCTAAGTATGCACTCTACCACTGAGCTATTTCCCACCTACATCCCCTCCCTGCCAATATATCTGATATTACTTAATAGATCTAAAAAATTCTGGCTAAGTTCATTTTCTGAATCTGTTATAAGTAGAGTCTTTAAAGAACTACATGTTGAATCTAATTCCTCCTACTGGCTACATAACATGGAAGCAAGTTATCTACTTCTTTAAAAAGTGAACTGGACCGTGGCCCGCGTCACCTGCTGGGATCTTAATGATTTCCCAGCACAACTGGCCCTAATGATAGAGCCTTTGCACCTCCCCTGCCCATTTCTCAGCCCTTTCCTGTGCCCTGAAGGTAGCAGGTTTGCCATTCCTTACACCTTGACCCTATTCTGCCTCAGGATCTTTGGCTACCCCATTTAAGCTGAATCCTTCAATGGTTTTTCTTTTACAGCAGTCAGCACAATTAAGAATTACAACCTTGTATATTTACATGTTTGGTATCTTGTACCTTCACATCCACAAAGACAGGGAACTCAAAGAAAATGTTCTGGGGAGATAATGTCTAGGTTCAACAAT
The DNA here is from genome assembly GCF_009834535.1 of Camelus ferus. Taxonomy (NCBI): domain Eukaryota; kingdom Metazoa; phylum Chordata; class Mammalia; order Artiodactyla; family Camelidae; genus Camelus; species Camelus ferus. Next base: position 39,099,571 of record NC_045714.1, read on the forward strand.
GTTTTACGGTTAACTCAATCAACGGGATCTCTCCCTTGCACATGCTTGCCCAAGCACACATATATAAAACATTGTGCCTTAAAGAGTATGGAATCTAGTGGGCAGAATGTAATACAAGGCAGAATGAGATCACTTGAAATTTTTACTTCTGAGCTGAGTGAGTATAGAAGGAGGAATAAGTATTTCTATAGACAGAAAAAGAAGGGGTAGGCATTCGAAGGCTTCCAGGGTCAAGAGGAAAGCAGAAGGACCCCGGGTTGGGGGTGAAGTGAATGTGCGGGGCACGTGTGGGACTACAGAGACAAGAATGGTGTGAGGATGTGCTGCGGGGAGAGGCTGGGAAGACTTGAGCTGACTGTGGAAGGCAAGAAGCCATGGAGGGTTTCTGAGGTGCCAGGATCTGAGTTGTTTTAGGAAAATAACCAGCAGTGGCCTGTATGACAAACTGCAGAGGCAGTGACACAGTTAGGGAATTACCAAAATTACCTAGGCAAGAACCAGTAATCCAGCTGAACTTTTACTCTGGGGATTGCTGCTGGGTTTAAGTAAGGTTTTTGCTCTATACTGATGACAATGCAGGCAGTGACAAAGAAACATACACATTTACTTATTATAGAACGTGCTCTAAAGGATGGAATGTAAAAACTGGATCCTTAACTACCAGGCACAGTCCTTAGAACACAGTAGATATACAGTAAATATTTTTTGGAAGAATGAACTCCCAAGTCTAGATTTAATATAATAAATCATGCTTTCCTTAGTTCATCACTTTGTAATTTCTGTAACTTTATAAGAAGTCTCAGTATCTGGCAGGCCAAGCACAGTGGCTGGTTTTTGACATGTCTATTCTCCGACAGCTCCCCAAAGGCAGAGACTCCATCTTACTGACTTTTGTATTCTCCACAGCATCAAGCAAACAGGAGATGGTCAAAAAATGATGCTGAATGAATATGTAAGCAAGAATAGCTAGCAACAGTTACCAGAACTTGTGGAGTTTCTTCCTGCTCTTCCATGCAAGGATAGCCCTCTTATCCCTACCAACCGATGGGATAAAAGGCTCTGGCAGGAGAGCTAGTTTTGAATGAGTACAGAAGAGCATCTAGTTTGTGGTACAGGGGCTCCTGAAATTCTCTATGAACACTGAAGGTGTGGAATCAGAAAAAGACCTTATCTGTATTGGCCAACTTACATAGTCTTGAAAAACAATGTTAGTCTTGGTAATCTTGCTGTAAGTCCATGCAATTTTAAAAAGACAATTCATCATTATTAGAGACTTCTGATGGAAGTATTTTCTAAAAATAATACTATTTTCCTGTTTTAAGTACACGTTTATGAAAAAATGTTTTTGATAGATATGTTTGTAGCAGGTAGCTCCACCTTTTTAGCCAGAAGAGACTGACTTTTACAAAACTCCTTCTTGATGAATTGGGATCATTGCTATAAACTTACTACTTCTGGGGATTTTTTTTTTTTTTTTTTGACCTGAGGGTTATTTGCCTCTGTGCTCAAGCCACACCATGTATTTTACACTAGACATTCGATGCTTTACAGGGTAATTCAGGGAAATGTGAATATATTCTATTGTCACATCTATCTCACCCTACAAACACTCCCCTTGCCCACCGACCTTCCCATCTATATCTACATCTCTGATTAATTATTACATTCTGTTTCCAAAAAGCTTTACTCTCTAACGTTTTGCTCTAAATAGGGTGGAAGTGAAGGTGGCCAAAGAAAACCAGTTACTTTTATGCAGATACTTAGTTAAGTTATATATCCTGTAGGAAAGACAAGCAAATGGTAACAGGCTTATGAAAAACTGTCAGCCTCATCAGTAATTAAAGAAATGCAAATTAAAACAGCGGGATACGATTTTTAATCAAATTAACTGCTAATAAAATTTCAAAGTCCAGTGCTGAACAGCATGCTGTGAAACAGGCACTCTCATACATTGCCAGTGGCAACACACTACTGTGACTTTTCTGAAAAGGAATCTAGGAAAATGTATTAAAACCTTACGAAGGTTTATGATTTTTGACACATTAACTCCACCCCTTCCTAGGGAACTGATCAAAGATTCAGGCAAAGATTGTGTAAAGATGCTCAACAGCAACATTATTAATGGTGCAAAATCAGAAATAATCAACAGTAGAAGGAGGTTAAATAAACGAGGGTATATTTATAACACATTTATATTATACAGACATAACGACTTCACAATATGGAAAAATGCTATTAATAGTCTTAAGTAATCAGATCACAAAACTGGATATATTTAATATCATCCAATCTATGTTAAAGACAGTGGCTTGTCTTTGGGCAATGGGATCATGATTTCTCCTCCTGTCCTATTTGCCAATTTTCTTGTATTTTCTACAATAAGCATGTATTATTTCTACCAGTGTGCTATGTGCTTGATCAAGAAAGAGGTAGAGGAAAGCACACAGGCTCTCGGCAGTCTTCCAGCCTGCTGATACAGTTCCAGATTTCTGGTGGCTTCTGAAGGACAAGGCTGCCAGAAATCGGACAGTAAGCAAACAGTGTTTAGTTGTCCTCCTTGCCATGAAGTGAACTGCGCAGCAGTCAAGGGTAGTATTGATCCCTTCTGATGAAACCGAGTGATCAGTGGAGTTCGTTTTCCAAACTGGATAACAAAGAGCAAACCCTGGTAGGTGTCATCAGAAATAACAAAAACTAGGATCTACCAACTGTTTCTAGTGTGTCAGCAGTGTGTTACAGGCAACTTATTGCATTTCATCTCATTCGTCTTCACAACATCAGGACTGACTTACCACAGCCTCGACTGCAGGTGAGTTGTCACCCACCACCAATAAAGTAGAACACCTGGGGAAAGGCAGAATAAGACGTGACACTCAGCAAGCAGCATGTACACCCCAGTGAACAGTGGCTTCGTCTATCAAAGGCAAAGATATTTAGCAACTTAGTGGGGAGACTGAGAGACTTACTTCAGTGTCTTTGATTTGTTTTCACTTTGTCCCAGAATGGGTCTTTCAATCTCCAGGTCTCTGCGTCTACAGAAACAAAGGAAGCAATGGCCCTTTTCAGGTAAAATCATAGCAACTCAGGTTACTTCCTGATTATGAAAGCCAAAATGTATCAAGGAATTTGAAAACTATCTTTCCTTCACACCTGATGAGGGGAGGGGACCCTCCCCCCCAACCCCGTGTACTTTGTTCACAAGTAGCCATGTCAGTGGCATCCTGGGTGGTACAGAGCAGGAAAAAGGGACTCGGTAGGATGCCTCATCATCATTTAAGTGAAAGAATGGAAACAACTGTACCCGTTATAGGAACCCAGGAAGAGCTGTAGATTTTCTTGGTTGATATCTTGGGCAATATGCAGTCTGTAGGTTTGAATCAGATCCAGGTTGGCCTGCAACTCTTCCTAGAACAACCAAAAGAAGATCCAGGTAAACTTTTGAGCTACAGTTCAAGGCTGTCTTCTTTGGTTTGCATTCTCAATGCCCAAAGCCAAAGCTCCCTGTCCATGATGGGAGATGGGACAGAGCCTGGGGCCTACTGATGATGTAATGGTAGGCTGAATGGCTGAAATCTTTTTGTATTTGCATCAGACTGGTTCAGTGCCTTATTCTGTGTTGGATGAGGGCACCAAAGAATCTGTGATGGAAACGGTTGCTAATCAACTCCAGGTCAAGCACAAAAACTTGGAAACACATTCTGAATATCCTTACCTGCACCACAGCAGTAACTTCACTAAACTTGGATTCAAGTATTAGCTCTGAAATTTAGACAGGTCATCTAACCATTCCGAATCCTAATTTCCTTATTTGTGTTTTTTTTCATGTTCTGCCATCCTCATAAAAATAGAGAGTGTCTGTAAAATGAAGATAATAACCAGCTACCTGACAGGGCTGGGTTTTTTTTTTTTTTAACATTTTTTTTTATTGAGTTATAGTCATTTTACAATGTTGTGTCAAGACAGGGCTGTTTTAAAGATTAAATAAGAAAAGTTATATGAACTGTAAAGTGTAAAATAAATAGAAAGTAACATTTCTCTTAATAGCCATAAATCTGCATAATTAACTTACCTATTTCTTCATCAATATAATGGGTACAATATCTATATACTATTGTTTAAAAATATATATTACAGAACTATATATTACATTCCATTTATGATATTTTACTAAGTCAATTTATCATTTATTTAATCTTATTACCAATAATATGTTTTTTAATTGAGGTAGTGTTGATTTATAATATTATATTAATTTAAGGTGTACAACATAGTGATTCAAAATTTATAGATTATAAACCATTTAAAGTTATTACAAAATACTGGCTATATTCCCTGTATAAAATTCAAGAGAAACAAAATGGTCTATACAGCAAAAAGAGAATCTCCTCCCACTACCCACTGTCTAATGGTCCCTCTCTTGCTGGTCTTCTTGGAGGCCACCAGAACCGGTTGCCAGGTTTTTCTGTATATAAGCATATACATATATATGTGCGTGCGTATGTGCGCGTGTGTGTGCGCACGCGCGCGCACACACACGTCTGCACTGGAGGAAAGAAATGTATCAGGGATTGTCAGAGAGTCAGTTAATCAATTTAAGGCAGTGTATAAAGGTCACCACCAGCAGGCTTTGTAGAGAAACAGATAAGGGGGACATGAGTTGGCATTTTCACGACTTCATGAAGTGAAGTGAGCCAAGAATACAGTTGGAAACTGACCAAAGAGATCAGAGTCAAACTGAAACTACAGGGCACTGGAGGCACTCTAAGGAAACTTGGTAAAGGCTGAAGACATTATATATAAGAAGAGTGAACAACAAATGAACCACACAGCAATTAGGGATGAAACGGTCTATCCAGCTCCCCTTTGAAGGCCTGGAGAGGAACTTGAGCAGCAAAGTGTGAGATTAAAAAAGGGAAGAAATGGGGGAGGGTACAGCTCAGTAGTAGAGTGCACGTTTAGTATGCATGAGCTCCTGGGTTGAACCCCCAGTAGCTCTATTAAAAAACTCCCCCGTATCTCTATTTAAAAAAAAAAAACCTTAAAAAAGAGAAGAAATGGTATTGGTATAAAAGGGGTAAAACTGGCTTAAGTGCTAATGGAACTTCTTAGGAAAAGCTGTTATGTATAAATTGCCCCCCAAACACCCCTTTTTTTTGTTTTTGAAACACAAATCAGTCTGACAGACATACTGTTCAACATCATGCTTTTTCACTTAAAAGTATGGTAGAATCATTCTTTGTCAGGACATATGCAGCTGTCTCATTTATTTGTGCCACCTGTTTTCTCACACCCTGGCTAGTACAGATGCCCACTCTTTGATTTTTGCTAATCTGATAGATTAAAAAAGGGGATATCACTGTGGGGTTTTTTTCTTAGTAATGAAGATGAGATTATTAATGTTTGGAAACCTCACTTGCTTCCATTTCAAAGCAATAAAAGCAATACAAGCATTTGCTTGCTTAACTTTGAAATGAACTCTTCAGCCCTGTGACAACCCATTGTCTATGACCACACACGTTTTTAATTAAACACACATTATGTATATGTTGTGAGGATGTTCCTGCTTTACAGAAATCATTAAAATTCTCATGTGAGCTTTCCCCAGCTGAAGTAGTATTTCTAACATATCTGAAAGCAAACACCTCATTCTTCTATGTCAGGCGCTTCTTTTGCTAATCAACCTCCCGCAAACATCCTACACTGTCTCGCCCCAGGTTACTTAACACCTCCAAATATGTCTTATAATTCCTTCCTCTTTGCTTTTGAGCAGCAAACGATTCCCCCTTCCTGGAATGATCCCCTTCCTCCCCAAATCTAAAATGTTGAATTTTATCTATCCTTCAAGGCCTAGCTGGGATACCTCCACCTTGAAGCCTTCCTTGATTCCCTTAAATTAGAAGTAAACCTCTTCTGCCTCTGAATTCCTCTAGGCCCCTCACGGGGCCTCTCCTAAGATACCCTGGCACAGCAGAAAGAGGAAAAGAAAGCTTCAGAACTGGGCCCATCTAGTTTCAAATCTCCCTTGATACATTATAGCTGCTGACCTTGTGTAAACCAATTCATTCTTCACCTGTAAAGTGGGAATAATACAATTCCCATTAAGAGACTATTAGACTGAATTGTTTAATGTATATAACATGTCTGTCTGAAATCTGTAGGTGTTCAGTGAAAGGTGGTTCTTTACTTGTCCCTTTTTACGTGTGCTATAGTGGTATTTCTGTACATCTCATCTCCCTACAGAGTGAGCTCCTGGAGAATAAGGGCCATATTTTAAATACCTTTGTCTCTCCCAGAGCACATAGCACGGAATTTTGTAAATTTTGTGAACTGGTTTTTAAGGTCTACAGTCAAAACCAAGCATCCTGTGTCTTCAGCAAAGTAACCACTTTATGCAGCACTATGTAATGGGAAGATCATGGTCTTTGAGACTTCCAATTAAAGATGCTGGCTTAAAGCACAGATTTACTCCTTCCAGAAAAATCATAAAAATAACAAAGGTTTTTTTTTGTTTATAAGCCATAAACACATAAGGACAGAGACAACAAGGAAAATTGACAACAGCAAAAACAAAGTGGGAAAGCAGAAGGAAGACTGTAATCACTCATTTACCAGACTCAACAAGGCTGCTAGGCTGGCGGTGGGGAGAAGCCAAGAGTTCGTGACCATGTACCAAGGAGCCTGAAAAGGCTCAAGAATTGTCAGCACCAGTTCTCTCTGCAAGCAGAGGGTAAAGATGGTACAAAGGAGGATTGATTGAAAGTCCTGTTTAATAAAGACATAATGTCAGGAAGACACAACAATTAAAACACATGAAGCAAAAGGAAACAGAATTGAAGAGAGAAATGGAAAATTCAACAATAACACTTGGCAGTTCACACTGACGAGGGATGTTGAGGGTAGGGGAGTACATATGTGTGGGTGGGGAGGGCTATGTGCGAACTCTCTGTATTTTCTGCTCAATTCTGCTGTGAATCTGAAACTGCTCTAAAAAAACAAAGCCTATTAATAAAAAAAAAAAGATGGTTGGCAATTTAGTGTCCTACTTTCAATTCTGGATAAAATAATGAGGCAGAAGGTCACAAGGAAATAGAAGAACTGAATAATGCTATAAACCACCAGACCTAACAGACATCTAAGAACAGTCTACTTAATAGCAGTAGAATGAACACACGTTCTTCTCATGTGTACATGGAACATTCTTTGGGACACACCATGTTAAGACATGAAACAACTCTCAATCAATTTGAAAAGTAATGAAATATTAAGAATATCCTCTGACTACAGTGGAATGAATTAGAAATCAGTAACAGTAGGAAATTTGGGAAATTAAACAATATTCTCCTAAATAATAATAGATCAAAGAAATCACAAGGAAATTAGAAAATACTTTGAAATGAATGAAAATACCTTATAGGATACAGCTAAAGCAGTATTTAGAAGGAAATGTATAGCTTTAAATTCCTGTATTAAAAAAAGATCCCAAGTTCATAGTTGGCCTTCTACCTTAAGAAACTATAAAAAGAAGAGGAAACTTAGAGAAAGCAGAAGGAAGGAAATAATAAAGATTAGAATGGAAATAAATGAAATAGAGAATAGAGAAAGAATAGGAAAAAAATCAATGAAACAAGAAAGTGGTCAGCTAGACTAACCAAGAAAAACAGAGACAAGACTCAAAATTACTAAAAACAGGAATGAAAGCGGAGACATCACTATCAGCTTTCCAGAAATGAAAATAATCATTTAAAAAATAAGTAGCTAATTAGGTAAGTAACAGTGGGCTATGTGCATGAACCAATGATGAGGGTGTATCACAAACCAAGGACTGTGATGTTTCTAACAATCTGTACCTGTGGACCATGGGAACAAGGCAAAAAAGCAGTCAGCGTGCCAGATCCCTTCCCTGCATTCTGGCGGGACTTCCCTTTTCCCACCCTAGGAGAAGACTAAAAGGTCTATTATCTGGAAATGATAAAACACAATGTCTTTGATCTGGGAGACCACAGGCCCAGGTGGTAGTAGATACACCATATTGAAAACATTAGGCTTAAGTGCAAGTTTAAAGCTGGAGTGTTGAGACCCTCCACCTTTTTCTGCACTTGGGTCCCAGAATCCTAATGTCAGTGTCTGGTGTGTAACCTCAAAGTTCATCTGGGGAATCTGACAGTCCCAGAGAAAAGACCTAAAGCTGTTGCCATCAGGGCATCCACAAGGAAAAAATGGGCCGGTTTAACTACCCAAGCGATAAGCCTCACCTGGTGCACACTGGCCTTTCAGTGATCCACCCTTATTAAATATGGACAGACAGACAGGGATCACTAGCCATTAGGGGAAAGCACCCATGCCAGTTATTCTTGGCCTCAGAGCCACTGTTCCTTGTAATACTGGAGCTAGACTGCAAAATAATCATTTTCCAGTCTTTTTAAAAAATTTAGCACAGGAGCCAATGGCTCAGCGTGTCAGGAATCCTCGCAGACCTGCTGTAGCTGCACCCTCAGCCCATGTTCTCCCCCTCCAACTGCAGCTTCTGCAGCTGCTCAGACCTTATTTTAGACAAATGTCTCCCCCGTGTGGTGAGAGGCTCTATGGACCAGTTGAGGCCCTCACCTCCTGGCAGACTGTTTCACTGTTGGCTGGCTATACTTTCCGTGGAAACCGGGCCTTCTTTGAAGAGGCCTGACTCTCAGACTTGGTGAGGGGGCCTCAGCTAAGCCCTCAGCTCCTTCAGTGCCCACACCCCCTCAGCTGGGAGTAGCTGCTATTTTTCCACCTGCTACTTTTGGACCCCTGAATCCTCTTTGCCCTCTTTGAGAGGTAAGCCACCTTCTACTAGTTAACAATACTTTATATGAAATTTTCTATGCTCAAAGTGTGTGGTTTCTGTCTCCTGAATGGCCCTTGGAAGCAGCCCACAGGATGGAGGAAGTGTCACCTGAAGGCTGCTGAGACGAGGGTCACCAGGCCTGTATGCCAAGCCTTGATTCTTGTGCTAAATTGTTTAAAAAGGCAGCACCTGGAAAGGAAGAGCCTTCCTGTCACTATCACCTTGTAGTGTCCCTCCAGGGTCCTTTACTTACAGATTTTAACACTGTCACTAGGTAAAGAAGAAATGTACAGAAAAAGAAAGCTGACACAGCTCAGCTCTGAAACACATTCACATGCTAGTGTAAATGCTGGAAATTGATCTAATCCAAATTATGCTATATTGGGAGAACGAAGTGGTGGAAAGCACAAATGTGTGTCATGGGGTCGGTGTGTACGTGTATAGAAGGGAAATCATCTCTCATAATGGAATGCCAACAGATAATGCCCACAACTGAAAAATCAACAAGTGGAAACACAGGCACATTTAGAAAGATGGAAGCGAAGAGAATTGAAGAGAATTAGGACACATGTCCAAAAAGACATATATCAGAATGCTCATAGCAGCTTTATTTGTAATAGTAAAACAAAAACAAAAGACTGGTAATAACCCAAATGTTCACAGGAACATTTGTGGTATATAATACAAGGGGCTGCTACACAGAATGATTTTTTGGGGATAATGGAAATGTTCTGTATCTTGATTTGGTGGTTGTTACATGAAGAGTATATACATATAATATAAAAGGTCACTGAGATGCACTTGTGATTTGTGTCCTTTACTATACGTAAGTTATACCTTAATTAATGAAGCAAAACCCCCAAAAATCAGCTAAAAGAATTAAAGTGGTTACCTTTAAGAAGCAGGAAAACGGGGGGGGGGGGGGGGCAGATTCTTGTAATAAGCCCTGCAGAACTTCTCTGCTCTAAAATATGTGCGAATTTGTAACCTTGATAAAACTTAATCTCAGTAAAAGGAGAAACTATGGACTCTGGAGCTGCCTGATCTGGATTCAAACCACTTGCTATCTGGATAATGGTGGCAAGTTATGTTGCCTCTTTGGCCCTCAGTTTCTCCAGTTTAAAATAAATCTAATAGAACCATGTGAAAAATAACTGAGTTTGTGCCTTAAGGTACTTGTCAAAGTGCTTTACACATAATGAGTACTCAGTAAATACTAATTTTCTCCCCACTTACCATTTTCCTTCAATGCACAGGCTACAGTTGAGCACACATTACTCCTATTTATATTGTTTTCATCTCCCCAACTCCAGACACCTCAGAGCTCTCCAAACTTACTGCTCATTTATTCCCTCACTCCTTCACAGGTCGTCTGTGATATTGTGATTTATGTTAAGACATATATATTTGGTCTTCATCCCATTCCTGGTGCAGAGCTCCTAAAACCCCTAGCATTTCTGAAGTGACGAGAGTGATAAATGTATCTTGTTTTGTTAATGAAGGGACTTTAGGAAAGCCCCTAAGTAACTTCTAGATGGAACAGCCCCTGTGATTAGAGGGTTGGAACTTTCAATCCCACCCCACCCCGACCCCTTGCCCAGGGAAGGGGAGAGGGGGTGGATGTTGAATCAACTGCCACAGAATCACGTCTTGGTAGTGAAGCTGCCATAAAAATTCAAAAGGATGGGCTTGGGAGAGCTTCTGGGTTGGTGACTGTGTGAAGGTTCTGGGAGACTGGGGAACACTAGAGGGCATGGAAGCTTGGCGCCCCTTCCCACATGACTTGCCCTATGTATCTCTTTCATCTAGCTGTCCTGGGTTATGTCCAGTAATCTAGTACGTATACTGTTTCTTTGAGTTCTGTGAGCTGCTCTAGCAAATTAAATCCAAAGAGGGAGTGGTTTGAACCTCTGATGGACAGCTGGTTGGTCAGAAGCTCAAGTGACAACCTGGAGTGGTGACTGGTGGCTGAAATGGGGGGAGGGGGAGTGGTGGCGGTGGCGGCAGTCTCACAGGCTCAAGCCCCAACCCGTGAGATCCAGACCTATCTCCAGGCAGATAGTGCCATAATGGAGCTAAACTGTAGGACACCCAACTGGTGTCCGAGAACTGTTTGGTAGTGTAGGAAAAAAAGTACACAGGGTGATTGCTGTGAGAATCGTCTTTCTCTCTGAAAAGAGAACTAGGGTCCCCTCTTTCACCCTACAGTTATTCATATAATTGTCACTTCTGTAGACTTCAGTCTCCTCACCAGTAACACATGGGGTTTGAATAAGATCATCTTTAAGGTTCCTTCAGCACTAACATTTCTTGGTTCCTTTTTCTCTGAAATTTCTATTTCTGTGAAGCCTTTCCCAGACCTCAATATAGCTCTAAAGATGTTTGGTGAGGCACGTGATGTTGTCAAACATGAACAGATGGCATGCAGCTTACAGGGAACAGGTTGGGGTGGGGTAGGGGTGGGGGGCAGGTGGTGCGTGCCTTCTCTCATCTCTCCAAATGCCGGAGCCACGTGGCACTGAGTAAATACCTCTCCTCTAAGACTGGCCTTTGCTGGGCCACATGCATCTCACACGGCACTGGAAGTGTTACCCACTGGGCTCAGGTGAGTTCTAAGGCACCCCTTCTTCCCTGAGGTGAATAAGACTTTTTGCTGGCAAGCCAATAAACACAGCTCTCCTGGCTGGAACGGGAACTTACCTGCCCAAAGTGATGAGCCAAAATAATGTCCACAACGTTGGTTGTCAAGCCTGAGAGCTAAAAAGATAAAAAATGTTGTGTCAAGGGAGTAAGCATAGGTAAAAATTTATTAAGCTGTGCACTTTACAGTATATATGTTATCCTTTGACAAAAAAAAAAAACATAACTCAGTGTCACACATTTTCATGAAACAGTGGTTCCAAGAAACACAAGAACAAGAAACAAACCAGAAAAAAAATGAAGTCTCCCTTCGAGGGTAATGATATAGCCTGCTCTGAAAATAGGTGGCTGCACGAAATGCTGGCTATTACTTCTTTGGAAAGTTGAGACACGGAACTCATGGTTATTAGCTACCTCACTCCTGCCTATATTTCTGCCTTACACTGGATTTATGGCTAATAAGGATTGACTTACAACCATTTCCAAGCCATCCACAAGAAAAAAAATACATTTTTCTCCTTTCCTCCAGTTTTTGCTATCTTCATTTCACGGAGTGGGAGGAAATGGCCATGTTTACAGAATGTTCTTGCGTTTTGAATATTTTTCTCCTAATTTTTCCCATTTCAAAACTATGTATATCACAGTCTAATAAATGCATCAATCTGTGTCAATCTGCAGACTGTTAGTCTATTTTCAAAAAAATTCCCAGCTCAAATTATGTTGCTGATTCCCTTTATGGCTTCTTTGTTGAACTTATGCTCAATTCTTACTGCTGACTTGGATCAGAGGTGAAGTATCAAGTTGGGGGTGGAGATGGAGGAGAGGAGATAAGGGAGACAGACATGGATAAAGGAGGAGCAGGACCACAAGGTCCCAGAAAGATTCAGGAAGAAGTCCAGGAATCTCCACATGGGTTACCAATGATCCACAGGATACAAATTAAATTAGAATTAATAACCAATTTCATTTCATGTTTAATACTCATAAGGTCATTCTGAAGTTTTATAAGAATTTTTATTAAGCTGTTTCACATTATTGAGAATGTTAAGGTAAGTTTTAATGTACTCACAAACTAGATAGGAATCAGAACAAATTCTCAGTAAGTCAGGTTGTAAGAAAATTTCCACAACATTTGGCTATAGCATTGTTAATATATTTCATCCAAAGCTAAGATTTGCATCATTCCTCTAGAAGTTAAACATGGGGAGGAATGGATAAAGTTTTTAGAATCTGGTCTGCTAGTAGATGGAATAATTTAATCTTTTAAAATAATTATACAGGGGGAGGGTATAGCTTAGTGGTAGAATGCATGCTTAGCATGCATGAGGTCCTGGGTTCAATCCCCAGTACCTCCATTAAAAAAAATTTTTTTTTTAATAAATAAAAAGTGAATAGGCAACATTTTTTTAAAAATAAAATAACATAAAAGAAATACATATTTATCATAGAAAATTAGAAAAATATAGAAAAAAAGAAAAGAATCATCTATAATGCTACCAGCCAAAGATGTAACTACTAGTAACAAATTATTTTCCCTTATGCATGTATGTATTTAACAAAACATTATTGTCTGTTTTTTAAACATGAGAATTTTCTCATTTCCTTAAATAAACAAGACTTTTTTTGGTCGCCTATTATTCCATTCATGAATGAGATTCATAGACAATGGTGAATAAAAGAAGGGAGATGCAAAAGAATACATACTCCAATTATATGACATTTAGGAATAGATAAAACCAATCTATTTTGTGAAAGAACTCAGAATAACAGTTACTTCTGGGAAAGGGAGAAAGTATTAATTCAGTACAGAGCTGGAAATATTCTGTATATTGACTGGGTGGTGATTACCTGTGTAAACATTCACTAAGCTGTATACTTAAAATTTCTTGCCCTTAACTGTATATACCTCAATGAAAAAGTAAAAATAAAAAACAGGTAAGAAGCCATTTTGAGAAGGGACCAAGAGATGAGCCAATGGACACCATCTGGTCTTACTTTGGAAGCTGCCCAGTCAATCCAGCCTTTGGCGCAAGGGTCAACGTTAATGAGCACGAGACCTTCCACAAGCTCCGGGTAATTGAGCTGAAATGAGACAAAGACAACTGTATGAGAGCCCCTCCCCCAGCTTCTTCTGAAAATACTGGAGCCTGGCTCATCAGCTCTTACTAGGCCTCAGTGCCTCAGATCTGAACGTAAGAAAGGTCAGAGAGGTGACAGGGAGGACATTTAGAAAAACAGCTCTTTAAATCTAACTCAGCGTCTGGAAAATCAGCTTCTTAAATCGCTATCAGAGGATCCTGCCCTGCAAGGATCTATGGGGGAGACGGTTTTTTATTTCCAAAGCAGAGGAGGGCACCTGGTATCTCTATAGTTGCTGCGCTCATGGTGGGCGGGGGGGCGTGGGGCGGGAATCTCCCCTGCTGGGGCAGTGCCCTTGGACTTCGTGGCACAGGGGCTGCTGAGCTTAGACTGGCTATTTCGTACTTATACACTTACACACTAGGGGCTTAAGTTTTTTCCCTAAAACCACATAAATAGGTGATACCACCTATTTATGAAGGCATCTGAGAGTTCCTTAAATAAAAATCAATATGAACATTTCTATGCAAACTCAAAACTCTTCAGCTTACTATTTTCCCTTTGATTATGCCAATTATGCTCAATATAGAAAATCTGATTAACAGATAAATTATAAAAAGCAGAAAATAAAACCTCATAGTATCTTACCACACACACAACAACAATCCCTGTTAGTATTTTGGTATGTTTTCTCCCAGTCCTTTCTTATGCTTATTTATGTGCATCTGTATTCTAAACTTTTTGTTAAGGTTATAAAGTATGTGAAATTGCATACCGTTATATGCTCTTCTTACAAAATTTTAATGGCCGTGTGAAACTCCACCGTAAGTATTCCCTAAGAATTGCTCTTTACTGATGCTGTATGGCCCTCACTTGTGATTTTTCAGGTGCTGCAAGTACAGAGTAAGGCTTTACACAAACCTGTGTCTGTTGTCGACAGAATTTACAGAAAAACTGACCTAAGACACACAACAGTTCCTTGTCATTTAACACAGCAGTAAGAGCTGTGACCTAGGCTGTGCCCCAAGGGCATTGAGACTAATCTTCCACGTACTTACTGCAAATCTGCTGAGGATGTAAGCTCCAGCTCCAACTCCAACCCCAATGATGCTTTTCAGACTGTGAACGGGACACACCAACATGGACAGGGTTAACTCATTTGGAGGTAGTGTGGCATCATGGAAAGAATACAACTGGATTCAAATCTGGCTCTCATGCTTACTGGATGTAGAATGTGGTCAAGTTTCTTTAACTTCCTGAGCCTGAGTTCCCTATCTAAAAAACAAGGATACGACCACGGACTTCTAAGTTGGTTTTAAGGGTTAAATGAAATATGACTAAAACCTGGGCGTCACCCTTGACAGTTCACTATCACCTCCATGTCCAACCCATCAGCAAGTCCTATAGAGTCCACCTTCAAAACATTTCCATCTGCCTCCACCTACTTCATTCCCTCCCCTGGGCAAAAGCCAGTACCAAGCCATTGTTATTACTTGCCAGATTGCTGTAATGGTCTCCCTGTTTTTTCTCATTTACTGCTCTCTAAACCATTCTCTCCACATCTACAGTAATCCTTTTAAAAAATGTAAATGGCTTTACTGATGTGCAATTTATGTATCTAGAGTGACCATTCTGAAAGGCTAAAATGGATATCACCCCCCTACTTAAAACCCTTCAGTGTTTTTCCCTTTGTCTTTTGAATAAAATCACAATTCTTACCTGATCTGTGAGACCTATGTTATCTGGTCCTTGTCTACTTCTCGAATTTCACCCTGTGCCTTTCTCCCACTTGCTCACTTGCTCTCGGGCCTTTTCAACTTATTCCTTCTGTCTGGAATCCCCGTGCCCTGGCTCTTTCTAGGTAGCTTTTTCTCCTCCAGGTCTCAACCTACATAACTCCTTCTTAGAGAGGCATGCCTCAGTTCGCCTTATTGGTGCGGATCCTGCCCCCATTCCCTGCTGCAACATCCCCACTGACTTCTGCTCTATCACCTAAGTCGTGAATTTTGTTTGCTTACCTGTTAATTATTTCCCCACTAAAATGTAAGCTTCACACTCCACAAGGGTAGTGACCACACTGTTTTGCTCACCATCATACCCCTATAGATCAGACACACAGTACAAAGTGTGAAAAACAAAAAACCAAAAACCACGTGGGAGAACTGCAGAATGAACTCACTTTAAGTGGGTGAGAACAGAAAGCAGCATTTCAGCCAGCTCATCCATTGTGGGGTACTGGTACCTGAAATCCAGAAGGATATCTCCTGAATTAGAATGCACTCACACTTCCCAATCACTAGAACGGCTAGAAAAGCACAGGGTTCTAGGTAAAAGCACTCCGTTTGTCAAAGGAGGTGATGTGGTACCTGGAAATGACTGTGGCATATTGTGCGACTCTCTACAACTGCCACATTAAGAAGAAAGCAAAACAAAAACAAAAACAAAAACAAAAACACAAAAACAAACCCTATATTTTTCTATATCCTAAAGAGCAATCTCTGGAACCAGAGGAAGTCATGTGCAAAAACAGGAAACATGGCTCTCTCCAGGGTATTTCCAAACCCCTAATAATCACTCCAGTTGGGGTTCAGGTTTAGTAAACTTTCAGGGGTAAGAGTCAACTGAGGAAGTGGCTCTTGGTCTGCTGCTTATGTCAGGCAGTTAAATGCACAAGTAAACAAAGCTTTACTGGGCTTCAGCACATGGTCACAAATCCTGGGCTCTGCACCATAAATGCCGATTGGTATTACTTAGGCCTAGGATAACACGGTTACTTTATTATTTACTTTTGAATTTGGTTTATGATATAAACTACTAGTCAAACAAGCCCAGGAACTGACTCAGGCTAGGAATCCAGGAAAAGCAGGGAGAAAGTATGTAAGGCACCGTCAGGATATTATTTAAGAACTATATAAGTGTTGGCTGTTACTCATCTGCCAGGGTCTGTTTCCCAGCAGTCACTGGCAAAGGCAGCTCCGCAGATGAGTAAAGGGAGAGGGGAGGAATTAGCATTCCACAGCCCGCGCTTTCACTCCTCCAAGGTCTTCTCAATAATTGTAATGCCCGGGGAAAAGCCATGCAAAGCAGGCTTAGCATGAGGCTAAGAGCTCCACGTCCAAGTAAAATGCACCTCTAAATTGGAATAAACGGTTACACCAACATTCAAATTCTGTCACCAGACTGGAGGGAAGGGCAGGGTGCACCCAGGAAGCGTGGAGGGATCTGCGTTTGGGCCTAGGTAGTTGGGAGCTTCAGGGAGGGACATAAAAATGACAGATTTTAAATAGATGAGGAAGGGGACAGATAAGAGACAGTGAGAACTGGGTGTTCCAGACCCTTGTGCCTTGTGCTTATATAAAGGCCATCCACGGAGGGTCATTCCTGGATACAGGAAAACATGCAGTTTTCCTGAACATACTGTGCGTAACAGTCCTCTCAGAGCGAGGAGAGAAAGTACGTGGATGGTCAGTTGATGAGCATAACCTGCAGGCTGTGCTACAATCAGCTGGGAGGGAAGCACACGTTACTTGGCTCACTGGAGCTCAGTTGCCCGCTCTCTGAGAGCATGTCTTCCAGAGGGTCTTGCTTGTGGTCTTACCCAGTTGGGAAAGGGGGTGCACCTTCCTGCTGGCCTGGAGCGTCCACATGACAGACAGCAAAATGCTGGGTGATCTCCTGCATATCCTCAAAGTTAAAGAACGCATTGAAACAGGACTTATCTGCAAAAGCAAAAATACTCTTAAGTCACAGGCTCTTCATTTCTCCCCAGTTTTCCCCTACTCAATAAATTCCACATCATCATCTCTTTTACTCCCTTTGAATCACTGTCCCACTAAAGTGAGGTGTCCGAACAATCTGCACGATCCAAGCTGCCCTAAAAGCTAAATATCAGATGTCTCAATTACTTGAAAACAACTAATCCTCAATTCAACACAACGTCTAGAGTGCAAGCCAATCCTGGTGTTGCACAAAACAATCTTACACCCATAATACTGTCATTTTTCATGTATCTTATGCCCCTACCCAACACAGAGACACTGACCATATCCCAAGAACCTGGCTACAGTGAGTAACTTGGGCTGCTTACACTTACCATGGGGAAGACTGTCTCTCGGCAAAACTGCTGGGGTGCAGGGGAGGGTTGCTGCTTCAATTTCTACCCTGTTGGTATAACGGCTTAAATTCCTTTTCATGCTAAAGAGGCCACAAAAGCTCCAACACTAGACTGTAGCCTCCAATGCAGGTCACCTCTGAAAGCCAGAGGAGTGTGGAAAAAAAGGCATGTACACAGATTCTGTGTGCCTGGGGCTAGGGCCACAACCTTACACTGCCATCCAGAAAAATCCACTTAAAGTCACTGATGACAGGCTGTAGCAAGAATACTTTTACTAATTCACTGAAGAGCTCACAAAAAAGTTCAGTTCAAATAATTTTCTAACCTGAAGTATGAAAAAAACCAAGTATAGATTAAAAAAAAAAAGCAACTGATTTCAGTTCTACTTCCTTAACCAGTTCATCATACAATCTTCAGTCCTTTAACAGATATGACACATATGAGACACAGTGACAGATAATTCCAGTATCCTCTCCCCAAATGGATTTTCCCTGCACACTTCCCAGGAACTTTAATTCTGCCATGAACACATGTAGCACGAGGAGGGAAGGTTAAGGCAGAGAGGAGAAAACCTATGCTCTATTAGAATAGTGGGGTTTCTTGTGTGCTTTTTAAAAACAGACAAAGATTACGAATCATAATAAAAAGGGAAGGTATAAAATCAAATACATACGATTGAGGCCAATGTCATGGTATGTCAGAATAACTGGTCTGTTTCCCTTCGGTAGGCCTCTGATAGTGACGTGGACCATACCATGAGTTGTTTCTATATCATGTTCCTGTAACAAGAGAATGTAAAGGTCTCAGCAAAGGCAGAATGGACCTCCCAGGCTGCTGAAGTGTCACAACACCTGATTCATCGTTCTTTCCCACTATTCACATCACTGAATTATAAGCCCACCAGAGAGACGTTATATTACACAGAATATTCCTACTTTCTAATTCCTTTTGCATGAACAGGAAAACAAACGAGGGAAGAATACATCTTATCTACAAAGCTCACTTTCTTAAGTGGGCAAAGTCAGGGATCTGTTGAGAATATGGTTACGGCAAGGAGATCAGCAAGTTGAGTAATGAGCCAGGTAGGACCCGGGGAAAGGAAAGTTAAGGAAGCAGAAGATCTGAAGAAGCTACTGAGTAAAAAAGGCAGAGGCTTCAGAGCCTCTAAATGCATGTTCAGCTACTGAAGTTCAGTAGACATCTAAAGATTCTCCCCTTTCCTGGGAGCTGCCCTGCTGTGTCATCCACACACTACAGGAATGGTCCTTGGCTACCCTGTTTGCCAACTATAATTTATGGCCATGGCTTCCTGGACTCAGGTGGGCATTTGGTCCATGCTAAGTCAGCATCCTTCCCTGAGAATTTGTAACTGGCAGTAAGAGACTCCATCCTCAGCTTGGTTCTCTTGCAAAAAGAAAACTTGGAACTTATAGTAGGTATTTCCACCACTCTAATTCCTGGTTCCAGCTGTGTGTGCTCTTAAGTTCTGAAACATCCCTGGACTGCCTCTGTTTTAAGCTATTTGGGTGGGTTTGTTCCCTGCATCCCAAAGGATTCTCACCAAAGCAAAAGTAAAGTTTAAGATGTAGTCAGAGCAGACCTCAGGAACTGAATAAAGCTGTCGTAAGTTAGTCAGAGCTGCTGGGAGCTGCACTAAGAGTGGCTGGGTGGAAAAGAAAGAGACTGTAGAAAAGTTAACTGAGATTTATTCTAGTCTTCTTCAACATCTGTATTTCTCAAAAATAAAAAAACTATCATGCCTAGTCTAGTGAATTTTTGCTGACAAAGTCAGTACCTATCTTAGAAAAGACAAGATTAACTCTGTCAGTAAGAGTCTCAGCAAAAGCAAAGGACTTCAAGGGCAGTCATAGCTCAGTGGTAGAGTGCATGTTTAGCATGCACAAGGTCTTTGGTTCAATCCCCAGTACCTCCATTAAAAAAATTTTTTTAATTGAAAAAAAAAAAAAGGAAAGGACTTCCAACTTAATTTCCTATTGAACAATGAACCTCATCAGAGCCTTGGTTCTTGTGGAGCACAGAACAATTTTATGCTAACTGAACATCAGTGTATCTCAAATTATAGGCCTCACGCTGGAGCTGATCTCTCTATCAGATCAAACCACCAGTGACTCAATGTTTCTGCTATTCTCTTAACTGCTTGCTGCCTTCTATTCGAGCCTACTCAAAGAGAAGTTAAGAAATGAAGGAGAGAATCGGGCACTGTGAACTAGCTATGAAATAAAATACAGGGTTTGGATGGGAGGAATATAAAGACATAAATTCCTGTTGCTGAATGAACATTTCCCGTGTAGTAATCTCAGACTTATTGAGGAACCCCCTCCACCATCACCAGGCTCATTCATTAAACAATTATGTATTTATTGAAGCTCCACTACCAGACCCTGGACTGAGCTCTAAGGACAAAACAGTAAACAAGAGATGTGATCCCTGCTCTCACAGAGATTATGTTCTAGACAGGGAGGCAGACAATAAACACACAAATCAGCCAATTCATAATAACAGCTTGTGAAGAGTGCCGTGAAAGAAATAAATAGGATACTATGGTAGAAAATTGAGGAAGAAGACATTTATTCTATTAGTAGTCAGGAAAGTGCAAATTAAACTCAATGAGATGTGATTTCATACATACCAGAATGGCAAAAACTTTAAAGTCAGATAATGCCAAGTGTTGGCCAAGATGTAGAGAAATAAAGATTCTCATACGCTGTTGGTGGGCATGTAGACTGGAACAACTACAATTACAGTTTGGTAATTTCTAGTGAAGTTAAGAGGTGTCTACCATACAGAAGTTTTACTTTTAGGTATAATCTAAAGAAATTCTCAAACATGCACACACGCACAAAAAGATACACAGAGATGTACATGCAGTCTTATTTTTAATGTCAAAAAACTGAAGTAGCCTAAATAGTCATCAAATAGGGAAACAAAGAAATTATGACCTATTCATATAATGAAATACAGATAAAAATGAACAAACTAGAACTGTAAGCATTAATACATAGAGAAAATCCTGAAAACACAATGTTGAGTAGAAATGCAGAAATTTATGTGTATGATACACGACTTATGTATGTAGATTTTTTAAAAAGCAACACTATATAGATAGTACATGTTTGCATACGTATATTTAAAGCAGGAAAACTTGGAGGAGAAGGAACATGCACTATCTTTAGGACTTGATTCCCTCGGAGGTGATATATTCAGAAAGGGAACTTAAGCAGGCTTCCCTCTCATGTTTTATTTTTTGAGAGAAAAAATAAAGAGGGAGAGAGAGAGAAGCCAGCTGCTGCCAGATGAGTGACACTACAGGAGAACTCAAATTGCAGGTAATACACAACGATCTGTCATCTTTACAGTCTAGTTGCTAGAGCCTTCCTTCTGTCATATCCAAGCACACAGTCCAGCTTAGATACCCTGGCTTGGCCTCAGCTGTACTACTGAGAACTGAAGAAAAAACCCAGTTTACAGTTTGGCCCTAAGGTTAGCAGGACCTCCCAAGGCCTGGTGATTGATGGGGATGGTGTGTGCGGTGGCAGCTGGTTGGGGTGGAGTGTGGAGGGGGATAGTGAGCCGTCAGGGAAGTTCAGGAGGAGGATGAAAAGGGAGATATAACAAATGGGGCAAAAGGGAAGACATTAAAAGTAGATGAGGCAATAGGGCAAATTACTTTGTTCTTTCACAATCTGGGTGAAATTCACAGTTAAAATTGGCTTATAAAATTTCTGCTCTTTATGGGTATCTCAGCCCCTACCTCCCCATAATGCCCTCAACTGCATAACGACCAAAGTATGAAAGGGCCAGGAGTCCTGGGCCCTACCCGTCAATCCTGTTGCCCTATTTGGAGCCACCCTCAGTCGTCAGTGCCTCATATAGTTTCTCTTCATTTTCAAAGTATGTGAATGTTCTTAGAATAAAGAAGATGAAAAGAAAGGAGACACTCACCTCCATGTGGTCTTGTAAAGACATCCTTTGTGAACTCGTGTGTGAATGGCTTGAACAACTCTCCATTTGGAGATGAAGTGTGCAGAGACCCTGGCTACGGAGCTGATTTAATGGTCAGGCCACTGCAGGGGACCCTTCTGCTTTAGCCAACTATCTTCTGCTTCACTGGCTGCTTCTCCAGTTACCTCACCCTTTGCCCCAGTGTTCCAGAGGGTGTGACTGCACAATCAGAGTGTCTAATGGGCTCTGGTCATAGATCTTTCCCAGCACTCTGATTGCCTACCACCTCCAAGGCTACATACCTCTGAATGTGATCCCTTATTCTCCAGGCTTACGAAGCAACCTGACATCCTATTGATCCCCAACACACTTCTCCATCCTGGGCTGCCTCTCCCCCTTAATCAAAAGTGTAGTTTAAGAGTCAGTTTAAGAATTTAAGAGTTTAGGATATCACCATTAATTGACAATAATCAATTTTCACCTTTGCTCTGAGTCCCCTTTCTTCAGCTAAATGTGCTATCACCTGAGTTATACAACCTGACTTGCCATCTCCTCTGAACTTCGTTAAATTTTGATCTTGTCAAGCCTGTTAGTGCTTCCTCTCTCTGGCCAGTCTGAAAGAGTTTCGGTAAACTTGTATGGCAATATACTCTTGGAAACATTCTTATTAGTATGAATTTTACTCTGTTTCTAATAAGCAGGCTACTGTATGAGCCTTGGGTAAAGTTTTTGTTATTTATCATATAGGACAATTTAATATAATACTCCCATTACCTTACCTCTGTGTAGTTGTATAAAATTCATTTGCATGATCTCTTTTAATCCCGTAGTGAAAGAATCTGCCTCCACAATTACTCAGCCTTCTGCCTATCAGTAAATCATTCTCCTTTTTAAAGTTCTATAATACACTTTTCCGGACTCTAGCTTCAGCTCTCCTCTCTTACCAATTATATCTTTCAGTCTAGTTCAATCAACACTCTTTCAGACACCTACTTTTACTGTTCAACTACCCACACGCTCAGACTTCTCACTAATTATGCTCTTCTTTTGAAAGCTTCCTCTGCAATATGTCAACATAAAATCTATCTTTTCCTCCTTCAAAGCCAACTCCAATATCTTTTCACATAGCCTTAGTTAACAATGAAGAGGAAAAAGAGTGAATGATTATTTAACCCATTCAACATCCCAAAACACCTTCAGAACATGGACTCTCTAGGAAAGTCTAGGTAGGAAGGGGTCTGGGTTTAGCCAATTCAAACACTCCATTCTCTGGCCAGTGAGTGGTCCAGGGATGTGCATGTGACCCCCGCCCCCCAATGAGACCCATGCTAAGCCAACAAGACTCCTCCACTGGCCTTTTCCTTCAAGTTACAGGTAAAGATCTTCTCTCAGCAGTGAGGCTGTGAAGCTGGAAGGATACAAATTTTGAGCATTTGGCAGCCATCATGCCCACGGTGAGACAGAGCTTGTCAGAGAAATAAATCCTCTAGTGACAGGGGAAAGGGGAACTGAGATTGGAGTTGGTGATAAAAAGGGCCTTAATATTTTCTATAAGATGCTTTTTTTCTCCCCAAATGAGAATAAAGTCACCTATACCCTCAGAACTTAATAATCAACCTCCCCCTCTTCCTCCCCATAAAACAACAAAACCAAACAAAAAGGGGACAGGTGCATATCTCAAGGGGAGAACCTGTGAACAAAGGCCATCAGAAAGGAAAAGCACAAAGCAGAAGTGTGGGTAGGTCAGCAATAATTCCAGTTTTCCTGGGTATGCGTGGGGTCCACAAAGGGAAGCAGTGGGACGAAAGGCTGAAAGGGGGACTGGGGCCACGTTCACATCCTTCAAGCCAAGGGGAGGAGCGCGGAACTGGTCAAGCCCTCTAACAGAAGGCAGTAGGTTGTTGAATCTCAGCTCTTTCCAGACACCTCTTTTCTGTGGAAGGAACTTTCAGTTATTTGTTTCACCTAATTCTTATTTCATGACAGGGCTCATTCACCAAGTGATCTGCAAGGGTTTAAAGCTATTTATACCCCTTTGGAAGAGGCAGTTGCATACATACATTTGAACTGTGAAACTAAAGATCAATCCTCACAGGAATGTCCTATCAATCAGTCCTCTACACAGTTACTGCAGTTTAAACAGTCAGGATGAAATTACTCAGCCCTTGGCCAGGCCTGGATTACCACAGGAGCAAGAACACCATTCTTGTGAGTTCACTCCATTATCAGCCTCTTCTACAGGAATGACATATCCTGGCAGAGAGCAGCTTTTCACTCTCCATTAATATTTATTACCCCTCTGGTAAAAGTGTTAGGCAATTTGACAAGATATGTCCAGAGCCTTAAGTATGTTCAATCCAAGAATCCATCTAAGGAAGGGGGGAGGGTATAGCTCAGTGGTAGGGTGCATGCTTAGCATGCAAGAGGTCCTGGGTTCAATCCCCAGTATCTCCGTTAAAAAATAAATAAATCAATGAACCTAATCGCCTCCCCCTCAACAAGAATCCATCTAAGGAAATAATCCAACGTGTACATAAAATTTATGCACGAAAGTGTTCAGTGAACTGAATATATTGTAAGCAATCTAATTTCTAAAAATAATGGAATAGTTAAGTCATGGTATAGCCATCTGATGAAATAACAGGCAGTCATTAGAGATTAGTTTCTTATGAGAGTTTTAAAATGACATAGAAATGAGATTGTGTTCTAGTATTGTCAGAAACGGAGATACAAAATTGTACACCCAGGGGGAGAGGATAGCTCAGTGGAAGAGTATGTGCCCAGCAAGCACAAGGTCCTGGGTTCAATACCCAGTACCGCCATTAAAAATAAATAAATAAATAAAAACCCAATTATCTTCCTCCCAAATAAAATAATAAATTTAAAAAATAATAACAAAAAGGAATAATCCAAAATTGTACATCCAGTGTGACCAACCATATACATTTTAAAATTATTTTTATAAAAATTATACACACACACACACCTCAACATTAAACATATTTACATGGTCGTCCCTGGATTCTAGGATTATGAGCTTTTCTCTAGCTATTTAAAATTCTCTGTGCTTTCTAAATACTCAACTATGAGCGTGTACTCTTATGATGACAGAATATAAAAGTAAAAACTAGAAAGAAATATAATAAAGCATGGCTATCTCTAGGTAGCAGGATTATAGGTAACCTTTATTTTTACACTTTTCTGAATTTCATAAATTGTTTATTATACACAACATACAGCATATTTATTTATGTCATATGCAAACATTAAACATTACACATAAAGTTTCAGAAATATGTGAGAAATAACAATGATGACGTTTATACAAACATGGTGATTATAACTTCATAAAAAGTACGTGTGGGGGGGTGGGAAGGGACAGATTGGGATTTCAAAATGTAGAACAGATAAACAAGATTATACTCTATAGCACAGGGAAATATATACAAGATCTTATGGTAGCTCACAGGGAAAAAAATGTGACAATGAATATATATATATGTTCATGTATAACTGAAAAATTGTGCTCTTCACTGGAATTTGACACAACATTGTAAAATGATTATAACTCAATAAAAAATGTTTAAAAAACAGTATGTGTCCATGTAGAGAAGCACTGGAATTGTCTATGGGGAGACTTGTTTGAAAATTAAAAGCAGCTTTGTGTACTTTTTTGTAAAGTTAAACATTGATTCCCCAAACTGCCCAATATTTTATCTTGAAAACTTTCAAACATACAGCCAAGTTGAAATAATTTTAACACCTGTATATGTACTGCCTGGATTCTGCCATTGATATTTTACTATATTTGATTATCATACACCTGTCATTCCCCTCAACCCATCTTACTAATCCATGTTTTTTTAATTACGGTATTGTTGATTTACAATGTTATACTAGTTTCAGGTATACAACACAGTGGTTCAAAAATTTTTATAGATTACACTCCATTTAAAGTTTTTATGAAATATTGGTTATATTTCCTGTGTTGTACAATATGTCCTTGTAGGTTATTTATTTTATACATAGTAGTTTGTACCTCTTAATCCCTAGTTGTAATTACTTTTTTAAAGCAATATATCATATACACAGAGAAGCTATACCATTTGTCTCAGCTCTAATTCCAAATTTTCAAACAGTCTCACAAGCAGAGGAAAATTAAGCAGCACTGAAGTAGACTGATGGACAATAAGCCTACTGATTCATTGTTTCAACTGGCAGAAGGCCTTCTCCTTTCTCATCAATTCTAAGCATGTAACCTCTAACAACTTCCCTCATTACTCTATACCCAAATATAACTGCTGTTTGCCTCAGGGGAGCTATATAGCAATGAAGTCACTAGGACAATCAAAGAACCAAGAGAAATGGTACAATTTTAACTATATTTTCAATTATTCAAACAAACAAACAAAAAGCATGTTGCTGATTAGTAAAGAAAACAGAGCAGGGGGCAGGGAGCCAGGGAAGGCAGTTGAGACTAAATTTATAAGCTTGGTTGTGATGCTAAAATAACTTCCCAGGATATCACCAAAGATTCTTTAAAGATTTTTCTGAGTCAAGACAGATCAGAAGGAAGCGCTGATTAACTGGCTTCTGTTAACCCTGTGCCATAGTTATGCTAATAAACAAAACCAATGACACGGCTGAATGCCTTTCCTAAGTGACAATGCTGGATTTAGATTTGCTCTGCTTTGTCTCCTAAGAATGCCCAGTGGTTTCCAGGAAGCCTTCAGGCAAACTGGGCCACTCTAGACTTCTCAAGTCACAGTTCCTACCTCCTGGATCTTTTATCATCTGTCGCTAGACTCCTGACCCAGTCTCCAGAACGTCACATAAACCTTTAACAAAGAGATAGATGAGAAAGGCAACAGAAGAGTATTCGTGAGTGCTGAGAGGAGAAAAAAAGGAGAGCCTATGATTTTTTTCCTTCTTTAGAACACAGAGACCATGTACATTCAAAACCAGTGACAGACATGTGACAAGTAGTGACAAACACTTGCCATCATTTTATTTGTATCAGAACTGAATGAAAGTTATATTTAATGAGGCTAGAATATGTTATATTAAAACTTCATCCAAAATATCAAGAATTTTTGCCAGACTATTTTTAAGCCTTAATATTAAAAAGTGATTGATAATTATATTTCTAAAACTCAATTTCATTTATATCTAAGTAAATTTATCTGCGAAAAAAATCCTAAAGGATATATACCAAAATATTAACACTGGTGAGATAACAGGTGATTTTTAGTTATTTACTTTTTGGTATTTTCTTATCTATTTTGCAATAAGCACATTTTTTTAAATAGTCCAATTTGGGGTTGGGAGGGGATGCTCAATTTGATGGAAATAAATGCTTCCACACTTTTAGGTGAGAGTATATATATACTAATTCTGGAATTCCTCACCTTAAATGTTACTGTCAACCTCTCAAATGATCTCCTTCTAGGTAAATTATATCAAATATTAACAGCAATCAAGTTCAACTGGTTCAACCTACAACTGAAGTCAGATCCAAACCACAACTGAAGTCAGATCAAATTAAAAACAACTAAACCCAAACTTGATTGCCACCACGTACCAAAAAATAATGACTTTCTTGTTTTTGAGCAGAGGCTATAGCAACTGATTCCCTAACAACACCAGGCTGATTATGTTGTAAAGGTAAAGTACACCAAACAGTCACACCAAGAGGTGTTTGGCATGAGATTCAAAAATCTGTAACAATGCTATGAGCCCTCCCCTTCCAAAGTGAGTCCTGCCAAGGAACCTCAGCTTTACATACAACTCAACTCCTTGCCACATCTCAGCTCTGACCATTTCCAGGTAAGAAAGAACGGGCAAAGGATTCAGGACGAATGGGGTTTCTTAACCCTAATTCCACCCAATGGAAAGTTACAGAACCTGATTCTCAATTTCTTCATTTATAATAAAAACCACCTTGTGATACTGCTCCAAGGACTGGAGATGATGTATGTTCAGTATCTACAGTAGATACCCAATAAGTCATTATGCTATGACTGGTTTGCCTATGAGATAGATATTACTTCTTCATTTTGAGGCTAATACTATATGGAGAGATTTCACTGTGCTTAACATAAAATGCATACCTGAAAATATCCACTTGCCTGGGGGTGTACAAGTTGGCTGAATCCTGAACGCAAGGAAGTTTGCTTCCCTGCACCTTCCCTTCCTGCCTAGTCTACTTCACGTTGCTGCGGACAGCCACTGTTACAACCTCTACCTCAGAAGTAGGAGAGTCACGGGCTTATAAGGTTCCCATTTCCATGCACTCAGTCCTTCCCATTTCTTTCAGGGCCAGTCAAGGGATAAAGTAGGAAGACGGCTAGCTGCTGGTTCACTTTACTGATTTCCAAAGTGGCAACAGAGCTACAGGCAAAAGCAGACTAAGAAGAACAGTTTATCTTTTAAGAAAATACTGATGAGTCAGGCTGAATTTTGCGTTTCCAAAGATAAAACCAAGAGATGGCTGCAGTTTGCATTAATAAAGCTTAATTTGACCTTTTCTTTTAGGAAAAGATTTTGTTGTTGGTGAGTCTCCCCTTCAAATTCCCCTCCCCCACCTTTTCTGCAGTGAGGTGACAACCGTCTATTTGATGTCTGTGACCAGGGTATCCAACATCATTTGAGGAAAGATCTTAATTTCAAAAAGAGAGCTCCACCCAATAACCTGCAACCACAGAACAGGTACTGGGCAGGCAATTTTTGAACACAATAGCTAATCATTTTAAACAAACTAGATCCAATAACCAAAAGAACATGAAGGAGTCATGATTAGCTATGAAGAGAGCTCCACCTCTACAAGACCACCAGCACAGGGAGGGAAGCACTGCAGAGGTCCTGTACACAGCCCTCCTCGGTGCTTGTACAGTCCTTACCTGACAGTCAAAGTCCTGGAAGTTTCGTGTACCATTCTGTCAACAGAAGGCAGAAAACACAGTCAGTTTCCCCATGTGGCTTCCCCAAATGTGCAGCAAATTCAGTTCACAGTGAAAGCAGTGCATGTGCAGCCTCTGGGTTGCCCTAAAACCAAAAAGGTTCCCTTCCAAAGGCTTCAGAGGCAGCTGGGTGGGTTCCTAACACGTCTTAGTAAAAGGTGAGTCTTTGGAGGTGAGGTTACACTTTGGTGGGTTTCCTATGAAGATGAAGGGAAGGAGCCCGGTTTCCCAGTAAAGTCTGTAACTTCTTGTCTCCTTACCTAAGGAGAGCAAGGAGAGCTTGTGGGAAGAGTAAAACATAGGTCAGAGTCTGAGAGCACATTCACAACCCGCATGGGGGGTTACTTGGGAGGAAAGGAGCTGGAGGCCAACCCTGAGAGGTGCAAAGGCAGGCAGGAGCCAGAGTGCCCAGGACAAGGAAGCAAAGAAAGAATTAAGAAGAGAAAGATGTAGATGGATCAGAAATGGAAGACTGAAATTTAACAAGGGAGAAAGACAGCGTCACTGAAGGAAGGAAAGAAAGAAAGCTAAAACAGGGTTCTTAATACACTGGCATATCTGTTGCATCCCATGAAACTGCTGATAAGAAAAAGGACAAATCACTGAATCATTTAAAAAGTAGAACACAGTCAAAAGATCTAGGGAGAATTCACCAAGCTTCTAAAAAGAGATTATATCATAGTAATGTTTGATTGTGCGCACACACACACACACACAAAATCAGTAGCAATGACTCAGAGGCATTTTTGTAGCATTTTAGATGCCAGAGTTACAAGAGTGTGATGTAAGAGTATAAAAAGGGTGATGAGTGATGTGTTTGGGAGAAAAAAAAAAAAAAAAACCTTCTGATTTCATTTTTCTTAAAATAAAAGCCCCTCCTGTGAAAAAAAACCTCTCATTTTTTAGAAACTATGTTATCATAATGTATCTGTCTACAAGTTCCCAGAAGGTGTGGAGCTGCAATAATAATAAACACCTTCCCAAAAGCTGCCCCTCCAGAGAAGATCGAGATACCTGATGCCAAGGGAGTACTAAGCAATCCCACCCCACTTCAAGGAGATCCTCTTAGAAACAGTTCTGTATCCTACCACCCACACTGCTGGCAGGACAAAACAGAGAGATTAAAAGCACAGCCAAATGTGGTTAAACAAACAAACAAACAAACAAACAAACCCAAAAAAAACAAACTGTCCTCCCTGTGAAGGGAACGAGCAGAGCCAGTTGGGACGATGTAGACTGTCCACTCTCCAATACGGTGGCCATTAGCCAAGTGTGCCAATTTAACCTGAATTTAAAATTCAGTCTCGCAGTCACATTAGCCACATTTCAAATGCTCAGTAGACTCATGAGGCTAGTGGCTACTATATTATTGTGCAGTGTAGATACAGAGCATTTCCACCAATTGCAGAAACTTCTGCAGGACAGCACTGATCCAGACAGAAAGCTTTTGAAGGAATAAGGTTATGGATGAACAGCCCGTATGTCTTTAAAAGGTGGCAGTAAGGTCACAATAGATTACCAATCACAGAGAGACTGTAGATGACACTGAGAACATGAGAAAGTGGTAGGGGCAGCTAGTCTGCAGTGTTAGTCCTGGCATGAAACCAAGTTCACAAAATAAAGCCTGATGCAGTCACAGCATGGAGAGACAACTAAGATGCCATGCAGCTGGGACTGGGTAGCACATTTCCAAGGAATGCTGCCACCGGCAAAAAGGATCATAGTGCTCCCGGGGTCCCATTAGCCCCATAAAATTCTGGAGAACTCCTTCAGAGAAGCCATTGTGCTTAATTTCTAGTTAGACTGTGAGAGGCAGAAGGAAGGGCCCTCTCACAGACTAGGGTAGATCATTTGTAGAAGGATAAAAATGACCAGCCAGTGAGTCCCTGGTCCCTGATTCAATTTGTACCTTCCACCACATATAATACAGGGCCTGGTATAAATCAGGTGCCTGATATGTATTTATAAAATGAGTAAGCCAATATAACAAAATCAAATGTTAAAAGATTTTTGTTAAGACTTTGGATCAAGGACAAACAAAAATTCCACTGCATTCCAGTTTAAGACATGATATGGTCATTAGATAAAAATAAAGTAAGCTATAAAATGGTCTTCACAGTTTGACCTCAACTATATTAAAATACACACTAAAAAGGACTAGACGAAAAATATCAAAACATTAGCAATAGCAGCTATTTCTGAATAGAGAGATTATGGCAATTGCAATTTTCTTTATATTTTTCTATAATAAGCATGTGCTTCACCTTTCATTATTAGAAAACTAGAAAAAAGGGATTTGTTATGGCACAAAAAGTATATTTGTAACTTAGTATTTAGTAATATACGATTTAAAGAGTCACTTAATCTTTTGAGTAATAATTTATAATGATGTCAAAACAGATCATATTAGACCTTCAATCTTACAGAGTCCCCAAAGGTTCCTTTAGAGATCATCTAGAAAGAATAGAGAAAATCACTCTAGTCTGAACTAAAATAAAATCTTGGTCATGGAATAGAGACACACATTCTTATTTTTTATTTTTTGCGGGGGTAGGAGGAGGTAATTAGGTTTATTTATTAATTTTTTTTTTAATGGGGGTACTAGGGACTGAACCCAGGACCTTGTGCATGCTAAGCATGTGCTCTACCACTTGAGCTATACCCTCCCTAAGGAGACACAAATTCTGATGAGCAATTTGAGAAGCAGCTGTCCTTGTATGAATGAATTCCCTTCCTCACAAGCATGTGATCACAGTCATGAAGCATTTTGTGAGGCCCTGAAGCCTCAGAGATGAGCACAAAAAGAAATGCCAAAAGCAGAAAGAGGCAATCCTCTCCAGAAACCAAAGTTATCTCTGCCTTGTTGAGAACCTCACAGAAAAACAACTGTGGGTTCTTAATCCAATGTACACAGCCAGACTCCCGGGGAAAAGGTACCAATAATCAGAGGAACACTACCTAACACTTGTTTTTCTGTCTTTTTTTTTTTTTTTTTTTTTTTTAAAGGGATGCCAGATCTTCTTGGAGAATGGCTTCAGGCTTCATGAGTGATCTATCATCCTGGAGAAAGGCTATGACAATGTTTGGCATCCAGAGTTTCTGAATGGAGAGCATTAGCTGGTCCCCACTTGGCTGTGGTCAACAGTAGCCAAATTCTCTGAACTCATTAAAAATTCAATACTACTCACTAGGTGCATTCTGGAAGGAATTTGCCTCTGATATTTGTGGTACATGGTTCCACTCCAACAGAACTTCCAGAAATTTCAGGATCTGGGTGTTTTTATTTTTCTGTCCATTTTGGACATACCATTAATTCCATGTTCAGAGAGATTCTTGCGCTAAGCAGACTTAAGTAGCAGAAAGGGATTCAAGAAAAAAAATTAAAAAAGAATAATGTGGAGGAAGAGAGAGAAAAAAAAAAAGAAATCAAGGAGGGCTGCCCCCCCCTTCTGAGTGAGCCAGATCGCACTCTGTCTATGGAGTGTGTAACTACTTTTACTTTAAACTAAGCACCCAACCCCCACACCTCATGGCCTTTCTCCTGCCTTCTGAAACAGCCTGCACTCTATCTACAGAGTATGTATCTCTCTGAATAAATCTACCTTTACTCAAAAAAAAAAAAAAAATCAAGGAAAAAGAGAAATCATTACTGAAAGTTGCAGTCAAGATAGAAGTAGCTAAGAGGAGTGTTTCCTAGTGGAGGCTCAGTGCCAAATACAGAAGGTAAATGAAGCAGCTCAAGAAAGCAAATTAAAAACAAGTAATTCTCTCAGTTCAACCTGGGGAAAAAGCAAAAAGCAACTGAGAAAACACAAAAGTATGAAGAGAAGTATGAAAAAAGGGGGGAAGGCAGGGAGGAAAGTTTAATTGTAACTGCTAGAGAAAAGAGAAATGTAGTTCCCCAAAATGAGATCTAGCCAAGAGGAACATATAGTTTCAAAGGACAGAAGGCAACAGATATAATGGAAAGAAAGACACAATACGTAAGACCTTAGAAGTAACTACCAACAGGAAGATATTTGGAGCAAATCTACCTGTTCTGTGAACTTGATGTGGGGGGCTGTGTCTGACTGACCACTCTCTTCCCAGTCCTTACCCAAACATTTAGAAAATTCAATAAATACCATTTTGGAAGAGGTTATGAGCATCTCAAAACAGAGATACTCAATTTGAGCAAGAAATGAGTACCAAAGAGAAAGGGTTACATGCAACTGATGTAATCGGAACTAAAGTGAGGAGGAGGAACTGTTACAATAGTAAAAGTTTTAAAAGCAAGCTGATTAAAAACTGTCAAAGAGAATAAAATATGGCATTTCTACTAAAAAAGGACAATAATCCTTACCATCAGAAAGTAGAAAGATGGGGAACAGTCCATGCAATGTAGCACTTCACAAATACTCTTTAATGAAAATGTCAATAAATGTTTCTTTCCTTTTTTTTTTTTTAAAGAGACCTTGGCATAAACCCTTTGCCTGTCTCTGCTTCCCTGGAGGTTACAAAAAAGGCTTATCCCTGGGTTCTCCCTGCTTCTTGTAACATCCTCCATTCCTCCCCTGCTTATGTTTCCAACCACTAGTAGAAAAAGAAAACTTAAACTGCAGTAGGATCTACCTCACTTTCTACTGTAACAACCAAAACAAAGTAAATACATTGTTTCTGTTCCCCCCACTAAATATTTATTCTTCTTCTTGATACTTCCTCAGTTCTGCAGAAGCCAGTTGTGGCCACCTGCTTATTTTCTCATGCCTGGTCTTTGGCTTTTGTGGGCCCAGCAGTATCTGAACCAACAGTAGGCAGAAGAGGGCAGGGATAACAAAGCACAAACCAGTCAGCTCTCTCCTGCTTGTACTAGGTCTGTTGGCTGAAAAGGCTGGAACAACCAGCTAACGAGAGGCCACAGATGGTGGGAAGAGCCCTAGACCCCCAGAATCAGGCTGCAGTCAACAGCGGTGGGTTCCACTCCTGGCTTCACCACCTTACTGGACACTAACGCTGGATAAGTCATATAATCTCTCTGAGCCTCATCAGTATAATGGACTTAAAAATACCTTTAGCTTACTTATTTCACAAGAGGTTAGGAGATTCAAATTAGATAGTATTTGTGAAAATGCTCTGAAAATGGTTAAATGCTATTTAAAAAAAATCATGTCATATTCCTGTGCAATTTCTGCCTCCAAAAAACAAACAGAAGTGCTGGCAGGTGGTTCTTTTCATCACTGGAGCCAAAACAAGCATGGCAAAATTACCCACTTCTTTGCAATTCTGAGCCATAGACAAAATCTCAGGCATACTAAAATTAAATGGGAAAAGTACCAACAAATGACAAGAGGAAAGTTAACATAAGCCTTGCTTAAACCTATTTTGAGAATGTTGCCTTATAGTCATCTCAGGGCAAATTTCTGCCTAACAGGCTGGGCCTAGACTTCCTTTAGCTTTCCAAAGCCGGGAAGGGTACTGATGTCTTTGGCTA
This sequence comes from Camelus ferus, assembly GCF_009834535.1. Classification (NCBI taxonomy): domain Eukaryota; kingdom Metazoa; phylum Chordata; class Mammalia; order Artiodactyla; family Camelidae; genus Camelus; species Camelus ferus. The sequence continues at coordinate 39,133,617 of NC_045714.1, forward strand.
AGAGTACATCTATGAGGAGAACGGACAGAAAGATGAAGTGAGATAATATGCATCTCCTGGCTTCCCCTTAAAGGGGGAGGGCAAGCCTCCGAGGGGATGCTAAAACATCTACAGAGTGAACACAGCGCAAAGGCCCTAGGTTTTGGAGCAGGAAAGGCGTGGGTATCAGTCCTGGCTCTGCCACTTACTGACTGGGCAAGGCAGTCTTTCAGTCAGATTCTCATTTGCTAAGCGAGGAATAGCATCATCTATGGCAAAGGGATACTCTGATGATTAAAAGAGATAAGGGATGTAAAGCACCTGGCACACAAAAGGAGCTTAGTAAGTAATAGCAGAACAGGCCAAAAAAAAAAACTTCCCAAAAACAAAAATTTCAAGACATTTCCTCCTATTCAAATCTGGAGCCTTAAACCCTAACGGTAGTGGTTCTCAACAGGAGACACCTGACAATGTCTGGAGACATTTTGGGTTGTCATAACTCAGGGGTGCTACTGACATCTAGCAGGTGGAGGCCAAGGACGCTGTTAAACACCCTGCGGTACCTGAGACGGTCTCCCACAACAAGTAGCTATCCAGCCCCAAACACTGACGGTGCCAAGACTGAGAAACCCTGCCCTACAGCTGGCATTCTTAGGTTCGCAATCTGAGTAAGCTGCTTCGCTTTTCCTAGCCCTGGTTTCCTCACCAGCAATAGGCGAACAAATTGATTTGTGTGTCCTACATCACCAGACTATTGGGAGGATCAAATGAAATAATGGGTGAGAAGCACTGTCATCATTATACCTTTCAAAACGTATGCAAAAGCGCCCACTTACGGAGCTAAGGTAGAAGCACTGATACACTGGAGGGGGTGTGTGGGGGTAGTGGGGTAGAGTTCTTTGTTTGGGAATGATACCATCCGATTCTACTTCTGTAAAGCTTGGCTGGACCAGGGGGTGCTCATGAATAGTGATGCGCTGGGAACACTTCCCGGGGAGGGAGGGGAACAAGATGGAGAGAGAGGGAGCATGGGACGTGGGTAGGAACAGCACAAGCACATCAAGAAGAGCTAACAGATGTTAGGAAGTGAGACAGCGCTTGGTGTCTTAGATGGCTCAGGCTGCCTGAGTGGCTTAAACAACAGAAAGTTATCTTCTCACTGTTCTGGAGACTCAAAGTCCAAGATCAAGGTTCAGTCCCTGGTGAGAGCTCCCTTTCTGACTTGCAGGTGGCAGCCATCTAAGTGTCCTCTCCTGGCCGGGGCCAGGGGAGGGGGTGGTGGTGTCACTCTCTTTCTCTCTCCCTCATTCTTCTTATAAGGCCACCAATTCTATCAGATTAGGGCTCTACCCTATGACCTCATTTAACCTTAGTCACCTTAAAGGCCTTATCTCTAATACAGTCACATGGGGGAAAGGTGGTTAGGGCTTCACCATATGAATTTTAGGGAAAGGGGCACAATTCTGTTCATAGCACTTGGGCACACATCAGACACAGCCAAAGCATCACTGTGGCCTCAGACATGAGGACCCAGACATTAGCAATGCTTTTCCATGGTCACGGTCACCGAATCTTTTCTTTTCCAGTTGCCTTCTCTGTGAGATAGCCAATGAACTCCTGCAACACTTCATGTAGGTGCCTCCTTAGGCATCCTGCGGACCTCCAGGGTCAGGGAAGGATCCTCCTCTTACTTGTGCCCAGTCCTCAGATCTTGGAAGCTTTTCAAAAAGTTTACCCTGGATCAATTCAATTAGAACCTCTGGAGGGATGAACTAAGCATTGGGCATTTTAAAATCTCCCCCAAGTAACTCCAATAAGCAGCCAAGGCTGAGGACCACTGATTGTAGAGCGGTGTGTGTGTCCTATCCCCCTCCCCTCAGATTCCAATTTAGTTGTTCTAGAGTGGGACCCACGAATCTGTATTTTTACGTAATTCCCCAGCTGACTCTGATGATCAGTCAGGTTTAGGACAGGTTACTACCTTCCTGAAGCTAAACTGCCTACTGCAACATGCCTTGTAACTATTCATCTCTGGGGCTTTAAAGCTTTACAGGAGCAGATTTTACTTCCTTCCTCCTCTTCACGGCACATCATTTTGGGGAGAGCCCTTCACACACACCAAAAGACAGTACTTAAAGGAGAGAGTTTTCTGAACACATGAAGGGAAGCAGCAGGAGAAACCAAATGGGAATTTAAACTGTGCAGCTTGCCAAGGGAGAGGGCAAGAAACCTGGTGAAAGATAAAGGTGGGAGCGAGGGTGAGGATGGAGATGGGGTCACAGCGATGAGAATGGGGCTGAAAATGGGGCTGACGGTATTCAATAGCAAATTAATGAACACACAGTGAGTCATCAGCCCCAGAAGCTGCAGGTGAATGGTCTTGCTTTGAGCAAAAAAGGTAACAGGCAACAGCATCTTCTTCTGGAACCCTCCCCACCAACGTCCTGACCTCACCTATCTTTATCCTACTCTCCATCAGCACTCCCCTCAGGAAAGGATGCCAGGGGCTCATTCACACCAAGCTAGAACAGTATTTTAATAGGGGACAATGACAATAAACCAAAAGAGTAGAGTTGAAAAGAAGGGGTTTCAGGCACATTTACTGAACGGGGAGGGAGCGAGAGAGGATAAGCCTTGCTTAGCTTTCTGGTAACTCCTATCATCACAGCACTCTTTACTTGCAGAATCCTGGTGGCTGTTGTGTAGCTCTCTGACACTAATGTAAAAATGAGGTGTATTACCCACCCCAGGCATCCCTCCACGTGGACAGAAAGGTCACACCACAAACTTGGCAAACTTTAGGGAGAGTACTGCCACGTACAGCACCAGCCATGGCTGTGAGGTTCTCCCTATAGAAACTGGAAATCAAGACACTCGGGTTCTAAGTCAACCCCTACTCTCACACTTTCTGCTTCACATCTCTATCTGTAAAACAGGAAAATTTCAAAGATAACTTAATTGAATTTGGCCTGTGGAAACAAAAGTAGGAAGAAAGAAAAGGGAGGAAAGACATCAAGAAGAAGGTTAAGAAATATATTTCTTGGAAGTATTCTCTCCATAGAAAGTCAAGCTAAATATGTTTTGAGTTAGTTACCATTCAGATAATATGGAGAATGAACTAATCACGGAAGAAAAGACTTACATATATTTTAGTGAAATCAGCGGTCTTTACCTTATCATTCAGGAGTGGTTTGATCTCTGTGAGTTGAACATCCTGAAGTTCATCCATGAGGACAGATGAGAGTAGAGGATTCTCAAGAATAAATCAGTATCTCTGAAACAGAAGAGGAGTGAAGCAAAAGGCTTAAACAAGGAGTTGGAAACATAATAGTCACACTCCATTCATTCATTCAAATATTAGACCTTAGTATGTGTCATGCACTGCTCAGGGTGCTGAAAACACAGTAAGTAGATACTTATGGCAAACAGACACTACAGTGTCCTCTGTAATCCCTGTCCCTCTTGGCATTCACACCCACGCCAAATTGAGTGTGGGTGTGTGGGTGGGACACGTGGCTTGCTTTCAGCCATTAGAATATGGCAAAAGTGATGAAATGTACATGAGTATCTGTACGTAATTGCATTACATAAAATTTTGACATCTGTCTTGCAGAGACACACTTTCGCCTGCTAGCTTTCAAGAAGCAAGCTGGCATGTTGTGAGAGGGCCCTGTGGCAAGGGACAGCCTCTAGTCAGAAGAGCAAGAAACTGGGACCCTCAATCCAACCACCTGCAAGGAATTGAGAGGGCTGCCAACAACCACAAGGGCCTAGAAGTGGATCCTTCCCATGTCGAGCCTCGGATGAGAAGCTAGCCCTGACTGGCACCCTGACTGCAGCCATGCAGAGGACCCAGTCAACCCATGATGGACTCCCACCCCCTGAAACTGATACAACATATGTGTGTTGTTTTAAACCACTAAGTTCATGGTAAGATTTTTATGCAGCAACAGATAATACAATAGTCTTTGCCCTCATGGAGAATCCATTTTAGTTACTGAAGATGTATAAGTAATGAAACAACATGCTCAGAGCTACACTTCAGGAAGCAACGGTTTGGGGCGGGGGGTGGTACAGGTCAGGGGTAGAGCGTGTGCTTAGCAAGCATGAGGTCCTGGGCTCAATCCCCAGTACCTCCATTAAAAATAAATACATAAACCTAATTACCTCCTCCCTCCAGAAAAAAGAAAAAGAAAAGAAAGCAACAGATTGGAGGATGGGTTAAGGGAGAACAAAAATCGAAGGTTAATGCTGTAGGCTAGGATAAAGAGAGAGACGAACCAAGGCTCAGCTCACTAGCCTTCACTTGGAGAATCACGGCAGGGTAATCTCCCACCCAAATAAATCACGGATCACCTGGGTAGATAACAGAATATACCAGAAGCAACAATATGTGACTTCTGGAGCTACATCATAAAAGGCATTATAGTTTCTGCTTTAAGATGCTGTAGTCTTGATTGATAGGCTCTGGAGCAGGGAGGGGAGGGAGGAGAGCCAGCTACCATATTGTGAGGGCATTCAAACAGCCCTCTGGGGAAAGGAACCACCTTGTCAGTACTAACCTACCAGCCATGTGAGTGAGCCACCATGCAAATGGATCCTCCAGCCCCAGTCAAGACTACAAATGAGGGGGAAGGTATAGCTCAAGTGGTAGAGCATGTGCTTAGCATGCACAAGGTCCTGGGTTCAATTCCCCAGTAACTCCTCTAAAAGCAAATAAATAAACCTGATTACCTCCCCCTGCTAATAAAAAAAAAAGATATTAAAAAAATTATTCAAAAAAAAAAAGGCTTCAGATGACCTGCAGCCCCAGAGACATCTGACTGCAAACACATGAGAGATCTTGGAGCTGGAACTGCCCTATCAAGCCTGCTCCAAATTCCTGACCCACAGAAACCATGAGACATAATAAATGATTTTGTTTTGGAGTGATTTGTTACACAGAAGTAGGTAACAGAGAGGGAGAAGTTAGGGAAATAGAGTTCTAGGAGAAGAGAGAAGTTGGAGTAGGCAGGCAGAGCCTCCATCCCACAGTACAGGAAGCCATGGGGAGAGGCTGCAAACCCTGGATGTTGCATGCAAGCAATTCCCACCCAGACTCCGAAGCAGTAGGCTTCATCTCCTCTGTCTTGGCCCTGAACTCATTAAAGTCAGGAAAAATCCTAATTCAGTAACTTAGGAATTTGGACATTCATCAAACATTTATTGAGTACCCACTGTGCAAAGAAAGCATTATGGAAGACACAGAGAAGGTCCTTGCCTTCCAGAAGCTTACTAAAGAGTAGAGGAGACAGCAAGCTACAAAATGAGAATTAAAAAGACGGGCCAGAGGAGTTCAAAGGAGGAGCAAATATTTCCAATTGGTGGGAATCCTTTATAAGATATTAGTTTTCTATATGTGATAGTCAAGCCCAAATAAAAAGCAGCCACAGTTTACAGTGTAATTAATAAACACACAGTGAGTAGATCCTAGTTAGGCCAATATTTTTCTGTTTTTCCCTCCAGTGATAGGACTGTATATTTCTGACTTAGTTAGCAATGGAGAGGGTATGTGTTCCAGGATGTCAACTGAAAAAAAAGCGCAACCTAAAAGCTGAGAATTACGTTTTATTTGGCAGACTTTCTGAGGACTTCAAGACTGGGAGGGAGCCTCTCAGGCTCTGAGGGACTGCTCAGAGGTAAGGGAGGAGCCAGAATATATAGGGGTTTTTGCAACAAAGACCAGGTAGTCAGAACATCAAAAGATTACTGTTAATTAAAGAAAACCAGGCATCAAACTAATGAATTCAGTGCTTTTTTATGTATGGGAAGATGCAAGAGTCTGGGCTCATTAAAATCATTCCTTTGATATGCACTGTAGCAATTTAGGGCCAGTATCTTGTTCTTCCCCATCCTGAGTCCCCTCAGAGTGCACCTCTGGGGGGGTCGCTGCAGTGGCTGAGGGCTTGGTGGCTGCAGCACCCATTGTTTACTGTTATGGCAGGTAACATTGTTCATTCACACTGACCAATACACCAAAATAAATCCTGCTCTCAACAGTGACTAACTTAAAGCCAACTAACAAAAGCTCTTCTACCATTACTTTGAAGAGCACAGAGGATGCCAGTTGGGAACACTGCTCAAACTACGGACCCACATGCTAACTGTGAGGATCCCAAACCTTCATGCCATTTAGAGAGCATAAGCCCAACACCTCCCTCCCTACAGGACGGGGCTCTTCTCTCAGAACCCAGCACCCTGTACATTTGGTTGAGCTACTGACTGCTCAGAAACTGAATTTTTAAATTTATTTTTTATAAGTCACACTTCAAAAGGGGATGAGATGGCTTGACTCTTTTATCACAAATTTCAGCCAGCATCTAAAATTCTCTCTTTTATAGTCCCCACTTCGATCCAGTTAACTCTCCAAATACTGGCCTAAGTGAGAGCTACTCACTGTGTGTTTATTAATCATACTATAAACTGTAGCTGCTTTTCATTTGGACTTCACTATTTATCAGTAATTTAAAACGGCAATTTTGTGGGGAGGGTATAGCTCAGTGGTAGAGTATATGCCTAGCATGTACGAGGTCCTGGGTTCAATCCCCAGCACCTCCATTAATAAATAAATAAATAAATAAATAAATAAATAAATAAATAAATAAATAAATAAATAAATAAATAAATAAATATTTAAATAAACCCAATTACCTCCTCCCTAACAAAAATTAAAAAAAAAAAAAGAATCAGAACTTAAAATGGCAATTTTAAGGTTCTTCTTCCTATTAAAAAAGCAACATGTGCTCACTTAAGAAAATGTGGAAATCACAGAATAATGAAGATACTCATAGTCCTTCCATCTAAAGACAATCACTATTAACACTGTAGTCTATTTCCACTTGATTTTTTTTTCCCCCATGTAAAATGGTGACTTCCTGAAATTGTTTTTTCAACTCACTTGCTTTATTCCCTATTTTAATTCACTCACTTGGAAGCAGGGCACTGCAAGATGTTAATCATTCAAATGTGACTTTACCTGGGGAGGCTTGTCAAGGAGCCTCAGGGACACAGGGAAGCCTGAGGTGCCCTCAGGTCCAAGTGACGCGCTTTCACATAGTGTTCCCGTGCATTTTTTTAAATATGAAGAAAAATTCAGTGTTTGTGCCAGGACAAACAAATTAAATGAGAAGGCTGTTCCTATTAGCTGGGCCCATTGTAGTCAGTGCAGACGTCGTGACTTAGGAATTGGCAACAAGACAGTAGATGTTCACCTTTCACATCTCGGGGGACCTGAGGCATTCTTCCAGAGACTCAATTTTTGCTCAGGTCTCATTATCCTGAACCTTTGCCAACGAGCAGTTTTATAACACCCGTAAGAAAACTAGGATCACATGGTGGAAAACTCCATCTCCAGATTCCTCAGCTACACAGACTGGCCGCCTCCTGGGGATCTCAGGCCTGCAGTGCCCTCATCTGCACAAATGGTATGGTTGCCAGATCCCATCCTCGTACTAAGGGCTTTTAATATTTTTTAAATTTAGTAGCGATTTTATAAACTGTAATAGATAAGAACTCTTTCCCAGTTTTATGAGATAGAGGGGAAAATGACAAGTAAAAAACAGCCATCCTCAAACTGAGGAAGTGAGCCTGGTATCAAAGGGCTAGAAAAGGAAAGGGGACAAGTATAATTCTTACTCTGTGCCTGGAATTATAATATAAGGAACTTATGTTTAGTCCTCATAACAATCCTCCCAGCTAGATATCTTCATCTCTTACTTTATAGGCAAGAAACAGGCTTAGAGAAGTTAAGTGACTTTTCCAATATCCATATCTAAGTAAGTAATGGGGCAAGGACTTAAAAATTTTGCATTTCCCACTATACCATAATGTCTATATTTGACCCCATCTACTGGTTGTAGGGCCCTGGGCAAGTTTCTTCCACTCTACATACAGAGGCACCTCCTTGAAGTAAAGGTAATAGAAGCCCAGAGCAATCCTATACCACCAATGACTCAGAGATGCCTTATAATGAAGGCTTGAGTCATCACACCAGGACAAGAACCCTCATTATCTCAGTATTTAGCTAAGGATGAGGAGAACATGGGATGAGTAGGGAAAAGTGAAACAAAATCCCAGCTATTACTTGGTACCCAGTTTCAGAAACGAGGGCTATTTCTTGCTTGTTGTTAGAACAGTGAGCCTCAGACCTTAATATACAGTCACCTGGGGATCTTGTTTAGGATCTCAGATATAATCAGTTTTGAGCGATGACAGTCCAACATCTGACCTCATCAGCTGAGGAGATGGGATCATGTGAGGTGAAGGTGAAGAATTTAAAGACCTGATTATTAGCAACAATGCTTAACAGAGATGATGAGGATGGAGTAGAAACAAACTCTATGAATCTAACTTCATCCTGTCTTCTTCCAAAAAGATTTCAGTAAACTAGATGGGATTTTAAAAAGATTCAATAGGCCAGACCAACTAGAGGGGGAATATACTGGAGAAAGAGAGAAGAGTTTAGTAGATTACTGCAGAAATCTAGCTGAAAGGTGACAAGAATCTGACCAGGCTACTGGAATCACAGATACAAAGAAAAAGAGGGATCTAAGGAGCACAAATCTGGTTTAAAAAAAAGAAAGATTGAGGTCAGATGAGTCAGATTTTGCCAAGGTTTCTAGGGATAAAAAAGAAGAATGGCACAATTAACAGAAATGGGGGAACAGAGAAACAGTAACAGAGAATTTGGTGAAAAACATTTTCTTTTTGAATCAGAGCTAAAATTTTGGCACCAAAGAGTGAGAATCAGTGAGGAAAATGTGTAGGCTTGTCACCAAACCAGAGACAAGGAGGAGCTGCAGGCCCTGGGTTCTTCTGAAAGATAATTCAGTGATGGAAAAGAAAGTAGATCCAGTAAGAAACAAAGGGGGAAAAAGATCAAAGATGCAAGGGGAAAAGCAGAAATACAATGTCAAAGAAGTCAAGGGAGAAGAGAGATTTACATGGAAGGGCAGGGAGACTGTCAAATGCTGAAGAGGGAAGGAGGAGGAGGAGGCCAAGAAACAGCCACACTCTCCTGACAGGGCAAGTCAGTGGCATTAAAATCCAGCGAAAAAAAGATTCAGTTCTCTGTGCTAAAAAGCCCATGACTATGACTTGCTAAACATTTAGAAAATTACACTTGTGAATTGAAGTGCAAACAAAAATGACCAGGAAAGGCACCAGTGTTCTTTGATACTCAGGGTCAACACTGAGAGGGCTTTTAAAGATCATCAAGATTACTGACTTTTAATTTTTGTGCTCTCTGAAATAGAAAACAGAAAAATGTGCAAGGGCCCTGGTTGATGTGGTGGTGAGAACCCTAGAGAAGTCCAATGATACAGTGCAACCTGTTTGTTCACTCACAAAAAATGGATGCTCAATCATGGAAAGAGCCCATAAGCACATCAGATGTGGACTCTAGATCCAGGTGGGCCCCCACCTAGTTGAGTGGCACTGGGTGAAACATTTTCCCTCTCTGGACCTCAGCTTCCCCATCTGTCAAGAGAAGAGCCTGGGCAGAATGACAGTTTAGGCCCCTGACAGGACCGACAATCTGTGACCCAAGAGCTCCCTGTCAATGTGGTACTTTCCATTATTCCCCAGGATAAGCACTCTCCTATCCTCTGCTGCACAGGGCTCTTACTATAATCCTAAGAGGTCACCCAGTTATCAACCTAATGAGGTTCAACGATTAGCTGAAGGTCACTCAGCAAATCAGTGGGAGGGTGCACTTGGCCTGATTCCAGGGACATGAGGGTCTCAGGCTTTTATCACACCCTACATGAAGTTCACTAAGAAAAAGCTCACTGAGATTTTGAGCGCTTAAAAACACAGCTTTTGTTACTTTAAAAAGACAGTAAGGGACTGTATGCAGCATTGGCTTTCTAAACTACAAGCGGTCTTATTTTGTAGCTCTTGCCCATGACCAAGGTAATTTGCCTGGCCGTTGTCATGCTCTGCCAGGATGTAGTGACACCAGGCCACTAGTTTGTATTCTAGGGGCAGAGTCAGTCATTTTTAGTTTTGGCAAGATTGCACACAGACAACCAACACAGAATGAAGGCAGCACACAGAGGAGGCTTGCTAAGGAGACTGAGCTGGAATGGGTCAGCTGGAGCTGGTGCCGAGGCAGGTATGACTGGAAAGCTGGAGGAAATGGCCAGAGGACTGGCTGGGAGGGTAGACGGGGTGCTCTTGCAGCAAGTTGATTCACATCCTCTCTTTTATCTATAAACCGCTGGCTGAATGACTATTACAGCACTTTACAATTTACAAAGCACCTTTACATCTCATTGGCTTATCACAATGGCACTGTGAGGTAAAACACTGGGGCACTGCATCATTTCTATTACAGAGATGAGGAAACTGAGGCTTACGGAGGTAAAATGGACTGACCAAAATGACACAACTCATAAATGCAACAGCTGGAACAGAAACCCAATTTTCTTCTGTTCCCAAATGCTTATCTATGCCCTGTGTTGCACTTCCTCCCAGGTTATCACAGATGAAAAGACCTGGAGGTAGAAAGGAGAGAAATTCAGCCTACTGCCTCCCTGCACCCACCACACACTAAGGATCTCCGGTCCTAAATTACACTGAGCAGTTAGGATCAGGTCACAGGCTCTAGGATTAAACCTTAATATGAAGTTAATAACAAGAAAGCCCAGATTTGGAACTGGAGTCTGCCTTCACCCATTAATTCATTTGAGTAGAGGAGATTAGTCTATAAACAAATCACTACAGTTCAAGGCAGGATAAACAGAAGCCTATAAATTGGACAAACTGTGAGGCAGTTTCTCAACCTCAGCACCACTGATATTTTGGGCCAGATAATTCTTTGTTATGGGAGCTGTCCTGCACACTGTAGAATGTTCAGCAGCATCCCTGGCCTCTACCCACTAGATGCCAGTAGCACCCTCCTCCAACAGCTGTGACAACCAGAAGTGTCTCCAGATATTTCCAAATATCCTGTGGTGGGGGACAAAATCACCCCCGGTTAAGAACCACTGCTCTAAGGGTTACAGTGGTTTAGGGTCAAGGTCAGTTAATGCATGCTGTGGGAGCTGAGAAAAAGTTTCATGGAGGAGATAATATTTGAACTGGACTTTGAAGAATAGATAAAACTCCTGTAGGTGAGGATGAGAGAAGAATTTTTAAAAGAAAGAATTCCAGAAAGGGAAAACATAAAAGCAAGAAGATGAGAGAACACAGGTCTGCTGGAAAATGTTCCAGTTTGGCAAGAGCAGAAAATTGCTGCTGGTAACAGGTGATTAAGCCAAAAATGCCCACTGGAGACATGTCATGGATAGATACCCAACAACTAATAGCTACAATACATACACACATAATGAAACAGCCAACAATACATGATACTACACAGATGTTCAACAATACACAAGTCAAACCATGTATCCCACTTCCCAAAAAGGACAAAATGTTGCCTGAGTATCATGTCTTACATCTAGTGTTCACTGCATTTAGTCAGAGTTAAACGCAGCTCAGAACCAGTGCAGAGGTGGGAGAAATAACTAAGGACTGGGATGGTCAGGAGTTTCCCAAAGGAGTTGAGAGTGATGGGCCTTGAATGGGTGTGTTTTGGATAGCGGAAGGGAGGAGAGGACATCCCAGGTGAGGACATCCAAGCTGGGAAAGAAATCAATGTACACAACATATCCAAGAGGCATCAAAAAGAACAATGTAGCTGGGAAAGAAGACAAGGCTGGTCGGAACACAGAGCAGATGAATCAGACTTTACTGTGTGGACAACCAATGAGGGTTTCAGAGGAGCAAAATAACACAGTTCTTTAAAATGTAGCACCTTGTCCAGTAGTTCTCTTAGCTACATGTTAGAAAGACCTGGGGAGCTTTGAAAAATGTCAATACCCAGGCCCCGACCCTAAAGGTCCAATTTAATCCGGTTAAGATAGGGCCCAGGTATTGTATCTTGTTTGTTTGTTTTTAAATTTTTTTGTGAGCAAAGGAGGTAATTAGGCTCATTTATTTATTTTTAAGAGAGGTAGTGGGGATTGAACCCAGGAACTTGTGCATGCTAAGCAAGCACTCTACCACTGAGCTATATACCCTTCCCAATCAGGTATTGTTTTTAAAGCTCCACAGATGATTCTCAAACACAACTAGGGCTGGGAACCACTGGTCCACAGTCATACCATCAGTCTCAGATGAGAAAAGAGGCCTACAGATATAACTGATTTGCCTAAATTCACACAGCTGGCTGGGCTTGGGGCTGGGAATGGCATCTAGACTCCCATTCCAGGCTCTGAAAGGTATTGCAGAGCACTGGGGTAAATTCCATACTTCGGTCTATAAGAAGCACAATCTGATGACTTACTTGGCTCTCAGGTTTTGCCAGGGTTAAAGCCTGAATTAATCTAACATAAAAAGATTGACTTAAGCATACCAGCAAGTGTCTAGGGTAATGGATGCTCGTTTCATTGCTGCCTCCTGGGGGCCTTTAGGAAAGGAAAGCGTCTCAGGAGACTCCCCAGAAAGCCAGATAAACAAGCCAAACCATCCAGCTCCGTGGAACAATGACTTCTAAAAATATAGCTAACTGAGCTTTTGCACTACATAAAGGAAAGTCTAGGTTACTCTTCATGAGCAAAAAATACTCAGAGATGCTACTCCCATAAGCAAAGGTGGGGGCGAGAGGGAGTGACCAAAGGCAGCTGCTGAAACATGCTCACAGACTCTCATTTTACCAGTAAATATCTCTAGCAGTCCTCAGCCCTGGATAAGGGCCATCCACACACCTTGTGCTTTTCTGAAAGGAAAAGTGGTATCCCTTACAACAAGCCCCTCTTCCCATTGAGTCACTCCTGGATTCTGGCAGCAGGTGGTAAACGGGAGGTCTGCAGCGACTGCCAAACTGGGAATCTAAGTCTGCTTATATAACCATTCTATTCATTCCAGGGTGCTGGTACAGATAACTATTAGAACAAAGCAACACACATCTAGGGGCGTTCTTGCTAATCCCAGCACCCATCAACCACCTGAAGCTCTAACAAAAGGGGTCATATTAAAGTAACTCTAGAAGCAGAAGCACTACCTTCTGCTTTCAACTCTTAAAGGATGCAGCTCAGGACACTAGGAAAGCTACTGTTGGCAAGGCTCTGGTACGTGCTCTTGGGGTGGGTTCTAGGTTCCCACCAGCTATAAGACAGAAAACAAGTTGTTCTTTAAGATAGCTGGAGTGGAGGTAAGGGACAAACAAGAGCCCTAAGAGGCAGTACTTAATATTCACACTACCTTGATGCTCATGATATATTGATCACTTATCCTATGCCAGATACAATAATATGCACTTTATTTATCCATTCGTTATTTCGTTTTATTTCCCAACACACCTATAAGATATAGGTACCATAATCCTTCCCGTTTTACAGATGAAGAAACTAAGGCTTGAAGAGGTTTTGTAATATGCTGAAGGTCACACAGCTGGCAAGTGGTAGAGTAAGGATCTGACCTTGAGCAGCCTGCAGCTAGAGCTTAGGCAGCTCTCTATAAATGACTTTTCCCATTTGATGCCAACTGGCCATTAATTTTTCTTACTTTTTTCAGGTTTGGCTACTGGAGTCTACCAGGATCTTAATGATCAAAGAATTCTGAAAATTGAAAAGCACATACAAAGTTTTGGTATCACTATGATCATCATTATTACTTTAATGAATAGGAAAGACCTGCACCTATCTGGGGGTATATGAAAAGCAACTACCCTGTGAACTGTCTAAATTACCCAAAGCTACATTTTAGTCAACACTCTGGTTAAAATCTTGTCCCAACACAAAGGTTTAAAAGAATCAACATCTTCAAAAGTTGAAGAATGGCTGGAGGGGCCTGGTCCCCAGAGCTCTCTCAACTGCAGAGATAAAGAGATAATAGCCAGCCTAATTCCTCTCTTCTCCTTTCTCTGCCAATTATTAGGGTTTCACATAAAATGGTTTCAAAGCTGGAAAAAAAAAAAACAAAAAACCCTCACAATTTCAAAAAGCATTCAGTTTTTATCCATAAGTTGAAAGTTCAGGCTTAAAAGCATAGAAGCATTGTAAGGAAATATCTGTCATTTTTAATAAATAACTGCGTCTGTTTTGAAAGCAAATGGTATTTCTGGAAAGACTACCATATGACGATTACCAGTTAAATGAAAAGCTGATATGACTTCTCATCTTATCATTAGAAATGGGAAGTATGTTTTCATGAGCTAAATTTTCCTTATCCTGATGTACTGTATTTATGAGTTTTGGGGCCATCACACTCACAGTTCCTCAAACAAAAGTACTGTCTCCAAATCTGAAGCAGTGTTACCTTTAAAAAGATACTGCAAAACTTATAACAACAACCAAAAAAACCACAAAAAAAAACCCTTAAAATAATTAGTAATAAAATCAAGTATGAAGAGTGGCTGTATCAGAAATTTATACTTCGTCAACTGAGAACTCAAACTGTAGTCTGTGGGCATTTTTATGTGGTGAAGGGATTACAATCAAATAGACACAGCTAAACCCCTCTCCCTGGGAAATTAATTTTCATATTTCCATATCTCTGAGGAATATAAAAAAGCAGCACCTCCAAACAAAAAGCTGGGGAGAAAGCCCGCTCTGCATCATGATCTCTACCAAGTTTAATAGCATGGCATGTTAGTGTTTTAATTAGTGTTAGTACAGAATTCAACTCAGAATGCAATGAAGCCATATTTCTTCCAAAGTACACCCCGTTCAGCTATCAACCACAAATATTTATTTAGGACTGATAATGTGTCAAACTCTGTGAGGCACTATGGGAACATGAAAGAATTCTGAGTCAACTACACCATCCTTTCACTGAAGAGATAAGATCAAAAGACAGGATACCCATTTTGTATTCAAATATCCATTTAAAACGTCCTCCATACATCTCGTCCTCCATACATCTCAGTTAATTTCACACTAATAGATAAAGGAACGATTAAAGGCAATTTGTAGGTCAATATTACAAATAGAATTAACACTGTGATTAAAAAAAATTTTTTTTTTCATTTAATGAAGAAAGCCCTTGTAAATACTCATACTAAATCTAGGGGTTTTTTTGTTTGTTTGTTTTGTTCTTTTTTGGGGAGGAAGGAGGTAATTAAATTTGTTTCTTTGTTTTTAATGGAAGCAATGGGGATTGAACCCAGGGCCTTATACATGCTAAGCATGCACTCTACCACTGAGGTATACCCTCCCCTTAGGTTAAGTTTTTGTGTGCTATTTTCAAGCAGTCTCTGGAAAAAAAAAAGTGGGACTTAGGGGGATGGTTTAAAAAGATCTTTTAGAATAGATGACTTGACACCAAGTTCTACAGTCATCCCAAAATGTTATCAATCTTTGGACTTGAAAGTCCTTGACACACTCCTTCCTTTCATCATCCCTATACAGGCTCATCAATTTTTCTTCCAGAATCTCCCATTTGCCCTTTCCTTTTCTTTCTGACTGTCCTCACTTCTTGCCTGGATTTGCTCATTCATTCATCATGTACCAAGTGCCTATTATCTGCCACGCACAGAGCTAGACCCTTGTCCTTGATCTTAGGAAGCTCACATGATACTCTGCAGAGCTGCTATCTGCCCATCTTGATCACCAGACTGTAAGCTTTAGCAAAGGCTTTGTATTTCCAGAACCAGGAGCATCTGGCATACAGCAGACACTCTAAAAATGTTTGTTGTATGACACTAGATTACTTTAGCAAGCTCTTTTTTAATCCATAAATATTTTAGTACATATCCTGTGAAAAGAACTCTTACTTTTCTTTCCTTTTTAAAACACTAAAGCAGTATGTGTACAATGCAAAAATAATTTAAAAAGATACAGAGTGAAAAGAGAATTCTCCAATTCCCTAAATCCCACTTCCTGAAGTGACTATTATTACAGTTTGGAATGTTTCTTTCCAGAACTCTCCTATGCTGGTGTATCACACACACACTCTTTTGGAACAGGTTCTTTGACAGTTTCTGACTCTAGCTTCTCAACTTTCTAATCCAGCTCAAGTTCTCGAAGTGCTGTCCCTGGATCAGAAGCACCAGCATCATCTGGGAACTTGTTAGAAATAAATTCTCAGGCCCTGCTCCAGACCTTACTGAACCAGAAACTCTGAAGGTGTTTCTCCAAAATCTGGGTTTTAATAAACTCTTCAGGTAATTCTGATGCACACTAAAGGCTGACAACCACTGCTCTAACAGTCAAGCCACCCTGGTCAAGCCAGTTGTTGTTTTTTTTTTAACTGTCCCTTTAACATTTTATTGTCAGGCATTGTTACCTTGCTTTGGTTTTGCTACCCTACTTCAAAATGCATTCCTTGTCCTTTTGATTACTTCTGACTGTACCAATCTGTCAAAGTCCAGAAAGTCTTAGATCCTAGCCAAAGTGGTATCAGTACCACTCATCAGTAGCTCATACTGATCCCTCTTGCTGCTCTTCCAACGCTTATGACATTACCTAGTCCCTCTACCACAATTTAACAATTAGGTACATGCTATCTTCAATGAAAGAGAAGAGTTCTCTACTATTCCCCAACAGACCATAAGCTCCCTGAAGACATGAATCATATTTTTGTTATCCCTTCCTCACCCCTGTCCTAAGCACAAATTTTAATAGAGTTGCTGGTCTTTTAAGGATGAATTCACTGAGAGAAATACTGATAAATCTTTAATGGATAAAAAGTCTAGATTCAAGTTGCAGCACCAGTTCTGCGACCTTGGGCAAGTTCGCTTCTCAGGATGAGGTCTATAAAAGCAAGACGGTTGGACTCAATGACCTGACACTTCCTTTCAGCCCTGAGCAATGTATGATTTTATGAAATGTCCCATGTTGGAATATCTTATTCCTCTATACTTGAATATACCATTATACTCATGTTGATTTGCTTGTAATGCTACCATGGCTAGTTTTAGACTTGGGTTACAGTTAGACATGGTGTTTCCCAGTTAGCTAGTAAAGTGCTTTCAACAAGAACCATGAGAATCTCACATCATACCCAGCAACATGTCTTAGCATAATAACAGCTCAATCTATTTGCAGAAAATTATTTGGAAAAACTCTTTTAAAAGCTTCATTTATGTAGAGGACCTATGCACAGATCTACTGTCTCTCAAAGGGCCCTTCTGAACATTTATTGGTATAAATACTATGAAATGACTTATGGTAAAAAAAAATGTGGATTACTCTGACAACATTGGGGCAGTTAGCCATGTAAGGCAGAAGAATGTAAAAATGAATCTTACATGTATTTAGGGATAGACTAAGAAGCTAAAAGCCTCAGGCTACCTTAGTGTAACATGCAAATAAAAACTGCCCTGTATACTTAAGTGACATATACCAACTCCACTGTTAGGGATAAACAGGCTTCTTCATTTGGGGCCATTTTCTGCAAATTTTCAGACACAACAAGGTGGACTAGAGTGGCCGGTGATGACCAGAAGTTGAATCTAAAGAGGACAGCAAAGAGAAACTGAAGGGCAAGAAAGAGGAACAGAAGGGCAACAGGAAAACATCACTCTTTGAGCAACGAAAAGGAGCAATGGAAATTCACTGAGTCTTTACCTAGGACCTACTATAAGCCAAGCACTTGGGGCTGCAAAGATGGTCCCTGACCTCAAGGGGCTAATAGTCCTAAGGGTAAGACTGAAGCCTCTACCCTATCCTGTGTATATACGTATGTATGTGTGTGTATAATTCTAATCAAAAATCAAGCAAGGAAGGCTTCACAGAAAAGGTGGCAAGTTAATGGAGCTTTGAAATGTGTAGAAGGATTTGCTGAGAGGAGAAAAAGACGATCTGAGCTGGTTAATTTTGGGAAGAAACATTCACATATTTTTACAGCTGTCCCTTTGAGACTTTAAATCAGTGAGGCACTACTTTGTCAATGCTCTCTTTCTCTTTTTACTTTCTCTTAAATGAGATGTTCAAGCCCAGCATTGGGATAAAGCCAGAAAGCCCCAGGGTAAGGTGAGTGCTTGCCAGATTTGCTCTGTCACCTCCAAATTCAACCAGCCCAGCTATCCCAGTCTTGCTGTCCTGGCAGCCAGAAAAGGCAGGCTAATATCCTCTGGGGGCAAAATCTAGATGCAGGCAGACAAGGCTTACCCCTCTTCTGCCTGTAAGCCACCATGAGAGAGCTTCCCTGCCTCCTAAGCCATGAGGCTCCTAGTTTACCTGTGACAGGGAGGCCAGCTCTGCAGGGAAAAAAAGCTGCATGAAAAGGGAGGATGCATCGCACTGGGAAGAGCTAAAGTATGGAGATAATCTTAAAATGGTTAGCAAGCTCCCTGGCAAGCGTTGGATGAAAGTGAGCTCTCATTAATAACATTACTCTATTATCGCAGTAACACCTCAGTTGTACTCCAACAACAAAAAAATACTGTTTTTGCAGCACACTGTTATGACGCTGAAGAAGCAACTCCAGAGATGCAAGTGTATTTCAAATTTTCTTTAAAGTGCAAGATCAAATTCCAAATGCACTGGCCTGAGAGCCCCAGACCCTGACTTCAAGAGCCATTCCAGCCTCCTGTCTGGCGTGTGACCTTGGGCAGGGCACTTCACCTCTCTGTGCCTCAGTTTCTTCATCTGTGCAGTGGGGCTAAGAGCCCCTCCCTTGCATCGTGGGGTCCAGCCAGTTGGTACTCTTTGAGGCGCGAAGACCCCACGGGTGCAGGGCGAGCTCATAGCCCATCTTCCAAGCCCCCTGGCTCCCGGGCACATGGGGCCTGTACCCGAGGCCCACCAAGCTCCGCCGCCTGCAGAGCAGGAGCGGGAAAGAGGGTCGCGCTTGCGTGGGTCCCTAAGACCAAGGGGTTGGGTACCCAGAGGCTCAGCCGCTGCCGCCTATGCGCTGTCGCCTGCGGGTTTGCCGCGGGCCCCGCCGCCCAGGTGAGCAGCGGCTGTGAGAGACCGGGCTGCCCTGGGTCTCCACGCGAGGAGAGCGGAGGGCGCCCAGGCACCTGGCGGAGGCTGGCAGCGCAGACCGTGACCGGCCACGCCGGGGAGATGAGGCGAGGAAGGAGAAGGCAAGGGTAGCGACAACCGACCCTGCAGGCAGCAAGGCGCGTCCCCCCCCCCACCCCCACCCCCACCCCCACCCCCACCCCCACCCCCACCCCCAGCCCGACTGAAGCGCTCACTCACCTGAGGCTTGGATACCCGCCCTCAGCTCGGCAGCTGCTGCGGCCGGAGTGGGAAGGAGGAGGAGGCGGCTCTAAATCCGCGCAGGCGCGCTGTGGCCGCCTGGCGGCGCATGCGCGCCGTGTGCCCACCTGGGGAACTACGGAGAAGATGGTGGCTGAGCCGGCGCCATCTTTGATGTACAGCAGTTTCTGCCCTTATTCGTGGTTTCAGTAACTCCAGGGCCAACTTGAGTCTGAAAGTATTGAGTGGAAAATAAATAATTCTTAAGTTTCAAATTGCTGTGCTGTTCTGAGAAGTGTGATGAAATCTCTGGTTCTGCTCTCTCCCACATGGAGAAGTGAGTTTTCCCTTTGTCCAGCATACCCAGGCTGTATGTGCTTCCTGCCCCTTGAGCGTTTACTGGTGGGCTCTTATCAGATCAGCTGTCTGAGTATTACACTGTTTGTGTTCAAGTAACCCCCTATTTTACTTAATAATGGCCCCAAAGTGCCAAGAGTAGTATTGCCAGTGACTTGGATAAGCCAAAAATAGGTCATAAAGGGCTTCCCTTAAGTGAAAAGGTTAAAGTTCTCAACTTAATGAGGAAAGAAAAAAAATTATATGCTGAGGTTGCTAAGATCTACAATAAGAGTGTTACTGAGTCCAGACTTGTTCTGTTCATTGCAGGACAGGCCAATAAATCTGGAGACGAGGTGTTAGGGCAAGGAATAGCAACTTTATTCAGAAAGCAAGCAGACTGGGAAGATGGCACACTAATGTCCTGGAGAACCATCTTCCCCAAGTCAGAATTCAGGCTCATTTTATACTAAAAGGGGAGGGGATATGCTTGGTTGTTGCAAACTTCATGGTGTAGGAATTATTTGTTCTTGGGAATCCTTTGTTCTTGCAGCTGTCCATGCAGGTCAGATCATGGTGTCCCTGTAAAACCTCCAACAAAACAAATATTATTTTCTATTCTGCATCTTGTTATCTTTATACGAATGGAAAAGTGTTAATATCTTTAAGGTCAGAGCCTTGAGAATAGGCTGTGCTGTATATTTCAGGCTATAGGCAACATTCTTTTATAAAAGGTGCAGAACCAGCAAGACTAAACATAGGAAAGAGAGAACAGGGTTAAAGCCAAAGGAACAAATCTAATATGGAATCAGATTTGTTTTTTTCTATTACAAGAATGAATTTTCTATCCATGAAATTGTGAAAAAGAAAGAAGAAATTTGTGCTAGTTTTGCTGTTACACCTCAAACTGCAAAAGTTAGGGTCATGGTGCATAGTTAAGAAGGTGCTTAGTTAAGAATGAAAAGGCACTAAGTTTGTGGGTAGAAGACATGGACAAACTACATATTCTGATTGACAATGTGTTGCATCCGAAGCACTGAACCTGTTGTTGAATCCAGGTGCATGTGCCTGATGCATTGCGAGGCCAAAAAACTGAACACTGGAGTTTGGAGCAGAGAAAGTTTTCTTGCAGAGCCAAGCAAGGAATGGTCTACAGGAGGTCAAAAGACCTGAACTCCCTGATGGCTTTCAGGGAAGGGACTTTAAAGGAAACATTTGAGGTGAGGGTGGCAGGATGCATAACTTTCTTCTAATTGGTTGGTGGTGAGGTAACAGGGTGGTGATTAAGGAATCTTAATCATCAACCTTCTGGTTCCATCCAGTCTGAGGTCAACATGCTTGTGGT
This sequence comes from Camelus ferus, assembly GCF_009834535.1. NCBI lineage: Eukaryota > Metazoa > Chordata > Mammalia > Artiodactyla > Camelidae > Camelus > Camelus ferus. The sequence continues at coordinate 39,154,452 of NC_045714.1, forward strand.
CAGCACGTAGGCATCATCCTCCACCTGGGTCTTAGTCTCTGCACAGGACTCAAAAGATAAATGTCAGATTGTGAAGTATATCCCTTGAAGAGGAACTGGGATTCTTTTATCCCTATAGTTTCTTGACTTTCTTCCCTTTGTTTCTACATTCCCTCACTTCCCTAAGTAACTGAATCTGCTCTTTGGAACTCAAGGGAGGCCTAGGAGAGACTAAAGCCTGTTTCTACAAACAAGAAACAGAGGACATGGAGGGGCTTTTGTACCCAAGAGGGCCCCATTGTGTCCTGCTCAGTTTCAAGCCTTTACAAAGACTTCAGCAAGAGACCCCTGAAACAAGTGACATCAAGCCATATACTGCAAGTAAGGAGTGGATTACAAGGATTCAGGAATAGTTTGGACTGAAAAATATAAAAATTATTGGAGAGGCTGCATCTGCTGACAAAGAATCTGCTGCCACATTTCCAGCAGAGTTGAAGAAACTGATTGTAGAGAAGGGATACCATCCAAAGCAGGTCTTCCTGTGATGAAACTGGGCTCCTCTGGAAGATGCCCAACAAAACCTAAAACCTGTGGGGCTCTCCTGGGTACAAAACCTTTCTATGTTCCCCGTTTCTTGTTTGCAGGGAAAAGGCTTCAGCCTCCTAGACCTTCCCTGTGTTCCAAAGAGCAGATTCAAGCAGTTACTATTCAGGGATGTGAGGGAATGCAGAAACTGAGAAAAAGCAAATAGTGCACCAAGAGTCCCTAGTTCCTCTTCAAGGGATATACATAACAGTGTATATTTGAGTTCTTCTACAAGCGCTAAGACCCTTACACCCAGGTGGAGGATGGTAACTTCAGGCCAAGCGCTGTTTCTGGAACACCAACCTAACTCACCACCAACCAATCATTCACAAAGGCATTGTATCATCTCCTATTATCCTAAGAGTGAGCACAGTACAATGAGATATTTTCAGTGAGACCATATTCATCTAACTTATTGTATTTAATTGTTCTATTTTGTTGTTGTTAATCTCTTACTGTGCCTATTTTATAAATTTTATTGTAGGTACATATATGTACAGGAAAAAATCTTACCATACATAGGGTTCAGTACTGTCCACAGTTTCAGGCATCCACTAGGGGCCTTGGAACGTATCCCCCTGATTAAAGGGGTGGTTTGCCTTGGAGAATCTTAACTAGAACTGCTCAGAGAGGCGCTCCGTGTTGTGTCTGGCTGCCTTCTCCCTTTCTGCTGAGTCACATCTTTATGAATCCCCTAAGAACCCTTACAGGAAATGGCATCTTTTTTTATTTTCACATGAGCCTAAAGATGCATCCAAGGTCACACGGTACCTAGCACAGTGCTTGGCATAAAGAAAGGGCTTAGTAAATTTTTGGTGAGTGAACTAGTAATTTAAGAACTAGAATCCAAAGCAGGGCTCCTAATTCCCAGTGCTCCATTGTATCACCTTTTACAGTTGCTAGCCACATCTCCTTGAGTGCAGCATGAGAAATGGAATTTTTTTCAGAATGATTATACACATTAAGCTTAATTACCCCAAAATCCAATAACACCAAAATGTACAGGACATAATCCTTGAACTCCTTGAAAGAGTTAATAATTTAATCTATTGTTTTAGTGTTAAGTATTACTGACTAAATACTTATATTCTCTTAACTAAATTAGGGCAAGTGAAACGAATACTACCAAACATCTCAAGGAGAACAATTGTCTATATTTATCAAGCACAATTCCTGAACCAAATTTGGGAAGAGGGAAAATTAGTATTCATTTGAACACAGACTATCATATGATTTATGTTTGTTGACATTTACTGAGTGCCACATTGGTTGCAGGCGACACCCCACTCCTATCTCTATGTCCTTGGTTAGATTATTAAGCCCCTCCCATGCCTGAGTTCTTCATCTATAATGACAAAAAGTAGAAGTTATCTCATCAAGTTGTGGTCTGTATGCTTATAGAGTGCTCAGAGCTTATTTTTCTTTCTCTGTGCTTTTTTTAGTGCGTATAATATTTTATTTTTATTGAAGTATAGTTGATTTACAATGTATCTGTGCTCTATCTTGTATCGCTATTGCAGACACAAAATTACTTCTTATCCTTGAGTTTAAATAAATTCTTATCAACAAAAAATGCAATACAATGTAATAAATAAATGAGGGGAGATACAATCACCTTTGGAGAGAGGTGTCTCTCCCCATTTTATAGATAAGGAAATTGAGGATAAGGATGAAGATTCACTCCAATCTCTATACTCTTTGCATTTTAGTACTCTGCTTCTGGAAGAATAGACAATTAACACCATTCCTCTGATTCTTAAAAGCTTTCCCCAGGGCTGTCCAGTTTCCCTTCTTGCTCTACTCCAGACAATATTATCTATTCTTAAGGCTTTAATAACTAGGTATCAGTAACTTCCAGATTTTAATCTCTAGTCCAGGTTTTCCACCTGTATATCCAACAGTCTAGGTGACTTCTGTTTGGCATCCCAAATTCAACTTCTAACTTTCCCATGTCATTAACTGCTGTCACCCACCCACCCAGTTGTTAGAGCTTTTACCCACCTCCATCACATTGGTACTGTTGTTCTATACTTCTGTTATCTAGTCTAATCCTTATAGCATCCCTGTGATACAGATACTGTTGTTCCCCCAATCTTACAAATGAGGTTAAATAACCTTTTTCAGTCAGTTAGTAAGTGGCAGAGTTAGGCTTTTAACACAGCGACATGCCTATGTTCCAGACCTATGAACAAATCCCCCAACTCACCCACTGCCAACTCCCAGCACAGGCTGTCATTCTCCACCTCGATTGTTGCAGTAGCCCAACTGGTCTCTCACACCCACACCTTCTTGCTTCTATCTTGTCTCCAAACATCAACTGGAGTGCTCTTTAAAAAATAAAAGTTCTAATCCCATCTCTCCCTCTTAAAACCAGTGACTTTCAATTCTCTGTCTCACATGGTTCTTACACTGGCACTCAGCATTTCTGCTTTACTTCTTCTTTTTTTTTTTTTTTAGTATCCCAGAATATTTCATTCTCCCCTCAGGCCTTTCAAAATGATGCTCCTTTTACCTCAAATAACTGCCCTATTTAATTCCTTTATTCTCCCCAAATCAAGTAAAACATCACTTCTGCAGAGAAGTGGTCTCGTTCCCTGTGTCCCCACTAGACTGTGAGCATCATGAAAGGAGGTCCCATGTCTGTTTTTGTTCTTTGCTCTCTCCCCAGTTCCTGGAACTGTGCGTGGCATATAGCAGGGGCTCTGTAAATATGAGAGAATGAGGAACGTAAGTCAAAGCAAGGAGATACCACCTCTCACTAACTGGTACTTAGGCCAAGGCTTAAGACTTAGGATTATGGCCAGGTATTTAAAGGAAGTGGGTTTTCTCCTAATAGGAGGATCAGAGAATAAGAGACACTAACAACAAAGTAGTTGGTGTTTTATTTGTAGTTAATGCTGAGGTGTTTCTCCACTACTGTTCACTTCTGCATCCTGGCAAAGAATCCTATTTTCCGCTAAGCTTTCCCTGTCTTTTAATTTTTTTATACACTCAAAATAAACATAAGGACAAGGGAAAGCTTTTTAGTATGTGCAATCTTATAATGCAGATTATTAGCAAATACAGAGAATAATGAAAAGAGGTTCTTAACCCCTTCTTACCAATAATCCAAAACTTAGGATGTCAACTATCAAAAGCTAAAGCACACTATAGATAGCAGGATATAGAAAATGAGTAGTATTTCCTTCAATTTGGACATCTTGTGAAGTGATACATGTGTCAACACAATGCAAACAATGCTCACCTCTCCTCTACCTAAAATCACCTTCAAAGCCACACTAAAAGATCAGTCTCATTCCTTTACTACCAGAATGACCCCTAAAATGTTTCATGGATTTGGTCCTGAATGACTTTGGGTTGTTTCAAAACCTGCAAAACATCTTCACAAGAGAAAGGTTCCTGACCACAAAGGATATTCAAAAGAATGGGCCACTAGTTCTGAAGGTCATTCCAAAACAGAAGTGCCAAGCATTTTGAACATTCTTGGAAAAAGTGTCTATACAACATCCTTTCAGATGCATAAATTCCATCACTTTTAGAGAAAAACTGAAGTGCTATACAGTCAGCCAGTTATCTTCAAAGGCAACGGGGCAGACATCACAGCTCAGACTGCCGTGCAGCTGCCGTGCACTGGGGCACTCTTCCCATTTCTTTCACCTACAGCAGCACCTTGTGGCAGAAAAGCTGCATAAGGTCACTGACAAGATTTAGAGCAACGTGTGGTAGGTTGTTTTTGCAGCTGAAGCTTGAGCAGTTTTCGAGCTGGTGAAGGATCTAATTGTTGCGTGCTTCTCTTCCCTGCAGAGAAAAGGAGCGAAAAAAAATTCAATTTAATTCAAGTAATATTTATTGAAAACTTACTATATTGGACACTGTGCCATATACCAAAGGGCATTCCAAGTACAAATGTGATGGCAGTCTGGTAGGAAAACCAGCTGCAACTACAACCACAGCACAATCCAATGAATAATAAAATGAAGGTATGTATAGCTATTTATTTATTCATTCATTTTAATGCAGGTACTGGGGATTGAACCCAGGCCCTAGTGCATGCTAAGCATGCATTCTACCATTGAGCTAGCAAAGAATTTAGGGCTGGAGGAGGTCAGGAAAAGTGATGGAGAAGCAATGTCAGTGTCACTTAGTGGATTCCTGAAGAATGAAAAGGGATAAAATGCAATGAGTATTTCTTAACTCTTGGATTTACCAAAATAACTGTTTGTAGAGATATGAGTATCAGTTTACTGTGCTTCTGTGGAATTCACATCTACAAATTTCCAATCAATTTTGAATATCCACAACATAACAGTTATTGCGAGGGAAAAAAAATCATCTGATACAGGGAAAGGCAGTTTGTATCTGAAGTGCTATTAGATACAGAACCCTGTGAGCTCTGGTCCCTTTAAGACAGGCTTACCGAGCTGTACTGACACCTTCTGGAGGCACTGGGTACTTTCGTCCATAAAGGTGTGCAGCTGCTTCACGGATCCTTGCAGTTCATCCATCTGCAGAGAAGACAGTGGTGAAATGTAAGGGTCCACAACTTCTTAGATGCTCATCAAACACACCAGGCACACTCCTGCTAAGAAGCTTTGCTTTTGTGGTTATTTCAACCTGGAATGCTTATGCCAGACACTATTATTTGCCCCTCCACACCCAGACTGCACTCATGACAGTGCTCTACACACCAGCAGGCTGAGCTGCATAACCTCCAGTAGGATCCCATGTCCTATGGCTTCTGGGTGGGCTTGGCCAAGAGGGAGCCAAGTGGGAGGCAGCTGAATGAGGTCAGGGTATCTTTACCCAGGCCAGCTCCCAGGAGGGTCATCCTGGACTGAAGGTCATGACTCTCTGAAGGGAGCCCACTATATATGACTCCCCGCCAGGTGCTACAGGAACCGTTCTTCCCCCAACAAGGCCTAGGGGTAGTAATGGCTCAGCTGCCTCTAAGCCCCAGTTCACTTCACTTCATTTTTGGTTTCCTTATATCCAAACCTTTACACTTAGGACCCTTTGTCACTAGACTCTCCTTGAATTCCCCTATATCAAATGCCATCTACTTCCTGTTAATACTTGGGTTGATAAAATACTGTTCTCCAAAATGTCCTCATGGCTCATTTCCTCATTTCTTTCTAGTCTCTATTAAAGTGGCACCTTAGTGGGCTTTTAACAACCCCTCTATACAGCAACTGCTGTCTGTACGTTCTCTCCCTCCACCTGATTTATTAGCACTTAACATTATTTGTTTATTTTTTATTGTCTCTCCATGTTTTCCTAGGTAGAGCTGAATACGCTTATCTTATTACACATATTCTCCAGGTCTTTTAATTTCCAAGGATGACAAGGTAGCAAAGCTGGATAACTCAACCAAAGAATCATGACCCAACTCACCACCAACTCCATACAATCAAAGACTTTGTTCTGGTTCTGTAATATTGTTTGGTAGTCAGGCTTTGTATTAAGGACTTCACTCTGGGAAGACCTAAGATATGTTGTAGGTCCCACTTCAACTTCAGTATTTTTGGTTTCAGTTGACCCTCTAAAAAAGAAATAAAACAAAAAAAGAGCTTTCATGTAAGTTTATAGTAATTTTCTGGGGAGAACAGTAAAGATTACCTAGGAAAAACCCCCCTACAAGGCTTTATTAACCTGAATCAACATTCTTCTACCCCACTGTTAAGTATAGGCTCTCTTATTAACAGGGGATTCTGAAATAATTATCTAGTATTAATGTTTTTATACCACTGGACTCCAGGAGATGCTAGAGGCTTCAAGTTATCCGACTCCACCTAACAGTAAGGTCCATTTACAAAAAGGACTACACTTGGGATAAAGCCAAAGCTTGCTAGCCTGAAGCCAATGTCTATGATCTTTTACCAAAAAGATGCTGGCTCACTTCAATTATCTAAAATAACTGAATATAATGGAGAGTTCATGAAAATTTATGATGACTCTTTATAACAACTACTACAATTTACTGAGTGCTTACTGGTTGCCAAACACTAAGCGCTTTCCATTTAACAAGTATAATGAGCCAATGAGGTATGTATTAATATTATCCCCATTTTCAAATGAGGCACTTCACATTAAGTGGTTTGCTCAAGGTCACAGAACTAAGGAGTAGTTACAATCTGAATAGAGACAGTCTGTTTCCAGAAGCATTCCTCTTAACTATTAAGCTATGCTCCATCAAGTTTTTATTCTGAAACTGCCATTTTATACATTATCTATCTTCATAAATAGAACATTTAAAGGGTGAAGAAAGTGATAACCATCAATGCCTAGACTGAGTAAGTTTTTCAAACTGTCTTCCTCAAAGCGGCTCTCTAATAAGAGGCCAGTTTTGCAATTACGATTTTGGCTAATATTTTATAGTGATATTTCTAGCTAAGATTCTGTTTGGAAAATAAAGCTTAAAATCACTAAACTAAAACCAAACCAAAATCTAGCACTTTCCCACTTTCTTATGCCTTCAAGACCCAAAGATCCTCTCTCTCCACCCTCTTCCATCCCTTCTTTCATGTCTGGATCTCCAAGGCCAGGGTTCTCTCCCACAGCTGCAACTCAAAAGCTATGTGCTCACTGAAGACTTTTGATATTGTTCTTGGCCCAGCCCCAGATTAGAGATGTGCCTGTGTTCCCCAGGATGTGGAACAGCAGCTAAGGTCAAAGAACAGGGGCAGTTCTGTTCTTTGGCTGAGTAATAGTGAAACTCTCCCTTCCCTTCCCTTTTATTCTCCATTTATAGTCAGAATGCTAATATACACTTTACAGAGATTTGCTGAGTTGATGGGCCTGTAAGAATGGATTCATCATTCAATTTGTGCTAACAGAACTGAAATCAATTCAAATCTAGGTAAAAGCTTTCTATTTCTAGTCATAGATCTAACCTGGATATGATCTCTTCAGCCTCCTCCTGGTAGCGCAGCAACAGCTGGTCCCAACTCTGACGTTCTAAAGAAAATCTACAGAATCAGAAAAAAATTCAGTTAATTTTTCATCATCTCATTCTGAATCACTAAGAGCAACAACAAGTATATTAGGTGTCTACTCTGGTTCTAAGATGTGAATAAAAAGGTCATAAAAGGATTGGAGAGCATGACCAATTCAGAGGATATTAATTCAATCAATCAAACATGAGTTCTTAAAAATCAAATTAACATCCTTAGTTTCTAGACTTCATTCTATGAAATTGGCCATCAGTAGACCCCATACATCCCTAGGTGCAGCTTTCTAACTTCCAGTGTTGATATACTAGTATTGACACACTGAACAGGATGTTTACTATTCATTTTTCCCAGGTTTAGCTATTTTCCCTAGATGAATCTAGATTTTCCAACAAAGGTCACTCATCTTCACTTACTTTGTTATGTATTCCTTCATCTCAGCCACTGATGTTTCCAGAGACAAATCTGATGCTCTTCTGGAATACAGATAAGATTATGAGATAAACTCAAATCTTTCAAGAACATTTGCTTTTAATATGGATACCTTACACAATTTTAATGGCAACAAAACACGTTCAGAATTTACCTCTGGACAAATATTTACTCTTGGACTGTATTTCACTTTTGCACTAAGTAACAGCTTTCTCAGTGGTCTCTTTATCATTTATTTTTCTCATCAATTCCAATTCACCTATGGCCAGATTAACCTTTCATAAAATACTCCTTTATTTTTTTTTCCTTGCTTAAAAATTCTGTGATCCTCTGCTGCATTCAGAAGAAAAGCCGAAACACCTTAACCCGGCACTGTGTTCTGGCTCTGTCTAGCTCATTAAGTTTGATTCCTACTGTTACCCTTTGTTCTGTCCAACATAATGCCACTCAGCCTCAAGTATCTGGGGGTTTCAATCTCCAAACTTTTGTTCACACCATTTTTTAGCCTCTTCCCCTCTCATTACTCAAAACCTTAACTTCTGTTAAGGCCCAACAATACTTATTCATACAACCATCTTGTCTTCCCACTTAAATTGAAGCTATCAGTGGGATATGTTTTACTTAAACCAATGGCTCTGCTCAGTAGGGTACTTAACCCTAATGGAAAAGCAGGAAGCACTGAAAATGCCATAAATTTGCACATGTATTTGGTACTCTGTGTGGCAAAGGCAAATCAGTTGTGCCACCTTTCATGTTTTTCTACCAAGGCCTGTGACAGCCTCTGTCACTTCTGGCTGAGGTGCAGCACTCTGTGGCTTAAATACACTGCATTAAAAGAGAAGCCATGTTGAGCTAAAATTTTTTTTTAAATATATATATATTTATTGACATATAGTCAGTTTACAATGTGTCAATTTCTGGTGTACAGCAAAAAGCTTCAGTCATATATGAACATATATATATATTCGTTTTCATATTCTTTTTCACCGTAAGTTACTACAAGATATTGAATATAGTTCCCTGTGCTATACAGTATAAACTTGCTGTTTATCTATTTTATATATATATATTAGTTAGTATCTGCAAATCTTGAACTTCCAATTTATGCCTTCCCACCCCCTTCCCCTCCTGGTAACCATAAGTTTGTTTTCTATGTCTGTGAGTCTATTTCTGTTTTATAAATAAGTTCATTTGTCTTTTTTTTTTTAGATTCCACATATAAGTAATATCATATGGTATCTTTCTTTCTTTTTCCAGCTTACTTCACTTAGAATGACAACCTCCAGGTCCATCCTTGTTGCTGCAAATGGCATTATTTTATTATTTTTTATGGCTGAGTAGTATTCCATTATATAAATATACCACAGCTTCTTTATCCAGTCATCTGTCAATAGACATTATTTCCTGAATAGCAATGTTAATTCTAAGGATTCATGGAAAGGTAGACCTTTGTGAAGTCAAAACTAAGGAGTTCATGATGTAAGTCCAAGTGACAATATTTGTTGTAGGCAGGGGTGGAGGGTTATGTGCACCCCTGCACAGGAACTACCAGTTTGGAGGTGGGATTTTAAATTTCTCCTAATATTCTTGCTTGCCAACAGCTAACGAACATAAGTTTCTCTCCAATTTGCAAGGCTTGCCAAGATCTGAAGAATGCTTTTCCTCGCCTTCCATTGCTGGCTCCTTCTCACCATTCAGGTCTCAGTGCAAAGGTCAAATCATTAGAGGACTTCTCTGAACATTCTAGTTAAAGTTGCCCACCCTCTCAAGTCACTATCACATTTACTGACTTCTGGGATTATCGGTATCTGAAATCATTATTTTCTATGTATTTGTTTGACTGTCTCTCCTATTATAATACATAAGAAGAGAGATCTTGTTTGACTTATTTATCACTGTATCTTAAGAGCCTGATACATAGGAGATGTTGGATAAATGTTTGCTGAGTGAATGTACAACTGTCTAATTAAAGTCTTCATTCAATTACAATTTTGGACAGAAGGGGAATTGCTCTTACCCCTCTGGATCTTCAAAACATTTTTGTAGAGCTCCATTACCTTCCAGACTGTCTGCGAAATGTTTCAATTCTTCCGAAAGAGAAGATGCTAGGGAGAACAAAATTACATGTTGTAAAATAAAGAGAATATAAATTTTCAGTGAGCTGCTGACAAAGATATAACATTCTTAAGGTGGTCTTAGCTCCAGGGACCCGTTATACTCTGGCCCTCTCATCCATTTGAAAAAATGCTACAAATATACAGGAAGATTTTATCTTTTTCCTTTGGGTAAATAAAGATAAAATGAAAGACAATTCCTCTTTATGATACTTATTTTTTTTTCTTTTACATTGGACTGGTGAAAAAGCAGTTAAAAAGATTTATCTGCACTGACATTTCATTCTTTTCAAGATATGAACCGTTGGCACTGGATGGAAGAACATATTAGAGAAGTCAGGTAATGGCAAAAGTGTAATGAGAAATAGCTGGAAGCAAAGAATTATGGGCATAAGGTAAAAACGGGCTCTGCTTAGACTTGGAAGGTTCTACAATTACATTCAGGTGAGGAATGCAGAGGGGAAAGGTTATGTTAAGTAGTTATGAAAAATAACTTTGGCACATCAACTCTAATTATGGTGATGGTGCAATTCTGAAATAAACAATTTTAACTGGCAAGTTAGTCTGAGTTCATGTATCTTCTAGGTCTTTTAAGTTGGTAGCACTTTAGTATTTCTGACCTGGATGATTGTGTAATCATAAAGTAAGGAGAATATCTACTTTCTAGGAAGTTTAAAATTGGTTCCTGTGAAAGAATATTTGTAACTTATGTCAGAAACAAACAGCTAATTTCTTTAATATATAAAGAATTCCTACAAAATCAGTATGAAAGAGCCAATATTCCAATTTTTTTAAATGAGCAAAGGATACAAACAGACAACACACAGAAAATAAAGTACAAATGGCTTTAAAAAATACAAAAAAAATGGTTACACTCTTCAAAAGAAAAACAGAATAGAACTACAAAAATACCTTTTATCAACTATGAACTGGTAAAAAATCTATAGCTGGATAAAACTGTGGTGAATATGAGAAAACAGGTACTTACATATTTTGCTGGTGAGAGAACAAATTGATATAAACTTTCTAGGAAGGCAACCTGGTAATTTTTATAATTTCATTTTATCTAGCTAATTCCAGTTCTAGGAATTTATCTTATTTTCACTTGAATACATGCCCAAAGGCTTGTGTAAAAAGGTATTCATTGCCCTATTCATTGGAATAGCAAAAGACTGAAAGCAATCCCAAAAGCCCATTAATAAAGAGATGATTGAATCAATGTGGGCATCAAATAGAGATATTCCATTTATAAAATGGAATACCATGTAGCTACTAAAATATCAAGATAGCTCTATTTGTGTGACATGAAACAATCTGCAAGATAAATTACTAAGTTAGAAAAAGACAAGGTAAAAAAACAGTGCAGACAGGATTACCCATTAGATTTTAACTTATAAATGTTTGGAAATGCAGTAATGTCTCTGCAAGGATACACAAGAAGCTGGTGGCTATGGTTGCCTCTGGGGAGAGGAAATAAGACTGGGGATCAGGGTGGAAAGGAGGCTTACTTTTCACTTTTTAGACCTTCTGAACTTCTTAAGCACATATTCTTATCTTTTTAAAATGCAATTCCCCAAAAAAGGAGGGCGCTGGTTTTATGAGGCAGCAGTTCATGGAAATTGGGATCCTGAGAGTGGATCAACTGACCTTAACAGAAGATGCAGCCCAAGGTCAAAGCTCACTCATCTAGTCTCAGCAACTTACCTTTGGCTTTGTAACTTTCAAGATTGAAGCCCTCAGTGCCCCTTAGGAAAGGTTCAAGTTTCTGAACAGAGAACTAAATAAAGAAAAGCATTTTCAGTATAACAACCAAGATTTCCCAGGCCAGTCCTGAGTTCATGTAATTTTATGATATTTAATGAATATGAAAGTAAACATGATTTAATTTTTAACCTAAGATTTTTCATATAATTAAACAGAAAAAGTTAAGGGAAAAAACTCTTTGTTGCTCAGACTATACAATTTGATTTTTGATTCAGGAAAAAATAGTCACGTAATCACACAAATGACTTGCTTATCTAAACTGATGTGATCACCAAGCAGCAATATAATACCAACTCAGAATGTAGTCAGACCTCAAATATCTGCCTTAACTTAGATTTGACCCCCACCCACTTTAAATTCCCATCATTTGCTGCCAATGCGCAAGAGAGACTAGACTGGGGAAATCTCTGTTAACTGCTCAGTTAGTGGCAGCAGCACCAATGGGACTGGTAGAGCCTAGTCCAGAGACAAATCAGCTGCTGGAATAAAATCTGACTTTTAAATTAATCCCAACTAGAAAGAAACATCTTTTAATTTTAAGCAATAAATCACACAGTATTGATCTCTCTCTGGGGCTATCACAGTAAGAGGTTTAAAAAAGGGAAGGGGAGGGGAGGGGAGGGAAGAAGCATTTCCCAATCCCGAGAATCTTACCTGGAAACTGGAAAGCAGGAGAGAGCCCAGCCGTTTACTTTCTGCCATGTTGACACTGATGGATCTGCAGAGCTCTAACATAAAATAGCACCACCTTTAAGTAGCTGGATACTTACAGTGAGCAAAGCTTAAAAAACCTAAAAAATTTCCTCCCCCTTGATGCAGTCCAACTTAAGGTAAGAAAACCCAAGCAGCCTTCTCTAATTAAAGGGAGAATTCATATACAATCACATCTAATTTGTTCAGGATCACCAAAGAATGAAATTTACTCGTCTGTGCATCCTAACTTTAAAAAGTTAGAAGAACCTTTTATGTATTACATTAAAATCTTGTCTTGCTAAACAAGGTAGATTTAAAAAAAATTTAAATTCTTTTTATGTTTTATGTTCACCATTCAAAGGAGATGGGAACATTTCAGTATTTTTATGATAAGCACTGCAGTATGCTTTAAATCCACTGTCTTAAGAATCTTCTTATAAACTATGAGGTCCGTTTTACAGATGGGGAAACTGAAGCCCAGAGGGGAGATGACTTGTTTGATGCTAGTTACTGGTATAGCCAGAATTCAGTCCCAAGTCTGTCACCAAAACCTGTGTTGTTCCCACTAATACCATGCTGCCTCTCTATGACCTAATAATAATATTAATAGTAATCTGTTGAACACTTGCTATCTAAAAGGCATTTTACTAAATGCCATACACACCTCATTAAAACTCAGGCAACTATCTTATCAATTCCATTTGGCAAAGGTTAGGAAATAGGTAATTTGCCCAAGATCACACAGTGAGTCAGCCTGAATTGGATGGGCATTTCACATAATTATTCCAGAGAATTCTCAAGCAACTAAAAGATGTAGACACTGTTTTTTGCATTACATCCATTTCAAAACATCAGTTCTTATACAGCAAAGGAAATCTGTTTAGAGAATTATGAGAGATACATGTCTTTTTACCCTCCAGATTTAGCTGGCTGTGTTTTTAAAGTTCTTTTGTATCCTCTCTTGATTACTTCTCCTTGCTGTTAGTCATGAAAAACAGGATACCTTCTGCCTATAACCAAAGAAACCTGGCAAGTGGCCAGAAATAACCAGGAAACAGCAAATCTTATTACATCAGTGTTTTCTATTACACAGAATTTTAGGTCCACATGCTCTGGAACAGAGATGAAGGTAAGGGTAATCTTAGGAAATTGAAGTTTCTTGGCACATCTAAGGAGTAAGGTGTATGAGCATAACTGTGATAGCAATTTTCTGATATGCTAAATGGCTGTTTTTACCCAGGTTTCCTTCTAGACATCAGACCATCTGGAAGTGAGGTAATAGCTTTAACATAATCACAACAGCTTAACACTTGTGATACTTACTTACGACATTCCAACTAGTGTGTTACATATCAATTCATTTAATCCTCACACAACCCTGAAGACTGGTATTATTCCATCCTGTTCACTGATGAGGACCATAAGGCAAAGGTTAAGTAACCTGCTCAAGGTCACACAGCTATTATGTTCTTCTTGAAATGTGCTCTTGTGCTTCAAATCAAATCTTGTACTTCACTGCTTACTGAGATGTTATTAAAGATTCACACAAAATCACATTCAAATACAGCATGTCTAAAAACTAGGTTTTTACTCTATTTTTATGTGCTCTTCCCCCTGAGATATTTTCAGTTATAAAGCCTAAAATCAGATAGCAACCCATACACTTTCTGTTCTACTTTAGGATATAAAGCAGAAAGCCACAGTTAGAAATCTTTATTTCTAGCAGAAGTGAATGTTGAACATTCACTTAGCAGAGGTGAATGCTGAACAAAACTGTAAATCACATTTTCCTCTCATGGTATAGATTACAATAGACAGCTAATACTATGATACAAATAACAATGATATTGAATACTTACTAGGTGTTTGACATCAGTACTTATAATCTTAGAATATTCCTCTTACAGTTGAGGAAACTGAAGCTCAGAGAGGTGAAGTGATCTGCTCAGCCACATAGCAAGTAAGCAGGAAAGTCAAGTCTACCTTTCTGCCATACCTCACTGCCTCCTATCTGAGCTGGAACTCCACTGTCTTATGCACATAGCACCCCACCTGTGATGCCCTGATGAAAGGGAGGCAGTGACTTCCGCCGGTTCGTTTCTTTCATACTTGCTCGCCGCCAGGATTGCCTCCTGTCTTGACAACGGGCAGACTGTTCTTGGGGGGACAAATGAAGGGACCTGGATTGAAGTCCTTCCCGGTGGCTGAGATCACAATTTTCCCTTTTTCGGGGGCTAGCGCCCAGGTGAATTCGTTCCTTTGAAACGCCTTCAGTCATCTCCAGGGAGGCAGACGATTTATTACACGCTTCTGCAGGGATGGGATCTGATTCCAATTGATGATCATAAGTCTTGGATGTCACTGGTTCTTCTTCTAGCACTTGTTATAAAAAAGTCAAAATACAGAATCAAACCCATCACAACTAAGTATGCAAAAAAGTGGAAAAAGAAAACATGTGCCCGAGATCATGGAAACACTGAGGAAGCATATCTGCAAATACATGAGCAAGTGATTCCAAATCCACCAGGAGCCAGGAAGGTATTTAGGTATAGCTCAGGAACCGGAACCCAAGGCAAGAGGTACTGAATTTCACTATAATACTCACCTTCTACAATCTCCAATCTAGTCACTGAAGTCATCCTGGGTGGAGAACCCTGAAAATAGGAAAATGAGGTGATCTGTCCTTCACATTTCAGTCCCAGTCCTGCTGGGGCTTTACTACATCAGAATAGGCCTTGTGCTTTCCAGTCTCTCTGATCTGCCTATCTCTGCCCCATGAAATTCTACCTGCCTAACAAGGCCCAGCCCAATCCCACCTCACCCACCTCCTCCAGAGAATATCAGCATAGATCATCACTCTCTGAATTTCCACAGAATTCATTGCTAGAAATATTCTCTAGCTTGGAGGTGGCATGTAGCTCAATGGTAGAGTGCATAGAAGGCACAAGGTCCTGGGCTCAATCCCAGCACCTCCATTAAAAAAAAAAAATTCTCTACCTCCAACAGTCTCTAAAGCTCTTCTCCGTTTCCAGTTATCAATTTAGCTCACGTGTCATAATTTCCACCACTCTCTCCCACTCCCCTCAAGAATCTAACAACCTCTCCACCAGTTCTCCTCCATGCACTATTGCTCCTCTCCAGTCCATTCTTTAGACTGCAGCAGAGGTTCTTCCAGTATATTCAACACCTCCAGGAGCTAGTCCCAACTACCCATTTCTGCTTTCTCGGGCCACTTCCATTCCATGAACCACTTTTGAATCTGCACACGTTGCTTGTAACACTTATTCATCCTTCCCAATCTAGCTCAAACATGAAGCATTCACATCACTTCTCTTTGGCAGAGTTGGCTGCTCCACCCCTAGGTCTCTCTAGCACTGGCTGTAAAGTCTGTTTACATGTCTGTCTTCCCGGCCAGACTGTATTCCTAGGGCCTGTCACAGACAATCGACTGAATGGAAGAGGGCAGGGACATGAGGGAGGCACCTCTACATCTTCCGTGCTTATCCCTCCCCAGCAGCAGAAATCCGTACGTGGAGGGTGCTTAGTAAAGGGAAAGAATTTATGTGGAGGGACAACGAGGGAAAGAATTTATGTGGAGGGACAACGAGGAAAAGAGAACAAGGGGGAGGTCAAGGATCTAAATCGCCAGCTATATGGCTGTATCCCATAGATGAAAGCCTGGATAACAGCAGCAACAACGGTACCAATTTATATGCCAGGACCAATGAATGCATGTAAACACTGTTTGCATCATTATCCCATCAATCCTTTCCACAGCTCTTAATCAACATTAATTTCACCTTGCAAATAGGGGAATTGAGGTTCAGAGGGGCAAAAGCCTGGCCCAAACTTCTTATGCAGCCAGCCTGGAACAAAGATGAAATTCGAACCCTGCCTGGCCTGTAACCCATCTCCAGCCCTCAACCGCTTCTGGAGTCCAGACCGCTGGCTCTGTAAAACAGGCCCTGAGCGGCCTCTACAAACGCCCGCCCTGGGGTTTCCTCTCACCAGGAGGAGGCTGCAGCGCCCCGGAGACCCCCTAGTCTCCGCTGTCGGGGAGTGGAGACTGGTCGGGTCTGGGCGGGGCCGAGGGCTCCGACTCCAAAAAGACTGGCGCGGGGGTGAGCGAGGCCGAGTCCAGGGACAAGTCTGCGACTTCCTGACCTCAGGGCGACGCCCGTCCGGCCCGGAGCCTTCGTCCTCGAAACACAAAGCCGCAGGTCACTTTCTCCACGGCCCGGGGTTACCCCTGGGCGCCCGGCGCGAAGGTGGCTGCTGCTTCCCGGTATGAACCGGCAGCGCCATTCGCCTCCCGCGCCACTGCCGCCTCTCGCGAAACTCCCGCCAGCCAAGGGCGCATGCGCGGCCGGCGGCCTCTGTGACTCGCGCACGCGCAGAACGCCGGCTTCCTCAAGGTGCACGCGCAAACCGATGCTCAAGTCTCTTACCAGCCCCGCCCCCTTTGTCCAAGTCCTTCGCAGCCCAGTTTTGGCCACGTTGCAGCATTCCCAGTTATGGCATGCCCAGGGAGTCACTAACGGAGTCCCGTCACACCATCGTGTCCTTTGCGCCACACATACCCAGAGCCTTTCTAAGATGGGGAAACAAAGGCCCAGAGCGGTACCTTCCAAAGGAAGATAGTGCATTAGCGGGCGGGCAGTGATGATGCCCTGCCCCATTGCTAGGCCACGCCCCCTCCTTTATCTTAACTCTAAAAAATGTGGACCATTACTGTCCCAGGGCGGACTAGGAACACTTTTTCCAGTCCTATTCTAACACTTTTTCTCCTTTTGTGGTTCCCTTCAATACTTGGCAAAGTTTAAGAAGTCTCCTTTGCAGCCTCATTCCAGGCCACCCCCTCCCCAAACTGCTTTCTGCTCCTCTGGTCACCCCTCATTGCTTCTGCTCCTTTACTCATACCATTCTTTCTGCCTGGGAAGCCCTTCCTTGCTTGTTCTTGGCAAAATTCTCTCAAATTTTAAGCTTCAGTCTTCTCTGAGGCCCCAGGCTGAAAACCAGATGCTCCTTCTTTGCTCCCAGGAGTCCAGCCTGTGCCTGGTCCACTATCCCTTGCTGGCTTGGGGGCTCTCAAGAGAGCAGACTGCTGCTTCGGCACCCAGCATGATGCCATCAAAATGTCTCCTTGCGTGTGCAATCCTTTCGGATCTGAGCTGTCCAAGTATTGAATTACAAACAGTCCACAAAATCTGAAAGAAGGGTTGGTGAGCAGCAGCTGGAATGTGACTGTGGAAATCCTTCCATAGCAGCTGTGGTCCTTGGAAAAGCTTTCTGGTGGTAGGCAGAAATCTGCCTTCCTGAAGTTTCCACCCTGTGGTTCCAAGCATGTTGGCTCCCACCAGCCGTCTGAAAGCAGAGATTTCCTTTTTTCCCTGAATAGCACTTTCTGGGGCCCAGTTCCTTCTATGCCCACCCTACTCCTTCAACCACTTATTTGTCAATGTCCCAAGAATAGAACACAGCCGGAACTGGCCATCCTGGGGCACAGTGAGTGTACTGCTTCATGGAATCCAGACCCAGTACATCCTCTGACTATGTCCTGTCCCTACTTTCAGTTCTCCCATGGCTCCCCATTGTCCACAGGACATGCACATTCCTTCCCTCATAAGGTACTGTATGATCTGACCCAGCCTCTTTCATCACTCCCCACACTAGAGACTTCTTTCACTTCCCCAGTTCTGCTTTGCTTTCTACTAGGCTTTCATATATGCTGTTCCCTTTCCCTGGAACATCTCCTCTCAGTCTCCTTCCTACAACACCCTACCATCTCCATCTGGTCAATGTCTCAACCTTAGGTTTAGAGGTCCCTCTGCAGCCTTTCCTGATTCCTCTTGGCTCCCTGGGCACCCCACTTTCCTGACATTCGCTTTCCTGTTTTTCAGGCCCATGTACTGTTGTCCTCAATGCCTAGCACAGGACTGACTGTTGTTAGGCCCTCAAAAAAGAGGAGATCTGTATGATTTTCATGTGGCAGCTGACTTCCAAGATGGCCCCCAAGGATCCCCAATTCCTGGTGTTCATGCCCTTGTATAGTCAGTCCTCTTCCACAAGGAGTAGGGCTGATCGATATAACCAATAAGATATTGCAGAAATGATAGTGTGCTTGGTCATAAAAGACATTGTAACTTCGACCCCACTTTCTCATGTATCACTTGCTCTGGGGGAAGCCAGCTGCCATGCTGTGAGGACACTCAAGCGGCCCAATGAGAGGTCCACATGAGGAGGGAATGAGGCCTCCTGCCAACCCTGACTTGCTCCTGGGAGCAAGTCATATGAGTGAGCTACCTTGTGAATGGATCTTCCAGCCCCACTCAAGCCTTCTAATGACTGCAGCATACGACACTTAACTGCAACCTCAGGAGACCCTGAGTCAGAAGTACCCAGCTCCTGAATTCCTGATCCACAGCATCTGTGATATGTTTAGGGATAATTAATTATACTGTAATAGATAATCAACTCATGTCTATAGTGTCCTTTTTTATGATAAATTTTTAGAAGTCTTTTGCAGAAAGGTTCAATTCCATTTTTGAGTACTCTGCATTTGTTTCTCAGTGGTGATACCACCCTTCATGGAAGACTCTGAGGTGTCAGTGGCCAGGAACCCCTGGAGGCTCCTCCCAAGTGACCCCATACCAGCCAGCTGGCTGTGGCATTCCCAGGGTTCCCTCCTTCCCAGGCAACTGGGGGTGGGGTAGAGTCAGGTTTCAAATCTGCTGGGGACCCCACCCACCTTACAAGAGAAATCAGAGAGGAGGCCAAGTCCACGGAAACTGTTCATATGACATACTTTATTTTCAATCTACAACCATTAAAAACCCTTTGTAAGTTTACACTGTACAGTATTCTCATGTCTGAAATGACACGGGGGCAAGGAGAGCTGGCGGATTGGACCATGGTTGTCCTAGCACCCAATCCATCCTGGGAAGGAGCCTTTTGAAGACAGGAGTGGGGAGGAGAGAACAGTGGACAGGAGAGGTGGACAGTTTGGCCCAAGGATGCCCTTGGTCCCTTCCTTCCCAAAGGCCTTTCGCTGGAGGACCCCTAGGGGCCACGACTGTAGGGGCCACACCAGGAAGCCAGGCTGGGCAGGAAGGGGGCTTCACAGTATTGGTGGGGGTTGGGGAGGGGGGCCAGGATGAGGAGGGACAGCTTCTGGCTCTCTTCCCCAGCTGCTGGGGGTTGGAGCTGTTTTTGGCACTGTCTACAAGGTCTCCCTGGAGGTGGGAGAAGGAGGAGGAGCTGGCTGGGGATTTAGGGTTCTTTCTTTGAGGAGTTAAGTTTCTTTCTATTTGAAGAGAGGCCATAAGCCTATGGTGAGGTCCCCAAGGGATAAACCATCAGGGTCTTTTGTCTCCCACACCCCCAGGACTCCCACCCACTGCCTGACTGGCACAACCCTACACAACCTTTTGTAAAACCCAGACAAGTGGGAGAGGTGGGTAGAAGTGGAACCAAGCCAGGGGCAGGGAAATGAAAAATGTATGCCTTCTCCCAGACCTGCAGTTTCCAGGAAGAGGAGAACATAGTTTTGTTTTACTCTGGGGGAGGAGGAGGAGAGTGTGGAGGGAGTTTTCCAATCTATCAGGAGTCCAGATGAGGCTGGTGTTTCCCACCCCTTCCTGGTCAGGGCCAGCCTCAGTCCCTCACCAGGCCGCACTAATTGTTAGCCTAGATCAACAGTTGGCAAACTTCTATATATGTCAGAATCATCTGGAGGGCTTACTACACCCCAGCTTGCTGAGCACCCCACCAAAAAAGAGGTCTACTTCTGTAGGTCTTGGGTGGGGCCAATACTTTTCATTTCTATCAGGTTCCCAGGTTATGCTCCTGCTTCTTTGAGAATGTCCAGGCATCTCATTCTCAGCAACCTGGTGCCCCAAGGCAGTGTCAGGGAGCTGGGGACAGCTGGCAAGGCCCTGCATTAGAGGTACCAAAATGTCTGGGAAAAAGCTAGGAACAGACCTGTGGTGAGCCCCCCTGTGTGGAGAAGTAAACTAAGGCACAGAGATCAGTGACAGAGCTGAGAGAGGAGCCAGTATAGCAGGGCCCAGTGGAAAGAGGGTGATGACATAGGACCCGAAAACACGAGGGGTGCTCCGAAGCCCTAAGGATCATCCTTCTGGTCATCATAAAATCATACCACCAGCCAAACGCAGAGAAGTTGACATCTGCCCAGACCTGGGCCAGGTCTCCAGACTCCTGGCTGAGGTTCCTTCTCATGGGAGCCGTTTGAGTGGTATCAGAATGAAGAGTAACAAGGTGGCCAGGCCCTGATGACTTTGGCCCTTCAAGGATGCTTAGAGGAAATCAAAGCTCCTTTCCTTAGAGCCTAGGGTCCAGAGGGCTGGTGAAGGGCAGAAGGGAAGGAAGTAGGGCTGGTGAGATAGACAAGGGAGGGTCTAAGGAGGGTCAGGGAGGGGTTGGGAGGAGCCCTGGGCAGGGGACTCAGGCCCAGCATCATGTCCCCAGTCCCCTTTGGTTCTTGGGTCTGTGGACTTTGCAAACTGCAAACACTGTTGGGAGGGGTAAGGGGTAGTGCCAAGGTGAGCTACTGGTTCTGCCAGGACAAGCTTTTTCAGAGGAGAATGCAAAAGATGGTGACGTCAAGAAGGACAGATGGTTGAATGGTCCCAGGGAGAAGGAGAGAAGAACCTAGCCAGGCTGCATCTGCTTTCCAAAAAAGACCATGCAGGACTGGGCAGGGTAGAGGAGGTCAAAGTGGGGATCCAAGTACCCCCCTCATTCCCAGTGGAAAGTACTAAGGTCCTGCCAGGAAGCTGTGGACAAAGACAATGTGGCTTAGGGGTGGGATGAAGCAGACATCTTTCTGGGCTGGTGGGAGTGTCACAGCCTGAGGCACTGGGGAAAGGTGCCTCCTTTGGTGTGAAAAAACACAAAATAAAACTCAGAAGACACAACGAGATTTGAAACCAAACATCAGGAGATGGAAGACCACAGACACAGGATTATGGGAATGTGAGCCTGAGGGGATGGGAGGGGGTTGCTGAGGTTACAGGGAGGGGAGCAGAGCTGGGGAGGCCATTCTGGGAGGGCTGAGGGATGGGTGCTACAAGTAAGCCCCAGGCTCAAAAGAGGAAAAACCTTGGCCATGGGCCAGGGCCACTTCATCTGCTGGTGAGAACCAGCTGAAGAGGAGGCAGGAGGAGGGGAAGCTTTGGAGGAAGATGATAAAAGAGAGGATGGGTAGGTGGTGGGGAGCGAACAGACTGAGCCCAGAGAGAGCAAGGGGTTCAACCAAGACCACAGAATGGTAGGTGATGTCTCACTCACCACTGGGAATGCAGAGCCTGCTGGGAATCGGGACACCTGAGTCTTAACTCTGTCTCTAGTTTGCTGTGTGACTTTAGATGACCCACTCCCTTCTCTGGGCCTGATTCCTCATCCAAAAATGTGAGGGGGTTGGATCCAAAAGGACAAATACTGTATGATTTCACTTATATGAGGAACCTAGAATAGGCAAAGTCATAAAGACAGGAAGTAGAATAGAGGTCATCAGAGCCTAGGAGGGGAGGGGTGGGGAGTTACTGTTTAGTGGGTAGAGTTTCAGTTTGGGGAGATGAAAAAGTTCTGGAAATGGATAGTGGTGATGGTTGTACAACATTATTAATGTATTCAAAGCCACTTAAGATGGCTAAAATAGTAAGTTTTACATTATATACGTTTTGTCACAGTTTAAAGAAAAGTGAGGGGGTTGGTCCAGTTTATCTTGTGGCTCTCTTTCTATTCACTAACACTAGTGAAGGGTGTGTCACCTCCAGGGCCAGGGCACTAGGGGGTTGGCTTGGGGATAAGGAGTGTGATCAGGCAGAAGGTAGAAGGACATTCTCCCACTTCGTAACTGGGAAGGGCCTGGAAGTTGGGTGAGCAAGAGAACAGGCTGGATGATGAAACCATGAAAGGTGCATGGGGTCAGGCACGACAGAGCCATGTTGCAATCAGGGTGGAAGAGGCTCAAGTCCTTGGGCCCTTGACTTTGTCGCCTGGGAGAGCAGCCGGTAGAGAAGTGTCCTGGGGGAGCCCAAGGGGAAGGGCCCATTTTGAGCAAGGCCTCTTGGAGGGTATTTTTCAATTGGTCAGCCTTTGGTGGGGAAAGAACTGGGGGCAAAGGGCTGCCAGGGTGACAGGAACTTGCGTACTGATGCCATGTGCATGCAGGATCTAGGAGCCACTAATGTGACAAAGTAGTTTGATTTTCATTTAGAATACAGACATCATTGCCCCCAGGAGGGTCTAATTTGGCTCTGGGAAGAAGTCAGACATAAGAAACACAAGATGGTCCATTTTGGGGTCACCATGCCAACTGTTCTCCCATTTCCCCACAACCAATTCGTGCCAACACAATGGATCTAAGCCTGGCGGTCTGTAGGGAATAGGACTTCAGGGTACCTTGGGACTTTGGTTGAAGAAAATGGGGATGGGGGAAAGGAAAAAGATGGGTAGAGAAGGAGGAAGGGAAGGACGAGGAAGTTGCTAGGAGTAAAAAGGCAAGGGGTGGTAGGAAGGGGAAGAAAGGGGAAAAGGGTAGTGTTCCTTCCTGGGACCCGATGCTCCAGGGGAGTCCCTGCTGCGGGCCAGGCAGTTTTCTGCTTTGGGAATGTTACCAAGACTTAAAAGGCATTTAAAGAAACAAACTTAGAAATTACATTCCAAATGAGCAGAGAGTTTTTACAAACCAACCCCCTACCCTAAAAAAGAAAACACTGTTACTAATTAAAATGCTAAAAATCAAACCAAACCAATATTTACAGGTAACATGTTGAACCCCATCAAGCCCCACGTTCAGAGGCTTCTGTCAGAACAGTGATGAGTGACCTCGCACAGTGGCATGCAGAAAATAGAAACTGGGACTTGACTGAAAACCATGACCTGGGGCCTCTGACACTGGCTGGGGGCCGGGCGGCCAGGTACCAAGACACCAAGGATGGCAAGGACAATCTTGGACGAGGATGACAGTAAGGCTGAGTGGTCCGCAGGGCTCAGGTCTCACGAGGATTTCTCCCGAAGGCTAGAAGCACAGCCTCCCTGGCCCTCGCAGCTTGGGAAGGTGGGAGAAGGCCTCTGGTGGCTTGTGGCCTGGTGTGAATCCCCTCACTTGGAGACAACCTTGGAGGGGCCCCCTGATCTCTTGGGTGGGAGCAGTGGCATCCCGGAGGGGGCTGGCCCACGTATCCATCGGCCTGCCTGTTCTGCCCACACAGGTCACTATGGTGTGAGGAAGTGTCTGACCCCAAAGTTCTGCTGATGGGGAATGGAGATGAAGGGATTTGGGTAACTGGTCCAGGTGCCCCAGAAAGGGTAAGACTGGGAGCTGGTGGGTAGGAGTGCAGAGGCATCTCCTGGGTCCTGGGGGCAAACTACCAAAGCTGCTGGTTTATGGTTTTCCTCATAGGGAATTCACAGATAAGCTGCTTTATCCATCTGGGCCTCCAGCCAATCACACACAGATGTGGGGGCACATGTACATCCAAAATGGGTTCATTGGCACCAAGGGGGAGGCCGTCTTGAGTACCCCCACAAAACCACCACCACACTGCAATGAGCCATGCTGCAATCCATCCGATGGCTCATGCAGCTCACATGGGATGTGGGGAAGGGCGGGCAGTACAGTTAGGGCTGGGAGACGAGCCAGGAGAGGCCATAAGGCTAAAGAGAGAGGCTGGTGAAAAGGCTGGCAGGCTGGTGAGAACTGAAGCAGGCTGGCAGACACTCTCACATCCATGTGCAAAGCTGCAATAAACAACATTCTCGGAATTCAGTCCTGTTTTCCTGCGAGTTCTCACTTGGGAACTTGGAGAGCTCTCCCTGCTCTTGATAAAGCCTTAGGAATCCATGTTTGACTCATTGAAAAAAAGGTGTTAGAGGGAGGGAGGAAAATGAGAAGGAAAAGAGAAAATGTTTGGGAAGTGGTGACACTGGTCCAGTCCCCCACCCTGTCAGTGAACATTCACAGACTGACGGCTGGGGGCCAGGTAAGTACCGGGTGCTGAGTGTAAAGTAGTAATCCGGGGTCAAATGGTCAGCGGCATCGGGGGAGAAAACTGCAGGGCTCCGGCTCTGCTGGGGGACCCGCCAAGCCTGACCAGGAAACCAGAGCTCAGCTGCAAGTTCCTTATCCACATGGGGGACCCCACACCCGTCCATTGCGTTCGAAGCCTCACATTGTCCCAGTGGCAAGAGTACGTCTCAACTTCCAATAAATTACCTTAAGGACTTTAGGGTAAATTAAATTATTAAAATAAAGTAAAACCACCTTAAATATTTATAGTAAGAAAAATTCAAATAAACAACCTAGGCAAGAAATGTGTTTCCAGGCCCCAGTCTATTGCCATGTCCTGGGGCACCAGCCTCTTGGATTGCTCCTTGGCCTGACCCGGCCAACTGGGAGTCTCTTGCTGGGAATATCCTTACCCTCCACCGGCCATAGGATGTAAACACAGTGGAGATGCAACAGCCCCTCCAGGGTGCCAGGGAGAGAGGCCCCAGCAATCAAGGCAGTGGGCAATTAGGCATGTATATGTGCACCAGGTCTTGAGACTGCTCTACCCATTTCTGTCCTCAAGGAGTCTCCTGGGAAGGTTGGGGACCCCAAGTCACCTTGGCAAGAAAGGCAGTTCCAGTGGCTCCCCGACCCTGAGCCCCACACGTTTCTACCTTGTCTTCCAGTCCTTGCTGCTGCATCCAGGCTTTGGGCAGGGAGATCCAGGGCTCCAGGACTCCAAGCAGATACTTGACCCCTGGCTACTGCCCTATCATATCCCCTTGAGCCACAGCAGTCCAGAGCAGCAGGGCTGGGAGGAGGAGGTGGTGGAGGGAAGGAAGGGATGGGGTGATGCCCAGCTCAGCTCCACCAGGACCCCCAAGTTGAGCCCAAGAGCAAAGCCTGTTCTTCTCATCAGTGTTTCCTCCCCATGAAGAGGGATGTGGTTGGCAGGGAACATCTCTGTGAGCCCTTTTCCCTGAGGGGCATGGCCGGAACTGTATGCTTTCCTTGGCTCTTCTGAGAAGTGGGTGTGGGTAGAACCAGGCAAGGCTCTCCCTTACAACCCAGGGATAAGCTCTCAGTGGATCAGCTCCTAAGGGATCTCTCTAGAGACGCTTCTGAAGCCCAGTTTTGGTCTTTCTCCCTCTCACTGCCTTCCCCTGGGAAGTCAGAGATCACCACCCAGCAGTCAGCAGGAGGCCCCGCTTTACCTGGAGGGCAAAGCTCTTCTCTGGCAGTGGTGCAGCTGCTGTCTCTCCAGGACGAGGGATGCAGGGATCGGGGCCCCTCGCCTCGTCTCCTCTCTGCTGGTTCCCATCAGCTATCCAGGGATTGGGCTGGTTGAGGTGGGGAACCTGGCTGCTCCGTCACTCGCTGTGGGGGGCTGCCCTCTCCTCCCCACCCCAGCTGGACTCTGAAGGGTGCAGCCTGCATTTGGAAGGAGAGTGGCGGATGGCGGAGCGGGATGGCCGGGCGAAGCAGGAGGTGAGAGACTGGGTGTTACAGTCACAAACAGCATCCTAGGAGGAGGGAAGAAGAAGTCAGGAAGAACCAGGAGGCCTTGACTACCCATGGACTGGGTGGCCAGCCAGGCAAGGAATCTAGACTCAGCTGTGCCCAGGGATCAGTTCCCGGGGTTTGTAGCCCCTCTCTCGACCAACTTTTAAAAATTATTTCCCCCCATTAGAGAATTAATGCCTGTTCATAAATAATATTCCCGAATGTAATAAATCCTGGAATATACAGGGAAGAAAGTGGACGTTGTCCATGAAAGATAAATTCTCAAAACATTGCACACACATACATTTACCAGAAGGATCTCAGCCCCTACAGTCTGTTTTGTAATTGCAAACATGAACACTTTTGTGTTGTTATGTATGTCTAGATTTCCTTCTTTTTAATGGCCACATACTATTCCACTGAGTGAAAATAGCTTAATTTATTTATCCAATTCACTTTTATGTGCATTTGAGGTATTTTCTAATTTTTTAATGTTACCAACACACAGGGATAATGGCTAAGGCTGCTGTACAAGGTGGAGGAGGGAAAAATTAGGAGTTTGGGATTAACACGTACACACTACTATATATACAATAGATAAACAAGGACCTACTGTAAAGCACAGGAAACTATATTCAATACTTTATAATAACCTATAATGGAAAATAATTTAAGAAAAAAATATATATATACCCAAATATGACTAAATCACTTTGCTGTACGCCTGAAACTAACACATTGTAAATCAATTATACTTGAATCAAAAACAGTGCAGCTGTACATTATTTACAGTTGCCAAGATATGGAAACCTAAGTGTGTATCAACAGATGAATGGATAAAGAAAAAGTGGTATATACACATGGTGGAATACTACTCAGCTATAAAAAAAGAATAAAATTTTGCCATTTGCAGCAACATGGATGGACTTGGAGGACATTATGCTAAGTGAAATAAGTCAGACAGAGAAAGACAAATACTGTATGATATCACTTATATGTGAACTCTAAAAAATACAACAAACCAGGGAATATAACAAAAAAAGAAGCAGACCCACACATACAGAGAACAAACTAGTGGTCACCAGTGGGGAGAGAGAAGGGGGAAGGGGCAATATAAGGGTAGGGGGTTTACAGGTATAAAATAAGCTACAAGGATATATTGTGCAACACAGGGAACACATTCAATATTTTATAATAATTAAAAGTGGAATATAACCTTGGGTTCCATGAGATACTCTGTCATTTCCTTTTCTGCAAAGCTAACTTATATGCATTCTTTTACTAACACGCACATAATCCCTACCTAAATCTGAACTTGATATCAGGAGTGGAGTGAGCAGCCAAGGAGTCTCAGAGAATATGGAAGCACTTAGGCCTGGAGTCTTGGTGGGCGGGGGGCAGTGGTGTACTGGTAAATATTTAATAACTAGTTTTCCAGGATTGAGAGGAGAAGCCCTGATTTGTAGCATTTCCAATTTTCATGGTGTCAGAAAAAGCCTCCCACAGTGGCTGAGCTCAAGGTACTAAGGTGAAGTAAGTCACTGAACACAGATGGACACGATCAGCTCTCCCAAACTAAACAAGCTGGCTCCAGCATCTGCTGGGTGGTGGGAGAGCGGATAGCAAGCCTCTCCCCTGGAGGGGATGCTGGCAGTCTCTGGTGTGTGGTGGCACAAGCAGCTACGAAAGTCATGCTCACTAGTTTGCTGTATTCAGACCGAGTGTCCATTAGGTCTGTTGTTCCAGGTCTGGGGCCTTCCAATCCCCATCCCAGTTCAGCACAAGGACTTTTTGAAACACACAACCACATTTCTCAGTCTGAAAACCAAGAGTTTGAACCTCATAAGCCAACCTCACCTCCCAAGAAAAAGGGCAGACCCCACCCACCTACCTCATTGGGAAGGACCGTGGCTCCATCTCCATCCCGGGGGACACCATCCTTCCCCACTTGGGGGAGCACGGAGAGCCTGGCCTCCTCGCTGCTGCCTGACTTGGCCGCCTTCTTGTTCAGGATCCTGGCCATGCCCTCCGGCTGATGGTAGCTGGCCGGGGAGAGGGGCTCCAGTTTCTTGGTGCCCTCCTCCCCCGCCGCGGAGGTGGGGCTTGGCGCCCGGCCACACACATTGCGGAAGAACTCCTGCACGATGCCGTACTTGGGGGGCTCTGGCTTGGCCCGGGCCTCAGACATGCCCAGCTTCCAGACGGACTCAGTGCTCCCCGAGTGCTCCACCACACTGAAGAGGCTGGACAGCCCGTCGTTGATGTTCCTCAGCACGGGGCTGTCCCGCGTGGTGGTGGAGCGTGCCCAGGCTGAGCCGTTCTGCTTGCCCTGATGCAGGTTCCACAGGCTGCGGTCCTTGGCCCCGTCCAGCTTGGACACGGACCGCCGCTGGAGCTTGGGCGAGCCGTACTTGGGCGAGCAGCATGGCCGCTCGATGCGCGAGTGCACCTTGTCCAGGGAGGATGAGATCTGCTTGCTGCGCACGGACACGAGCGAGGAACTGCGGGGTGACCAGCTCTTGCCGTGGAGGCTGCTGCGGGGCGGGTCGGTCTGCAGGCCCACGCTGACCGTGCGGATGGTCTGCGTGCCCACGCTGGCCAGGCCCACCGTCTGGCTGGACGTGCTCTTCACCTTCCTCTCCAGTGAGCCCGAGCGCATGGCCTGGCGCACGCAGTTGGTGATCTCTTTCATGTCGTCGCTCATGTTGCCGGACATCTCGAAGTCATGCAGAGCCGCTGGGAAGCCAGGCCCGGCCGGCGAGGGGCCGCCCCCCGAGCCTCCGTCCAGGCGCTGCCGGGAGAAGTTGCAGAGCCAGCGGCTGTAAGAGCTCTCGGCCAGTCGGTCTGCCTCGGCCGACTCTTTGGGCTTGGCCGTGGTGAAGAGGAAGCCAGGCTCGATGATGATCTTCCCCTCCCTGTCATGGACCACAGGGACGCCCAGGCGCCGGGCCACCGGGGGGCTGTAGTAGACGCGGATACCTGTCTTGTCTGGAGCCGTGTAGCTGCGCTGCATCTGCCTCCCTGCCGGCTCCTGGCAGCCCAGGGTACCCAGACGGTTGCAGTCCCGGGGCGACAGCCCTGGCTGTTCCGGGGCAGCCTTCTCCGGGTCCACTGGCTGAGCGCCCACAAAGGCAAAGGCAGGATTGTTGGGCAGCTTCTTGCCCCGGGCGGCTTCACTGGTGAGGTAGGGGGAACAGTCCAGCAAACTTTCAAACTCCGACATGGAGGAGACAGATTTGGTCCTGGGAAAAGTGAGGAGGAAGAGCAGCGTTAGTGGAAGGTGCCTTACACGGGTCAGGCACTCTGGTCTTCCTCCCTGGTCCCAGCGCTTCACCAGGGCTGGGACCACAAAGGTTCTGCTCACCTCTCCTGGAAGACGCTGTCAGTGCCCTGCCCCTCATCACACCTACACACCCAACAAAGCACACTGAGCACCTGCCATTTTCCATCTGAGGGCTTTTTTCTATCTGCAGGAGCACACTTGGCCTCCAGCCAGAGGAAGCTAGAAATATCACAGTTTGTGGCCCTACACACAACCCTCAAAAAACAATGGGTGAAACTTGGTGGCTTGTCCCCGGGTAGGAGAACTCACATTCTGCTCTGGCTCCCAGAGATCCTCAGCGAAATTGGAAACTAAGCTCCAATCACCCACATATAACCTGCTTGATGGCACCCCCTTTATGATGCCTTCCCTTCCCTGTCTCACTTCCAGGCTTTTCCTGGAATCCCCTCTTGAATAAACTATTTGTACTCAAATCCTTGTCTCAGGCTTTGCTTTTGGGGGAACCCAAACTAGGACACCATTTAATCTCCGGCACAGATCTGGCACGTGTGCTGCCTGATGACTGAAAGTGCCAGGCATACATGACAGCATCGCCCATGTCAGACCATTCAGTCCTCCGACAACTCTATGGGGCAGTTCCTATTATCCCACTAGGCAGAGATGGGAAGTATAGCCCAAAGGCAGAGCCAGAAATGGCAGAGGTGGAATTCAAACCCCACACTATGACTCTGGAGCTCCCTTCTACCCTGGGGCCTGCCTGGCTTCGTTTGGGCTGCTTGCATGGCCCCTGTGGGATTCTGTTGCCCTCACTCTTTTCATGGGTGTCCTAATGGTGGAGAGATGGTCCTGATAGTTCTGGAAGTCTCCCTGGCTAAACCCAGAGGATGCTGTTCACTAATCCAGGAACAGATGTCCGGCTGGACTCTCCCAACTTCAGATAGAGGAAGAAAGACCGCTAAGAGGAGCTGAACAGTTTCTTTCCCTGCTGGGATATGCTGGGGTCCCGGTTTTCCACGCCCTGAATCAAACCAAAAAAATCATAGGCTAGAATTGCCATCATCCCATCTCCTAGTTCCTAAGTGGCTTGGGTTCTATAGAAACCATATCCCAGTGTTCTCTCAGCTCAGCTGCGGTACAGTCATGGGCACATAGGGGAGGCAAAGTGGCAGAGCAGGGGGCAGAGCAGGGAGGCGCTGCAGAGTGGAGCATGGGGTGGGGGTGGCTGCCTGCACCTCTTTAGGCTGGTTCCCCCAACCTCAGCTTCAGAAACAGCTTCCTTGTCGTGGATCTTCTCACTGCGTGTCTGTCAAGGAAGAAAGGCAGGAAAGGGTCAGTTCTGGCCACTAGCACACGAAGGGAAGGTAACAGGAGGTGAGTGTGGGAGCTGAGCCCCAACACCACGTGCCTGAGTCTCCTCTTGGAGAGCAGGAGTGATGTCAGCACCAATTTAGAATGTCTGTTGGTCAGTTCCTGGCTATACTGCATCTGACCCCTCTCCACAGGTATGTGATTGAGGCTGGGCCAATCAGAACCCAAGGAAAACCCAAGGAGAGAGAGTCCATTTAGAACTTACTCTGAATGTAGTGGCAGCAACAAAGCACCCAGTGGCCTCTGTTCAGCTGGAGGTGAAAACAGTGACCTGAGGTTCTGCTCGGGGCTTGTCCCACCCTGGTTCCAGAGCAGGTCCCCTGAGACAGTTTCCCAGAACTGGTTTTCGTTGCTTGCAACCAAATCTCCTAACACAGCACTTCCTCAAGCTGTCATGAGCAAGGGCCCATATGTTCACTGTTTGGTTATTCAGTGTGTTGCTAAATGGACAGCGCACCTGGTGCTTAGAAGCAAACTTCACCAATTGATCTCCACAACCAGGGCTGAGTGTGATTCTCATTTTACCAATGAAGCAACTGGGGCCCAGAGAGGGAGAGTGACTTGCCCAAGACCACACAGCTATTTAGAGGCCCTGCATTAGAGAAAGGCACAGCTGAAACACAGTGAGACATTCAGCCTTTCTCCTGGCACATAACAGTGGAGCTGGCAGGGGCCCTTTAAGGTCCCAAAGCACAGCCTGGACCATGAAGTAAGAGACCCCAGGATTGAGGAGCCTAAGGGGCGAGGGTGTGACCTGTGGGACAGCATTAGTATCCTCCTTGTCACATTCCCAACAAATGAGGAATTCCCAGTGTAGCCAGGTGACACAGTCTATCACCCCACTCACCTCTTTCCAGCTGTTGTCTTGCTTCTCCAGGTCCGAGTGCTTCAGGACCCAGGGGTCAGCAGCCTTCTGCAGCTGGGCAAGGGTAAAGAGGGCAGTCAGGGGCAGGCAAAGCTGGTGAGCAGGGTCCCGATCTGTGCAGGGCCACTCCCCAGGCTGCACTCTTCAGCTCAGATGACCCAGATCATGGACTAGGAGCCACCTTCCCAGTGGGTAGCAGCTCTGAGCCACCAACAAAGTGGGTTTGGAAAATGATCATGAAACCAACCACTTACAGGCATCCTGACAAGTGTCATGATATCAAATATAGTCATAGTTATTATTATGTTAATTCATGCTACAATTCCTGGAACAGCTATATCAGCTAAGTGGCAGCTGAATGACATCAAAGTGGTGTTCCCACACTAGGTACGTTAAACTGCAATTAAACTGAATGAGACTGGCCTCTACACGCTGTCCTGAACAGCTCTCTATGAAAGAGGCAAAGTATAAACAATACGTATATTATGATTCAATTAATGATAAAAAAAACTCTGTGAATATAAATTTAAATAGCAAGAAAGGGAGAGAATGGGTTGGAGTATGCTTTTGCAATATTTGAGTCCTATGTAAAGATAAAGTCCTGACTTATACAATTAAAATTAAAAGGTGAAACAAAGGAAAAAGTCACAGTGGAGCAAAGCAGTCTGGTAAGCTGGGTGCGTGCTGACTGAAGTTGTGGTGTTAATGGTCAGTGATTGTTTTCCTTATCTCCCTCCTTTTGGTCAGAGGATTCCAATTTTCCGTGGGGAACCAGCCTTGGTTCTTCCTTCTTGGTTCTGGGGTTTTGGCAGGCTCTAGTTTTGGGCACATGACTCCCACCTGGTTGATCGAGCCTTGTGAAAAGGAAAACCTTCTTTCCACTGTAACTGCTAAACTGACAGAGGCCCTATTTAAGGACAGCTGGCTTCAGAATAAAACACAGAGGAAAGCAAGCCTTTCTGCGAGACTGACGGAGAAAAAGACCTCATCCCTAGGGCAGTCTCTGAGCACACGGATCCAGCTTTACCTGAAGGAGTCCTCCCTCTGGCCTTTTGCCTACAGTGACTCCCCCTAGTGGTTCAAGCCAGCTCAGGCTGGGGCAGGCCTTACCTGGCTCAGGCGGTTCTGCAGCTCCTTTACCTGCTGCTCCACCTGCTGCTTCTCACCCTGAAGCCGCTCCACCAGCTGCAGCTTCTCCTGGCCCCAGTTGTGCTCACTGATCTGCAGCTGCCGCGTCAGCTCCATGACTGCGCTGTAGGACTCGGCCAGGAGGTGCTGCTGCTCCTCCCGCTCCCTCTGCAGGGCTGCCTTCCAGTCGGGCCCTGCCCGCTCCCCAACCCCCTTCCCAGCCTTCAGCTCCATCTGCAGAAGGAAGAGCAAACCGGACAGCTGGCACCAGGAGGCTCCTCCCCTCTGCCCTCCCCACTCCTTCCCTCCCAGGCACCCGCAGGGGGCAGGGGGAGGGAGTGCTCCTCAGAGGACCCCTCACCCAGGAACCTTCCCTGATCTCTTCAGTTAGAACTAAACTTTCCTAACAATCAAGGCTTGTGTGGAGCAGTTTCTACCACTAAGCTCCACGCTAAGGGCTTTTCAGGCATTATCTCAGTGTCCTCAAGAAACTCAGCAAGATAACTGCCATTTTCGATATTTTACAGAGAAGACAGAAGTTCGAAGAGGTTATTTGGCCCAGGTCACATAGCTACAAAATGGCAGCGGTTCCTAGTTATTGCTTCTCACAGATTTCAACAGCTCTTACCAGTGTTTACCAGGGCTTACAGTTAGTGGGGGGCATGCACAGTCACATAAAGACTGCACAGGAATCATCCCAGCTTGATGGCTTTCTTGGCCCCAAACCTTGAGGGGCAGAGGGTAAACGTGCAATCTCAAGAATAAGTGCACCCCACACCCTCAGGCTGCGGTCAGGTTGGCGGGGAGGGGCGCCTGCAATGGCAGGGGTTGGGGGGCAGCAGGAGCAGTGGACACTGTGGATGTGCAGATGCGGCAGGAGCTATGAGATCTGCAGGGAGCATTGGGAGGAAAGAATGGTGACCCCAGGAAGCCAGAAGTCTGAACATGGGAGAAGATGGGATCATGGTCATAGGGAGCCAGGAGGGCAGAGGTTGGGGGAGTCAGGGTCAGGTCTGCCCCTTACTAGCTGGGTGACCTTGAGGAAGAAACATAACTCCTCTGTGCCTGTTTTGCCACTTGTCCAATAGAGATAATCAGTGTACCCACCTCCAAGGGGCCCGTGATCCCCAGGAAGGCAGCCTGCAGCGGGGGCAGGATGGAGGCAGCTGGGCCCTGCAGAGTTGTGGCGTGGGGTCGGGGCAGTGGTGGTGAGAGCATTCTCTCTAAGTGGGAGGAGGCCCACCCTCTCACTTCTCAGACGCGAGTGGGAGGTAGCAACTTGCCTCCAGGCACACAGCAGAGACCTGGGGCTCCTGGTTAAGGCTCCTTTGATAATCTGGGTTGTAGGGAGGGAGTCCCCCAGTTTGGGTGGAGGGAGCAAAACAGAGCCAGGTAGCAGGGCGTTAAGGGGATCCTTATGAGGACAGCAAGCATCAGAAATCTGGGCTTGAGCAAGAAGGATGTCACCCTGTGCAGATAGGCAGTTAAGTGTTCTGGCCTCGCCTGTGAGCCCATGGTGCAGCAGAGCGGCCTGTGATGCAATCCGTGTTCCTCTGTCAATCCCTCACCTGCCTTCCCTGGACCAGGGACCCCCGAGTCCCCACTGTTTCTGGTCCCTTGACTCTAGGCAAGTCTCTCACCGTCTCTGGGCCACAAGGTAAGTGAAGGGATTCCTATGCTTCTAAGAGCATAGCTTGGGCATCCTGCTCCCAGATCTGAGGCCCTGGCTGAGAGGGAAACAAGCAGGGGGGTGTCTCTGACACATGGGAGACTCACCGGGGCAGTATGGCTCTTGAGCTCTGCCCGCTCTGTCTCCCAGGTGGCCTTGGCCTTGGCAAACTGTTGCTGAAGCTCAGTCAGACCACGGCGCTCATCCCGGAGCAGCCAGCATAGCTCCTTCAGCGTCACCTTCATGTCGGCCAGGGTCTTGATGTACTCATTGGGCTGCAGACGGGGACAAGGCCTGGGTCAGGAGCTTTTGGACTGGCGAGGAGGGGAGGCTGGGCTGGGCACACTCATCCAGAGTCCAGCCTGGGACTCTACCAGGCCTCAGGCAAGTCCCACGACCTTGCTGGGTCATCTCCCCATAAAACAGGCATGACAAGCCCAGCCCTGGCCCCTTCCTGGGCTGACATGTGCCCCAGCCTCACATAAACACAAAATCCTGCTGTTACAACAATTATTCAGCCTAAGTCTGAGCTGAGCTCTAGCTTCTCTGAGGCTCTGCAGCGTCTAAGCCGGGTCCTTCTTGCCTGGGATCTGTCTTCTCTGATCCACCATAGGCCAGGGAGTCTGAAACAGGGAGCCTCCCTGACTGCCTGACTTGGTCCCAATCTTCTCTCCTGGGCCCATGACCCATTTCCCACCTGTAACCCAGCTTACTGTGGGTGACCCTGGGAGCTTGACCCCACTGCTCTCACTACCCCAAGGTTTGATTTAAGGGTTCCTGATCCTAGGCCAAAAGCCCTTCCTCCTTCCATCCTTCACTCCAGCCTAATGTCCTTACCCCCACTGTATACATCCCAAGCTGCAGCCAGTCTCGGAATACCTTGCCACACCTCTGCACATACAGTTCTCTTGGTCCAGAATGGCCTTTTCGCTATTCTCTATTAGGCAAGCTCCTATTCATCCTTCAAACCCTACCACCTATGACCCTCTTCTTTGTAATACCATCCCCTCTACGTTCCAAACGGAATTAACTGCTCCCTCACCTGTGACCCCACACTTCATCATTTGACCCTCAACCACTGCCCTGGGGTGACTTACTGGGCATCTGGGGCCAGTGACCAGGCAGTAATTTACTGCAGCTCCCGTGCCCGGCGTAGGACTGGGGTCAGGGAAAGCAGCAAGATGTGATCACTAGACAGACAAAGGAACAGATGGACAGGACAGAACTGGAAATAGGCAGAGAACGCACGGTGTTTTGGGTCCAGCTGTCCCCCGCACAGGTCTTGTTATCAGAATGCTGGGCGTTTAATTCCTCTTCCTCCATTAGCAGGTACAGCTCCTTCATGCTATTTACCTATTTAAAAAAAAAAAAAAACACACTCAACAGAGGGTAGGAGGGCATCATGCCTGGGGTCTGACCCTCAGGCGGAGGGGATACAGGCCAGTGGCCTAGATAGAAAGGGGGATGCAAAGCCAGGCAGAAAGAAAGAATGGAGGTTTATGGACCAAAGGCACCCCAGCTAGGCACCAACCGCCCAAATTTTTACTCTGATCCCTGGGCACCATCTGGGTGGAGGAGCACAGCTGCCGAGTCAGGCCCTGCTGGCCCCCCACACCATCTCTTCTGCCCCCAGGACCATAAGACATCCCTGAGAGCTACTTATAAACAGCTGCGTTGTCAAGGTAGGCTCTATGGTTGGAATAAAAGGGCCACAGACATCCTCACAATTATAGATAAAGGCAACCAGAGGTTTGGGTGAAAAGAAGGGACTTCCTGGGAGGAGGGGTTTGTTGATGATGGATTCTGGGCAGGAGCCAGCCCAGGGGACCAGGGTCTAGTTCAGGATGAGAATGAAGCAGAAGAAGCCACCTTCTGACTGGAGCACTCATTCATTATTCATTCATTCATTCATTTGATATTTATTGAACACCTACCATGCGCCAAGCCCTGTGTTTAGAGCTGGAGACACATCAGTGAGCAAGACAGACAAAAACCTTGGTCCCCCTGAGCTTCCATGCCAGTAGTAAGAAAACAAACAAATATGTGAAATACATGAAATGTCACTAAAGATGGCATGTCCCACAATAGTAGGTGCTATGGAGAAAGAGAGCCGGGAAGGGGCTTAAGATGTGCTGCACTGTGTGGCCAAGGAAGGCCTTACAGAGAAGGTGATACCTGGGCAAAGTCCTAAAGGAGGTAAAATAATAAGGCATGGGAATATCTGCAGGTCATGAATTCCAGGGAAACGGCATAGCAAATGCAAAGGTCCTGAGGTGGGAACATGTCTGTTTGAGGAAGAGCAAGAAAGTCAAGGAGGAAGTGAGGGATACAAGGACCAAGACTGGTTGACCAGGGACCTTGGCTTCTACTCTGGGTGAAATGGGAACCAGAGGAGGATGGTGCCAAGGAGAGACACTGGCTTGACTTCCGGTTTCATGAGATCACTCTAGCTGCTGTGTTAAGATATTTTACGGGATAGCAACAGAGCTCCAAATGGTACAACACCAGGTGGCACCATCCACATGGAGTACTTGCTGCCTGGCTTCCCGGTACCCTTGTTAACACAAGATGCTTGGTGGAAGGATGGGGTGCTAGGGCAGAAGCAGGAAGACCAGTTAGGAGGCTACGGTGATAATCCAGGCAGGAAGTGATGATGGCTCAGTTGGGGGCAGTGGAGGGGTGGGCAGTGCATCTGGGTCAGATTCTGTAGATTCTGGATTTGCAATGTGCAAGAAAGGCCATTTAAGCCAAGTGCCTGGACAGGTGCCCTGAGGCAGTAAGTGCAGGTAAAGGAGAGATGCGATCTGAGGGCTGAGCCCTGGGGACTCTGATGTTAAGAGGTCAGTTCAGGGAGAAAATGAAGATCCAGCCAAGGAGACTGAGGAGAAACCAGTGAGGTGGAAGGAAAACCAAGAGAGTGTGGTGTCCTAGAAACCAAATGAAGAAGGATTTCTGGGATCAGTGCAGACTCTGAGGCTGGGAAGCATGTTGAGGGAGCAGGGCGTACATGAACAGACACCTAGTTCTGCCCCTGGTCACGAAGATCTAAACATACAGACTTTTGATTATCTATATACACAGGTGCACAATTCTTTCTCTGAAATTCTTTGGGGCCAGGTGTGCTTCAAATTCAGAATCAATCGGGATTTAGAAAGATAATCTGGCACCTACACAGTATACTGTACAACAGCCCAGACTGGTGTTAACAACTGTGCTCATGGGCACCGACAATGCCCCTTCAAACATGTGACTATTAACGTGACATGGGATAAATAAAGGTTCTGCTGCTGAACGAATGTCAGGTCAATTTTTTCCAACTGAGTTAGACACAACAAAACAGTTCTCAAAGCTTCTGGATTTCAGAATTGAGGGTGAGGAATCAAAGATCTTTAACTGTAGTAGAATGGGGATAAGTGTTTCCACATCCCAGGGCATGTATAAAAGGGAAATGCAATTGTCCACTCAGAGCATTTAACACAATGCCCAGAGCACTAAAAATACTCAATATGTGAGAGTTATCATTCACGTGTGTAGTTTTAATTCTGCATGTGTGGATACATACATTTTTTAAAAGTATGCATACAGATCAGGTTTATTACTTATATAGTTATACATATTTTATTGTGTATCTGTTTATATGTATTTTTATACATGTGCTTTATATCATATTACATACATATATGTACATATATATTTTACATG
Source organism: Camelus ferus (assembly GCF_009834535.1). Taxonomy (NCBI): domain Eukaryota; kingdom Metazoa; phylum Chordata; class Mammalia; order Artiodactyla; family Camelidae; genus Camelus; species Camelus ferus. The sequence goes on from NC_045714.1 coordinate 39,192,500, forward strand.
TGTGGTTATTTTTATATCTTATTATGCCTACTTCAGGAAATATGTATATTTCTATTTATTACTGGCACAGATATTATTTAATTTTCTATGCTTATACTTTTTTTTTTCAAGTAAGTTTCTGTTTCTGTTACTCCAGTTCATTGAAACGGCTAGAAAGATTTTCACCAAATATGGAGTTTGCCTGAGACAAACTGATTTAAAATATAAGCTATGTGGCCTGCAGGCAATTCATTTTGGGGGGTGTGGGGAAGAATCTTCCCTAGCAGCCAAAACTAGGCTTCAGCTATGGAAAACAGTACAGTGGTTTCTCCCCAAAATTAAAACTAGAACTACCATTTGTGGGTATACCACTTGTGGGGTACACATCCAGCGGAAATGAAACCTGGATCTCTCTGTGGCATTATCCACAGTAGCCAAGACATTGAAAGAACCTAAGTCTCTATCTATGAATGAATGGATAAAGAAAATGTGATCTACACATACAAACATTATTCAGTCTTAAAAAAGAAGGAAATCCTACCATTTGCGACACCATAGATGAACCTGGAGGACATTATGCTGAGTGAAATAAGCCAGACACAGAAAGACAAATACTACAATATCTCACTTATATGTGGAATCTAAAAAAGTCAAACTCATACAAGCAGAGAGTAGAACAGTGGTTGCCAGGGGCAGGCGGGGTGGGGGGGGATAAATAAGGATTTAATGGGTAAGAGTTTCAGTTCTACAAGACAAAGAGTTCTGGAGATGGATGGTGGTGATGGTTGCAAGACAAGGTGAATGTACTTAATGCCACTGAACTGTACACTTAAAAACGGTTAACAAGGTAAATTTTATGTTATGTATATTTTAGTATAATTTTAAAGTAAAATTTTAAAAATTTATTAAAAAAAAAAAAACTGGGCTTCATCCAGAGGCTTGTGTGGGATTTCCAAACAGGAGGGGTGGTCCTAAAGCAGAGAGTGGCTTCAAACATGAGGCCCCAGGTGTCATAAAGAGTGATGCTCAAGGGGCAGGCATGCTAGGTTTTCGAACTGCTTCTCATAGGGGCACCTCTGTGTCCGACATTCCAGGGAAAAAGCAGGAGGGAATATGTCCATCAAATGACGGTCAGCGACTCTCTCTAGAGGCCCTTGGGGAGGAGGCAGGTGGCCTGTGAGAAGAACCATGAGCCCCACTGGGGCTGGGGGAGGAAACTCTTGCTAGAGATTCAGGTCTAACCAACATCCTCCACTCCTGGGACATTCAGGCTACTCTGGGGGGCCTTACATAGGGGAACACTGGGACTGCCACTGGTCCCCACTGGCTTTGGCAAAGAGTAGCCTGAACCAGCGAAGGGCCAAGCCTGGGCTAGACCAGAGGTACCTGTACCCAAAAAGCCAAAGCCAAGGTGAGAATGCCAACTCAGGTGGATGTGACTGAGGTATGACGTCCTTGCACGCCCCCCTTCTCCTAGCAATGTTAGCATGCTGCTGCTGATGGGAGGCAGGGGCTTTGAGGACAACGGGTCCTGCACAGGCTGAGGGACAAATGGGCCATGTGAGTCCTTCCCAAACTCCACACATTCCCAGAGCTCCACTCCTCGTGTTTCCTGCCACACCCAAATACTACCTGTACTATCAGTAATGCCTTTAAGTCAACCTACTCTTTGTACTTAAACAAGTATACCTAAAAAAGGAAGTTTGTATTATTACTGAAAATGGAAAGCCAGTGCTCATTGTCATAAATCAAAGGTAACATTAAATATAAAATAAGTATATGCATAAGTGAAAAATAAATAGCAGTAAAAAACAATAAACTATTTTCACACGCTAAACATGGATGAATCTCAATGAATTATATTAAGCTAATGCCAGAAACAAAAGACAACATGGATTTATATGAAGTTCTAGAATAGGCAAAATTAACGCCGGTGTAAATGGTTTGAGAAGTCAGAATAGAGCTGGCTGCGGGGGTGGGCATGTTGCCTGGGGCACGTGGGAGCCTCCTGGGGCACTGCAAATGTGCTCATCGTGATCTGGGTCGGGCTATACTGTGTATCTGGGGGGTGTACACTTACGATGTGTGCACTTTACTATATGTAAGTTATACCTTAAAAGAGTAAAAAACATTAATATATACCATGTTTGCATCTAATGCAAAAACAACAAAACTAGATTATTAATTCACCTAGATACTGTTGCCTGCTGAAGACTCTGAGGTTTGTTAAAAAAGGAAACCAACAAGTAGAGACCTAAAGAGGTGTTGAAGACCTATTGGCCCCCCAAAAGCCTTCCTCTTGGCGAGGCTGGGACCAAGTCTGTCGTCCTCATCATGGTATCCCCAGCACCTGCCACAGTCCCCAGTAAAGAGCTGGTTCTCAATAAACAGATGCTGAATGAGTGATGGAAAGCAGGGATGGAAGCTGCAAGCTGATGGCTACTGTCTGAGCCCCAGGGCTATGTCTATCCAGCTGGGTATCGTTCCCGTCCTATCTCCCCCACCCCGGCCCCAGCCTGAACCCCAGAGGAACTGTACCTCAAGGAAGTCATCCCCCTCGCTGGGCAAAACCTTGCCCTGCCGCCAGCGCTTGAGGAACCACCTGAGCTTCATGAAGAGCAGGAGGAAGTTGTGCTTGAACTGCTGGGACTCCTGCACCAACATATTCTTCTCCTGGCTCCAGAATTTCTGCTCCAGCCTCCGCTGGAGGCTCAGGCTCTGCAGCTCAAACTCACGCCTCAGGAGCGCCCTCTGCTGGTCCTCCTTCAGCTGTGAGGGGGATAGTAGCGTGAGCCACCCCAGCTGTCTCCAGGCCACAAACCCACCCCATTCCAGGCCTCAGACAAGGGCAGAGAGGAAAATTCGGGAGAGGCCTGTTGGTGATCCCTGCCAGGGATTCCACCGCTAGCAGCTCATTCTGTTGGAAATAAACACTTCCCTCTGCTACTCCAGGGATGGGAAACTCATAAAAACAGCAGCAATCAGTTAGAAATCAGTGAAAGAGCTGGGATTTGAACCTGGCTCTGTCTGATTATAAAAACCATAACATCAGCTAATAAGCACACACCAGGTGTGCTCTCACATTTAATGAGGAACCTGGGAGGGTAAGCAATGATGGTGACCCACATGCAGAGCAAAGGCATGCTCGCAATGAGGAAGGCTGAGAATGTCAATACCAAGGAAACAACGCGGTGTCGCGGCTCAGAGGGAGCCCATTATCTGAATTCGAATCCCAGCCCCACCTTGCCCTGTAACTACAACTCTAGGCAAAGCACTTCAGCCCTCTGGGCGTCAGTTTCCCCATCTGCAAAATGAGGACACCTCACAGGGGGAAACATGAGGCTGAAAGGATACGATGTGTGGAAAGTGCATTGCAAAACTGGCATACAGTAAGGGCTTAGTAAACGCCGTCTACAAGCAAGACTACCATCTTGATAATCAGCCAGGCCTGTGGCCTTTCTAATACAGGTTTTCAGCTCTGATGGGGACAATATTTCATAGGTGGGAAACTGAGGCTCAGAGAGGAGACAGGATGGGCCTGAGGTCACACAGTCAATGACAAGCCTAGGATTCCAGCCCAGCACAGCTAATGCATAATCACCAAAGGAGCATGGGGCTGGAAGACACGGGTCTCCCCTGACATTCTTGCCTTCTGAAGACCCGTGGACCTCTAAGGTTTTTGCCTTCGGTTCAGGGAAGAGAGGTTGGAGTAGGTGCAGTGAGGGCACTGGGCACCACCCACCTGGACCATTTTCTGGTTGAAGTTGTCGGCCTCCTCCTTCCGTAGCTGCCGCTCCTGGGAGAGCTGCTCTTGCAGGCCCCGGAGGCTGTCGTGGGCCTCGGCCAGCACCAGCTGCAGCTCCTTGATCTGGGGTTGAGATGAGAGACACACATAATGAGGAGGGAGAGAGCAGGAGGAGGACAGAAGCTGTGGTCAAAGAATGAGAGTGGTAGGGGAGCAACAGCAGTAAGTCAGCCTCAAGCTGTCCTTCCAGTGCCAAACAGGCACAACGGCTGTCCCTACCTCGGTGCGTTGTCACGGTGATTAAAAGAAACAGTGCACATCAAATCTAGCTATTATTATCATTTTAACTTGATAATTTCTTCCTGAAATTTGAGGAAAATACACTGTGAAAATTAAGTTTAATTCATAAAGATGTTCATCTCATTGTTTATAATTGTAGTAATTTACAAACAACTTAGATAATCAACGATGGGGGTCAAACATGTGTTTAATGGGTCTACACTTATAAAAATCCATTCAACTGTACACTGGAGGATAGTGTCCTCTATTATATGTATATTATACTGTTATACTTCAATAAAAAGTTAAAAGTATATATATATATATATATATATATATATATATATATATATATATATATATATATATACCTCAATAGAAAAACATGAAGGACATGGACACACACAAACTAAAAGTTAACAGTGGTGAACTATGTGATAATCTTGTGATCTTGACTTTCTTCTTTATATCCTTATGCAATGCTGCTTAGGGATTTTGTTGTAGTTATTTGTTGTTTATGATGACTACGTAATGACATTTTACAAAAAAGACAATAAAACTATACATTTTCAGAGGAAATTGTGTTCATAAGGATATGTAGCTAAACAGGCAGCACAAATCTATTTTGTTAGAAGTCAGGATGGTGACTGGAAGGGAGGCCTCCAGGGACAGGTCATGCTTTGTTTATTGATCTGCTTGCTGATTACACAGAAGTGTTCAGTTTGGGAAAATTATTAGAGCTGTCACTTACAATATGGGCACTTTACTGCCTAAATATTATACTTCAATTAAGGCTGCTAAAAGTATTTTTAATGAAAAAAGGAAATTTTAATGCTGTCATGTTAAGCAGGAAAACAAAAAGGAGAAATGTCAGCTCCAACTCCTACATAATAGATTTCCAGGCATGGCAAGATGTCCCGCTGTGAAAAAAACCAAACATTTATTATCTGGCCAATAACGTGAAGTTTGGCAATAGATGGCACTCTGGCTTGAGGTATATATTTTCACCTGTTTTGTATTAAAAATCCTTAAAGGACTAAATATTATCTGCTATCTCTGGTATTCTCCTTAAACTCAGTGCTCAACATGGTGCCTGGCAAACTGTAACTTCTCAATAAAGAGTGGTTTAATGAGACAATAACTGACTGCATGTAGCAAATTACTTTCTCTGCAGGTGAGCTGGCCTATCTCTTTTTCTGAAAAAATAAGAACTGAATACCTCATGATTCCCCCCCTCACCACACACACACATACACACTCCTTGCCGTGGCTGCTAGGAAACTCAGACCACTTAGAGAATTTGATCCATCAGCTTCAAGGGAGCTTCCCCCTGCACAGGTGCAGACTGGCCTTCCTGGGACCACAAAGTTGCCTTCCCAGTGATGCTCAGTAGAAAAGTGTGCCCAGGTTGGGGCACACACAGGGCTCTCCACGGTTCAGGAATCTCAGGGAGGCCCCATCCAGTCCATAGGAGCCTTTTCCTGCTTCAGCTTCATTATGAAGTGCTGGGGAGAGGTTCAGAAAGCTTGGGAGGAGCTCAGAACCACCCAGAATTCCTCAAGGACCAGGAAATCCAGAAATTTGACAGCCACCATCCACTCTAACCCTCCCATATTACAGATGGGGAAGCTGCAGCCAGAAAGTGGGAACATGCCCGAGGCCACACAGCCATGCAGGCAGGTCCCTCGAGGCCCAGTGATGGGTCATCCTCCTCCTCCGTCTCCTCACCCCACAGGGACCAGGCCTTAAGCTAAGGCTTTTTATGTATTTAATCCTTTCAACAACCCTGTGAGACATCACCTTTATTTTAAAGGCAAGAAAACTAAAGATCAGAGAAGTAAAGTGACATCTACAATTTCACAGCCAATATATATACAGATTCACAGTTTGAACCCAGTCAGCCTGACTGGAGAGACTGTGGCCTTCTTGCTAAAGACATGACTGGTTCCATTAAATGACATAAATTATTAAGTTCCCTGTGGAATTCAGTATAGGAAAACAAGAGTAGTTTCTTCAGATGAGTCTATAAGCTTCCTTTCCTCAGGCCCTGAGAATGGCCCAGACTTCCTTGTTTCCCTTTTAGCCCTTGCTGCCAGGAAGCTTGGAACCAAATGGAATACTCAAACCCCCTATCATGTCCAGCTAGGACTGTCCACAGATCACTCTGCGCTGGAGAGGCCTCAGTCACTATCCTCCACCCCACCACCCAGCCATCCCGCCTCTTACTCAGGTCTAGGCCCACCTCAGAGGCATAGGAGTCATTGTCTTCAGCTCGGTAAGGCCTGAAGCTCCGGCTGGGGTCAGGCTTGGAGTCCAAGTCCCCAGTGCGGAAGGCCTCTCGTATCCTGGGCTCCCATTCTGGAAGGTCCCTGAAGTCAGATGGCTGCACCTAGAGGCACAGGCAGAAGAGACTAAAGGTAACCATGGGGAGGGGCACAAGGGGGTGCCAGAAACAGCACCCACCCCAGGCCTCTGGCTCTAGAAGAGGCTCTAACTGCCCACTCAAGGGCAGGGGCCTAGGTGGATTCACCTCCATAGCTCAGACCGAGCCACAGCTGCCGCATGGCAACTACTCAACGAATGTTTGTCGAAAAGGTGAATGACTAGTGGTGAGTGAAAACAGATTCCGTGAATGTTTGTCTTACGCACAAATCTCCTGAGCCAGCCTCAACTGTCCTACCACATGTGCGGTCCCAGCTCATCCTACCCCAAGAAGAACCAAGAGGGAGACCCAACATGGGGCATTCTGCTTGCTTAAAAAAGCAAGATTGAGCCAGATCAACAAGGTACAGATTAACGAAATTTGTTGTCAAAAACAAAGAGTTAAATCTCTCTGTACATAAATGGGAAGACCCCTCCCATTGCTTTTAGGAAGAAGATCAAACCTCCCTGATGCTCTCTGCAGTCCATTTATTTTTTAGGGTTTTTTTTTTTTTTTGGCAGGGGGTGAAATCAGGTTTATTTATTGATTGATTTTTAGAAGAGGTACTGGGATTGAACCCAGGACCTCACGCGTGCTAAGAACGCACTCTACCACTGAGCTGTACCCTCGTACCTTCCTGCAGTCCAGACTCACTCCTTCTCTTAGTCCTTGGACACATCACACTTCTTCTAGCCATGATGCCTTTACACAGGCTATTCCCTCTGTTTAGAACACTCTTCCCCTGGTAATCCATCCTCCTGATCTCAGTTCAGATCAGAGGTCCTCCTTGGCCCGGGGTCTAGGTCAAGCTCCTTGTTCCCAGACCAAGTACCTTTCTTTGACAGCCTTCATCTCGGTTTGTAATTTCACATTCTTTGGCATGACATTTTGATTAACAACCCTCTTTCCCGCTGGATGATATAGGCTGGGGGGTAAGAAGAATAACTATTTTTGCTTAACATGGCACCTCCAGCACTGATCACAAATGGCATGTGAACAATCAATACAGCACCCTAAGTAAATGAACAAGTAGACACATTACAGAAGTGAAATAAGTTGTGGTGGGTAGCAGTGGGTGTAACAAAACAATTTGGGGAAAAACAAATATATGAGAGCATACACACAGAGAAGGAGAGGGCCTGCTGTGACGATGAAGTATTCCAGGTCTGCACCACTTGGCACATAGCTACTGAGTGCTTGAAATGACTGAAGAACTGAATTGTCAATTCTACATAATTTTTATTAACTTAATTTTTTTTGGGGGTAGGTAATTAGGTCTATACCCTCCCCACCATTAACTTAATTTTAAGTAGCCCACATGTGGCTACCATAACAGACAGCACTGCTCCAGAAGGTGAACAGCAGAACCTTTAATGGTAAGAAGCAGTGGGGATGGGGGCTTCATCTTTTTACCCAAGGCATTTCTGAAACTCTTTGAACATTTATGGATTACTTTTGCAGTAATGTTTTTTTTGGAGACAAATGCATTTGCTATTTTAATTTTTCTAAGTAGTAGTTTATAGACATCAAGGCTGGAAGTTCATTACCTTTACAAGCTGCGTTTCTTGCTTTGCACGGGATCTGACCGAAGTTTTGTTTTGTTTTGTTTTAATAATACTTGTTTTAAAATACAAAATTGCAAAGAAACAAGAAAAGAAGAAAGGGTGACCTGGCCAAAAGATAGTGAGTCAGAATCAACCCCTATATCTATTAATAGTAAATGACTAGGTGAACTGTGGTATGGTCACTCAACGACTTCATATCCAGAAAAATAAAGAAACTACTGCTACAGGAGCCAACAAACACAATGGTGAGTGAAAGAAGTCAGGCACAGGTGAGTGCGTACTGTGTGACTTCATTTATGCAAAACTCAAAGACAAACAGAGTGAGGATAGTGGTTAACTGAGGAGGGGCTGCTGGGGTGCCGGTCAAGTTATTCAAGTTATTGTTTTGGGTGATGATTACACGAGTGTGCCCACCTTGGGAAAATTCATTAAACTGTACATTTGTCCTTTGTGGGACTCTCAGTCCATATGTTATGGTTCAGTAAAAGGTTTATATCAAAAAAAAAAAAAAAAAGAAAAAGAAAAAGAAAAAAGTAATAGGGCCTGTGACTGAGACATCTTACCTGGAAGTCTGAGCCAAGGTCTTTGGCCAGAAGAATCTCCTTGGAGGGCCCCTGGGAGCCCAAGCTGGGCAGGGAGGAGAAGGGCTCTGGCTGCTCCTTGGCGGAGCCCCCCAGGACGGCGTCCGCCTTCCGCGTGAAGGCGTTGAGCTCCTGCTGGAGCAAGCTCAGCCGCACCAGGAGGGCGTGGATCAGCTTGGTGTCCCTGGGGCCCTCGCTGTTGTCGGGGGCTTCATGCAGCCGGAAGTCGGCACATTCGTTGTCCAGGTACAGCCGGAGGCCCGCCGAGAAGCCGTTGGCATCAGCCACCAGGACATCGATGGCCTTGCTGACCAGGATGGCCTGCTCCCTCAGCCCAGGCAGCGCCTCGGCCTCCCTGACTCTACAGAGCCGGGCAGTGTGGGGCCCGTGGGCCTCGCCAAGGGCAGCGGGCACACACTGGGCAGAGTCCCCGGCCTCGGCATCCGTCTCCAGCATCGGCCGCGTGCTCTGGCAGGAGGCGAGGTCACAGCGCTGGAGGTTGGAGAGGAGCACCCGGTTCTCGTACTGGAGCTTCTTGACCTTGCCGCTGAGCTCGCCGATCTGCAGTTTGGCGGCTGCCAGCTCCTCCTGCGAGGGCTCGCTGAGCACGGAGCAGCTGTCCTCCGACAGCGTTACGTCCAGCTCATGCTCCGAGCGGTACTTGGCCAGCTCGCTCAGCAGCAGCTTGTTCTGGTCCTCCAACTCAGCCGAGGAGCGCCGTAGCAGCTCGGCCTCCTCCTCCACGAACTGCAGGTGTCGCCGCAGCTCCGCCAAGCTCTCCCCGCACTCACCGCCGCCACCCAGCGCAGAGAAGGCCAGGCGGGCCTCGGGGCCCCCGCAGCCACCGCCGTGATCCTTCATGTCGTCCATCTCCGCCCGCAGGCCGCGGTTTTCCACCTCCAGCTCCACGATGCGGCGGCTCAGCAGGTTGGCTTCCTCCTCCACCAGCTTCAGATGCACCTTGAGCTCGGTCTCCCGTGAGTGCGGTGCGTCGGCCAGCTCCTCCGCCGACAGGGCGCTGTCCAGGTCTCCATAGAGCGAGCGGTACTTGAGCAGCTCCTCCTTCATGCCGTCGTTCTCCTTGGCCAGCTTGGTGAGCTTCTTGCACATGAGGGCGGACTCCTCCTTTGCAAAGTGCAGCTGGCACTTCAGGTCTGCACTGTCCTCCTGGGACCCGATGGGGAAGGCACGACGCAGGAAGGTTAGTGTTGGGAGGCTCAGCTGCAGTATTTCAGGGAGCACTAACTACGTGCTGGGGACAAAGCCCTGACCTTCAAGGAGCTGAGGGTCCAGAAGGGAAGCAGAGAGGAGGATGTTGATATTGCAGCAAAGACGGGGCACCATGTATAGCCTGGGGAGTCCAGGAGGGCTTCCTGGAGTAGGTGACTATTGCTGCTACCACTACTACCATTACTACTTCATTATCCTCATCTGTAAAATGGAGCGATAACACTCGCTCCCTTGCAGACCATTAAGAAAATTAAATAACACAATGTATAAAAAGTGCCTGACACCCTGACAATCCAGGGCCACTGGAGACTATTCCATTCCTGACCTGTGCTATATACACGGCACTTTACCTAGCAGAGAGCATGAGAACCATGAGCTCAGGGTGTAGTTTTGGGAAGTAAAGTAGGCAGCGAAGCTAAGGAAATGAGCAAGGGGAGGATGGAGTAGTAACTGGGGAGGGGTGGGCACCTCTGGGACTCCTGGGGCCACTTGGAGTCAGACTCGGGGCCTTCAGACTAAGGTGTCTAGGGGCTGCACAGGGGCTGTGAAGGCTAATGGGAAGTACCTGCACTGAAGGCTTCTTGTCTGTCTTCCCCAGGGAGCGGGTTCCTCTTTTCTTCAAGGAATGCTGAAGAGAGGTTAAAAAGAAAAGAAAAATTGAGCTGAAAGCTCATGGGGGTGATGCACAATCCAAAGAACAGTCCTGGCTTCTAGGGTTCTGTGGGGACCCCCCCATCAGCCCAGCCTTGTCTAGGCCTTGATCAGCATCAACCACTGAGCCCGAGTAATCTCAAGACCACCCAGTGGGCTGCAAACAGGGAACAGGCCAGAAACACTTAAAATGATTCTGATTACATCTGCCCAGGGTTCCTCCCCTCTCTCCCAACCGTGAAATTGTGATCCAGTTGGCCTGAGCCCAAGATCTGGAAGTCTGCGTTTCTGTTCTTGTTTGTCCTTCATCCATTCACCAAAGACTTCCTGAGCACCTATCATGTGCCAGGCATAGTTAGGTACAGAGAACACAGCAGAGACCACAACAGACAGGCTATCTGAGGGGCATGTTGTAGTGTTACACCCAGATTTCCCCTTCAGAGCTGGGGCATTCCTCCAACTAAGACCTCAAAGCTGAGTCCCCCTCCCAGCAATGGCCATTGGCTGAGGGCAACCGCCTCATCCAAGGTCATGTGCCCTCTCTGGGGGGTGGGGGAAGCCCACATCCAGTGACTGGTCCATGTCCCCTTCCCCAGCTTGGGACAACTGGAAAGGGCCTCCCAGCTCCAGAGCTCCCCATGGGATCAGCTGAGGCCACTGGTATGAATGTCCTGCAGCTCAACTTCTCCTTCTGCCTTGATCCCTGATGCCGTGACTCCAAGGGACTCTTCCCTAAGCCTCTGCATACAAAACTCCATCTCAGAATCCTGATCTCATGAAACTGGCATTCTAGTGAGAACTTTAATTCAGAATGAATACTAATAAACAAAATGAATATGGTAAAACAAATTATAATTACACAGGAGGCTTAGGAATGATGAGGAACTGATCATTTTTTACAACTTAAATTGTAGGTTTCCTTGCAGATTAAAGTAAAATAAGCCTGTAATAATCATCATAATTCAAAAATCCAGAAGCAATAAGGGAAGAAATCAATATATTTGATTAGACAATCAAATTCTACATGGAAAAAAAGTACCCCAAGGAAAGGACAAATATTAATGACTAACTGGGAAAAAAATATTTGCAACATTTGACACTGACAAAAAGTTAATATCCTAAATACATAAAGAGATTCACAAAATAGAGAAAAAAGTCCAACAAATCCATTGAAAAATGGGCTAGAGATATGAAAACCAGTTCACACGCCAAGAAAAGTAAATGGCTCCAACCATAGGAAGATGATTAACCCTATTCATAGTAGAGAAATGCAAATTAAAACTACACTGAGATGCGGTTTCTCACCTATCAGATTGGCAAAAATCCAAACATCTGACAACACATTCTACTGATGAAGCTATGGAGAAACAAGAACACTTATACATCACTGGCAAGAATGCAAAATGGCACAAGCCCTGTGGAGGGGAATTTGAGGAATTGTCATAATAAACATTTCTAAAGTTTCTCAGTGTTTAAAAAAGTCACTCAGATGCCTGATTCCATCCAACACTTCTTCCCATGAGAAAGGTGATTCACATCAGTGGTACATAAAACCATACTTAAGTTGCATTTGACTTTTCAAGTCGGGCAGGTAATTTCTGAGCACACTCCCAGGAGGTCTGAATGAATACATGTGATACCCACCCCCTACCTCTCACACCCCAGCCCTGAAGGTGAAAACCAGTGATCCATCCCAAGCCCCCACTTTACTGAAGGCAAGAGAGAGGTCCCACAGCTAAACCAGAGTTGACCTGGGACCAGTTCTTGACAGAGCTCTTGATCTAGTTCCAAAGACCTGGAAAGAGAAAATGTGCCTTCTCTGACAAGAGCCAGAGTGGAGCCAGCACTGTGATTCTCAACCTGGTGCACATCAGAGTTATGGGGGGGGGACTTAGGGGGTAAAAAAAAGATGCCCAAGGTCCAACCCCAGCGATTCTCATGTAACTGGTCCGGTAGGTCCCAGGGATCAGTATTTTTAAGTACCTTCCCAGGTGTTCTATTGTGAAACTAAGGTTGGAGCCACAGAGCCAGGGAGATGAACCCCAGAAAGGCTGGTAAGAATATCGTGAAAGACCAATCCAATCCTAAAGAGACCTTTTGAGATGCAAATGAGGCAGGAAGGCAGAAGCTGATATTTCAGACGCTGGATGCCAAGAGCAGGGAGCCAGAATTTGAGAAGGGCTGACTGGGGATCTTTTAAAAGCAACAAGGAAAGTGTAGGGAAGAGGGGTGAGGACCACAGAACAACTCCTTCCACAAAGAGCCCCTCCCACAAATGGGGCCTGTGAAGGGGATGCTCAGGGGGAGACCCCCTCCTGGAGAGGTGAGGAGGGGTGTCTGGAGTCAGGAGGTCAGGTTTACAGATCTGGGCATGCCTATCATAAGTTGAGTGGAAGGGGCTGTGACTTCAGCTGGGACCCCCACAACACTGAGTTTGTAATCCTGGGTGAACCCTTTCCTCTTCTTGAAACTTCATTTCATCATCTACAAAACTGAGCCATGGATTAGGTGACCACAGCCTCTTCAAGCACCACAGACTTCCTGGAGAAGAGAACTGGGGTGACAGGAAGGGGTCTCCAAAGGCACTGAGAGGTCCTAATCATCACACATAAAGCAGTAAGATAATATAAAGCCTAAAGCCATTCAAAAGGACAGAGGGAGAGTGAGATTCACTGACATGGTAAAGTCTCTGAGACATCTCGGTAAGGGAAAGAAGGAAACTGTGGAACACAACCTACAGCCCAAATGTCCACCAACTGATGAATGAATAAATAAAATGCAGTATATCTACACAAGGGAATATTATTCAGCCACAGAAAGGAATTCGGTCTTGATAGATGCTACAACACCCTTGAACCCATCAGGCTGAGTGAAAGAAGCCAGCCACAAAAGGCCACATAGCACCTGATCCCATTTACATGATATGTCCAGAATAGGCAAATTCCCAAAGGCAGAAAGTAGATGAGCGGTTGCCAGGGAGGAAGAGGGAATGGGGAGTAACTGTTGATGGGCTCTGGGTTTCTTTCTGGGGTGATGAAAATGTTCTGAAATTAGAGTCGTGAAGGCTGTACAACGCTGTATATCCTAAAAACCACTGAACTGTATCATTTAAAAAGACAAATTTTATGTATGTGAATTATATCTCAATAAAGCTGTTATTAAACAAAAAAAAACAGGCTGGAGGGTGGTGTATATCTCAGCGGTAGAGCTCGGGATTAGCATGCACAAGGTCATGGGTTCAATCCCCAGTACCTCCATTAAAAAACAAACAAACAAATAAATAAATAAACCTGATTCCCCTGCCCTCCCCCAAAATACAAAAAATTTATAGTAACCTATAATGAAAAATATGAAAAGGAATATATGTGTGACTGAAACATTATGTTGTACATCAGAAATTGACACATTGTAAACTGACCATACTTCAATTTTTAAAAAAGTTTAAAAAAAAGAACATGTTACCATTTTTATAAAAATAAGACTCACATGCACGAGTGTATATGTGTGTGTGTGTGCGCACGTGCACCCATGCATATGGGATGGGGGGAATGGTCTGAAGAATACACACCAGGCTGTTAATAGTAACAGTTCAGGGAACTTGCACTTTGCACTTTCCTTCTCTCACATTTTTTGGGTGGAGGGAGGATACAGTCTTCCAGCATTTTCTCTTAACTTTTAAAAAAATTATACAACATTAAAAAAAAATTAAATATAAAAATACATTCTCACTGTAAATCCATGCTGTGCTGACAAAGCAGAAGTCCCTATGTTTACACCCCCACCCATTTTCCTCTTGAAGGTGACCACAGCTGAAGGTCAGCTGGAGCTCCTTCCAAACCTTCAGCTATACTTAAAATACTGAAATAGATGGTGTTCTTTTGGACTTTCTTTCTTTCCTATGTTTACTTGGCTCTGTGATCTTTGATTTTTATAATAAGTACCTTGGGTAGAAGAAAACCCCCAAACATCCAGCATTTAAAAAGACGGTCTGTGTTCATGCTACATTATTATGTACGTTACATAAAACATAATCCCATCTTTATTAAAAAAAAAGAGAGAGAAAAATATACATTTAGGCACAGAGAAAGGCCTAAAAAGAAACAAACCAAACCAAATCATGGGTTAGGCTGAATCAGATGTAGGATTGAGGGAGATGGTTAGGGGAAGCTTTCTTCTTTTATGTATGGTTATTATTATTTCTATTACATTTTGGATAATGCACTCACATAGTTCAAACTTCAAAAAATTCTAAAAGGAATTCAATGAACCCAGTCACCAGTTCTCTCGCCCGAGGCAATCAATGCAACCAGAATCTGATGTATCCATCCTTTGAGGTATGCTAGGCATGCATTTATGTGCTTTTGTAACGAAATTTTTGCTTCACTGAGCTTACATTACTTTTTCAGCAAAAAAAAAAAAAAAAGCATATACACATTTCAATATGTGTGTGCACATAAATAGAAAAAAGTATTAGAGGTACAACATACTGGGAAGTACTCCCACCCCAAACAGTAACTTGGTCATCACTTAGAGGAATTCCCTCTGAATACTGGATTACAGGTGAAAACTTTTCTCCTTATGGGTTACTTGGATTTCCCAGTCTTTCCTTATTACACATATATTATTACGTGTAGGGTGGAAGGGGAAAGTTACAGCATAACGTTTTAAAAATGTACCCTCCCCCAAGAAAAGTCATAAACGCCTTTCCAACAGGTAGAGGGTGAGCTCTGAGTGCCCACCAGAAAGGGAGGGCAGCGGGCAGAGAAGAGGGGCTGAAGCAGCAAAGCTTTTCAGCACTAGGGTGGTTCCAGCCTTTTCTGGATGGAACTGACCCTGCCCCCACTTCATCTAAGCTATTTGGGCTCCCACACTGCTCTGCGGCTCTGGAGGGAAAACAAGGCATGCTCACAGAGCACAAAGACCTTCCTCCCCTCTGCAGGGCAGCAGCTGGCCAGGCGGCCTGGGGGGCTGTGGTGCCCCTCCAGGGAGCCAGGGCCTGTCAGAGCCTCTTTGTGGAGACCCCAGGGGCAGATGTTCTGGCCCTGGGCCTTGGGAGGGCAGGATAGGGCAGGGCGGGACAGCACCCGGGCACCAACAGGAATGCCAGTCACAAGCGTTGGACTCTGAGGGCACTCTCTTTGGCCTGGCATGCAGCAGGGGCTTCCCCACCCACCAGCAACTCACAAGGCCGCCTTTGAGCAGCCATGGTGGCGCCTCTGAGCATCTCTGGTCTAACGGCTCCTCCTGGAGCTATGTCCTCCCTTGCCCTTCTCCCGGAAACTAGTAGATGGTGTCCCTGCCCCTCCAGCCTGCACAGAGAGGCTGCGTGAGCAGAGCTGGGGAGGGGCCCCTGCCGTCTAACACCTTCCATGCTTCTAGGAAACAAAGACCAACCTTCAAGGAATAAAATGAACCTTCTGCCAAAACAGCTGGACAGATTTTCACCCAGTTTGGAGGGGATGTTTGGAAAGATCTCCCTGAAAACACAGACTGCTGTGTGTGTACAAAATTTACTCTACGGGGGACCTGGGGTCAAAGACTGAGGCCTTCTTCCCGCAGAGCGGCTGAGGCAGCCACACAGAGAGGTGGTGTGGCTCAGGGCTAGGGGAGACCATTTGGAGGGAGGAAACAAAGAGTGGTTTGACACGAGCCCCAAATCAAGTCACTGGACAGACGCTGCCAACCACAGGCATTGATTTGCAACGTCTAACTGCTCCTTCCGTGGGCAACCTGCGCCGCAATATGGAGAGCTCCTGGCTAGGAGCAGCAGAAATGTCAATTTAACTAACTGCTTCTCCAGACCCACAGCTATTGTAGAGATTGTGAGAGTGATAACACTGATAATCATTTACCAAGCCCTTACTCTCCACTAATCATTTTACCTGCTTGTCTTGATTAATTCTCACAAACACCTATGACAAAGGATTAATATTCCCATTTTATAAATGAACAAACTAAGCACTGGAGCTCATGTTTGGGATATGATTGGCCCAACGCTAGAGTTATCTGCAAATAAGTGGCAAAGCCAGGAGTCAAACTCAGGCTGGTGTGACTCCAAGTTCGTGTTTGCCTTGCAGCACACAGACCATGGCTAGGCTGCATCAGATGATGACACCAGCAGAACCAAGATCAGAGCCCAGGTGAACTGATGCTGTGGTCAGTGCCCTTCCTACCCCATGAGAGTGGGAATCAGGCCAAGAAGCCTGGGCCAGAGGAGGTTCTTACTAGAATGAGTGGCCTCTTTGGAGGTTCTGAAACACAGTGGGGCCCCAGGAAGGCCCCTGAGTGGGGCAAGGAGGGTAGGGGCACCACCCTAACCATCAGTGTGGCTTTGGGAGTTGGAGAGTCTGGGTCAGAATCCCATCTTTGTCTTTCCCCCAACCCATCTATATGCAGCAAGTCCACTCCTAAAAATACACCCAAGAGAACTGAAAACATGCTCACACAAAAACCTGTACAATAATGTTTATAGCAGCATTATTCATAATAGCCAAAAAGTGGAACAACCCAAAAGACCACCAACTGATGAACGGACAATGTGTGGTATATCCATACAATGGATTATTATTTGGCCATAAAAAGGAGTGAAGTACTGACTAACTGTTTCAACATAGAGAAACCTTGAAAACATGATGCTAAGTGAAAGAAGCCAGTCACAAAAGATCACATATTGCATGATTCATCCACAATAGGCAAATCCTAGGGCGGGAGGGTATAGCTCAGTGGTAGAGCCCATGCTTAGCATGCACGAGGTCCTGGGTTCAATCCCTAGTACCTCCTCCAAATAGAAATAAATAAATAAACCTAATTACCTCCCCCTCATAAAACAAATAAAAAAACCACAATAGGCAAATCCATAGAGGCAGAAAGTAGATCAGGGGTTGCCAGGGGCTGGAAGGAAAAGGGAATGGGGAGTGAGTGCTAAGAGGTACAGGGTTTCTTTTAGGGGCAATGGAAGTGTTCTGGAATTAGATAACGGTGATGTTTGTGTTTGCTTTGTTTTTTTAATATTCCAAGTTCTCCCTTCCATCTTTATTGATTTTAAGATTTTGCACAGAAGACTCTTTGGGGACTAGAACAACAGCAATAATGGTGATGTTTGTACATCATTATGAATATATTAAAAACCAGTGAATTGTACACTTCAAAATGGTGAAGTTTAGGGGTGGGGGGTATAGCTCAGTAGTAGAATGCATGCATGAGGTCCTGGATTCAATCCCCAGTACCTCCATAAGAAATAAAAACAAACAAACAAAAATGTTAAATTTTATGGCATGTGGACTACATCACAATTAAACAATTGCCAAGAAGAGCCACCTATAAAATGGGGACAAAAATCACTGTACCTCGGGAGGCTGCTGGTTACACAACGTGAAGACATAAAACACCTGGTACAGAGCAAGCACTCAGACACAGCCACTATGGTATAATAAATCCCATCAACACTGATACTGGCTTTCTGCCTAAAATATAAAGAGGGGGAATAATATTAGATTGGGGGAAGGCTGATATTATGATTTTTGAGCTGCAGCCCAGCTGGCAACAGCGCCACTGCAGCGCATGGCTGGGGCTGGCCACCCTCCCTTTCCTCTAGCAAAGAGCCATCTCCATGGCAACCACATCAGCTCAGACCAGGGGCTCCTATTCCCAGCCGGGTGACAGCATCGCCACAGCAACCTGTCAGGATGGCAAAGGCAGATCTCACTGATGGGACTGGAGCAGCTCTGGCAGAAGAATTGCTAAGGGACCCTCGTCTCCATAGAAACCACATCAGGAAGGAGAGGGAGGAGGGAGAGGGCAATCAGCAAATAAACACAGGGCCACGCCTCCTTGCCCAGATCCTAAGACACCAAGGGGCACATCAGGGAATGCTAGACCAGCCTCACTGACATCACCTTCAAAGGGGAAGTGAACCAGTGTTTCATGAGCACCTACTGTGTGCCACGCACCACGAAGGGCTCTTTACATGCTTGACTACATTTAAAATGTCACTAATAATAACCAACCCCTCCCTCTCAAAAAACTTAACCACAGCAATCATAGACTAAAAAGCAGAAGTCATTTCCTACCCTATTCCCACCATTTCTAACGCCTCAGTTTGGCAAGTTTTCCCCTAGACTTTCCTCCAGGCTACGCATCTGCACATAAACACACATGCTTCAAAACCAGTTTGTTCTCTATGGCTTTCTAAAATAATTACTGGGATTGCACAACATATATGCTTCTATAACTTTCTTTTCCTGCTTAACGATATACCTCAGAGATCCTTCCATGTCAATGCATGTGTAGCTACCCTGTTTTTTAAAATCATGGGAAAGTCTACCTAATATAAAATTTTCCATTTTAACCATTTTTCTTTTTTGCTGCAGTAAAATATACATAACACAAAATTTCCCATTTTTAGGCATTTTCAAGAGTACAATTCAGTTGGCATCATTACCATTCATCTCCAGTACTTTTTCATCATCCCAAACTGAAATGCCTCACCTATTAAACAGCATCTCCCCGTGCCCTCCTCCCTCCAGTCCCTGGTAGCCTCTAATCTACCTTCTGGATCTATGAACTTGACTAAGTATCTCACCTAAGTGGAATCACATAATACTTTCTTGTTGCGTTTGGCTTATTTCACTGAGCATAATCTTGTCAAGGCTCACCCACATGTGTGTCGCGTGTCAGAATTTTAATCTTTCTTAAAGTTATACATACGTTGTAAGTAGATACTACATTTTTATTTGTTTATTGATGGAAATTTGGGTTGCTTATGCCTTTTGACTATTGGGAATAATGCTGCTATGGACATGAGGTTACAAATACCTGTTCACATCCCTGCTTTCAATTCCTTTGGACATCTACCCGGGAGTGGAATTGGCTTGTTTGGTGATCCTATGTTTAATCTATTTCAGGAACTGCCATACTACCTTACTCTTTTTAACTTCTTCATGGAGTTCTGTGGTTACCCTATCCTAGTAATGATCATAAACAACCTCGTAAGCTGGTTGTAGTAACACATCAGGGTGTTATTACCCTGATGTCACAGATGAAGAAAGTGAGACTTAGAAAGGGGAGGTGGCTTTAGGGTCTCAGCCTCATCTTTGCCGAGGAGAGGCTGGGTGAACTCAGGCGAGCTCTCCCTCTCTGCCTCCGTTGCCTCTCTTACGATGGGAGCAGGCTGACCTCCAAGGCATTTTCTGAAATAGTCTCACCTTTTCACTATCAAGGGTGGCAGCAATGAGATGTATGAAGGTGGTGCCCTGTGCTGTGGGCCAGGCCATGGAGGGCAGGAGGGGCCTCCCCCAGCCCTGAAGCAGCCCTTGGTAGCAAACACCTCCGACCTCCACACTGAGAAGCCTTTTTTTGGCACATCACACAAACACACCCAGAGGGGACGGCAGGTGAAGGACTGTTCTGGCCTCAGGGCTGTGGTGTATGGCCTCAGGAAGGTGAGGATTGTGTCCCAGAACAATGTCCGATCATAGAATACTTTGTGAGCAGCCTGACTGCCCAGAGGGTTTGAACACACTGGCTGGGTGGGGCTGGCACATGCCCACCAGGCCCAGGCTTGGCCCTGCCCGGGGCAGATGGGGCCCTCACCTCTCTCGGCCTCTCCAGCTCCGTCTGCAGCACCTGCTTGGCCAGCTCGGTCTCAATGAGCCGCTGCCGAAGCTCTTCATTCTCCTCCTCCAGCCGAACCCGTTTCTTCTCCACCACCTCAAGCTCCTTATGCAGCCGCACCGAGATGTCCTTGGAGACCTAAAGGTAGGTGATGAGCAGAGCATGAGTGAGCCGAGGGGCCATCCCACCTCGGCCGCAGAGCAACCCCAGGGCAGGCAGGTACTCTCTTCACCCCCACTTAGCAGAAAAGGAAACCGAGGCACAGAGAGGTCAAGTAACTTACTAAGGGTCACACAGCCAGGAAGTGGTAGAACTAAAACCCAAACCCAGGCACCCCATGCTCCCTATGGCCACATCATGGTTCAGCCCCCAGGAAGCTATAAAGGCCCTGCCTGTTCTGAGCAATGCCTTTTCATTTATCTGGGGCTTTTAATGCTTCCAAAAGCCTCTCCCAGCCACCCTCTTACCTAATTCTCATAAGAGCCTAGGGCAAGACCAGAACTCATTTTAAAGAGAGGGTAAACCCAGAGCAAGATGGGCAGTCCCAGAGCCACCTGAACCCCATCTCTGCCAGTGACCAGCATATGATCCTGGGCCAATCATTCCCTTATTCTGGGCCTCAGTCTCTTTAACCACAAAATGGGTATAATAATAATAGCACCAACTTCACAGGCCAACAGGAGGACCGAATCAGCTACTGCACAAAAGCCTTGGCCCAGTGCCGACACAGTGAGCGCTGGGTGAGTGGTGGCTGCTGCTGGGAGAAGCTGAGCCCAGTGGGGGCATGACTTGTCAGGGGTCACAATGTGACACAAACCCTGAGGTCTGTTTCCAATTGTCTGGGATAGAGAACATGCTCTGAATGACAAAGGCTAGGCAGAAGTCCAAGTCATCCCTACAAAGAGAAGCTAACAGAGCTGCAAACTCCAATCCCGGTTCCAGGATTCTGCTGCAACAGCACCCCGTTTCCTCGAGGACCCCTCTGTCCTGTCCCCTGCTGGCTGGGATGAAAGGCCAAGAAAGGGGATCTTTTCTCTGGGGATGAGGAAGGCCCTTCTGAGCTGGTAAATCACAACAAGACTCCATCCCTGAGTGAATTAAGCACTACCATTTGTTGAATACCTACTATGTGCCAGATTCACTCATCTTCACCTCATTTCTGCTTCCATTTTACTGGCATGCAAGTGACTTGCTCAAGGTCACACAGAGCTAGTGAGGGCCAAGTTGGGGGCAGCTCAGAGGCTCTGGCTAAGAGGACAGCATGGCCAGGGCTGCAAAAGGGGTATGAGGGCTTTGCCAGCAAGAGGTTTGCGTAGGGCAGACAGCCCAGCGCCTCGTGCCTGCCAGTCTCGAAAATGACCCTGGCACCTCCTCCCTGCCGGAAGGGAAGCGGGCCCTCCCTGGCTCTGCCTTCTGCCTGGGCCCAGGCCCAGCTTGGCACAGACCCCTTGGCAGTGTGTGAGGCAAGCCAGGAAAAACAACGGCCAGAAAGGAAATTCAGCCCTGCCTTCCCCTCCTCTCTCTGTTGCCCACCACCTCTCTCTGCCCCTGAAGATCTCCAAGGACAGCCAGAAGCTGGCCCAGGAGGCTCCTCCCACAGTCTCTCTAAGCCACCAAATCTTTCCTGTCCACATAGTGGGGTAGCAATCCCTTACTACCAGAATGAGGACTCTGCTTGGGCTGGCTGAAACACAACAGGTGCTCAAAAATATAATGATTTTTAATGCATTGTCCAGATTACTGCTTCACCTCTGTGCACTGATTTTATCTGACTTGGTCAACACCCCACCTCACTCTGGAGTTTAGTGTCAGGGTTTTGCTGGAGGTGTTCAGCCCTCAGGCTTCTGGCTGTGGTCCCAAGCTTCAGGCTGTTAGGTCACTCAATGAGGCCCTGTCCTGATTAGTGTCCATCCATTCATTCATCCGCTTAGCCCCTGGAGGCAGGAGTGATGGGGCACAGAGGTCAAGGCCCCAAGCCAGGCCTGGGCTCCTAACACCTCTGTGTCCCAGTAGCAGCCAGGGTCTGGCACATACTAAGTGCGCAATAAATGCTTATTGGATGATTAAACAAATCCAAGATTTCAACAAGCAAAAAGGAAGGGAAATGGAAGAGTAAATGACTGAAATATGGGAGATGAACCTGCCCTAGTTTGGCTGGTGATGCTCCTCCTAACTGCCCACACCCTGCATTGTCTATAGAGGGCTGTGTGCCCGACTGGGATGAGGGATCAGCTGCTGGGGCCCAGGGCTCCTCTCAGTCTGGAGGGGTCACACCATCCCCACCATGGCCTCAACCTGGACAGGTGAGCCCTCCTTACCAAAAAGGCATGACCCATGTGGACTCCTGGATCATCCTGGGTTCATGTGTGACTGGATTTTATCCCTTCCATAAGTCCCCAGTTGCCTTCTGCCCCACTCTCCATGGGACCCCCCTTCCCCATCTGCTCTCCACCCCTACGTGATGCTTTATGAAGAAGACCTAGTCCCAGGCAGATCACAGAATTCCAGTGTGGACAAAAGAGCCCTTTATCTCAGATCCCCACAGAGCCCTGCGCCCCTGATGGAGGCCCACAGGAGCAAAAAGCACGCCTCCTGGAGGGCAGGAGCCTTGTTGCCTAGGCCTGTCCCTTCCCCTCTCTGGGCCCCTTGGCTCTACAGATGATCATAGAATCAGCTGTCACTTCCCAAGCACCCACCACGCGCCTTTCATCCCTTTGGCAAGTGCTGTGATGATTATCTTCAGAAAGAAAAGGTCACTTGCCCAAGGTCATGCAGCTAGGAAGCTAAGAACCAAGATTTGAAATCAGGGGGTCAGCTCTGGAATCTCGCTCTCAATCTGACCCTGCTGTTGACTTGAAGACACATTATATTAATATCAATAGTAAAAGTATTAATCATAAGTGCAACAGTGGGCTCACTGTGTCAGGGACTCACAGGGCCCCACTTACCTGTCTCATTTGATCCTCTCATGATCCTCTCAACTACCCCCAAGGTAGGGGGGCTGAGATACTGCAGGAGGTGAAGCAGCTGCAGCTTCCGGAAACCAGGGCAAATCCCCAAATCACAAACAAATGCTCTCAGCCATGAGGTCACTGTTTACAGCACTGGGGCCTGGCTCCTGCCAAATGCAACCAGCAGCCTCCAAGCCACAGCCACCTCCCTCATTGGGCCCCTCTGCTCCTGGGCCTAAGGCTTTCAGGTGTCCCTGTCACTGTGACTCCTCAGGGAGGGGGATGGGAACTCTCACTAAGGAGCACTCCCCGTCCAGGCAGCATCTGGGCTCTGTGTAGCTAAATCTTCTCTGGAAGCCCAGGAGGGCAGAAATGTCACCCCCACTGTGTGGAGGAGGAAACTGAGGCTCAAAGAGGGGAAATAACCTGCTCAGGTTAGGCAGGAATTAAATCCAAAGCCAGAACTTTTTCTCCAGCAATATCTACTTCTAAGAAATGTTTTACTGGTGTGTCCTTGACAAGAGTCCATTCAGGTGGTAATTTTCATCCCAGATCCCTAAGACCTGACACCCTCCCACAGGATCCCAGGCCCTAAGAGGAGGGCCTGGGAATCTGCACTGTGACAGACCTTCCAGGTGATACTTATCCACCCAGGGAGGTGGAGATTCTGGTCCCTCTTCCTTGCACCGGCCCCAGCCACCTGTCCCACTAGTGCCCTTTAAGTTCTTCTCCTGAACAAGAACAGTAACACCCCAATCAACATTTGCTCTTTTGCTGGGGGAGCGTCCCGAGGCAGACTTTGCTCAGCATGCTTTTTACTTGAGCTGTTTCATTTTATCCTCACAAAAATTTCTACCCCATCCCCACCTCCAGCTCCATAAAACCACTGGAGCAGCAATAGCCCTGAAGATTCACCTGCTCTAAGCCTCACATTTAACAGGAGGGGAAACTTGAGGTCCCAAGGCATGGGGGTGGCCCCATGGCAGTAGGGGGATGGGCCAAAGAGCTGGCAGAGCAAGTCAGAGGATCCCCAGGGATACTCTCCCAGGCTGCAACAGGTCCCCTTCCACACCTGGATCCATCAAGCCCTCCCAGGCGATGCCAGGGAAGTCAGTATTCTGAGAACCTCCAAAAAATGCCCCAGAACATCCCCAGCACATGGGACAGAGTGAGGTGACCAAAGCTGTCCAGCCCAGGCCAGAGTGGATGAGCTCAGCGCTCCAGCTGCAGGCGCAGGGAGAGGCGGGAGGGAAGGGGGCAAGCCAGTTGCTGATTGGCTAGTTCAAATCCCAACAGAAGGGGCCCCTCCCCTCCACCCAGACTCCAGAGAGCCTCTCCCCTAGACACACACACACCACACACACACACACACACCAGCTGCTCTCAGCTCCTCCCATGGAGGCTCCAGCAACCCAGCCAGCCTGCTCCCAGCCCCTGCCTTTTTCCACCCTTTCCTCATCTAAGGCTGACTTTTCTGTGTCCCTGCCCAAAAGCTGGATCAAAACTCAGATTTGTTTAAGCTCCTGGAGCTCCCCCTCACCCCACATCTCCCAATCCAGTGCCTGGAATTTGAATAATTGTGTAACGATTTAACCCAGGAGCTGCCTCCTCAGATAGAGGTACACTTTGAACCTGGAGATATAATCTTTCCAACCTCAGTTTCCTCATCTGTACAATGGATCTACAATTCCACTGTGTGCAGGGCATGTGCAGGACAATGGGAGATGCAAGAGCTGCATGGGGCTGTGCTCACTGTTTACCTCCCCTAACAGGGGCCCTCTTCCTCCAACATTCCTCTTACTTCTGCCTCAGGCCTCAGCTCAGAGGTCATCACCGCAGGAAGGCTCCATGGGCCCCCCAAGTCTACACCAGATGCCCAATCCCCGGCTCCTACATCCCCGATGACACTGGGCTGAGTTCTGAGACGTGGGGGGCCAGGAACCTCGGAGTTCTCAGCCCCCAGACCAGAGCTCACACATAGGTAGGGCAGACTTCTCTTCTAGAGGCCCCATCTGCCAGCCGCCGACCCATCCCTTTCCTGCTCTCTAAGGCCGAGAGCAGCGAGGGGAAGCAGCAAGGCCTGGAAGGCTGATGCATCTGTCCCCCACAGGCAACCCAGAGGGTCACGTGACCTTGGACAGGTACTTCCTTTCTCTGAGCCTCACTTTCCATATTCAGAAAATGGGAATAATAATAACAGTTAACATTTTTGAGTGCTTACAGTGACCTCTTACCTACCTTATCTCATTTGATCCTCCTAGAACCCTGAGAGGCAAGGGCTGCTGTCACAACCATTTTACAGGTGAGGAAATTGAAATTTAGGTGACTTGCTCAAAATGATAAAATTAGAGCATATTAAAGCCAAAATTTAAACCAGCCCCATTCAACTCCAGGCCTTCACTACACTCCATCAGCACGATAAAGAAACCTCCATGGAACTATGCAGGGACAGCCTGGAGTCCAGCACCAGGTGTGTGGTTGAAACTCAAACAGCAGCTGCTGCAAGTAGGATTCATATTATGAGGCCACTTTGGGACATCCCTGGTAGAAGGCCCATCAGTTCACTAGGGATGCCCATTTTACAGATAAGGAAGCTGAGGCCCAAAGAGAGATTAGAAATTGCCCAAGGACACACAAGGAGTGAGCTGACCTGGACCCACTCAGGCTCGTGACCCTATCCCCCAACAAGGGCACTTGTGAGTGTTGTTGGGGGGTGGTGCCCAGGCTTACCTTTACGTCTTGCTCCAAGCCGCGGATGAGCTCACCGTCCACCTGGCCAGTCTGGGCAGCACGGAGGCTGCGGCGCTCCGCCTTTCGCAGTCGGTACTGCAGAATGCGACAGGTCTTGCTGGCCTGGTCCAGCTGCTGCCGCAGCTCCTGCAGCTGATACACATCCTCCTCCATATAGACATCCCGCATCTCCAGCATCTCTGCCCGAAGCTCCTCAATCTCATCCTGCAGAGGGAAGGAAAGGCCAGGTCGCTGGGCCCTGTGGCAGTGGCCAGGGTGCTTGAGTGCAGGCCACACCCAACACTGTCCTAGACGCCTCAGGGGTCTGGGTGTGATAGTCTGAATAATGGCCCTCTGAAGATGCCCATGTCCTAATTCCCAGAATCTGTGAATGTTACCTTTTATGGCAAAGGGACTTTGCAAATGTGATTAAGGATCTTCAGACTGGGAGATCCTCCTGGATTACCTGCGTGAGCCCAGTGTAATCACAAGCATCTGTATAAGAGGGAAGTAAGGGAATCAGA
This sequence comes from Camelus ferus, assembly GCF_009834535.1. Classification (NCBI taxonomy): domain Eukaryota; kingdom Metazoa; phylum Chordata; class Mammalia; order Artiodactyla; family Camelidae; genus Camelus; species Camelus ferus. The sequence goes on from NC_045714.1 coordinate 39,218,769, forward strand.
GTCGGCGAAGGCGACGTGGCAGAGACCAGGGTGATACACGCTAAAGATGAAGAAAGGGCCACGAGCCAGGGGGTGCAAGCAGCCTTTAGACGTGGGAAAGGGGAATGCAAGGGCTGGAGCCTTGCCAACACCTTGGTTTTCAGACTTCTGACCTCCAGAATTCTAAGATAATAATCTGGGATTGTTTTAAGACACTAAATTTGTGGTGATTTATTATAGCAGAAATAGGAAACTGGGGAAGCAGGAAAGGCTCATTCAACAAGCATTTATGAGCACCAACTGTGTACCAGGCTCTGTACAAGCACATGGGGGAGGGGGAAGGAGAGTGGTGACCAAGACTAATGTGGCCCTTTCTGTATCATCTGTGTGGAGCCCCAAGTCTCACTGGCGAGACACACAGTAAACCGACAAAAAAAAAAAAAAACCTCAGATGTGCTTAAGAGCTATGAAGACAAGAAACCAAAAAAACCAAAACAAAACACCTGGGTAATATGTTAGAGTAATGGGGGAAGGTGTTATGTTAGAGGACACGGTCAGGGAGGCCATCTCTAAAGAAGGGACATTTGAGCTGAGGCAAGAAGAACAGGTATGCAGAGAAAGAGGCAGGAAGTGATTATTCCAGGCAGAAGGAATAGTGTGTGCAAAGGCCCAGAGGCAGGAAAGAGCTCAGTGTGTCAAGATACAGCAAGGTGGCCAGGGTAGCTACGGGGGTAAGTTGAGGCTGGGGATATTGAAAAGGGCCAACCACCCAGGGCCATGAAGGGCTGAGTAAAGAATCTGAGTTTGGGTTTTAAGTGGAGGGAGTTGGGGGGGGGGACCTCACTCCTGACCACCTCTGTCACCAGCTCCCAGATGTCCTTCACTTCCCCTTTGTCACCATGAGCATGTCTGCAGTTTTTTATTTACTAGTTTGTCTCTCAGAGAGACTGTGAGTGCCCGGGGGCTGCCCCATGTCTACTCCCTGCTGTATCCCCCACACCCAGCACAGGGCCTAGCATTCTGTAGGCTCCTAACAATATTCACGACATGAATGAAGGCACGTATAGCTAGTTAGACAGTCACAAAAAGACACACCAACGTGAAACAATCATTAGACACAAAGTGTTAGGGGATGAGTTGGGGAGACCCAGCAGAAGAAATGGGTGATTATTATGTCCAAATGCAGATGTGAAAGCTGAGTCACAAATGGAAATACTACTATCTACTGTTAGTGTGACTGAATGGATTAAATAAGATTGTACACTAAAAAGAGAAACTGAGTCACAGAGAAAGGAATGACTTGCCAAAAACATCCCTGAGGAGCCAGAGAAAGCACCCAAGGATAGTGCTGGTGGGACGTGGGGTGGGTCCAAGAAGAAAAAAACCCACACTCTGCAAGCCCTGGAGAGGGAACACAATCTGGAGAGCTGTGTTTACCAGCCTCTGAGCCCCTTCTTTTCCCAAAGAAAATGGGTGGCTCCCTACAGGGGAATGGCCTGGGGTTGTCCAGCACCCTCTGAGACTGGGTGGGTCCAGGGTTAGGGTTAGGAAGCAGTACCTTCAGGCTGGTTCTTAGTATGAAGGCTCACTGAGGTTTTTACATCCATCTGTTTGTACCCAGTTACTCCTGGGACCACTTCTCAAATAGTTCTGAACTCAGAAGAGGAAGACAGGGGGGACAGGTATCTGCTTCTCCCAACTCCCAACAGATACTGTCCCGTTCCCATCATCAGCTAAAGGGTCTGATCCCCACTGGCCACCACAGCCTCGCCCCAGGGGTGGGTTCAGCAGCACCTCCCAAAGTGAATGATTCCGCCTGCACCAGCTGCAGAGGAATGGTTATCTTACCAGGACCCCTCACCACCTCTACCGCGTTATACACACAGACGCACCACCCCAACACCATGCCCAGTGGACAGAACTAAAAGTGGAGAAGGAGGAAGTGGGACAGTCAATGATCACACCAGTTACAGAAATGAGGAAGTGAGGGGTCCACATGCCATTTCAGCTGGCAGATTAAGGAAGCATAAAGGAAACAGCACTCAGGATGTACAGGCCAGTTGGCTGAATCCAAGCTAAATTAGCCTCCAAATGGGCCTGTGTTCAAATCCTCACCATACTATTTACAGAACCTGGTGATCGGGAGGATGTGAGGATGGATCCAAAGCTCAGGATGAGCCAAGAGGAAATGCAGGAGATACACAAGCTAATGATGCTGGGCTACATTAAAAGATGTATGGCATTTAGATCATGGGAGGTGACATCCCTCAACATAGGACCACATCCAGGGCACTGGAGTCATTTGCGGGCACCACTTATTTTTTTTAACATTTAAATAACTGATTTTTCTATATATAGAAGTAAACAACGATCATAGAGACAGTTTTGAAAATATAGAAAACATAAAGCACTCAATTCCTCCACCTGGTCCTGAATTGCAGTGGTTCTTAAAAAGTGTGGTCCCAGGACCAGCAGCATTAGCAACACTGGGGAAATTGTCAGAAATCTTCATGTCCCAACCGAGACCCAATGAATTAGAAATCTTGGAAATGGGGCCCCCCGACTGCCTTTAATGCAGGGTGTTTCCTTCCAGTTTTTTCCCTACATGGGCAAGAGTCATGTTTCTCAGCACACAAGTCCCAGCCCAGAGCCTGACACAGAGCAGGGTCTCAGTAAGCATCTAGTGAATAGGTGAATGAATGAATGATCTTTCTCACATAAGCAGCTGTCTCTCCCTTCACCACAGTCAGTTTTTGAAAATGCAGGATGTTGCTTTCATGCCAGCTCCAGCTCTCTGCGGTGGCCAACAGGGGCCCGGGCAGGCCCCTTGGGGGCTTGTCCCAGCTGCAGGCAGAATGCGGTCAGCATCTCCTGGCACGGTCCATGTGAGAGGGCGCGTCCACAAAGGCCAGCTTGTGGCCTGCACGGGTCTGCTGGGACGTGGGCAGCATTTGCTGGTGAAGGCAGGACTTAGGCAGAGGCTGAGCTTTCAGGGTCTGAGGCAGGGGCTGGGAAAGGGGCTGCTGGGACACTGGGATGGGCCCAGGAGGGCAGGACCCTGCTTTCCACCGGAGGTTCTTAGACCTCATTGAGCCTCCCAGGCTCCAGGGACTCCTCCATCCAGGGACTGTCATGGGGAATCAGCAGGTGGTGGGGGGGAGCTCAGCCTTGCCTTCAAAGGCAGCTCAGTGGCCTTGCTGAGCCTCTCACCCCAACCGGGTGGAAGTGGGGAGGGTGGGGCCAAACTCCACGGGACTCAGCCAGCCTCATGGCTACACAACAAGGTCGTCAAGGTCGTCAGAGATCCCCTAAACCTCATCCCCCACCACAGACAGGAACAGGCCACACTGCCCAGCAGTGCCCACCTCAGAGCCTGGGGCCCCCGATTCTCAACCCCACAGTCAGAAAGGCTGGACTAAAGAAGCTGAGGAAAGATGCCCAGACTCGGCACGGCCTGCCAGGTCCTCCAAAACCATCCCCTCTGGCCACTCCTTCAAGTCAACCTCTCTTCCCATTGAAGCTTAACCCAATTATTTAACCCTGACTTGAGCACGGGGAGTGGAGGGGGGACAGGTAAGGGGCATCCACACTGCTGCCAGGGTAGTTGGCCTTTCCCTTTGTAGAAATGTTTATTTTGCTCTGATTAAAGAGGTAATACCAATTTATTGGGGGAAAAAACTTGAAAAAAAAAACCAGATAGGTTTCTATCTCCTCCACTACTTCCCAGTGGTTTCTGCCTCAGGTCCAAATTTCTTATCCTGGTATCTGAGCCGGCCCTGGTCTCCTCCTCACTCCTGTCTTGCCTCGGCCCTTGCATCTCCTGTCCCATGTCCAGATCTGCCACAACCGAACAATAGCTACCCCCTATCGGGAGGCTCACTAATTACCGGCCTAAGCACAGCACATGCACAATAGTTTGATCCCTTACCAATCCTGGCAGGTAGGTAGTGAAAATGTTCCCACTTTGCGGATGAAGAGACTGAGGCTCAGAAGTCTCCCAGAGCTGCTCAAGCAAAGGAGGGGTGGAGTTGGAATCTAAATGGGCCCTGTGACCCTGGGCCAGTGCATCTGAACTGTGTGTTCTACTCCCAGGTTTGCTCAGGCTATTCCCTCTACTAGAAAGGCCTTTGCCAGGCTAACTCCTCATTTTCTCATCCTTCCAGAGTATTCCCTACTCTCTCAGTCTAATTAAAACCCCATACTCAGAACTCCATTCTCCTCCTGTGCTGACAACTTTAGGTTGCATTTGCCTGTTTTTAGGTCTATCTTCCCCAAGAGCTGGAGGGAAGGGTAGATACTGGGTCTGACTCTTGTCTTGCCTCCAGCATTGCCGTGGACGGGACGTTGGAATGGAGCAGGCAGCCATCGCTGTCTGTGGGTAGATGAATAAATGAAAGGAGTATGACTTCTGCCCAGGCCCTCCTGATCCCAGCCCCACGCCAGCTGCAAAGAGTCAGGGAAAGCCTGGGATTCTCTAGGGCTGGCCTCAGACCCCCATGCCACCCGAGGAGGATAGGCAGGGTCTTTCTACCCAAGGAACCTCTGGTCACCCACTCCCTGCCCACAAAGTGCATCTCTGTCCATCTCCCCTCATACCTTCTAATGACCCATGAGGTCAGCCTACAGCCTCTCGGGGGCAGACCCCCTCCCCGAAATGGACTGGTTCCCAGAAATCCAGGGGGAATTGGCCAGGAAGAGTCTAATGGTCCATGCTGGGCCAGAGGGACAAACATGAGCTCACACTACCGCTAATAATAGTGTGGCCTTGCGCAGCAGCACGGGGCTTCACAGTTTACAAAGACATTCCATGTGAATCATCTCATGGGTCCTCACAAAAGCCCCACGAACAGGCAGGACAGGAATCACCATCTCTGTTCTAGAGGAGAAAAACCAGAGGAGCACGGGGAAACTGGGCTGTGTCCAAGGTCACACCGAGACACCTCCAAGCAGGACTCAGGTGGTAGACTTCAGGCTCTTTCGTCTGCACCAGAATGTAGGAAGTCCATGAACTTGGATGGGAAGGGAAAAAACCCACATCTTTACTTTTGTTAATGCTAACTAAAAAGTAACATTTCCTTCTATTCTGGACAAGCCATGATTATACCAGCAGTGCTTAGGACTTTGGCACCAAAAGAAACCACAGATATTTTCATATCACATAACAGTTGTCACAGAAATGTCAAAATATTGTTTACACTCATCAGTACTTTGAAATCACAGTGGTTAATAGACTTGTTACTAGATCTTACAAGTTAATAAACATGTAATATTATTATATCATAATTTAAAAATATACTTTGATAACGGTATCTCAATATGTTTGGTGCCCTTTGTATTTTGTTTTTAACATTTGAAAACATTATTCTGAGAATTACTCTCAGCAGAGAGCTTAATGGGGTGCATGGCACAAAATAAGATGGAGGATGTTTCTCTGGAGCTGCCTCATCTGTGGGGTCTGGGTGGAGACCCCAAACCCGCTCTCCACCATCAGGGCATAAAGCTGGAGCAGCAGAGCTCCCCTTTCGAGCCACATTTTAAATGTTCCAGGAAAGAATGCTTTCTGCAGGAAACCTACACCAATGTAAGAGGATTAATCTTTGCACACTGAGGACAGAAGTTGGGGTTTAGATCTGGTGCTACTGGAGCACTCACAGTGACTCCAGATGCACAGGTCTGATGGAACTGGTCTGGAAGAGGAGATGGTGAGGTCTCCCGACCTGTGGGGCTGGAAGTGAAAGTGACTGAATACGAAGCCCCTCTGCAGAAACACAGCAAGTAGCAATGGGGGGATGAGCCCTGGCATCAGCTCCCAGCAGCCCAAAGAGGATGGGAACCTAGGGGACAGGACGTTCTGAAGGCAGGAGGAGGCAGCCTTGTACCAGCCACCAAGGAAAAGACTGTTTCAGAGCAGAGGTCTCTTGGGATAGAGTGGAAACCAGGAGGTGCCTGTTCAGCCAGCTGCCCCAGGGAATTCTGATATGGGCCCTGCAGACCACATTCTAGAAACCCTGGTATATATGCCAAGGCTGGTTCAGGAGCAGGGAGTGTCTCAGCCCTCCCAGCTCCCACGGGGACTCTCTACTGCTGGGCCTCCTTCTACTCGGTATCTGTCTCCCACTTCCTCACCTCTCCACCTCAAATGCCACCTCCACCAAGAAGCCTCCCTGGCTACCGACCCCAGGGCACAGCCCTTTTGTATGAACAATTAGTGAGGATCTCTGGTGGGCTAGACTCATCACCAAATCATTGGATTTAATCCCCATGATGGTCAGTCTGCTCCCCACAAATTTGTTCTCCACTCATTACACGGAGTGATTTTCTTTCTAACCATTACTCTCCTATTTGAAATCCTCCAGTGATCATCAAAATCTGGAAACAACACAACGCCCCTTAACTGGTGAATGGCTAAATGGTGGTACATCCATACAATGGAATACTACTTAGCAATAACAAGGAACTGCTGATACCCATAACCACGAGGGTGAAGCCCCAATGCTTTATAGGGAAGGAAGTCAGACTCAGTAGGCTACATACTGTATGATGCAATTTCTATGACATTCTGGAACAGGCAAGACTACAGGGACAGAAAACAGATCAGTGGTTGTCAAGGGCTGGGGGAGGAGGAAGGAAATGACTCCAAAGGGGCACAGGGGGAATTCTGGGGGGTGATGGAACTGTTCTGTATCTTGATTGTGGTGGTGGTTACAGAGCTGTATGCATTTGTCAAAACTCATTTTACGGTATGTAAATCACCTGACCTAAAAGCAAAACAAAAGCCTGACCCTGCCCACCTGTCCATCTTCATCTCCCCCCAACTCCTCCTCTCACTGGCCACACTCCAGCCACTTGGGTGGAAGACACCTCACCTGTCCCACCTCTAAGCCTCTGCCTGGATTCTCCTCCCTTGCATCTCCCACTACCAGCTCCCCCTCCTGCTAAAAGCCTCCACTTCAATGCCACCTCCTCGGAGAAGCCTTCCAGACCCCCCTAGGCCCATTGTGTCCACCTCAAACCTATGTTTCTTACATGGAGCAAATCCCAGGCTTATTTGTGGTACTAATTATTTTACTTGTTGCTCTGTTTGCTTGTGGAATGTTAGTCTCTACCACTAGGATGTGAGCTTCAGGAGGGCAGAGCCCAGCTCGGGGCCTGGTATGAAAAGGAACAGCTCAGTAAGTAGCTGCTGAATGAATAACAGCATCCAAAATGGGGAAGACTACCCCGCCTCAGTTCCACTCCCCTGCAGAAAACCACTTCTGGTCAGTGCTGCTGTGTCTAAAGCTGATTCTGTGAAGCGAATGCCCATGGTAGCTTTGGATCCCAGCTTGGGCCTCAAATCCCAGCCTAAGTGCATCCCTGCCAGACTCCAAACCTTACCCAAATATGTCACCTCCTCCCCAGGTTCTAGAGACCCAACCCACCGATGGGCAGACAGACCCTGGAGGAATGGCAACTGAGCTGAGGGACCCAGAACCTTCACTCTGCAGGACACCAACCACTCCAAAGGGGAACGGGAGCCTCTGCCTGGACCCCCTTCTCCCACACGGCCCTGGCCACCACGGTCCCTCCCGCCGGCCACAGCCCAGGCTGCCTGCCCATCTGCCACCCTGGCTCTGGCCCGGGCCACTCACCCCAGCCCGGAAGGGCTGACCTGCAGGGTGGGCCAGCAGTGGCCACAAGGGCAGCATGCCAGTGCCCCGAGAGGCCAGGGCAGCCATCTGCTGTCCCTTCTGCCTGTCCTCCAGGGTCTGTCAAGGCTCCAGATGAGATCATCACACTTGGACCCCAAGGAGGACAGAAGGCTCTGCAGAGCCCCAAGTCCCTCCCAGCTCAAAAACAAAGCCTCTGGGAGTAGCAGCAGGGGAAGAGGAACCCAAAGACTCCACCCCTTCGCAGGCAGGGACACTGAGGCCTAGAGAGGAACTGGGGACAACCCCGTAGTCCTCCAGACAATCCAGAGCCAAGCAGGGAGGGACCTTGGGTTCCTGCCTCCCAGCCCAGAGCTCAGCCCAACTTAGCCTCCTTGGGTAGAGGCTGGGCTCTAGTTTTAAGGGAGTCAGGGTCAAAGGTCCTGGAGAAAGAGTCAGGACCCCAGCCAGGCATGGCCATGCCACACGATGCCCTACTCCCGCTGGCACGGAGGCTGCCTGGTCCCAGTGACCCAGAGAGTCACAAGGGAAGACAGTCTTGGACTTGCTTCTCCAACAGCAATAAATAATTACGGGTACACAGCTCTATGAGCGCTCCCCCCGTGCCAGGTAGCACATGTCATCTCGCTGTATCCCCAGCCATCCCTACTGACTGCAGGAACTAAGGTCAGAAAGGTCAACTCAAGGTCACATGTTCAGTGGCACAGCCAGGATTTAAGTCTAGTTTGAGCTCTTGTGAACTAGACTAGACAGTCTCTGTGATGGGACCAGAGTGACGATTATAACAGCAAATACTGACAAGGGCTTACCATGCGCCAGACACTGGGCTGAGTTCTGAACCAATGTCCATGACCTCATGCTCAGTAACGGTCCTTTTGAGGCAAGTGCTATTGTTTTATGCTCATTTTACAGATAAGCAAACAGAGGCTCAGGAAGATGAAGGAGACAAAGGCAATAAGGGGTGAGCCTCCCAGATCCAGCACAGCTCTGGCATAAAGCCACAGACACTCCCTCTGGTAGGGAGCTGTGTGTGTGTGCATGTGTGTGTGTGCACATGTGTATTGGGGGAGGGGGTGTGGAATGTCCAGAGACTGCTGCCCACCAAGGCCAGACCTGGCTTGTCACTGCCCCATTCCAGGCCTCAACCAACACAGCAAGGAGTCCCTGCAGCCCCAGATGCCTCAGGGGGGATGTTTACAGCAGGAGCACTGACAGTGTTCCTCCTGTCCTTTCTCTGTTGACAGGAAGGAAGCTGAAGGCAGCATTTGGATCTGGATGTGTTTAAAATATCCCCCAAACAGCTCTGGGCTGCAGCCAAATCTCTGAGCCAGGAGAGAACAGGGCTCAGAGGTCCACAGGGAGGGAAATCGAGGTTGGAGAGTCAAGGGTGTGGCTCCGGGCCGCACAGCCTGAAGCTCCAGCACACCCCAGCATTCCAAACCTCTGAGCCTCTGCTCTGCCACTCCCCCTGCTTGGCATCCTGCAAAGGGTACCATGAGACCCTAGTCCTTTTGCCTTTTGCCACTTACAGGCTGTGTGACCTCTAGCAAGCCCCTTAACCTCTCTGAGCCTCAGTTTACACCTGTGTGAAAGGAAGGGGTTAAGGACCAGCCTCGTAAGATCCCAGCTCTCATGCAGAACACATAGGGGGAGGGGTTGGTGTGAAACCTGTAATTACTAAATTAGTAATCTAATTACTGTTGAGATAAATGTCCCAAGGGAAGCTCCCGGGTGTCTAACACAGGAGCCTGGCCTGGAGCTGAATATAAGAAGGTGAAGGAAAAAACCAAGGGAGCAGGTAGGAAACTGCAGTTCGAAGGCCGGGTGCTGGAGTGGGAAGAGCGCAGGGACAGAGGCCTGGGGTGCATGGAGTGCTTGGAGCTTGGGTGGAGCAGGGATGAGGTGACGCTGAGAAAGGCACGAGCACACAGGCCACCCAGTCACTTGGGCAGGGCCAAGGAGGGGTGTGGACAGGAGAGGCTGATGCAACTGACCCAGAAGATCCCATGTGGATCTGGGGCAAAACCAGGGTAAAGAGGTTTTGCTGGTCCAGTCTAACCACAGGACCCCAAATTGTTTTCCTGCTGGAGCCTGAGCTTCTCTTTGTGGTGCAGGCAACGGGAGATTATTCACCTCGGTCTTAGAACGTGGGGCCCCAAAGGTGACCTCCATCAGCAAAGGTGTATCTCCACGTTACAGAGTCTGCAGCACTGGCCTCGCCATTCAGAGAAGACTGACCTGGGGTGGGAGGGATGAGCTGGGAGATACCCACAATGCACTTCAGCTCCACATACACCTCTCAGGTCCCTGCTCCATTCAAGACCTACATCCAGAGCCAGATACAACCCCTGTCGTCAAGGATCCAGGGCTTATGGGCAGTCAGACCCGAGCCTGCAGATAATAAGCGATGAGGGCAGGGAGCTGTTGAGTCCTTACTATGAGCCAGGCCCTAGCTAATCCTTATACACCTGCTTTCTCTTATTTAATCCTCACACTAACCTGCAGGGTGAGCACTATCAGCATCCCCATTTTACAGGTGAGAAGACTGAGGCTCATAAAGGGGACGCTCATAGAAGAAGAGACAGAACCAAAATTCAAGCCCAGGTGGGCTTGGCCCTAAGCCACAGTGCTCTTCACCAGCTTGGACCCCGGAGAAGGGAAAGGTGGCCTGCTGTTTCCAACTTCTCTGATCCCCTGCCATTCTTCAGGGAGGCCAGCACTATCCACTGACCTGTGGGCTTCTCAGTGAATGTCAGGGCCACCTGGCCCAGCACACCTGAGTCTCTGGCTCTTTCCCCCTCAGCTCCAAGTTCCTTCTGGTACCAGAAGGAAGAGAATGTGACTGCAGATGAGGTCATGCCTATGCAGCACCCGGGGAAATGACCTTAGGAATAACGTTGGCTGCTGGTCAGGCCCCTCTCTGGGGAGCTCCCTCAGCCCCAGAGGTTACACAAGACGTGGGACTCACTCCCTCTGCCCAGGATGGTGCTGGATATACCACATACCTGAACACTCATCTTCCCAAGTGCTCTGCAAGAAAGGGATTAAATTCCCATTTTACAGACAGGAAGACTGAGGCTTGCTGAGGGGCCTTACACATGGGGATCATGTACAGGGAGGAGATGGCAAAGCAAGATTTGGCCTCAGACCTGACCCCCAATGTGGAATTTGTCCACCTCCCTCCCTGGGCCCCTGGCTTTGTGCCCAGTGCTACAGACACATGGAAAGGAGGCAGCTCTTAACCATGGCCCCCTCCCAACAAGGTGCTCACAATGCCTCAGCTCAACATTCAATGCTTTCCTGACTCCTTGTCCCAGCCTCTCCCTCACCACTGCCTACCACCTACCACTCCCTCCAGCTCTCTGGAAGATGAGGGCAAGCAGGAAATTCCGAGGAGATTAGAAGGGAGTTGCCCCTGGGCAGTGTTTCTCCTTCTGGCAGGCCTGGCAAGCTCCCTGTCACTCAGCCCACTGGGCCCAGGCCCAAGGGCTGGGCATCAGAGGCCTGAGGGCCTTTGGTCCAACTTCTCCACCTTGGGGACCTGCCAGCCCCTTATCCACCTCCCTACCACTTAGCCGCAGCCAGGCTCCTAGGACCCCCAGAGCCAGGAGGTTACAAAATCCAGCCCCCGTCACACTCGTGGAAGGAAGCCTCACGAAGGAGCTGAAAACAGTAGTTTGTACACATTAGCTCCAGGGAGACACAGACCAGGATTTCCTGTGTTTCTGTGTGGCTGAAATGTCATAGCCAGTGTGAGTGTGTGTGTGTGTATCCTGGTTTGTGGGTCTCTGGCTCCTGGTTTGTGGGTCTCTGGCTCCTGGTTTGTGGGTCTCAAATGCTACAGGTCTGACATTTGAGTGCTCTGAGCTTGTGTCCTGCTTAGGTGTACATGGCGGCAGGTCTTGGCCGTGTGTGTCTCCTGCGTGTGTGTCTGTGAGCCCTGGGTGTGCAAGGGCCTCTGCCCTTGCTCCCACCATGGAAGAAGCAGCGGGGGTGTCTCAGGGATGAGCCTGTGTCTGTGCCCTCCTGGCAGGGGCGGATCTGCAGATTTCCACGGGTGCTAGCACCCGTGTGTAATGAGTTTGCGTGGGTTTGTGTGTGTGCCTGTGTATGCATGTGTACTTCCGATATGTCTGAGGGTGTCTCCAGGGTGTGTCCACCTCTGGGACATGGCCAAGCGTGTCTGAGGATGTGTGGGGGTGTGTTTCTGAGCCGGTGGTCTCCTAGATGGTGTGAGTCTCTGTTGTGTCTGTTTGGTAACGTGTGGGTGTGATAGGACAGGAGGTGGTGGATCCTGCATGGGTCTGTGTACTTCTCGGAGCGGGTATCCTCTCCAGGGTTTGGAGGTGTGCTTCTGGAAGCAGACAGCATAAGGATGTCACCAGATGTGTATGTGAGACGTTTGTGAGTGGCTGTGGATCACTGAGCATGTGCTGTGAATACGTGTACATGTGATTGTGTGTGCAAGAGAGTGTGTGTGCAGGGACACAGGCCCAGCCCCTCTGCAAGGAATGCTGGGAGCCCTGTGGTCCCCCTAAGGCCTCAGCAGCCACTGCCTCACATTTTCCATCTCATTCTCCATCTCGCTGGAGCTGCCCTGCTCCCCCCATGACAGGCAAATGGCTGAGGATCCTTAAAGACCCAGTTCTCAGAGCAGCTTCTTCCAAGCCACCTGTCAGCTGCCTCAGGGAGGGCTGGGACTCAGGGCAGGAACCAGCCAGGAGCTTTGCTGACCATGATGACCACCCTCTCCCCACCCAGTGACAGACAGACTGCAGTCCTCCCCCTGCAGCTGCTGGGAGCTGCGAAGAGCTCATAGTTTGCTGGCTACTGCCCCAGACATCTGGCACAGGGCCTGGTACCCAGGAGGCACCTGGAAAATATGTGCTGAATGAATGAATGAATGCCTGGAGAAGGAGGTAAGGGAATGGTGACCACTTGGACAGGCACTAACATGTGTACTTGATGGACATCATCGCGTGGAAAAGGATCCCCACGATCCTGGGGAGAAGAAAAAGTCTCAGAAAGGCTGAGTATCTTACCCAGCGTCACACAGCCTGTAACTGACAAAACCAGTGAGAATCCTGCTCTGTGAAGCTTGGAGGCACAGGTTGCCTCCTGAGGGTGCAACAGTGACGAGGGAAGGGAGCTTCCTGGGGTTGTCTATTGAGGTTCCCAAGTACGTTAGCTGTGCAATCTCAGGTACACGACATAACCTCTCAGTTTCCTCTCTGTTGAGTGGGTCGGATGTCAGAATCCTCCACACAGGATTGCTGCGAGGAGTAAAGGGCTTAATTAGCCCAGAGTCTTGCACATAACAGGATTCCTCTCACCAACCTATGTCCCAGACTAGACACACTGTCAGCGACCACAAGCTCACACTGCAGTCAGACTGTGGAAAGAAGAGGACCCAGGATTATACTACCCAGGTTTGGAATCCTGGCTATGTGATCTGGAGCCTCCATTTACCCAACTGTACAAGGGGATGACTAGGGCTGAACTAGATGCTTCCTCTGGGCCCTTCTGGGCTGACATCTAGATTGGATACACTTCAAACATTCACATGTAGAACCTCCAATGACATGGGGCAGCCTTGCTTCATGGAACCCACACAATATGGCATGTGATCACACCTTCCTGTCCTCCCAGGAGCAGCTCCTGATTTATTAACATCCTAAAGCTAAGGGGATCCACCCTCCTGGCTTCTTGCAGCTCCCTCAAGAATGAAGACATGGACATCCTGTCTGCTTGTTGGCTAGCAGTAATAACATTCCCTAAAAGATGCACGATTTCACTGCTTGCAAAATGTTTTCTCGTCTACTCGCACTTCCCTGATTCCTGAAAACAATCCTATGAAGTTGCCCAGGCAGATTCCATGATCTTCATTACATAGATGAAAAAAAAAATGTAGCTCAGAGAGGCCAAGTGACTTACTCATGGCCACAGAGTAAATGGCAGAGTCAGGTCTCAAAGCCAGTCTTTGGGCTCCAACTCTCAGATTGCTCCATCCATACCCAGTGGGTTCTCAGCATGCCCTCACATGGTACATGGGCAACAGTTAGTGAAGATGGGGAGCTGGAAGGCCTCAGACCACCAGGGTTTTCAAGATCAAACTGTCAATGTGTCTGCTCTGCAGCCAATGCTGCATCTTAGAATCCTGAACCTTACAAGTTAGTAACCTTCAGACTTCCTTGGCTGGAAAGGACCCTGAGGAAAGGTAACTTAACTATAACCACCACATAAAGGCCCCCCTAAATCCTCCTCAAGTAATCACAATTAGCATCATTCTGTACAGTTTACAAGCTGCTTTCAACCCCATGTCTTTACCCACCATGCAAAGTCATCCAGCGTTAACTGTGAATAACTCAAGTGACAGCCAGCTCACCCCCTTCTCTGTAGCAGCTCCTTCTATCATCTCATTGGGAGACAGCTGCCCCGTTTACACTTTCCCTGCTTGGGCCCCCAGTGCAAGCCTCATGCCACAGGAGATCTGCCGTTACCCACAAGGCCTTCCCCAGTTGACGGTTCCCAGTGCCCTGCACCAGCTGGGAGATGAGCTTGAGCAGGGCCCCACCAGACTCCCTGGGACTCAGTCCAGGCAGCACGAGGCCTGTCAGGGATACACTGGGGATTTGCAGTCCTTCTCTTGGTAACTCAGTTCCTGCACCTTGGAAGCAAAGTGGCCCAGAGAGACAGGAAACACGTCAAGAGTACAATGTACTCTTACTCCACACCCGGCTGCCTGGAGAACTGGCTCTGGGACCTGGAGCAAGTCCCTTCCCTGCCCTGGCCAGTTTATCCATCTGTAGAAGGAACAAAACCACACCTCCTGTAACAGCCTCTACATTTATGGCCCCCATCCACTGTCTCCAAATTCTCACCTTGCCTCTGTGAGGTTGGCAGCTGGGTTCAACAAAGCTCTAGAGAAGTTTAGGGACTGACCCACGTGTATACAGTGGTAACAGCACAATCTGGTCCTGCTCTCCCATCCAATCTCTTTCCTCTCTCCAGCCTCCATGCCGTTCTTCAAAATCCACAAGCTTCTTCCTACTTCCCTTAGCCTGGAATGTTCCTACTCCAGCTCCTCATTCAGCTGATTTCACCTCATCCTGCCACCCCTGGACTCCCTGAGCACCCCCAGCTCCACCTTCACATGCTCTCGGCATACTGTGTCCCTCCCCACCCTCATCACAATCTGTACTGGATGTATTGTAGGACTATTGTTTAATCCCAGTCTCCCCCACTAGACCAACATTTCCATGAAAACAGACATGCCATCCTTGTCCATGGCTGTATCCTCAGACCTGCACTAGTGCCTGGTACACAGTAGGCATTAAATAAATAGTTGGTGAATGAATGAATGAGGGGTCAGGACTACTTTGGGTGGGGAGGAGGATCTATTCTGAAGCCCCCACAGAGTCCACAAGGGACATGATAAGTGTGGTGGAAACGCGTCACGTACCACTTGAGAACAGGAGTGATCACAGCTGCCCTCACTGAGGCTCACAGCGTGCCAGGCACATTAGTGGTATCTGCACATATCATCTCATTTAACCCTTAAGGTTGGAAGATGTGTGATGCACCTTTTTACAACAAGGAAACTGAGGTCCAGAGACATTAAGTAACTTGCCCAAGATCACACAGCCAGGAAGGCACAGACCCTAGATCTAACAGTAGCCTGAGGCCTGTTCATGAAGCTGGAAACACTGAATGAATGAGGAAACTGAGGCTGAGCCCTGTCCCAGGCAGTGAGAGGTCCCCAGCCAGGTCCCAGTCCCTGTGAGACCTTGGGCTCAATCCCCAGCCTTCTGGGACTACTTTCCATCTTATCCGTCATGAGTGGCTCAGGCGGCCTCCAGAGCTCTGCCTGGTGACTTCTTGGGATGAACAGGAGCCCATGGGGGTGGGTCCATGAGAAGACCTTGAAGCAAAGCTCAGTGGCACCCCCCTTCCTTTGCCAGAGTAAGCAGTGGGGCCAGGAGACGGGAGTGAGGAGCTCAGTGTTTGAGTTTATAGCAGCTCAGGCAGCGAGTACGGAAGCAGCTCAGAGACCGAGAGGGCAGGGCCAGGCCTCCTTCTGGCTTGTCTCCCTCCTCCTACCCACCCTCCACTTGTCTTCTCCTCACCACTAGCTTCTGAAGACTACAGGAGCTGATCAAATCCCAGATTGTCAGCACTGAATGGGCTCTTGAGGGGCCTCCCATTTAATAGAAGAGGAAACTGAGGCCTGCTGAAGAAAGGTTAGAGGCTAAAAGGGTAGATTATCCTGATTCAGACAGACCTTGTCTTTCTATTCTACAAGCAGATACTAAACACACATCGGAGAGCAGATCCTGAAGGAAATGGGGAGGGAAAGACACAGTTAAGCA
Organism: Camelus ferus; assembly: GCF_009834535.1. Taxonomy (NCBI): domain Eukaryota; kingdom Metazoa; phylum Chordata; class Mammalia; order Artiodactyla; family Camelidae; genus Camelus; species Camelus ferus. Next base: position 39,234,766 of record NC_045714.1, read on the forward strand.
AGACCCCAAAAACTCTACTGAGAGAGAAACCCTATTGGCCAGAAGAGCTACAGCACAAAGCTAAGTGTTGCTGGGCAGATGTAAGTCAGCAGAGTTGCCATTAACTCAGCGGCTCTTGGCCAGGGCTGCTCTGGATGTCATGCCAGGACATCACCTAATAAGAGTAGGTAACATTTTGGCCTCTTCCAAAACCATGCCCAGGCAGTAGAACCCATGAAGCTTCCAGTCTCCCAGGCCAATGTCAACACACAATGGCTGGGCTGTCCCTGAAGCTGCCTGGGTGCCAGGCAGTGGGCAGACAGAGCCTGGTCTGCACCCAGCAGGTGCTCATATCCACTGAAAGTGTGAAGGCAAAGCCTGCTCTCAGGTCCCACACGACCAGAGGCAGTACCCCTTTCAGATGTCAGTCCTTCCCTCCTCTCACTGGGAACATGGAAAGGAGGTGGGCACAGGCCCTCAGGCACCGATGGGGCTGCTGTGTGCACAGGGCCTGTCCCAAAAAAGGCAGAAGACAATATCCTGGGATTTAGGAAGCTGCCTCTGAACCGGTTCTCCCACGACATCATCCTCTCAGGCTGTGGGACCGTTAGACTGGGCGGAAGTCGGACTCCAGCCAAGGGGATGTTCCCAGATGTCATGCTTTCAAACGGGACCCGCCCTGAAAGGCAGGCTGGGACAGGCCTGGGCCAGGAAAGCCCTGGGTAAAGACGCAGGATGGTGTTCTGGCCTCTCTTTGGCAGGGGATGGCCACAGGTCTTCCTGGCAGCAGTGTACATGAGTGCCTGTCCCAGAAAGGAGTCAACCAAAGGCCTGATGTCTGGCCTGGAGGAGGGGGCTCTGAGCAGCTGAATCAGAGGTCCAGCCCCTCATTAAGTACCCACCCCCATCCCAAGTACCCACGGAGGTATCTTTCAAAGTACTTTTCTCAAGCCCCCTTCTCAAATCAGGGTCCTTTGGGCAGTCTCCTCTTCCAGGTCCCTCCCTCAGGAAAGGGTTTCCCAGATACAATGGGACCGGGATGTGAGGGAGCCCTAGACGGACCTCAGGATGCCCCTGAGGGTTTGGGCCCCTTTCCCAGCTCATGTAGTGGGGACAGTGGGCCGGCTGGGTGTCTCAGGCCGATGAGGCTGTGACACCCGGCGCCTCCCCGCGGCCTCCCTTTCCTCTATCGGCACCCCCACCTTGAGATAGTCGTTCTCCGAGCGTAGCTCCTCCAGCTCTCGCACGAAGCCGCCTGGCCCGCAGTCCAGCATCTCCTCGGTGAGGTCGGAGAAGGCAAGCGAGGCACTGAGTGGCAGGCGGCTGCTGCCCACCGACGACGCAGCCACTGACGGCTCCTCGGGGGAGACGGGCGGCCGCGGAGGCTGCTGTGCGGACGGCGCAGGCTGGGGAGGCTGCCCGGTGCGGGCCCCCGCCGGGCCCCCCGCCGCCGACTCGGCGTCGCTGCTCAGCGCCAGCTCCAGGCCCAGCAGGCGCGCCTCCTCCGACGCGCAGTCCGACACCTCCGAGCTGCTGTCGGTGAGACTGGGCGGCGGTGGTGGCGGTCGCGGCCCGGTCCCTGGGCGCGGACGGCCCTTGGCTCGGACTCCGGTGCGGACCCCGGCCACCCGCGTCCCTGCGCCCCGCGCCCCGGGCGCCACCGCACGCCCCTTCTTGTCGGGCCGTGCCGAGGACGCAGCGCTGCAGGCGGCTGCTGCTCCCGGGCCTGGGCCGCGGCGGCCCTTGGCCAGCGACCAGCCGGCCACGTCCTTGGGCCGGGCCGGTGACGGCGCGCGGTGGCTCTTCTTCCTCTCTGGGGCGGGCGCAGGCGGGGGGCCGCAGCCCCGAGCCGGGGCCTCCCCCACCGGCACCTCCATCGCGACCTCCCTCGGCCTCAACGAGCCGCGCGCATGGCCCGGGCCTGCCCGAACTCCGCGCGCCGGGGGAGTCTCCCGGCGCCGCTCCGGCCGCTCCGGCCGCGGATCCTCACGGCCCACCTCAGCCCCCGAGCTGCGCTCGGGTCCCGAGCCCCGCCGCACGGTCTCTCCGCTGCTCTGGGCTCGGAGAGAACGGCCCGACCGCCTCCAGGCGCCCCGGCTCCGGCTCCGGCTCCGCCCGGTGCCCGCCCCCCCGGCCTCGCCGCGCCCCCGGAGCGCGCCCGGGCCCCGGCTGCCTGCGCGCCGATCGCTCCCCCGGGATCCGAGTCCGGCTGCGGCCCGGGCCCCGGCTCCGCCCGGCGCGGCCCGCCCCCCGCGCAGCCCCGCCAGCTCCCCGCCCCGCCGCCTCGGCTCGGGGGCGCGCGGCTCCGCGAACAAAAGGCGGACGCGGCGGGAGCGACAGGGAGGGACACAGGCAGCGAGCGAGGGAGGGATCTGCGAGGCAACAGCGACCCCCTCGAGGGTCAGGCAGGCCCGGGCTGCCGCGGCCCGAGATCCCTCCTTCTCCGCTCCGCCGCCGCCTCCTCCCCTGCCGGCCTGGGGAACGCACCCGGAGGAGGCGCCCCTGCTCCCCGCGTCCAGGCAGGGGTCGCGCGAGCGGCGAGACGGGGTACTCCCAGGCAGAGGCCGGCCGGACCTCAGATCGCGGGAGCCAGCATCCATATACGCGCCGAGTACCTCGCCCCTCGCGGCTGCGCGGAGCGTGCGCAAACTCCGCCCCCCGAACCTCGCAGAGCAAGACCGATTATCCCATTGTACAGATGCATAAACTGAAGCCTACGGAAGACACGCGATTAGTCAGTGGCAGAGCCGGGATGGAACCCAAACCTCGCACCTCCAGGGCGTGCTTCGGTTCTTCCACCGTTGCTTCCCTACATCCGTAGGGAGCGTGGAGCCCTGGATGCATGCCCGGCTCTGCCCGCCTTGACCGGCTGTGATTTCAGGCATACTCCCTCCTACCCTGACCGGGGTCCCAAGCTCTGCACGACTAAAATGGAGGCGACCCGTTCTGAGGAATCAGACCAGCGGATGCTTTGGGAATAGGTTTCGGTTCCCATGGGGGCTCGTCTGGACTGGACACTGTTGCCCTGATCCCCACACGTCTCATCCCAAGAGCAACTCTGGAAGACCCCAGAGCCCCCGCTCTGGAGGCAGTCGTTTCTTTCCTTCCAGAATTATGCTGTTATGTTGTTGATTTTCCCATGTGTCTGCCACACCTTCCCCGCCCCCGTTCCTCGCTGCTGCTCCGCGTCACCGCCGAGCCATCGCTGAGCAGAGCCACTTGAAGCCCTTTGGCTGCCCCGCTGGCTGGCACTAACCCTCAGGGTGGCACCCCCTTGCCAGGCTGGGGGGTGGAGCAGGGCTCTGTTTACCCCTCTGCAGCCTCTTCTTCCTCCACCTGTTCCCCTCCATTTCCTTTTCCTCTTCCTTCTGCCCCTTTCCCCCTTCTTTTTCCATTTCTCCCTTTCCCTCCTCCGGCCCATTTTCTCCTTCCTCCTCCTCCTCCTCCCCCCGGTCCTGTTGCTGCATCTCCTCCTGCTCTTGACACACAGTTGGCATCAGGTCCACTTTGTTTCCATCCCACTTCCCCCACCACAGCAAATACACTCCTGGGTACACCCTCTCCCGTGAGGCATGGCTTCACCCCATGGAACTGTGTCTATGTGTGTGAGTGCCCCCTCCATCCTCAGCTCCCTCCTCCAGGTACCCCTGCAGGGAGCCAGATATAGAGCAGGGCCACTCAGCAGGTTCTCTGCAAACACTTCTTCAGGGGCATTTCCACCTCCTCCTAGCAAGGCACCAGCTTCCCTGCCCCCACTGTCCACTCACCCAATCCACAGGTACCAAGTAGGACCCTGAGGGACACAGTGGTGGACTTGTCAGTGGTGAGTTTCTGACCTCGTGGAACACACAGTATAGAGAGGTGGAGAGATGAGCCACCAAAGATTCATCACAAACAGTGTGGCATGGCATGGCACAGGGGCAAGGACCAGGGCAGACTCTCCTGCTTCCCGGGCCTCAGAAGACCCTACTTGGTCTAGTCTAGTGTAACAGATGACAGGGTCCTTTCTGACAGGGGTCCAGAATTGACTCCAGGCAGGTGGGGAGGCCGTCTAGGGCTTCCTGATCCCTGGGCACTTATACCAGGCTCTGTGTTCAGCACTTAGTGGAGGATCTCAGAAAGGTTAGGAACTTCTTGTGGCTGATTGTATTTTCCAAAGATAGGTACAGCAATATATAGCTCACCCCAATTATTCTTTCTTGCAGTACGGCATTAAATGATAGGGTCTATGTTCCCTCCCCTTGAACCTGAGCAAACTTCTGTGACTGCCTCAACCAATGAAGAATGGCAGAAGTGACACTGTGACTTCCAAAGCTAAGTCATAAAAGGCAGTATGACTCTGACCAGCTCAGTCTCTCTCTGCCTCCGTCTCTCTGTGTCTCTCTGTCTCTGTCTCTCTCTCTCAATCCACTCTCCCTTGGAACTCAGCCACCACATTAGGAGGAAGCCCAGGCCTCGTGGAGAGGCCATGTGAAGGTGTTCCAGCCAACAACTCCAGCTCTGGTCCCGAGCAGGCCCCTGATATGTGACAGAGTGAACCTTCAGATGATTCAGCCCCCAGCCTTGGAGCTGCCCCAGCTGATGCCAAGTGGAGCAGAAATGAGCTGTCTCAAACTGCAAAAAATTGTTGTTGTTTTAAGCCACTAATTTTTTATGTAGTTTGTTATGCAGCAGTGGATAAGTGGAATGCTTGTCCCAGGTCATACAGCTTGCAAGTGGCAGGGCTGGGAATGATTTGAACCCAGGGTCATCCAATTTCAGAGCCTGTTGAGTGGTATCTGGCTCAGGAAGACAGTGTGTGCTATATAAAGCTCTACTCAAGAAGGAATGAAATAGGGGAGGGTATAGCTCAGTGGTAGAGTGCATGCTTAGCATGCACAAGGTTCTGGGTTCACTCCCCAGTACCACCATATAAATAAACAAATACCTAATTACACCCAAAAAATAATAAATAAAAAAATTTAAAAAGGCATGAAACATTAAATGATTGTAACAATTATGTATCAGATTGTAAGAAATGAAGATGCTGATTACCCAGTGGGAGAATGGTTTATTCTCCCTTTCAAGCAGCTAAATTGACCAACATGATGGAAACTGAATGGAGACTAAATTCTGGAAAGCTCCAAAGGGGATGTGATTTAAAAAAAAAAAAAACTAGAAGTTTTGTTCCTTATACGAACCACTGGCTGAAGGAGAATTAAAGAAATTAGTAAGGGAACCTACTTTAAATAGGGTAGTCAAGGAGGCCTCTCTGAGGAGGTGACATTTAAACTGAATTCTTCAAAGAGCCAGAGTAAGAGAATTCTAGGCAGAGGGAACAGCAAGGGCAAAGACCCTGAAGGAGGACCAAGCTTGATAAATGTTCGAGGGAGTGAGAAGGTCAATGTGACTGGCCCTTGATGAGGGATAAAAGGGAAAGGACAAGACAGAACTGGAGTGGTCAGCGGGGCCCAGGGATGCCCTCAGCAGGGGCTTTATTATCAATGCAGTGACAAGCCATTGGGACTTTGCAAGGAGGGGCATGATAGAATCTAATTTATGTTTTAAATAGATCACTCTACCTGATGGTAAGAGGATGCTAGAAGGTGGATTAAGGGGCTATTGAATGAGACTCAGAGAGATAACAGTGACTTGGATGAGGGTGGAGGCAGTGGGGAGGGAAAGAAGAGCGTAGTCTTGAGATCTGCTCTAGAGCTTTGAAGAGCCAGACACCCTTGGCTGGAGGTGAGGGATCAGAGAAATGAAGTCAAGTTCAGCTCCCAGGTTTCTGGCTTTAGTTACCAGATAAATGATGGCACCATTGAAGAAAACAGCTTGGAGGTGGTCAAGGGTAGAGAGACCAGGCTTGGAGAGAAATGGAGAGCTCTCTCTGGACACGTTCAGTTTGAGATGTCTATTGAGAAGTCCACATGAAGAACCCATCTAGGCTACTGACCTATGAGTGTGGAGCCCAAGGAAGCAGTTGGTCTGGAGTTACGAAGAGTCATCAGCATTTAGACAATATTTAAATTCAGAGTCCAGGTGAGGTCACACAGGGAGAGAGTCTAAAGAGAGATGAAAAACTGATCTAGAACCAGGAAGTTAAGAATTCCTGGGTCTATCACAAACTAGTGGTTACCAGTGCGGAGAGGGGAAATACAGGGGTAGGGGAGTAAGAAGTACAAACTATTCTGTATAAAATAAGCTACAAAAATACATTATACAACACAGGGAAATATAGCCATTATTTTATAATAGCTATAAATGGAGCACAACCTTTAAAAATTGTGAATCACTACATTGTACACCTGTAACTTACATAATACTGTACATCAACTGTACTTCAATTTTTAAAATTAAAAAAGTTAAATTAAAAAAAATTTTAAAGATTAATAGTTGTTACCTCCGAGAGTGGATGAGATTGGGAGAAGACAGATAAAAGGAGCTGTCAATAATTACTCCAAAAACATCTATCATTAATTGTTTGAATCTTATTAAATGATACTATAGCCACATAATATGTCTTTAATAAAGGAGAAAATTAAAAAGAAAAGAAAGAAAAAAGAATTGCTCATTCTAGAGAGTGGGTGAAAGAGAAGCCAGCCACAAAAGACAAAGAGGGAGGCCAGTGAGGGAGGAGGGAAACCAAGACAGCGTGTTGTCAGGAGTAAATGTACCAAGAGGGGGGGCTGCTGGGTCAAGCAATGGAGAAGCTGGATGAAGATGAGAGCAGGAAAGTGCTCCCTGCAGAGCGACATGGAGGCTGCTGGGGACCTTGACAGGAGCAGGGGTGGGGGGATAGATGCCAAAAGCGGCGGATTGAAGAGTGAACAGGAGGTAGCAGTGGAGTGTAGGGAGAAGAGGATGGAGCAGTCGTGGAGGGAACTGTTGTGTTGGGGTGGGGGACACGCGGGAGATGGAAGAGGCAGAGATAGAGACAGGGCAGGAGAGGCAGAGAGGGACTGATCCAGGGAGCAGGACTGGCTTTCCATTATCCTGGAGGGAAGGCAGAAGAGATAGGTGAGAGGCAGGTGGGTCTGCCGGGAAGCTTAGGGAGTGACTGATAATGGCTTCTGCTTTCTCAATGAAGAATAAAGTCTCTGGCTGAGAGTGAGGAGACGAAGGAGTGGGAGTTGTGTGAGGAGGGCAAAGCCTGTCGGTAAGAGTGGTCTGAGCCTGGACACCAGACATCCCAGGGTGTGTGAGGAGGGTACGTGATGCACCCACCCAAAGTGAAGCCACAGCCCAGCAAACACCAGGTGTAGTCTAGTCATTTTCTCATAACGAATTCAGGTTTATTTCGCATAGCTGAAACCGTACCGCATACCCAGTTTTATATCCTGCTTTTCTCCACTTTAGTAGCAGAAGCATTTCCCCATGCATTTATAAGCTCTTAGCAAACATCACTTTTAATACTTAGAAATAAGTATTCAGAGTGGATGTTCCATGGGTCACTTAACCTTTCCCCCTTTTATTGGACAGTGAAATTGTTTCCTGGCAATGACTTCTGCAGCTCTGAAAGAGGCGGTGTATGTTCTGGGGGAGAAAGGAGAAGGCAGGCTGCAATGCAGAGCTGGGACGTTCATCACTCTGGCTCCTAGAATCTCGTCGTGGAAGCTTTTTAGAGGCTAATTCCATGGCAATTGGCGTTGCTGCCAGGTCACATTCTGAATTTTCCTGGACACAAGGACAAGGAATGGACAGCAGGGCGAATCTCACTGGTTCCTCAAAGTGCCCTAAGGTTCAGGAAATGAGCATGGAGAAAATAGACTTGGGAGAGGGGCCCTAAAAGCAGCAAGGACCAGATGTGTGACCCCCTGAGCTGTGTATAGTTCAAACACATATTGCAATAGCCATGTTTGAGGTGGCAACAGGGCTCCACACTTGCCTGTTTGCCCCATAATACAAGTCCTTGTGGTGTCCCACCATTCCTGGAGGGGGCCTTGCCCCAGGAGACCTGGCCGTGGGGAGAGGATCTGGGGACCCAAGTCTTTTCCACCATGGCCAGCAGAAGTGGGGTCTCTTTCAGCTGTGTGAAGACAGAGTGAGCCCTCAAGGGAGTGGCTCCACCAGAGGCAGGGTGACATTTGGTGGGCAGATTTTTTCCAAGTGCTCCTTCCCTGAGTGGAGGCCGCTTGCTCTGGGACTGCTGAAGCCCCTTCCAACCTTGAGGTTCTGTATTTCAAACTCACAGCATTCACTGAAGTCCCACGATGAGCAGGGACAGAGAAATAACCCCACTGAGAGCCTGACACTGGGCTTCCTGGGCATGCTGTCACCCAGTGAGGGAAGAATCCCCAGCCCATCCGAGAGAGGGGAAGCCGGCAGGGACAGAGCAGGGCCTCCTCTCCTCCCCCACCAGCTGGGGCCTCCGCTGCAGCACCGGGAGATTAATGGGGAGCTGCACAGCATGACCCTTTCCTGTAACATTTGTGCCCCTAAGGGACGGGCGTTCCGTGGTGGGCTTCAGGCACCAGGTGGCACCTGGTAGCTGTGGGGAGAGGCTCCAGGTTTGAGCCAAGGAGTTCGGTAAACCCCACCTCTTTAGGCTGGCAGGGGCAGAGCTGGGGGCCAGAGGTGACAAGGCTTGTTTATGGGATTTGAGTTTCTGCTGAAGGATAATCACTGTCAGGCCTTCCCAGCTGGAACCAGAGCAGGCGCAGGGCCAGGACCTGCCACCCCCTGGGCGGGTATAAGAGCCAGGACGGAGGGCTGGGGCCCAGCTGGGGCAGAAGTACTAGCTGCCTGCTGGGAGACCAGGGTGCAGAGCTAAATCTGCTTTGTTCAGACCACCAGGTGGACAGGGTCAGTTCTGGAAGTGGCCCCTTCTCTGTGGGATCCAGGAGATGCACTAAGGGAGCCATCGGGCTGCATAGGCTGGAGAGGCTAGAGGAGGTCACCAGAAGCTGAGACCTGGCAAGGTGAGTACATTCTGTACGGTTCCTGCCTTTCCCTTCCCCAGTGAGCTACTCAGCCTGTGAGTGACTGAGTGACTGTCTGTCCCACAGGTGTAGAGACTGAGTGGCCGTTTGTCAGGGACTTGAGCCCTGAATGTCTCAGAGGGGCAGTGTGAGAGGATAGCAATCAGCATTGTCATTTATCCAGCTCTCACCAAACACCAGGCACTGTGGGTTATCTCACTGAACTAAGAACAGAAGGATGGGGGCCTGGCTCAGCACCCTAGTTCCTCAGGCATTATATTCCTTAACTCTTATAATAGCCCAATCAGATAGATAGGTATTAGTATTTCTACAGAAAAGGAGACTGAAGCACAGAGATGTTAAGTAACTTGCCCAAGGTCACACAGCAAGTAAAAGGCAAAACTAGGATTTCAACTCCCTGACTCCAGAGCCTGTGCTCTGAACTACCATGTTACACTCTCATGTGGTTGAGGTCAGTCCCTTCTGTTTTCTGAGTGGTAGTCTCCTTATTTGTAATTTAAGGGTGTGAGACATGATGATCAGAAAGATATTATCCTGAAATTCCCTAAAGGTACCTGAACATGAGTCAGCTGGGAAGTCTTGTTGAAAACATTTATCAAGAATGTGTGAATGAAAAAAGAAAAAAAGAACGTGTGAATGCCCTTTGAGCCATTATTCAATTTTTGAAATTCATCATAAAAGATATCAGATTTATGAACAAGGAAGCTCATTACAATGTTATTTATAATCACAGAAAATTAGAAGCAAACAAAATGTCAAACATTTTGAGAAATAAATGATGTATATCCTACGATGAAATCATATGCAGCCATTAAAAATCATGGGTTCAAAAGGTACTGAATGTAGTTGGAAATTTTTCATTTGTTAAGTGGAAAAAGCACTATACGTGGTATGATCTATTTACAAATGTGTGTATACACATATATGTGAAATAAATATAAAAGGCGGGAAAACTCTTTAGGGGTTGAGAGTTTATCTTTGAGAGATGGAATTATGACTATCTTTATATTTTTCTTTATTCCTTTCTAGATTCCTCAAATTTTCTATAGTAAACATGTATTGCTTTTTAATTAGAAGAATGAAGTTTGTTTTTATTTTATTTTTTTTAAAGGTCTACCCTTTGGTGTAGCTTGGCCCCTTTCAAGTTGATGTTATAGCAGCTTTGAGAGGAAACTGAATTGCAGGCCATCAGTACTGTGATGGCCTCTGATCCAGCCCAACATGTTACATGTGGGGAAACTGAGGCCCAAGGACTTATGCAAGGTCATACAGGGAGTTAGAGGCCCCAGACCCCTGGTCTGGGGGTTCAGACAGCTGCCTAAAGGCCACAGTGCATAGGCCAGGCTGCCAGAAGGGCAAGGAGGTGGGAGGAATCACAACTAGAATTTACGGCTAACATGTGTTACAACTGCGGCTTTGAATGCCGAGTATAGCTGACCTCAGACGCACCCAATGACAAGCTGGCATGGGAGTGACAGGTGAGAGGGAGCAAAGGGCAGCGGGATGGGCATGGAGCCAGCCGGGTGTGCCCCAGGCCTCTCCCTCTCATCTCTAGGCCTCACCCACCGGTGCTTCCTCCCCTGGCAGGGCTGAGGCCCGGGCTCCGACAAGAGGATGAAAGGTCTCCGCTGGCGTTACACTCGGCTGGTAAGGGGCCCAGCTTGGGCTGGGGGGCGGTCAGGAAAGGCAGAGGGAGGTGACATCTCTGGCAGGGTGGGGCCTGGGCCAGGGTCGGATTCAGGTGGGTCCCCCTTCTAAGCCCCTCCCCAGCTGGCCCAGGGTTCAAAGCAAGGACACAGGAACCTGCCACCTTAGTGCTCAGCTCCATGGTCCTGAGATCCTCAGGGAGCAGACTGCTGTCTCCATCCCTTCCTCCCTGGAGTGGGTGTCAGATGGGGCTCTGTCCAGAAGCCCGTACAGCTAGGACCCCCTCCTTAGGCCTGAACCTGGGAAACAGGAGAGCAGTGTCCTGTCCACCCCTTCAATCTCAAGGAAGTCTCTCCTTCTCATGAAAAGCCCTGAGGTCATCATGTGCAGGCGTGTGTGTGCTCACACACACATACCCACACACACTCAAGCACACACTCTGGTACAGAGTGGAAGCTCAGTGGAGAGAATGAATGAATGAATGAATGAATACATCACCATCCCTGCCCAACATCCGTGCCCACTGACACATATTTACATGATCCCAACTCACACTCACAAACACATTGATAGGTAATACACAAAGCTGCATTCAACACCCGCTCACACTCATTTGCCTCCACAACTCTGTCTTCAGCAACACACAGATTCACACAGACGAATGCGTACTTTACACAAACCTGCCCGTTGTCTCACCTGTGACCACGCATCGTTTCACCGGCTGACAGGGAAGCCTCTGGGCCTTGTTTTCTTCCTCTGTGAAATGAGGATAATGAGCACATTCTTCTCAGGATTCTTGGGAAAATTCAGAGAGCTCACGCACAGCAAGCATTTCACACAGGTCTGTATGATGTATGCTGTATATTATTCATTATTATCACTATTATCGTTATTTCATGTGCAAATGCACACAGTTGCGGCTCCCAGGGCTGGGCTGCCACCTGCCCTTCTCTCCTGCCCCCTAGTTTAGCACTCAATCCCTGACCCCCACTCTGGATCTAGAGCAGACAGGCAGACAAACCGCGGGGCCCTCAGCCACATCCGATGGGCGTGGCTGGCAGGAGCCCTAGAGGGAGCCAGCTGGAGGCAGGGGCAGGGGCTGGTCTGTCGTGGCCGCTTCCCAGGCTCCCTGGGCTGGGCTGGCAGTTGCAGGGGCCTGGGCAGGGGTGGTGAGGCCGCCGAGGCTCTCAGGCTGTGGAGATGTGGAAACTGGCGTCTCCTTGTCCCTGGACTCACCAGGCCTCTTTGTGTCTTCACAGCCCAGCCAGGTGGAGGATGCTCTGTCCGGGGAGGAGGGTAAGGAAGAGAAAGGGGAAGAGGAGAAGGAGGAGGAGGCAGCCCCAGCCCCAGCTCCTGTTCCTGAAGATCCCGCGGAGCCCCAGCTGGCAGAAGCCAGTCAGGTCCTGGGAGCCTCGGAGATTAGGCAGGTTCGGGCACAGATCATGGCACAAGGACTTCAGCCCTGAGCCTAAGGGTCCCACCCTCCTGCCCTACCCTGGCCAGGTCCAAGGACACCTGGGCCATTCCTGCTCTGTCTTAAGCTCACTGTGTCACCTTGGGTGAATCATTTCTCCCCTCTGGGCTTTCTTTCCTTGTAAAATGATCCAGTGATACTAGCACAACCATCTTCACTGGGCCAGGAGTTTAAGGATATAGTGAAATAATCTTATTCTTTAGTAGAACCAGTCCTTGGGAACTAATGCCAAAGCTGGGGTGGGGGTGGGAGGATGAGGTGTGGGGATCAGGAAGAGGAATTCAGCATCTCATCTGTTCTCTGGCTGCTAGAGGCCGAGGTGAACCCCCTGACCTGGGTTCAAATTCTGGCTCTGCCGCACACTCCCCAGTGGGCTTTAGACAAGTTGCTTCAACATCCCTGAGCCTCAGTTTCCTTATCTGTAAAATGGGAATAATAATCTCTCTCTGAGGGCTACTGCTAACAGGTGTGCAAGTCCCCTGTAAACAGTAAGCTACTCTGTAAAGCACCATGCCTGTGAGTGGCGGCTGTTTAACCTCAGTCCTTCTGGGACTCCAAGGATATGAAGCAAGGAGTGGGGAGGACCAGGAGCCCTCACTCACCTCCAGCCCTGTCCCCAGCTCAGCCTTCACCTCCCTCCGAGGCTCACTGGACGCTCCTGGAGCCTGGCCTTCTGCACGTCGAGGGATGGCTTCAGTCTGCGGAGCCTGTACAGGCAGATGGAGGGCCACAGTGGGCCGGCGCTGCTGGTGCTCAGGGACCAGGACGGGCAGGTGAGCCGTGCCAGGGAGGGTTAATGGAACGGTGAATGCTGATGGGCCTCTCAGAGCTCTCCATGCCCCAGCTCTGCCCCACGCTCCCCAGGCACGTCTTTAGGACGAGCCTACGTTACCACGTCTGGAGTGCAGGGTTGCCAGAGGACCTCCAACTCCCTTCCAGCTGCAAACTGAAAGCTCTTCTGCTTTCTAGATGTTTGGGGCCTTCTCCTCCTCGGCCATTCGACTCAGCAAAGGCTTCTATGGTACTGGCGAGACATTCCTCTTCTCCTTCTCTCCACAGCTGAAGGTGATGTTCTTAACCTTCCAGGTAGGGAGTGGGATCCATGGCAGGACAAAGAACCCAGGGTCTCAGTGGCCCCCAGTTCCAACCCCTGTGCTGGGTGCCTGGTGTCCTCCCATCCTTCTGCAGACAGAGTGCAGCCGGACAGTGGGAGGCAGAGCATCCCCCTTGGCCTCAGTCCCTGGCAACCAGTGACTGGCTTGAGAGGAGGTTTGTCAGTGCCAACTGTTGAATTCAAAGGCCATTTAGTTTGGTGTGTGCTTTTCTCTAGCAATATTCAGCATCGCAGATTCAGGCACAGGGAGGGTTCATCCACTACTAGGGTTTTGCCGAGCTGATTTAACAGAGAGGGAAAAGGAAGTTGAAGGGAGTAGAAATACAAAATAGAGGAAGCAGTAGTTCCAGGTGCCTTGGTTTGCTCTTAGAGACCTTCTCCCCAGTGCACAGAGCAAGACACCTACAGATATATCCAGCAACACAGTCATCTGGTCACATGACAAGGCAGTCACAAGGAGCTTGGACTGACTGCCTTGCTAAAGACAAAACACACCATATCTACTCCATCAGCCAGTCTGGTAATCTTATCAGAAAAGAGGAAAGGGGTCCATTGTTTACAGTAAACCCATGCTGGATACTGGTCATCACCACTGGCCTTGCAGGGTTCTAAAGGTCTACAATCTTCCCCAGGGCAGTAGTGCTGACAGCTCCTTGGCAGAATTCTGTGCTGGTTCCTCCTCATCTCTCCAACTTTTTACCTTCAGAGGGTCCTAGAGCTCAGTTTTTGGTTCTCATCTCTTCTCTGACTGCCCACTTTTCCTTTGATGTCTCATCCATCCTTACAGCTTTCCACGCCATCCACGTGCTGATGGCCTCTTCCTCTGGAGTCTGGACTCACACACACCCCATCACTACCCAGCGTCTCCATCTGGATCTCAGACATGGCATTGGGAGCCTCACATGTTCAAAGCTGCACTCCTGATTCCCCCCCCGAAAATCAGTTCCTCCTGCCACCTTCCCTGACAAAGCTAATGAAACTTCTGTCTTTCTGGCCCTCAAGACCAAACATTTTGGAAAATTTCTTAGCTCTTCTTTCTTTCACACCCTACATCTGAGATGTCGAGGAATCCTGATGGCTCCTCCTTTTTCTGTCTCTATCCAGAATCCACCACTTCCCACCTTTGCTGTCACCCTAGTTCAAGCCACCATCATTACTTGCCTGTGTTCTGCTACAGCCTCCTAACACTTCTACCTTCAGTCATCACAGTATCTGAAGTGATCCTTTTAAAAGGTAAGTCAGACCACATCACTCATTGGCTTCAAGCTGCCAGTGGCTTTTTTCTCCCTCAGAGAAAAATCAAAGCCTTTACAATAACCTACAAGTCCCTATGCCTTCTGGCCTCTTTCTGATGTCATTTCTTGCTACTTTCCCTTTCCCTCACTCTGCTGTAGCCACACTGACCTCTGAACTGGCCCTTAAACATGCAGGCCTATTCCTACCTCAGGGCCTTTGCACACACTGTTCTGTCTTGTGTGCTCTTCATGGGACTTCCATGTGGATCAGTTCTCATTTCCTTCAGGACTCAGACGTCACTCTCTCAGCAGGGCCCTCCCTTTAAATTTACAACACTCCAGCCCCCGGAAACCCTTATCACCTTTCTCTGTATTTTTCTCCTTTGCAGTTGTCACCACCTAACATACTATTTGTTTTACTTACCTGCCTCCTGCTACTAGAATGGGAGTCCCATGAGGCAGGAATTTTTGTCTGTTATGTTCACTGTTCTAAACAGGCACCTAAAACGTGTCTGGTACTAAATGCTAAAAAATAAAAAAATAAGAAAAAATTCTTGAATGGAAGGAATAATTTTTTCAGGGGATCACTATAGTCTTCCCATGCTGTTGTTATGGAATCTCATCTTTTCAAAAAATTAATAAAAAGTTTTTGCCTATCTTTGGTCTTCTGGCACCTCTTGTATTCTTCATGAATTCCCAGCAGTTCCTTGACCACTATTCCAAGAAGCACCATGACCATGGTCTTACTTTTCTTCTGTAACAATATTTATCTTCCTTTTTTCCAGTTTGAAGGTCATGTTCCTTGAGGAAACTAGAGGAGTTGAATGTTTCTGTCTTCTCCTGGCCACTTGTTAATATTATCTCATCTCTTCTGAGCCAGGGCTTATCTTTCTTTTATTCTTCCATCTTCTTGCTAAAAACATTTTGGTTGCTCAGAGCATTTTTTTGCAACTGATTTACAGGTAATAATATGCCATACTTGTGCGGCCCTTTAAAAATCTTTTTATTAGCTAAATTGACTCTAGAATAACTTGTTCATTCAACAAACATCTATACCGTGTCTTGGGAATACTGCCAGAATAAAGATGCTTACAAGTTAGCAGGGTGGGCAATGGCACGTTGGCACATGAACGGGGCCTGGGAGGAAGGGCTACTTTAGAGAGCATGGTCCAGGAAATTTCTCTGGGTTGACATTTGGGCTGAAAGATGGGAAGTGGGCCATCTGAAGATTGAGGGGGAAAGCATTCCGGGCAGAGGGATGAGCACACATGAGGGTCCTAAAGAAACAATAGCTTCGAGTGTCCTCTGGTCAAGGGTCAGTGTAGCTGAAGTGCAGTCAGTAAAGGGGAGAAAAGGCAGGAGAGAAAATCAGGGGCAGAGCAGGCTGGGCTTTCGGCTGTTATCAGGAGCCAGATTTTAGTCCTATTGCCAGGGGAAGCCATTGGAGGGCTTTAGCAGAGTAGGACTAATATCTGATTAGATTCTGAATAGATCACTCAGACTGCAGTGCAGAGATGGGCTGTGGGCAGAAGACAGTGGAAGCAGAGACCCATTAGGAGGCTGTGATCCAGGGAGGAGAGACTGGTTGGGATGGATGGGACAGATACGGTGGAGGCGGGGGGGGGGTGCTCTTTGGGGTGAGTCCCACAAGACTTGCTGAGGAACTGGGTGTGAGGCAGCCCTGGAGGGTGAGCAGGCTTGGTGTTACTCCAGTGAGATGAGGAAACAGTTAATAGTAGAATCAGGGCCCAACTCCTGACCTGAACTTTTCCCCTCCCCTCTCCAGCTTTGGAAGCAGGAAACCTCAGAGGGTTCTGGTCTATTCCTAGAACAGAGGGGCTTTGGGGCTGTGGGAATTCAGACTGGAGGGCAAGAGGAGGTGAACTCCAGGGAGACTAGAAAGACATTGCAAGAAGCAGGAGCCCAGAGTACTTCCTACAGCTTATTTGAGGCCTGGATGTTCTGTTCCCTCCACAACACTGCCACCCAGTGGTGTAAAGTCTAACAGCAAGGGCAGGACTCAGTAACCGGAGGCTCTCTTGTCTTCACAGGTCTTTGTTTTTGAATTAAAAAAAATTTTTTTTTTCTTTTTCTCATCACAGGTCTTTAAGTGGACAGGAAGGAACTCCTTCTTTGTGAAAGGAGACTTGGATTCACTGATGATGGGCTGTGGCAGGTGCGTGTCTCAGTCCTCAAGTTTGGAATCTCGGAGTGCTCTGTGCTCTGGTCCCTCTTCCTATCTGGAAAGCCTGGGCTAGGCTGCCCCAGACAAACTGGGGAGGCTGCTGGTAAACCCTGAAGATTATCCCTTCAACACCCCACTGGGGTGCTGCCCAGTCCCCCAGCCAACCCCCTCAACTTCACTCTAAGTCAAAATCAGGAGAGGATGGTGTGAGCTCTCCCCCAGTGTTCAGTTGGTGACAGCTTAGTCTGAATTTTTGTAGCTTTGGGAATAGCATTTCCCATGGTTGGACGAGTCTAGAGTTAAGGGATAAGCAAACCTCAAATTTACCTGTCAGCCCCGTAATCCTAGGGAACATCTCAGTGGAGGCAGGGAGGCATCTGTCCAGGCACTCAGTGTGTGTGTGTTGGGGTCGGGAGGTGGAGTGGGTTAGGAAGACAAGGTTAGTTTCACCCCTGGTGTGACCTGCACATTCAGGCAGAATAAATCTTATCCTGAGGGCAGAGATGAAAGCATTGTTTGACTAGTACCAAGCAAATTCTCTGCTCTCCCAACTGCCTGAAAAGCCTCCACTGAGAGGCAGCCTGGCACAGAACGCAGCAGCCATTGCTGATCTGCGGTAACCCAGGTCCCAGCTCGTCTAGGTCTGCTGTCAAACATGGGGATTAGAGTGGATGCTCTCCGACGTGTTTTGTGCTCAGAGTCCATGCTAGTGAGAGTCACTCCTTTGGTTAAGCGTCGTCATCTTAAAACGTCCCAAATGTTCTAAAGCTGGCTTGTGGGGATGGTTGTACCACTCCATCTACCAAAATCGTTGAACTGTAAAAAGAAAAATGCTCCAAACCCTGTGGGGAACAACATGTGAGTCTGTAACAGTTCAGGATAAATTGATTTAAGGGGAGATCAAACCAAGAAAAAATGGGGCTGTGGTCATGGTGTGGCCAAGGGCTGCTGGTTCAGATCTCAAAGGTCTCAACACCCAGCAGTGAGCCATGCCGACTTCCCTCTTCTCTTTAGTGGCCACTTTGGGCTGTGGTTGGATGGAGACTTGTATCACGGGGTCAGCCACCCCTGTGCGACCTTCAACAATGAGGTGCTGGCCCGGCAGGAGCAGTTCTGCATCAAGGAGCTGGAGGCCTGGGTTCTGAGCTGATGTCCTCGGGGAGGGCAGCTTCCTGAGGCTTGGACCTGCCCATGGATGCCACCTCCCTCTCACAGGGCAGCTTATTCTGTCCCAAACGCAGATGGTGAAGTGTCCTAGTGCTGACTGTGGTCGTGAGCCAGCCTCTCATTGCCTGAGGACCAAGATAGGCATGGAGACAGGCAATGTTCTCCTGGAGAGGGGACTTTGAAGGAGTCCAAGAAAAGACACGTGCACCTTACCCGAGCAGCACAAAGTGCCTCCTGAAAACGATCTTTTTAGAAACTATACAACTAATACATGTTTATTATAGAAAAACAGAAGATATAAAAAATAGAAATTGCCTAAAATTCAACCACTCCTCGAAACACTAACATCTTCATACACACTCTTCCGGACAATCTTCCAAGGAGATGCATGTCTACATCTTACGAGATTCTACTCTATGTGTTTTGGAAATTATTTTAACTTTAAATACTGTCAAACCTCGGACATCTGGACTCAACCACTGAAATAAATAAAGACTCCAGTGGCATCCTTCTTTTCCTAGAACACTGAGGGCTTTCTGCCTGCCACCATTGTGCTGGGTGCCTACAAATCTCTTATTTAATTCCACGAGGAAACTATGAAAGCAGCAAATGAACAATATTCATATTTGGATGAAGCTGAAATTCTGTAGATGGGAACCTCATGTAGGTTAAAAAGGAGGAAGGATACGTTCTCAGAACTCAGAGCTCAGAACTCCCCCCCCCCCAATCCATATCCCTTCCCATGTTAGTGCCTGTCTCCTGCCAGAAGAATATTCTTTATTAGGTCATTACTTGCCATTATTGAATGAGGAAAACCAAGTAATGGAGGTCCTGTTAATACCATCCCCTCACGTGCAGGCCCAACACAAGGTATAAAGAAATATCTGGCACATTCCTGGACAAAACACAGTTCCTTTGCACAAAGGGGTCAAAACTGAGCACCCAAGTGTGAGAGAAAGCCATCAGGAAGACACGGTTTCAGGATGGAGATACATTCATGAAGCTTTATTGCAGTTGTTTCCCTCACCCAGATGAAGTGACCAGTCTCTCTGACCTGCAATTCAATTTACATTCTCAGGGTGACAATGCTCAGTAACTCTAGAGGCCAAGCTGTTATAAGTCTCCATTTTTCATACAAATAGTGAAGACTTCCTCAAGAAAAACTTAACCTTGTAAATGGCACATGGTTCCCATAATTAAAACAGTTGCAAAGAGCATAAAGTGCAGCTGCCTTATATGTAACAAAAAATGCAAACAAAATAGATTCAAGTTGTTTCTCAGATAGCATAATGATACAATTGAGACCAAAACATTCCACAGTAAAATACAATGATTTAAAAGTAGGAGTTACAAAAATAAAACAATCTTAGCGGAGAAACATTACATTCTTGACCTTCGGTCTGAGACGGATAATTCTCCCTATTGAAAGTTTAAGGGGCACCTTGACCAAAACAGATATGACCACTACCATGGACCACTCTCCTTGTGCTTCTGTGAGACCACATGTGACCACACACCCACCACACAGCATTGTGGTGGGAGAGGAGAAGGGTTTTAACTATTCCATGAATTAGGGGTCAACTCTTGATTATCTACTGAGGGATAAGGGAGGGGTGATAGGGCAGGACGGCAGACATTCCAAACACATGTTACCCTAGTGTCAACAGAACTTGGTTGCACAGTGGAAGGTGGCAGCACTCCTGAGACTCTGTGGATAATCAGCTGGCCTGTGGTCTGAGTTCCTCCCTCCCTCCCTCTTGTTTCTGCCCAGAGCCAGGGCCAGCCCCCTGACTCCCAGCCTGCCAGGGAAGCTTTTGTAAGGGAGTGTAGAAGCATAACATGTTAGGGGCTCATGACTACACTCCCCACTGCCTTGCATCTGGCAGCCATCAGCTTTGGGTCTAACTCCAGACTTTGTTCTTGGTGAATTTCTGTAGCCCTGGGGACGGATGGGTTGGGACGGTGCCCTCAGCTCGGAAGTACTGCTCAACTACAGCAGTACTGACTCTGCTGCTGGAGGTAGAGATACAAAGGGGAATCTGGAATTCACCAGGCAATCGCTTCATCTCAGCACAGGCAGCTCAGTGCTTGCTCTGAAACCCACAGCATGCACTGAACTGGCAAAAACCAAGTCCCAGCTCTGAGGAGCCCTGAGGATGGTTCTTGTGGTGACCTCTGATCAGCACCCAAGTGAGATGCAGAAGGCAGGTGGGAGGGGACCTGCCTTCTCCAGGCAGAGCCATGGTAAAACTGTCATGGCTTGGGCAGTAAGTACTCAGGAGAGAAAGAAACCAGCACAGGCTGGAGCCACAACCGACCCAGAGGGCAGCCTGGTTTGGGGGCTCCCTCTGCACTGGGGCTAAGGGTCTCCTATCAGGTAGTTTTATGTCCCACTTCAGAGGAGGCCAGAGCCCTCAGATCTTCTCAACAGATCAATCAGGCCTTTCACTGAAAGGCTGGAGCCCACTCCTGGCCCTCATCTGCTGTTCACCCCAACCTGGCAGCTTACAGGGGGCCAAGCGGGTGAGGGAAGGTGCCTTTCACCAATGCTCTGATCGCTCGGGGAGAGCTGCCCTCAAACTCTGGGTGCTGGGCACCTCCTCAAGGGGCTAGGATTTTACATTTTGTTTTTAGCCACAGCTGTTCATGACAATCCCAAATGCGAATTCCAGTGTGCACCTTTGTCATAATATATCCAATTTTTTAAAAAAAACAATCGTATGTCATAAGAGTTCAGAATACATAAAAGAGCTGTTATTCTAAGAAAATAGGCTGATAAAGAGGAAAGGCTTTGATTAATATTAAAAAATAGGCAAGGCAGTGCCTTCCATAGCTCATGTAACAAGATTTGCCTAATACCTGTTACTGTGAATAAAAATGACTTCGCCTGTGCGTACATTCATAATGTGAAATAAAAAGCACGAATTGTCACTAAATTCGTAGAGCTCCGTGATTTGAACTCCCTAAATTAATTGCGTTGGGGAACAGGGGTGAGGCTTTTTGTAAACACCTGATGGCAGACATTCACATCGAGTTGTCCGCAAAAAGCTGGTCTCCGGATTTGCATACGACTTGGATGCGAGCTGGACTCTGGGCTGAGTCTGTGCAATTCCACTCCATTTTTAGAGGTGTTATGAGTGGGGCTACAACATCACCATCCTGTCAAAGAGAGAAAAGCTAGGAGCAGAGAAGAGCCAGTTTTCATGACTTTGAGCGAACATCTCAGGCACATGTATCCTTGCCCTGCAGACAGATGGCTTCTAGACAGACTGACTCCTGGGAAACTCCAGATTATATACATGCTCCGTGCATGGGCCAAATGAGGACCACCACACTCCTAAGAAGGAAAGGGCCTTCAGAGCAAAAACCACCAGACCTGTTCTTTTCAAAGATGGTCAGAAACGGCACACTGCCTGGTTCTATGACCCTCTCCCTTTGCACACCTTCATGGAACACGCTCTGTCCTGCATTGCCAGGAGGAAGAGGGGCTGCACTGGACCCTTGCTCCTCTCTTTCCTAGCCCCACTCCCATAAAAGATGGCCCAGGTCTACAAGATGGTAAAACGAGGAAAGGACTGAGTGTAACTGCAGAACTTGAACTTTGCTCTGTAATCAAAGCCGTAACTTTGGCCTCATCCACACAGACTCCGCCTAAAACAACGGATGGCCTCAAAGTGAAGTGACACTACGACTTAAAAGCAAAGAGTGTAAGAGGCGAGCCCACTAACATCTGACTCTATTCTGAACTGTTCTTGAACTTGTGGGTAGATTGTCTTAATTTATATAAGGGCACAGGATCTGTGTTTACTGCACAAGGAAGAGAATGCTGGTGACAGATTATTGTGCCCCGCATTTGCCTGTTTGCTCTCAGATCCACTCCGCCCTCCTTTGCTCTGCTCTGTGTAACAGGAGCTGCTCTGCTGAATTACGCTTCCCGGCTCCTATGCCTAGTGGCTTCCAGGTGGGTTTGGCCAACGGGAGGCATGGGTGAGAAAGTGGAAGAGATGTGAGAAGCCAGGGTGTTTCTCCTCTCGCCCCTCTGGTCAGGTAGCAGTGGCTGTGGCTCTGCTGTGGTTCTAGCTTGCAGGTGGCCCAGGACCTGGCTGCCATTTCCTACCTGGAGGGGACAGCAGCTCCCTGCTGTTGTCCCCCTGTCCTCTGTTAGCTCGTTCAGCTCTGCTAAAGCTTTTGTATCTCGTGCCCCGTATTTCATTTCTTCTGTTGAACTACATTAGACCTGACTTGCTAGAGCTATTATTAAAAGCAGCCATTCAATTGCCATGTACTCGTATTTGGAAGATCCGTCCATCTCAAAGTCAGCATTATTTGTCTTCAGAGTCATCTCTGTTTTTACCACATCCTTATTTCTACCCATTCTAATTTCAACTCTAGTGAATTTTATAAATGCCAACTTGAAAATGTCATTCTTTTGCTTAAAATACTCCCATAGCTCCTGGTGCTCTTGGCTTATGGGACTGTGCACAATGCCCCAGATCCCTCGCCTAAATGCATCTCGTTCTCTCTCATTTTCTGACCTTCCCTCCAACACCCTTTACCCAGCTAACTCCTCACCCATCCTTCAGGTCTCAGCTTCCAAGTACTTCTTTAAATAAGCCAACCAAGCCTGGCTTAAATCATTCTCCTTATTGCTCCCCTAAGATTGTTCACGCCGCCCCTCACCCTAAAGCACTTACCACGTCCCTGTAACTGTTATTTACTCGTGTCTGTTATCCCCAACTAGAGCGAGACCCGTGGGAAACGCCTGTCTCAGGGTCAGTTCAGCCACATGGGTGAACTTAACAGCTTCTTGATTCTCTGCTTCCAGTGTCTCCACATTACTCCTTCACTGGGAGCTAGCGTACCTGAGACAGACAGGCCTCCTTACTCCCACAAGTCTCACTCTAGCCGGAGACAAAAACACAGATGTAGGTAATCACAGCAGCATGGTAAGTCTCGAATACGGTCGACGATTCCACTCTTACTGTACATCACTTCAAACTTTTATTTGTCCTAACAGACAATAATGACAAGCAGAGCACCCCCGTCATAGCTGCTGTGGGAAGAAATCACTGGTTGACACAGATTCAGACATTTTAAAAGGAAAGGTTAAGGTGGAAAAACGTTTCCCCCCCAAACCAAAACTAAATGACCATTATTTAGATCAGAACTTTTCAGAGGGAAGTAAGGATCTCTTTCTGTTTTTACTTAGAAATAAAAGCGTGTGCTGTGTATGCCAAACACCCACCTGCGGCTTGGTGAAGTTGTTGATTACGCACCAATGAACAAAGTGCTGCCGGGCAGCAAACAGACTCTCTGCATCTGTCTTCTTACAGTAAACTCGGATTAGCTGCTCTGCAAATCTCTCTGGCAAAAGCTGTGAAACCTTTTTAAAGAAGAAAAGATGTCGCTGTCACCCTGAGTTCACACACTTAAGACAGATCAGCCTGATGTTACATTAAAAGTACCACGCTGTTTTGCTGTTTTGCCATTTTATCCCAATGGTGATACTCCAAAGAATTCAATGTAGCTGTTTTATTGCAAAATGTCCCACAACTTCATGTCAATTAATAGAAGATACATTGTTTGTATGATAATTACATAAAGACCACAGACTCTCTCACACAGAAGATATACAAATAAGCACATTTAATTTATGTGATTTCAACCATACAACCCTCCCTTCCCACCAGCTTTATAACCTAGCCTCTAAACCAAAAAAACAGCGCTTTCATCTATGTTCAGCGAACAGGAAAAACTGGCTGTTAAGATGGTCTAGTCTACACAAAATCACGTATACTTTAAAGACATGCTTCTCTTTCTTTCTTTCTTTTTTTTTAACTGTAGCCATTGACTTTAGGACCTAACTTCATACAAGATGCAAATTTACTATAAAGATTTGCCAAATGCCACTACAATATATTTGTTTTACCTAAGTAGTTACCTGATCTTTAGTAATCTTGATTGCCTTGCTGGGGTCACTCTTACAATAGAAGCGAACATTATCAATAGGATTCTTGTCTTCCATTCCATAATCCATGTTGATAACCTTAATACAAACAATAAGTGATCACTTACATAATAGCAATGAGAACTGAACTCAGGGTGTGGGGGCATCACAAGAAATGAAGCAGAGCCCTCTGGAGGTTCAGAAGTAGGAGCCCTGGTAAGGTGGCTTATAGTGGAGTCAAAACAGCTCTGGTGCCTGAGCCATAGGGATTTGGTCTTTGAAATCTGGGTGGGGTGGGGGGACCATCTGTGCTTTCAACATAAGTAGGGTATAAAGTCAGCACCCACTATGTGATAGACACATGGCAGGCACTGCTGTGTAGAGATACTATTAGGACACTTGATACAATCCCAGCCCCACAGGCCACATGCCCTAGACTGAGGCTGGACAAACGATTATGAAAGCAATCATTGAACCACATTTGTTGTAAGAGCTACCAAGGAAAAGCAAATGGTGCTGTGAAACTCTGTAACCAGGGAACCTAGCAGTCTGTGGCTCCTTGGGGAATGACTGGAAATGTTTTCCTGGGAAAGTGAATTTACTAATAATGAGCAGAAATTAACTAGGCCTAAGTAGGAAAGAAAAGAATTCCAGGCAGAAGAAACAGCTCTGAGACAGAGAAGACTGAAACTGTCTGCTGGGTTTAGTAACACTGGAGTCTTTGGCGATCTTGATGAGAGTAGTTTTAATACAGGCAGACCTCAGAGAGATCACAGGTACTGTTTCAGATCACTGCAATAAAGCAAATATTGTAACAAAGCAAATTCCATGAATTTTTTGTCTCCCAGTGCATATGAAAATTATGTTTACACTATACTGTAGTCTTTTAAGTATGTAAGAACATAATGTTTTAAAAAACAATGTACATACCTTAATTAAAAAATACTTTATTGCTAGAAATTGCTAATCATCATTTGAGCCTTCAGCGAGTCATAATCTTTTTGCAATAGTGACGTCAAAGATCACTGATCACAGACCACCATAACAAATATAATAATAATGAGAAAGTTTTCAATCTTGCGAGAATTGCCAATATATGACACAGAAACATGAAGTGAGCAAATGCTGCTGAAAAAAGGCGCCAATAGACTTGCTCGATGAAGGGTTGGCACAAACCTTCAATTTGAAAAAATGCAATATATGCAAAGTGCAATAAAGTGATCCACAAAAAAACAAGGTATGCCTGTTTAGTGATGGCGACAGAAAAAAGATTCAGAAGTAAATGAGAAGTAAAAGAGAGAGGACAACTCATAAGTTTGGCTGTTAAGAAGTTACAAGAGGGAAGAAAATACAGAGGAACATGGTACCCAGGAAAGGTAAGGGGACACAACTTCTCAATGAGATTGACTCTGAAGAAGAGGAGAGGGATGGAGAGGAGCGTGGTGTTTCTTATTTTCTTATGACAGAAGTCTGTTTAACTGACGATGGGAAAGTCAGAGAAAGAGAGGAGAAAATGGATACTGTAAGGTTCCGCAGATGTGCTGAGACAAATGGCTTTCTGGCGGCACTGCCCAATGGCCACATATGGCTTTGTACATGTCAAGTCATTAACATTAAATACAAGAATAAAATTTGTTCTTCAAATTAAAGTTTGTTCTTCAAAAGTTGCCAACAGCCACATTTCAAGTGCTCAATAGACACATGTGGTTAGTCGCTACCAAAATGGAAGCACAGATACAGGACATTTCCTTCATCATAGAAAGCTCTATTGGACAGCCCTGGCCTAGAACACAAGTGGAAGGGTTACCCTTAGTCTTTGATAAAAAGAGACATTCTCCCACTGTGCCAAGGAGGGGAAGGCTAAGCACAGCTGCAGAGGGAGGCAGGTTTGCTTGTTTGGTTGTGTAGGCGGAGATGGTTCCCACCAAAAGATCTGTATTTTATCTCAGAAATAAGAGCCAAAATGGGATTAGTGAGAGTGAATACAGCTGGGGTTGGGGAGCAGGGCTGAAGATTTGGGAAGAGTGAAGATGGTTGGAAATAGTCACTGGGGAGACTGGAAGGGCTGCACTAAGCCTGCCAGAAGGTCCAGAAGGTTCAGCAAAGGTTGGTGACCACAGGTTGTCAATCAGCCTTTTGCAAGGGAAATGCAAAGAAAGGTGAGTGAGTTGAGAGTAACTGCAGAAAATGACTGAATTAATGGATCACAGGATCTGAGTGAGACTGGGAGAGAAATAAAGACAGAAGGTCATTGACAAGCTGCAAGAAAGTAAGGAGATAATCAAATGGAGGTCCAGGTGAGCTAGAAACAAGCAAATAAGAAGAGAGGAGTTCATGGATGAAGATGAGATGCTTAAATTAGTGATTTTTAGAGGGAGGATATTTTCAAATGTTGATAAGTTTCAGAGTGTAATCTGCTGAGCGTGCTGGCTGAGGTGGAATGGACAAGGTCACTGAGGATGAGCAGAGAGGAAGTGCTAAACCAAGCCCAAATCTTCACCCAAGAGGACAGTGGATGGCTTAAGGTGCCAGTCTCGAAGGAATAGGGGTCCCACATCAGGTCTTGAAGTGCTACTAGGGAACAAGAGGACTGATGAACAGGAAGGTCTGCTGACCCTGAGGAATGTGCTTTTCCTGACAGAGCTGCCGGGGAATCACGTTCTCGGGGGACAGCCGGGCCGCACAAAAGCAAAGAGATAGTCAGCGAAGAGGCTGAGGGTACAGGGGATTAGTTAATTACAGAGTGGAAATTCCAAAGGGATTCATGGACAGGTTTGGGAGAAGGGGAGAGACTGGAAATCAAATTAGGGGGTAAAAATAGAGCAATGCGGTAATGACAGTGCAGAGGACAGATGACAAGAAGGGCCTATCTTGTGAGTGGTGACAGAAGAAAATGGCTATTTTGGTGGCTTTGCTGCCAGTGGCCTGTGAGAGAAAGATGAACATCTGAGATTCAGCTGTGGTCCAGAAGTGAGGCCAGGGGTCTGCAGTACATGGCTGGTCCTCTCATTCTGTGTGGTGTACTGGCTTCGACGGCTGTGGTGCGTGTGCTGCAAGCCTGAACCTGTGATGGGGAACTGCTCAGTCCTCCCCAAGGTCGCAGAGCTGGTGCTGTCCCACATGGGAGGGACCTGATGTAGCCTTGACATTTTCACCCATCATGGTAAGGCATGAACACTAATCCAGTTTTCAGCACTTTTCAGAAGTACCACTACTCTTTCATATTTATTTCCTTGGGTTTAGAAGAGGAATAAAAGGCAATCCCTATTTTCCCCATAATGCATAATTGGTTATTTATTTATTTTTTAGGGGAGGTACTGGGGATTGAATCCAGGAACTTGTGCATGCTGGGCAGGCACGCTACCATTGAACTAACCCCTCCCCTAATTCCCAATAGTAAATTATGTTTTATAGCCCACTAAATAATCATAGTTTATGTAGTAACTTTTATATACATAAAGTCCTAAAAGGAGCCAGATATGGTTAAAGTTACCAAATAAAAATATTACACTGTCAAATTAAAACTAGCTGCTGATACATGATAAGACATTTAACTAGCAATTTTACTTGCTTTCTCAGAATATAGATGGGCTTTACCCATCTTAAAATGGAAAGTTTTTTCTGATTATGAAACCCTTGTACATTACTCACTGCAAAAAAAAAATCACCTGCAATTCCACCACTCAAGTGGAAAACAATGTTAACATTTTACTATTAATATACCAAGAATTTTTTCAGTGTGTTCACTGGGGCGGTGCTTTATCTTAAAAAAGTTCTTTGCTGAGTATGTTACTGGGCTAACTACTTACATCCACTATGAAATCTTCAGCCTTCAGTTCAACTTCTAGCAATACCTTACTGGGTTTAGCATCGGCGACCTCTTTTGGAAGGCATTTGTATCTTTCCTAGAAAAGACAAGACTCCTGTTAGAGCTCAGTTCTTCATCCTACAGTGTTTGTGCCACGAAGAGGTTCCCTCCCTGAAAACGGCACTTTACCAAGGAAAGCAGGTAGCAACATCCCTAACAAACACAGAGCTTCTGCCTTTGCCATCTTTTAATCAAATCACAATAGCGCAATTTTCATAACAGAATTTTTCCATTGAAAAAAATGTGGCAGTAACCTATTAGTAAAACAAGAAGGAGTAAAGTGAGACCCAAGGAAGTGTCATGAGGCAGGGTGTGCTTATCAGTATGGCTTGTGTTAGGGGCTTTCTGGCAGGGAAAACTCTTCATCAAGCAGGAGAGGAAAACAGATAACTGAACTAAAGAAGGCAGGCAAGTACCACCTGGGAGAGCCTGATAAACTGTGAAAGAAGGAAGGAGTTAAAAGCAGGTCCTTAGGATCTCAAAGACACTCAAGCAGATTTCGAGGTCCTTCTCCCTTACATTCATTTTCTTGCCTTTGTATCTAGCCAAAATTTGAGGACCCCGCCCCCTGCCCTCCAAGATGAGAGAGTAAAGGTTTGGAGTAAGATAGACTTGGCTTTGAATCCTGGTTCACTAACTGTAGGCAAGTTATTTAATCTCCCCCAAGCCAGTTTCTTCACCTATAGGACAGCCCGCAGAAGACTGATGTGAAGATGAAATGAGAATGAACGTAAAGGTCTTAGAACCGAGTCATGCTATTGTGATGGGTTAATGGTTTCCCCTTGGGGGACAGAGGACCTTTCAACTTACCTTTTTAATCTTTACTTGTCCTACTGGCTGAGTCTCACCCACATACTTGTATAGATGACGACATTCAATTTTTTTTAAAATTGCTCGTGCGGCATCCAGTTTGGGATCAGTAGAGTATAAAATCTCCAGAAAAATGTTATCTGCCAATTTGATGAAATATCAGTTACATTAAAAGGAAAAAAAAAAAACCCCAAGATTTAAAAAGATTCATACATTGCTGTACTTTTGAAATGACTTCAAGCAGAAGTTTACAAATGTAAGCACGCTACGATTATAACGATGTGGAAACAATTTTTTTTCAAAGCCTGAAGTGAAAAAAACCTTTGTAAAAGTATTCCAGTCAATGTCTTGGATTTGCTTCAAGGTCATCCAGTGAGTGGGAAAGGAGAGAGAGAAAATAAGACTGCATTAGAGTTGATGACTGCATCAGAGTTGGGGTTGGGTTTTGGGTACAAAGGGGTGTATTAATCTATTGTTATGTTTTGTTTTGTTTTTCAAAGAGAATTATACTTAAGGAATTACAAAATTAAGTTGGAGTTCTGCTTCAAAATGGCCCAGGGTCTGATGGGATGAAGGGATGAAGCAAAACTGCCCTGTGTTGGTAACTATTGCAGCTAAATGATGAGGCTAAGTGATGCAAACTTCCTTAATAGAAAGTTTTCAAAAGTCTCATTCCATGATGATAGAAGGTAAGTTATTTTCCTTCTTTCTTTTCCCTTCAGCTTTTTATTTAAAAAAATTTTCAAAATGAAACACCCTTCGCCTAAATTTATCAACTGTTGGCATTTTTCTACATAGGCACACACTATCTCCGTGTGTGTGCATGCAAATTTTTGAGGAAATGTTTGAAAATTAGAGATATCAAGACCCTTCACTCTAAACGCTTCAGCATGTACCTCCCAATGACAACAACATTCCGCAACATAACCACAATCATACCAAGAAATTTACTCTGATATAAAAATATCTTACAGTCTACCTTTGAATTTGCTTAAATGTTCCAATAATGCAATTTATGAATTTTTATTGCTAGATAGATAAGCCAATCAACTATTAGGGACGACATTAGTTGTCATGCTTTTCAATCTCCTTTCACCTAGAACTAGAATAATTCCTCTGACTTCGAATCTTGCATAATGTTGGCATTTTAGAAAAGTTCAGACATTCATTTTGTAAAATGTCCCACACTTTGAACTTGTCTGACTGTTTCCTTACTATTAGATTCAAGTTAAACTCTTTTGTCAAGAACTCTATGTAAGTGTTACAAGATCCAAGAACACAATATAATAAGCACTGTATAAATGCTTGGCTCAGTGTATCATGTCAGGAGTCACATAATGAGCTTTGTTACCTTTATGGGGTATGTTAAATTCCAACAGTTGGTTAGGCAATAATTCCCAGGTTTCTTTGTTATAAATCTGTCTTTCCTTTTGTAATTAACAACCTGCAGGGTGATATTTTGAGAGGGTCTTATCCCAATAAATTTTCATCCAATGGCTTAGCATTTATTGGTAATTCTTGACAGAATCAGTCACTGCACTTTGCAAAAAGTTTTATTAAAATATCTTTTCTTGGCAAAACAAAATATTAGCACCTATGTCATTCACCTCACCTACATGTATTTGTATGTTCCTCCCTACTTAATCCATGGTTACCACATTCCTCACCCGCTCAGTGATGCTGTCTGCAAACCGTCTCTCCATCTTCAGTTTTCATTATTTCTTTACATATCTTACCCACAGTTTGAAAAAGTGAACAGTTTTATCTTAACATAACAAGACCACACTTTTCTAATTGATGCTTTTATCTACCCTATTCCCAGCTGAATTAATGAAATGCTTTACCCCATGACAGAATCTGACTATTTGAAGACCTATCTAATCCCTGAGATTCATCTCAAAAGGCACCCAACTGTGAAACCAGCCCTAATTCATCCAAACCAGAGACATAATTCCTCCTTCCTTTGAACCCCACAGAACTCAACTGATACTCTTTTTAATGCCTTTCATCTTATTCCACCAGGTACAGGTTCTTAGGGGGAACTACATTTTCATTTGTTGGTTAAGTGGGTAGAAGAGGGGTTACTGGATCACAGGATACATGTATGTTTAAAAGAAAATGCTTAACTTTTTCCAAGTGGCTGTACCATCTGCATTCCCACCGGCCATATATGAGAGTTCTGTCTGTTCCACACACGTTTTCAGAACAGAGTTATATACAAGAGAAAGGAAACTGCTTGTCTATTAAATTTAATGACTAGACTATCACTAAAATAGTGTAAACAACATTCAACTTGGGAGTCAGAAGACTTGGTTTGAGCTCACCTTTGCCATTTATTAAGATAAGTTGACTTCCCTCCTTTGGTCTCAGTTCCCTCATTTGAGGAGTTTTAAGTGGATGATCTCTACAGTCCATTTGAATTTAACATTCTAAGATCTCAATTTAATTAAGGGATTTGGGGTTAGGGTCTTGCAGGAGAAGGGATGGGACGGGTAAGATCCACCCATTGCTTAGGAATATTGAGGGATAAAGACCACAGCAAGAAAATTGTTACGTAGGGCAGTGGTCATAACGTTTGCAATGCTTAAGATAGCTACAACCAGATAAGCAGAACCATCCATCATAAATAGGAATTTAGGAAGCAGAGAGAACAGATAAACAAACTGTGGCATAATCACGTGATGGAGCACCACTCAGCAATAAAAAGTAATGAACTACTGATACATACAATCTGGATAAACCTCAAATACACAATGCTGAGTGAAAGACGCTTTACACAGAAGAGTACACACTGTATGATTCCACTGATATTAAAGTCTGGACAGGCAAACAGTGGTTGTTTCTAGGGGTGAGGTAGGGACAGGAATTGACTGGGAGAGGGCATGAGGGAACTGTTTAGGGAGAAGATAACATTCTGTGTCCTGCATTTGTCTAGCAAATGTGCCCTTACAATTTTTACATTTACACAAGTTGCATGTAAATTTTACATCAAAAGAAAAAAAAATCTATAAACAGTTACTGAACTTTAGTTAATCTGCATGTTGAAGGAATTAGAGGTAAAGTATTATGATGTCTGCAATTTACTTTGAAATGAATCAAAATTTAGATGGATTAACAGATGTGTAGAGGGATGACGGTCAGTGATAAATACATGATAAAACAAATCCAGAAAATGCTAGAATTTAAGTGGTCAGTATACAGGTTTTAGCTGCAAACTTCTTTCAACATCGTTGTAAGTTTTCAACACTTTTCCCCAAAATGTGGGAAAACATTCTAAAAAATTTTTAAAAAGGTGGTGGAGAGTTTAAAAATAAAGATAAAGTGAGTTGCTTTTTGGAAAAGCAGCAAAGGCAAGGAGGACTCACAAGGTCTTGTCCCTTGAAGGTCCTGTAGTTTAGGACAATAAGGATTATATGAGTGCTCAGGGTAATATGCAAGAAGGAAGATGGTCTATGTCTCAAATGATGAAAGCTGGAAAGGCCATATGCGTGTTCTCCCATACACTGTCAGATAAAGCACAAAAAATGTGACCTAAATTCTTGTCTGGGATTTTTGACATTGTTAACAATATCCAAGTGAGTGACCAGTGGACTCATCTCATTGAACAGGGTAAAATCCAGTTTGGTGTTCCAGAAACTTCACAGTGAGTGAGAGCTATTACAGTCATGTACAATTAAGACCTCATTAAAATGTATGCTATTTTATTGTTTGTCAGCTTACCCAAAAGTGTATAAAATCCAGAATTCATTTCTTTTCACCAAAAGATAATTTAAGTGTAATAATGTTACAGGATAAATTGTTAGGACTGGCTTATTGGGGAGAGTGAAGATGACTTTTTAAAATATAGTATCACCTGCTTTATTATGAGCAAAAGTTAAAAATAAATGTCCCCAGCTTGCTCAAATTGTTTTATAATCTCTTCTTCCATTCGTATCCACACAACCATGGGGGACTAGCGTATCTGCTATGACGTTCTTAAAAAAAAAACAGAAACAATTTAGATACATTATCCCCCATAAGTAACTTTGTTATGAATCCAAATTAGACTAATTAACAAGCAAGAAGCAAACTCATCTGTCACATTATAAACCTTTATTATTGATGTACACAGCATTCTCAGTGTACACAAAGACATTTGTGACGCGGAATCACTATTTCACTTCTAACTTTTGTTTAGTTATGATTAGAAAATGACTAAAAAGTTCTAAGTGTAATGGGGACTCTATATTGACTGCCTACATGTATATTTTTAAAGAACAATGTAGATAAAATCTAGCAGTGATGGAGCAGGAAGCTGATGTAGTCACTTTGGTTGTGCCTGAAGCCACTCAGCTTCTGTTGTTTTTGCTGGTTTCAGAACCTCCAGCCTCTCAACTGATCCTGTCATTTTGTTTTTAGTTAAGCTGAGTCAGTTTCATGATTTGTAACAAAAAACTCTGACTGGTATATGCTTTTTGGTCTACTTCTTTTGCTTTACTGATCTTTGTTTCTCAGTCTGCACTTTCCCACATTAAAGAACCAGCTGCGGCACCCCGCCTCTCTTCCTTCCCACCCTAAATTGCAGGCTTTGTTTCTGCTGACACACTGAGAAATATTTCTGGCATTCTGTGTTTTGCAACCAAAAATAATGTTAAAAGGGCAAACTAGGTTTGTGGTATTAGTCTTGTATTAGTCTAGCTGTATTATAAAGTAAAATAATAGAAAATATTGAGTACTTATGTGCCAAGTATATTCCAGGTGCTATATGCCTCATTTAAGCATCACAACAAAACTATATGCTAGGTATCATCACTTCCATTTTATAGATGAGGAAACTAAGATGCAGAGAGATTAAATAACCTTATCAAGGTTACCTCGTTAATATAAAACAGAGACAAAACTCAAATCCAAAAGTGTACAATCACTTTAGAAGCTAAATACATTGGAATGTTTGGAAAATAACCCACTGCAATCCAGGGAAAGTTAATACTTTATCTGAGATGGACTGTCGATGTTACCTTTTAGTTCTTACCTGTCAGCTTAGTAAAGGCTTCCATGTCATCAATTGCTGTAGAAATGCAATACTTTTTTCCTTCGGAACCTGTTATCTGTATGTGAGGGTCTGCTTTGAGGAAGGCATCTGTAATCCTAAAGATCATTTTATAAACACTTATGTTTATGAGAAAATTTGAATATTTGCTCTATACTTTGCTTAAAGTTAAGGAAATCTTTTTATTTTAGGGAAATAACATCTTGAGATAAAATGTTCTAAAGACAACTGTTTCTCAGACTCAGATATAGATAACAAACTAGTGGATATGGTGGGGAGAGGGAGGGGCAATAGAGAGGTAGGGGATTAAGAGGTACAAACTATTAAGTAAAAACAAGCTACAAGGATATATTGTACAACCAATATATATAGCCAATTTTTATAATAATTATAAATGGACTATAACCTTTTAAAATTGTGAATCACTACATTGTACACCTGCAACTACTCATATAATATTGCACATCAACTATACTTCAACTGAAAGGAAAAAAAAAGAAAGACAACTGCTTTTCAATCATAAGTCCATGGTGATTTGTGAACACGTTTACTGTGTTTCAGGCATTACGATAGAGCTTTTAGATACACCATTTTCCCACAATAAAATAGGTGTAATTAGCCTCAATTTTATAGATGTAGAAATTAAGTAATTTTCATGTAACCAGGTTAGGAAGAAGCAGTACCAGGTTTTTTACTTAGATGTCCCTGATTCTCCACATTAAAAACAAACAAAACAATAAAACCTCTTACCAAAGTACAACCATACAAATAGGAGAATGTATTCTAACTAGACTGCTCATAAAAAAAGATGGGGAAAAAAACAGAAAAGAAGATAAATTTTCTCAACACAAATGTAAACATGAAAGGCTTATAATAAATCAATTTAAAGCTATTTTAGAGACATGGAATTAACTTGACTCACACCCAATTTTTGGTAATTTCTCATGGAGTCTTTTTGAGTCACAGAGAAATTTGTACTTTTCTGATTTGGTTCTGACTAGATCCGGGAGAAGAGGTAAAATTCCTGTCAGTTTCACTATTTGCTATCAACAATTTTGATAAATACTTGATAGAGTAAGGAAAGACAACTGATTTTTTAATTAATTTCAGCATGTCAATTATCCACATCCCATCTCTCACCTAGATGACTAACATCTGATACATAAGCAACTACCTGTGCGGAGGTCTGAGCCATCCCAGCGTGGCCTCTTGCTGCCTAACCTAAGCCAGCTCTTCTGCCTTCACCTCTCCCCTTCATCCACTCTCCCCCTCACCTCCAACTAAATTAAGCTCACTTTATGCTAGTTTTGGTTTCATTTGTTTGAGGGAACCATTTTAGATTTGCCCTCTTAAAATTCACTTGAATTTACCTAGGAATCTCAACTTGACCAAGTATGATATTCTAGCAAAGCATCATGGAAAATTTTAATAGGGAAATAACAGTTGAACTTCTTACATCGTATCAATGATGTTGCCAACTTTGTGTTGATAAGCTCTGCGGTGCAAACAGTTGCGTGTGTGGAACATGTCATACAGGTTTCCGACCTCCTGCAGAACATGAAACAAATATTAATGTAGGATCAGACTGTGTTGCTCTTGTTACTAGACAATCACATAAGTCAAGAAAAGGGGATTAATTTGCAATTTTTGTTCTTAGTAAACCAAAGTCTATTGAGTGTTTTAACTCTGTGACACATTGTTTTAGGCACCTTGAATATCTTTTTAAAATTTCTCAGTAACTCTAGAAATTAGGTATTATTCTTATATTCTTCATTCTCAAAAGAAAGACTTTCTATAGTATAACACTATAACACTCTTTAGTTACATGCCTCTAATGTAGCAGGGACCTACTGATTTTAGGATTTTAACTACTATGAAACACTTAACATAGTTAATACAGTGATTAAGGATAAGACTCAAGCCAGACTTTCTGGGTTGAAATTCCAGTTCTGCCATGTATTAACTGTATGTCTCCTCTGTGCTTCAATTTGTTCATCTGTTAAATAGGATAATGATAACATCTATCTCATACAGTTCTGAGGATTCAGTTAATCCCTCAAAAGCACTTAAAACAGAGCCTAGCAACAATGCAGTAGAAGTGAAAAGAACCTTAAGATACTTACAAATGCTAAGCATGAAGTAAAGAGATTGACAATTTACCAGGTAGTGATTTTTCCAAATTACTGAATGGTTATTTCAAACTAGGAACTACACCTTCCTTGTCGTTCTCTGACAAAGCTTACCTTTTCTCTAGTACAAATACGCTTCTTATTGTCTACCTCACAGACACGGGCAAACTTAATAAAGCGCTTGTAATCAAAATTATTTTGGATTCCAAGATGATGGCAGTCCCTAGAAAGATTCCAAAGCAGAGAGATGAAATTTTTCAACAAATGAAACTGTACCTTAAATATCAACACGAAATTTATATAAGGATTTTATTTTTCTGTATGTCCATTTAGTTAAATAAAAATTGTATATACTTAAAGTATACGAGGATTTTAACCAACTTTTTTGAAGTGTTCAGTGCATACCTGGCAAAATAATCCCATTTGTCCACATCAATGCCATTTCTTTTATTGGCCACTATCTCATAAAGGAAGCTTTTTTCTTGAGGACGCCCTTTATACGGCCACTGGA
Organism: Camelus ferus; assembly: GCF_009834535.1. Classification (NCBI taxonomy): domain Eukaryota; kingdom Metazoa; phylum Chordata; class Mammalia; order Artiodactyla; family Camelidae; genus Camelus; species Camelus ferus. The sequence goes on from NC_045714.1 coordinate 39,270,782, forward strand.
AGACAGGAAAAGCCACGGAAAGTTTTAGGATAGGAAAAAAACCTATTTGTAAGCAAAGCAAAGCAACTGTGTTAATCTGAAGATTATCTAAACAGATACTTGAATGGAAATGTGAGGTAAGTGATAAGGTTCTACTTTTTCCTTCTTCTGCTTAATTCCTAAATTAGTAGAAAAGGGAAAAGAAAGGCTAAAGTATTTGTCTTGTTAATATTAAACCTTCCTGTGGTATCAGAAGGATCCTAACTCTATTACACTTCCCATAACCGACAAGCTTAAACAAGGTTTAAAGGCTTTTTAAAAATATAAGACCTGACTATGAATTCATGACTGTTCCTTGTATTTTAATGTTGATTTCAGGCATGAAAATAGTACTGTCTTTCAAAGTAGCTACACATCTAATCTAAATGATATGCACCATTCAAAGAATTTTTGAAGCTCCATTTTTTGGAAATAGGATATTTGCTACAAATCTACCTCTTTATCTTACACCTTAGAAGTAGATTTGTATATTTTAAGGAAAAAAACCTTTAAAAACTGCAAAGGGAAATTATTTTTTTAATTAAAAAAAGATCAAAAAGGAAACAAAACATATTGCCTTCTGAACTAATTCAACATTTTTATAGGTCTTCATATATCTAAATATTTGAAATATGTTACTTTTAATGGATAAACAAGACACATACTTTTACATTTTCTAAACAAAGTGACTTTAGACTTCTATATAAAATACTGCATATAGTCATTTAAAAATATTTATATATGTATTTTAATTTGGGGGATAACTTCAGAAGAACTTAGGAGCTGGAAGAAATATATAAGCCTTTCATTTTTTGCACTAAACAGTAGAAATATATCACATATTTTATCATTTAGTCTCTCTAAAATAGCCAAATGTCCCCTCCTCAAATGGATCTGAAGGAATTAAGAAAAGACTAGATGAAAAGCACCAGCCAATTCAAATTCAGTTGTACACAAACTTACCACAGGACTTTTGATGGGTGATTCAAGTGGTCCTGTAATTTGTTCCTTGATAAAACAAATATCTTCTTCAGGGATGAGACCATAGTGCTGCATGACATCTCTGAGTCCATTAGAGTTAACTAGGTGCTCAAACATCATAACTGAGCCCTGTTCATGCTAGAAAAAGTCAGCACAGTATGGTCTGTTATAGACTTTAATCCGTTAGGGACCCCTAATTATTTAAATTATTCTTGGCTCCAGGTAATTCAGAGATAAAGTTCTACTGTATATTAGTTATTTACTTTTCCACTACAGTCTTGTGGATGTTTTAAAAAACTCTGCCAAATTTGTCTGTATTTTACTAGTCTCTAAACCTTTACAAACCATGTTCATCATTACTTCATACATATATTTAATGAGATACAATAATTTATAATATATAATTATTATACAGTACAGTTGAATATTATCTAATCATAAAGATAGAGTCCATTTTTAATGAATGTCACTATAAAATTTAGTTTTATTTTTCCATCAGCTTTGGAACTTGTCAAGTTACAAGTTCTGTTATCTCTTCCATCTAGTGGTGAAAAGAGGAAACTGCAAACTTGCTAGTTAAAATAGTGTTTCAGAGATCTGAAGTCAAGATCTGGGCTGGATGATTAAATTAGCCTCATTTTACTCATCTGTCCCTGTCCTCTCATTTATAATCATTATAAACATTGGGGGAGGGTATAGCTCAGTGGTAGAGTGCGTGCCTGGCATGCACAAGGCCCCAGGTTCAATCCCCAATAACTCCATTAAAAAATTTTAAAAAATCAAATGATCTCCGCCCTAATACAGGTCTTACCAAAAATGAACTGAAGATGAAAACAAAATGCTGAATGGTCCTATAACTATTTTTTAAAAAAAGGAATCAAGATACATATTAATTACACAGAGGAAAAACTTTAAGTTTACAGTGGAGAAATTTAGCAGCCATTGCCTTAATCCAGTGATTGAAGCTAATATCACCAGTAATGGCGTAAATAGATTTTATGTGCCTCTGATGGGATACACTAAGGTCACAATGTGGCATTCTACCAAAAAAAAATATACAATTTGATGCTATGAGGAAACACCAGAAAACCAAAACTCAAATTGAGGGATATTCCACAAAATGACTCACCTGTACACTTCAAAACATGACAAAAACATAGTCTAAAACATAAAGACTGAAGAACTGTTCCAGATCAAAAGAGACTAAAGGGAAATGGTAATTAAGTACAACGTACATATGGATCAGGACCAAAAAGAGGTTTTTTTTCCCTTTTTCTATATGGACAGCTGGTGCAATTTGAAAGAAAGCCTGTAAATTAGGTAACAGTAGTGCAACAGTATTAATTTCCTGATTTTGATAAATGTACTGAGGTTATGTCAGAGAATGTTCTTATTTTTAGGAAATACTCATTGATGTATTTAGGAATAAAGGGGAATGTCTACAACACACTTTCAAATAGTTCATAAACAAATTTATATGTACAGAAAACTTTAAATTCCACAAATATAATCTGCACAGACAATAACTAAAATTATAAGCAAATTAGGGGTAAATATAACAAAAGATGTATAAGACCTTTCTGAAGAAAATTATATTTACAATAGATAAGTAAAAGGTTAAAGAATACCTAATAAAAGAACAAGGTGTGAACAGCTGTTCTTCCAACTATCAAGACTTATTACAAAACAATAACAATTATGCAAGTATGGAATGGAACGGAATCCAGAAAGATTCGTCACACATGGAAAGTTAATAAATGTTGGGGCTGAAATTACAGATCAGTAAGGTAATTCAGTAAACAATTATCCATATTAAAAAAGAAATCAGATTTCTACCACATACATGCACAGCAATAAATTCCACATGAGGTAAGGACTTACGTGTGAAAGGCAAAATATTTAAAGAACAAGACTTGGGAATGGCTGAGTAGATCCTATTTAGATCAACCCTGCTGGAGAAAACAACATTAACGCTGGACAACTTCCTGAAGGTACTGGATTATGACCAAAAGCAGGCAGATGTAGAGGGAAGTCAACACTTGGAAGAGAAAGGCAGTGGACAGTATTCCAGTTCCTTTATGGCTTTTAGCCTGAGGGAGGCCCTAAGGCAGCCAAACTGGAGAGAAACTATCCATCTTGAGCCAGAGTGCTTCATCAAAATTAAACATTTTTGTTTCTCAAAAGCCACTTTCATTGAAGAAATGAATTGGCAAGTCAGAAAACCAGAGAAAAAATATTCACAATACATGTATCTGACTATATATAATTCCTCAAATCTGTGATTAAAAGGCAAACATTCAAGTTTTTTAAATGGGTAAATGGAAAAATACTTCACAAAAGATGATTTCTCAGTGACAAAGTACAGGAGGTGGTTCTCAACATACCACAGAGAATGCCAAAAAAAAAAAAAAAAAGTCCCTACAAGAGACTATTTCACACTCATTAGAAAAGATAACTTAAAAAACTAAATGTTGGTGAGGCTATGGAACAGCAGGCACTGGCATACATTGCTGGTGGAGTGTAAAATGGTACGACCACATGGGAAAGATTTGGTGGCTTCTTACAAAGTTAAATATGCATCTACTTGATGGCCCAGGAATTCTACTCCTAGGTAAAGAGAAATGAACCTAAGAGAAATGAAAAGATTTTCCACAAAAATGATGTACAGTAATGTACATATAGCATCCTCATTTGTAATAGTGAAAAACTGAAAACAACCCAAATTCTATCAAAAGGAGAAAGGATAAACAAATCGTGACTTACTCATGCAATGGAGCCCTACCTTAGCAATAAGCAGGGACCAATAACTGATGCATGCAACATGGATGACTCTCAAAATCATGTTGAGTGAATAAAAGCAAGACACAAAAGAGTACCTATTTTAGTCTAAGAACAGGCAAAACTAACCTATGTCTATAAAAATCAGAAGGTGATGGTCAGGGGGAGAGTAGGAAATGACTGAAAAGGGGTACAAAGGAATTTTCCAAGAAAATGAAAATATTCTCTATCCCCACTTAGATAGTAGTTACGTGGATGTATGTACTTGTCAAAACTGTACACCTGAAATCTGTACAACTTACTATACATTTAAAGAGGGAAAAAACAGTACTTGACATATAAGATGTGTTCAATACATATTAATATCTTTTTCTACTCCAAATAGAGTGTGGCCAAAAATGGGAGTCACCCTAACTTTACTTCTCAAAAATTGATTTCAAAAATGAGGATCAGCCACCTGCAAATCCATAATTACACAAGCACTTGGCTGGTATCAGTTACTTCATGGTCATACAAAATGAGTCAAAGCCAGAGCCAGCCTTTTATTTTTTACTTTATACTAGTGTGATGGAGTAGAAAGAGCATTAAATTAGCAGCTAGGAAATCTGGTTTTCTAGTGCTGGCTCTACCATTTAACAATTCTGTGGTTTTTGGTGCATCATACACCTCTGTGAGCTTCAACTTCCTTTACACTTATAAAAATAGAGATAATGATTTCTACCTTACAGACTACTGGAGGATCAAATGAAACTACGAAGGGAAGCATACTATATAACAGAGCAGTGGTTGCTTAAATAGTTTTTATTTCACCGGCTCCTGAATATATAAACACATACCGTCCATTTCACATCTGGGCGAGCAAGTGGAATAAATCTTCCATCAAACATGTGAGAAAACGGCCCATGACCTTAAAAAAAAAAAAAAGCAGCCTTAGAAAAAGAGAACTTGTAAAATGGTAAAAAGTAAATCTTTTCAGTTTAGCTCGACTATCAACAGAAATTAATAATCTATAAATACATCATAAACAGGGACGAATCCTTCCTCTCTATTTTCTAAAACAAGAGAACAGGAAGAACAGTACAGGGAAGTCAGCTCTCCATAGAGGGGTCTCTGAGTCACCAGGGCTTACATGAATCTGATGAAAGGACAGTTTTGTGTGACTAAAGGAATGTTAATGACAAAAACTTCTGGCTTCTTCAGATTAAACATCTGTACTGTTAGAACAGCAGTTTTAAGACAACCCACTGGGGTGCAGGAAGAAAATATTAGAACTTTATTACTCTCAAGCTTTAAAAACATCTACTTTTATCTAAATTTTATAATGTATGTAATATCTTTTATAATAAATATATACCTATCAGGACTTATCTTAGGTTTTTACTTATGATGTGAGAAATCAAAAGTGGAGATCACTAGTTTATCTTATTCACAAGTGATCTTAACATTCCACAACATCTAGTAATACAAAACTTTGCTGAGGTACAACTCTGGAATTATCAGAATTTCTGAAGGAGTTATAGTTGGCCCTCTTCATCCAAGGATTCAATCAACCTCAGACACAAAATATTCCAGAAAGTTTCAAAAATCAAAACTTGAGTTTGCCACCATTGCTGGCAGCTATTTACACATCATTTATTACATTGGCGTTATAAGTAATTTAGAGTTGATTTAAAGTACATGGGAGGATGTGTGTGGGTTACATGTGAATTTTATGTAAGGGGCTTGAGCATCCAATTTTTTTGTTTGTTTGGTATCCACAGTGGGTTCTGGAACAAATCCCCCAGCCCTTTCCCCAGCAGAGAGAAGAGGGAGCCCACCTGGCCCAACCCCGGGCCTTTTTGCATGTCGCAATCTGTACATAAAAGCTTGGTACTGCAGTGCAGACTCCTGGGGACTGGCAAAAGTTTCCTAATGATTCCCTCTCAAAATATCAAGAATCTGTTAAATTTATGATCTAGGGCTGATCATGTCCCTCCAAGGGGACATGCTAAGGAGAGTGTCCTACGCCTTTAAGTGTCTGGTTACTGAAACACAGAAACCTCCCTTTCCCTGCCCTGAGGGCACACAATCTTAGGATCCTCCAATAGGTAGGAATAAATTACAAGGATAGGGGTAAAAACTCCTGTGATAAAAGAGGACAGTCTTTTTTTTTTCTCTTTCTTTGTCCGAGGAAAAAGATGATATTCTTCTACTTGGATTAAGTGGCCCAAGACCTCACGTGGAGGAATTCTCTAAACCTCTTGTTAAGCTGCTAGAGCAGATTATGTATTCTAGGTATGAGAAGACTAGATTTGACAAACTAACTAAAGGAAAATGGCAACTTCATTCAACAAGGACAAAGGAAAAATCAAATTTACATCATCCAACACACAGTAGTGAGAAAAAAAAATCACTATCAGAAAGTCCTTTCATATAAATTGCAGCAAAGATGTTTAACATGGGAAAAATACCATTAGACTACAAAAAAATTAAATAGCAATGCTTTGGATTATGAACCATTCTAGGAAGAAGCAATGGCACATTTACATTAATGTTAACTGAAGAATTAAAACACAACTTTCATATTTTTCTTAGTTGGATTTTTTAATTTCAAAAAGAGGTAACGTGTGGTTTTACATTAGAACTCTGGCTCTTTATAGCTTACCGAGATCATGACAAAGCCCAGCAATCTGAACACAGAGCATATCTCGTTCACTTATCTGCAGCTCTGGTTGTTTTTCACTCAGTTCACGAACTAGACATCCAGCTAGATACCCCACACTGCAGGGCAAAAAAAAAAAAAGAAAGAAAAACAAAATGTTGCTCCTCTGTTTGAAAGATTGAGACAAGAAGGGGGAAAGGCACAGCCATTCAAGGAACAACACAATTAACATCAGGATGGCTGAGGATTCATCTCCCAGTAGGCCCTGAGGCTCAAAATGGTGGGAGATTTGACTTCCTAGAGCTTCATTATATGCTCACTGTAACATATTAGCATGGAGAATAACATGCCCACAGGCACCATGACAGTCCCAGGCTAGCCACAAAAGGTCAAAGAGTGGGAAATGGCTAACTTCCTGGAAATCCCAGCCCCTTTCCCAGGGTAGTTAGACTGGTCCTTCCACTTATTAGCATATGAAGCTACATAAAAACTGGCTACACCGCCCCTCAGGGCCCCTTCTCTCTCCCTTGGTCTATGGAGTGTGTACCTAACTTTTACTCTAATCTGAGCACCCAATCCCCACACCTCATGGCCTTCCTCTTGCCTTTTGATGTATCTCTAAATAAATCTACCTTTACTCAACTGTGGCTCGCTCTTGAATTCTTTCCTTCAAGAAGCCAAGGACCCACACTTGGCGGGGCACATCCCAGGGTCTCAACCGAAGCCTAGAACATGGCCCTTCTCATGCCCTACATGTGTTTCCTGCATCAAGATGAGTGATGCTTCTGGTCCCCATGTAAAGAAAAAAATGTTGCCTTCCATTCCAGTTCTACAAGGATCAAGCCAGTAGCCAGTGCAGTCACCAATGGACAGTGCACCTTGAAGGATAGAGAAAAACAGGAAGCATTCTGTGCTTTGGATATACTGGCTCCTAGATAGTTAATGTACATACCTAAGGAAAAATTTTTTAACAATTGTATATTCTTGCATCTTCCCTTATATAGAAAAGCACTAAAATAACTGACTTGAGAAATCTGTTCTTTATGTTGACTGAAGGAAAACCACAACCTAAAAGTTGCAAGTTATGTTTTATTTGGGGACTGTAGCCTGGGAAACACCTCTCAGATAGCTTGGAGAACTGTTGCAAAGAGGTACAAGATGAGCCAGGATATATAGGAGTTTATGCTGAAAAAAAAGTAGCCAAATATCAAAAAGATTACTGCAAATGACAAAAACCAGACATCTCAATTTAATATTTTAGTGGTTTTCTATAAATGGGAAGATGCAAGAGTATGAGGTCACTGAAATTATTCCTTTGACATATATGTTATCTAGGGCCAGTATCCTATTCATCTCCATCCTGAATGCCCCTCAGGGTGCACCACTGGGGGCAGCTGCAGTGGCTTATGACTTGATGGCAGGCAACATCCACTGCTTACTAGAATGGCAGGCAACATTTTTTGTCTGCATTTGTGATTAGCAGTAATTTTTTATGCTCAACTACATGTTTTTCCCAATAAAAATGTTCATCTCTATCCCTTCTCCCTTTCCTCTTCGGAGCAGTTCCTCAGAGCTATCTAAAAGGCTGTCTCCCAGACTACAGTCCTCAGTAAGGTCCCCAAATAAAACTTAACTCACAACTTTTACATGGTGCATTTTTCTTTCAGTCAACACACAAGACATTTAGTAGGATTCTCAAATGTTCTAATATATCTTGAGGGCAACTTAACAGAATAGTCTGTTTCAGAACTAGGCAGGAACATACAGATCCCCCAAAGCAGGGCCTCTTGACTCAATACCACTTATCTTTAGGGAAATGCAAAATTAAAATCACAATGAGATACTACCTCATAACCATTAAGAAGGTTATTATAAAACAAAAAAGCTAACAAATTTTGGCCAGAATGTGGAGCAACTGGGACCCTTGTACACTGTTGATGGGAATGTAAAATGGTGCAGATGCTATAGAAAACAGTAGAGCATTTCCTCAAAATGTTAAAAATAGAATTACCATACGACCCAGCAATTCTACTTCTGAATATACACCCAAAAGAATCAAAGGCAGGGTCTTAAAGAGATATCTGCACATCCATGTTCAGAGCAGCACTAGTCACTATAGCCATAGAGGTGGAGGCAGCCCAGGCATCCACCAATGAATGAAGGGATCAACAAAATGTAGTCTATACATACAATGGAATAGTATTCAGCCTTAAAAAGTAATGATATTCTGACACATGCTCCCACAAGGGTGACTCTTAGGGAAATTACGCTAAGTGAAACAAGCCAGTCACAAAAAGACAAATACTCCATGATATCACTTATATGAGGTACCTAGAATAGTCAAATTCATAGGAACAGAAAGTAGAATGGTGGTTACCAGGGGCTGGGGGAAGGATGAATGGGGAATTGTTATTTAATGGGTCTACAGAGTTTCAGTTTTGCAAGATGAAAAAGTTCTGGAGACCAGTTGTGCAATACTGTGGATATATTCAACACTACTGAACTGGAGACTTAAAAATGGTTAAGATGGTAAATTTTATATTCTGTGTATTTTATCAGAATTTAAAAAAAAATGCAAGACTCTGGTGTTGTGATGTTTACAACATAGATTGAAGTGTCCAATAAATGTTAAATATTCCCCCCCAAAGTAATTCTTGAACGAATACAATACCTTTCTTGCCCCCTAAACTCTGAGCTCCATGAGGATAAACAGTTGCTATCTTGTTGGTTTCGTACGGCCTAATAAGTTTTCAGTAAATATTTGTTGATGAGTAAATGAACATTTGCATTTGCATGTGTTCTGGATAATTTAAAATGCTTCTAAACAAACAAACAAACAAAAACCTCCAAAGTAATACAGTAATTCCCCCTTACCACTGGTTTCACTTTCCTCACTTTCAGTTGCCTGCAAGTAACCGCAGTCTGAAAATATTAAATGGGAAATTCCAGAAACACACAATTCATAAGTTTTAAATTGCACTCCATTCTGGGTAGCATAATGAAATCTCGCACTGTCCCACTCCATCATGAGCAGCTCGTGAATCAATCCTTCGTCCAGCATAACCCCCACAATAATCACTTAGTAGCTGGCACAATGATCAGATTGACTGTCAAGGTTTCACAGTGCCTGTGTTCATGTAATCCTTATTTTGCTTAACTATGGCCCCAAAGTGCAATAGTAATGCTGGCAATTCAGATATGTCAAAGAGAAGCCAGAAAGTGTTTCCTTTAAGTGAGTGAAAAGGTGAAAGTTCTCGACTTAATTAGGACAGAAAAAAAATTGTATGCTTAAGTTGCTAAGATCTACCATACCAACAATTTTGTATTGGTGAAATTGGGAAGAAGAAAAAAAGGAATCATGCTAGTTTTGCTAACTCAAATGATACAGTTACAGCCACAGTGCATAAGTGCTTAATTAAGATGGGAAAAAGGCATTAAATCTGTACAATAAAATATTCTGAGAGAGACAGAGAAAGAGAGGCAAAAACCACATTCACATAACTTTTATTACAGTGTCTTGTTATAACTGATTATTTTATTATTAATTGTTGTTGTAAATCTCTTACGGTGCTTAATTTCTAAATTAAACTTTATCATAGGTGTGTATGTACAATAAAAAACACAGTATAAATAAATTTTGATAGTATCTGTGGTTTCAGGCATCCACTGGGGGTCTTAGAAAATAACCCCTGCAGATAAGTGGGGACCACTTTGACTATGAGTACTTCATGAAAACCTAGAAAACTGTTCAGGTCTTCCAGGCCCATGTCCTCCAGTCTCTACATTTTGTAATGAAAAAGCAGACCAAAGTTTCAACTATGTTGTATATAACAGAAGGGCCACCTTCTCTAAGCTTGTGATTGCTTTTCTATTTTACACATGTCCTGATCAGTAAGAAAATGATGTGGTTTCAAACAGCAATTCTATGCAAGACTAAATAGAGATTGCAGGAAAAGTAAATAAATTTACAGTTAGTTGAATCAGTAACCAACTCTTAGCTTTTAAATAATATTTAAACACAAATATTTCATCCAAATGATCTGTCAGACACGTTTATCTTTCCTGGAAGGATCTGAGGTGGCTTCTAATATATAACATAAGTAAAATAGAGCAAGGTAAATCTAAGCCTCAACTTTCTCTTCAGTAAAATTAGGATATTATTACCATTCTGCAAAACGATTTGTTCTCTAGAAGATACAATAAGAAAAGGTACTTAATAACTGTAAGTTTCCTACCCCAATTCCCTTCTTACCCTAGACTATGCTCAAATCGATTGTGTGAAGCTCCTGGAAAAACATAGTAACCGCTTCCCAACTGTTTAATATATCGCAGGCGCTGAAATTGAGGTGTGTCGATGATTCGGATGAGGAGAGGGTGGAGTTCAATGTGGCCATGGATAGGATCATTAATCACCTAGAAAATTATGTTTAAAATTAATATGAGTAACAATACGTAACACCATCTAAAATTTTTGTCCAGTCATTCCTATCTACAGTGCAAAGTCAAATCTATTTGTTTTCAAGTTAAGAATAATATTCAGGGAAATGACAAGGTATTAATATCATTATCTTATTTAGGTATCACTACCAGAGAGTATATTGGATCAGGGTATGTTTTACTTCTTCCTAATGGACTCTAATAAAACAAAGGTAAAGATTTCAATCTTTTTGTTATGTATACGATCTCATTAGCCTCTAGTAAGCTAGTCTTGTTAAACAAAGTAAAACATACCCATTTAAAACCCATTCAGAACATATAAGCCATTTTACTCCAGGCACTGTGTCTAATTTTTTTCTAAAAGTATTTATACAGTACCCATCACTAGAATCCTTAAAAAAAAAAAAAAAAGAAAGAAAAAGAAAAAGAAAAAGAAGAAAAAGAAAAAAAAGAAACCCTCCTACCAAATAGATAAATCATAGGCAGGAAGTACTAAAAAAATTCTATAGTACTTAATGTCACTCAAAAGTACTTACTTAGTAAAGATAAATTTCACAATTATTCATTACTGTAGGCTTAAAAAGAGGCTTAAATATGGGTGAAGATTTAATGTTTTCTTCAAATAAAGATAACATCTTTCTTAACTGCCCATAACTGCCTTTTAAAGAGAAGGCTACAGAATAAAAAAGGATAAGTGATCTAATCCATGATTTTCAAGCTGCTTCAAATGGTTCCATGAAGTTCCTTTAAAATGAATGGAATTCTGGGAGGTGTGGGGCCTTGTCTGTTTTGTTCATTGTCATAGTCTCAGAATCCATGATGCAGTGCAGTGCCTGGCACACAGCAGGAACTCGGCTGTGTTTTGAATGCCTACTATTGAACCACTATAGCAAAATAATATATGTTAACATGCTATTATAGTTAAAGTACATCAAGTATACCTCTAATAATACATCAAGAATTATGTCAGAGTATATTAGGAATAGAAGGATGTTGTAATTCAACCCTGCGAATGTCCTTATCAGCTAAGACAAAGTTCCAAATCCTTATATGAAATTCATATACTGATCTATTCTTTCTCCCTTACACAAGACCAATGTGACCACCACAAATGAGAATTCATTTTATTATTAAAAATTATCAAAGAAAAATTCCACAATCTACTTTTAATTCATTTAAAGATCTAAAATTCTTCAATGTCAAATTCAATGTCAAGTGTAACAACTTTTTAAAACGACTCAATGAAAATTATTTTTAACTTAATATCATGACACACACACTCTTTTCATGTCAAAATGCCTCATGAACACTTTCTCATGTTTTTACAAATCTTAATAATTATCATTTTAATGGCTCAATTTCATTGATGAACTAACATTTTAAAAACATTCCCCTAATGTTGGGCTTTGAATTATGGAAATTCTAGTTCCTCAATTTCATTTTCCCTTCCCAACTCTTAGTGTGTATATGTGACATTAAAGTGTTTTGATCATTGTTTATGATCTGTTATTTTTCTTCTCACAGTATTTTTTTATTGAGGTATAGTTGATTTACAGTATTATATTTATTTCAGGTGCACAACACAGTGATTCAAAATTTTTAAAGATTATACTTCATTTAAAGTTTTATATTGGCTATATTCCCTGTGCTGTACAATATATCCTTTAGCTTATTTTATACATAGTAGTTTGTACCTCTTAATCCCCTACCCCTACTTACCCTTTCCCACTTCCCTCTCCCCATTGCTGACTCCTAGTTTGTTCTCTATTATCTGTGAGTCTGTTTCTGTTTTGTTATACTCATTCATTTTTTAGATTCCACACATAAGTGATAACATACAGTTGTCTTTCTCTGTCTTATTTCACTAAGCATAATACCCTCCAAATCCATTCATGTTGCTGCAAATGGCAACATTTCCTTCTCTTTTTATGGATGAGTAACATTCCATTGCATATACATACTACATCTTCTTTATCCATTCATCTGTTGATGTACACTTAAGTTGCTTCCATATCTTGGCTATTGTAAATAATGCTGATATGAATGTTGAGATGCATGTATCTTTTCGAATTAGTATTTTCATTTTCTTCAGATATATGCCCAGGAGTGGAATTACTGGATCATATGGTAGTTATATTTTCAGTTTTTTGAGGAACCTCCATACTGTTTCACACAATGGCTATACCCATTTCCATTCCCACCAACTGTGTACAAGGATTCCCTTTTCTCCACATCCTCACCAGGATTTGTTATTTGTAGTCTTTTTGATGATAGCCATTCTGACACATGTGCAGTGATATCTCATCGTGGTTCTGATTTGTGTTTCTCTGGTCATTCGTGATGTTGAGCCTCTTCTCATGTGCCTGTTGGCCATCTGTGTGTCTTCTTTGGAAAAATGACTATTCAGGTCTTCTGCCCATTTTCCTTCTACTAATTTTGGGTTTTATTTATTCTTCTTTTTCTAGTTCCTTTAGGTGTAATGCTAGTTATTTATTTGAGATTTTTCTTGTTTCCTGAGGTAGGCTTGTGTCGCTATAAACTTCCCTCTTAGAAATGCTTTTGCTGCATCTCATAGGTTTTGAATCACTGTGTTTTTGCTTTCATCATCTCCAGGTATTTTTTGATATCTTCTTTGATTTTTTTCAGTGATCCATTGGTTATTTAGTAGCCTATTGCTTACCTCCACACATCTGTGTTTTTTTGCAGTTTTTTTTTCTTGTAGTTGATTTCTTGTTTCATAGTATTGCAAGAAAAGATTCTTGATATGATTTCAATTTTCTTAAATTTATTGAGACTTGCTTTGTGGTTCCCTCGTGTGACCTATCCTGGAGAGTGTATCACATGCACTTTGGCATGGAATGTTCTACATGTTTATCTATTAAACCCATTTGGTCTAATGTATCATTTAAGACCAGTGTTTCCTAATTGATTTTTCTGTCTGGATGACCTGTCCATTGATGTAAGTGGGTTGTTAAAGTCCCCTATTGTTATTGTGTTACTGTCAATTTCTCCCTTTATGTCTGTTAATATATGCTTTATGTTATTTAGGTGCTTCTATATTGGGTGTATATATATTTGCAATTATTATATCTTCTTGGATTGATCCCTTCTTTGTCTCTTGTAATAGTCTTAAAGTCTATTTTGTCTGATATAACTATTGCTACCCCAGTTTTCTTTTGATTTCATTTGCATGGAATTCCTTTTTCCACCCTCTCACTTTGTCTGTGTGTGTCTTGAAGTCTGAAGTGAGTCTCTTGTAGGCAGTCTATATATGGGTCATGTTTTTGTATCCATTCAGCCACTCCATGTCTTTTGTTTAGAGCATTTAGTCCATTTACATTTAAAATAATTATTGATAGGTAGGTACTTATTGCCATTTTGTTAATTGTTTTAGGGTTGTTCTGTAGTTCTTTTTTGTTCCTTTCTTCTATTGTTCTCTTCCCCTGTGATTTGAAGACTATAGTTAGTTTTACGTTTGGAGCCCTGTCTCTTTTTTGTGTATATATTACAGATTTTTTAAGTTTGTGCTTACCATGAGATTTATAGATATAGATAATTATTAGAGGTCCTTCTGGGACCTCTATAATGTGAATGTTAATATGGTTGATGTTATCTCAGAGATCTCTTTAATTGTCCTCATTTCTTTTTATTCTTTGTTCTTTTTTCCATTCTGCTTCATTGATTTCCACTACTCTGTCTTCCAACTCACTGATCCTTTCCTCCGTATCAAATTAATCTACTGTTGATTCCTTCTAGTGTACTTTTCATTTCAGCTATTGCATTCTTCATTTCTGTTTGGTTCTTCTCTATGTTTTCTAATTTTTAGTTTAAAAATTCTAACTTCTCACTTTGTTCATCCAATCTTCTCTTGAGTTCTTTGAACATCTTTACAATCATTACTTTGAACTCTACCGGGTAGATTGCCTAGCTCCACTTAGTTCTTCTTTTGGAGTTTCAACTTCTTCCTTCATTTGGAACATATTCCTCTGTTGCCCTATTTTGCCTAATTTGCTGTTTTTATTTCTATGTATCTGGTAGGTTGGTTACATTTCCCAACTTTGGAAAAGTGGCCTTTTGTTGGAGTCAGCGTATGTGTCCCAGCAGTGCACTCACCTCTGGTCACCAGAGCTATATGCTCTAGGAGTGCCCCCTATGTGAGCTGCAATGGTCCTTCTGTTGTGGCAGGCTGACTACTGTGGGCAATCTGGTAGGCACTGCTGGCCCCCAACTCGGTTGATTGCCAGGCCCTACCTTGTGTGGAGGTTGCCAGCTGCTGGTTGGCAGGGCCAAGTTACAAGCCAGCTGTCTGCAGAACCCCAGGGCAGAGCTGGGTTCTGAGGTACATAGTTGTGGGGTTGATATTCCTGAATCTAGTGTTGGCATTGTGATGGTTGGGGCCAGTTCTTGACACTGCTGGCTGTGGATTCCAGGGTGTCCCAAAGCTGGTGCTGGCCTGCTGCTGGGTGAGGCTGGACTCCAGGGCAGTTGGCTGAGGAGTCCAAAGTATCTCAGAGCTGGTGTTGGCCTACTGATGAGGGGTGCAGGGCCTTGGAGGGTCCTGGGGGTCCCAGGCTAGTGCTGGCTCACTGGTGGGTGGAGCCAGGTTCTGAGGTCTCTGGATGCAGGTCCCTGGGGGTCCTACTGATGGGTGCGGCTGGACCCTGCGGTTGCTGAGGTGCCCAAGGTGTCCCAGAGCTGGAGTTGGCCTGCTGGTGGACAAGGCCAGGGGATACGGTGCCAGGACTGCTGCTGGCCTGCTGGTGTATTGGCTTGGTCCTGACACAGCAGGCTGTGGGGCTGCAGTGGCCCTGGTTCCTGTGTCTGCCCTCTGGTGGGTGGAGTTGGCATCTAGAAGATGCTAGGGCTGGTGTCTGCCCACCAGCGGGTAAAGCTGGGTTCTGGGGCTAGAGCTGGCCCACTGGTGGATAGAGCATGGTCTTGGGATCTCTGAATGCAGGTCCCAGGGATCCCAGAGCTGGTATCAGACGGCTGGTGGGTGGGGCTGGTTCCTGACACAGCTTGCTGTGGGGTCTGGGCTGTCCTCAAGCTTGTGTCAACCTACTGGTGAGTGGGGTCAGATCCCTGGGCAGCTGGCTGAAGGACCCAAGGTGTCTTAGACCTGACATCTCCTGGTATTATTTAATATAACCTACCCCTTATACAGTCACATCGTCCACTTACTTACTACTTTTAAAGGTATATGAGTTACTAGCCAAGCAGTATGAAACAATTCTATTGTCTATTAGGTATCTTCTGTATATGCCAAGCACTGGAGATGAGAGATGAATAAAATACTATTCCTGCCCCCAGGAAATATAACAGAATCTATGTGCAGAGTAGTGGGGAAAGAGAACAGGAAAAAAGAAACAAAATAGAGTGGTAAGTTCTATCCAGAAGAAAGGGGGAAAGGAGCCATCAGAAAAAGATTCAGTGGTGATTCTATAATTTCACACATATTAGATAAGAGAAGGTACATAAAGCAGACATTTCACTCTCTTAAAACTCACCACTACATTTGACAAATTAGTGCTTATTATGTTAAACACTGCATTTTGTCCTCACCATTATACAATTCCTGGCTTCAGAGGCCAACAGAACCAAATTTAGCAAGAAGAAAACTGAGTCAAGAATAAAAGGTCATGAACTTGGATTAGGATCATTTCTTAGATATGACACCAAAAGCGTAAGAGACAAAGAGAAAAATAGATACACTGGACTACATTAACATTTAAAACTTTGTGCTCCACAGAACACCATCAAAAAAGTAAAAATAGTCCAGAAAAAGGTAAAAAGACAATCCAGAAAATAGGAGAAAATAATTGCATATCATATATTTGATTAAGAATTTGTATCTAGAATATACAAAGAAATGTTACAATTTAAATTAGATTATGGTAATGACTGAACAACTTTGTGACTTTTCTAAAAACACTGACTTGTATATTTTAAATGAGTGAATTGTAAGCTATATGAATTATAGATCACTAAAGCTATTTTTTATTAAAAAAAGGATAAAAGGTAGATGTCAAATTAGGGTAGGAATCAATTCTCTGTTTACCTATATTGCTGATGAAGCTACGGTCAAAAAGGTATCAATTTCATTACTAGATAGTGACTCACTGACTCAAGTAGTCTGTAGCTTAACACCTATTTTCAATAAACTATAGTTGATAAATGAAGTTAAACAATTTTGTTTTTAATGAAAAAATAGAAGAAAAAAACAAAGAAAAAGGGGCAAATGAAATCACTGACTGCCTTGAACATTATTTCACAAATATTTTTATTGCAAATTAAAATTGTGAAAATGTGACCTTAGAGATCATCTGAAATGATCTCAACTAATGAAGAAAACGCATTGTTTCTGTGTCCTGCCTGAAAAGAACACCCAAGCTGCTGCTACTGAGGAAGGACAAAATAGAACACAGGACAGCAACTTTCTTCCAACCACAAGATGAAATATTTAGTAAATGATTTTTCTATTTACTTCTTCATGAAAATGAAGTATTTTAATATTAGGTAACTTTTTCAAAAAGGGCTGGGATTTGATCATTCTTCAAATAACCTATTTGCTCTAAGAACCACTACTTTGTAAAAGAAAATTATTGTAGGATTGAACCAAACACATTCACTAAATATTTTCAAATGTGATTTTCAATGGAAAATAAGCAGACTAGCTTGTAAAAGTAAAGTTGAAATACATATTCTCCTAAGATATGAGATAACTCAAATACTGCACATGAAGTACATAAAATACCTTTGATGAAAAATACAAATGATGATTGTGTAAAAGGGGAATGAGATCCTACCCTCTCTTCCAGGTCTGAAATTAAGTTTTCTTAACCCAAAGATGTGAAAAGGGTGAGCAATGAGGTACATTTCCTGTCACCAACCAATCAAGAAATATTTCTTAAATTATGGTGTTAGAATCACCCTGAAGAGCTTGTGAAAAATGCTCATTCCTGGGTCACTATTATAAATTCCTAGAATCAGAATTTCTGGGATGGGAGCTAGGCAGTTGATTGCTTGTTAAAATGATTCTTGGGACACTGGGTCTGAAAAACAAGGCTTTTGAAATCTCTGGAAGGGGCTGGGGGATGAGAAATAAGCAATTATTGATAAATCAAATTTTATGATTAGGTCCACTCTTTGGTCAACTATTTGACAAAAAAGTTTACCAAAACTGACAAGAAAATTTAGTACAACTTTAAAACTTATTCTATGACTAAGGGGTACTAGGGTTATGTGTGTGATATATTTCCCAAAAATAACGTTAAATTATTTACTGTGAGTGAAATACCATTTATATAATGTTTTAAAAACATGTAAGATAATACTATTCACTATTTAGGGCTATACATACATATGCAGTAAATTTTTTTACAAATTCAAGAAAATTATTAAACATCAAATTCAAGATGGCGCTTACTCTTAGGGAAGATACAGGATTGAAGAGGGGTACAAAGGAGAACTATTGTCTCTTAATATTTTGTTCTAAAAATAATAGATCTGAAGCAAATTAGGCCAAATGTCAAGATTTGACAAGC
This sequence comes from Camelus ferus, assembly GCF_009834535.1. Lineage (NCBI taxonomy): Eukaryota > Metazoa > Chordata > Mammalia > Artiodactyla > Camelidae > Camelus > Camelus ferus. Next base: position 39,289,181 of record NC_045714.1, read on the forward strand.
TGGTCAGCAGTCTTTTATGCTTTCTGTATGCTTAAAATATTTTAGTCTTTCTTGACTTTTTCTGTGCTTATTTTAGAAAATGCAGAAAGTTTAGAAAAGTAAAAATCCATTAGTCACAATCCTACTATGTAAAGAGATTTTTCTCCATTCTTTTTAAAATGAATTCTGCATAATTGTGTTATATCACTTTATACTCAAAAAAACACAATAAACTCAGATTCCTCTTACCTTCATTGTATTGACATGAGTTTGACCTAGGCATTGGATATAACTAAGCAGCTTCGTTCTCTTCACATGGGAACTAAAATGATAAAAGATGAGCAAATCTATCATTATTCGCTTAACAATAATCCCTGGAGTATATAATAGTATATAATGAACTTTAGATTATCTATACTAATAGAAAGAGAAGGCAGATTAAAAGGAACAATGAGTAATTCAAACAATACTCCTCCTAGAAATCCTCTCCTTCCTTTGCTTCTAAGACATCAGATTCTTCCTCAGGCTTCTGCTCTTGGTAAATTCAGACTTCAGCACCTCCCATCCTATATCACTGAATGCTCAATTTATACTTTAAATTTATTTTGACCTAACTGAAGTCAACATCTTCCCTCATGATCTTAAATCTGCATGGCTCTTGTAACTGAAATCTCAAGATAGCACTCTTTGACATAGAGCATAGTGATAATGAAAAAGGTCTTTGTAATCAGGCAGATATGGCTCACATCTGCACATGGAATCTATACGACCTTGGTCACTTAACTTTTTTAGTACACTGATGTTCTTTCTCATCTATAGCACAGAGATAACACTATCTCCCTCAAAGGGCTGGCGATGGATTAAACAGTGTATTCAGCAGTGGGGTTACAACAGACTCAGTTCCCGCCCTCAAGAACTATAGGAGAATTTTAACTATGATCACAGGTGTTATAGAAATTATTGCTGATTATAAATTCAATATTTATTCCATCAGCAGTGTTTTAAATACAAGAATCTAAGAGTTTATTTGTGTAACCAAGTGGTGAGTGTGTGAACAAAGTTATCTAACTAAATTGGCCAAAGATGTTACATACAGGAGGACTACATTTGTTTGACAAACTGAGCCTCTGTCCTATCAAAATAACTTTTAAAGAGAAATGATTGTTGCTTACATTAACTAAGACATAGTCACATCAAATGCAAACATCTAGGATACAATGAAAGGAAACGCAGGACAATACAAGACTCCTTGGCAGGGGTGACTGTCAGTCACGTAGTTAGTCCATAAATAGATTTTTGACATTCATTATAGCAATGAGTTACAAAGGTCCAAGTTGGACTTATGAGCACCAAACATGACATATGCATGAATCAAATATATATGAAGGTTTTCGCTCTATACCCATCTTCCTGTCAGTAATTCCTCATAATGTTCCAGTCTTGAGAAAGAATTTAATAGGAATTAAACAGCTCAAAATCCTGTAATTCATTTTCCTGCTCCATTTACACTTACTAGTTGGTCTAGGCACGTTAGCCTGATTCCTGGCTGAGTGTCAACAGAAGCAGCAGGAAAAGGGTTAGCCTTTACCAATCTACTAGATAATTAGAATGAAAAGTAAATATTTTGCTAAAAGTCCTAGATAGACTTGGAGTCAGAGCACTAAAACTGGCCTCTATGTTATACCCTAAGACCTCTGGTAACTACAAAAATCTAGAATAAGAATGATTTTCTTGGAATAGATAAAAGCATTATTACAGCTGATAAATCTTAAAGCAGCATACCTTGTGTTGTGCTGTTCCCCTATCCTCATTAGTTTGATATAACAAGCACAAGGAAAGGCCAGGCTCCAGGAAGTACTTACAGGTAGAGCTATAACCCACACAGGTTAAGCATCGTTGCACAGATGAACATAACCGGGAGTCATAAAATAAATTAATATCAAACTTAAACCAACCTCACTGCCTGGTCTTTTCCTAAACTGATACTCAGTGTTCATCACTTAATTAGAATTTTAAAAGAAACTACTGTATTCATAAAGAAATCACTGTGGAGGTGGGCAAATGGGTGAAGGGGGTTCAAGAGGTACAAACTTTCAGTTATAAAATAAGTAAGTCATGGGATATAATGTACAGCATGATGACCATGGTAATGTTGTAGTGCATGTTTGAAAGTTGCCAAGTGATGGAATAAGATTTATGTTTTAAGTCAGGGCAAGAAAAGTTAAGTACAACATGTTCCCTGCTGGTCCTAGGCCCTCCCTATATGCAATGTGCACCTGCATTATACATTAACCAGGCCTCCTCAAAGGTGGGAATGCCTGCTTGACTGAAAAATCAATGTTTTTTCCCTTCTTCCGACTCCTCAGAAGAATAATTTTTCCTTTCCTAATCCTGTAAGGGGTCATTGTCACCTACTGCTCACCTTGTACTTGTAGATCCGGACTATATATCTTTGGTGAACTTTACGTAAAATGTCAGTGTGTCACTCTGATGTACGATCCTTTGTCTCAAAAATGTATATGACTGTGCCTTCAACTCCTAACAGGCAGAATAGTCTTCAGAATTTTCTAAAAGACTGTCTCCTGGGTTATAATCTTCAGATTGGCTTGAATAAAATTCTCTACTTCTCTCTCTTTTTTTTTTTCTATTTCTCATTTAGATCGACTTTTTTAAATTGAAAAATAAAAATTTTTATATAGTTGATTTATAATATAGATTGACTATTGATTAATTTTTTATCAATCCAAGTGAGTAAATCTTAAAATTTCTTATCACAAGAAAAGTTTTCTTTGTACCTTTGTATGGTGACAGAGGATAACTAGACTTATTATGGTAATCACTTTGCAACATTTATAAATATCGAATCATTACATTATACACCTGAAACAAGCAGAATGAGGTTATATGTCCATTATACCTCCATAAAAACCTAAGTTTTTAAAAAATCACTGATTAAAGTATATAAAAATAGCCACCTAAACCCTGGAGGTGTTTTTGTTTTGTTTTGGCAAAGGCTATGGCAAAATAAATACTTTAAACAAAGATTTGGGCCACAGTCACGGACTGGGATAGTTAGACTATAATAAGATTTTATTTCTGGACTTCATCACTTTTGAAATCTAATGTTTCTTATAACTGATGTATACATTTAATGTGACAATGTTTCTTATTTTTTCAGAAAAAACTTTTATGATCAACAGTTGATCATAAAATTGAGGAAATACAGGAAGTACTTGTCTAAACTGGATTCCCAAACAAGGGTTTGCATTACAGGTAATTTATTTCGGGATGTAAATTCTGGGAACAGGAGTGGGGGACTAGGAAAGGTGAAACAGGAAATGAGGAGAAAATAATTCAAGGGTACGTTAATAGGCTGGTTGTATTGGTACCACTATGAACAACTTCAGCTGATCCTACTGGGATCTTCAAAGGGAGCTCTCTGTCCAGTAGACCTTTGCCATGATGGAAATGTTCTATACCTGCTTTGTCCAACAAGGTAACCACAAGCCATACATGGCTACTAAGCATTTGAAATATGGCTAGTGTTACTGAGGAACTGAAATTTTCACTTAATTTCATTTAATTAATTTAAACATGTAGCTATTGCCTCCTGTATAGGAAAACACAGCTCTAAAGAATCCTGTAGAATCCACCTCAGAGTTAAGAGACGGACACAAAAAGGCATGCCATGTAGTGTTTCTTTTGGAATTTTGATTATTTTGTTCACTTATGTGTCCCACGTTCCTGGAGGAATGCCTAACACATAGTCAGCCCTCCATAAATATTTGCTGAATAAATCAATAGTATTTGGGTCCACAAAGTATATGGTCCCCTTTAAAAGAAAATTTCTATTAGAACAAATTTCATTCAGTTCAAACAGTAAGCAACTGCTACACAAAAGAAATAGGTAGTGAGGGGAATTTTGAGGGGACTGAGGGGACTGATATGTAATTATGAAAGAGATTAAAGTCCCTGAGGAGTCTGATCCCAAAGAACATTTATTAAAAGTCAATTAAATGTCCTAAAGTAATCTTTTTCCTCAGGCTACTTCCATTATCAATTACTAAGCAACAGTGCATGAAGTAATTCAGTATAATCCTTTGTTTTGATTCTTTGGTTACTGTTTCCACAAACAACACTTAGCTAAGTGGAATTCTAGAAAAAAAGACCATATTTTACCATTGCTGCCAGTTCCCTAACAGAAACAAAGTCTCTGTTTTAAGGAATATTTAAATATTGGATCCTCAACTGAGATCTTTAAAGTGGACCTACACTAATCTAGACCCTAGAATCTCCAGTCATACACAGGGATCTCAACCTATATATATAATTTATGAAGGGCTTATCAGGTGCTAATTACTTAACATACACTGTCTCATTATTATCCATTTCACAGGTGCAGAAACTGAAGGGTTAAATAAATTGTCCCAAAGCATACAGCTAAAAAGTGCCAAACTACTGTGGATAGTGTCTTTAAATCTAATAACAGGGAAACATTCCAGTCTTAAGATAGTTTTAGAAAGACCCAGAAATACGTTCAAGATACGGTTGTAGTCTTGATTTTTCTTGCCAACATTTTTTCCCCTATCAGTTCTTTTCTAGTGTGTATAATTCAATTGTTCTGAACTTGAGAATAAAAAGTTGGTCACTACAAACTTAATGAAGGCTTGTCAGCAAAATTTTTAAAAATAGGAATCATTAGTAACATTAAACATAGAGTTTGCACAGCAAAAACAGACAGAAACAACTGTGTTAAACAGTAGGTGTGGCCTATTTTAAAACACTTTGTAGATTTAAAATGGAGATAGTTAATATCAGTGATCTTGGGCTTTATCCTTCAAATGTGAATAGAAATGTCATAGTGTGCTTGACTACAATGTGAATTTTACCATTCTTACCTTATTCCAAGATCTTCAAGAAGAGACTCATCAAGAAAGGGCAGTATTGAACCTGTGATTTTCTTCTCTATGGAAGAAAAGGGGGAAGAAAAAGATGAATGATTTTAATATTCACAGCCGAGGCTTTTTGATTTCTTTCAAGTTGGATCCACCAGAATTTACTCCTATCAACATTTATTGAGTACCTAGCATTTAGCAACGAATTTTAAGTACCACATTTTTGACTGATACTTGGAAAGTCTTAATTTAGTTAGGTAACTATTCCAAGAAGATTTTTTTGATAAATTAGGTAAATTTAAATTCTTGTCCTTCCTGACGTCAGATTCCAGAATACTGGACTGTTTTCAAACAGACAAAAATTTTTCTAAAGGTAACAAGAGAAAATGAAGATGTAATTTTCCAAAAAGAAAAAAAAGTTTAAATGAAAATGGCACTTTTGGGGGGGTATTTTTCAATCATAAAAAATATTTAATGTAAAAAAATCCAAAGAATGTAAACATATAAAATATCAACTCACTTACATTCTCCCAATAACCAACATTTTGGATAACATCATTCAAGACATTCACCTATGCAATTACAGTTTTATACAAATGAAATTATGTTGTTTATAATCTATATTTTTTCCCACCCAATAGGTCATAAAGATCTTTATTGTCAATTATTAAACTACATCATTTTAATGGTTATTTTGTATTCCACAATATAGATGTACCATATTTAACCAATTTTTTTCTGAGCCTTAGGCTCCTTAAAATGAGTCTAACTGAACCTATGTCATAGAGTTACTGTAAAGATTTCATAAGATAAAATATGTGAAGTGCAGAGAATAGTACTTCATGCAAAGTAAATGCTCCATAAATTGTTAGCCATCACTATTAATTATTACTATTATCAATGAGTATTTAGATCATTGCTACTTTTTTACTATTTATAACTGGTGGTTAGAAGAATAATCTTGAATATATCTTTCTGGACACTGTACAATTGTTTCTGTAAATTCCTACAAGTAAAATTTCCTGAAAGTAAAAAGGTATTGCCAGACTATTCAGGGTTAAGTCAACTGATACTTCCATCAACTTTATTGGATTAGCTGTTTCTCCTATTATCAATCTTTAAATATTTTTCAATCTAAATTTTAAAATCAGTGTTTTAAAAATTACTGCCGAGACTTAATGTCTTTTTCTGTGTTTACTGGCTGGTTGTCAATTGTCGTTGTATTTTGCTTATTTTTTTACTGTTTTTTTTTTTCTTGCTCTTAGTTGACTTTATAATTTTGGTTATGTTCTCCAATTTTTTTCTTTTCTTATTGATATGTTTATTCTCTTATTGTTGAGGGAATCTAATACACTGTGATGAGAACACTTGTTAAGATATAGCTGGCATGCATTCTGGAGTCCAAAGACCTAACCTTAAAATCCAGCTCTGCTTTTTCTAGCTGTGTGAGCTTTGAACCTCAAACACATCATCTGTTAAAAAATACGGATTATATCCTCTAACTTGTATTCCATAATGAGAAAAGGGACCCAGCACCTTATGCTTAGTTTTGTTAAATAAAAACAAAGGTGGACTTAGATAGGGACGCACAGAAAAAAATTACTGCAATAGGTAGAATGTTCTGATGTCAGAAATCTGTAAGTGACTCAAAATCAAACAGGAAAAGGTGGTTTTTTGTTTTTGTTTTTTTTAAGTAGATCAAAGGAAGGGCAAACAGAGATAAGCAGAATCTATGGAGGGGAAATGACGCGAGTCCAATAAAACATTGTACTGCTGTGGTCAGCCAGTTCCTAGGAGAAGATGATCAGGGCGCATTTCTACTTTTTTAGTGCTTGTTCAAGTTTGAGGGCAAGCAAGAGTTCAGGGGCCAGTAGGATAGAGAAACCTGACTAAAATTTGATCGAGACAAAGTAGACAGTAAGAAATGAACAACTGTGAACACTTGGTCAGTTTTTACCAATTAAAAGCTAGCGTCTTCTGCTAGCATTAGACTTTGGGTCAAGAGAACATCACTCTGAAGACTGATGAGTTAATCTACAGGACACCAATGAAACAGGGAGCCAACAATATACCTAATCACATTTTGAAGACACAAAATGTAAAACTACTTAATCCCCACTTACTGCTACTCAAAGAAAAATTCCATCTCAGAAGTGAAGTAAAACAAAAGAGGAAAAGGAAAAAAGAGAAGTACAATTTCCTACACACATCAAGCTGTCTTTAAGTCTTAAACCACTGAAGTTCCTCCCACCTTAGTCCCCCAGCCTAAACAGGGCTCCATCTCGCATTTACAAAAGTTTGCTGAATGTGCACATCACACCACCTTCCTATTGAACACTTCAGAGGGTAAAGCAGAGGTTAAGCTTCACACCCTTTACGGGAAATCGGGTAGGTTTCAGGTGGATGCTTACAACTCACAACCCACACATCTCCCAATGTGATGTGGCCCGTTATGGGCTGCTGGGAGTTCAGTGGTCAACTGGACCACCCAAAGGTTCAAATTTAGCGAGGGAAACCGCTTTTGAAGAACAAAACATGATCATTACCAAGCTCTGCAAGTACAGTCATCAAACATGTATTGAGCCCCACTGGGATGCTGGGCGATGTGGATTCAGAGATTCACAAAAAAGTTCTTCCCCGTAGAAAAGCCCCGAGTTGGGAGGGGAGCGCAGGAAATAGAAACTTTAAAGCACCCAGATATACTCTAACGGGGCAAGTGTTCATGGAGCTGCAATAGCAGAAGGGTCTCCGGGGCCTGGTGAGCCTGAATGACAGCCACCCTCCTACCAAAGTTCTTCTAATTTAAAAAAAAAGGACGTGAGTCCCGCCTGTTTGGCGTTGGGGTGGCAGGTTCCTGAAGAAGCCCACCAAAGTTAAATTTCCCCTCCCCCAAGGTTCGCAACCCCCAAAGTCCGCTTTCTTCCTACGGGTCCCCAACCCCAGACGCCCCATTTCTCCTTCCTCCGTCTCAGGGTATCAATACTCGTGGACACCGTCGGCTCAGGTCCACCCCTTCGGGTGCCTCCCGCCTCAAGTCTCCCTTCTCCGCCTCAGGCCCCCTTCTCCGAGGGCTCGCCGCCTCAGGTTTCCGTTATCCGCCTCAGGTCATCCCCTCCTGGGCGCCCCCGCCTCAGGTCCACCCCTTCTGGTGCCTCCCGCGTCCGGTCTCCCTCGGCCGCTCTGGCTCCTCTTTGAGGCCCCCCGCTCATTGCCTCAGGGCGTCCTTTCCTCAGGCCCGGCTGGCCCCGCCTCAGGTCGCCGTCCCCTGGCCCCTCAGCCCTCCAGCCCTTCTACCTCGGCAGCGTTCCAGCAGTCCGAGATCGCTGAAGCCACCGCGCTCTAGGAAGCAGCACACCTGCTCCGGGCCCCAGGTCCGGTGGTCGGGGTGGAGGTCAGGGCCCGGGGACCTCTCTACCGCTGCAGGAGGGGTGTTTGGCGGGGTCCTTGGGCTGCTATCGCACCGGGGCCGCTTGGAGGGCTGCTGCGAGTCGGCACTCTGCATGGCTAGACTCAGCGCCGGGCGCAGCACAGTCAAGAACCCCGGCGCCCGACCCGCGCGCAGGCGCACTGACAGCCCGACAGCCGCGGCGAGTCAGCTTAGAACTACCAGTTTCGAGGCCTTCCGCGCAGGCGCACTGACAGTTCAGACCTTTGGGCCAGGCAGGCCACCCACTTCAGCCCCTCACCCACCTCCCAGTCCCTGCGCAGGCGTAGTGACTGCCCAATGGCCCTAAACCACAGACGGGCGTTTATGCTAAATGGAGTGAGTAGAAGCAGAACTGAGGGTGGTGTTAATAAGGGCGGGGGCCTGGAAAGACTTCTTAGGACTCGTTGAAGTCCTACTACAGGCAAGAGCTGGGGCTCTTCTGGTGAGCCAAACTTCAAGGGAGCTTACCCTTGGCCTTGTTTCAGATGCCCTAAACTGAAAAGAAACCTGAAAGGTTACCCCCATCTTACCATTAAGAGAAAAATGGGCGGGAAACTGAACTGGAAGACGCTGGAATGAATTCAGATCCAATGTGAAGATGTCTTCCTGCATTTCCTGAGTTTTACGGAATTGCAAGGCAGTTAGAGTGACCTGGGTGTACCTGTCCAGGGACTCAGCCTACCTTCAGGTTTCCATATGTGAGCAGACTTTAAACTTCTTTCCAAAAGAATCCTCAACCCTTCTCTCCATCCCAACTCCCTGCCCAGAGGAAAGGAAATGGCCTATCTGATTGGTTACAGTTTATCTTCAAGGACTTTTACTCCCTGGTGGGAACAGCCTGTGAAAATGGCAGGCATCTCTCCTTAATTTTTGCCATCCTGGGCAGGACCCAAACTTCCCTTTAACTCCTGATGTGTGAAGTTAACTGGTGAAAGGACTACTACTACCGCTGCGAAAGCCAGACAGCTTCCCATCAACCCAGCCACAGACCCATCAAGAGATACAGGGCAAATAAGACAATTATCATCAAGCAGCATGAACTAGTGTAGTGATGGGCAGAATATTCTTAGTAGACACTTAAAGCCTTACTGTGTACCAGGCACTGTTCTAAGAACTTTACAAGTATTAATTCATTTAAGGATGACAGTAACCTTAAAGATGTAAGGAACTGAGGTACCGAGAAATAAGTGATTCGCTCAAGGTCACACAGCTGGGGGAGTGATGAGGCCTGGATTCAAGCCCAGGCCATCTAGCCTGACTCTAAAGACCATGCTGCTTATCACTTGCCAACAATTGCTTGCTAATGGCAGTTCTGATATAAAATTATTTTATATTAGTTAACCCAAAATTTTCAATTGCTTCCCTTGTCCCATAGTCCCATAGAGGAAGGTATAGAGAGGTGACCTTCTCTTTCATCTGCACAGAAGGGCCAGGCCCAGAAAAACATAACTTTAAACCCCAGAATAATTTGAGAGAAGATCAGACAGTTGTGAAGACTTGTGAAACCAAAACAAAGTGAGGCAGTGGGTGGTGAGGGAGGCGGCAACTAGACAACAAATAGCATGTGTGTGAAAGACTTATATTTCAGCTTGGAACTGGCTGGTTTGAAAATTGTGCTTATAAGATTTGTGGGAAAATCTGCCCTGACAGCAAGGTATCTTGGGCAGTAGAAGGTGATATGAGCAGGGCTTTTAGTTTAATCATTTGGGTTTGTTCAGAGCAGTTGCTTTTGAGAATTTAATTCTCTATTTATTTTTGTTTGTTAAAGAGTATAATTTAATGCCACATTTATTATGTTTCCCCTAATCCCCTACTTAATAGGGGCCCTAGATCTTGCACAAAGTGTTTGGTTTCTTGTTCAAGGTCACATGGCTGTTAAGTGACAGAATCAAGATTCAAAGCTGACCCCAAAACTTTGATGGTTTCTAGTCTGCCTCTTCACTTCACTTCCACTTGGTCCTGGTGATCCTATGCAGTCCAATCATTCCACAACCTGGGGACAAATACCTACTAGACACAGGACCTCTTCTCTGGTCATACTGAGAGAAATGGGTGTTCAAACTCTCCTTGGATGTCAATCTCATCATAGTCAGGACTAGAAAATACTCCTTAAGTTCAGTTAATTTAAGGCCGGTTGCTTGATGACCCTGAATATCCCCAGCAATTCTTCCTTGCTCTTCCCAAGCTACTTTCCACCCACTCAGCTGAGCTGAGTATTTTTCATTCCTGGCAATATTATTCCTGTGGTTTTACATCTCTCCACAGCTTCCTCCTCAACCAGTACTGCTGGTTCTCAATGCCACTTGCCACCACTTCCTGGATCTTTCTTTTACTTCCTATTCATCCTTTACTGAACCTAACCTCCTCAAGACATTCTTTTTTTTCCATCTGCCCAAATCCCAAAACGAAGTCAAAATTCTTTTTTTCTTAAGTATTGATCTTCTTATCTGACAAAAATAACATTTAAGAAAGAAAACTTAGAAAACAAAGTGTGTATATACACACAGATCCAAAGGTCATCCTTGGTATATGCCCCATATGTCTTTTTCTGTTTATAGATGTAGAAACTTATTTCCAGGTCTCCCTGAAAATTCTTTGAAAAAAAGAGACCTTGCAAAATGACAACAGCTAACACACTTGAGTACCTATTAGGAGTCAAATGTTCCACTTGTGCTTTCCTTTATATCCATAATTTCTAATCCTTACATAACAACCTCATTAGATAGATATTATACTGGTTGGATTTATTTGGTTATAAGTACATTTATTCATTCATTCAACAAATATTAATATTTACTGGTTCTTACTAATTTACCTGGCACCTGGGACACATCAATGAACAAAAGAAATAAAAATCCCTTCCCCAGTGAAACTTATCTTCTGGCTGCTCTTGATAATAAGAGATAATGAAGGTTTTTCTTTACCTTTAAGTAATGTGCCTAGGGGAAAAAAAAGAAGATAGTGTGTCTTATCAAAATAATCACTTATGTTTTACGTTGTCTTTATCAGAGGATTTCTTAAGTAATCCTAGTCTTCCTGATGTTAAGTTTTGCTTAGAACTATGTAACCTTCCATATTTGCCTATGAAGTCTTTAAGTGTTATTTTGGTTAAATGGATAACTAAGCATTGTTTTACAGTGACCTATGATCCTATTTGACTATTTGTGTTTTAAAACCTTTTTGATATTTTTGACAAAGTTCCCAAAATCAAATTCTAAATGAATTCATTTTGACTTAGAACTAACTTCAAGATATGAGATATATCAGAGGGCCCCTGAAATATCTCAAAGATTTGTTCCCTCTCCTTATAAAGAGATATTAAACTAATTAGGTGTATTTGATATGTTAAATTAAATGAGAAGCATTGTCAAATAAGAAATAATGATGCTCGCTTCGGCAGCACATATACTAAAATTGGAACGATACAGAGAAGATTAGCATGGCCCCTGCGCAAGGATGACACACAAATTCATGAAGCATTCCATATTTTTTTCAAAAATCCACAAATGACAAATGCTGGAGAGGCTGTAGAGAAAAGGGGAACCCTCCTCCACTGCTGGTGGGAATGCAGTTTGGTACAGCCACTGTGGAAAACAGTATGAAGTTTCCTCAAAAGACTAGGAATAGACTTACCGTATGACCCAGGAATCTCGCTCCTGGGCATATATCCAGAAGGAACCCTACTTCAGGATGACACCTGCACCCCAATGTTCATAGCAACACTATTTACAATAGCCAAGACATGGAGACAGCCTAAATGTCCATCAACAGATGACTGGATAAAGAAGCTGTGGCATATTTATACAATGGAATACTACTCAGCCATAAAAACAGACAACATAACGCCATTTGCAGCAACATGGATGCTCCTGGAGAATGTCATTCTAAGTGAAGTAAGCCAGAAAGAGAAAGAAAAATACCATATGAGATCGCTCATGTGTGGAATCTAAAAAAAGCACAAAGCATAAATACAAAATAGAAACAGACTCATAGACATAGAATACAAACTTGTGGTTGCCAAGGGGGCAGGGGGTGGGAAGTGATAGACTGGGATTTCAAAATTGTAGAATAGATAAACAAGATTATACTGTATAGCACAGGGAAAAATATACAGGATCTTATGGTAGCTCACAGAGGAAAAAATGTGACAATGAATATATATATGTTCATGTATAACTGAAAAATTGTGCTCTACACTGGAATTTGACACAACATTGTAAAATGACTATAAATCAATAAAAAAATGTTAAATAAATAAATAAAATGTTAAAAAAAAAAAAAAAAAAGAACGTCAGGCCTTCTTTGTGTCTATATAGGTAATATGTTATAACTGTTCCAGAAACTGTGTGAAATTCCTGGAAATCTGATATGTCCTGGCATAGGATGTTGTCTGTCATCAAACTGAGGCTCACACTAAAAGGGTTGAATGTAAGGGAAATGCCCTAGCTGACTTTCATGCAAAGGCAGCAGCAATAGAATCTGTAAATATTGTGGCATATGTGGACAAAGTCCATTCTGCTTCTGCAGGAAAATTGATCCCTCATTGCCAGAATTTTGCCATCCTGATGTCCTGTAACATGGCAACAGTGTGCTCCTGACTCAGGGATATGAAGATGGGTAAACAATGGCTATAAATTAAATCAACAGTGGGGGTTATGGGAAACCCAAGACAGCTTTTGGTTCTTCCTGGCTCCCTGGCAAACTCCATTTTTTGATTTTTACATTCCTTCACCCACCATGGCACATAGAAGACTAATCATTTAAGCTGCCATGGCCCAAAGCACTGCCTTTGGTGTTTCTTAATCTCAGATCCCTGCCCTCAGAATTTCCTTCCTCAAGGGGGGAAAAAAAAAAAGGACTGGTGACTCTGTCTGTTGGAAATGACACCTTCATTGGAGGGGACCTTACCAGGTATTGTTAACTAACCCTTGTGCTGCTAAACTTAAATGCATTGACTCATGGATTCATGTTTCTTATTTAAAGAAGGTACCACCTCCTGCCTGGAAGTCACAACAGTCTGGAGAACTGAAACTAAGATTAACCAGACAAAGGCCAGGATAATGAAGCAGATGAAATCTGTTGTGGACAGCTTTCCCAAGACTCAGAATCAGATGAATCATCTAATGTCATCCACTTAATAAGTCATATGAAAAAGCAAATAACTGTTATGAAAGACCTAATACCCAGCCTTGGAGAAATACTAAAAGGAATAATAATAGCTAGACATCTGGAGATGATTGACCACTCCTATAAGATTCCTCCTAATAAACATAAATGAACTTCTCTTATTTTGAATGCCACTGAAGACTCATTTCCTACATGGCTCCTTGTTGCTCAGATATGGCCATAGACTCTCCAAAAGAATACCTTTTACCCAGCCACCTCTTTCCCTTCTCTGTGGGACATGACTGGCTGGTCATGAGCCTTCCCAAAACTGAGGAAGCTGATGCTGAAGCCAAATTACCAAATAGTGGATCACTGATGCCTCCCAGAGAAAGATCTTGATCAAAAGGGGGAAATATGAAACAAAAACCAAAATGGTGTAAGTATTACTAAGGGAGGGCTCTAAAATGGAGCCGGGAGGTCACTGAGAAAGTGGGACTTATACACATCTCAGCCTGAGGAATCTGAACTTTTAATCACTTATCATCTTAACACAGGTATCAGGAACATTTGCCAGAAACTCAAGATCCTCATTGATCTAACCCTAAAATAACTAGTGACAGCCTATTTTTAAAGGACAAATGTTTCCTTACTGGTATCAGAGCCAATCACAATTTTTACCAGACAACTTTAACAATCTTGCGGCCTTTGTCTTTACAAGAATCTGACACACTCTCTCCCTCAGAGCACTCTTTTGGTTTTACCCAAATCTGTGTCTCCTGAGTTGCAATTCTTAAGAACCCAAATAAAGGTCTTTGTTCTTTAAAGACATGACACTGATTGTTGTTTGACAACTCCCAACTACATGAGCCAATAGACTTCCTTAGTTCTTAAGCCAGTTTGAGTTGGATTTTTTCTTTTGGGTGTGTGTTTTGAATTTTTGAATTTTTCTCTCATTTGTGGCTGAAAGCATCCCTGATAAACTTCACAACTTCAACATCAAACAGGAATATTTCTGATATCTAGTGTTATCTGTATGATTTTTTCCCTGTAGTAACCCTTGTATTCAGTTCAATCTAGTCTTGATTCCTCAGTGTTCATGCCTTATAGTCCTTAGTGAATACCACTGCTGTAGACCAAACTCACAAAGATTATTTTCTCTCAGAAAGTCCTTGCCACTCACTGAGTGGACCCATGGTGTTATGGATTGAATTGTGTCCCCCAAAATTATATGTTGAAGTCCTAGCCCCCAGTTGAACTATATTTGGAGACAGGGCCTTTAAGGAGGCAATTAAGGACAAATGAAGTCTTATGGGTGGGGCCATAATCCAATAAATAGGGCTGGTGTCATAAGAAAGGAGGAGATACCAGAGATCTCTCTTTCCTATTGTGCACAGAGGAAATGCCATGTGAGGACACAGCAAGAAGGCGACTATTTGGAAGTAAGGAAGAGGGAAAGGTCTTACCAGAAACTATTGAAACTGAAAGGGAGCAGGACTCTGTGCCTCCCCTCCCACCACTGTTGTTTATAGGAAAGCTGAAGTCTTCCAGGCCTCCCTGAGTCATAGAAGAGCGGGCTCAAGCAGTAAATTAGGACAAGTCTGCAGGCACTGGGAGATGGCAATGACTCTGACCACTGATCTCAATGATTAACTGAGATTACTCCCCCATTTCCCTTTAGAACTTTCAGGTCTGAACAGAATCTTTGGAGATGATTTTTTTGGGGGGATGCTGGGTCCATTAGATTGCAGCCATTCTGATTAAAAGCAACTTTCCTCTTGTTACCAAGGCTATTGCCCCCAGGATTATACCCTTGCCACTCCCTCGACTACAAACCCATTACTCTTATCTAAGTCTCAGGAGGCAGCTGCATAGAAGAAACAAGAACTGGTTAGAACCCAGTGGAATCAAAGATGGTTGGAGGAGTTGACTTCTAGTGGATCTTGAGCCTCGTTATATGCTCAGTGTAATGTATTAGCATGCTAAATGACCCACCCACCAGTGCCACGACAGTTGACAATTGCCATGACAACCACCAGAAACGCTCATACAAGGGCTGAAAAACTCGAACAAGGACTGATTGGCTCCATCACACCTGGGGTGACATGATGGTAGAAGCTTCCCATAAAAGTCCACATGGCCCAACCCGGGCGGAACTATCCCTACCACCCATCTTGGTTGACAGCTCCTCGCTTGAGCACCTCTTCCTCACTCAAGTGCTTTTCTTCCCTTCCTGCTCAAGCACTTTCCTTCTATTCCCCCTTCTGAGCAACAAAGCAGCTGTTCACTTTGTCCCTCTGCCTCTGCTGTGCAAATTCTTTCACAGCTGGCAGCAAGAACCCACACTTTGGTGGGCTTCCTAATTTAGGGGTCCCAAAACCATGCCCCATAGAGTTAACAGAATCTGATAGCTAATAGAGATTTTTGAACTTGTCTGACAGGACAATAGATAATGGAACAGCTTGTTAAAACCCTTTTGCTTGTAAACTGTCTCCATTGATTAAATTCACCTTAGTTTATTTCCTTTTTCTTCTTTTTAATTACATACCTGTCCAGATTCATGAAGACCAATTGTTTTACAGGAATGTGGAGTCAGCTCCTGTCCACTATGAACCAGCTGGGAGCTGGCTGGGGCCACCAACTCTAAATCTGGGCCTAAGCAGCTGTTCAATGAATGGCCTTTTGACATCAGAGGACTGGAAAACTCCACACTCAGATTATGCTAGAAGTCTCCATTTTGAATTTGCAGAAGCATGTAACCCAGAAGCACCTGTGCAGAACACTGATTACCTCACCTTTTTCCCTACCTCCAATCACCTTTCTCCACACCTAAGAGTGTTACAGAACCGAATTTGGGTCCACTCACCTGCTATGTAGCAAAACCAATTTTTTGACACCAGGTTGTGGTGAAGGAAAGTGCAGCATTTATTGCAGGCGCTAAACAAGGAGTACAGGCATTTCATGCTCAAAAGACCCAAACCCTCTGCTGGTTTTCAGGAAATAGTTTTTAAAGGCAACTTTTGGGATGGAGGCTGCAGGGTGCACGATTTTCTTCTGATTGGTGGATGGTAAGGTAACTGGTGGTGTTCCAAAAATCTTTTGCTCTGCATTCGGTCACCATTCTGCACCTGGGTGGGAGCCTTAGTTCCCACAGGACAACTTGAGATACATATCAGATTGTTACGTATATCTATTGAGGAGGAACTAAGACTGTTTTATTGCTGTACTCTTGTCATTACTTTTCTTATTTAACTCCTTTTCCTTTGCTTCTGCATCCCCTCACTTCTCTAATTAGTAACTGTTTGACTGCCCTTGGAACTCAGGGAAGGTCTAGGAGACTGAAGCCTTTTTCCTGCAAACAAGAAATGGAGGACGCGGAAGGGCTTTTGTACCTGGGAGGGCCCTGTAGTGTGCTGCTTGGTTTCAAGAACACCCTGCTTATCCCATAAATACCCCAATCCTTTCACCTTCAGGGAAGTGGATCTGAGATTTGCTCTCCCATCTCCTTGCTTAGCTGCCTTGTGAATTAACTCTTTCTTGGCTGTAAATTTTGTCATCTCCATGTTTGGCTTGTTGCTTGTCAGGCAAATGGACCTGGTTCAGTAACAGTAACTGTGCTAACACCTTGATCTTGGGCTTCCAGCCTCCAGAACTGTGAAAAACTAAATTTCTGTTGTTTAAGCCACCCAGTCTGTGGTCTTCTATCAAGGCAGCCCTAGCAGGTTGATACACATGGCCAACATGTTTGTATTATGTGACATCCACTCCTGATGTCCTAAGGTTGAATATTTTGACTTAGTGATTATCAGTCCTTAGGCCTCAGGCATCTGATGACAATGGAGTTGGTGTTAACAAAAAATACTGCAAACCATATCAGTAAACAAAGAATGCTGAAGCCATCAAGTCATCAGCTGCTGCTGCTACCCACCAGTGAAGACAATCCTGCAGCCCAGCCTCTGCAGCCACTTACAATGGTGCACTCTGAGGGGATTCAGAATAATAAAGGACAAGATACTGGCCCTAGATAGCTAGATGCTTGTCAAAGGAATGAATTCAATAAGCCCAAATGTTTGTTTCCTCCCATACATAAAAAGGCCTAAATTCCTTAACTTGAGGTCCCTGGTTTTCTTTAGGTTAACAAGTAACCTTTTATTGTTCCAACTACCTGGTCTTTGTTGTAAAGCTCCTATATATCCTAGCTCTTCCCCTACCTCTTCAGAGCAGTCCCTCAGAGCCATCTGAGAGGCTGTCATCCCAGCTCGAGTCCTCCTGCCAAATAAAACATAACTCTCAAGTTTTAGGCTGCGCATTTATTTCAGTCAACGTTGGTTATAACCAAGAACCCTTCTGCTATTGGAGATCATGCAAAATAAAGTCTCATATATACTTGTCTATTTTTCCACTCTAAGTGTGCGATCACTATTAACAAAATAGATATTGATTCAAGTGTTAAGGAAGACTTTGATCATTTTTCTACATTCCTTCCTCAAAGTTAAATATCTTGCTTACATAGTAATCCTTCTCATCTAAAAACTTGACCCTTATCTCAAGGAAAAGATCTGAAGGAATTCTAGTGTTTGAAATGTCAACTAAAAATTGGCACTTGCCATCTGCCTCTGTTGCAGGAAAATAGGGCATGAGAGGATGGTCATTTCTCAGGTCTCAGGCAAGTCCCTGGGACACACCCTGCCAAGTGAGGGTCCTTGGCTTTGAGCAGAAAAGAATTCAAGAGTGAGCTATGGCAAGGTGAAAGTAGATTTATTCGGGGAGATACACACTCCATAGAAGGAGTGTGGGCAGTCTCAGGAGGCGAGAGGTGGCCCCAGGGTGCAGGGTTTTTGGGTTTTATGGGCTGGTTAATTTCCTATGCTAACAAGTGGGAGAATTATTCCAACAATTTGGGGGAAGAGCCAGAGATTCCCAGGAATTAGGTCCTTCCCACTTTTTGGCCTTTTATGGTTAGCCTTGGAACTGTCATGGTGCCTGTGGGTGTGTCATTTACCATGCTAATGTATTACAATAAGCGTATAATAAGGCTCAAGGTCTACTGGAAGTTGAATCTTCTACCATTTTGGGGCTAGTTGGTTTTAAGCAGTTTATATACTCAATGGCTATGCCATTCTTCTAAAGGTTGTGCCCTGTCCCCTTCCCTTGTGTTTCACCTCTACAAGGATTAAGTTTCTACCCACTGTAGTCGCTGACCTTCAACACATGCTGAAAGGAGTTCAGAGTGGTCAGGAATGAGGCACTCTATGCTCTGGGAAAAGCTGGCAGAACAGGCTTTCAGATAGTTAGATATTTTCAGGAGATGATTTTATAAGCCCAAACTCTTGCATCTTCTCATATCTAGCAAAAAGCACTAAAATCATTAACAGAGACATCTGCTCCTGAAACAGCAGGATCCTGGGGAGACTTCCCTGGCACAAATCCTTTCTGTGTCCCCTGTTTCTTGTTTGTTACAAAATCAAATGGCTTCGGATATTCCAACTGACTCCCAGGGAGGGACTTGTGCTATAATTCACACTGAATGTTGTACTTTTATTCCAGATGAAAGTGGCAGTATCATAGCATTCCTCTGAGATATGAGAAGTGAGATTCATAGGTGACTCCAATGCCTACTGTGCTGAAGTCAGGTTGAGAATCTCCAATTGGTTCTCCAATCTGTTTTCCCGGATTCCCCAGAAACTAAGATCTACTTTCTCAGGGACATTTCAGTTCCTTCTCTCCCTGTAGTTTATAGTTCTAGGAGCCTGGTTATTTTTTTGACTTATACTTTGTTGTATTCCTCTTCTCTGTAAAAGGACCACTGAAACTCTTCTAAACCCCATAAGAATTGGTATAATCATCTTTGTTCCTTCCATTGGAAGAATCCCTGGACAATGCCCCAATTCAGCAGGAAGCAGCCAGAGAAGATCAGTGCCCATTTCCCTTTTTCCATAAAAATGCGGATTTGAAAGAATAGAACACTAACAAGATGGCTACTGAGTTGTTTAGGCCTGTACTTCTAGCTAAACTGATCCTATGACATGCTCTCCTCCCTGTGCATTCTTTTCTTAGAATAACTTATCCTTTTACCCTAGAGGTCTTAAAAGAAGGTCATGGACTGAACCTCAAGAAAATGGGCAGACCCTCCTAAATTCCTTCATAACAATAGCAATTCTTATCAGGATGAAAGGAATATAACCCCTGCTCACAGCCTGATTGTTCTCGTCCTCATGTTCCCATTTTTCTATAAAACCCCAGGACCCTTACCCCAAGGCGAGCTCACAGTCTTTAAGGCATTAGCCTGCTGTGACTCCCTCTGCCTGGCAAAGTAATAAAGCTGTTCTTTTCCAATTCTCCCAAAACTCTGCCTCCGAGTCTCAATTTGGCTATCAGTGTACAGTGGCTAGTTTTTCAGCAACCCTCCTCATTACTAGCAGCAAGCCTCTGCCAAAATGTGTTCCTTGACTGCACATAGCTGCCTCCACTAAAAGCATATATAATACTCAACGTCCCCCTACCTCTTCTGAGCAGTTCCTCAGAACTGAGAAACCATCTCCCGGTCTATGGTCCTCATTTTGCCTCCAATAAAACTTAGCTCACAAATCTCATGTTGTGCTTTTTTTTGTTTGTTTTTTCAGTCGACAGGGACTTGTTAATCACTGTTACTGACAAGAAAAATAATTTCATAATTTCTATAAAGGTGGGGTTTAAAGTCACTAAACTAGGTGGGACTAGAGGGCTATTTTTGGAGTTGCATTTGCATAACAAATATACTGTACTTCCCTATATTGTGACTTAAAGTACACCAGTACACGTAGTATATTCTTATTCACATTCTTTATAACACTGAGAAGACCTCAATTATCCGTACTAACAAGAAGTATAATTTACATGTGAGAGGCTGCAGGGAATTGAACTTTCCCCTATCTAGCGTGCTCTGACTACCTGGGAATAAACTGGCATTAGATTCTGAGGAGGAGAGCAGTGTTCCTTAGAGAAAAGACCCCTGATTCAAGGTGGCACTGAATCTTCAGGACATGGGTGAAAGCTAGTGCTAAGGCTTCTAAGGTGGGAAGTTTAGGGAAGATGCAGTAAATCAAGGAATCTGGGGGTCCCAGGAGGCAACTGGGAGAGAGGGTTTGGGAATGAAGAGTTGAGTGAAGGGAGAAGATTGTCATTGGAACACATGAATGACCCCTCCCCCCCACCCCCACATATTTGTTGTGAGCAATTTTTTTGTATTATATATATACATATATATATTTATAAATTTTTATAAATTTAAAAATATATATTTTGTATATAATATACATACATAAATATATATATATATATATATGTATATATATTTAATTGAAATGAGCATCTTTTTGGATGGAAATCTTTCAATAAGCTGAGTTTCCTCTCTGTGTGATGGGGGTGAGAAAATCTGCAAAATCGAAAAAGAAATGACAATGTTTCCCCAGGCAAAGGAAGTCAGAATACAGAGGGAATTTCCCTCGAAAGCCTGGGACTTTCCAGAATACAGAGGATATAAATCTGTCACTTTGAGATTAATATTAAAAGACACTGTAGACCTTACAGTTTAAAATTGGGCTGCAGTCCATCCAAGGATGAATGGATAAACAAAATGTGATCTATACACACAAGGGATTATTACTCATCCTTAAAAAGAAGGAAATTCTGACCGTGCTTGCTCCAGCATGCATGAACTTTGAGGATATTATGCTAAGTGAAATAAGCCAGTCACAAAAGAACAAATACTGTTATGATTCCACTTGCATGAGAAATCTAAAATAGTCAAAATAATAGAAACAGAAAGTAGAATGTTGGTTGCCAGGGACAGGGTTAAGAGAAAAAAGGGAGTTGTTGTTTGATGAGTGTAGGGTTTCACTTCTGCAATGAAAAAGTTCTGGAGCTTGGTTGCACAACAATGTGAATGTACTTAATGTCGCTAAACTGTATACTTAAAAATGGTTAAATGGTAAGTTTTAAGTTATACATATTTTACAACACAAAAAAACCCACAACTTCATTGAATTAAAAAAAACAACAACACTGGGCTATCAAACTAAATTGCTTGGGTTTGTATCTTGTGATTCTGGGCAAGAAGTAACTTTTAAGTAAATTTTAAGTAAAAAAGATTTAAAGTAAAAACTGTCTCAGCGTTAATTCCCTCTTCTGTAAAACAGTTTTATTATAGGGTTTTATGAGAATTGAGTCTGGCACACAGAAAATGCTTAATACCTGTGAGATGTAATTGTTATAAAAAGCACTCCTAAGCCTTTTTCTTCAATTAATTAATTCAACAAATGTCAAGCCTATACTTCCTTTAATGCATCATTCTACACTCTGGGAAAACTACAGAAAAATGTACTACCTGCATGGAGTTTAATTGTAAGTGATGGATTCAGGTAGTATATGAATAGATTATAAATTCTGGGAAGAAAAATAAAACACGCTAAAAGTATAGGAAAGACTGGGAGGTGCTGTGTCCTGACACCTGACCAAGTGAAGTCAGAAAGCCTGTGTGGTACTCCACTATGTGATGAATACCTAGTATTTTAACAACCTTGTGCCATAATCTTACAGATTACATAAGGCCTGATTCCTAAGTTTGCAAACATTAGACTCACTAAACAAAATTTATTCCAAATGCCAATATCTGAAACAAATTCAGAAAAAAATCCAAAACCCTTTTAATTCTTCCTTGTTTTTTTTTTTTCCTTGAAAACACTAGATTTAATAGAAAAATATCACATTGGAAACAAGTCCATCAATCCATTAGCTTGAAACAGAATGACGGCACAATCATGTATAAAAGCTAAAGATGAAATGCTGGGACCAAACACAACAGTGAAAGAGAGGCCTGAGCCAGGCTCTGAAAGATCTTTCCCAGAAACAGAGGTAGCAGCAGCTTCAAAGGGAGAAGGAGGAGGTAGCAACCAAACCATCAAGGCATAAGAGTAAAAGGAAGGCAGAGCAACTGACTCATCTTGTGAACAAGGGGTGAAGGATAAAGGGGGAGAATATTTCCTGATGTTCTGGGAACATCAGACCATGTCACGTGAACTTGGGAGGTTTAGTAAGGCAGAGTATTTAAAGTGGGGAAAGGATATTAGGCAACTTTAGAAGCACTTGGTATGTTTCTTGGAGCTCAGCTCTTAGGGACACAGGAAACATGTCACTCCAGTGTTGTTTCTAAACTCGTAATTGAGCTGTTTGCCCTGGCCCCATCGCCTTGGCTGAACACAACCATGAATCTTGGCGGTTTGTGTTGCCCAGTGGATCGCCTCCTTATGAATGTGTAAGAGGTGCCACAGTGAGACCTTGAAACAAAACACAGAGCTCATGTGGGAAAAGAGTTTCTGCCTTCCTCCTGGTGTGGGAGGGCCTGTCAGGGAGGGGAGTTTGACAAGGCTGGGCCCCTTGAGGCTCTTAGTCTGTCAACAAAAGCCTTCTCTTTAGCCTCACCCATCCAAATCCTCCCTAAGGAGTCCTCTGAGTTCACAGAAAGGCCAACTGAGAGAGCAAGAAAAAACTGGGGAAAGGAAGCAAGGGCTAGTTTTTTTTCCCACGGCACTTGTCACTGACCAGAGGGGATGCTTCCTTAGACTGATTTTACACATTGAGAGAGCTTATTTCTTAATATGGAATAGCAATTCTCAAATAAGGGGTAGGCCTCCTCAAGAGGGGCTCTCAAGACTTTCCAAAGAGGTTTTGCCCGATATACATAAGCTCCTAACGCCCTCTCAATTGAGAACCAGTGCACAGAATGATAGAAATTCCTGATGGGAGTGTATTGTACATGTGAAGCAGTTTCAGAGGCAGAATAAAAACCTAAAACCCCTCAATGTGTGGGGCAGACATCAAAATTATGGAGTGATTTTTTTTCTGATTAAGTTATGAACAAATAGCTTAACTCTATACAAGATACCATACTGCATACTAAGAACAGTAAATTCACACATTTATCTGGAGTAACCACACTAGATTAAAGAAATAAAATTCTGTCCTCCTAAAAACAATTCCAGAAAGACCTACCTGTCCCAGTGAGGTACTTGACATTAGGATTAGCAAAGGCTAATCAATGTTATGGTTTCTTAGAAGCCTGGCTTTTCTGTTTCTTTCTCTTTGATACTGTACAAGGGGTCCACCAACTTGTTATGAACAAGCATTAAACCTCTGAAATACTTGAAAGTCTTCACTTTCAACTCCAGGCTGGCATCCTCGTCACACACATTGTGTGGGGATGCTACTTGAAGGCAGACATGGTCCACATATTTTTCATTCCCTTTTCGATGGCCTTGTACAGAGCAAACGCCTTGCGAGCACCTGTGATGAAGACAGTGCCCATGCCTACTGTCAGAGCCATGGTGAGATCTCCACCGAAGAACCTAGCCTTGGCCAGGGTAGTGTCCATGCCAATGTCTTCACACAAATCCTGGACACCAGACCAGAACCCAACTTGTTGAAGGCAATGAGTCCCTCAGGGCTGATGCCTCCAACAAACAGTTCAATCCCATCCATCACCCTCAGCCTGCAGGTCAGCTGCATTCCCATCCAGAAGGTGGCTTTTTCTGGGTAAATGTCAACGTGCTTGAAGAATTTGTTCCACATGAAGGAGTGGTAGCTCTCTCAGTGGTCTTGAGGAAGGCCCACATACTTATCCATGTTGAAAGTCTTCACATATTTGAAGGACAGGTCTCCATTCTTATAGTACTCCATCAGCTTCTTGTAGCAGCCAAGTGGGGCGCTCCCAGTGGGAGCCCCAGGGTGAAGTGTATATATATATATATATATATATATATATATGAATGAATCACTTTGCTCTACACCTGAAACTAACACAATGTTGTTTGTCAGCTATACTTCAATTCAAAAAAAAAAAAAGGTAGATGCAACGTGGAGCAAATGGAACTCTTACACACTGCTGTTGGGAATGCAAAATGGTTCATTTTGAAAAAGCACATGGCAATATCTTATGAAGTTAAACATGTACTTACCATTTGGCCCAGTAATCCAACTCATAGGGAATAAAAGAGAAATAAAAATATATGTTCAAAGACTTGCATGCATATGTTTATAATTATTAATAGCCCCAAACTGGAAACAACCCAAATGTCCATGAACTGGTGATTAGATAAGACAAATTATAGTATAACAAAGGTATGGAAAATTGCTCGGCAATAAAAAGAAACATTTATACGTACAATGTTAACGAATCTCAAATGCATTATTCTAAGTGACAGAAAAATACCAAAGATTACATTCTGTGCATACATACATTTATATGAAACTCCACAAAAGGCAAAACTATGGTGACAAGAAGCAGACCATTGGTTGCCTGGGCATGTGGTGGGGAGGATGTGGGAAGGGCAGGGAATATTAGAGGGAAAAAAGAAAACTTCTTAAAGTGATGGAAATGTTCTATACAGGCATACCTCAGAGGTATTGTGGGGTTAGTTTTAGACCACTATAATAAAGCAAATACTTCAATAAAGAGTCACACAGATTTTTTTGGCTTCGCAGTGCATATAAAAGTTATGTGTACACTATATTGTAGTCTATTAAGTGTGCAATAGCCTTATGTCTGAAACAACAATGTACATACTGTAATTAAAAAATGCTTAATTGCCAAAAAATGCTAGCCATCATCTGAGCCTTCAGTGAGTTGTAATCTTTTTGCTGGTGGAGGGTCTTGTCTTAGTGTTGATGGCTGCTGAGTGATCAAGGTGGTGGTTGCTGAAAGTTGGGGTGGCTGTGACAATTTCTTGAAGTAAGACAACAATGAAGTTTGCCACATCGATTGACTCTTCCTTTCATTTGAACACTTAGAGGCTACTGTAGACTTATTAATTGGCCTATTTCAATATTGTTGTGTCTCAGGGAATAGGGAGGCCCAACGAGAAGGGTAGAGACTGGAGAACAACAGGTTGGTGGAGCAGTGAGTAAGCACACAACATTTATCGATTACGTTCACTGTCTTACATGGGTGTGGTTCGCGGCGCCCCAAACAATTATAATATCATACATCAAAGATCACTGATCACAGATTACTATAAATATAATAGGAATGAAAAAGTTTGCAATATTGGGAGAGTTACCAAATTGTGACAGAGACATGAAGTGAGCAAATGCTGTTGGAAAAATGGCACCAATAGACTTGCTTGATGCATGAACTTTCAATTTGGTAAAAAAAACCCCACAGTATCTGTGGAGCACAATAAAGCAAAGCACAACTAAGTGAGGATTGTGGTGGTAGTCATAGAATCATATGTAATTACTAAAATTCCTCAAACTATACACTTAAAACGGGTACATTTTGTTCTATGTAAATTATACCTCAATAAAGCTGGAAAAAATTCATCATAGTATAAAAGATTTACACAATTTCCTTCATGTGAAAAATAACTGCAATAAAACCTTTTTTTTTCATTTTTAAAACTTTTTTTTATCGAGTTATAGTCATTTTACAATGTTGTGTCAAATTTCAGTGTAAAGCCCAATTTTTCAGTTATACATGAACATACATATATTGTCACATTTTTTTTTCGCTGTGAGCTACCACAAGATCTTGTATATATTTCCCTGTGCTATACAATATAATCTTGTTTATCTATTCTACATATGCCTGTCAGTATCTACAAATTTTGAACTCCCGGTTTATCCCTTCCCACCCCCCTCCCCCTTGGCAACCACAATAAAACCTTTTAAAATTTGAAAAGGTCATCTCGGGTTGATGGGAATAGAATTTTCATTTTTTGCTTATACACATTCTAATTTTTCTATGATGAATGTTATTTTCCATAATTAATTAGTTCCTTAAGTGATGATGACCTACCTGAGGTAAGTAGTTAAGTCCGACTTGGTTTGGTGTGGATTGTGTCAAGGCGGATGCTTGAACCAGGATCTCCATATTCTTGGCCATTAAACTCTTCTGTTGGACTCTAGACAGGTACTTCTGAACTTCCTGGAAAACAGTAGCCTGGGATGCTTAACAAACCTGTTTGTGTACTACACTATTTGCATAGTTAATAAGCCCTCAAAGGTGATTCTTACCACTGGGAAATTTGATGGAACCACTGCGCTACACGTAGAATCTGAAACCTAAGGAATATTTTCTTCTCTTAACATATTAAGAGTCTGTCATTGATGCCAAATAACCCCACGTGGGTATTAGTTACCCAACCTGGAATCTGTTACCATTAATCCTTTCTGGAAAGTCATCTTCCTTATGAAGCCATCCCTGACTGGCACCTCACACCTGACCAGAGTTAGGTGACCCTCGGTGGTTCCTTTTCTATCCCCATCACCAGTACATGAACTAAAGCCTACAGCTCTTCTTGCCCAGGTGTTTAATTAATTCAAAGACTGGCACTACTGACACTTTGGGCTGGATAGTTCTTTGTTGTGGGGGACTGTCCTCTGCACTGTGGGATGTTTAGCAGCATCTCTGGCTTCTACCCACTAGATACCAGTAGCACCACCCCTATGCCCAGTTGTGACAATCAGAAGTGCAAAAATACCAAGAACTACTAATTTGTCTCTCATATCAGTCTAACATAGTCTATCCTCCACATAGCTTCCAGATTCTAGAACTTGCTATTCAAAGTGTAGTCCTATTGACACAACATTGTAAACTGACTATAACTCAATAAAAAAAAATTAAAACAAACAAAAAAACCAAGTGTAGTCCTTGGCCTAGTAGCATTGGCGTGATGTGAGAGCTTGTTAGAAAAGCAAAATCTCAGGCCCAATCCCAGACTCTGCATTTTTAACAAGATTAACAATCCCTAGTGATTCCTAAGCTCTGCAAGTCCGAGAAGTACTGTCAGGAGATCTCTAACTTGCTTGAGGGTAAATATCACTTGGAACAAGTTGACAAAATTCCTAAGTCCTTTCCCTGGAGATTTCCTTCCATCAAGGATGGGGCCTAGGAATCTGTATTGTTAACATGTCTCAGGTAATCCTCATCTTTGGGCAAGTTAGGGAACTGCTGCTCTAAAATAAATAAACATCAGGTTTTGTCATTATCCACTTAAAATTAAAACCTCTTTAGTGGCTCCTCATGGCCTAGAGCTGTGGTTCTCAATCAGAAATCTCTGGGGAGAAACCCACTCACTGATGTGTTTTTCAAAACTCCCTAGCTGCAGCCAATGCTAAGAACCACTGGAAATGACCAAGCCTGAGCTCTTTACCCAGCTTAGAGCTCAGCTATGGAAGGCCCCTTTCTAGCCCTGCACTTTTGCATACGGACACTACCTCCCAGTCTCACCAAACTTCTGCACTTCCCAAACCTATAGTAGTACTTCCATGCCTCTGGGCCTTTCTACTGAGTTGTGTTCTTTGAATATTCTACTGCCCTGGCAAAGTTATTCATCCCTAAGGACTAAAATACCACTTAGCCCCCACTTTAGAGTGAGTTTAGACTTCCCTGACACATTTGTCCAGGCAGAGTGAATCATTCCCTTCTCTGTGCTAACACCATCCCTCTTTGTGTAGAGCTATATTACTATACTTATCTCATTTTATTAATGGGCTACAAATATTATACCTTGAGGACAGGAACTGTGCCTAGTTCACCCTTCTATCCCTAGCACCTAGCAAAAAGCCACATATAGTAAACAGCCAATAAGGCTTGTTGACTTAGTGAAAGTACTGTAAAGGAATAAAATTAAAACATGCAGGAATATTACCTTTTTTTTTCCTTCGAGTTTTATTGAGATAGAACACTGTATATAAGTTGAAGGTGCATAGCACAATGATCTGACCCACATACATCATGAAATGATCGTCACAGTAAGTTCAGTGAACATCATTATACATAAATACAAAATTAAAGAAATACAGATTTGGAGGAAGGATGAGAACTCAGGATTTACTCTCTTAACTTTCATATATAAAATACAACAATATTTATCATGTTGTACTTTACACCCCTAGAACCTATTTATCTTTTTTTTTTTTGAGTAAAAGAAATGAATTTTAATGGTTAGCTATTTGAAGTCCTTGGAAGCAGACAATAAAGCTTGTTTTAAAGAGAAGCATACAAAACCTTTAATCTTTTTCATATAAGGAATATTACCTTTAAAAAAAATCTGATTTAACATAATCTAACCACATAAAAATGGTCATTAAAAATGAGCTTTTAAGCTGTCTCAAATGGAGAAGTACACCTGAAAGCACTCCTAAGAAGAACCCTTTTCCTTAATTTAGTATCATGATTTGGTCCATTTCAAGGTCTTGAAATAATTGCTTCTTTATATGTGTCTAAGGCCTTTTTTCAATTGAGGTGAAATTCACCTAAAATTAACCATTATAAAGTGTAAAATTCAGTGTCATTTAATAAATTCACAATGTTATACAATCACTGCCTATATCAAGTTTCAAAATTATTTTCATCACCTCATGAGAAAGCCTGTAGTCATCAGCCACTCCCCATTCTTTTCCTAGCTCCTGGAAAGCACCAAGAACATTATGTTTTAAGTTATACTAAGATATTTAAAAGATATAAAGTAGAAATTTAAAGAGATATAGGTTCTAGATGGCTGCACAATTGCATCTAATCACACTGAAAAGAGCACAAGTATAATTTTTTCAATAATCTCAAAAACTCCAATATTTTATTAACCATTTTATGTACATTGATATCCAGTCTTGAAAACTGATAAAAACATGTCCAGAGTTTCTTATAAAGACAACGTACAACATTTTGCACATTAACAACGATGATGAAAATGACACAATAGTTATAGCTACATAAAAATATATACAAGGATTCAAGGCAGACTCGATGTTATTTGGCTTATAACATGTGTAGATACTACACAAAAAATGAGGATGTAATTTTCAGAAAAGTATAATGTGACCAAAATCACTTTTCTTCTTAAAATTTAAAAATAAAATTCCTAATAATTGTAATTACTAATTCATAGTCAAATCTTTGACTAATTCAAATTAGCCACGGTTAGACACAGGGTAAATATTTTGCATTTTAAAAAGTAAAGTTTTGTGGTTAAAAAAATATACATTTGTTAACATCTTCTCAAAATTAATTAACAATGACTTACCCATGTCCTTCCAGATTCTGAAAACACAGTAGAAAAAGTGAATATTGAACAGCTGATTCTTTGGAAAGCTGCACCCCTAGCCCTGGAAAACATCCTTAAGGGGCCCCAGTGATCAAACTTGAAGGGAAACTCACATTTCAGTGATACTGAGAACAAAGAGGGGATAGTGATAAGCAGCTGTTTTACTGATGTATAGTGTAACCATAAGGTGTGAGGTGATATTAATGTGGTTTTGAAAAAGGTTTCAACTGTCCTTAGGGAATCAATCAGACACTGAGAACAACTGATCTTATGATGACCTCAAAAATAGTATCTCACATATTATCATGGTAATATAATTTCCCATTAAGGAAATTTAGTTTCTAACAACTCTTTTCTGTAT
Source organism: Camelus ferus (assembly GCF_009834535.1). NCBI lineage: Eukaryota > Metazoa > Chordata > Mammalia > Artiodactyla > Camelidae > Camelus > Camelus ferus. The sequence goes on from NC_045714.1 coordinate 39,319,025, forward strand.
TTTACTCTACTAGACTGAGAAGCAGCTTATTTTGAGAATTGTATGACATAGTATAATCATGTATAATTAAGTTAATGGTTTGGAAAACAAAATGATAATAGTTTTAAAAAGTACCTCTTTATTAGGTTGCGATACCAGGCTAAGAGGGCTTAGGGTTGGAAAGCAAGGAGTGGGGGTAATGCATGGATTCAGGTACAAATCCGCTTCTGCTCAAGGAGAGGAAGGGCATGAGAAGTGATCTGGACAGCCCAGAATGGTAGTGGCGCCTGGATGTGGAGTTACTACACTGGGTCAGACACAGGCTGATGCAACATCCTCTGGCCTAGATGCCACGGGACCCAACCACTACTTAATATTAAATTGCGAGTACAAACATTTCAAAGCACACTTACCAAAAATAGATTATTCACACTCATATCACAAAGCCCAGAGGAAGATATTTGATTATTTAAAAAATTATATTAAAAAAATTATGAGGTTTCTCCTTACTTCATCTGAAAAACCCAAGGAAAATATTTTAAAAATTCTATGACTATTAATATGTTTAAAAGGCACTTAAAACATTCCTTTACAATTCAACTCAAAATACATCTTTGTCTACTGTGTTTTGAATATATGTAAAAGAACCAAAATGCTTAATTTTGGTGTGATGTTTCTTGTAACTCAGTGATACTTACTACCTGAATGTTTGGAAAGATAGAGCCCCAACTTTCTGCAAAACAACCTACAAGTGCTTTTATCATAGAAATGGGCAGGGCACTAATGATGAGCTCTTTCACTGACAACATCTTGTAGTCGTTTAAGTAAAACATCATCATTTTCTTGACAGAGGTGTTTGGCAGGTGATTCTGCATCACCATCGATGGCTATTGCTCGCTTCTTGGTTCTCTGCTCACCTTGCCTTATCATGTTGTTGATGTCTTTCAAACTCTGTGCAAAAATAGAGGACATGTGTGTAAAAGGTGAAAAAGGGGAAACAGTAGCAAAGAACTAAGCTAACTGCTTTTTCCTGCCCTCTATCCTCCATCCAAAGCCAAACACTGGGGTAGAGAATATTTTTTGAATCTAGGCAGTCTAATAAGGGTGATTAGAACAAATCTTTTCAGGTGATTTTAAAAATTGAATTTACCTTATAGTGGTAGTTTTCAAAATGTGGACATTAGACCAGAAGCAGCAGAAGCATTGAAGAATTTATTAGGAATACAAATTGTCAAATCTCACCCTGTATCCACTGAATCAGATCAGAGATTCTGGAGGCGGGACCCGACAACTTATATTTTATCAGACTCTCCAGGTAATTCTGATTCTCCCTAAAGTTTGAGATCCTCCTCTTGAAACAATGCTTTTCAAACTTTAGCGTGCTTAGTAATCATCTGGGGGACCTTGTTAATGATGCAGATTCAAATTCAGCAGGGCCGGAGTGAGGCCTGAGTGTCTGCATTTCCAACATGCTTCCAGGTGATGCTGATGTTGCTAGTCTATAAACCAGCCTGAGAGGAGTGGTTCCTGAAAGCCGTGCATCACGACTGTCTAGGGAACTTGCCTGCCAGAGCTTTGTGATTCAGTCAGGTATCTGTGTTCAATAAGCTGCCCAGGCAATTCTCACCTATGATTTTGGAATCACTTCCTTAGAAGTCAGCTGATCCCATTTCTGATTTTATGCAAGAATTTCTTCTAAACATTTTTATAGGAAACTAACTTCGATGAAGAAGAAATGCAAATCTGTGAGGTATTATATCTCAGTCAACTTTGTTTGTTTGCTAAGTATAGTAGGAACTCAATAGGTATTTGTCGAACTAAATGAGAAACTAGTAAGTTAAAGAGCTGCCATGTATTTGGACTGAGTTATAATCTGTCCCACTACAATTTCTTCCAGTTGGTAGCGATTCTGGCTTCTGGAGAGATTCTAAACATATCTGCTTGACAGCCCTTGAAATATCTGAAAACAGCAATCATGTCCCTGTCACATCTTCATCACTATACAGGAATAAACATGGAGATAACCACAGAGCTGTTTGTAAGTAAGAGGCCTTTGCTTTCAGACTTTTCACTATGCTGGTTGCCATGTACCAAATTAACTTTCACTTCTAAGACCTTTCTTTATACTTGTTCCCCATGACTGACCACTTGCAAGTGTTGCCTTACTGGTCCTTCTTAAGATCATACTTGAGCAGGGATTCAATGGGCTGTGAACTCCCCCAATACCACATCAATCACAGTGGATTAAATTACCTCAACTGAATACACTGCTCTTGATCACAGGAAACTTGCCACAGTAACAGTGCATATTTATTAGTAGTAACTTTGCAAAAAAAAGATTAAAGATTACTAATTGGATATCTGAAATCCAATTTTTAACACATGTACGTAATTGTTTTGCAGTAGAGTTCACATGCACCTTACCTTAGAAGGGCTGCCATTGAACTTATACAGCAGAGCACTCCTTGGCGTAAGGCCTGACCCATTCTTGTGTGGGGAAACATAAATGGAATGCTGCTGGGAAATGCGGCGTGGGGAGCCTGGCTGTTGCTTAATATGTGGAAAAGGAGAGAGCGGTGGAGCTTCCATCTGAAATAACACAAGAGGAAGTATTTTGAAGATAAAAGTTTTCTTTTTTTTAATCCTACCGTATTTTTATTCTGACCTGTCCCTTCCCAGCAAGGGTGAAGGGTCAACATGGAACTTTTCTTTTTTTTTTTCTTTAGTGTATTTTTATTCTTATTGGTATCTTCTAGTTAGGAGTCAGTTACACTGTCAGAGCTTATATTTATGGCTGAAACAATCAAGGAAATAGTTTATTAACTCTCATTTTTCAACAATTACTAACAAACTAAAATTTATTTTCCTGGATCTTTCAGGAAATCTTGAAGAATTCTGGGCAAGACAAAAAAGCAGTAAACCAGGAGCATAGGAACCTCATGTCTATGCTCATAAAGTGGAGCAAAGAGTAATCTATGTCCTAGCACTTGCAATAAGAATCTTTCTCCATACACACACCCACAAGCAAATTAGCAGCACAGAGAATAAAAGAGAAGCAGAGAATTTCTGTGAGCCAGCAGGATGAATCCAACATGGAACAAATCTCTTAACGAAATGGTTAAGACTTTATACAAAAATGCAAAAGATTTAGGGACAGAGTTACCTGAGAAAGGATTGTACTTTTTAAAAATAATCTATACAGTGTTTCCATTCCATTCCAAAATAAATGGAGGTGACTCCTTAATTGATACTTCACTCATCATCTTCACTTGAAGCTAATAAAACTAGTTTTTTTTTTTCAACTGGCTAATGATAGAGATATTCACAGTACTGCACATGGTCAGGGGAGGTGGAAGTGAGGGAGTAGGATGAGTAGTCATGGCTTCTGAGGATAATCACAGAACATATTCCTTGAAATGCAGAAGGACAGAAATGTAGAGAGAGACACAGACACACATATATGGCTCCTGGCTGGATGCAGCTTCTACTGAGTCCCATTTTCTTGTAACTGAAGTCTGCTGTCCCGGGAACCAACTTCAGCTTATACACTGATAATACTTTCAGAGATCTGCTTGGCACTGCCAAGTTTAGAGTCTGCATAAAAATTTCGTAGTGTGGCTTCTATTATTGATTCAAGCCTGTTTATTTCCTTTTTTTTTTTATCTTGAGAAAAACACTTATCTTAGAAATATAACAACAGAAATCAAAACCAAGAAAAAAATTACCAGAATTGTTTTCATTTTCCCATGTTCCCATCTAGTCCTTGCCCATGTGCATATACAATTTCTAGCAACATGATCACAGTATGGATAAAATTTCCATGATTTCCTCTGGTCTCTGTCATATCATAGCCTTAATCACTCTCTGATTAATTATTAGTATGTTTTCCCCTATAAAATGCATCAGTAAGGCTTTAACTATGAAACACTTATCTAGAAAAATAAACTCACAGTAATTCAATTATGAGTACAGATATTAATAAAGTAGTAAAATATAAAACATACCACATGGTCCTGATTTGCCAAGTCATATTTCAATGCAAATGACTTCACTCTTCCTACATATATTGTATTGTAAAATTTGATAAGATCACCTCTTTCCTCTTTCACTGGTCCAACGGAACAGTCAGGTGTTTTTGTAGCATCTTCCAAGTCTGTCAAAAGAATTCAGTGTTGTGATAGGTGTACTTTAATCTATAAATTAGTGATTTGAATCACAACTCTCTCCACAATACAAAAGAAAAAAAATCAAATAAACCCAGATCTTAATGTAAGACAGTATTTTTAGAAAAGGTTCAGAAATCCATCTATATTGTGGGTAAATTCCATTGGAGTTTTGAGAAATGCAAACATGTAAAGTTAAAGTGATACTCTATTTTCTAGATACCACTTCAGCAAGATTGTTTTCACAACTTTACCTGTTGAGCTCACTGTCACTGGTGGCCCTGAGATAGGCACCAGCTCTGGGCTGGAGTTTAGCTAAACTGAGCTTCAGAGTATGGGCAGCAGTGGCAAACCCCGAGCTTCAGATAACAACAGGGCCTGCAGATATTCATACCGGCTCTTTGAGAAAGGTGGAATGACCCTAAAAGGTAAAGTGTATCCTCATATATTAAGGAAGAAGCAAAATGAAGTGCTTGTGTTTATTTTTCTGCGAATACATGGCAGGTGACAGGTGCTCAAAGAGCCTTAATCTCCCATGCACAACAGGACCCTCCGTGCTCAGCCTATAGCTGGTGTCCTTAGCTATAAAATGACAGCTTGCTCCAAGGTGCTTTCCTATTTATTGGTGTAACTCTGGGAAAGTTTACAATACCAGGTAGACCTCTAGCCTACTTTTTGTGGGGAAAGAGTATTACAAGCCATCTCCTATCTGTACATACAGGAACTAAGAAAACTACTGGCAATTAAAAAGAATTCAGCATGTGAAAAAAAGTTCTCATTCTCAATGCACTGGCCTGCAAACAGTGAGAATATGGGTTGAAGCATGCTTCCACCTTAGGAAAACCAGAAAACTCAAACATGGTCCAAGGGCCAAGCAGCCACAGGGAATCACCAGAGGACTCTCAGTCCCAGTTTGGATGTCTTTTTTACTCTTGCTACTTTTGCTGGATCTTAATAGAGCAGAAAAAAGCTATGTAACCAAATAAGTTGAGGAAATGCTGCATATTATATCCTTCTCTTAGAAACTCAGAATACATGTTAGTATATTACAGGCTCTGAGAAATTCTGCAGTTAGAAAAAAACACATGTTCACTTTAATTCTAAACTTCTCAAATTTTCTATGCATAGTTCCTCTTCCCTATTACCGTCCTGAGACACACTGTCCCAAGGCAGTAAATACTGGTTTAGTGACAATCTTGTAGGTTATTCTTGTTATATGGATCAACTAAAACGATTTCATGTCCTTCTTGGATTAGAAATTTCTGGAGGTAGATACTATAGTCTTCATGATTCTGTGTTATTCCAATTCCAACAGTTATTCTCTGGGACTCTGGATTCTAACTAAACATGATTTTATTTAGCTATGAACTTTTTCATTTCAAAACAGAAATGTTAATAAATGTATATAAAGCAGAATTGGATCTGAAATCTTTATGTTGTAGATAGAGTAGCTAACCCTCACTTACCTCAAATTTTTTGGCAGGTAATGTACCATATTCTACTCTCTTTTTGCACTATTTAATTATCTTTGTTTTGGTTGGGGTGGTGTTTGTTTATTTTTAGAGGAGGTGCTGGGGATTGAACCCAGGAACTCATGCATGCTAAGCATGCACTCTACCACTTGAGATATACCCTCCCCCCAAATTCTACTCTTTTGAACTTCATTGCTCCGTGTATCCCAGATACTCGCTAGCAGTTCCTTAATTAAAAAAAAAAAAAAAAAAAAAAAAAAGTCTTTGACCCAGTCAATTTTCTCTAAGAACTAGACCAAAGATCAAGCTACAATACTGTTCCTCACAAAGCTGTGGATAATTGGAAACAACCTAAATGTCCCACATTATGGAATTAAATAAATCATGGTACTTATACACACCTGTACACATATATACACACTAAGAAATGGAAAGATGAGACAAGAAAAAGGAGATGGGCAGCAGAGGCATTTTCACAACTTACAACATATGAATACTGAACATTTGATTCTCCTTTCTTTTTTTTTTAATTGAAGTATAGTCAGTTTATGATTCTCCTTTCTTAAAAAAAAAAAAAAAATCACTAGTGCCTGAAGTCTTAGCATGATGGTAGCAACAAGGTGGTAACCTTGCTGGTGGTGGCAGAATACCAATACACTTATTAGTAACAGGATGCGTCCTTAATTGTCTCCCCAGGCACATCACTGATGGCTATCATACTTTCCCTGTAATTCTGATGTATTTTTGAATTTTATTAAGTGTCTTATATATGTTTTATTAATGTGTGTAAGTATACTAGGAAACTTTTAAAACACAATCAACAAGGCACAAATTAATGGTTTCAATACACAACCTCTTTGGAGGAAGGCACTTGACCCATCCTTATCTCAAACTCATTTGTTTTTTCCCAAAACACATATGCATTATCCACCCCACCTATATCACTGACTCCATGTTGTCTGACATCCATTGTATTATGTACAATGTAATCAAAGGTGTACTACATAATGTTAAGTTGGGCAACTTACCACAATCTGTCATTTCAAAATCAGCATTCACGTTTTTATTGTATGCCACAACTTCTCTTGGAATAATTTTCAACAGTACACTTCTATAGACCTATAGGTCAGAAAGGAAAAAAAAAAGACTCCTGAGGCCCAAAGAGGCACAAGTTAAGCAAAGCCAAAATAAGAAGAGCAAGATATCAAGCCAGTTGGAAAGGATTTGTCTTTTTATGTACGGGTGAGATTCAAGGGCAAGATGTTAGCAGCCTGGCAAATGTAGATTACGGCCAACATCTTAGAAAAGCCTACCACCTAAAATGTGCCATTGTAGGAGTTTACAAAATAGAACAATTAAGTAAGTACCAACTAAACACCATGAGCAAGTTTCATCAAATAAAAGCAACTTCAAAGATCTGACCCTGTCCCTTCTTCCTTTTAATTCCTTACATGAGAATCATCTGTCTCTTTGGGGCTTATTTTCCTGTTCCCATCCCATGCTCATCTCCTTTCAGATGGCCACATGAAAATCTGTCCGCCTCCCTGCCCCTAAACTATTTTTCACCTCCAAGACAGTGGAAAGACACAACCCATTTCCCCTCATCCTATGGACACTGGTATTGAGAGAATATTTAGGAAGCTGTGGCTTGGCCCACTTTTTGACCCACACTAACTTCACCTTAATGATCTTTAGGGATACTCTGAACCTCTGAAAGCTCTGTTCCTGAGGGAGGGATCTTTCTGATGAGGCCCAGAAATTAGGCCTCTTCTGGCCTGTCACAGGATACAACAAATGCCTATATTTGGCTCTTCTAATATCTCTATATTGCAATCAGTGTATTTGGGGTTTGAGTAAACAAGTGAAATTATTTGCAGGGCTCTCTTAGAAGAGAATACAGCTACTGGTACCAGGGCCAGGGATATATGAGCCACCACATCTTTTGTCCTGTCTAAGATGGCAGATCACCAGGGCCAGAGAAGCCATTATGCTCCTTTACAGCAGAGGAATCAGGCTCCTGCACAGCCAAAGCCTTAAGATAACCTGGTCCTTTGCTTTTCAGGTACAATAATAACAATAATATAGAGCTAACAGTTATTAAATGCTTACCATGTGCCAGGCCACTATGCTAACATTTTATATTTCCATGACTGAAAGGCTGTACAGAATTCTCACTATGGCTATTTTAATAGCATTATCAGAAATGCCTGATATCTATTCAAAGATGCAAATATTAAGGTTCTTAGCAGATGGCAAAAGAAGCTCAACTTAAGTTAATAAGTCCTCAAATTTCACTGGATTTAAATATCATCAGAGAATCAAGTCTCATACAATTGAAGATTATCATATATTTTTTATTAGATTTTCTAGTGGAAAATGTCACCACTCAACAAATGAACAAATGGAATAAGAGAATGTATGAGAAATAAACGCAAATATACGGATGAGTCAGAGGCAGCAAGATTTCTGGCTTCTACCAAAACTGTTCTTTAATGGAACTGTCTTGAGTTTGATGGTGTCCATTAAACCAAAAAATCTATAGTAAAACTATACAAGAAGTTTACCTTTTATATGACTTGTCAGCAGGGAAATAGTACAAATCTATTTTTGGACAGGAGGAAAAATAATGTAACTCACGTGACTATTAGCCTGGGGCTGATTCCTATAACTTTTCATTATTTCTTGAAAAGTTCTTTCTTCTTTTGTTACCTAAGGAAAATAAAAACTACATTTATCAACTGTTTTTAAAAGAAAAATGGCTCTGAACAAAAACTTCAATTATAGGCTGGCACTGAGAGCAGTCTTGTAGAAAGCCATTAACCCCAGGCCATTCCATGACTAAAATTCACTACCATTTATGACTTTTACTACCTTAAAAGTTCAGGCTTTGTGGCCTGTGGGGACTCAGCTAATAGTTTCATTAATCAAAAGCACTAAGATTGCCATGGTATAACTACTGAAAATGCACTTCTTTATAAAAAGAATGATATAAGAAAACTCAGATCTGCTGAATCCCTTGCAGTCTCCAGTTTTATTAGTTTTTAAGTACTTATTTAAAAGTAAATTAACCACATACTAAAGGACAGAAAATTCTTGTGGTGATTCACAATAAATCTGAGCAGTTACTATAGGATTAGATGTTTAACATTTCAGGACAGACTGTAGGGTTTCTAATGCTTAGATCGAAAAGTCACAATGGTGGCCAAATGAAAGAAGATAAATTAATGATCCATAAAAATATCCCCTATAGTCTATTTGTTGTCACAAAGTTCACTTAAATTACTCTCTTCTTCTATTTCACTGTCCATTAGTACTAAACCTATTCTTCATAATGATGTTCTCCATAGAAATGGCAAAGGCTGAACTCTGACAGTTTTCAAGAAAACAAATAACTAGTTAGTAATATTTATTAATACCTATTTCGTATAGAGATTTTAAAGAGGCAACATGAGAGGGGAGTCACAAAGGAGTTTGAAAACATGTCCTCTGCGTCAAAAAGCTTAAAAATAAGGTCCTAACATGTACATCTGCTAGAACTGCCAGCATGGTTAATGTGGTTAAGCCCAAGGTTACAGATGATTGTTTCAGATAAAACAGAATTTTTAAAAACAAGTAAGATATGCTATTTTATGACTTAAAACAGGTTGTAATAACTGGAAAGTAAAATGCTCCTCTGAGGTGGGTGTAATAAATCACTGGAAAGCAATATAGTACAGAAGCTGTTTTACACAAGATTGTGAATCAGGAGATGACAAGTTGTCACTTACTGTGTAACTCTAGCCAAGTTACTTTCAGCTCTGGGACTTGGTTATCTTAAATGTAATGATCATTTTACTTTAAAGTACAAAATTAGAGGTGTCATGGGGTGGGAATGGAAATGGTGCTGTTCACATTAGCAGTGTAGAGAAACACTACTACAAATGATCTCTAAGATCTTTTCCAACTTCTTTACAACCAATATGTTCTTATGAAGTGAGAAGGCTGATTATTATAAAACTAAATGGAGAGTCCAAAGAATAGATACAGTAGCTGGAATTTATCACTTAATTAGCAATGGTGGGCATAGTTGGCTTAATGCAAACTAATGGTCAAGTGGAACAGACTTTCATGTCATGCTGCAAATACAGCAAATAGGGCTAAGAGCTTCCCCCAACTTACACGTTACCTTTGCCATGATGTAAAATGCACAAAGGAGGAGCTGATCCAAATGTCTGTCTTTCATCAGATCAGGGCAGTGAACTAAAGTGAATTCAAAACATGTCCATATCTTCCTTCTTAACTCATTTGAAACATCCAGTTTTAAACATAAATCACGTAAGCGTACACTTGCCAAATGATAGACCTAGGATGGAAGATAGGGCATTGATGCAAAAAAACCAAGTAAATAATTTCTCAAATTTATGTCTTACCATGAACGTTTCCTTTCAGACCAAGATTAACAAACACCTAGGCTGTTGATACATTAAATTACATAAAATCTCTATTCTACAGTACTAGTTCACTGCTATGGCAGAAGAGTATCAATTAAAACAAAATTCTCTTTGGAAAACTACCTTAAACATTTTTTGGGGGGGAAAGATGTTATGTGCTACTCTGTGCTGCCAACTACGTTAAGTGAGAAACACTAAAATTAAAATGCAGGATCTACCTGCATCATGGCCATTATGAATACATAATTTTTTCAAGTGTTCAAAAGTCTCTCTCTCTTTTTTTTTTTTTTTTTGGTTCAGGTAAAATGGCTGGAAGGCCGAAAATGTCACATAACATACTAAAATGTTAGACTCCAAAAATGAGTCACAAAGCAAAACCGTTTAAAAACTTTCCCCTATGTTTTACCTTGTTTTTATGAGCACATAAAAGGAATGTTAAATAAGTGATATACCAGATTCTGTTGTTGTTGCTGTTGTTTTTTATTGAGGTATAACTGACATACAACATTGTATTAGTTTCAGGTGTCCAATATAATGATTTGATATTTATACATATTGTGAAAAGATCACCACAGTAAGTCTAGTTAGCTAACATCTATCACCATACATAGTTAACAGAATTTTTTTCCTTGTCATGAGAACTTTTAAGATCTCTCCGCAAATTTCAAATATGCAATACAGTGTTATTAACTATAGCTACCATGTTATACATTACCTCTCCATGGTTTATTTATTTTATAATTGGAAGTTTGCACCTTTTGACTCCCTTCACCCATTTCGCCCACCCCCAGCCCCTGGCAACCACTAACCTATTCTCTGGACCTATGAGATTTTTTTTTGTTTTTTACAGTCCACATACAAATAAGATCATACAGTATTTGTCTTTCTCTGTCAAGTTGTTGTTTTTAAGTACATCAGAGTAAATTCAGTTCAGTGTCCTGAACCTTTTACATAGAGAGTCTTTACATGAACTGATACTAATGCAAATGACTCGAACGTCCTGCAAGATCTAAAATGATTTCTAATCATCCAAGAAGCATTATGCTTTATTATTTTATGAATTGGTAACCTTACTGTGGTATTCCTAAACCAATCTATACTGTTTGAACAAAGTCTTTAAATCTAAATGTTCAGGGGGAAAAAAAATGAAAAATACATTCTTTATAGAAAAGTATCTTTTGGCAGAGGAAAAAATCCACAAATTTGAGCTCAAAAATGAATTTTAGCTATCCAATACACTAACGTGATGGAAGAGAGACAAGGGTTGACTCCAAAGCCACCAGTGATTCATTCAAGGTACTTGTAAAAGGTGTAAGTTGACATTATTTCTATGTTAAATCTTTTAGTCCCATTGCATTAATACTAAAATAGCTTGGGCATTATAATGAGAACTAGTCAAATCTTAAAAGGTGACACACTGGATTTATGATAAAAATTATACAGCTTCCCTGTAGTGTTCCACCAATCTTTATAATGAATTTTCAGTAATTTAAGCTTATCCACAAGATCCAGGATACACACAATGAACTACAATCTAAAGCAACATAACACAATGGAGTTTTCAGTAAATGCCACAAGATGGCCAACTGCTTACTCAAAGTTATGTATTCAAGCTGGCAGGAAACATAAATTATTTCAGGAAATGGAATCAAATCCTATGAGCCCGAGTCCAAACATAGCTCATCAAGATCATAATGTTCTTTAAGAGACCAAATATGTTTTTTATAAAGGCTAAAGGTATGTTACGTGACACCAAAGCTAGACAAACACACTATAAGCAAAGAAAACTACAGACCAGAATTTCTTATTGATGTGAAAATCCTCCCAAAAATACTAGCTGAATGCTACTAACTGAATGCAACAGCATACACTAGAAGGATTATATACCACGACCAAGTAGGATTTATTCCTGGAATGAAAAGATAGCTTAACATATGAAAATCAACCAGTGTAATATACTACCTTAACAGAAAGAAGGGAAAAATGATGATTATCTCAAGATTGATGCAGAAAAAAGCATCTGACAAAATTCAACACCCTTTTGTTATAAAAATACTTAACAAATTAAGAACAGAAGGAAACTACTTCAACATAATAAATAACCATATATGAAAAATCCATAGCTAACATCATACTCAAATTGAAACAATGAAAGCTTTTCCTCTAAGATCAGGAAAAAGATAAGGATGCCTAATTTTAGCACTTCTATTCAACAGAGTACTGGATGTTCTAGCTAGAGCAATTAGGCAAGAAAAAGAAATAAAGGGAATTCAAATTGGAAAAGTAGTCAAATGATCTCTGTTTGCAGATGACATGATTTTATGTGAAGAAAAGCAGAAAACCCTGGAGTTCATTTATAAAAAAAAGAACTAGAAAACAAATTCAGCAAAGTTGCAGGATACAAAATCAACACACAAAAATCACTTTCATTCCTATACTATTAACAATGGACAATCCAAAAATGAAATTAAGAAAATGATTTCATTTACAATAGCATGAAAAAAGAATACGATACCTGGGAATAAACTTAACCAAGGAGGCAAAAATTTGTACAATGAAAACTAAAATGTTGCTGAAAGAAATTGAAGAAAACACAAATAAATGGAAATACAATGTATATTCACAGACTGGAAGACTTAATGTTAAGACGTCAACACTACTCAAAGCAATCTACAGACTTAATACAATCCCTATCAAAATCCCAATGATTCTTTTAGCCAAAATATAAAAAAATTCCATCCTAAAACTCATGTGGAATGTCAAGAGACTCTGGATAGCCAAAATAATCTTGAAAAAGAACAAAACTGGAGGGCTCACATTTTCTAATTTCAAAACTAATTCAAATTATAGTAATCAAAACTGTGTGGTGCTAGCATGAAAAGACCAATGAATAGAATAGAGAGCCCAGAAATAAATCCTCACATATATGATGGTGAATGACTTCTGACAAGGGTGTCAAGACCATTCAATGGAGAAAGACAGTCTTGTCAACAAGTGGTGTTGAGAAAACTGGATATCCACATGCAAAATAACGAAACTGGGTCCTTACCATATAAAAAATAAACTCAAAATGGATCAAAGACCTAAATACAATTGCTAAAACTATTAAACTTCTACAAGAAAACAGGGGAAAAGCCTCATGACACTGGAATGCACAATGGTTTCTTGGATATAACATCAAAAGAATAATACAACAAAAGAAAACATATAAATTGGGCTTCATCAAAATTAAAAACTTTTGTGCATCAAAGGACACTATATACACATAGTAAAAAGGCAACCCATGGAATGGGAGAAAGTATTTGCAAATCATATATCTGATAAAGGTTAATATCCAGAATATATAAGGAACTTCTATAACAATAACAAAAAACTCAAAAAATGGGCAAAAGACTTGAATAGACATTTCTCTGAGGAAGTTATACAGATAGACAATAAGCACATGAAAAGATGCTCAACATCACTAATCATCAAGGAAACACAAATCAAAACTACAAGACACCACTTTATACTCATTAGGAAGACTATTATCTAAAAATAAAAAATAACCATTGTTGGCAAGGATGTGAAGGACTTGGAACCCTGTGCATTGCTGGCAGGAATACAAATGGTGTAGCCACTGTGGGAAATGGTATGGCAACTCCTCAAAAATTAAATTTAGAATTACTATTCCACTTCTGTATATACCCAAAAGAACTGAAGGCAGACTTGGATACTTGTACACCAATGTTCATAGCAATATTACTCACTCATAGTAACCAAAAAGTAAAATAACCCATATGTCCATCTATAGGTGAATGGATAAACAAGATATGGTACACACATACAATGGAATATTACTGAGCTTTAAAAAGGAAGGAAATTCTAACACAGGCTACATCATGGATAAACCATGAAAACATCACGCTAACTGAAATAAGACTGCCATAAAGGGACAAATATTGTATCATTCCACTTATTTGAGGTATCTAGAGTAGTCAAATTCATAAAGACAGAAGGTAGAATGATGGCTACCAGGGGCTAGGAGTGAGAAGAAATGAGGAGTTATTGTTTAATAGGTACAGAGTTTCAGTTTAGAAAGATTAAAAAGCTCTGGACTTTGGGTGGTGATGGAAGTTGAACAATGTGAATGTACTAATGACACTTAACTGTACACTTAAAAATGGTTAAAGTAGTACATTTTATTACATATATTTTACCACACACACACAAAAAGGCTAAAGCTGCCCTCTGTTACTCAATTTTTCTGGCATCGATTAAATGAGATCTTTTTAGGTGCTATAAAAACACGTACCTTTCTATAAAACAGTGCTAAGGACCCAGTTCTCTTTGGTTTGCTTATTCCAATTGGATGTACCTCTTGTACTTTAGTCAAATGAGTCTGTTTTGGAGAAGCACCAATTAATGACTGAGCCGTAAGTGATACAGGACTCTCAGCCTTGGACTCCTGAGTTGTATTCATGGAAATTGGTATCAGTGTGATCTCTCCAGCATCATTTGCAATACCTGAATGTACAAACAAGAGTTCTCAGTTTTAGAAATAAGCCGCATGTGTTTCAGAAAAGTTAAGTTTCCCTCCCTCTCCCTTCCCTCCTGTCTATCTATGCATAGGAATATGTTAGAAAAGGAGAAGAAAGCCACAAAAATAGTAATTCTAGGATATGATATTCTTGTTTCTAATTTCTGCTGTGAAACAATAATATTGTTTTGTTTTGAGCTCCAAAGGAGATGCTTCTAATCAATAAACAAAATTCTTGGTCAATGTATTCATTTGTAAAACTCAGATAAGAAAATAACAAAGAGGGTAGTAAAGTTATAAAATGCTAAAAATCAAAAAACAGTGCAGGCATACCTCACAGACATTGCAGGTATGGTTCCAGACCACTACAATGAAGTGAATGTTATGATAAAGAGAATAACATGAATTTCTTTTCTGATTACCTAGTGCATATTAAAATTATGTTTATACTACACTGTAGTCTATTAAGTGTGCAATAGTAGTATGTCTTAAAAAAATGTACATACCTCAATAAAAAAAATACTTTGTTGGGGGCTCAGGATTAGAGCGTGTGCTTAGCATGCACAAGGTCCTAGGTTCAATCCCCAGTATGTCCATTTAAAAAAAAAAACAAACAAAACTTTGTTGCTAAAAAATGCTAACTATTTCCTGACAAAAAGGGTTACCACAAACCTTCAATCTGGGGGAAAAAAAGGTCTGTATTTGTAAAGTACAATAAAGCAAAGCACAACAAAATGAGGGACATCTCTGCAGTTTCAAAACAAAACAAAACAAAACGGTGGCGCACAGAGGATCTTTAGAGAAGTGAAACTAATCTGTGTAACAGTATAATGGTAAGTATGTGCCATTAGACAGTTGTCAAAATCTAAGAATGTACAACAAGAGTGAACCCTAATGTAAACTATGGACTTGGGGTGACAATGATGTGTCAACTGTAGGTTTCATCAACTGTAACACATGTGTCACTGTGGTGCAGGATGGTGATGGCAGGGAAGGCTCAATTTTGCTCTGAACCTAAAACTGGTCTTTCAAAAAAAAGTATAGGTTCAAGGAAAACTACTGGGATAAAAAGATCAGGTGATCTAATCCAATAAGACATTTCTTAAATTTTTATCCAACTTATAAAAAATATTAAATTAATGCATCAAAAAATTACCGTGCAATGGGATCGTAACTTTATGTCCTGTTGTCCCTGTTACTATGGCTGTGGCCATTGTTAGAAGACCCTGCCCAGGTGAAATGGATATATTTTCAGCAGTAATGCTTGAAGAAGGAGCAATTTTCAATTTTGTTCCTTCTGTTATGATCCTGTCCATAAGTATTTCCTTTGGGGGGTCATCCCCAAAAAGTCTTCTCTTAGCACTCCCGGCGGTAGGAGAACTGTAGCGTTCGTGGACAGAAATCGGAGACAATGGCTGCATATCTAATAAAGAGAAAAATGTATAACAGTTTGACATGTATTCCAAAATAATAAATCAGGCCTATTCATTTATTCAACAAATAGATATTGAGTTACTATGCTAATAACATGGCCTCTGTCCTTATGGAATATTGAGTCTAGTGGGAGAGAAAAGAATGAAATAAATCTTACAATAAAATTATGACAGCTCACCTTCCTGGTTTCTTGAACCTCTGTCTATATTAAAGAAGCAAAATATTAAGGGTAAAGTGAAGCTGAGAGGTAGAATGTGGTGACTACTACTTAAAAAGTAGTCCAGCTAGCCTCTGTCTCCCAATCTTATCTAGAAAATAACATCTGATAAGAAGGAAAAATCAGTGATTTGGTTCACAGTTCTGCCTCCTCCCACATGCACACACTTCAAACAGTTTAAGGCAGTAGTTGTGGCTTCCTGATTTAGTAGATACAGAATCATCTTTTATAAGCCCACTGGAAGATGAAAATGAGTAAAAGTGTTATGGCTCTGTTTAACTTGCCTTCATCTGAGACATTAGTGTGTTAATCAAAAAGAAAGGAAGGCATGGATCATGCCTCTCATCTAGGGCTATTCTTCTGCAGGAGCTGCTCTCCTTTCCCTCTCCACTAGGTGCAAAGGTTCTCCTAGCCCCTTCCAATCTTTTCCCACAATTTTTCTCCACTTCTCTCAACCCATTATTTCTTTATAGGTATAGAATATGCTTTTAAAGTAAAAGTGTTCACTAATTATTTTTACATTCACTAGATAATTAGACAGCCATGTCATCTATTTTCAAAACATGTTTAAAAGGTATAAAAATTACCTCTGGCAATAATTTGACAGCTCTCTGTATGACTGAGGTAAATGGGGAAATAGTCATGGCTTAATAAAAATGTCTCCATAAATTCTGGGGGTTATGAAAGCAACTCTGACTTCTAGTCTCACTAAACAAGTAGAAAGTGCTATTGTAGCTCCCATTATCCTTTAACAGGAGTCTATCTGGATGCCTTATATATAAGAAAACCAACGCAGCACTTGAATCTGAGTAGGAATGTTCAGAGCTGACATTTCAAGGGAAAACACATTATAGCCCTTGAAATGATTCTTTGCCCAGCACAGTCCTGGAAAAGCTACAGTAGAAACTCAACAAAAATTTAATAAACATATAAATTAATAAGCTGTCTTTTCCCCTTAGTCAAGGCTCAATATTATTATTTTCTAAGGATTTTCCATTATTTGATTCTCTTGCTTGAACCCCTACAAGAAAATAACTTTTTCTTTTAATTATAAAAATAATATATCACCTGAATGTTCTCAGCAGCATTATTCATAAAAGCCAACAAGTGGAAATAACCCAAATGTCTACCAACTAGTGAATGAATAAAATATACGCGGCATATCTATACAATGAAATTCTACTCAGCCAAAAGGCTAATGAAGTGCTGATACATGCTACAACATAGATATACATTGAAAACATGAAAAGTAAAAGAAGCTAATCACAAAGGTCACATATTATATAACTTCATTTATATGAAATGTCCAGAATAAGCAAATCTATAGAGAAAAAGAGTAAATTAGGAGTTCCAGAGTCTCGGGAGAGGGGAAAATAGAGAGTGATTACTACTGGATACAGGATTTCTTCTGGGGGTGATAAAAATGTTCTGGAATTAGATAATGGTAATAGTCTTGTGAATATACTAAAAACCAATGAATTGTAAAAGGGTGAAACTTACGGTATGTGAATTATACCTCAGTTAAAAAAAGCTCACTGGAAAAATTCAAACAATACCAAAAAACGTATAACTAAATAACTATTCTGTACACCAGAAATTAACAATATTGTAAATCAACTATCCTTCAATAAAATTTTTTTTAAATACCAAAAAACTATAACGAAGAAGATAACACTCAAAATCCCACCAGCTGGAGAGAATCACATTTTAATGACCATTCTTCGTAATCTTGGTTCTGAGATCTCTAGCTAGGCTGCAAAAACACACACACACACATATATACTTTATATATATATAAATTATAGTCATAGATACACACACAGAGTTCATACTTTGTTCAGTTATAGTATTTGCATGGATTTCAGTTACCATAGCTTAGTTAAAGTACAACAGCCTTAGCAAAACAGTTCAAATTTCAAATTTCAGTTGCTGTGGTAACTTTGAGTGTTTGCAAAAACTATAAACTTTTCCCACGAATCATTATGTAAATAATAGATGTGCACCTTGATCAGTGACCAATCCTATCACTTCTTTCTGGCAGTGAATGGTCAGGGCACGTCTGTTATTCAATTTATGTATGCAGCAAAGCATATAGTTATGGTGCCTCCTTGTTTCCCAGTGATAAACCCGCATAACATTTTACAAAAGCAGACAAATGAAAGAGGGAATTGTTTAAAAAAAAATGAAAGTGCAGCAAAGAATTGAAAAGTGATAATGCTGAAAGTGAAATTAAAATTGTAAATGAAGTTGCAGAATAAATAACTGACCCTAGGAATGTTGCCACTGCTGCTGTTCAAGAGATTAGATATACAGCCAGAACTGTATGAAAACGAAATTTACTGATATAAATGCAAAAAGCTGCTAAAATGAAATGAATGAATATGTCCAACAGGAAGTTATGATGGCAAAAAAAAACTTCACTTTATAAAGGATATCTCAGAGATATTTCAAAACACTGAGAGTTCAAAGGATAAATGTCAAAAGCTGATCCAAAGAGAAAGGAGCATGACAGTTCACCAAGTCCAGGAAAGAAATTCTTCTCTCAGTGTCATAAGTTATATGAGAACAAGCTGGCAAGCACTGTTTTAACTATCCACCTTAAATTTTTAAAATTAAATAAAGCACTTTCATTCTCAATGTTTCCAATGTTTTAAATTATAGTGTACTAAGTAAATAATTTTACTATTTTTTCCTTTTATTAATATCAATAACTGATAGTAAGACAGTTTTTAGTTTTGATAAGATTTTTAAAGGTCATAAAACAATCCTAATCCCGTTGCTTAATGGAGACTGTTATGCATGCACAGATTGCACATTTTTATGATCTTGCACTACATGTGAAGCAAGACACACACACAACTATAGTCCAAAAATGGGTTTAGAGCTATCCTACTACATAACCTGAATACTTGTTCATCTGATGTTTGTTCAGGTATATTCTGTGGTCAGAAGATTATAACTAATTTTTAAAAATTAAAAGCTATACAGTCCAGAAGATGCACACCTATTTGCTACATCACAAGGGAAAATAAAGAAGAATGTATTTCTATTAGGAAAGCGCAAATGAACTATTTTGAGAGATAATTAATTTATTAGATGAATTTAAGTATCCCAAAGAGTTCTCTGTTCTGCTTTAAACATTTATTTTTCTATAGAGACAAACATAGCGAAAGGATGTAACTTTTGTTACATTTGAAAAAGTAGGTATTTAGTTTAAATAATTTTCCATTAGCATTGAGGAAAAGTTGTGTGTATTTATGAGAAGGCCAAAACACAATTTCCACAATAATTGACACTGCAATGAAACAAAATAGATTATATTTGAAATCAGAGTGGAAATCTTACTAAAAACAAAAAAAGTATACAATGAGCTAGGTTGTTGGCATAAACATTAACCCCTTTTCAAATCCTGATTTAAAAAAATTACGCTTCTTAATAATATATTAGGCAACACCTGATATTTTTTCTGAAAAACAAAAGATCTTTGTTATTTTTTCATTGTTTTACCAATGTTGAACTCACCCTTTCGAAGACTCCCACTGTCCGTCCGAACTTCTTTGACCCTTGGATGCATTAGAGGAGACATTGGCATCATGGGAAGATGTCCCTGTACATTTCCCCCATTTCCTGTTTCAAAATTATTTGGGAATATAACCTATAGAAAATAAAAACCTTTGCTTTACATATAGATAAAACCACTGATCAAAACATAACAGAAAAAATGGGGAAAAAAGTCTTAACGTTTTAACTGTTTTATTTCCCTTTCCTTTTTTCTTCTTCACAAAATATATAACAACTTGCACAAAGTGCTCAATAGTTAATGATGTGAAAGATATGTAATGTAAAAAGTTCATCTCGGTCTTATATCTGGTTAAGTTTATTGGCCACTAGAAGTAAACCTATGATGTAGGCCCTACTGTTCTTCACTTAGGGATAAGAAAATTGAGGCTCAAAATGCAAAATCTGCACAAGGTCACACTTCTAAGGAATAGAGCAAGAGTTTCAACCCAAATCCTTTCCCTTCAAGTTCATAGCTTTTTTTTCACTTTCCTAACAGATTCTATAATGGAAATATTGATGAATACTGAAGATTGCCTAGTTAATCACATAGTCTGCTGCAAAAGACCAAAGAAGCATGGAAGAGAGGTTTTAAGAAATCATCTCTTTAGTTCTTCCTAGGCTTAAACAGTTTTTCCAGTAGTTTGAGATTAGGGAAAAATTCAAGATTAATGAATTATAAGGAGACAGAGAAGAAAGGAAAGATCTATAGACAAGACTTAAAAAAGAATAACACAGAAATGGAGGGAAAAACTCAATTTCTCAAATGATACTAAACTGTTAAATGTGCAACTTGTGTGTATTATTCATAAAGTTTTGATCTCTTTATTCTAAATATTACTAATAAAAACTGTTTAATGCTTTATATGGACACTAGAAACATTTTTAATGATCAGATTAATGGTTTCTTAGCTATGACACCAAAAGCATAAGCAACAAAATAATACAAAAGATAAACTGGACATCATCAAAGTTAAAAACTTTTGTGTTTCAAAGGGCATCATTAGGAAAGCAAAAAGACAACCCACAGAATGGGAGAAAAGTCTTACCAATCATGTGTCAGATAAGGGAGTGAATCTAAAATATATAAAGAACTCCTGTAACAGTAATAAAAAGATAGCCCAAATAAAAAATCGGCAAAGGATCTGAAGATATTTCTCCAGAGATGATATACAAATGGCCAATAAGCATATGAAAAGATAATGAATATCATTAGCCATCAGGGAAATGCAAATAAAAACCACAATGAGATAACACTTCATACCTACTAGGATAGCTAGAATAAAAAAGACAGATAATAAGCATTGGAGAGGATGTGGACAAACTAGAATCTTTACGTACTGATGGTATGAATGTTAAATGGTGCAGCCACTTTGGAAAATAGTCTGATAGTTCCCCAAAGCTTAAACATGAGTTATTATATGACCCAGCAATTCTAATTCTAGACATATACTCAAGAAAAGTGAAAACACATATCTACACAAAAATGTGTTCATGAATGTTCACAGCAGCATTATTTGTAATAGTCAAAAGGTAGAAACAAACCAAGTTCACCCACTGATAAATGAATAAACAGTGGTATATCTATGCAATAGAATATTATTAAGCCATAAAAAGAAATAAGGTACTGATACACAGAACAATATGGATGACCCTTGAAAATATCATGCTAATAAAAGAAACCAGTTACAAAGGATCACATATTGTATGATTCTATTTACAAGAAGTGTCCAGAATAGGCAAATCAACAGAGCTCAAAAGCAGATTACTGGTTGCTAAGGGCTAGGAAGAAGATGAGGGATGAGGGAAGTTATAGCTAAAGTTTCTTACTGAGGTAGTAATGTTCCAAAATTGACTGTGGTGATGATTATACCTATCTATGAATATACTAAAAACCAGTGAATTGTACACTAATGGGTGAACTGTATACAGTACGGGAATTGTATCCCAATAAAGTTGTTATTTTATAAAATTATTATTAGCCTTGCCCTAACTCACTTCTTCACAGGTAGGAACTTTGTTTGCAGAAGCCTGGAGAGCCTCCCATAGTGCAGAATCATGACTCCATGCTAAACTCTCCAAAATCTGTTCTTCAATGCTGTTCAAGTGTTTCACCATGTCCCTAGAGAGTCCCTCCTCTGACCGGATCACCACCTCAATGACCTGGAGAAGAGAAAACTGAGAAAGTAATGTGGTCTCAAGCAGTAAGTTCTAGACTAGGCTTTCATGTATGGCTAGCTCTGGTCTTATTAATGACACAAAACCAAGAGTACCTTTGAACCATAATTCTATGGCTTATTAATGTATTTTAAGTTATAAAGGAGTTTTTAAGATCTTCAAAATACTTTTACATACATTTCTGTTTTTCATGTTTTATTTTGTACATGGAAAACTGAGGCCATGATAGGTAAAACTGGTCAGCAGCCCAACAGTGGTAGAAGTCAAGTCTTGGGTTCCTAGTCCTGCGCTATTTTTGAATTGACTGCCCCTTTTCAGACTTCCCAACAGCTCAAAAGAACAGAATGAATAACATATTTAAAAGGAACTTTGCTTATGTATACTATAGTTCTGATTTTAAAAGAGTAAATATCCAGAACAAACTCTGTAAGCATATATACAAAAATATTAATAGTGATTATTATTATTTAGAATTAAGATTATAATGTGTGATTTTAATATCTACATTTATGTGTATTTTCCATTTTTCTTCAGAGTATATATTATTTATGTGGTTAAAAAATAAATACATTTAACTTCTTGAATGAAAAAAGGATGTTATAAATAAAATTGAATTGCTATTAGCTGAGGGCAAAAACTAAACTTTTTCCTTGAATAAAACTACATATATTTCCTAATGGAAAATCTAAACACACACATCAACATTAAAGTAAATACGGAGAAGCAATTTTCCCTATGAAACTAAAAAGAAATTTAACTCCACTTAGTCAACAATTCAGATGGATAAGCTTTTCAATGACCTGCATTTCTACAACGTTAGGCATACTTTAGGTATAAAAATTTAACTCATTAAACTAACTTTTCTATAATCAATAGATTGAAATGCACACATACGACAAAATGCTAATTAAATCATGCCTACAAATGTAATCATAGCATCAGTCTCAAATTCAGATATTAGGTTACAAATGTTCCTGTAGCTGTGATGTCTGTGTTTTATAAGAAAAAGGTTGTAGCAGGAAAAACAGGTAAGTAAGATTCATTCACAATGAATTAGCTCAAATCTGGGGAAGGAGCACAATCTGTTATTACAGTTTCATTAGCTAGACCATGACAACAATCAATTTTAAATTTTTACTTTCTCCTAGGAGAAAGAGCTTTTGTTCTTCATCATGCATATATTTTCACAGGATTATGATTTTCATTCATAGCATGGAAAATTCAAAGTTAACTACTTAGATCCTGGTCACATTTGCAAATCAGTAATGGAAGAACTGAAGCTGTTAAGATTGGCATAATTTTCTGACACTTTCTCTTTTTGTCCTTGATTCTACCCCAAAAGGAGTATGTTTTCAGAATACCGTTGGAAATATTTTCCAGACATCACTACAGCTCACTTTTTCAGCACTAAGGTAAACAGAATGCTTATTTGAGGAACAACATAACAGAACTTTGCTCTCATCTCACCTTATAAAAATAAAATGGTCTCAGATTAAGAACTTCAATAATCCAGGGAAAAGTACGAGGTGAGCTATAGGCAAAAAGCACAATTTCCAAACAACAGGCCATCAAGGAATGATGAAATATATCCTGCTCTAAAAGAACCTTGGGGAAGAGAAAGACCACAGTCTAATAAGTTTCTCAGCAATTTCAGTCTCTGCCATTATATAAAGAATACTACAGAAACTAGATAAAATAACTTATACACATTATACTACATTATTGGAGATAAAAATTTCAATTCTTGAACTGGTAAAGAGTTTCCTTATAAGATACAATCTTGCTCAGCAGATCTACAATCTACTTTGAAATTGAAACAAATAATAATTAATATTCCCATCAAAAGAAGAGTATAAAAACTGGTGCATTTAAATGACAGTTTTATCAACATGAGGGCAGTGTTTATTAATCATAATACTAATATCAAAGGTATTACTGTATCACAGCTAAGATTTCTAAAAAGTTCAGAGAAAAACATTTTACTAAGAAGATAAAGTCCTGTTTCACCATTGAGTTTAAGATTTAACATAAGTTTTCGGTTTTATAAATGTTGGTTGTTGCCATCCTTTCAAATACCATTCCAAATCAACAAAGAGAACAAGAAACAGAAAATATGTTGATAAAACAAAGAGTTATCTGTAACTGCATATCATGTATGAAAACTGAAAAGTGGATGGAAAGATGACAAATTACTTAGCAGAAAGCAGGGTGGTCAAACATAAGGACCTGAAGAGAGACACTTAAAACAAAAGAATTTGCTCCGTGCAACCTGGGAAAAACAGCAACTGAAGGCACAGGCAGAATGGAAAGCAGAGGTTAGGCATGGGCTGACAAAGGTGGATGATTTGAAAGTTTGTGGTATTTAGAACTCCTCAGCTCCTCAAAAGCTTGAGAAGACCTGGCATAGAAGAGACTGGTTTTAGGTGAAAGTCTGCAGCCTGAATTGTGCGACCAAGTTTCCCTTCCTTATTCTGCCCTTTAACACCAACAGCCAGGCAAGAGATTAGCAGACTCCTCTAGAGACACTGAAATATTCCAGATAAGCCCTAAAGATATCAACAGTTGAGGGTCCCTATACTATACGATCACTTGAGTCTATTGGACTTTTATTTCCATTCTTGCATACAGAGCTTTGAACCAAAAGTGTTTTATCAATTAGCATTTCATTTTCAGTGCTTCATTCAAAAAGCGAACATTTGAGGAAAGCCTCCAATTGAAAAACAAAGATCAAAACAAACAGAAAAGAAACTCAGAAGAAACAGAGACGATACAGGTAACAGAAGAAAACCTCAAAAGAAATCTAAATGAATCTCAGAGAGTAAGAAAGAGATCTTAGATATGAAAATACAGCTAAAATAAAAAATTCTTTAGAATTGGATGATGAAAAGTTGAATAAATATCCTTAGAAGTAGAACAAAAGGACAAAGAAATGGAAAATAAGAGAAGAAAATAAGAGGATTAATCTAGAAGGTCTCTTATCTGAATAATAAAAGCTCCAGAAAGATAAATCAGTGGACAATACAGTATCTAAGAAATAACACAATAAAATGACTCAGAAATGCAGGACATAAATTTCTGGACCAAAACAAAGGCAACCCCTTGGAATGCCCAACACACAGGTGAAAACACTCACAATTAAGGCACTTTATTAAAAGGTTCAGAACATTAATGATAAAAGGAAAATACTAAGATTCCAGAAAGTAAAAACAGGTCACATACCAATACTAAATTAGAATGCCACTGGACTTCTAATTAGCAATATTGGAATCTAGAAGATAATGGAGCAATGTCTTCAAAATCATAAAAGAAAATGACTGTCAATCTAGAAATTTTATACACAGAGAACTATTAATCAAGTGTGAATATAAAATAAAGATAGTTATGCAAAGTTTTTAAAAAGAGACAAGGCAAAGTAATGTTTCCACACTTTACTAATGAAATGTCTATACTAATGGATTTTGAAGTTATGTATGTATAATGTAATACCTAGAATAATCACTAAAAGAATCTATACAAAGATATAGTCTAAAAATGTTCAGAGTAACCCATGGGAAGGTAAGTATAAGAAAACAGAGAAACAAAAAAACAAACAGAAAACAAAAAAAAAATGGCAGACTTATGCCTTAACATATCAATAATTAAATGTAACCCATCTAAATTTACCTACTGACATAGTAGATTAAAAAAAAAAACATAGCTGAATTTTTTGCTGTCTACAAGAAACTCACTTCAAAGGTAATGATACAGGTAGATGGAAAGTAAAAGAACGGAAAAAGATATACAGGCATACCTCAAAGAGAGTGTGGGTTTGGTTCCAGACCACTTGCAATAAAGTGAATATGGCAATAAAGCAAATATCACAATAAAGCAAGTCACACAAATTTTTTGGTTTCCCAATGCATGTAAAAGTTGTGTTTACATTCTACTACAGTCTATTAAGTGTGCAGCAGCATTATGTCTAAAAAAATCCCTTAATTAAAAAAATACTTCACTGCTAAAAAATGCTAACCATCCTCTGAGGTTTCAGTGAGTTGTAATCTTTTTGCGACAGTAACATCAAAGATCACTAATCACAGATCACCATAACAAACATAACAATAACAAAAGGGTTTGCAGTGTTGCGAGAATTAGCAAAAGGTGACACAGAGAATGGAAATGAGAAAATGCTGTTAGAAAAATGGCACCAATACTTAGTGATGCAGGATTGACACAAACCTTTAATTTAATAAAAAACTCATTATCTGCGAAGTGCAATAAAATGAAGCACAATAAACTAGGTATGCCTGTGTCATACAAATTTTAATCAAAAGAAAGAAGGAGTGGCTGTATGTGAACATCAGCTAGACTTCAAAATAAAGACAATTACCAGATTCAGAGAGGGACATTCGGTCATGATAAAATGATTAATTTACCAAGAAGACATAGTAATCCTCAATGTCCATGCATCAAACAGCAGAGCTTCAAAATATATGAATAAAGGAAAATCTGATAGAACTGAAAGGAGAAACAGATAAATCCACAAGTATATCTGGAGACTTCACTACCCTTCTCTCCTCTCAATAACTGACAGAACTAGACCAAAAATTAGCAAGGATATAGACGAACTTAACAACACACCATTAACCAATAGGATAAAATTGACATTTACAGAACACTTCACCCAAACAACAGCAGAATATACATCCTTTTCAAGTGCCAAGAACATTTACCAAGATAAACCATACCCTGGGTCATAAAAATAAACCTTAACAAATATAAAAGAAATGAAATCATAAGAGTGTATTATAAAAGTATAGATATGAAAAACTAATTAGTAGTTAAAGAGAGTAAGAGTCACTTTATAAAGGGGCAGCATGAGGGAGATTTCTGTGGTGACAGAATACTTCTGTATCTAGATTTTGTGTGATACAATGGTAAAGAGAGACACACACCTTGTTGCAACATCAATTTCCTGGTTTTGATATTATACTATGTAAAATGTAACCACTGGGGGTAACTGAATATATGGGATCCCTCTGTGCTAATTTTGAAACTTTCTGTGAATCTACAATTATTTCAAAATAAAAGATTGAAATTCTTTCTTAGGAAGCTATAAGAGCATATCTTATATTAAATATTAGTAAATCACGAAAAGACATGGAATTCAGGAAAAAAGGGGAACCAACAGAGAAAAGATGAAAATTTTCAGGGTGTAAATGAAGAGAAGTCTTATTTCAAGAGTTATGCAGCACTCCCAGACATCAACCTGTTCCTACTGGAATTGAAGATCAGACTTCTCTAAGAGTTTCTCCAAGGGAGGAAAAGGAAGAAGAAACAAAGATCATATGATAAGTACGACTTTTTAGAAAAATTCCTTTACACAGCTATTGAAGAGAGTAATCAGACTTGATCTGATGTCCAAAGAAAATGAAGCAATTAAAAAAAAAAGCCTCCATTTTATTTCTCAAAACTCCCTGAGAGGTATGGGCACATATCCTAATTATCAGTTGGCTTAATTGTGGTGGGGATGGGGTTTCATTATTAGTTAGCTAGGAATGAAGGACAAAAAAAGGACCCAAAGGGAAAGGATAATGATGGTGTACCAAAGACGAATTTTACGTATTTCACATTTCTGCCTAGAAGTGGCTAGCACTGGGTGAGCCAAAGACAAGTACAGCCAATTAATATGCTATCATGGCTAAGTTTGTCATTAATTGCTGACCTCCACAATGACTACAGAGCCTCTCAACATACTATTTCCAGGCCTAGGATTGGTGGACCTTGCTAGTGGCTGGGAGAGTGGATTTACTTACTGACATGTCCATTCCGTGAAGTCTTCGTGTTTCCTGAACCATTACCGTCTCTAGTATTTTATAATACAAAATTTCTGCAAGCTTTAGTCTGTTTACAGCAAAATCTACAAGGAGAAACAAAGGGAAAACACAGGCTAATGAAATGGAGCTGTTAAAAACTAGAGAACAAAACTTACATAAACTTAAATCTGACTTTTTTTTTTCCTTTTTTGTTGGGGGGGAAGTAATTAGATTTATTTAATTATTTACTTATTTAAATGGAGGTACTGGGAATTGAACCCTTAAATCTGATATATTAAAAACAGCAGGGAAGGAAAAAACTTGAATTTCTATTTTTCTTGGGACAATCTAATTACTTTCAATGCTGTATCAAGTTCATTTTTGTCATCTTACCTATGTGAGATCCTGGCTGTTCATCTGTTGATTGAGTATAATGTTGGCAGAAAGTCTCTCCTATTCCTTTCACTATTTTCATAATGTTTTCCATAGGATTACGCATACAAGATCTATAAAATACAAAAGGAACCTATTTAGCAGGGAAAAAATTGAGATTACCAACACTACTTCTTTCAAGAATTAGTCTAGTTTTTAATGACCAAAGTTCTATTCTCAATTGTAGCCTAGATATGTAAACATAGCATATCTTAAAACAGACTACAATCTTTAAATAAAATCATTTGGCATATTTTTTGGAATTTCAACAATAGGGGAGTCAATGTCCTCTATATTAATGCTTCTCTTTATATGAAATTCTAGAAAAGGCAAACCTATAATGACAGAAAACAAAGCAATGGTTTCCAGAGGCTTGGGATGGAGTAGAGATTGACTACAAAGGAGCATAAATTTGGGGGAGATAACGGGACTGTTCTCTGTCTTGATTGTGGTGGTGATGGTTATACAACTATATGCATTTGTCAAATCTGATACAACTGGAGAGTAAAAAGGATAAAGCTTTTACAGAAATTATACTTCAATAAACTTGATTTAAGACAAATAGAAAGACGATGTGGCAGTGTTTATGCATATTTTGTGCCAGAACAACAAACTGCATGTAGTTCTTATCAAAGCCAAAATAATAACACATTTAAAAAAAAAAAAAAAAAAAGCACTGAAAAGGAAGATATTTGGCAAGAAGCATTTAACCCTGTCATTTTTCTGTTATTAACTCAGTTACCTTTCTATCATTCAAACACAGAATACAGTTCTTAATTTAAAAATGACAAACAAATCCAAGACTGTGAGAAAGAATGTGATTTGCCCAAAGCCAAATAACTAGTGCAGGCTTTAGGACCCCCAATCCCATGTTCCAACAGACTAGCATCATGTGCAGAAAGGGAGGGTAGGCAGCATACATGGCAAAACACTTTCTGTTCTTATCAAATCTTTCTAATGCAAAACTGTACATCTTGAGTCATATTTTATTCCAGTTAGGTTTTCTTTATTTTACTATGTGGTAAAATCACATAACAAATTTACTCTCTTAATTTTCAAGTGTATATTATTATTAGCTACGTGCATATTATCGTACAGTAGATCTCTAGAGCTTTTTCATCTTGCATAAACAAAACTATACCCACTGAATAACTCCCTGTTTCCCCCTCCCCTAACCCTGGCAACTACCATTCTACTTTGTTTCTATCAGTCTTACTACTTTAGATATGTCATATAAGTGGAATCATGCAGCATTTGCCTTTTTGTGATTGGCTTTTCTCACTTAGTATAATGCCTTTAAGGTTCATCTATGTCATAGCATATAACAAGATGTCCTTCTTTTTAAGGCTAAATAATATTCTGTCATATATACCACATTTTCTTTATCCATTAATTCATCAGTGGACATTTAGGCTGCTTCTACATGTTGGCTCTTGTAATACTGCAATGAATTTTAGTGTGCAAATATCCCTTTGAGATCCTGTTTTCAACTCTTTGGGATATGTGCCCAGAAGTGGGATTGTTAGGTCATAAAAATTATATTTTTAATTATTTGGGAAACCTCCATACTGTTTTCCCTATCAGCTACATCTTTTTGCAATCCCAACAGTGTGCCAATTCTGATTTCTTCACATACTCACCAATCTTGTTATTTTCTGGTTTTTTAATAGTGGCCATTCTAATGGGGGAAGGTGATATCTCACTGTGGTTTTAATTTGTATTTACCTGATGATTAACGATGTTGAGAATTTTTTCATATGCTTGTTGGCCATTTGTATGTCTTCTTTGGAGAAATGTCTATTCAAGTCTCTTGCTCATATTTTTAATCAGGTGATTTTTTTTTTTTTTTTATGTTGTATGCTCTTCAAATACTTTGGCTATTAACCCCTTATCTGATATAGGGTTTGCAATTATTTTCTCCTATTCTAGTAGGTTGCCTTTTTACCCTATTGATTATTTCCATTGCTGTAAAGGAATATTTAAGTATGTCACATTTGTCTATTTCTGCTTTTGTTACCTATACTTTTGGTGCCATAACCAAGAAGTCACTGCCCATTTCAACATTATAAAGATTTTTCCCTATGTTTTCTTCTAGTTGTATAGTTTTAGGTGTCATGTTTAGGTCTTTAATCCATTTTAACTTAACTTTTGTTTATGATATAAAATAAGAGTCCATCTTCATTCTTCTGCATGTGGATATCTCAGACATATCTGCACACCCAAGTTAACTGCAGTATCATTCACAATAGCCAAGATGTGGAAGCAACCTAAATGTCCAATGATTAATAAATGGATAAAGAAAATGTGGTATACACATACAATGGGATATTATTCAGCCTTAAAAAGAAGGAAATCCTGTCATATGTTACAACATGGATAAATCTTGAAGACATTATACTAAGTGAATTAAGCCAATCACGAAAAGGCAAGTACTGCATGATTACCTATAGCCAGTATCTAAAGTAACTTCCGTATATGGTATAAGATAGAGTCCATCTTCATTCTTTTGCATATGGACATCCAGTTTTCCCAACATTTGTTAAAGAGACTATCCGTTCCCCTCTAGTGTGGTCTTGGCGCCTCTGTCAAAGATCATTTGACCATATACGAGAAGGTGTATTTTGGGACTCTCTAGTCTATTCCATTGGTCTACATATCCGTTTATGCCACTACCATATTGTTTTGATTAATGTAGCTTTCTAATATGTTTTGAAATCAAAAGTGTGAGGCCTCCAGCTTTGTACTTCCTCCTCAAGATTGTTTTGGCTACTAAAAGTCCTTTGAAATTCCATATAATTTTTAGATTTTTTTTTGGTATTCCTGTAAAAACTGCCACTGTGATTTTGATAGGGATTATACTGAATTTATAGCTTGCTTTGAGTAATATGGACATTTTAACAATATTATATTTTCCAATCCATGAACATGGACTGTCTTACCATTTTTTTTTTTTTTTGTTTCTATGTTCTTTATCTTTTGCATTCTGTTTTCTTCCTTCCCTTTCTATTGCTATAAAATGTTTGCATAGTTCTTTGCCATTTCTTTATAACTTATTCATGCTAGATGGGTAGTTCAGTTCAAATCTATTTATACAAATGTTATGAGGGTAGAACCTCATGAGTCCTCCTACCTTATCTTCTTCTGCTTATCTTCTGAGCTATGGTTGAAGTTGGGGATTGTTCTGTCCACTCTTCTATAGATTGAGGTTTGAGGACTAGGAAGGCTTAGATGGTGCAACGTTTAGCTTTTGTTGGAGGACCAGGGCTTTGCATTCTCCTCTGAGATTTAGTTAAATGTCTTCATTACAGGGTTCATTATACCTAGGTCAGGGATATATTCTAATTGTGTGAGGATCTCTCCTCAAGTCAGCTGGATACCTTGGAAAATGGCAGGTCATGGGAATTTTTCTTATTTTTGCTGCTATCTTCTTCATGGTATATAGGGACTTTCAGTTGGGGAGGTTTCTGTGACTTTTTATCCTTCTGCCTACTCAGTCCATTTGTTTCTCTCCACATCTGGGGTATTAATGAGCATTCACAAGGTCCTGTTAACATACTCTCTTTCTCCAGTAATGTTTCTTGGGGATGGGCATATCAGAATCATCCATTTCCTTTCTTGACCACCACTTTAGAAAATTATAGCATGAAATCCTATCCCTCTCCTCATTTGGTTGCTGCTAATGTAATTATTTTACTGATTTTTACTATTCTCTTATTTCCTTAGGTATTAGGAAAACAGGTTTTCTAATCTGGCTTCACTTTACCATCTTTACCAGGAAATATGTCTCTTTTTCTTAAACAGGTGCATAAAATTCCACTTTATGGCTGTACCATCAAAATATAACCAGTCTTCCATTCGATGGACATTTAGACTGAACCAATCAGAAGTCAGTGTGAAAAGAAAAACAATAATGCATAACTTAGGAGTGTTACCAGAGTGAAATGTAAGAGCTAAATAACATTTAAGATGCATTTAACCTTGAAAGTCTATAGTAATATCTAACAAAATTTATATATAATTTTCAACAGGTACGTTTATCTCACTTCAGGTCAACATACTTTGTGACTGAAATGGTATAGTAAAACTTGCCATACCCTCTATCTCCAGAATTCTGAAATACTGAAAACAGAATGGAATACAGAATCTAAAAGAGACATTTAGAAAAATAATAGTATTGTACTTACTCAAAAATATTTATAAGTTGTTCACTTGGTGCATTTTTCAGTCCGGCCACAATGCTCTGTAACCGGCTGACACTTTGGGTGGCTGAAGCAACAGGAGTAATGACCGCTTCTTTTTCTCTTAAATATCGCCGTCCTGTCAGTGGGGTAGAAGGTGCAAATGATGTTTTCTGTCACAAAAGAAAAATATATGAGATTAAAAAGTTACCTTCTTCCTCATTATGTATTTAATTCAGTACATACACTATCTTATCTATTCAAGTTTAGTAAGTTGCTTTTTCCTCCTCTTCTGGTTACTCACCAAATTTTTAACAATATTATGCTAATAACAACCTTACATTTGAGTAACACTTTTTCAAAGTGCTTTCTATCTATAATCTCACCTTATCTTCATAACGTTCATTTGAAATATAACATACACATTTTCATTTTACATATGAGGGAACAGGCACAGAGAAGTTAAAAAACTTGTTAAAGCTGACAAAGTTAATGGCAGAGCCAGGACTAAAACAGGTTTCTATTTTCTAGACCAGTGAATTTTCTAGTAGACCTCATCCTCCAACCCATCTTACATATAAATACAGAATTTTAACTTTTTGGGGGGATAAATATAGAATTAATCCTTGGTTATTAACAATCAAATCCAGGGTTATATAGCTGAAGTTTGGGAAGAGCACATAGTCTGTCATGGGTAGGAAAGCAAACTAAATTTTAAAGCAAGAGAACAGTGGCTAAAGTGATGCAAAGAAAGAACAGGAAGAAAGCAAAAATCCTTCTTCATGTCTAAAGACACATACTCTACTGAAAACCCAGGCATCCTGGGAAAATATCCGAATATTAGAAATAGCAAGAAATGAGGTAAAAATACTAAATGCCATAGTTTTGAAAATTACCTTTAAGGCTTTCATGGGAAATATGAATTAGTAGAAGAAGCTCAAGATTTAACTTGAAAGATGCTCCTGCTGTTAGTAGAATCACACACAGAAAGAAAAAGATCATTCAAGACTGAGGCCAGGCTAGGTTATATTACTTTTTCAAAGTGTTGTTGAAGGTTACACTCCACATTGGCCTGTGCTGTCAGTTTCCCTAACGGGGTGTCACCAGTGAACTTTCGAGGGGTTCCAATTTCCTCTTCTGCATCTGCTCCCAAAAAGATCCTCTCATCGAAATCACCAACAGTTAAAACATATTCTTCATACTCCTTGTTCACTGCTTTGCTGAAAAGAGAATTATTTTAAGCTGCCAGAGTAAAACTAAGTTACACAGTGGATTTATCTTGACTTAAAGATAGATTTCAACTCCACAGCCTGGAAAAAGCTCATGATTTCTAGTTTTTATTAACTCTGCCCATCTAACAATATAAGAGGTTCTATCTGGTCACGGACATTCTTCATATTCACATACACAGCAACAAGTTACTTTGAAATGTGAGTGAAAAGAGAATCTGAAAACTAGTTGAACCTAATTAAGATCTGATCAGAGAGGAAATAACTGCATGTGGCTTTGAAATATAAGCACATTCTGAATTTGCCAACATTTGATTAATGAAAGAATGTAAACTCAAATACAGAAGTCATGGGGTCTGTTTATGAGCTGCTCAGGAAAGCAGCTGTTTTAAGTGCCAAAGTTTCTTAAAATGAATTTAAAGACAACAAGGCTTAGTGATAACACCCACTCACTGCCACTAACACAGAAGGAACCTGAATTTGGAGGAGTTATCTTGATATAAAGTTTCACTTAACAAATTGCAACAAATGATCGTCCACAGGCTATGCTTTGCCAGATAGGACAAGTAGTAGATACTTACCTATTATCAGTAAAACTGGAAAGGTCCAGGAGGCATTCTCCCTTTAAAATCTGGGAAGAAAAAGTAATTTTGTGACACTGAATAATTAGACATATTAACATACACACAAAAACATGACATTTATCTAAATTTTCACATTGGTACTTGTTATAAATAACACACACAAAATAGAATTAGTTCTTTCAGACCAGTAAATTCTATTTAGCATGCAAATAAAATATCAAAAAATATGTAAAGTCAAGTTTTGAAAATACTTTGAAGTTAGTCTATAGCAGTGGTTTCCAAATTTTAGTGACATAACAATCATGCAGGGGAACTTATTAAAAATGCAGATTGATGGACCTCAAGGCCTGGACTATAGCAGCATTTTAAACAAATTCCCCAAGTGCTTCTGAGGAAAGCTGTCCAATTTTAAACACTGGTCTATGGAGAAGGAAAACTAACATTTATTGAATGATGATGTGTGTCAGGCAAGAAAAAGATTCAAACGGAATACAGGTACTATTGCTGGTGAGAAAGAAAAACTATATTGTTATTAATATTTTCTGTGTATCCACTCTATACTTAGATTACTATACATCAGGGGCTGCAAACTCAAATGTTTTCAGGGGTCAGGATTCAACATACATAAAATGAAGAGGGAAGAAAGCACATTTCCCATCCTAAAAGAGGTGGCTGTCATTTAGCTTGATAACAGTTACCCATGTAGAAATTCCAGTCCAAAATTGCCATAGCTTCTGATTTTAAAAATTTTCATATAAAAGGTCTTTCTTTATATGTAAATTAACAATTGAACAAAATTAAAATGAAATAAAAATGAAGGGAAGGGGGCATAGCTCAGGGGCAGAGCATTTGACTGCAAATAAAAATGAAAACACCCTAGCAGGCCAAACAAAACATCTGTGGTCCAGGGGCAGGAGGACCACTTTCCAAACCAGGATACTTTTGGAGTGAAAGGAGATACTATAATAATTACGCCAAGACAAAAGCCCAAAATCAGATAATCCAGACAAACTAAAAAGTATGGTCATTGTACCCAGGGGTCACTAGTGTGTTACTTTACAGAGACATAATCCTTGAGCTCCTTTATAAGTTTACTTTGTTGGAGATTAAAATTTTACAGACAAAGAGCCATTTAAAATATATCTATATACATATACATACATATATATATACACACACACACACACACACGTATATAGTATGTATACATATAAATATTTGTTGAAAGATAAGACTAAATACAAAAGTTTATATAAGAACTCAGTTAGGGCAGACATTATGCTTGAAGGAAAATCTCATAATATTATTTGCAGAGAGGGGAACCACAGTGATAACCTAATTCAAATTCCTTTTTTCTTAACCAAAGAAAACTCAAGGCCTAGCTGGATTAAATGCTTCAACGTTGGGGAAATAAGAAACTAAGACCCAAAGGAATAAGGCAATTCATAAATATAGAAATAGCTAGGTAAAAAAAGATCCAGAATGCATGCAGGTAGCCCACAAGTGGCTACAAAACTATAAGGGATTTTCTGCTTGATTCATATAGGATTAAAGGGACAGTTGTTATACATCATCCTACTTTGAATAAATAGCAGTTATTCTAATTGTGGCAGTAAACTAGCTTACTCTGACCTTATGCTTTTCATAATTATTCTGATGTTCTGTTCTTCATAATTCTTTATCAGAACCTCCTACAATTGTCTGACAGTGTATTACTTGACAGTATATATGGTTGGTCATATTCTTCAACAACTGAGTTTCACACATCACAGAAGATCATAGGACAATTCTGCATCACAACAAAGACTGAAACCT
Organism: Camelus ferus; assembly: GCF_009834535.1. Lineage (NCBI taxonomy): Eukaryota > Metazoa > Chordata > Mammalia > Artiodactyla > Camelidae > Camelus > Camelus ferus. The sequence continues at coordinate 39,355,005 of NC_045714.1, forward strand.
GGGAATCTTGACCCTGAGTCCTATAATGTAGAGAACTTGTTTAAAACACTGTTTTTCCCTTTGAGGCTGCCGCTGCTCCCCATCCCAAACTAGAGCCATTTAATTGCAAGTACAGTACCTTCCTGTCAAAGAGTTTTGAAATATATGGCTTAAAGTAGTGCTCCTTTATTCCTTTGGCTTCTACTAGAAGTCCGTCATGTAGTTCACACAGTACAGCAATGATGCAGGGAGGGTCTTCAGAAGCCCTAAAGTCAGCAGTATGGAAATCAGACGGCAAACCTAGTTTGACAGGGTATGAAGAGCAATGAGGGAAAAAAGAATATGGTGAAGTTTTAAAACTTTTTCTAAAAATTGATAATTGGTTTTCAAAAAGACATAAGGTCTTACCTTTAAATGATGGATTTAACAAGTCTCGTCTATTTGGGCATATAATGGCGTTGGCAAAAATCAGATCCAAGCAGCACAGAAGTAAATGATAAGAATTTACTAAATCATCTCCAATCATACGAAAATTACCTTTATAAGAAAAAAAAGACATAAAACCCAGAAACTTTTCACATCAAATAGCACCAAGTTACCACAGTAGATAAGTAAAACAACTGAAAGTGTCACCTTACCCTTAGTATAAACAAAGAGTGTCCAACAGAAATTAAAGAGCTCCTTAACACTGCAAGGAATCCTCCTACAAAGGGGGAGGGGGGAAATGTACTTTTTATCTAACTTGCTAAATATCATTTCACATTTGTCATTTAAATTGAAACAGTAAATATAAATAACAAATAGTAAAATCAAATTACATATAAAATCTCATTCACAAAGGACAATCTATGGTTTATTAAGTGAAGTTAAAATGTAGGCTTTTAAAAAGTGCAAATTCCCTTAATAAGTTTGTATTGCAATTTCTATGTTAATTACATAAGGATTAAGTGTCTCACCTCTGCTTCCTGCTTCGTGGTAACTTTGGTGGCTCTTCATATGGATTTTGAAATATATCTAGAAAAATTGGCTCAAATTTTTTGAAAATTACAGTAGACACCTCAAAATTTCTTTCTAGCCTTTCTACACGTTCACGAAATTCTTGTGGCAGGTTTGACATGTCCATCCACTTCTTCATTTTACTAAAAAACTGTATTAAACTAAACAGAAAAAAAGCAACCTTAAAATGAGTCCATATAATAGATGGAAAAAGAAACTATGCCTAAGAATCTTTTTTAAAAAGCCTAATTTTATAAAGAAAAGAAAAAAAGAGAAGAAAAACCCCAAAAACCTCAATTCATGTGCTACAAAATGACTTTGGTTCCCAGAATTACTGTAGGCATATAGATTTTGAACTAGTGGTCAATACATAAAATGTCTTCTACTATGCATGGAGCATCTACCTATTTCTTTTATTCCCTGAAGCGCGTAGATAATACTCTGGATATAAATCTAAGTAAATATTAGTCAAGAGACTGATGAGTTCACAAAACTAGTTTGAGGAAAGAGAATCTTTCAATACTGGATTCTGGAAGGTGATCACAAAGCACCAGATTGTTACAGAGTGAGAATAAAATTCGTGTTTTGTGTTCAACGTGTGGTTCCATCACCAAATATAAACTAAGAAGGGAGTGAAATTAACATTTGGATTGGTGGATTCTGAGTAAAGCAGATTACTCTCCATCATGTGGGTGGGCTCATCTAATCAGTTGAAGGTCTTAACAGAAAATACACTGACCTCCTCCCAAGTAAGAAGGAATTTTGCCAGCAGACTGCCTTTGGATTCAAATTAAAACATCCCTGGGTCACCGATCTGCTGGCCTACCCAAGATTTTGAACTTTCCAAGCCTCCACAACCACGTGAGTCAATTTCTTAAAATAATTCCCTCTCCACTCTCTTCTTCCCAGCCTGTGCATGTCTGCATGTGCACACATGCAAATGCACTTGCTTGCACTCTCTCTCTATATATATATATACACATTCTATTGGTTTTGTTTCTCTGGTGAACCCCAATATAACATACATATAATTTTCTTCTGAACCATTTGAGAGTGAAGTATAGCTATTTATACCTCTCTACTCATAAATACTTCCATTTCTATTTTCTGAGAAAGAGGTCTTACATGACTAAGCATAGTTATCAAAATCAGAAAATTTTGTATTGATAAAATACTATTAGTACATATTTAAATTTAAAATTTACCAACTGTCGCAATAATGTTCTCTATAGCAATTGTAAATTTCCTAATCTAGGATCTAATCAAGTAGCATGCATTGCATTTATGTGTTATTTCCTTTTAGTTTCCTTCAATCTTCAGTCAAGATCTGTTCTTCAGACAAGATTACACTGTATAGCACAGCAAAATATATACAAGATCTAATGGTATCTCACAGAGAAAAAAATGTGACAATGAATATATATATGTTCATGTATAACTGAAAAATTGTGCTCTACACTGGAATCTGATACAACATTGTAAGATGATTATAAATAAAAAATGTTAAAAAAAAAAAAGATCTGTTCTTCAGACTGTCTTTTGTGACACCAACATTTTGGAAGAGGACAGGTCAGTTATTTTGTAGTATGTCCCTACATGCTTCTCATTATTAGATTCAGGCTATGTATTTTTGACACAGTACTACATAAGTGATGTCATATCCTTCTCAGAGGTGTGTATCCATTTGTTCCATTATTGACAATAACCCTATACCTGATTTAGATGGTATCTGCCAGGTTTTCCACTTCAAAATTACTATTTTTCCCTTTGTAATTGATAAGTGACTTGTAGAGAGATACTCTGCAATTATGCAAATATTTTGCTCCCCATCAAACTGAACTTCTATAGTTTTAGCATCCATTGGTGATTTTTTGCCTCAGTCAATTATTAAAAGTGGTTGCAAAATGGTGGGGTGTTTTTTTTAACTCATTTTTTTCTACATTTATTACTTGGCATTCTAATGTAAGGAAGAGATTTCCCTTCTGTCCTATTTATTATCAAACTAGATTTTACTAAGTGAGTTGTAATCCATTACTATCTCTATTCATTTTGATTTTCAGATTATCCCAGATATGGCTATGAATCAGAGCCTTTTCAAACTAGCTCCTATGTTCCTTAGACATGTCCCCACATTTTTTTGAGCACTTCCTTACTTTCTGGTATAAGCTTGTGATTCTTTTTTATTTGTCTAAATGAACATGTTGATGTTGGCCGATTGCTCTTTCAGTAATTAAGAATCTGACACTTAAAAAAAAATTTTTAAACCAATTTACATTTAAAAAACACATATCTTTTGACCCATCTCTACACTTAAAGGAATTTATCTGAAATACATATTTATAATAATGTTCACTTGTCTATAATCACAAATGACTGGATATAATCTACATGTCCATCAATAAAGGGGCTGGCTAAATATATAAAGCATCCTTATATCTTAAAATATTCTACAGTCATTAAAAAAGTTAATGAGGTAGAGCCATAACTAGTAATACAGAAGGATTTCCAGAATCTAAAGTAAGAAAAGCAAGTGCAGAAACATACATATAGTATAATCTCATTTACATTTACAACAAAAAAACAAAAAATCTGAAAAACAGATTTTTTTTCTTATTTAACAATTTAATAACAATAAATGCTAATAGTGGTAAATTCTGGAGAATGAAAAAAGGAAGAGACATCTTTCTACTTTCAACCCCTCTGTATCATTTGAAAAATTTTAAACCTTTTTTTCAATTGTAGTAAAAGTATATACAACGTAAAACTTAACCATTTTTAAGTGTATAGTTCAGTGGCATTAACCATTACCACCATGTACCTCCAGAACTCTTTTCATTATTTGAAATTTTTATCATGAGCTTATACTGCTCTAAATTTTAAGTTTTTTCTCTTTTGTTCAGTTTCCTCAACAACTTATTATTTCAAAGACTTAAAATTTTTATTTTTTAAAACTTTTTTATTGATTTATAGTCATTTTACAACGTTGTGTCAAATTCCAGTGTAGAGCACAACTTTTCAGTTATACATGAACATATATATATTCATTGTCACATTTTTTCTCTGTGAGCTACCATAAGATCTTGTATGTATTTCCCTGTGCTATATAGTATAATCTTGTTTGACTTAAAAATTTTATACAGTGATGAGAAACATTGATAGAAAAAGATGATACTACAACGAATAAGGTTTTATTCAGTTAAGAAAATTACCTGAACTCCATCCATCTTAGTTATTCTTTCATTTCTCTTTTTTTTTTTTTGGGAGGGGGGAAGGTGATTAGGTTTGTTTATTTATTCATTTATTTATTTATTTTAATGGAAGTACTGCGTATTTGAACCCAGGATCCTGTGCATGCTAAGTACGTGCGCTACCACTGAGCTACACCCTCCCCTCCATTTGTTTTTATCATGAATGACAAAAATCTTATCTATTAAAGTTTTTAAAATTGTCTTGACTTAATTATTTTTCCATTTATAGAAATCAAAATTGTTCTGAGGATTTTTCTTTTCGTCTTTAATTTAGCATGAACTGAAACCTAACCCTTGCTGGATAGGGCTTTACAGTTTGTTTCTCCTCTATTCTGGAAACCCAGGAGAGCAAATAGACAATGACCTCAAAAAGTTTTGTCACAGGTTAAAAAAAAAATGCAGAAACAGAGAACGTTAGCAACTATCCAAATGTGGATCACTCCATTTCTGTTGTTTTGTATGCAAATAGTTCCATATGGTTGATACTAGAGCAAGTAAAAGCTATAGCTGAGACCCTACCAATTGCTTAGCATTTGTAAGGGAAAAAATATTAACCATACAGTAGAGAAACAGGATAATATCTTTAGTAGATGATCAAAATTAACATCACCAATGAGAGGCAGATGGATATCATGTGCCTTCAGATGTGATATGCTGAAGACACAAAATCACTTAAGTAGTTTTCCATCTGGGAATGTAAAACCTGCATCTAATCATAAGGAAACATGAAACAAAAACAAAATAAGGGACAATCTATTAAAAAAGGGTGGGAGGTAGGGTGGTTGTGAATTATACTCTTCAAAAATGTCAATGTCCTAAGAGACAAAGGCTGTAGAAATGTCCCCGATTAAAGGAGACTAAGGAGACAGGGGAAATGAATGCGATACCTGATCCAATAATGGAGATGGTACTTGAGAAAAAAAAATGCCATAAAGAATTTTACTGGATCAACTAATAAAACTAGAATAGAGATAACAGATTAGGTAAGATTGTTCTATCAATAATAATAAATAAATAACTGTACTGTAGTTATTTAAGGACATATACACTGAAGTATTTAGGGGTAAAGGGCTATAATGGACGCTACTTAAATTGAAACAGTTGACAAAAAATATTGTCTAAGAGAAAAAGATAAAATGACAAAGCAAATGGGGTAAAATGTCAATAAAAGGTGAGTCTAGGTCAAGAGTATATGGATGTTCTTTGTATTTTTCTTATTTTTGCAACTTTTCTGAAAGCTTGATAATATTCTTAAGTTTAAAATACTAATGAAAAATTTATAGATAAAAAGGATGTAGTACAGAGGCCTCTGACTGAAGTTAAAATTTAAGAAAGAGAGGCAAAGGACGAATGTGAGAATTAGGAAAAGATACCTATATGATAACAAACTTAGAATGGAATGAAGTTAAATGATTTAAAGTAAAGAGAAATTAAATCCTAAAATTAAATTTAAGACTTATAAAACAATGTTTGAAAAATCAAAGTACTTTACCTTAATTTGGCCGAACGTAGTATTCTGGTAAGTGAAACACAATTTCCTTCCATGATACCCTTTCCAACTGTGGGGATAATGCTTTTGCGACACGCAACGTATAATGAACATGCCAACCAGTGTATAACTTCTCCCTGGCAGACAAAAGACAAACAACAAAATAGATATATTATGTTAAAATGCTTGAATTCTAGAACGAAAAGAGATCTCAGAATTATCTGGTCTAATTATCTTTCTGTATTAACAGGCCAGAGAGGTGAAGACATTTGCCCAAGGTAACAAAGCTTGGTTAGTTGCAGTAATGGGTATAAAACTACTCTCAGTCCTGGGTAAGATGCTAAATCAGTATGAATCTAAAGACAGATCTCTCACTACACCCCAAATCTAATATTATTAAAAGAGTTCTCTCAAAATTTCTCAGCATTAGCTTTCTCAGTTTTATACCACCAGTCACAGCCTTGATGGTGCTGAAGTTCCTTTCTATCAGTTTAGTTTTGTTTCTTTTTTAACTAGTTTGGCAGAGAAAGGAAAGAACAGAGTAGAAAGGTATCACACATAAATAAATACCTATCTTGCACAACATAAAGGAGACTATCATTTCTGTGAGGTAAAAATTTGGGGAATTATTTACCCCAAAATTTAAAATAGTAAGTATGGCTCTTAGCAGATATTTCAATTTACAATGCTACAAAAAAGTGACACTTGGGAATTCAACATCTAATTCTCTGCTTTAGACTTGAGATATCTCCAAGCTAGACTTACTTTATGACTTCATTACTGAGCTTTACCTGAAAATTTAAGGATTAAGAACTAGACACAAATCTCATTACACAATATGATACTGTTCCTATTCATTGTTCTGCAGGTCCTTTTTAAGATCAGACTCTAGAAGAATAAGATGACTGATAAAAAAATTTCTTGCAGGAATCCAAAAGGGGTGGGTAGAAATGGGTAGCCACCAATAAAACTGAGACCCAGTGATCCTACCCTAAAATTCTTATTTGCTCAAGGCATTAAGTGAGGCAGATAAGCTTAAGGTTGAATATTTTTAGAAATCTTGATTAACAAATTATTTGGATATAGCATCCAACTATTGCAGAGCTTTTGGATACAGGTTACTAGACGAAAACACCATTAAGATAGGGAAGAACCAAAAGTACTGCTTTAATTTTTTTTTCCTTAAAAAAAAAAGCACATATAGTATTTAATCTAGTTCCTTAATTCTAGGTCTTAGAAATACAAAGATGTTCTGATCTCATGGAACTCCAAGTCTAGAGCTAAGAGGAACAGATTCTATTATCTATAATTGATGATATATATGCTATAAGAAGAATTAAAGATTAAGTGTTAAGGGAGAATATAGTGTAGTGAGTAACTGATTTTGATGGGCAGTCAGGGAAGGATTCACAGAGGGAGACAAAACTGGTAAGTGGTAAATCACCAAAATATATGGGGGAAAAGGGGTGGGTAAGGGGAAAATATAGGCAGGAGCTTGTCGGGTAGTTGAGAGAGTGTAGAGGCCAGCCAGGGAGAGAGATTCTTAGGAAGCAGTAGATATATGAAAATCTTTTCACTAAAAACAAAACAAAAAGAGGAAAATAAAGCATTGTAGATAGAATAAACACGAACACTCTTAACTTTCACAACTGTGCTAAGTCAAATATGTAAGATATCCTGATCAATTCTACCTAACTGGAGATTTAGCTCTTCAATTTTCCTTGGAGTAGGGAGTGAGGGAAAAGCTTCCAGGCAGAGGGAATGGCATGGAGAAAGCACACAAGTAGCAACAAGCTTGACATATTCAAGAATCTGAAAGAGATGCCTTGTTTAATGAATGCCTTGACCACAGCCTGCACTCAGCAATGCTTATTCAATGAGACCAAATGAAGATTTGGGATGTCAGAATGCTTTCTCAGACTTTTTTAGAAGTTTGTTTTCAATTGAGAGGCCATAATTTAGAATTTCCCTTACTTTCTTCTTCCTCCTCAAGATTTCCAGGCGTGCCACTCAGATGCAGACCATGGTCCTTTATACAATCTATCGAGTCCTACTCTGGAGACATACAAGTGTCTCCCCTTCTCCCTCACATATAAACACACACACTCGACTTCAAAGTTCCAACTCTACCTCTTTGAACCCAGCAATTATTTTAGCGGGTGATGACTCAGTAGAGCACTCTGTGAGTTCAGCCCTCCTGGATCACGAAAACCTTTGATCATAAGGCATCACAATTCTGTCTCTATACTGGGCTTATGCTTGTCTGGGTTCCTATGATAATTAGCAGAACGATCCTGGGCAAGACAATCTTCTGGGCCTTGATATTATTACCTGGAAAAGTGGGTTTAATACTCACTGCCCTGCCTCGTTCACAGGGCTGTTGTGAGGACTAAAAGCAAGAATGGTTGGGGAAAATCTAAAAATAGCCTACATTTATTTTGTTCAGAGACAGATACTGTGCTTAGCATCAGGGCAATCTAATTATCCCCATCTGAGAGAGGAGAAACCTGGCGCCAAGAGACAAGTGCTGTGTGCACATTGGCTGTGACCAAACTTCTGTACAGTGGCAGGACTGCAAAGCGAGTAACGCAGACACCTTCAGGCGGAAGTGCGGAGAGGTGAAATGGCTCAGACTCCTTAACCTGGCTCTACTACTAACCGTGTGACTTTGGACAAGTAGCTTAGCCTCTTTGGGGCTCAGCTTCCTCATCTGTGTAATGGGGACCACAGAACATGTTCAGAGGGTTGTGGAGAGAACTAAGTGAGATGACATATTTAAAGCGCTGGGCTGTGGCGTCTAGGCACAAAATTCATCTAAACTTTTACCATTATTCACTTTAAAAAATAGACCTAAGGGCAGTCCCATGACGTCTGCGGCGCTAGTCTGGAGTCTAGGGGACCCCTGAGTGATACGTGACCTTGGACAAGCCACTCCTTTTCCGGACTTCAGTTTCCCGCCTCAAAATAAATGGATAGATTAATCTACACCCGCCCTTCCAGCTTCGCACGCCTCGGCGCGGGGTTGGGCAGAGACCCTTCCCGGTGGGGGAACTCCCACCGCCCCATAGGGTGGGGTAGGGGCGGGGCGGGGGGTGGGGCCTGGCGAGTTCGGGTCCCCACCTGCCGCCTCTCACCTCCAGGCTGTAGTTGCCCCGGATGGCGGTGAAGTCGTCCAGGGCTTCGGCCGCGCTCCCCTCGTCCAGGTTCAGCTCCTGGCACAGGGCCTGCAGCGCCTCCCCGGCCGCAGTGACCACCGCCGCCCCCTCGGCGTGGGGGTCGTCCTCATCCATCCCCAGGCCCGGCGGGCGGCGCGGCCACAGCCCCCCGATTCCTTTCTCCCTCCTGGCTGTGCTACCCACAACCACCCGCGCCCAAAGCGCGCGAAAATCGGGGGTTGCAGTACGACTTCTCTTCCATGGTCTGCATCCGCGTTTCTCCTCAAAAAAAGTCCGCTTCTCCTCCTGGACTCCCAGCCGTCCCTCTCCGGAAATGTGATAAGAAGACGGAGCTCGGGGCCTAAGAAAGGCCTGGCTTAGCCCTTGACAGGTAGCGGTGGACACAGCCGACGGGGCAAACTGGGAGCGGAGGGATCGGCAGCCAGCGCGCAGGGTCTGCTGGGGATTGTAGTCCATATCCTGCCTTGGAAGCGGCGGCGCCTCCGTTTCTTGGTGACTCTGGTTTGGGCCGAGCTGGGCTGCCTGCTGCGAGGTGGCATCATTCATCTTAGGGAGAAGCCTCCTCTGCCCCTCCAACCCACGGGCCTGGTTTTGTCACTGCCCCAGGGCGCCAAAGTCTGATCAAGACTTGCTCCTTGTGTTAGGAGACCGAGAAGGGAGCCGAAAAAAGTGGTCCCTCCACAGTGGGGGGGGTGGGGGGGTGGAGTAGGTGGGGCCCATCGGACTTTCCTCAGCGTCTCCAGCGCGTAATGAGTGGTCTGTTGAGTGACGAAGGGAACACCTATCCATCTCTTCTTGATCTCTAAACGAGGTTTGACCTAGGCTGAAAGAACTGCAGGAGGGGGGCCCTGTCTCAGCTTCCCGGACCCTGGGAAATGTGACCCTGGAACCCAATTAAAACAGTCATTCCAAACTTGGGAATGACCTGAGCATCATCTGAAGGTATAGAACTGGTGTGGAAGTGTACCCTTCTGCTACCAAAACCCCTTCTCATAGGAAGAGCTAGAGTGATCCTTTTTAAAAGGTAAATCAGAGTTTGTCAAGAATCCTTCAGTAGACTCCTTTTGCCCTTAACATAATATCCAAACTTCTTTCCGTGGCCTATAAGGCCCCATGTTATCTGGCCTCACCTCATCTAGGGCACTGTCCCCCTCCTCAGGAATATAAGAAGATCCAGCCTCACTGCTGTGTTTTGGAACGTTGGAAACACCAAGCTGCCAAACTAGTTCTTGACTCAGGGCCTTTCTCACATGCTGATCAAACAGCCCCAAATACTCTATGCCAGATCTTTGCTTGTCTGGCTCTTCCTCGTCATTCAACTTTTTAGTTTTAGTCTCCTTGTCAGGCCATCCCTGAGCACTGTATTTAAAATACTTGACCCCCATTCCCCTCACCACCTCATTTTGTTATCTTCATAGCACCTTATCACTATCTGAAATTTTGTGTATTCATTGGCTCTTTCTACTAAAATGTGAGTTGGTAAGAGCAGGGGCCTTCCTTTCATGTTCACTGTATTCCAGAGTTTAGATCAGTGCCTGACTCATAGTACTTAGTGTGGTCTTTGAAAAATTACAAACAGCCTATTGTTGCTTGGATGAGTGAAGGAGTCACCAGAGATGAAAATGGGAGACACATCAAGTTAGGTTGTGAAGGACCTCATATGACCCCCTATAAGCCTGGACATTATCAGTGGGGGGTTTAATGAAAGGAGGTGATGAATGATCGGTATGTGTTTTGGACAGGTTCCTCTGGCTGCAGTGAAACACATGGATTGAATGGGGTAGAGACTAGAGGTATGGAGATTGTAGGGGGCTGGTCCATCATGGGAAGGAGAGATGTTGCTGTCCTAGAACTGAAGGGGGCACTGCTGAGGGGAGGAGTCTCCAGTAAAATAGGTTTCCATCTGGGCCAAGAGGGTGAAAGGTGAGACTGTCAACTAGAATGGGAGTACAACCACAGGGATGAGATCAGTTCTGGAATGTTATGTGTGGGATGCTTGCAGAAAGTTTAAGAGGAGACTGTTGGTCCTGGAAGGTGACCCCTCTTTCTTGGGCAACTTCCCAGTCTTCTACATTCTCCACACATAGAGAGGGGTAGGACTTGGGAACCAGCCACAAGCTGGGTCTCAATGTGAGTAACAACTCAAACTCCCCCCCAAAAAACTCAAACTGAACCACCCATGAGGTACTTCCAACTCTGCTTCCTTCTAGAAGCTACTACTGTAGCTGGCTTCAGGACCATCTTATTATTTTCTGAAAGGGATGGTGGCACGTAGTGTCAGCACAGAGACTTGCCTCCCATGAGTTTTAACTTAGAGGATTGGTTATGGGCAGTTAAGGAAGTCTTATGTCCAGTGCCAAGGGATTTTGACAGGGCGTATCATACCACCTCCTAACTTCCTTTCCTGTCAGCAAAGAAACGTCAGGATTAGTGGAGGTGAGATGGATGAATGTCCTCCTGTAGTGGCTCCTTTGTTTTCTAATTAACCTACTGTGCTTATTTAAGAGAGAGCTCCAGGAGTGGGGACAGCCTAGACATGAAGATGTGGGAATTTTTAGGCAGTACCGGAGGCTAATGGAGCAGGTTCGTATCACTCAAGGAATGTGTTGCTGTGAGAAGAGAGTCAAGAGCAAAACCCCTAGAACACCAATGTTTCAGGGGTGGGAAGAATTTTAGGAATGAATGAAAAAAAAAGACACAAACTGTCCAGAGAGGTATAAAAACAAGGAGCAATATCTCAGAAGCCATCATAGTCCAACACTGCAGAGAGTTCAAATAGGATGAGGAATTCAAAAAAGACTTCATATATTATCATTCATATGTTTTTAGTCTTTGCCAGAAGCAGTTTTCTTTAACACAGTGGGAGTGGAAGCCAGATTACTGAGGGGCTCGTGGGAGGAAGATCAGAAAGTTGAAGTAGGAAGTAAAAACTCCTCTTAAGTAGCTTGGTGGAGGAGAGCCAAATGAAAGTGTATCTTCTAGGATTGGGAAATGCAAGCACGTGAATTAATTAGGGACAGGAGGAGGTAGAGACTGAAGATAAAGAAAGATCATCAGCTTAGCCAGATCCTATAAAAGGTGGCCAAGCCAGGAATCCAGAGTCTGGTCCTCCTCTTCATAGCTCTTGTCTGGGAGACTATCACCTTACACCCAGATTAATGCAGACCTGCTAGACACTCTGGTGAGTGCAAAATAGAGCAACATACAGTGGGGAGTTGAGAGTGGTAAAGATTTGGAACAACCGTTGAGAAATATCACTGGTTCTATCAAATGCAAACATCATGGTCAGAATTTTTTGAGGAAAAATAGAGTGAAAGTCAGTCTACCCCACAAGATCCTGGCATTCATAGCTAGTCCTGGACAAGACCGCAAGAGCAGAGAAACCTCACTTTTTTTGCCTTTGTCATAACTAATCAATTCTTTTTTTATCCAGATCTGAACCACAATGGGTCATTCTTGCCTTGAAAAGAAACCAAGATAAAAGGAAACAGCTCTCAGAACAAAACCAGAGATTCATTGCCCCATTTTTCCTCTCTTTAGTAAGTAGTCTGGCTTTCAGTGAGTTGCAGTCTATGTACTGTAACCATTTCTTCTTTTCTGCTGGATGTGATTCTCTTGATTCTTTTCCCACTTCCTGCATACTAAGTCCTGCAAACCCTTCATTTCTTCATTCCACAAATGTTTACTGAATGCCTGCTATGTGCCAGATACTGATTCTTCCTTTGCTGTGATTTTCAGATCATCCAAACTTGAACTGAGGAGCACTGCTGGCTTGAAAATGATCCAAGAACAAAAGAAACAACTCTCCAAGGTCATACACCAAACAAAAACTGAGAAACATTTGTATGTTTGCTTTTTTTTTTTCTCTTCGGAACTGAATCTGGGCTCTAACTTTGGATTTTTAGTAAGTCATATCGTGTCTATGTAAAGTCTTCCATTTTCATCTCCTGTCTTTTGATTCATCTGATCTGTCACCCTTTACATCCAATTAGTCACTCACTTCTATGACTTTTCCTTTTGCCATGGTGTGATTCTCAGACTTTCCTGAATTGAATTATTGGAAGTGCAGGCCTGGGAAATGAGGCCAAGATAAAGGGAAAATACTCTTGAGTTCCCTTATTTCCCTTATGAACTAAAGCAGATTTAAGCAGTACTCTTCCTCCCTCCCCACTTCTTTTGGTCTGTAACTCAATTGTGTCGTTGGTTTTCAGTGAACAGTGCTTCCATGTTCAGCAAAACAACCCAGCTCCATGCTGGGTCCTCTTTGTTATCAATGACCCCCTGCTCCTTCATCCCCAACTCTTCCTCCACCAGGTTTCTAGTTGTTTTTCAGCATTTTGTATTTTCTCTTCCAATCCATCTTATGTTTACTTAACTAATCTAGTCTTTCTCAAGCAGCATTTGTATCGTGTCTCTCCAGACTCTTCAGGGCTTCACTATTATCAGTTGAATCAAATTCAGGCAACTAAGCAGTGATGATGCATCAGTCAGTTCCAGCATCACCTGCCTGCTTTTTATTTTTTTTCTTTTATCAATATATTCTCCTTACATTTTCTCAGGGATTGTGTTGGGTTTTATTTTTCATTAGTATCCAGTGGCCTGCTGTTTTAACATTCAGCTGAGCTTTTTTGAATAGAAAGTGAAATATGGGTAGTGAAAGAGATTTACTCTGCCCTTTATTTCTGATCCAGATACATCATGAAGGTTGTTTCTATTTTGATCCTATTGTGTGATCGCCTCTATCATTAGCTTCCCAGTTGTGGTTTACTATTTCATAGTTCCCCAGAGCCTGTGTCCATAGCCTGATTAATACCTTTAGAAGCTCCAAGATTAGTGGATTCTTCCCAACTGTAATTCAAAATATAAACAATTCAAACCACAAAATAAGTGTAAGAAAGTACAATAGAGTCCTGATTATTTTTCCCAACCTGGCTATTTCATTTTGAAATTCTTTGCAAAAAAAGAAAAAAAAAATTGGGGGGGGGGTCCCCCAGCTTTGCTCTGCTCTAAGCAGGTACTTAGTCTGCACATGCACCTCTTAGGAAAAACTGCTTCACCCCCTAACTGTCAAAAAAAAGCAGTTAGTAGTTGTGGGGGAGGGGCAAGACCTGACTAATCATTCTTACTGTGCTTGTTTCTCCAAGGAAAAGCTAAAGTGGTGATCCTTAAGCTGGGTCCCTACAGAGAAAGTAGTGCCAGCCCTACTTACAAGGACAATTGATTTTTGTACCTCGCTTAGACTTCAGATAAGGAAATTAGAAACCGAAAAGCCCAATTTAACTTAAAGATGTTAATTCTAAAGCCTTTATCTGTCAAAATATAAGCCCAGGACATTCAATTTGGTCACAAGAAGGTATTTCAGAATAGCATTTTCTTTTAAGTTTTCCTCTAAGAGACTGTCCTGACACAGACCTCATTCTACCCAGAACGAAAACTTAGGATCACTTTTGTTTCCTGAATCTATACATACTTAGGTTAATCCTGCTCCCCGATATCCCCAGGGAAGCTGGAAATCTGCACATTAGCTAAAACCCAGCCCAGATATTATTAGCCTCTTAGCAGAAGGTCTTGGTGGAAAGGTCAAACCTATGAGAGGGATGAATGTCACACCTAAAGACAGCAACGGCAAACAATCAGTGAGATAATCACTGTTGCTTTTTTCCTCCTTTTAATTTCCTCATTCGATTTAAAGAATTGGTATTTTCCTTTTCTTCTTAGAAACAGCTAAGGCTATTACCTCTGGAGCTACTGAAGAAAGTACAGAGGATTGGAATCAAGAGATATGAGTCTAAGTCCTAGCACTTCTACTTTCTGATTTTGCAAGTGATTTAACCTCTGAGCCTGTTTCCTCATCTGTAAAATGGCGATAACAATAATATCTATACAATTAATGCAAGGTGAAAAAAAGTAACATGAAGGTTCTATGCAAAGAACAGTTATAACTTACTATTTCCCCTATTGTTTTCCTTACTGCACCGGAAACAGGTACAACCAACTCTAATCATTATAGCAGAACCAACTCTAATCTACTTTATTTCTACATCTTGAAGTGTATCATCTCAATCAATATAACTGACTCTTAAATGAAGGAATTTAAGCTGAATAACTGAGGTTAGGAATGGGTTCACTTAGAGCAAACAGAGGATTATATATACACATGTATCTATAAAACATAGGTAAAGACACATGAGAAACTGGGAACAGTGTTGCCTAAGGGAAGAGGAATTTGATAGCAGTGAGATAAGAATAAAAAATTACTTTTACTGTTTCTTTTTGTATCTTTTGAACTTCCTACTTAATGCCCAAAGCTAACTTAATAAAATGTATGCTATAAAATAAAAGGAAATAGACCATCACATATGTAATCTATGATACTTAACTTTTTTTACTACCTGTTTTCATTGATAAGCTCAGTTAATTAAAAACTGCACCTAAGAACTTCTAAGCATTTTGTCACTTCAGAAATTATTTTTCTCTGTATATGTGATTAAAAAAAATAAGACACGGGGTGGAGAATCATGAATTTCCATATACAATTGCAACGTCATTGCTAAGGTCCTTAAGTTTGAAATGCAACAAACAGAAGCAAAACCCTGGTGGTTAGACCATTTCAGATGTTAACTGAATTCTAACTAAAATAACAGACCAAAGGCTAATTTCCTCAATAGAAAAAGCTTCTATGAATCAACATGTAAAAGACCAACAAATCTCCTCAAAATGGGGAAAGGATTTGAATACAGCCTAGGAAAAGGAAATGTAGATGACATTTAGACACGAAAAGATGCTCAACCTTTCTAAGAAGAAAAAATACAACTTAAACCACTGAAAAGCCATTTTTTAAAAAATTTATTCAATTGGCAAAATCCAAAAGTTTGAAAATGCTTCCGTGACTCCCCATTTCTTTCAGAGTTAAGCCCAACTCTTTGTCCTGGCCTTATAAGTCGCTAAGGATCTGGATCTGGTCCCTTATAACACTTCATTTTCCTCTACCTTCACTTGCTACTCTCTCCTTTCTCACCTGACCCTAGTCACACCGGCCTTCCCGCGGTTCCTTGACTACCCTAGACAACCCTAGTGCCTTAGGACTTTTGAAACGTCTACTTCCTCTGCCCAGAATGTTCTTTCCCTAGGTCTGCATAGCTACCTCCCTTACCTCCTTCAAGTCTTTGCTCAAATATCACCTTCTCAATGAAGCCTCGTGTTAACCATTCTATTTAAACTGCAGCCCCACCTCCCCACAAGCACCACACTCCTGATTCCACATACTCTGATCTTTTTCCAAGAGCATATTCCAGCTTCCACTGTACTGTATGATTTTATGTTTATTTATATGTTATTATACATTACATTATTTCTCTCCTCCTACTAGAATATAAACCCCACTAGGGCAGGAATTTTGTTCTGTTTTATTTCTTGGTGTTTCCTAATTACCTAGAACAGTGCTTGGCCCATAGCAAAAGTTCAGTATTTGTAGAGTGAATGAGTATCACATTGTGCTGGCAAGGATGTGGGGAGAAAAGCACACTCTTACATCGCTGGGGTGTAACTGTTAACTACCTCATTTGTCAGTATTTTAATTTGAAATTACAAGTGACATTTCCTTTAACTTGGTAATTCCACTTTTCTGATTTTATCCTAAAGACACACTTGGCCATGTATGAAATACATATGGCCATAGTTACTATATTATTGTTTGTGCCAAAGATTGGAAGTTACCTACATGTCCATTAGTATAATAAATACAATGAAATAGTGGGCAGGAATATAGAATGAAGAAATTCTTTTTTGGACTGATATGGAAAATTTTCAGATATTAAGGAGAAAAAGTGCAAGGTGTAGAACAGTATGTGTAGAATACTATAGTTTGTGAAAAAAGTAGGGAAGATAATACACATATTTGCTCATAAATGGATAATTATATCTTAAGGGAGATACAAGAAACTGGTAACACTGGGTGCCTTCAGGGAGGTGAAGTGGATAGATGGAAATATTTTGTAACTTTTGCATTTTGGATGTATATATGCATTATCACTTTGATAAATTTATAATAAGTCAAGAAAAAATGTTTTCTGAATTTCTCTTTTTAAATACCGTATTTTAGTTTCCATGACCCTGACTGATTTAATTATTCTGATTGAAAAACAGTACATTGAGGTCAGGGCTTTCATTTAAGGAATCAGATGCAGATATAAGTATATTGAGGTTATTTTCAGATTCAGTCACTTACTGATTTTAAAACAAGACCACTTAACTGATGTTTATTTCATGCTTTTATTTCGTTTTGGCAGAGATGAGACCTGGGTGGTATTATGATATTAATATTTCAAACATCTTAAAAGATTTCTTTTAGCAACCAGGATGCTGTAGCAATTTCATTAATTGTTAAATAGAAAAAACTTACAAAGTTTGAATTAGAAAATCCTTTTGTAACTTTTAAAATTTTCAATTATTTTAACGATGCAGTTGATAGAAATGGTTTTGCAGAGGACTTTAGGCTTAGAAATCTAAAAAAGGAAAAAAAAAATCCTGACAAGATTATTTAAAGCTCTAAAACAGGTTACCACAAAGGAAGTAGTTATGGAAATGTGTTTGGCTAAAAACCTATTTAAAAACATTTTTTCATATAAAGTTACTAAAATACAGTAGATTGGTTGGTCAGACTTTGTAATTCCAACGGGTCTTGGACAGAAACAATAATCTGGGCATTACTACAACACAAAAACTCTTTAGAAATCATCAAGGCTATCGTAGGGGAGAGGTTTGAGGTCTTTCTTGGAAAAGTCAACTTCTTTAAAGTCACAACACTTCAATTACCTATAAATTGTGCCCTTCTTGCCCCAAAAGTGATTTCCTAAGATCAACTGATACGCAATCAGAGCTTAAATTCAGCAGGATTTAGTAGGATGGGTTTGGTTGGTTGAAAGACAAAGGCTTGGGAGATGCACCCTTACATGGCATATGCAGAACTGTGACCTAACCTTTTAAACCCATGAGTGGTCGGGGAAGCAGTCTTTACACTTCCTAACTGTGGTCTTCTGAAGTGGTCTGGAGTAAGATTTTACTGAAAACAAGTCCTAGGGGCCAATAAAGCTAGACTGTATTTTGATGTATCTTCTATAGTATCAAAACCTTCTACCTTTTTATCTCATTCACAGGTGGACATCCTTTCTGGATTCCCAGCTCCATCTTCCTCAAACCTCTTCCCATATCCCTGCTTCCTTTAAAAATTTCCCTAAGAGAAAGAAAAATACCGTATGATATCACTCATATGTGGAATCTAAAAAAATAAAACAAAACAGAAAAAAGAGGACACTAATGAACTCGTCTACAAAACAGAAACAGACTCGCAGACATATTAAACAATCTTACAGGTTACCAGGGGAAAGGGAGTGGGAAGGGATAAATTTGGGTGTTTGAGATTTGTAAATGTTAACCACTATATATAAAAATAGATTAAAAAAAACAAATTTCTTCTGTACAGCACAGGGAACTATATTCAGTATCTTGTAATAACCTTTAATGAAAAAGAATATGAAAACAAATATATGTATATATATGCATGACTGGGACATTATGCTGTACACCAGAAATTGACACATTGTAACTGATTATATGTCAATTAAAAAAATAAAAATAAATAAAATTTCCCTTTCTACATCTACACTGCTAAAATAGAGGTGGCGGGGGAGGTGTGACATTCCCCTCATTAAAGATTCTTTGGTACTGTCAAATGACAAAAATAACACAATTTAGCAGCAAGTTTGATATCCTTTACTCAAGGGAAAACGATTCAAGGATTGGGGGAGTACAGTGCTGTTCGTCATCACAGTTCGTCAGACTCTTTCCTGAGAGGGAGAGAAAAAGGAACATGGAGCCAAGAATCTGGGAGAAGGAAGGAGGGAGCTGGAAGGGGCAGAGATCTGACCTACTTCACAATTTTACCTACTATAGTTTTACTTGCCAGAGCTGATGCCTATGAGATTCTCCCCTTCCCTAATCCCATCTGTTACCTACGTGATAGTTTAATCTTTCAATAAAAGAAAAAAAATTCATATAAAATAGGTATCTTAGTATAAGAAGGAAAAGCAATACTCAAACTTCTAAAAAAGGCAAAGTCTAAAATAATAAACACACAGTTGGGCCAGTAATAGATAACAAATAATACATTTTAATAGTATATGATGAAAATAAAGCCAAAATGATATTTAATTATATTGAACTTTAATTTCAACATATTACCACAAAGTTAAATGTCCAGAAATACTTGTTTTGTGTATTTTAAAAAATTCCATAAAAACATCAACCTATCTCTGAAGAGAGCCTTCTACAAAAGTAATGGAGATGTTTAGAATGAAGAGACTTGTCAGCATAATCACCATTAAGTGCCTTTTCAGCCTTTCCCAGACCTCTGTAATTTCTTAAAGGTTTTGACAGCAAAAAATATGTTCTGAGGTAATTAAATGGGTGGAGGTATCTTCATGCTGGCATTGCTTTATGCCTGGAAAAAAAAAAAAAAAAAGGAGCACCAGCTGCTTCTGTGGTTTCCAAAGGGATTAGTTTCCACCTGATGTTGCTTCCCTTGCACTTCTAGGTAGGAAGACAACCGATGAGCTTCCTCAATCCTCAAGCTGTCTGCCTGGGATCTGGCTCAGCCCCGAACTTGTGGATTTGCAACAGAGCCTGGGTGGTGATGATGCGCAGAGAGGGCTCAGGGTCATGCAGCAGCTTTCTCAGATCTAAGGGGAAAGAAAACCCAGGTTGGAGATGAACATCTATGGAAATGGTCTCTGGTCCAGACACAAAACAGCCAATATGCCTATAGCAGCTGAGATGAAGGGCTAACTTTTTCCAAGCCTCTGTGTGAAAGTTTGTACATCTGTAGATTAGTTCCAATTCTGACCTATAAAACTTGTTTCTGAGATGCCAGATATTTCACTATTTTACAATAATCACACTGCCAAGTAGTCTAGAGTCAAATTATCTATATCTGCCAAGCTATGTATTATACAGTTAATTTCTGAGTTCCTGCGTTGGCCCTAGAGGTTAGTCTTAAATCATTATTCTCTTTTAATTTTTCTTTAGAAGTTTTAATATATGTTTTCTTAATGCAGAAGAAATACATATTCATTGTGTAGAAAAATTAGACAATACATACATCTAAGCACTAGGGGAAAATCAAAGTCACTTATAATCTACCATCAGAGAAAAATCACTGTTATTTTTTTCCTATTTATTCATTTACATAGGTATGCTTTTATTTTTTGTCCAAATGGAACCACATTGTATATATTATCTAATCACTGCTTACTTTAATAATACTGTATCATTATTTATCCAAATCATTTAAACAGTATTCTACAATATTTTTCATGGCTACATATGATTCTACAGTGTGGATATGCTCTAATTTATTTACCTAATTTCCTATTGTTTCTAATCTTGGATGTTTCCTATTTTTGCCATTTTGGATAACATTAAAGTGAACATTCCTGTAACAATTTCTACTTATTTTCATAGTTTAAAATTCCTAGAAGTGGGATTGATAAGTCAAGGTATATGTTTATTTAAAGGTTTTGATATATATTGCCAAACTTCCCCCTACAAATGTTGTATCAATTTATGCTCATACCAGCACAGTGCATGACAATATTAGTTTTCCTTTAACACATCACTGTTCAGTATTAATTAGTAATCTTTGCCATTTTGAAAGAAAAACACATACTGGTATCTCATCATTGTTTGGTTTTACAGACTTTTGATTACTAGTAATACTGAATATTTTTCATATATATTTATTGGCCATTTGTCTTCTATGAACTACTAATTCATATCATTTGCCACGTTTCTTTTGAGAATGTACTGATTTGTTTTAACGATATTAACCCTTTATTATAATGTAAATGTACCCCCATATTATTGTTTATTTTTCGGTTTTGTCTGTTTCTTTGTTTCTTCAAAGTTGGTTTTTAAAATGTTTATGTAGACATATTTATCATTCTTTCACTTTATGGATCTGTGTTTGTATTATATTAGAAAAAGCTCTCTTTTGAATTTCTAATTCTCCAAGTTCGCAGAAATGCTAGAGCCTCTTCATAGTTCCAAGCTTTTTCTTTAAGTAGCATTTTAGCCTTTATATTCATCACGTTTATTTCCAAAAATGGAATACTTGACTAGCTTTTAGTTTCTTTCAGTTCTTACAGGAAGATCTGTCTACATGTTCTGCAGGACATCTGAGACAGCAGACATCAATTTTGGAATCCAAAGGAACTGAAACCTATTTTGTCATGAAATTGATTTAAATATTTAAATTTTTGTTACTTTTGTTTAAATTTTGCTTAAAATTACCTGTGGTAAGTGACATAAACTTTTTCAAAAAAGAGTGCTAGGATCTTCTACCCCATCTCTAGGACAGATCAGCCACTTCAGGGAAGATAGCGGGTGGGATTATTCCATTAGGTTGAACCACACAAGTTGCTGATACTTGACTGTTTTTGCCTTACAAAATGGCAATTTAATATGGTTCATCCTGACATACATGCACATAATTTATAGGCATATCTTAAATCTTCTATAGCGATAACTTTACAATGGAAAAGATACTTTGGTTCCCCAGTCTTTGGGATTAGAAAAAAATTTCCTTTGAATTGACCAGAATCAACCATGCAGAATCCTACCCTTAGAATAAAATAATCTATGCAACTTTTCCTATTTATTTTTGCTTCTGATATCTGTGGGGAAGTAGGAGATCTTACAGAAAAGTGGTATGATCTTTCTTAAATAAGTTTCAGCTTCTGGCTATTTTACCAGTTACATATTTTTATTTTAAAAGCAGTGAATTGTTCAGGATTTTAATTTGGTTCTCAAAGTATATGCTTTTGGACAGTAAGACTTAGCATTTCATGGCATTTTCTAATTGTAGGACTACTTATTAAGAGGAAATAAATAATTCTTGGAATGTCAAATCCTCAAAGGTGTACAATCATAGAAAAATTTCACTTATTGACAATTCAGAAAACCATTTGCATGATGGTTGCCTTACATGAGTATAAAACTTCTCCATTACAAGTCCTATGCCCTTACGGGACAATCACCACTTACAGAAAATAGTGCTGCAGTCAATTTCTGTGGTACTTATAAGGGGGTCATCATAATTTACTAAGAGTGTATTTTACATAATTTCTAATTTCCTGACAGACAAAGTTTAGGAATTATCCCTGAGACATTCATCAAAGCTGGTTTCTAGACAAAGAGTGTCATGTCCTTTCCTAAAGAAGGAATTGGACTGGGATGAGACTGTCATTTGAAGTTTCCAAGGATTTTTTTTACCATGAAAGTCAGACTTTTTGATTCTCAGAGTCTCAGCTCTGTCACAGAACCTGCCCACGGTCACTGCCTCAGACACCTTCCAAAATATGGGGTACCCCAAACCCAAGTGTTTATCACTTACCATCCTCTATCCAGTCAGTACCCTTCATCCTCAGCTCACTGTGATCCGTGTAACTTGGTAAGAGCCCTAAATGCAGGATAAAGTCAGGGAGTCTGTGATGTAAGTTTGGTTTTAAGCAGCTGGCAGAACTGGCCTTTTGATAATTAGACAGATTCTAAAAACTTAACTTCTAAGTGGTAATAGTTACCTACAGATAACATAGGCCCTTTCTCCAGAGAAGTATTTTCATAGTCATCTTCATAAAGAATGGGGATACTCAAAAACACAATTTGGGAAAAAAGTAGAGGATAAAAGTGACTGTAGAAGTGGAAGGGTTTTCTTTGTACCTACAAACAAGACTGCTGCTCTTCTGATAGGAAGTTTTGCATTCTTGGAGAACATCAGTGTTTGGGCTAAGATGTTAACTTTCCCCTTGCATTTTTTTCCCTAAATGGGGAAAAAAAGTAAGAGTATAAAGGAGTGAAGTAGCAGCACTATTTTTATCAGCCTCTCACAGTTTCTAGAGCCAGGGATTATATCAGATACACATACAAAGTGTATGTGGTTAAAATAACTACAGTTGCTCGATCATGCCACAATAACAAGCCCCTAGGTACTGTTAAATCCGCCAATACACTTTGCTCACATCCACGCGTATTGTGCCTGTAAGGCCTCTAAATATGTCTTCACTTCTCCGTATCTCATTATCTAAGTCTTCTCCGTTCTCTAAGCTCTGCCTTGAGTTTTGCCTCCCTATGAACTCTTCCTTGACAGCTCTTGCCTTCCTGACCAAGCCCTTCTCTGAGTAACATATAGGTCCTCCTCTCCTGGCACATACCATTTTCCACCTTGAATTTCTGTTCAGTGTTCCACAGAGGTTTAAGTTCCCTCACTAGCTTGTAAACTCCCTTTAGGAAGTTTTATTAGTCCTTGGTACATTTCTGGGTTCTCCATGGCCTGTTACACATTGGATGTGTTATGCTTACTAGATGAATGAGTTCAGCTCTCAGTGGATTTCTTACAAGGAGAAGCACCTCAGGGACAGGAGGAAGAGGACAGGAATTTGTTCTCATAGAACTTAGAATTTAAGATGGACAATCTGTAGTCTTAACCACTGACAGCACTGAATTTCTTGCTGCAAATACTGTTCTTAGTGCATCAGCTATAGGTTTGGTTGCAGGTCAGAGAGAGAATCCCCAGTGGAAAGCCTGACATGAGGGCACTATGGGGCTTCCTAGCCCTGTAAGTCTGATCAGAGGAACCCATACTGGGTTCTAAATGGCCACACACATGGAAGATCCCTGGGAACAGTCAGTCCAAGTGTCATCACAGTAGGATCCCAGTGGTTCCAGAGTCAGTTGTCTGGCAAACCATAGATGGGCCTCCTGGGCCTGCCCTGGTTCAAGCCTGCATCTAAGATCAGCCTCAGTAGCTTCTGTCAAGTTTGTGAAGAGAAAGGATGCCATCTGCATCCTGGCACAGCCAGTGGCGTACTGCCATCATGCTGCATGGCCTCCAAGAGCACGGCAGTCCTTGCTTGGGGCCCATGCTCTGATGGAGGATAAAACAATCCACTTCATCCAAGGAAGAGATTAGAGCCCACTATAATGGCAATACACAACCCCGTTTCAGTTCACTCCATAAAGAGTGTTTTGAGCATCTACTATCAGTCTGACTCTGTAGCCTCTGACACAGGGTTAACTAGTCTTTTATGTGAGAAAGGGTGGTAATAGAAAGTGAATTTTGACTCCTTTGGGAGGAACTATAGAAAATTGGATTCACAGTACAAGCCAGTTCATAGGTATCAGTTGCTGATATGAGAAGGGATGGGAAATATTTCCTTTATGTCATATTCCTCCATTAAAAACTATGTTTGAAAAAAATAAGCATGTCAGCATATTAAGGAGTTAACAAAGCCATTATTGCTCACATACAAAGAATTTGCAGATTATTCCAACGTCACTAGGGTTGATGTACCAGGGATCTTTGCAGTACACTTCTTGGGGAAGCTTCCACTTCAGGAACTGGGCACATATGGTTAGGACTCGCCTGCTCTCCTGTGAAAAGGGTTACGAGAGATCAGCATTTTCAAACATTTTTTAGTTGGGGTTACCTTTCTTCAAATAAAACTGACACTGAAGTCCAATATAAAAAGCTGATAAACTCAGAATCATCCTGGTTGAAGTGAGGGGAGGGGTGGAAAGGAACCAGAGTTCTGCTCTCCTCCTCCAACTTTACCAAACAGTCCCTAAAGAGAACCCATAAAATCTGCAGGGTTCTGGGGAAGAGGTAGAAACCACTGGTGTAAGGCAAAAGCAAGCAAGAGCTATTAAGTGTAATACCCAGACCAGAGATTTGGGCAGGAGTTCCCACTTTCCACCACCCCATGCTCCATAGAGGTAGGGCTCCTATGCCCACCTGCTACTTCTATGTCATTCCCTGTCACTCTACACATGCCCTCCTCACAGTCCTTGTGGAATCTCTAGCTTGGAAGAAACTTTGCAGGGTATTGGTCCTTTCCTGATCCTGATACTTGAGCAAAATTTAGCAAGTGGGCCTCTTCACTACTCATCACTCGCAGAATGCCTCTCATGCACCATTCAACACCTCTGGTGAGTCTCCAAGCAAGTATTTTGTCCCAGGTCCACTAGATTTTGGGGCCATTAAAATTCCTTTGGGGACTGATGGGAATACAAATTAGTTCAGCTACTTTGTTTAGCAATTTGTAAATAGCTAAGTAAAGTTATAGATGCCCAGATATTCCATTTCTGGGTTTATGCCCTCAAGAAACTCTCACACATGTACACATGGGCTCTGTGCTAGGTTGAATATTGAGGTGGAGATACAAAAAGGTATAGTATGTCATTCTTACCCACAAAGGGCCATGATTTGCTATACAGAAATAAACAGTAAGATTTTTCACACAATTCACTTAGGCAAAATAATTGAAAGGAAGCCTGTGTCAGAGGAAATGGGGGAGTAAAGATGGCACAAAGCCCTGCCTTCAAAGATATGAACACCTATTTGCATATTTGGCTCTGGATTTGGACATATTCAGGGCTGAAAGAAGTTGAGAGTAGGCATTACCTCAGCTACTGCATCATTTTCATCCTGGGAATACAGAAGTAGTGGGACCAAGCTGTCCAGAACTTGGCTCTCTACACGCTTCTTATCTGTGTATTTCACAGACTTTACAGAGGCTCCAAAGAGGGTCATGGACAGACGATGAACATCAGGTCTTACCTATGAAGGGAGTGTTCAAAGGGAAGCAACTCACTGAAAGTGTTCATGCTCTATTTACAAGAGCTCGAGGTCAGCTGAAACACCAGTCCTAACATGATGACATTTAGCCGTAGGCAGCTGAGGGTGAGAAACCAAATACAACTAGAGATGGCAACATTTGCTGCTTTGCATGACTTGTTCTTTCACTCCATGAATGAGAAATGGGCCCAGTCCCACCTGAAGTCATCACAGCTTATACCTACTGCTGGTATCAACCATTCACACAAGCTACTTTGCTGAAATTCAGAATCCCAGCCTTGGCATATTTGACTCTTCCAAGGATGTGGTTCATTGTGCTCCATCCCTCGTCTTTTTGACACATCTTTGGGATTTGGGATGGGGACATATGTACAGTCCACCATCTTGACCCAGTCCTGACTGTTCCTTGGAAGGAAAAGACAATGTCTTTTCTCAAACTCCTTCCCCATCCCATGAAGCAGGGGAGTACCTTGGCAAGTCTCTATGTTTCAGTTTTTTTCATCTGAAAAGCAGTAACACCAGCCCTACTAACATCATGGGTTACGTGGAAGGGTCTTAAGAGAGGAGATCTGAAAGTGCTCTGAACATAAGAATTACTATGTAAAATAGAGTCTATTTTTTACTATCCCAACTTCTATTTGCTGTTATGCTAGCTACGTCCCCCTAGGACAGTCTCTCCTCTCCCCTTGTCTTACATCACCAAATAAGGAGAACGAGGTCCTCATCATGGCAGTCAGGGTGGTGAAATCCATTGTCCTGACGAGCTGCAAGAGTATCTGGATGGTCAACAAAACAACCTTCTCGTCAGTTTCACGTAAGAAGTCTAAGATGCATGGAGACAGGCTCTTGATGTCTTCCCTCTGTGTGCCCAAAGGAAGTATATCAACACTCATCCTGATAGCACTTCATCTGGTACCAAAGTAGGGCTTCCCACCAGTACTCTGTACCTGGTGCTTTTGAATTTGTGGTAGTGCTGGCTAGTCAAGAACACAGGAGAAGCAAAGAGGGCATGATGCCCTCTCTCAGTACTGGCAGGGCTGACATACAGAGAAGGAAGCAGAGCTGCTGTGAGCTGCCTCACAGGACAGGAGTGGGACCAGGTGGGGATGGTCCGGCAACAGGGATTTGGGCTTAATGCAAGAAATTTCTCTCTTAGCAATGAGAGAAAGTGGAATGGCCAGCTGAGGTCACAGAGATTGCCTACCACAGAAGGTATCCAAACAGAGGCTAAAATATGCCTTGCAGGAATTCAAGCAGAAATTAACTGAGTGCCTTTAAGGGTCCTTCCCATTCTAAACTGGGATTCTGCTCTTCTGAAACCCCCAAAAGGAGTCTCAGGGTTTTAAAGTTTAAATCATACATGTTAAAAATTAAATAGAATAACGCAACAAATATTCATGTATCCAATCAACCAGAATGAACTTATGTTGACATTTGCCATTTTTGTTTCAGATCAATCGATCAATCGATCGATCTATGTATCTATCTTTTAAATAAAAGAAAGAGAACTCAAGTGATAAAATTCAGGGGTTAATCTTCTTCTCTTCTGACCTAGTTTTAGTTTCTAGCTGGGCTTGTGGAAAATGAGCTTCAATATGAAGTCAGTGATCTCTGCCTCAGATGATAAGCATCTTGGGAGCAGATACAATGGCCTATCCAATTTACTCCATAGGGCAACATGATGCAATGCATAAAAGGACACCTGAATGTTCCCCAGGTTGTGATGATAATGATGGTACCTCCTATACAAACTGCAGGATTCAAAAATTATGGATACAAGTGACTTGGACTTTTTTATCCTTTTTGATTTCATTAAATGTCTAATAATCGGTAGACACAGAATTCAAATGAACACTACCCTATTCAATGTACAAAGGATGTACTCCTGTTCCCAGGTGACTCCATTTACCTCCTCAGCTGTTATTAGTTTCCTGGGTATATTTCTGGGGTATATTTTATTTGTGACTTAAGAATTATCAGTCCTAAAGATTTCTACATGTTACCAAAAAAATTAAAATTTAAACATTTAAAAAAAGATAGTGGTCCTACCGTCTCCTGGTGTCTGACAAGATAGTGTAGTCCCCTCAGGGCAAGAACTTTAAAAAGCTTATTTCCATGAAGTAGCCAGTCTTTCAAGCGGGCAACAGAGTATATGCTGGGCAGTCTCCTAGCCACTGGACTCTGGAGAAGCTAAAAGAACCCAGAAATCAGCCAAAGAAGGTAACTTTAAGCCTTTTTTCATGAAGGGAGCCACCTTCCCACCAACTTCAAAATACATATTTTTCTTTGAATCCTCTATTATACAGCATATACATTACAAAGTAATGCTTGCACTGTAGGTACATAAGGAACACTGAATAATGAACACATGGACAGGAGAATTTCAATAGGCTTGATTCTGAAATTATTTCTGCCCCATGTCTGAACTGGATCCCAGCCTGTCACTAAGTCGGATAGGGCCTAGGAAGGCAAGTCCTGCTGCTTTATAGGTTTCATGAATCCAGCTTCTAAAAAGTGAGTCTTACCTCCACAAAAAAGCCTGCAGATGTGAGTTTATGTTTATCATTTCCTCGGTTAAGAAGAGGGACCAAAAGGTACATGACCTTATGTGCAAGGAAGTGATTCCTTTCCAGCAATGCACTGCAAAACAGAACACCGACAGAGCAACTCTTAGCAGTGCTCCTATTCAGACAGCACTGCGCCCAGGGCTGGGGGCCTCTGAAGTTTACGCCCAGCTTTAGGTTCAGAGGAGGGTAAGGCAGGGCCAGCACCTCTGAAAAATTTGGCTGGCATGATGGGTATTTGCCCACCCTGTGATGAGAAGGTTATTCAACCTTGGTTGCTGTGACAACTAAAAGGAAAAAAAACAAACAAAAAAACCCCCAATCCCACCCCGCCCCTCCACACACAAAACCTTAGAACAAAGCTGATTGAGAGCACGGCAGGGAACCCTTACTTGGCAAGGAGGGACACTCCCTGAAGATGGCAATCTTTTCCTTCCAGAAGCGCCCATCCTTTATTCTTTTCCATGATGTTGAATTCCTGCCAGCAGAATGTTCTGAGGAGGAGAGTCTTTGTAGCCTGTATGGCAAAGCTAAATCAAACAAAAACAGTACAAGTGAACAGAACCGGTCTCTCCAGCTTAGCAGCACAAAATCACCCTGCTCTCACTGAGAAGGGCTGTGCATCAATTGCTGCTGGACTGTAATTCTCTTCTTTCCAGATTTCCCAAAAGACTCTTACTGCTCTAATAACTTGAAAGGTCCTTTATACAAATTCTAAGCAGAAAGAACTCTAACTAGATTTTGTTTCCCTGGAGTATGGAAAGAAATCTCTGATAAAACAAATGATATAGGATGCTAAACTGATGCTCCCTGCAAAAAAAGGGGGAAAAAAAAGAGCTTTATTTAGATACAATTTGTACCCCATAAAATGTACCCCCACTGCTTTGTAAAACTACTTATTGAACTAGTATTCTGGACATAACATCAGAGAGTCTTAAAGCTAGAAGGGTTCTTGGACAACACCTAGCCTGATCTCATTTACAGATAAGGAAATTGAGGAACAGAACATCACAAGGATTTGCCCAAGGTACATAGCTATTTAAGTGAATGAGAATTAGAACTCAGATCTCCTGTCTCTTAGTCAGGTGTTCTTAAATGTTCTGCATTAGAGCACTTCGTCTAAAAGAAAGCCACGTGCCACAGCAACACTAAGAAATTTCTATGGAGATCCTAGTGGGGAACTAAAAACACCTCTCCAAGGAGTGAAGCAGAAATGAGAAACTGTTGACTGTGAATCAGTATGGTTAGGGAGGTGGGTTTAAGGCTGTTTTGCTGGTCTCTGTCTCTGATTTATAAAGAAAGGGCTGGCACGCTATCTCACATTATTTTGCAGAGCATTTGAACCCAGAGAGCCAAGTTGACCTTGGTACCAATAAAACCAAAGACAGCCAATGAAAGCCCAGAATGACTCCTGGGCTCTTCGTCTTAATGTCTCATGAGGGTAACAGACTGAAGCTCTCTCACAGCTGGGGCCACATCTTGGCTCTCCTTGCAGCTGTCACAGTGCCCCAGTGCTAAGAGTTAAGGTCAACGAAACCACAATGGGCAGTACCACAAAGGGGTGACCTCTGAAGACATTTCCTGGTCTGTGTACAGGCCACTTGGGATGGCGACATCAGACATGGTGAGGCCGATGCTGTGGTGAATCTGGATGAGCAGTGTCATGAGAAGCTGCGGAAAGAGTCGGAATGTAGCTTCTCGAAGCCTGTTTCCCACAAACACCTCATAAAGGGCATCTGTCGCCTGTGGAAGAAAAGGAGCAGAACAGCTGCTAGCCCTAATCCTTACTTTCACTTCACTTCTGCTTGTGCCAGAACATGCCTTCTGGTTCTCCCACAGGCAGAACAGGAGTGGTAATCTGCGCAGGCACACGAAAGTGAGGGAGGATAGGAACAGGAGTGAAGTGGTCACTGAAGGTTACCAGAGTGAGAGGCGTCCTGAAATCCAGAAGTAAACTATAAGGAAACTATTATTAACATGTTTGACCACACACAAATTTAAAGCCAGGGTGACATTTATCATAAACAAAGGTGGATGACAAATAATCTGAAAAAGTATTTGCATCAATGTGGTATTCTTAATATATAAAATGCCCTTACATATCAGGGAAGAAAAATGAAAAGCTCGCTACTCAAAGTGTGGGCCATACACCAGCATCCCTGGCATCAGCTGAAAGATGGTTAGAAATGGAGAACAGCAAGCCCCAACCCAGACCTTCTGCATCAGAATCTGTATTCCAATTAGATCCCTAGATGATCATGGCTTGTGTGCATATTAAAATTGAAAAGCACTGGGGTATGAGACATAAGCTGACAAGTCACAAAAGAAGAAAAAACATAAATGACCAATTAAAAACCATATGCAAATGTTGAACTTCATCAATGATGAAATTATAATTAAAACACTGTTCCTTTTTCACCTATCAGCTAGGCACCAATGCTCAGTGTGGTGAGGGAGTAGGTAAATGGGCGTGCTCAGACACCACTGCAGAAGGGCCGTGTTCTAGACAGCCAGCTGGGAACATCATCAAAAGTTTAAATAAGCCCAGAAATTCCCCTTCAATGGACTTTATCCTAAGAAAATAATTCAGTATGTATAACAAAATTTACGTATGCATGATTAAGTTTGCTACAGCACTGTTTTAATGGCAGAAGTTTGAAGATGGTCAAAATGTTCACTAACAGAAAACAATGAAATAAATAGTTCGGTATCAAGTATTACCTATTTTTAAAAGGTAATTAAAAATTAACTACAACGCAGCCATGAAGAGGAGAACAAAGAGCCCTGTATATTGATATGGAAAGTAGTTCATATATTGTTAAATGAAAACCAGCATGTCATCAAACGCTATGTAGTATGAGCCTATTAATACATAATATAATTTTATAGACTTATGTGATTAAGTGTATACTTTTACCTGCCCTAACTCCTAAAAATGCACTAAAATGACATTACAGGGATTTTTAAAAAGGCATAAACCCACAAGAACAGAGAGAATAACAGAGGAGACAATAGCAGACTAGAGACATCAAAATAAGTTTGAAAGCTAAAAAAAAAAAGTATGATAATAATTTAGGCCAGAGAAAGCTGAACCATAAACTGGTAGGGAAGAAAATAAAAAGTAAACATGGATGAGGGGAGGCTGTGCATATAGGGGGCAAGGAATATATAGGAACTCTCTGTACTTCCTGCTCAGTTTTGCTGTGAGCCTAAAACTGCTCTAAAAAATAAAGTTTATTTAAAAGGAAAAATATGGGGGAAAAAAGTATAAACACAAAAAGTTTATATATTGTGAACACTTCTAGAAAGTTGATTTCAAGGAGACGGTGTAGCCATAAGCAAAGAATGGTTTTTAGACTTTTAGAGGATTGTTTAAAAATATATCCAAAGAATATATAGTGGAGACTATACGTGATCTGTAAAACCTAAAATATTTACTTACCATCTGGTCCTTTACAGGATAAGTTTGACAACCTCTGCTCAAGCAAGACCTTTGGTTTCTATCTTATACTCTTCTGTATTATTTGAAATTCTTTTCACAAGTTTGTATTACTCTTAACTATGACGATACACATTTTTTAAAAGATGAGGGAAGGAATGTTTAAAACAAATTAAACCATACTGATTCCTTCACTCATCCCAGCCCCCTCCACGTCAATCCCTTGGTGGAGACATTATAGATTTATAAAAGATGACAGAAGCAAACTTTGAGAGGAACCAAAGGAACAGTAGCCAGGGAGGGTACTGGGCCAGTCATCCCGGGAGGGGAGCATGCGGGCTGAGGGTGGAGGGCAGAGCTCAGTGGCTTACAGCAACAGCCACGTAGGCCATCTTCTCCTGGGTGGGCACGTTATGGCATTTCTGCAGCTTCCTTAGGAGCCTCCACAGGATCCAGGTTGTGCTGGGCAGCTCCACCTCCAGAGTTCTCCACAACTCGGCCAGATGCCTGGAAATCCCAGAGTGAGAGGGTTCAGGAGAATGGCTTATCCTAGAGCTTACCCCAACCACAAGCTTCCTAGAGTTTGTCTGGAACCCAGTCTATAAGAGGTTTTCCTCTCTGATGCTCAGCTGCTCAGTTCTTCAGGATATCAAGACTTACTATCTGATTTCATAACAGTAACTCCCATGTATATACTTATACTTTCTTTTCATGTATATATCTTTCGGCTAAATCTTTCTCAAGTGTTTTGTAGACATAACGACATTCCCCCTAAATCTCTATCTCCTAAATTATTTTATCTCCTAAAAATAAGGATATTCTTCTATATAACTATGTGGTCATTTCACATCTAAGAAAACTACATTAATTTAATAATCTAGTATAGAGTCTCTATTTAAATCTTCTTAAAATTTTCTTTTATAGCTTTTGTTTTTCTTTCTGGATCCAATCAAGGTCGCATGTTGCATTTGGTTATGTCTCTTTAGTGTCTTTTTATTTAGAACAGTACCCTCAGCACAATTTTTACTTTCATGACATTAACTTTTTTTTAAGCTGGTATGAAGTACTTTATTTTCTAAAGCCAACAAACCAAAAATCAAAACAAGATGTCAAAACAATCTCTAAACCGATCATTTAATTTGAGGGGCAGCATGTTATGCATAGTGGGAACAGTCAGAAAGATCCACACATTTAATTACCTAGTTGACATTTCCACTTGAGTATCTCACTGGCATGTTAAATTCAGCATGTTCAAAACTGAACTCATGGTTACAATCAATAGAATAACTTTTTTGAAGAGCTCAGTCCAACTATTCTGTACAAATGTTCTTCATTCTGGACTTGCTGGATTGTTTCTTTATTCTATGCATTATATTCTGATTTATATTGCAGGCATTTGTCTATATCTTACCTCTTCTATAAGAACATTAGACTTTTGAGGGCAACCACGTTCTACAATACTCAGAGCTGTGTCACACACCCCAATTTATTCCAGAGGCTGTACCAGATTCTGTTACCTGTCATATGGAACTGGATGACACAGAAGGTGGCTGATCACTGTGTCTGTGTACTTGGGCCTGGAAATAAACAAACTCACAGTATTTACGATTTGTCGACGGACTCTAGGCTGGCTGATTACGGATAGCTGGGCACAGATAACCCCCATAATTTCTGGCACCTGAAGAGGGAAAAGAAATCACTAAGACCCCAATCCTGTCAGCAGTGGTAGTTACTGAGAATATTGTGGCTATTTCTATTCGGTCCTGGGGGCAACTTTTAAAGCATAATGTTTATTATTTTTAAAAAGTTTATTATTGAAACTACTTAAAATATACATATATGAATGGATATGCATATAAGAGGATTTGGAAGAACATATATACAAAGATATTAATGTGCCTTTGAGTGATGGGATATTTATTTTTTGCTTATCTATGTTTTCTAATTTTTCCTCAAAGATTATGTATTGGTTTATAATAAGATGGATTAATGAAAGTGTTGCAAGGAAGTTGTGTTTTTACCACTCTGACTCTGAGAATGGAAAAGGAGTCATACCCGCCTTCCTCCTGGAGACGCTTATCATGTTCGGGTAAAGAGAGCAGCAGCCACTGGGCTTTGGTCCATTTCTCTGCTTAGACTGCTCTTCCCACTCACAGACTCACGGCTGTGGCTCTCTGTGGCAATGTCAGCTTCTCAGAGAGGCAGTCCTTAACAGCCTCAGATAAAATGGCCATCATTATCGCCAGTTACCATAAATTGATTTGAGGATGGGCAAGTGATGCAGTTCTGGCCAATAAAATATGGGGGGAAATCTACTCAGGGCTTATAGGAAAGATTTCTCTCTGTGATTAAAGGAAGACAACTTCTCCCTTCTTTGCTGGATCGTATTGTCTTATCTGCTCATAAAGTCTGAAAATGTGGTGACTATATTATGACTATATGAACAAGCCAAGTTGGAAAGATGGAAAAGCCCCTGGTTCTTCAATAACACTGTCAAGTCACTGAACCAACCAATCCTAGAAAACATACTCTACTTCCAGACTTCTTATTGTATGAGATGATAAAACCTTTGTTTAAGCTTCTTACAGTTGATTGTTTTTTTACAGCCAAAAACACTCAAATGATACAAGTGCCCTTTTCACCATCTTTCAAAATAGTACTGTTCTTTTTGCATCTTTGCTATTTTAACAGATTAGAAAATGGGTTTTCATCATTAAAAGATTACTTTTTATTTTTATCCAAGTGCAACACACACACAATTTAAAAAGTCCAGTGGTATTTCAAGGCTCTCTCTTGCCTATTCCTTAGGTCCACTCTCCAGTGATAACTACTTTTATTCCTTTTACCTCTTCCAGTATGTCCTTTCATATTTCTAGATAGTATAACTATATTGTTAGTTCTCCATGTATCAATTTTAGATATTTAAATAAATTCTCTTGATTTTTCTATGATATTTATTCATAATATGCTAACATGACATACCAGTTTCAAAAGTTTTAACTAGAAAAATTCAATCACTTAAAATTTGAAAGCAGAAGTTACTGACAAATAAACATATTTTAGGAAAAAACAAGCAATCAGCAAACTTAATGAAAAATCAGCTAGAAAAGGGATTATCTTCAAAGAAATTAACAGCTGACTTTTCAATAATCATTAGGGTTTAAATCCAGTGTTCTATAAGAAAATATCTACTAATCTAAAATTCTGTACCTACCCTTTAAAAATAAAATTCTCTTGATTTTAAGTTTATTAAGTTGGCCTCCTTCTAGGATCACTGATGGCTTGATTTTTTTAAAAATTTGATACCTCTAACTAACCTGAATGAGGATCTAAATTGTTGGAGTCACCATTCTCATATGTATTAGTTATATTCTCCCAGAAAAACTACACTCTTTTGGAAAATATGGACCATGTCTTAGATTCTTTTAAATTGCCCTCTGTAGTTGCACACACAGTGGTTGTTTATACACATTCGTTGAATGGATGAATGTTCAACATTGACCAAATGGACTAAGGAGGGACCCTGGTCCCCTTCAGCAGTTGTTCTCTGCTGGGCAGGAGCCGCAGAAGAGAGCTCATCAGTGGCAGGAGGGGAGGGATCTTTCCAATATTCCAAACCTGGCTCTTTACCTTCTCAAACCGGGACTCCGCACTCTTCACCAACGTTATCAGCAACTCTCCCGCTGACTGCTGGGTGCAGGGATGTTTCAGGTTTTTCAGGCCATCTAGTGTAGTCATTACAAACTGGCAGAGCTCATTTGAATTGAGGAAAACTTCGAAGACCTGAGACGATTTAGGGAAAGTAAACTTTGAAGATATATAATATGACAGAAAGAGCCCTGAACAAGGAATAGATTCTAGTTAATGATCAGAGAAGCATACAAAGAGGTATAAAGCTGTTTACCTCAATAGTGAAAAACTGGAAGCAACCCAATGTCCCCTGCGAGGGTCTGTGCATGGCCTTTTACAGCTCTGACTTTTAGAAAGAAGCTTGATTACTGAGATCCTCAGAAAGAGTCACATTTTTATACGGATAGGAATTAAGGAAAAGCCCTAATGCTATATAGCTGACAGGGATGCAGGCACAGCTAAAATACCTTGTCTGGAGATCATACAGTAAAAAGATGTGTTATTTTGCTTTTCATTGCATTTAATGGTGTATAAGGTCCTTCACACAATTATGATATGTATAATCTACTGGGCACTTACTTTGTGACAGGCCCTAAGCAACGGTGTTTCTATATAGCATCTCATTTAACTCTTATAATAACTGCATTATCCCAGTTTTTATAGATCCTCATCATACAGATGAGAAAACTGATGTTTAGAAAATTTAAATTACCTCATACTTTTGATCCGATAGTAAGATCTATAAGGTTTTTTTTTTTCCATTTCCCCTAACATAGTGCCTGGTACCTAGTAGGTGCTAAAATATTTTGTTGAATATTGAATAAATACATTAATTAAAAAGCATATAGCTTGTTGGGTCAATCATATCCTCTTGTAGGTCCTTTTTGGGACAAAAGTTTACATTTGCAAGAGGCTGGGTAGGGTTAGGACAAGGAGTGTAAGAGTCATGACCACAGCGCCTCGTCTCCAGACTACGGAGTGTTTAGAGAGCAAATTCTCTGGGAAATCTTGTATGTTTAGTTTTATAAGCAATTAGCTAAACTTTTCCTGAAGTGGTTTTACCATTTCACATTCTCACGGACAAATGTATGAGACTTCTGGTTGCTTCCCATCCTCTCCAACATTTCAAGCTGTCTGTCTTTATAATTTTAGCCATTCCGATTACCTGTGCAATTTTGAAGGGACAACTGTAGAACTGTTGAATACTGTAGAGTTCTAGGAGTTCTCGACATTTTTTCATTGCTTCTTTCAAGCTTCGATTTTTCTTGTCGTGAGTGATATCTGAGAAGGAAACGTGAAATATTAATACTTTCTGGCTTCTTTATTCTTGATTTTGCAAGTCTGGTTGATCTCCAGGTTGAAGTGAATCCCTAGATCTCACACTTCTCTATTTCACTTGAATAAAAATGCCTGGGGCAAGGAGTGTGTGCTAGGCCAATTTGTTTCCCCTCTGTTGTAGGGCAATACAGAGCTTTTATAAAGAGCTGAAGGAAAAAGAAAAGAGCTTTTTGTAAGAGCAGAGCTTTTAAGTGACTTGGGAGTACAACCAAAGCAAGCTAAACCACTCATTACTCCATTGGTGGGGACTTTTGAGGGGTCTCCTTATGAAGCTTAGGTCCCCACAAAAAACTGCACAAGTTTGTACTGAGTTTGATAATTCTGCTATAAGAACTCTTAATGTGTCTGGTTTGGCTGATTACTGAGTCTGCCAAGACTCCCTCACGGTACCTTGTTTTTCTCATGTCTTATTGTGATTCATGTTCGTTGGAAATTTATCTATGGGAAGTCTTTGAGCCCTTGGTTGAGGATACTGTCTCTCTAACCATAAGGGACCTTATGGATCAAGGGAAGGGACCTTGTTTGTCTTGTTCACCAGTGCATCTCTCGAACAAGAAGTACTTCATAAAATATTTGTTGAATGAACAATCAGCTGTATTTCTGTGGCTATATGTCTGGTAGCCAATGCTTATACTCACAGCTGCCCAGAGGTGAGGCTGCTGCTTTGGGAAGCACAGAGCTTTCTTATCGCCCATATGAGCAAGCCCAGGCAGGGCAACTACTTGGTGGGAACAGAGCAGACAGACTCAAACCCTCGGGGGAAGCTGGCTTAGATACTGTCTGAAGTTCCTTCTGATTGCAGGACGTAGTGGGGAGGCGGGGGCAGGAGCCGTCAATGATTGATTCCTTGACCACAGTGGCCCCCGCTCTGTTTTTCAAATACCCCAAGCTCATACCTGCTGAGTGCCCTGGCTCATGCTATTCCTTCAGCCTAATATGCTCATCTGACACTCCACCTGGCCAATGTTCTTTATTTTTCAGGTGATCTTCAGAGTGGACTCTTCTGAATCCCATAACTAGATTTGATTCTTACTCATGGCCTCTGTAATTTCCCTTCATAGCAGTTATCTTTGCATACTGTAACAGTTATTTGTTGATTCTTTGACTGTCTGACTCCCCCACTAGACTATGTGGTACTTCAGGATTGGATCTCTTATTTTCTGTTTACTGTTAGATCCTGAGTAAGTACTCTGTAAACATTTATGGGACAAATAAATAAACGAAGGCCCAAATGCTGGCAAGAACTTCCTCCACTTTCAACCACACTAATCACTCCAGCTTGTCCACAGGGACAAGTGTTTACTACTCCAACTCCATGGCCATGCAGGTAGCTGACACTAATGAGTCTGATCCAGTGTTATGATTCTAATCAGTAAGTCAGTGTTGTCCT
The DNA here is from genome assembly GCF_009834535.1 of Camelus ferus. Lineage (NCBI taxonomy): Eukaryota > Metazoa > Chordata > Mammalia > Artiodactyla > Camelidae > Camelus > Camelus ferus. The sequence goes on from NC_045714.1 coordinate 39,392,941, forward strand.
GTCTCTGCCTATGGACTATGTATCTTTCTCTTTATGAACTACTGTAAAGATCTTTCTAGAATGTGGGGAGTGAGTGCATAAGGAGGCTGGTGCTCGTGTTGTTTTGGAGAATTAATTCAGGGTCTTGCTGCCACCAGCAGCGCCTTACATTTCATCCTTAGGGTAATATGCAGCAGGTAGTGTGTGCCCTCTGCAGCCTCCTCGGCCACCTCCTCCAGCGGGTCCCCACACAGTAGTGCCATCAGAGCCACTAGATGTCCAAGTCTTTCGAATTGCAGTGGAAGCTAGTTAGGAAGCAAAAGAAAGATGCCATTAGAATACAGGTGCATTTGGTGCCTTAGATTTAAGTTGTTGAGAAGTAATTCCACTTCCATCCCCTACTCAAGATAAGTGCAGGGGTCACATCCAGCTCCTGGATCTCTTCAGGTTAACATTTAACATGTGTAGATCTAATATATCCAGCGGATGGTATTAAACAGGGCAAATTTTAACTTAAGTAGGCAATCTGAAAAATGAAAAAGCTTTGTATATAAAGATGTTCACTCTAACACTGTTTTTAGAGACCACATATTGAAAATAATTGCCCAACAGTAAAGATAACTCTGAATATAACCATTAGGAATCAAGCATCCTAGGAATTCATAATAAGGTAGGAAAATGTGCTAGTCTGCTAAGTGAAAAAGCTGGACTCAGAGTTATGGTACACCACTTAATACAATTAAAAAAATGTATTTATTGATATTTTGCCCTATTATGGGAAAAAAGTAAGGTAGTTGGTAAAAACTGTATCAGAAAAGGAAGCATAATTTAAAATAAACAGTGAAGAAAATGGGACATATTAAAAAATGAAGGCAGAAAAGAATAATGAAATTAAGAATTTTAATTCTGTTAGCATGCAGAATGCATAATCATCATTTGCTCAAAGTAGGTCACGAAACTAGGCTCTGAACTTCCTCAGGGCTAATGCAGAGGTGCACACATACGATTCACACTACCCGTAAGATAAGAAGCAAACAGTTGTGCAAAGGAAGCACAGCCATACCTAGGACTGAGGCAGAAAGAATTTCTTCTGTGGCTCTTCAGAAAAATATACTGAGATACTATGAACAATAGCTTCTACAACCTATTTACAGTAAACGCAGCAACACATACACAAAGCTGTGTAACATCTTTCATTCTCTGATAATAATGTTCATTCCTTCAGTCAATCAACAAACACTGAGTACCAATGCTGAGCCCAAAACTGGTTATGACTGTGGCCCTTATATAAGGCACTATGACTGGCACTGGGAACATAAGCAGTGAACAAAAGCTAACATTCCTGTTCATGGAGGGGACATTCTCATTGGAGAAACATAAAATAAAAAAATAAAGAAGTAATATTTTTTATATATTAAATGGTGATAAATGTTATGATGAAGAAAAATGCAGGGGACAAGGATAGGGAATGCTACTTTAGAACAGTCAGGCTGTAAGGAGGGACTGAGTGAAAAGCACTCTGGCAGAGAGAATAGCACATGAACAAAGAAGGGATTGTGTCTGGTGCTTCTGAGGAAAAGGAGGCTTGGTTGGCTGGAGCAAAGTAATTAAGAGTGAAAAAAAATAGGAGGCATATGAGGATGGGGCAAGATGACATAGCAATCTATAAAACATTGTAAGGATTTTGGATTCTATTCTGTGTGAGATGGGAAGCCACTGGAGGGTTAGCCATTGGAAGGTTTTGAGCAGAGAAGGGACATGAGCTGATTGACATTTATTCAATAAATATTAAATTGAGCATCTACTGAGTAGCATATTCTGTGCTAGGTAGGCATTGGGGATGCTGTGGTGAATAAGACAAAGAATCACTGATGAAATTTACATTCTATCAGAGGGAAATAGGCAATAAATCAACAAAGAAATAATCAAACAAGATAACCTCTGATCTTAAGAGGCTCCTGGAAGGAAAGAGTTGAGAGAGAGAGCAAGAGTAGATCTATTTGTAAGCAGAGGCCTTTCTGAGGTGGAACATTTGAACTGAGTGCTAAAGAATGAGGGGGAATTAGCTATGTGAAAGGTCGGGGAAGGTCATTTCAAGCAAGGGAAGTACTAAGTACAAAGGCCATGAGGCAAGAGGAGCTTTATATGGCAAAGAAGATAAGAGAGGTCAGTGTGGCTGCAATAAGTCAGGATGTGCAGGGAGGCAGGAGGAGCTAGATCACCTAAGAGCAGATGGAAATCAGTGGGTCAAGAGTAGCTGGGTTTTAAGAAAATACCTTGGCTGCATGTAGAGAACAAACTAGAAGGAACTGAGTGGAAGATTCCACCCCAACACATTCACGCAGAAAAAAGTATGCAGGAGGAATAAAAAAAAAATGTTAATGGGGCTATCTCTGGATGACAAGGAGATAGTTTTTCTTCCTTCTACTTAAAATTTTTAACAAAAATTTTTCTTTAATGAGCATATTTATATTCATAATATTAAAAAACTCAAACTTTATTAAGACAAAAAAGGCTACAGGAGAATTATGTTCCTAGTCTGACCACTAAGTAGTTCTTTAATGTTCTCTTTTTTTGTATTTATTTATTTATTTATTTTAAATCTATTTTTATATATAGTGGCTAACATTTGTAAATCTCAAACTCCCCAGTTTTTTAATGTTCTTTTTAAATTGTTATCTTTTAAGACTTATCTGAGAATATGAAAAAAGTAAGGGACAATAGGAATATACATTTGTCAAAACTATACAGTTAAACTGGGTGGATTTCATTGTATAAATTATAATTCAAGAAAGTTGATTTAAGAAAAACTATGGAAGTTCCTCAGAAAAATCCGGGAGACTGAACCACCCAGAATTCTGCGCACAGCCTTGCAGGTGTTCACAGACTCCAGTGGCACCTACGTTTTCCCTAGGAAGGAAATGCTAAGGAAGATCTGCAGGGCCTCGAGAGAGATTATGGATAGAAAGGAGTCACCTGAAACTCTTGCATCTTCAAGCTGTTGCCAAAATTAGAGGTTGAGGAAGAATGATGCATTGTGGTTAACGACAGGGTCGTCAGTGACGACGGAATAGTAAGGTCGTCACTGACAGCCGGAAGTTACCTGCTTTCACTGACTGAAGAAAGAAAAAAGCAGCATAGTTTGAGGGACTGAACTCCAATGAGGACACAGAAAGTTTGGATATATTTTCAAATTGAGAAATAAGAGAGTTAGCAGAGTGCTGTCCTTTTTAAGCATGACTGTTAAAAACAGCTGTATCAAGGACAAATTCTCTGAGGGATTCCAGCATAAAAACCTAGCGTCCCCACCCAGCGACTTCTCTTCCAATTCCTGGGCCTTACTTAACTAGATTGGAGAAATGACGAATGCACAGGAGAAGCGCCAGTGCCTAGAAGATCTACTCAGGGAAGAAGACAGAACTGCAGATGAAAAAAGGAACAGAGCAGGAAGGAGGATCTCATCTGCGGGAATGCTGTTTAGGAGTTACAGGAGAGGGCTCAGAACAACTGAGAAGTGAGAGAAAGAGCAAAATGGGATTTGAGAAGAGGTACCATAGAACCGTTTCCTTTGAGATGCTGAGAGATATTTAAATTGATTTACATACTTACATTTGCCAGCCGGACTTTGTTACTTCAAATATAACACTGCACAGAAATTAGACCCACTGAACTGTGGGTCCTTAGATATTTTCAGGTCACATTTATTTACTCATTCATTGAAAAACATTTACTGTATTGTTATGTTCCAGTTCTTGTGCTAAGCAATGGGGATACAAAATTAATAAACACGGTACCTGGCCTCAAAGCTGCTCAAATTTTAAGAGAGGAGCAGACATACGAATAACACTAAATGCCATCATGTGAGCATCAAGGACTCCCATCAAATTTGGGGAGTCGTAAACGGGAGGGGAAACAGGTTGTAAAAGGACCGCTCTGGATCCTTCATCTTCAGCTGAAGGGCTGCTTACCTTCAGGCTGAGATTTCTTGATAAGCACTTCAGAACTTGAGCCATGCTGGCTGCGGCCCGTTCCCGCTCATGGTCTTTGAGTGACTGTAACCAGGGCTCCATGTACTGTGAAAAATAAAGGGAGCCTGAATGGTTTATTAAGGAAGATCTGGGATAACACTTAGGTTGTTTGGAAGAAAATGTGGAGGGAGATGTCCACATGTCACTACTATGTCTGAAAATGTTTTTGTAAATGATAAACCAGTTTTGGTTGGAAATGAAGGTAGTGGGATGACAAACAAGGCACAGAGATCTAGGGGACCAGGTGGCCAGGCTTCTACAGGGGCTTATGTTCTAGATTAGTTTTTCCTTTATCCTACTTTCTTCAATTATTTATTCTATTCATCTGCATGTTTTTAGACTTCTGAAATCTGCTTTGGAAAGAAAGAAAACTAATGATGTGCTAGTAAAGAACTCTGAGGATGGGAAGCTGCATCTGCCTGGGACAGTCACGGAAGGATTCATGGAGAAAGTAATATCTATGGGCAGGAACTTTGTCAAGAAGGTGGCATCTCAGACAGAAGAACAGCTTGAATTAAGCTGACAAGGCAGGAAAGTACCAGGCACAACCAGATAAAGGAGAGAAGCCCAATGTGGCTGGAGTATTGACGTATAAATAGAAGAGGAATGGAAAATAATGTTAAGGTTGGTTGTGGCTAAGATAAATGTCCATCTGTATTTAGGTGCAAATCATTAATAACAGTTTAAAGGGTTATCCGTTTCTGGGATCTCTGCAACTTAAAAAGGGGTAAGAGAGCAAGATACTTGAACTGCAGTGAATGCACTTCAATGAATAAACCCCCACTGACGGAATGGCATATACTCGAATGGGTACAGGGGCGAGCAGGTGGTTATTAATGACCTTTGAATCTCGCCTGGTAGGCAGCTGTCTATTCACTCACTCATGAGGCTGATTCTGTTCTCTTGGTCACTGATTGAAACCCTTCTATGGTAGTAAGCACTAGTAATTTAAGGAATAATTATAGCTACCGCTTAAACCATTTATTGAAAGCCGTTTATTCAATAGTCACAGTAATTCTTATCTCCATTTAAAGGTGAAAAGACTGAGAGATTAAATTACTTGCTGAATGTATAACCAATGAATGGCAGGGAGTCAGAATTTGAACCCAAGTCTGACTCAAAACTGAGAGCTGATACTCTTAACTGCTGTCTCCTACAACTTAACCCTTCCGTATTTTCTGCTCCACTTTCACAGTAAATAGGAACCATTTCCCATTCTCTCCTGATATCCTGTTTATATCTTTCCTGATATACCTTAAAAATGGTGTCAAGATTTTCCAAATGTGGGTCTTTTATCACCAAACTCTGAAGCATCTCAGAGAATGCTTGGAACGTCTGCCTATAGAGAGACTGAAAAGACACAGGATTAGTGAGAAATGCCCCATGTGGAGTTCCCCAACACTGCACACCTTTAAGGCTTTCCTTGTTATCTCAGACTTTACTCAGAGGTGCAGGACCTTTGAATGAAGTACTAGCAGGCAATGTGTGACCTGAGGTGAGACAATAAGTCATTTCAAATGGACATCTCAGCCTTACTGGGAGCACAGTTAACTGATTCTAACCACAGCTGAGAAATTACTTTTGAGTCATCAAAATTCTTTTAAAGTTTGACTTGTGAGTCTTTCTGTCAGCTTGCCAAATCAGTTCACCAGCTGCACCAGGAAATCAAGGCCTTTGTACTTCCTCTCCTGTCTGCCCGAAAGCTTCTTTTCCAGAGATATTCATACTCTCTCTTGTCAACCGTCACCTTATCAGGAAGGCTTTCTCTGGCCCCCTTATGTTAAAAAAAGTCCCTGTACCTGCCAACCACAGTACTATGTATCCTCCTCTTTCTCTGTTTTATTTTTTTTCATAGCACTTATTGCCACCTAATAGTATATGTATTTTTCAGTGGTTTGTATCTCTGCACTAAGATGTAAGCTCCTGGGATGAGCGTGTGCACTGCTGTGTTTCTGCTGCCTATCATGATAACCCTAAAGGTCTGCTAAGCACATGAACACTCCCACCTTATTTTAAAGCCAAAAGCGGGAAAAGAAAGAAGACAAAATAAAGTGGAATAAGAAAAGCATTTAATTTAACGACCAATTTTATTCACCAGAGTTGGCTTAAATGGTTTTTGGCTCATTCCAAAAACTCAAGTGCACCTTCAAAAGGCCAAGATCAGCTGACCCTGTGGATGGCAAGTTACTAAAGCAAAGTATGAGTTACCTCTGAGTTGTAGGATCCAAAAGGCATCACTTCCTGCATCTGGGTAAGAGTCGTTACAGAGGGTAGAGTGATTATACTTCTGGTGATAAGACTGAACAGGTCAGCTCGATCATCAGAGCCAAGCAGCAAATGGACATCTTGGTAGCTAAGAAAAGACAGTTTGGGAACAGCCAGCTGGGAGGAGTTTGATTTGATGTTGATAAGCAGGAATCCAAGTAACCCAAAAGGGAAGGACACACTGACTGGTGTATCACTCTGATGGAAGAGATAAATGGTACGTTTGTCAGGCTGTCTACACAAACCTCACAAAAGGTTAGAGGAAGAGTTTCAGGCTCAGAGCTTCCATTCTTCTCCCCTCTCCCTCTCCATCCACAAGACATCACCACCACTGGAGTGACATCCTTCTTACTTTCCTCCCGTTCAACCTCAGAGGGAAGCCTGCTACAGTTTAATATAGTAAACCATGATTTTCCAAAGTGTGTTCTGCTGAATGCTTGTTAGTTTGGGGAATGGTGGGCTGAACCAAGTTTAAAATCCTTTTAACTGCAGGACTTCTTGAGATCTTTAATGAGTTAATGTGCAGTACAAATCTCCAAGAGACGTAAACAGCAGGCGGCCCTTCCAAATGTCTCAGGCCATGGAACTCTACTGTCATGAAGCATATATGGGAATAATTTTCCACTGAATATACTCTGGACAAAACTGAACTCCAAAGAGGTTTCAGTAGGTCTTTGAGATACAGATGGTAGCACACATGAAATCAAAGTTCTTACATAAAAACATGGATTTGGCTTCCCCTTCCTATCTAAATAGTTTTCGGAGGTTAAAAATATGAAACCACATCTGTTGGCTCTGGTACTGGCCCTGAATCAGGAACCTGGATGCACGTGTAGGGGGCATGTGGGTGTCACCTGAAGTCAGCGACAGTGACGAAGACCTCTTGGCGCACAGGGCTGAAGAGAGAATGCAGCGGCTCCTCCTCCACCAGTATCTGCAGTGAGAGGGGAAGAACTTTACAGAGTGTTGAGAGTGTGCTAAACCATTAGGCCAGATGATGAGAGACGTGGATGGCCTGCAAGAACAATGGCAGGCCCTTTGACAGCTCTGCTCCTGGGCTCCACAGGACTGGTACCAGGACCCTGGACACTCTAAGAGTTCAGTCTCTGAGGCCTGGCTCTACCTCTAACTAGCTGCTTGAGCTGATACATGTCATGTAACTTCCCTGTAACTCAGTTTCCTCATCTGCAAAACGAGATAACAGCACTACTTACCTTTAGGGGTTGGTTGAGAGTACTAAATGAGCTAATTCATATTACCGAGTCGACCTCAGTAACTGTTAGATAGTGTCTGTTATTCATTATTCTTATTACTAGTGATTATTTCCAGTTTAGGCATCCTAACACCTCTTTCTCCTAAACCAGTCATCTCTTCCATACTGCCTCAGATTATTCTAAGTTACTTATCCTAGAAAAGGACTAACTTTCCAAATTCCACACTGGCTTTGCGTTGCTGAATAAACCTGCAGAGTGACAGGATAAAACAGAGGCTTTGGAACTAGAGATACCTGGGTGTGAGCAGTGGCTCTGCCTTTCATTCGGTGTGAGCCTGTGTGTAGTATTTAACTTCCCTGTGCTTGAGTTTCCTTATCCATATGGAGGAGATGGGCTGTATCTCAGGGAGTTGATGTGAAGAGCAAATGTAAATGGTTATGGTGGCAGCCTTAGAGGACTGTCTACCCAGCCTCTCTGGAAACTTCCCTCGGCCATCGGGAGTGGGCATCTCACAGCTCTGTTTCCGCTAAGTCATTCTGTCCCACTAAGCACAACTCATCTGTCCAGGAGTACACACTGCGGTCAACCAGCCTCTCCTTCTTAGGAATCTGGAACCGAGACAAGGAGCCTCAATCTCAGTTTGGCTGGTCTATTAAAAGGAGAAAATTTTAAATTTGGGAGCACTGCCCTATGGACAGGGTAACTGAGAGAGCAAATTTCGGTGAGAGAGTGCTAGAAGGGAGAGAGGAGGGGGAGCAGGGGAGAGAAATGGAAAAGCGTATCAAGGAGCGAGGATAAGAGATGGAGAGAAAGTTCTCACTGAGCGTGCGAGAATGCTCTTCTGGGTTTCACTCTCTTCCTGGAGCAGGCTGCTCTTCCTGTCACAGGATTCCGGGGAACACTCAGTTATCCTAGGAACAAATCTCCCCTTTTATGTTTCAGCTGCTTCTAGGAGATTTCGCTTACCTGCCACCAAAAAGACCTCACTCCGAGCTTAGGATAGTGCCTGGGGGCAGCGCTCAACAAACATTACTGGGTTCTCTTTCGTGCCCCTTTCTAAGCTTTCTTTTTCTTCTCATTTTTCCAACTCTGGTTGGATCTTACAGGTGGCCTGCTTGTTCTTCTTCCTTATTTCTTCATGGACCTTACTTAGTTTTATGACTTTATAGTCTGGAAGGGACAAAGCATAAGACTCTGCCTCCAGCCTGACAGAACTGTCTGTCCTCCGAATTCCTTCAGCATTTATTCTCCAGACCACTGAGGAGTCTTCCTGAAACATCATTCTCATCCATTTCTTGCATCACAGCTCAAGTAATACAGTTACTCTTCGACGCTGAGTACACCCTTTAACTATTTACCAAACAACAACACAACAGCAGGGATTTGTTGAGGACCACAGTGCAGAATTAGGGTGGGGCCCCAAGCAGGCAGAGGAGAAGTAGGAGGCACTAAGGACAAGTCTGACGACGTTAAATTTCTATTACAGCATATCTTGGTGCCTGTGTCTGCTGCTGGGCAACAGCAGTTTCTAAAAACCATATTCTTGGTCATTCTGCCATATTTCAGGAAGCAGAACCCTGGCCTTGCATCACCAGCTAGTAACTTACTATCCAAAGTCCCTACCCACTAGTCCTTTCTCTCAACCCTATCCATCGCATCTGCTGAGGCTTGCATCAGGAAATCTATCTGAATTAATTTCACCCAAATCTTGTCATTACTTTACTTTATATCCCAGTTCTTCTCTTTTCTATTAAAGTTCTCATCATATTTTTTTGCATCTTTTTTGATTTTGAGGTAACACATAATAAACTGTACATATCTAAAGTGTATAGTTTGATTATGTTTGACATATGTATACAGGCATGAAACCATAAGCACAATCAAGACACTGTACTTAAGGATTACTCCCAGGAGTTTTCTTATGCTACTTTGTAAATTCTCCCTCCTGCCCCTCCCCACTCTACTCTTACCTCCAGGAAAACACTGATGTGATGTCACTATATAAGCCTGCCTTTTCTAGAATTCTATATAAATCGAATCACAGAGCATATCTTCTTTTTATTTGGCCTCGTTCACTAAGCATAATTATTTGGAGATTCATCCAATTTGCAGAGTGTATCAATAGTTCATTCCTTTTATTCCTGAGTAGTATTGCATTTAGTGGATATACTAAAACTTGTTTGTTCACTCATCTGTTGATGGACCTTTGGGTTGTTTTCAGTGCTTAGTTATTAGAAACAGAGCTACTATGAACATTTGTGTACAAGTCCTTGTGTGGACATATGCTTCATTTTACCTAGGAATGGAATTGCTGACCTGGATTTCTCCTCAGCAGAACTGTCTCTCCTCTTGGTTGTTGGGAGCAGCACTTTAAGCCCCTACACATGGGCTTGCAGGAATTTTATAGATTTGAACAATGAAGCACTGATCCATGCAATTTTCTCAGGGACGCGAGCTACCTTTCATTCTTCTAGGCTGAACCTCTTGCCAGTCCAAACTTTGGTTGACATCTGACAGTGGGTACTTTACTACTGACTGGACAGATCCAGATGCAGAGCATAGGGAAATTCAGTGTGTTTTTGCTGTTTGAGACTTGCATTTGTGCATCTTCTGAGCTGGCTGGTTGAACCATGTGGCAGTTCACTGCTGCCAGTTCTTGTGGAAGTAGGATTCTGGAACCATGCCATTTTGGCTGGGTCCTGTGGTTGTGTAGAACCCTCTTTCTATAGAGTGGAGCCAAGGAGAGAGCTGCACTCATTCTGAAATGTGCATTATATCATTCTGTTCTTCTTGATGTATTATTTGGAATCGTTCTCAACCTACTTATGAGGTGCACTCACTTCCAAACTAATTGTAAGCTCCTGGAGGGCAAGGAATAACACTTCTAGAAAATTTGTATCCTTTTCAAAGCACCATAGTGTTCTAGATACAGAAGATCTTTGATATAGTTCATTGCTTAACAAACTTGTTAGCTGGTTAGCCTTCAATTCTGACAACTAATCATCAATCTAATCAGCTTTATAGATCTGTGGTTTGAAAACGAACTGCTCATTTTTCTGAAGTGTACAAGAAATCCTAGATTCAGAATTTGAGAGCTTTAGAGAAACTGAAGGGAACATTTCTCAGATGAGAAAACTAAAGCATCAGGAAGTTAATTGCGTGCTTAAATGCATCACCTCCTGTGAAAAGCCTTTCTGGATCCTTTGACATGGAGAAGTAGTAACTTTCGGCTAGAAAGAGGCAGAACTGGCACTAGGACCTAGGCATTTGATTATAGAGTCTGCCTCAAAGCTGCTGCTTGCAGCACTGTCTTTTCTGAGAAATTTAAATGCTGTTCCTCTCCTTTCTACTCTTCTTGTAGTTGCTCTTCAAGGGTGATTATATTTGTAGATTACCCAGTCTATTTCTGCTCCATGTAGAGATTCTGATACAGAAAAGGTTAAGGGAACTGATAACATAGGTGAAGTCAGTAAAAATTTTGTTAGCCAAGTCACTGAATTTATACGGTCCTGATAATTTGTGATAAGGTCACAATACTTACATTTAGCTTACGCACAATGTCTGCTATGTGGTTGCGAATGAATGACTCTGTGGTTTCATCATAAGGTAAAGTTCGGCTGAGAGAAGACAAAGATCTTAGGAATTTCAGCTTCTCAAGTTCACTCTGAGTTTGTGGAAAGATGATAAAAACACAAGTATACATTATAATCTCATTTGATAATAGTAAAGCTCTTTTGAAAAGTTTCCTGGAATGTCTTAAACATCTGACATCTCATTCAGTCCAATATTAGTTTTTTATTATAAGGAATGAGTAAGTTATAGAGGAATAAAGTTCCTTGTCCACTGGTCCTGCCTCGGTCTGGGACCTCACTTTCCCTCTCAGCTAGATTTTACTAAGCGCTCCGTGGTGGTTCTCCCCTCCTTTAGTCTTTCCTTCCACCTACCCACCCTGTGTACTGCTGTCTGATTAAGCTTCCTAAAGGTGTCCTGTGATGCTGTTACTTCTAGCTCTCCCGATGTCATTAAAGATTCATTATTTTGAGTCTTTAAGGTTTCCTATCAAAATGCAAGTTCTGATTTGAAGAATAAAATCTTTTTTGTATTACTCTCTTTTTCTGATTATAAAAGCAATATCTATTTATCATAGAACCTGAAAAAATACAGTATAAAGAAGAAAATAAAAGACACCAATAACTCTACAATCTTGAGAAAAAATTTTCCAGTCTTTTCTCCGTTGCGTGTAGATGGTGTAAACTGGTATAAGCTCTCTGGACAGCAAGTAGCAATATAGAGCAAGAAGCTGACTTCACAGCCTGGTTCTGTCTCACCTGGATTAGTGTAACAGGCCAACACTGGGTTGCTCTGCTCCAGCTTTGCCCCCTCCCAATCTATTCCCCCAGCTATCACCAGATTCATCTTTATAAAATGCAAACTTGATCAGGTAACTCCCCTGCTGAGACTCTCTCAATAGCACCTGTGGAGGTCAGGGCCCTTCCCAATGTGACCCCAGCTAACCTCTTCAAATTCGCCTCTTGTTTTGCCCTGTAGCATTCTGAGCTTCAGCCCAGTTAAGCTTCATGCTGCCCTTTCTTATTTCTGGGCCTTTCCGCCTTTTGAATTCTCTACACTTTTTGTTTACCGACTGAAATCTATATATGCTTTAAGGCTTGGAGCACGTATTTTCTCCTGACGCTGGGTCAGGGACACTTCTACGTGTATCCATAAACCACATGTGTATGTTGCTAACATGGCATTTGTGACACTCTGACAAAATTACCTTCTTATTCATCTATTTCCCTGACTGGCTGTGGGTTCAGGTCAAGACAGGGAATGGAATTTTTTTTTCCAGTTCACTGCAGCAACCCAAGCCCTTTAATTACAAAAAAAAATCCTTCATAAAGTCTTGCTGACATGAAGTGTAAAGAATAGTCCAAGCCAAAAGTAAAGACCAACATTTTGGCTTTAAGTGTTTTTGTTTTTTTAAATTATTGGTATTATACATAGAGAAAATGTAAAGCTTGTTGAATTTTCACAAATCAAAAACATCCATATATATATATTCAAAGGAAATGACATCTGAGTCTCAAAGAGGTATCTGCACTCCCATGTTCACTGCAGCATTATTCACAGCCAAAACATGGAAACAGTCCAAGTGTCTGTTGACAAATGACAGACACCTTCAACACTGTGATTTAGACAGACCAGGCTTCTGTAAGTTCTTCAGACATGCTCTGCCGCTCCTTTCTGCCACAGGGTTGTTAAACATTTCATTTCCTATCTCTGGCACACTCCCTCCAATTCTAACTTTTAGTTTCTCCTACTCATTCCTTAGATTTGAGCTCAAGGGTACTTCCTCAGAAATCTCTTCCCTTACCCCCAGGTTAAGACAAACTCTTGTTACGTGCTCTCCTAGAATGACGGACGTTTCACCTAAACAATGGAACACTGCATTAAGTAGGACAACACAGAGCTGTAGTTATTGACCTAGAAAAATTTTTTCTCTCCCATCATCTCTGATGTGTATTTTTCCGTAATCACATGCATTTTGTATGCACAGAAAAAAAGTGAAAATATATATACCAAAATGTTAACGGTAGTTATCTTAGGAGAGTGAGATTAAGGAAGATTAACTTTTAACTTTTATCATCATTTTGTTTTTATAGGAATTTTATAAGTTTTACAAATATAAATATAACTTACAAGAACACATAAATACACTTATTATAAACATAAAAATAAACATAAAAGTATTGTGGACACAGACTGTCTCCTGCCATTTCTGTAAACAAAGGATGTTGTGGCCATCAAGCCATCAGCCACTGCAGCCACCCCACACCTTCTCATACACAGGAAAGCACTAAAATCATGAACTTGAGATGTCTGTTTTTGTGATTAGCAGTAATCTTTTGATGTTCCACTATATATCTTTTTTTGTTTTTCAGAAAAACTCCTTTTTCTCCTGGCTCCTCCCTTACCTCTTTGGGACAGCCCCCTAGAGCAATCCGAGAGGCTGCCATCCCAGGCTATGGGTCTCAGTAAGGCCACCGAAAAAAACCATAATTCTCAACTTTTAGGTTGTGTTTTTTTTTTCAGTCAACAGTATAAATATAAACAAATTTTGTAACCTATAGTATCAATTATTCATATAATAAAAATTTAAAATATTTATTAGAATGGAAGAATAAGTTAGGTAACTTGTAAGATTGCTTGTGCATACCTTTAGTTCACCATTTAAAAACTCCTGGATGGACTGGATCAGACTCTCAACAATGGCCTGGCCAAGGGGGCCCTGGTGGGTCACGCATTGGAAGGTATCTGTGAGGGATTCCTGAGGGAGTCCAGGGATGTCTAAGATGTCCGAGTCTAACACAGGAAGAAAGACACTGGATGACGTCTCTGTACCACAAGGTTTAGTGGGGAGAACAGCTGGACATCAGGATACACAGGTCCTGCTCGCTCCTTTACTATTTGCTCTGTGACCTTGGGCAAGTCCCGTCCCCTCCTGAGGCTCAGTTTTTTTCAATGACAAATTCAGTGTTCTCTAAGGGCCTCCAAAGCTACAAAAACCTTTAAGACTGAGCTGTAGTAGGCTGTTAAAGAGTGTGGACCTTGTATCTCGGTTTGAGACTCATTTGAATCTTGGCTCTGCTGTTTATTAGTTATATGAGCTTGATCATAGTTTGTCTCTTGGAACCTTAGATTCCTTATCTATAAAACAGGATTACTGTGAGGATCAAGTGGGATAATACATACAAAAGACTTATCCCAGTACATGGCCCACAGTAAGCACTTAAATGATAAATACTATTATTCAAATTCAACACACTATGACCCTGTGGTGACAAGAGCTGAAAATTTATCAGCCCCTATTGCTGATCTCCTCCCACTGGACCAGGCTGCGGAGTAAGCACCTGAGCTATCTCCGTCCTGACCTGGGGTATACTCTGGTTAAGGGCCCAGGCTCCAGCGTCTGCCTAGCCTCAGATCCTTGTTCTGCCTGTTTGGAGCAGACCTTACTTTCTCTGGGCCTACTTCTACGTTTCCAAAATGGGAATGACGACAGAACCTACCTCATTTGGCTGATACGGCGCCAGCTTCAATGAAGTGTTGGCAAATGTTATTCCTTTGCTTACTGAGTGACAGTGATCATGGTGGCCTCATCTTCCTTTTCACGGAGCTTTACATCCTTGCCTCCTCCGTTTTCTAATACCAAACCCCTTATTCCTATTGGGCAAGTAGTCTTCCCAGTTCTCCCTAACACAACTGTCGTCTCAGGGTTTCTATCACTCTATTTTTGTACTCTTCTCGGTTTCCTGAATAGTCTCTCCTGGAGATTCTTCCCCTTTCCTGCCACATTCCTGTCATCCACTAGAAGCTGTGTTCTTGTTCACCTCTGAGCTTTGCACAGGCTTCCCTTCTGCCTGCATGTTTCTCCTTCTCCCCTACCCACCCTTACCTCTCTTTGCCTAGCTAACTCCTACTCATCCAACAGGGCTCCACTCCAGGAGGCCCTTCCTGAATCCCCTCTTTGCCCATTTTGGCTAAGTATCCTCCTAATCCCTAATCACATACATTATACTGAGTTCCAATCACTTGCTTATAAGTACGTTGTATCTGTTCTGCAGCTAGATCGGTGCTTAGAACTCCAATAAATATTTGTTGAATGCACAAGTGAATAAATGTAGTTCCTCAAACATACCAGTCTTTGTGGTCCCATGTACATGCTGTTCCACCTACCTGGAATGTTCTTCCCTCTACTTTTTACCCGAGTTGCTCTTTCAGGTCCTTGAGGCCTCTTTTAGCTTTAAACAGCATCATCTCAGACATGTGTTCTCTGAAAACCCTGGTTTAAAGCAGGTTCCCATCACCCTTATCTTTTGTCTCAGCCCCTGTTCAATTTTTTTCATAGTGTTTGCTGCAACCTGTAATTTACTTATTGTCTGTTTACTTTTTTTGGTCCTTTTCAGCACTATAATGTAAATTCTGTGAGGACAAGGACCATGTTGGTCTTGTTCATTGTATGCCCAGCAGCTGGTACTCAGTGTTTTTGTAGAATAAACGAAAGACAGTTATTCTGTAGTACAATCCAGCTTCCACTCACACCTACCTTTCCCTTCTCAGAATCCTTCCAGGACTTAGACTGTGCAAGTCTTCAGTATTATCTGTCTCAGGACCAAGTTTAGTTTCCAAAATGTCTAGGATAATGTGTCTTATCCCCTTTTGCCAATCGTATTCAGAGGTCTTAAAGTCAGGGACCAAATTTGTTGTCAAAGTCTAGTCAAGGGCTAGTCATCCTGTAACTTAATGTGAACAGAGAGTCCCTTTTCCTTGCTCCCTCCTCGCCCTTCTACTCCTTTCCCCTTTTCACCTGTAAGTTCAAGGCTACTTGAGCCTTTTTTAATATCCTCTAAGTTGTTCATCTGCAAATCCACACTTCCTGAATCAGTGTCAGAAGCACAAGGGATCACTATTTCTTCCCGACTACAGATCCTAGGAATGAGAGGGGATGAGAACAATTAGTTTTTCAGGACTGCTTCTGTCTCATCATTCAAGTGAAAGCTTAAATGTCACCTTCTTAGACAGGCATTTATTGATCACCAATCTAGGTTAAGTAGCTTCTCTGCCCCACCCCTCAGTCTCACATTTTTTTTTTTTTTCAGAGTATTTAACCATTACCTACAGTTATCAAGTTCACTTGTGTTTGTTTACTGACTCTTCCATCACTATAAGCTCCGGAAGGGAAGAAACCTTTGTCTACATGGTCACAGTTGTGTCCCCAGTACCTATCATATTGTCAGCCTCCTGGGGACTGAATGGATATGCAAGAGATACTATGCTGCTGTTAAAGAAACAGGTAGAACACCACCTCCACCTCCCCAACCCCCTTTACCCTTTCCTACTTTTTTCTCTTTTCTATAGCACACAACATCTTCAAATATATCATTCACTTCTCTGTGACATTGTTTATCACCTCTTTCCGCCTGCTAAAATGTAAGCTCCATGAGGGCAAGGATCTTTGGCTGCTTTGTTCATGAATGTATTCTAAGAGACTAGGATAGTGCCTGACACATGGTAATACTCAATAAAAACTGATAGAGTGAATGACTGAATAGATCTATATTTGCTGAATATTTAGCACATACGAGTGAATGAAAAAGCAAGCTGCCAGCCTGTTTTCCAAAGAGTTTATAGCACTTTGTGTTTCCATCAGCAGTATTTGAGTTTCAGGTGCTCCACATACCTGTGAACATTTGGTATTATCTTTTTTATCTTAACCATGCCAGTCAACGTGTAGCAATATTTCACCGTGGTTTAATTTGCAGTGGTGTTGATCATCTTTTCATGTGCTTATTTGCTATCTGTATATCTCTGATGAAGTGTCTACTCTAATCTTTTGCCCGTGTTTTTCATCGGGTTGCTTGCAAGGTATGCTGGTAAATGTTTAAAGCAGACTTTCTAACTGTAGTTCTTAAGTTCAATATTTTCATTTTCACTAATGAGTAAGTGTATTTGAAACTTTAGAAGTGACCTCTTTTCTGAATTGGATAATAGTTTTCAAACATGGGAAGACTATTTCCTCAAGTTTTTGTGCTATTTACAACATAAAATCTATAGGTGTGACATACTTTTAAGTTTAATTTCTATTAACATTTTCTCCAACATTTAAGTTCAGACAATAACAAAGCAGTAAGACAAGCCCTGGTTTGTAGCATTTGTTGATTCTATGGTGTAAATATTCCCATTGCAGCCACAATCAAGCTGCCAATGTTATTCTGGGAAGAGATGTATGGTAGCTCACCATGATACAATGTTTCCACAATTCAGACACAATACATACAAGCTACCACAAAAGCAAAGACCATGTTAAATTAGGAAATGATGAATTTCATTTTCAGTATACTTTATTTCATTGGAAGTCTGTATAATTTAATTTTTCTAAATAGTTGTATTTAACAACCAATTTGCAAAATTCCTGTTATGAGACTGACGTGCTGCCCACTGTGTTAAGAAGGCGTTGCAAAATTCCTAATAAATTTAACAACTGACCTTTGCATGCCAGTATGAGGTTTCAGCACATCGTTGGTTGTCTTATTACTGAGTTGGAAGAGTTCGTTATATATTCTAGATCAGTACTGTCCAATAGAACTTTCTGTGATAGTGGAAATGTTCTGATTCTGTGCGGTCCAATATGACCTCCACCAGCCACATGTGGCTATTAAATACTTCAAATGTGGTTAGTACAACCAAGGAACTGACTTTTAAATTTTGATTAATTTAAATTCAAATTTAAACATACACATATAACTAGTATACCATAGCCAACAGCACAGTACCAGACACAGAAAGAACTGACTGTCCTATTTGGGATAATAATATCTGGGACACTAATAATGATCATAAGAGTTACCACATTGTGAATACTTCATATGTTCATAATAGTTAAAAAAGCACAGATTATGGAATCAGACTGCTCAGGTTCAAATCTTTTAGTTTCCTTCTCTCTAAAATGGGAATACTAACATACATACCTCACAGATTAGTGATGAGGAGTAAATGAAATAGCGCACTTGGGGCGCTGAGAACACTGTCGGGCTATTCTGTAAACGCTCAATAATTGCAGTTAGCTATCACTGAGTTCTTAGAAGAATCACTTCCCTTTTTGAGCCTGTTACTTCAAGTATGCAAAATTAGGCTAATATGCTCCTCACACAAATGCTTTGCGAATCCGATAAAACGTCACTCATACGTCAGTTACCAAACAACCTTTAGAGGAAATTGCCATAATTTTCTAATGAAAAGAGAAAAACCAAAACCCCAAACCAAAAACCCTGGAAAGTTGCTCGCCACGGGACCCTTCCCATTTCTTTAAACTCAGCCGGGTTGCAGAGAGACGATTGAGTGACAGTGCAGTGAGCCAATCAGAGGAGGCCTCGTCTCGGGCCCACCCAGAGCCCTCGCCCAACCGCGCGCCGGCAGCTCCCCGAATGGGACCGTTGCGAGGCGGTCTGTTCCAAGTAGACCAGGACGCGGGGGGGAAGAAGCGGGCCTGTACGCGAGGACCGCGGCGCCCTGGGCGCGCGAGGACTGGAATTCCGGCCGCGGCTGCTGGGAGCGGTCCGGCCCAGCTGGACGGCAGGGACTGACCTGTGCCTAGAGCCCATCACAGCACGCGGAGTCTGCCGCGAGTCCCTGGCGTCCCCTCCGGCGCGCTCTTGGAGCCACTTTCCCGAGCGGAAATCCGCCTGCTGCTCGGGCCCTGGTGGGACTTGCTCGGAGGAATGGCGCCGCCGGGTGAGGCGTTGCGCATGGCTCAACCACGGGGTCCCGCGGCCGGCACGCCTCGGCGAGTGGGCCGTCGCTCGCGGGAGGCTAGTGCTGGCCACTCGGGAGCCGGCCAGGCGGGATCCCCTTCCCCTGCGGGGCAGGGGCATGCGCTCGGGCTCTTTTGGGGTCGAGGGTCTGACGGGTGGGGAATCCAGCGGGTGGGATCCAGCGGGTGGGACTGCTGGCGAGCGGAGGAGGGGGTGGGGTGGGGGTGGGTGCGGCGCCAAGCTACGGGTCCCCCCGAGGCCCAGCCGGGGGACCGCGGCTACGGATCACCCTAGGTCTGGCTTCACTCATTCATTTGACTCTCGCGGGCTTCCGGGCCAGTCGGCCTAAGTGAGCTTTTGGCCAAATCATCCTTTTTTGCACCTTAGTTTCGTCTTTAGTGAAAGGGCAAGAAAATCACTCACTTCTCTTTGGGAGCTTAGAACATAAGTTCTGAAGTTAGAGTCTCTGGTACAAACTTGCACTCTGCCACGTATTCGTTATGTGACCCTGCGCAAGTTACTTAACTCCCCTGCACCTGTTTCTCATCTGTAAAATAGGTTAGTCACATTATCTGCCTCATAAATAAGTGTGAGTATTGAATGAGATGATCTTCTGCGAGGCATAAAACAGTGCGTGGCACTAAGTAACCACTCAGTGAAGTTAACTATATTGCTAGTTATTGCGTAGGTTCTGTGCACCATGAAATTTCATGTAGTCTGACCACAACTTGGGGAATATGTACTATTGTTAGAATTTCCATTTGACAGATGGGAAAGATGGACTCTCAGAAAAGGGAGGTAACTTGCCCAAGGTAACAGTATCAGTGGGTCACTGCTCCATTATTTGAGAAGTTGAAGATAATAGAGTTTCTGCACTTAGATTCTCATCTAGTTACCTTAGGGCAGGTCACTTTCTGAGCCTCAGTTTCTTGGTCTGTAAACCCTACCTTTTTGGATGTTTTGGGGGTTTAACAACACAATGTATGCAAAGTACTTAGTATAGTATGGGTATACCCAACACATGTTAAATGCTCAATTTTTGGCCCCCAAAGTTTTTATGATTAATATGAGGTGGGAAGATCAGGATTCTGGCACAGATGCTGTGTTAGGTGGACTTACAGTCTAGCTGGGAAAATGCTAATTATAGTCACTCACTAGATCTTAAAGCATTGAGTACATACATACATTTAAGGCACTGGGGATTCAGCATTAGTATCTTGATTCCTCTTTTTACATCTTTCTACCCATTAGCAATTCTGACTTTAACTTTGAATTTTAGCTAGACTCCGACCACTTCTCACCACCTCCGTTGCTGTCACCTTGGCTTAGACCACCAACATCTTTTTTCTTGAATTATGGCAGTGGTCTCCTAACTGGTGTCCCTTTTTCTGTCCTTGCTCCTCTGTCGTCCCAACACAGTATTGTTTATTCTCAATACAAAGTTCCTGTTAAAATGTAAGTCAAATCACTCCTCTGCTCAGAATTTTCCAGTGGCTCCCATCTCACTTGATAAAAGCCAAAGTCCCTCTAAGGCCCTCTGGATTTGGCCTGTGCTGTGTCTGACACCTACCCCTTGCTTACTCCTCTCTAGCCATGTTGTCCTTGCTCATACAAAAAAACACCAGCTACACTCCTAATTCAGGGTCTTTGCAGTTGCTTGTCTTCTTGGGTTAGTTTCCCTCCAAATATCTTCATGACTTGCTCCTTCTTTTCCTTCAGGTTTATACACAATGTCTTTATTTCTTAATCAGGCCTTCACAGGCTACCGTATGTGAAATTGTAGCTCTTTCCATATACCCCTTCTGTGCTTAATTTTTCTCCATAGCACTTTTCACCTTCTAATGTGATAAATCACGTTTCTTAACTGTTTCATGTAATGTCTTTTCTCACTAGAATGTAAGCTCCATGAGTGGGATTTTGTTTTCTGTTGCATTTTTAACACCAAAAATTGTGCTTGATATGTAGTAGGCATTCAATAAATATTTGATGAATGATAATCCACATTATAGATCTCTTTCTAGTTTTTTTTTTAAAAGAGTGTTTACATTCTTTAGGTTATTAACACACACAGAGTTAAATAGCACCAACATTCATGCCAAAGTAGGCATCCCTTCTGCAACATTCTCCAAAAAAACTGGAGCATGAACTCTATAGCTAGACCAGGGATTGAATCTAAGATTGGCTATGTCCAAGCTGTTCTGGTCTTCAGTTTTCTTATTTGCAAAATGCCTTTCTTAAGGAATTCTAGTTCAAACTAAATTTGACACTATAGGCAAAGGACCATTAATCATTAATGTTAGCCTTGTGATTACTGTTACTTGGAAGGCAGACAGTTCATGAAGTTGCTCATTTGAAAGTGTTTTTTTTTTTTCCAAATGAAAAGTAAGAATGGCCCACTCCTATAATTTCTTTCTGTCCCCTGGAGCATAATAGATGAGGATTAATTTTTCTTTCCATTTATTCAGCAAATATTAATTCAGTACCACTATGTGTCAAGCAATGTGCAAGACTTGGAAATACTGGGATGAATAAAAGCAATAGTCTTTCCTCAGGGAGCTTACAGTTTAGCAGAGGAATCAGACATTACGCTATTAATTATAGTTGTGACAAGTACTGCATGGAGAAGTCCAGGTTGCTGTGAGTGAATATAGGAACGACAACAATAATAAGGTAATAGTAGTAGCAGCTAACGTTTCTATAGCACTTTATGTGCCAGGCACTAAAGTCTTTATTAACTCATGTGATCCTCATAACAACCCTGAGGTAGATACTGTTGTTAACTTGGGGAAACTGAGGCACAGGCTGGTCACATTGGAACTGCCACAGCCACCTCGCTAATAAGTGACAGAGCTAGGATTTAAACCTGGCCCCAGAGGCCACGTCCTTCACTACTTTGTAGTTGCTGGGGACCTTTTCCAAAGGAGGGCTGTTAAGGGGCTTCTTAAGGAAGAGATACTTGAACTGAAATCTGAAAGTAAAAATTAAGCAAAGTTGAAGTAGGGGATGGCATTACAGCTGGGTGGGAAAGAACACGTCTCCTTAGAGAAACAAGGAGCCACGGATGGAAGAGTGAGGGAAGAGATCCGTTTGAGAGGTGGGCAAGGTCATGGTGAGGATTCAAGATTGGATCTGTCCTAAGAGGTATAGGAGTTACAGACGTACTTGAAACCGGTATGATGAGTCCTGTGCTTTAGATACATGGAGGCTCCTGGGAGGACCATCCTTCAGAGAGCTGAGGACTGTGCCCACCACTTCCCAAGGCATCTCTCCAGGTTGAACCTCCAGGTTCCCTCACCCTTCCTTACGGTTTGGTTCCCAGACCTTGGTGCACTTCATCATCAGAACTATATACAGAACTTTGGAATGGTGTGGAGTGTATTTATTTAATGGTCATTTCCCCCCAAGGTTCAAGCACTGTCTTCCTGTTGGCCCTGACAATCATAGCCAGCGCCCAGGCTCTGACGCCCACTCACTACCTCACCAAGCATGACGTGGAAAGACTGAAAGCCTCGCTGGACCGCCCTTTCACAAGCTTGGAAGCGGCTTTCTACTCCATCGTGGGACTCAGCAGCCTTGGTGCCCAGGTGCCAGATGTCAAGGTAAGCCACTTTTGTCTTGGTGGCCTCATCCCTTCACTATGTTCCTTTCTTGTACTTCTTGCTCCTTTGAGGTAACTTTGGCTAATCCAATAAAATAAATACTTATATCGATTGACAGATACTTTTTTTTTTAATGCTTAATGTATGTTAGGTCCACGCCAAGTATTTCAGTAGAGAATAAAGAAGAGCAAGTCATAGATCCTTTAGAAAGTTTTACTGTAGCTTTTACTGAAACTTTTACAGTGAGACTGTGCCCTGTGTATGTGACTAATAAATGATAAAGGAGTTCAGGATGGGGAGCACTCACCTTTATGAAACAGGGACAGTCACAGCATCAGGTAGTTTGATACACTTTTTGGACATTTGATGAGGAAGATGCAACATGACTGAAACCTTTCCTGGATTTAGGAACAGTCTTACATGAATTTACATTTTATTCATCACAGCAGCGTGGGTGGCTAGGGTAAGGAATTAAGGTCAGGTTTCTCATGTAAGTTTTGTGTGTTTTCTTTGGCTGTGTAACCTATTACCATAAAAAGTAGTGATTTGAAACAATGCTCATTTATGAGCAGATAGTTCTGTAGATCAGAAGTCCACGCAGGCTTGGCTGAGCTCTCTGCTTAGTGTCTCATAAGGTGGCAATGAAGGTGTTGGCCAGGCAGGGCTCTTACTGGAGGCTCTGGGGAAGAATCTGCTTCAGGCCCCTTCAGGTTGCTGGCAGAATCCACGTCCTTGTGGTTGTAGGTCTGAGGTCCCCATTTTCTTGCTGGCTGTCAGCCAAGGATTACACTGTGCTCCTCAAGGCCACTGCATTTCTCCTCATCTTGCTCCCTCTGCATTTAAGTCCATAACAGCATGTTGAGTCCTTCTTTCTCTTCAATCTTTCTCTTCAAATCTCTCTGACCTCTTCTGCTACCAGTTGGAGAAGACTTCGATGTTAAAGGACTTACCTGTTTGGGTCAGATCCTCCAGGATAATCTCCAAATGTTAAAGTCAGCTGATTTGGGGCTTTAATTACACCTGCAGAATCCCTTCATAGCAGTTCCTCCATTTGTGTTTATTTTTTATTTTTTCCTTTTTCAGTTTTATTATGTAGAATTATTACAGTTTGACTGCACATACACATTATATTGCATGTAAATACATATATACAGTATACTGCACATTTTTTATTTTAGTTTACGTATTCGTGTTGAAATAAATAATTTATGGATGCAAATCTAAAGATGGCATCTTCAGAATTCTGTCCATCCTTTCTTGTATTAGCATAGAAATGACCTCAAGTCCAAATGGCTTATGATTGGTTTATTTCTTGCTCATACTATATGGTCTTCGTGGGTCAGCTAGGGCTTCTTTCTGTTTCTTTAGTCCAGAGTTTAGCCTGATGGAGCAGTCTGTTTCTAAAGGGGCTTGTGTGAATGAAAGCATGGCTCTTAAAACTTCTGCTCTCTAGAGATGCTCTGTAGAGATGAAAGCTCACTTCTTTTATCTTTCTCATTGCTTTGCCTGGGTTCAACAGATGAGGGAAGTGTAATCCTTCTTTAGAGGACTGCACATTTTAGTGAATTGTAACTTGTCCAGTTAGTCACCTGAGTCCCTTTGCTTTGGAGCTTTCCTGGGACCCTCTCTGGCTCTGGTCTCAGAGCTTCTGCCCTTTGCTTTCTTCAAGACTAATGGTTCCTCTTCTGAGGAGAGCGATGAGCACCTGACTAAAAGCATTGACAGTTTAGCCTACTTTCGCATGAACTCCTCATTCATTGAGGTTGTTTACTGCCCTGGGCTGGGCCCCCAGGCGTGCAGTGCTGTACCAGCCAGTCATCACTGCCTTCATAGAGCTCACAATCTAGTGGGAGTTAAAGGAACAGCAACTTTTTTTGTTTCAAACTTTCATTATGGAAGTCTGCAAACATTCACAAAAGTGGTAAACATGCATTGAACCCTCTTTGTATCATTTGCCAGCTTGAACAAGTGTTCACATTTTGCCATTTTTCTTACATTTACTCATCTCTGCTTATTTATTTTATTTTTTTGCTGGAGTGTTTTAAAGCAAATACCAGACAAATCATTTGACTTGTATTTATACTTTTTTTTTAAAAACATAATGACAATTCTTTTGTTTTACTTAGGAAGATTAACAGTAATTCTTCAATGTCATTTAATTCCCATTCTATATTTAGTTATCTTGAGTTAGCAAAAAATGTTTTGTTTGTTAGTTGGTTTGAATCAAGGTCTAAACAAGAGTTTCTGATGTCCTGGGCTTATCTTTTATATTTCCTGGCCGAGACTAGAATCAGTAATTGCTGTTATGTATTGAATGCCTCATACGTGCCACGTATACTGTATGTGTTATCTTGAGTTGTCTTAATTCTATATGGTCAGGATTACTGTCATGTAATAGAGGAGGAAATGGAAGCTCAGAGAAGTTAAGAAACTTGCCCAGTATCTGCCAGTCAGATACTGTGGCCTCCATGGTCTAATCCAGCTTGAAGCCTGTTTTTGTAAATAAAGTTTTACTGGAACACAGTCACACCCATCATTTACTTACTGCCCATGGCTGCCTGTACACTTTTAACAGTAGAGTTGAGTAGTTTCTAAAGAGACTTGTCTGGTTCAAAAAGCCTAAAATATTTCCTCTCTGGCCCTTTGCAGAGAGTTTGCGTATCCTGCTGTAGGAGAGCCGTGCTCACTCACATCTTTCCCTGACAGCTGTCTCTTGTTCCTGCCTGGGGCTTCCTCCCTGTGTGTGACCATGTTGACAAAACAGACTTTCCTCGTGATCACACTGCTGTAAACCCTCTAGGTGAATGTACCTCCTAATAAAATTAGTTTTGCTCAAAAGAAAGAGTACAGGCAGCAGAGTCAACTTGCCGAAGCTTTAAATTCTGGCTCCACCTCTCTGTCCAATGGGAGTTGAGATGCCTTCCTCACTAGATCGTTATAAAGATAAAGTGAAATCACATAATGCCTAGTAAGTGACTGGCCCATGAAAGGTCCCTCGAATGGTAGCTATTATTGTTATTAATATTTTAAAAGTTTTGTTTCTATTTATAATTTATTCAGGCAAGTTCAGACAATGCTGGCACGGGTATATAGATGGCCCACAGTTTCTGTAAAGGGCCTGGGCAAGAGAGAGGACTAATTGTGAGACATAGACTGGAGCAGTCTGGGCCAGCAGAGGTTTTATGTCCTAAGGTGTAGGAGATAAAATTGGAATAGTAGGTTAATGTTAAATTTTGGTGGATTTGAATGCAAAATGAGCTGTTTCTGCTGGTCAATTTCTGTGGAACCATGGGATTCAGCAAGGGGCATCTTGGAGGAGTGAGGCACTGTCACTCTAACTGAAATGATGCCTTTTTGTCAACTGTCTCATGAACTAGGGTTGCACATGGATTTAGGTTGAACTCATGCCCCTACAAGTCTTCTCTGCTGATGTCATGAGTTTGAGGGGACATTGGTCAGGACTGAAGATGTAGACTGAAGCCATCCAGACAGCGGCAGTGCAGTGTGATTTGGGGGCAATTGCATGATTAGGCTAGCCGTGGCTTTGTTTCTAATACAGACTCTCAAGTCACACTGCTTGGCTTTAAGATCTTGACTTCACAACTGCACCACTGAGTAATCTGTGCAGCTTACTGTACCTTTCAGAATCTTTTTCTTATCTGTAAGATGGAGATAGTAAGAGTACTCAGCTCACAGGTAATGGAAGGAGGGTAGTTAGCATGTGATGGCAGGCAGTACTGTGTAATCAGTACTGTCTCTCAGTGGTAGATGGTAGTAGCAGTAAATATACATTGATGTTTTATTTTTTTCAAACTGTCATCCTCATTGCTTAATGCCTAATAAACAGAGGATGTTCCACAAATATTTATGAAATGAATGACTTGGAAACTTTAGCTTAATAGAAACAGAAGCTCTCTAAATGTGCCTCTTAATCAGAAAATAAGTGGGTAAATCACATACTTCATTCTCCGGATCACTTCTGAACTGTGCTGTGGTGTTGATGTGGTGTGTGCATTGTAAGCAGAGGAAGGAAGGGAGTGTATGGACGTCGCAGAGCGGTTGCATTGCCTTATTAGACGTGCACACTCAGTAAATCCACTGAAAGGAGGTCTCCTGTACTGCCACTTCCGCGTGCTGGGCCGTGTCCCGCTCAGCTGGTGTGGCTTTCTGCCGAGAGTAGCGAGAGCTCGCTCAGGCCTGCTAGAGGCACTGAGTCGGTTGCTCTCAAAGATGGATCCTTAGGGGAGATTTTGGTTACTCTGTCACAAGAGATTTTAATTTTAGCAACAGAACTGAGAGAAATGGGGTTTAATAAGAATGTGAGAGTAGAAAGCAGCTCCGGGAGCAGCAGAGTGTGGAATGAGAGTAGATTTTAGGTGTTATGAAGAGTGAACAGCTTTTGTTTTGAAAGTCAGGTAGTGTGTGTATATATTTTTAAAACTTAAGCACATGAGAATGGCAGTTTTATAGATTTTGCTTAGCTTTTTACAAGAGTTAAGAACAATGGGGGTTATTTTGTATTCATTTTAATAAAAATATTAAGTAGATGGGAGGCATACGATGCAAATATTGTGATAATAGATTAGATTCGAATGTCTGAAATCAGCATACATTAGACAGTGTTCACAGGTTGTCAGTCAACCAAGCACTTTCCTGATCTTTGAAAGGTGATAAGAAAACCTATCTTTTAGGATTGTTGTGAGAATTAAATGAGATAGTATGGATAAAGTGCTTAGCTCAGTGTCTGGCACGTCAGGAGTGCATATAATATAGGTAAGTATATATCTGTATCCATTCAATTGGTTCTGAGTACTTGTTGAAGGCCAGGCACTCAGCTAATAGGTGGGAATAGTAGAGAATCAGGCATCCCTTCAGGCAGTAATCATTTTAGGGAGCAACTGCTATGTGTAAGGCATTATGCTAAGTGCAAAGGAGACTACGGAGCTCATCCAGTGAGACAGGCACCAGATGGAGACCAAGTGTGAATACAGACTTGTGTAGTGCATGGAAAGAGCCAGGGGAGTCCAGCAGAGGGCGCTGCTCACTCACCCTGTCCGCTAAGAATACTTAGTCTCAGCCTCAGCCTTACACCGGAGGAGTCGCCACTGTGCTGACCTGCCTGATTCGTTTAGTCATTCATCAGATATTTAGTGAGTTTCTACTGTGCACCAACCATGGTGCGAGGCATGGGGGATTCAATGTTGGACCGCAAAGAGAGCCTCTGCCTCTTGGAATGTATCCTCTAATAGTGGAGACAAGCACTAGTCATGTGATCAAATATATATATGAATATTTGTAACAATGGCAAGTTTTATGAAGGTGAGTTGTATGGTGTTGTAAATAGGGGACTTCTATAGGTGTAAAATAGGGGACTTTGACTTGGTCAGGGGGTACTTTTCTAAAGAAGTTTCTGACCTTAAATCTCACTCTTCATCTGCCTAAATTACAGCTCCTTGAGGGCAGGAACTTTGTCCATTTTATTTGTTGTGTATCTCCAGTACCCAGATAGCACCTGGCACATGCTAGTACTCAGTAGCTGTTTATTAAATGAGGGGAGGTATTGACTGATCTGAATTCTAAAGGGAAAGTAGGAGTTAACCAGGAGACGGGAAGGAAGGGACTGTAGGCAGAGGAAATAGCATGTGCAAAGGACCTGTGCAGGTAGGGAGCAGATTATATTTTAGAGACTGAAAGGAGGCTGTGCATCGAGTGGAGAATGGGAGAGAGAGAAGTAAAGCTAGAGAGGACAGTTGGGGCCAAGCCTCAGTCCCTTGGTGGTCACAGGGGAGATTGTACTTTTTCTCTGAAGAGCAGTTGATTTTTAGCAGCAAGTACCAGGATCCAATTTTCATCTTGGAAAGATTTCTCTCCTGCCTAGTGGAGGAGGGACTTTGACAGGAGAACATGGGGCAGGATTAAATGCTGGAGAGGTACAAAAAATAACACCTGGACTTCTGACTTTTGCCACATGGTTGGATGGTTGGGCCATTCCTTGAGATAGGAACTCAGGAAGAGAATTAGGTTTGTGCAGGAAAGATTGTAAATTCAATCTTAAAGATGTTGAACTTAAAATGCATCGTATAAATGGCCTTTGAGAGAAGTCTGAGCTAGGGGTGCAAATCTGAGAATTATCTGTGAAGAGGTTCTGGATGGAGCCATGGGCATGAATGAGATTGCCTAGGGAGAGAGAGGGGACGGAGGGAAGTGGGCCTAGGAGTTGAAAAACTCCAGTGTTGAATGGTCAGGCAGAAGAGGATGAAATTTGAGTGGCTGAGGAGGAAGAGAGCCAGGGGAGTCCTGAAAGTGAAGGGAAGCAACTGTCTCAGAACAAGGGAATGATCGGTTCTGTCCAGCGTTGAGGGCACGAGCATTGGAAAATGTCCTTTGGCTTCCATAATTTGAAGGTCACTGGTGGGAAGAGAGGAGGTAGCAGCTGGAGAGGAGAGAAGATCAAGGAGAGTTTATTTTAAAATAAGTCTTGAGTTTTGTTAGTGCATTAGGAGTTAGCACTTGAGAGGGAGAAGTTGAATTGATGAGGTGAATGGGCTTCCAGGTGGAGAGAACAGCCTCTACTAAGTTTGGAGGCTTAAAAGTGCTCATTGTGTTTTGGGGGCAGTGAGTCAGTTGTCCAGCATCTGGAGCAGAGGTGTGAGGGGACATGTGGTAAGAAACGCATGAAAAAAGTGGGCCCAGGTACCAAGGACCTGGTGGGGCAGCCCTCGATGTGGACTGCGTGACATAGTCTGGCAAGGTTACAAAGTGTAGTCTGAGAGGAGACAAGAGTTGGGAGCTGTTGATGGAGAGGAGGGGGCAGATGAGAGAGAGAGATTGACTGTCTTGTCTTGGTTCCTGATTCAGCTCCAGGAGTTGTAGGGAAGAACGAATGGAGAAAAGCACTGATGTTCTTCACTCAGAAGGATGTTTAGATAATTGGGCACAGAAAGTTGGAGGGGAACAGATGGAGCATGGACCTTTAGGGGAGAATTTCAGCCTTCATTTGGATAGATGAATGTGCAGTAAGGGCGGTGGGAGTCAGAGTTACAGGTTCCCTGCGAGCAGCCAGCCAGAGCCTCGGCACCAGGTGGGCTTCCTGAGAGGCCAGAGCGTGTTTCATGATGTCCCTCACTTTGGCTGCTAAAACCAAGCTGTCAACATTTTGAGCTTTGAAGCCACTGACCGCTGGTACTGTTTACCTAGATCTGTGTGTGCAAAGAATTAGGGTAGGCATGATGCTGGTTTTACCCCAGAACAGGTCGTTTTCAGTATTGCCTTGAGAGATGGAAGTTGTCTAGCTCAGGCTCGAGCCAGGCTGCTGGGGTTTGAATTGCAGCTCCTCCATGAAGAGCTGGGAGACCTTGGACAAGTTACTTTGCCTCTCTAATGCCCCAGTTTTCTTGTCTGTAAACTTAAGGTAATAGGAGGACCTAATGCAAAGATCCTCTTATTACATGAGAAATGCATATGGATCATTTGGACAGTTTATGTGCTCAAAATGTAACCGTGACCATAATCGTTTGGGGCTTTGTGTGTTGTTCTGTTGTGAAGGCACCAGATGGCGACAGAGCACACGTCTTACACGTAACCCACATTCTGCTGGAAGGATTCCTGAGTAGATTGTTTCCTTCAGATCCCTGATTTGTGCCTATGAAGTGTTTTGTTTCTTTTCTTTCTCTCTTTGGTTTCTTTCAGACTTCTGGTTGAAACTCATTTATTTTCAGACTCTTAAATTTTATTCATAAAATTAAAAACAAAAGTTTTTTGGTTCAAGTAGCATATGCACACGGTAAATTATCAGGTAATACAGAACAGCTATTAGTGAGAAGCAACAATCCATCCCATGGCCACCTTGTCCTACTGGGAAGTACCACTTTCAACTGTTATTGTTACTGTTTAATTAATTAACTGATTTGTAATTTGTGTAATTTTTTTGAGCTGACTTATTAATTTTGCACATTTAAAGAATTCTTTGGGTTTTAGGGGGGGTAATTAGGTTTATTTATTTTTAACAGAGGTACTGGGGATTGAACCCAGGACCTTGTGCACGCTAAGCACGCGCTCTATCACTGAGCTATACCCTCCCCCCTTGAATAGCTGAATTCTGTGTTACCTCAACCAAAGTATTTAGTGATATAACTAGCTACTAAGTGATATTTCTTGATATAGTAAGAATAGCATGGATTTTCTTATGT
The DNA here is from genome assembly GCF_009834535.1 of Camelus ferus. Lineage (NCBI taxonomy): Eukaryota > Metazoa > Chordata > Mammalia > Artiodactyla > Camelidae > Camelus > Camelus ferus. The sequence continues at coordinate 39,423,527 of NC_045714.1, forward strand.
GCCCACTCTGTGCCAGGCACTGTGATGGTAATTCATCCAAGTCTGTGCTCTCAAGTAACTAGTCCCTGGTGGAGGTAGTTAGTGCAGTGTGGTAAGTGCTTTGAGGGAGCGCTTTTGGGAGGGAGGACAGCTGGCCTATCCTGGGATGGACGTCAACAAAGATTCTCTAGAGGAAGTGACATCTGAGCAGAGATGAAGATAGGACTTGGTTCAGCAGACAAAAAGGACGAGGGAAAGGTGGTCCTGGAAGGGGGGATGGCAGAGTCAAAAACATAAATGGCAAGAGTGTGGTGTATCTGGAGAGTTGCAGTGGGCTGGAGGGTAAGATTTTGGAATTGGAGGTGGGACTGTGATGATGAAGCTGGCACAGAAGTGAGGGTCAGTCATGGGGGCATTTTTGCCAGATCAGAAACTTTGGATCTTGTTCTGAAAATAAGGAACCACCCAAGGGTGTTAATACCCGAGTAAGATGGTTACATTTGTATTTTATAGAGATTGCTCTTGAAGGAGGACGCAGAATGGATTGCAGGGCTTGAGACCGCTTAGGAGATGAGTATAACAATCTACCTGAGAAACAGCAGGGGCCTGAAATAAGCAAGGGGAGGTGCCAGGGGGCCGGGATTGGGTTTGAGGACCTAAAAGGAGATCAGCTCCATAGGCTTGGAGGATGAGGGAAAGGTCAAAGATGACTGAGGTTTCTTTTCTAGGTAGTTAGGTGCACGGTGATACCCGTACGTGAGCCGGAAAGTCCAGGTGAAGAAATAGGTTTCTAGCTCATTGTAGATGTGTTGAACCTGACTTAGCTTTGGAGACATCTCAGAGGAGACCTCAGTACAAACAGCATCAGAGGAGACACTGCCATTTATTAGCTTTTTCACTTTCATTAAGTTACTTACAAACTCCAAGCCTCAATTTCTCTGTTAAAGGAGGATGATGATATCTACCACAGGGCCCTTGTGTTCTTTAAAACGAAAAGCATCATAAACACCCCGCACAGGTCATGGCCAGAGAAGGTGATTGGTGGAAGTGGTGTCTCTTCTTCCTTTCCAGGTTCAGAAGGACTAGAGTGCCTTCAGGTTTGGTGCTCTTTCTCTGAAGTTAACATTTGGGGCAGTACAGTGTCCTGTGGAAAATAACTGCTTGAAAAATGAAATCTCTTGTAGCTCAGACTTTAAGCCATCATAGATTGCTTGGTATTTTATTTGTCATCCAAAAACCATGTACACTTTCCCCAATCACTGTGTGTATCAACACTTATCATGGACTTTCCCCCATTTAGAAAGCTTGCACCTTCATTAAGTCAAACCTTGATCCCAGCAACGTGGATTCCCTTTTCTACGCTGCCCAGTCCAGCCAGGCCCTCTCAGGGTGCGAGGTGAGTCCGGCTTTTTACACTTACTTTTGCTTTCAACTGTAAACTGTATTTTTAAAGAAAGAGGGTCATGTCAGATGATTATTTTTTTAACAATGAGGATCCATTTGTGTAGGTCAGAACTCCATTCTTGTGATTTTGTTTCTTTTCTTAAGGAAATGGAGTTCATTTTTTTTCCCAAGTTTTCACTTTTCGTGGATTTTAGATAACTTTTTCCTGTAGTTGCCTTCTCTTCTCTTGGTTTTTCTTTCTGTCTCCCTTTAACATTTAAAAATGTTTAAAGCAAAGAAAGGATGCCCCCACACAAGATTTCCAGAAATCCATTTTTTTGAACATAGGGGAACCATATCAGTAGACAAGTGACTTGCCAGAATCTTCCCGAAAGTGTAGTGCTGGGGTTTTACAGACATTTAATTCTGGTGTCTGAGGAGTCAGGGGCGGGGGGGAGGGGTGGTGGTGATGACGTCCCAGGTGGGTGGTGTGACTTTGGCAGTCGCCCTTCATGCCCTCTTTGGCGTGCCTGCCACAGACTGCTAGCACCTGTTCTGAACTCTGTGCCTGCCAATCCTTTCTTAGATCTCTGTTTCAAATGAGACCAAAGATCTGCTTCTGGCAGCTGTCAGTGAAGACTCATCTGTTGCCCAAATCTACCATGCAGTTGCAGCCCTGAGTGGCTTTGGCCTTCCCTTGGCTTCCCAAGAAGCTCTCAGCGCCCTCACCGCCCGCCTCAGCAAAGAGGAGACCGTGCTAGCGTAAGTCACCACCTCGAGTGCTTCTCAGCCTTCGTTTGCTTCGGCTGCTGTCCTCAGAGGCTTCAGCCATCAGTTCCGCAGGTATTTTCTGGGCATGTGCTCTGTGCCAGGTGCTCTGCTGGCGCTGCAGACGTCATCTTGTACTAAGGCTGGTAAGGTCCCTGTCCCGTGCAGCTCACCTAGACATGGTCTTCCTCAAGCTGCTCAGGCACAAGGTGAAGACTGAGTGAGAACATAAACACACTGCCACGTAGGGACACAGTTGCCTTTTGAGGTTAGGGACTAAAGCCAGGGTAGGAGTCACCAGGGAGAGTGAGGCCCAGGAGCCACGTGCATCTCTTACTGAGGCTTGGCCAGGCCCCAGTGGGATGCTGGCAGTGGAGGCTCTGCACTGGAGGAGGGCTCCCGGGGCCCCTTGGAGGTGTGCGAGACAGCACCGGGTGGGAGAAGGAGGTGCTCAGAGGGGGAACCTGTTAAAGGACTCAGACCCTGCTTTTCTATAGAAGGCCTGGGTGGAGGAGAAGCACCCTATAGGAAGGAATGCTGAGCAACTTTCCTATTTATTGCAAATTTAAATGTTGTAACTGACTTAAGGATGTTTACTAAACTTAAAAGTAACAGTATATGTAGTTTATAGTTTTTTCTTTAATACTGAAATTCCTTGTTTAACCTAGTATATATATTCTTTCTTTTCTATGTGTCCCCCATTTAACTGCAACCCTGAAAGAAATCAGAGCACCTGGACTCCTGTTCATTTTTCAGGAAGATATTAGTGACACCGATTCCCTGCTGAAGAATAGTTCAGTGGTTTCCCACAGTTTTTGTTTGCTTTTTGTTTTTGCTGAGAACCAGAATGTTTCTAAACTTGAAGCTTTGTCAGGGGCAGGGTTCACAGTCATTTAATGTTCTCTCTGTTACTCTCACACCCTCCTCATATTCACGTGGTCAGTAATCAGTGACTTTGGGGCTGATGCTTTTCCCAGGAAGGACATTTTATGCACACTTTACCCAGTGTTTGGCCCTTGTGGTCTTCTGGTTTCAGGTCACATTACTTTGATCTCTTTTCATAATCCCTTGTGGAATGCTTCTCTAATCACCATATCTCATGTCATGAAATCACTGTCAGTGCCTCACTCTGATGCCACCTTCTACAGAAAAATCTTTCCATTTCCCTCTAAGCAAAAAGGAAAATCTCCCTCCTCTAAACCCTAGAACAGGAAGAAGTGCAAAGAAAGTACACCTATTTTGGAGTCAGTTAGACTTGGGTTTGAACTCCAGCTCTTCTTTGCTGTGGGGCTTTGGGCAAGTTGCTAACCTCTCTGAGCCTCATCTATAAAATGAGGCTGGTAATCCTTACATCCTGGAACAAATGTCAGGATTAACTAAAATAATCCATGCAATGAGCCCAGTGCAGTGCCTGGTTCTTAGTGGGAGTTCTTGCTCCTCTAGAGCATTTCCCTCTCAGGTCCCTTTCTTAGGGAGCTGGTTATTTCCTTGGTTGTATTGTAGTTTTTTCTGTATTAGATTGTAAGCTTCTTTATTTATAGTGCCCAGAGAGCCTGGCACATAGTAGGTGCCCAAGAAAGAGTTAATAAAGCCTGCAACTATACTTTTGTGTTTCTAGTCTATTCTCTTGGAAAAAGTTTCAGGTAGAAAGAGCACACGCTCGAGATCAGAGAGAACTGTGTTCAGTTCCAGACGCTATTTAATACCTCTGGGACCATGAGCTGACTGTTTAACCTCCCTAAACCTTAGTGTTTCCATATGTAAAACAGGGAGAATGGTATCTGTCTCACAGGATTATTGTGAAGATCAAACTGGCAGGATGCCCTACACATTATTACTACTAATTTGCACTGTTTAAGGACATCTCATATAAGTCAGAACTCTTCTAAGTGGGCCTTGTACATTTAACTGGGCTTATTCTAGGAGATGAGTGTTCATAAACTTGTATAGAATGGAAAAAAAAATTTGTAGGTTTGAATGAACTGTCTGAAAAGATGCTCTTGTGGTCTCTCATAAACCAATTTCCTTGAATCATCTGCTATAAATCAGCAAGACAGGATCTGCTTTATCAGTGTTTGAATATAGTGCTCCAGAGCGGGGGAAATTGCTGACTGGGGACTAAGTCATTAAAGCCAGTGACAAAACTTTTCAAAAGCTAAGTGTATTAACTTCATTCTAAAAACTTCTGAGGTTGTTACCAGCATGACGCTCACTCATTCCAAAGAAGAGAAGAATAATATCTCAATTGAAAAGTTCTTTCTGGGCTGTCTCAGCAGCCTTTCCTGGGCTCAGCATTTGTCATGGACAGATGTGGGGTTTTTATCTTATTTGAAAATTCAGGTTTCATTTTCTCAACTGCATTATAACAACGAGCATCCCAGAGGGGTCACTGAATACTCTGAGGCTTGCCTCTCTGTGAATTGTGACTCCTCTGTTTTCCACTTGCCATCTTAATGGAATTAGTTTTCCACAGAGGGAATCTAAATTATTATGATTGAGATGAAAGCAGACAAATTCTCTACCTTCCCCAACACGTTGACTTGATAAATGGTGGTTTTACACAAAGGCCTGGTCATCTCGGGAATTAGCTAACCTTTCCAGGGTTGAGCAGCGTCATCTTAACCACTAGGGGGCCTCAGCCTTTTCCCTTCCACCCTGAAAAGCACCATTTATATTTTCCAAGTTATGCACTTTAAGAGAATAGAACCTAATAAAAACTCTTAGGTGGACATACCTATTATATTCCACCTTAAAAAGTTTATCTTACAGAAATACAGTCATAAGTGGGTAAAAATACATCAATAAACCATAAAAAGAAATGAAGTACTGATACATATTACAAAATGAATGAGCCCTGGAAACGTTATGCTAAGTGAAAGAAACTAGACACAAAGGGTCACATTTATATGATTCCATTTATGTAAAATATCCCGAATAGGTAGATTCATAGAGACAGAACACAGGTTGCCAGCAGCGGAGGGAGGGGGAAATGAAAAGAAACTGCTTCATGTGTATGGGGTTCTATTTTAAACTGATAGGAATGTTTTGGGACTAGATAGGGGTGGTAATTGCATAACATTGTGAAATACAACAAATGCCACTGAATTGTTCCCTTCCAAATGGTGATTTTTATGTGAATTTCACTTCAATAAGTTAAAAAATGTATATCCATGTACAACTATGAATAAGGGTTATGATTTATGGCATTGTATGACCTAGTGAAACAAATGTTCTCCATTTAGAGAGTAAATGAGTAAATTACGGTTCATCTAAGCAGTGCAATAGTATGTCATTGTTAATAAGAATGAAATACATTTATATGTACTCGTTTGGAAAGATATATACAATCTATTAAGTTCAAAATAAATAGGAAAATGATTATCTTTTAGGAGTGGGTGTTATAGGAATTTTAACTTTCTTCTTTAGTAATTATTTGAATTTTTAACAAATATGTATTTTTATAATCAGAAATACATGGTAGGAAAAGAACAAGAGAATAGATTTTGGTTTGAGAACCAAATGTTTTATTCCTTTCATCTTATTTAATGCCTAAAGGATGAGCGGCTTTCAGGTCTCCCAGCAGGATGACGACAGCGCAAGCGTTAGCCTCTCAACATGCGTTTACCGAATGCTTCTTGTTCATACTGCATCAGTCTGGTTTCAGAAAGGTTGCTCCAGATTCTACCCAACAATCTACATATGTAGATTCCACAGTATTTCTTTGGTCTTGGAATAAGAAAAGTTAAAAATTTACAAGCCGCCAACCTCTGCCTGGCACAGTGCCTCGTACAACATGGGGATGCCAGATACACCTTGGTCACATTGAATCCTGTTCTCCTAAGAGCATATCTCTTCTAAATCTAATTTGTCTTAGTCTAGTGGTCTGCACGTGATGCCATTGGAACAAAACAGATTTCAGAGGAGGGCGAACAGGTGCACCCTCTCTTCTCCACCCCTAGTCTTTCGGATCCTGTTGTCCAGAATGCCTTCTCTCCAGCTATAGTGGCCTTTGTTGCCTCTTCCTCAGGTAGATTATAAATAAGCTCCCTCAGGGCCAGGACTGTCTTACACTTCTAAAGAACAAGAGCGGGCTATCTGGGAAGGCATCCTGACGCAGGAAGGTTGACTACAGCTAGAGGAAAAGAGACTTGCCATTCACTGGGATCCTACTCTCTCCCTTCCAGGACGGTCCAGGCTCTGCAGACGGCGTCCTACCTGTCCCAGCAGGCTGACCTGAGGAGCATCGTGGAGGAGATTGAGGTGCGAATTTATTTTGCCAAGTGAATTTCCCAGCTCTTGTCTTTGACACCCTTTAGAGGAGTCTCACAGATGGGTGTGAGTGGTTTGTTACGGGCAGTGACATTTCTTTCCGCATCCACGGCACGCTTTGGTGTGTTGTACCATTTCCTAGGGAATATTTGTTAGGCTAGTATAGTTATACCATCAACTAGACAGCAAACTGCTTCAGCCTCTTGTAGGTACAGTCTTGTAGTCCACTGGTTTTAGAGCCTAACAAACCTGAAATTCAAACAGTTTTTTCTACTTCTTACTACTGTGTAATCTCCAGCAAATTATTCATCTCTGAGCCTCCATTTCCTTGCCCTGTGGTGGTTAGGAACAAGTGAAGTAAAGTGCCTAGTATGTAATAGGTGCTCAGCAGTGGTCGCTGTGGTTTTTGTTGTTACTCCGTCCTTTCCTTTGCCTGGACCTCCTGCTGTTCAGAGACTCCTCTCCAGGACCACGTAGCCCGTGATGACGGGCAGTCCCAGCTGTCATCACTGGGTGGCCCTGCAGGCAGGTGAGCTGCCATATCACGTTGTCCGGGAGAGCTTATGTCTCTTCATCCTTGAGAGCACTGAGTAAGAAAGAGAAGTGCTCTGCTTTCTAGGCTGTATCCAGATGGATGGCCAGAACATTCATCTGTGTCACGGTGCTTCCTGGGTGCAGCGCAGCCTGGCCCACTGGCCTTCTGCCCAGAGCAGTTGGTGCCTTCGGTGCCACGACTCCTGGGCTTGGACTTGAGTACAAGGGGTCAGGGGAGGAGCACTCCCCGAGCTGCAGAAGATGTGTTCTCTTCAGATGCCTGTGTGATACACTGTAGTCTGCCTGAGCACATTTTTTTGAGAAAGTACTAAGTGACTCAGGTGGTCCACAGATTTGGAGGGAGATTTCTGAAAGCCGTGTCTGCACTGGGGTGACAGTGGTTTGTATGTCTCATTTCTGTTGTCACTTGACTTCCAACCTGCCTCCATTTTGTTGTGACAGGACCTTGTTGCTCGCCTGGATGAACTGGGAGGTGTGTACCTGCAGTTTGAAGAAGGGCTGGAGACAACGGCGTTATTTGTGGCTGCCACCTACAAGCTCATGGACCACGTGGGGACTGAACCGTCCATTAAGGAGGTGCCTGTCTATGCTGCAGTTCTTGGGCATGGAACCCAAAGGCATAGTTGACTTTATCTGCCAGGGATAGCTTTTCTTCAGAGAGGGTTGTTCAGTTAGCTTTAGGGTGTCTTGGCTTAGGCACTGAGAATGAGAAACAGAAAGATATAAAGCCTGTTCTTGAAAAACTGGCTGTCAGTGGGATGGGCAAGTAAACAAATTGTTTCACTTGCTTTAAATGAGGTAGAGACAGGCTGTGAGGTAGTGGTCAGAGGCCAGGTGCATTACTCTCGTTGACCTCCCTTTTCTCCTTGCTTCTCCTTGCTGTTTGTCTCATGAATGCTTTCCATGTTGGTGGCCCGTGCAAATCCTTTTTCTCTTGAGAAGTGCCCTGCACTTCACAATTGCCTGTGCTCCCCTCTCTCCCCGATCCTCAGCAATGGCTAAAGCAGAGCTGCTCTGTACAGACTGACATAGTTCACTGAGAGGCATGTGTGTCCACCAGACATCTACCAAGAGTTCATTCTTTTCTTCTTTTTCTTTTCAAGAGGAGCTTGTTAACCTGAAAGAACTTTTAGTTGAAATGTGTGTGGGAAGTCTTTTGAGTAGGACCCTCTTTATACCCCTTGTTTGGGAGAAGGTTACCAACCTTTGATCTAAAATACAAGCTGCTGCAGTTTTAATTTTAGGAGGAGAGATTTGGGTTCCAGAATAGAACTTTCATTTCTTTTATGTATTATCAATGCATTGTGAGTTCTATGCTGAGTTTCACGTAAACTATAAATAATTACCTGCCTTGAGTAATTTGAATTAATTTCTTATTTTCCCTGGAGGATACAATCTACTAATTTATTCACGTATTGGCATTTTTATGTTATCTGTTCCTTTATCTTAAGTGTGGGAGGTCTAGAGATACCACACTCTATTTAAATTTCTGTTATGGGTCAAAGAGCAGGCATGTGGGTCTTATGATGCAAATCATTTAGGGATTCTCTTATACATGGTACAGTAGATGAATTGGTGACATTCTACATGCACAACTTAAACTTTTTCTTGCTTTATTCCCAAGCTTCTACTAACTAGGTATTTAACTGGAATAATTTTGCTGTCACTGCTTTTGACATAACCGTTCTGGTGAACAGTCATCCATTTTAACATGTCAACAGCTTAGTGTTGGAAAATGTAATTGGTACAATTAAAGAAAATTATTTCATGTCGACTGTGAATAACACTGTCGGGAACAAGAGGGCTCTTTTGTTAGATGGTAGATTTTAAAAAACAAAACTGAAGTGGAAAATGTTTCCTCTTAAGCAAACAGCCTCTAGAATTTTAATAATGCTTTTAGGTTCTGCTTTTTTAAAAAATTGCTTTCAGTTTTTTCCTTTAAGCAGCCCATTACCTCCTAATGGAGAGTTATTTTAGTTTTTTTCTAATGTACATTTTGGCTATAAAGTTTGGTCTTGTAAATACCAACTTAGGCCCAGCATGCTGCTTAGTGGTGGGTTGGGAAGGAAAGTAGCTTAGCTGGGAGGGTAAGGGGAGTCAGGAAAGGATATATTCTATTGTGGAAGGACTTTGGAGCCAGACAGACCTGCATACAAGTTTTGGTCTTACTTTTTTTTTTTTTTTTTTTTTCCCTTTCTGTTTTAACTTGTAGGGGTTACTTAACCTTGCCTCAGTTTCTTTATTTGGAAAAGATTGAAATATCAGTCTTTTCAGGACTTCTGTCAAGATTTGAGTTAATGCACATAAAGTACCTGTCACAGTGCCTGCCACGTATAGGCATTGAACAGATGGGTAGCGTTACAGGTATTTTATAATATACTTTCATATCTCAGTAATTAGAAGTACTTTGTATAGTAAGCATCCATAAATCATTGACAGATAAATGCATAAATTTCACTTTGTACCAGAGAATGGGGAAAAACCAACCACAGTCCAGTTTTAAGCTCAAATGCAGATTATTTGCTTCCCCCAACCCTACTATTTTGGATTAATGTTCAAAGACCTTCCATGTGAACACCTGGAAACAGATAAGGAATGACCTGAGCCAGGTAGGGAGGAAGGGGTGGCTGTCCCATCTTCCTGACGGAGCTGCGTTTCCCTTTTCTTTCAGGATCAGGTCATCCAGCTAATGAATGCCATCTTTAGCAAGAAGAACTTTGAGTCACTCTCAGAAGCCTTCAGTGTGGCCTCTGCCGCCGCCGCCCTGTCCCAGAATCACTACCATGTGCCCGTTGTGGTTGTGCCCGAAGGTTCGCCTTCCGACACTCACGAACAGGCTATCCTTCGGGTATGACACTCGTGCCCCAGATGTGCTGTTCTGATTGCCATTTCCAGCGTAAGGCTTCCGGAAATCCAAAGATTGGTACACAGCCCGTTGTAACCCCCATGAGAACAGACCCTTAAAATGAAGAGCAAGGCTCATTTCCTTTTGCCTGGAAATGGGGATGGCCACTGGGGGAACTAGTCACAGAACCCTTCAAATCTCTCCCAAACCTCCCCCCGCTTTTTTTTCTAGAGTAATCTAAATAGTAAGACTTTCAAAAGATTAAGTGCAAGAAAATTGCATCTCTGGATTCATAAGTCCAGAGGTACAGAGAAGTCTTATTCTAAAATGTATTTTCCAGTACCTGAACTTTCTAAATACATTAAAACAGCTTTTTAAATTCCCAAGAAATTCTGGTAGTTACAGTTGTTAAAGTCAATTGTCAGATCTCTTCTTCCTTGGAACTGTCAGCGTACCTTTCTTCCTCTTCAGAGCATAGCCCTCCCTCTCACTCAGCAGTAAGCAAGACTGTTTTTGTGTGTTAACTCTTTGAACAGAGCAAAATGCACATGCTTAGAGTTTTCCATTCAAATGAGGCATTTGTTGCTATTGTTTGGAAACCAGTGGTAAGTTAAAATCTTTATGAGAAGTTAGCATTTTATTGATGTCTAAACATGCGGGTTCCACACAGGACAGCCCCATCCATCCCATCAGTTCTATTTTGGAGGGCCCTACACATATTCTCCTGAAGAAGTGCCCTGTGCTCCAGATTTGCCTCTTCTCTCCCTACTTACAAGTCACATCCCCTCAGCAAAGACTGGCGGGGAGAACTAACCTGATTACCATAGTTTACCATGAGTAAGGGGAAAAATACTAGCTTTTGAAGCTAAGTAGGTCTGGGCTTGAGTCCTTAACCATGTGGCCTTTGGCAGTCCCGTAACCTCTCATGGCCTCAGTTTCTTCATCTGTAAAAGAAAGATTATTCTCTGTCCCAGACAGTCGGTGAGAGAATATATATATATATATATGTATATAAAAGGCCTGGCCTGGTATTTGGCAAAATTGACTTTCAACAAATAAAAGTTAGTAATATTATCTACATTTCTTCAGATTTCCCATTGCCCATACCTTCCTAAAGTAATTTTCTTGCTAATAATTTTTTTTTTTAAGACACATTAGTCGACTAGTAGAGTGGATCATTCAGGCGATCAGAAAGAAGGAAGCATTAGCTGTGTGATCTGGGGCCAGTCATTTTCTTTCCCTGGTCTCTGGTTTGCTTATGTGAAAAATGAAATCATTGAATAAAATCACCTTTAAGATCTTCCCCACCTCTAACATCCCATAACCTACCCTAGTCCCAGCCTAGCTGTATTTTCCGGTATTTGATCCCTGATGGATAGTAGACCAGAGGTCAGCGACGATTTCCTGAACTGAGATGGTTCTTCCCCTGCAGAGCACGATCCCCGTGGGGAAAGCACCCTAGAAGCAAAATTTTGTGTTCCCTCAGCCTTTGTTGCTACAGATAATTTTAAAATGTATTTCCAGTTGCAGGTCACCAACGTTCTGTCCCAGCCTCTGACTCAGGCCACTGTTAAGCTAGAACATGCTAAATCCGTTGCTTCTAGAGCCACCGTCCTCCAGAAAACGTCTTTCACCCCTGTAGGGTAAGTTTTGAGCAGAGCTCTGCAGGGCACCAATATATTTGTATTGGGAAGTTATCCTGCAGCCAGCATAACCCAGATTAATGTGGTTATTACCAAGATGATAAAATCAAATTTCCCTAAATTTAGGATTATGCTTTATCCGTAACAGTATGTCAGGAAAATTTCCCCCATAGGATTAATATTCTTCTACAGTCTTATCTTTAATGACTGCATATTATGGTTATGTAAATTTTTTTTTTAAAATTAAGGGTCAATTTTTATGTGGAACTTTGGTAAGTACTAAATTAGTAAGTTAATGAGATTGGGAACTTTTGAGTTTTAGAGAGAAAATGTGTTTGTTAGATAGTCTTAAAGATACATAGGAAATATGTGAAATTAAAAAGCAAAATCATTTTTAGGAATGATCAGTGGAATGGTAAACGACATTGGGGATTTTGCTATGTAGTTAGAGTTAAGAATTCTCTACCTTTTTTCCCCTTTAAAGTAAAAATTATTAGTATTTTAAAATTAAATTAAAAGTGAGATATGCCTTTTTTATGTAATTTACAAAGCACACAAAGTAGAAATAATACAGAAAATTACCTACAATTGTACTACTCTACACCAATTTGAACATTTCTATTCTTTTTTTTTTTTTTTAACATAATTGGTATCACACTGTAGACTTACCTATTTTGCATTTAATTGTGGAAGGCTTACCCAAAGGAGGTGGGGTTTTTAGGAGCTGAGAGTGGGGAGAAAATGATAAAGAAGATTTTGGAGACTTAAAGGAGGAGGTCATTTTAGATCGTTTTGAAGTTTGCCCCTCATTATAATCTGTGATTGAGCAGGAGGTGGCCCAAGGTGAGTGGGAAGTGGAAAAGTGAAGTGGTGTAGCCCTGAACTGTCTCATGGAATGCCTCACTTTGTAGCCTGTAACTTAGTTACATCTGTGACTTTCCTATGTGAGTTCTTGCTAACTCTGTTGTCATTCTTCACAGGGATGTTTTTGAGCTCAACTTCGTGAATGTCAAGTTTTCCAGTGGTTATTATGACTTCTCTGTCAAAGTAGAAGGTGACAGCCGTTACATTGCAAATACTGTAGAGGTTAGTGCTTTTCTTATCATCCCCGTTGCCATGTTAATATACCCAAGGAAATGACCAAATAGGCACACAGCATTAACCATCTGGGATATTGACTTCACTTACAACCAAGTTAATGTGACTATGATAAGAGAATAGTCGGTTTGAGCTATGCTGTTTGACAGGCTTAGCCAAGAACTTGAATGTAGCGAGTTTTCTTTTATTTGTAAATTATTCATTTGCCATTAAAATTTAGCATCGCTATTTTACACAAACTTTGAAAAGTAGAAAAAATAAAAACCACCCATAATTCCACTGAGGTATAAATATTCTTAAGATGTTTTCTGTGGTCGGCCTTGATAGATTTAGAAAAGTGCTTGATGCTAGTTAGGGGACCAGAAGCATCAAGTGACCTATAGCACCAGTGAGGCTATCTGGGTAAGGTACAAAAGAAAATTGGCAATCTTTCATAATGAACTGTGTTTCAGATGTGTAGCTGACTCTAGTTGTGTTGAAGATCCAAGTGGTTTTCAGGATGGAAAGCTGTGCCTCATTTATCTGATGCTTTGTGGGAATGAGATAATTCACATTAGTGGTTTTCCCGGCTAATTGAAGTTTACCCCTTCAGGCACTGTGGTTTTCATTTTAACCTTTTTGGGTAGAAGTTTATTTAAGATGAATTACACTTTCTTAAACAATGGGATATGATTTAACCTCTTCTTGTTCTGGCTTAGGATCATCAGTATGAAGCCTTTATTGAATGCCTATGACATGAGAATTACAGTTCTGTGTGCTTTTGCTTATTTTATTCTTACAGCAACCTTAGCAGATGTGTGGAGTTCTCTTCATTTCATAGATGAGGCTCGGAGGGGTAGAGTAACTTGTCTGAGATCATCCGGCCTATCTGTGCTTGGGTGGATCCCCTGTACAACACCAGTTTAGTCAGCGTGCCCTGGGAACACTGAGCTTGCTTAGAGGCTGCAGAGCTGCGTGCGGCTCCAGCCGCTGGCCTTTTATAATGTTACTTTCTCCTTTCGGCTGTCATTTCTCAATATTTCTGCCACCATGTCTTTGTTCCATCTACGTGACCACCCTGTCATGCATTCTGTTGGGTCAGGGGACCTTAAAGTGGTACTGTGCCTTTCCTGAATAATTAAATACATGCTATTTGTGACAGCTATTGTCTTCACTATCCAGATGTCATTTTCCACTCACTTTTCTTTTTTAACGGAGCTTTTTCATTTTGAAATAATTTAAATCTTAAGTTACAAAAATAGTGTGAAGAATTCCTATATACCCTTCACCCAGCTTTCCCAAATGTTAACATCTCATATAACTCTAATACAACTATCAATATGAGCCAATTAACAATGATACAGTATGATTAACTAATCTATATAGACTTAATTCAAATTCCACTAGTTATCTTCCTGATGTCCCTTTTCTGGTCCAGGATTCAACCTGGGGATTGCATATTCCTTTAGTTGTCATGCGCCTTTAGCCTCCTCCAGTTCAGAATAGTTTGTCTTCTGTGAGCTTGATTCTTTTGAAGAGTACTGGCCAGTTAGTTTGTAGATTGTCCCTCACTTTGGATTTGTCTGATGTTTCCTCATAATTAAATTCACGTCATGCATTTTTTTTTTTTTTTTTTTTGCAAGAATACTCCAAAAGTGATGCTCTGCCCTTCTCAGTGCATCCTGTTAGGAAGTAAATGATGTTGATATGTCTCATTGCTAGTGATGTTAAACTCGGTCACTTGGTTAAGGTGGCGTCTGCTAGGTTTCTCCATTGTAAAGTTGCTGTTCTTCTGCTTTGTAATTAAATGTCCGGGAGAGTAATGCTTTGAGACTCTGCAAATAACCCTGATGATCTTGCCTGTAAGAATTGTTAATTTGCAAAAAAGGTGATTTTTCTCTTTTATTCCTTCTATGTTTATTAATTGGAATTCTACTGTAAGTAAAAGCTGTCTCCCCCACCCCTTCATTTACTTATTCAATTATTTATAACACTTTGGATTCATGGATATTTATTTTACTCTATAGTTCATAATCCGCTATTGTCATCACTTTTTTCCCCTCATGTTATTCCAGATTTGGCCTTTGGAGCGCTCCTCAGGTTGGCTTCTATGACACTCTCTTTTAATGAAAAGACAAGGCAGCTAGAAGGTTTGACCTTTTCAAAAGCGGGGCATTATTTAACACAGGTATATTAAACACTTAAATTTAAAGTTTGGCAGAAAGGAAGCTATTTTCTGGAACTCGAGTCTCTCTGCCTTTTCTCTACTTCATGTCTGACCTTTTTGGGCAGGAGACATCTGATCCTAGTCCATTTATTAACACAAAATTTGGATAGAAACTATTGTAGTGTGTATCTTGAATCTTTAAAATCTAGATTCTTTCTGTTTTAGTTTCTTTCATTAAGAGGCCTTATTTGCAACTCAACACCTTGAATGGCAAACTTTGATTTTAGGTTTGCTTTTTGTTTGTTTGTTTTGCGTGAAACCTCTTTCCTTCTACCTGTACAATCTTGGTAACAACATGTCCAGTTTAAGTGCCTTACCCAACATCACAGCCATTCTTAACCTCTTCCTTCCTTTCCATTTCTGACTTCTGGTCAGTCACCAAGTCCTGTTGATTCCATCTTTGAATGTCCTTTGCATGAGTCCTTTGTTCTCCGGTCCCAGTTTTCCCACTTGGATGGATCCCAAGTAGGTAGGTAGGTTGTATCTAACTAGCTTCATTGTCTTCAGTCTCTGCCCCTTCCATTTAGTTTTCCATAAGCACCACTAGCATGATAAAATCACATTATTCCTCTGGTTAAACATTTCTTTGTTCCCCTCTTGACTATGAGTGAGGTCGAGACTCCTTTTTGTGGCCTTAGATGGTCCTCTATAAGGCACGTGCACATCCTTCATTGTGGGTGCATCCCCATCCCCTCAGCTCTAGCTGCTCTTGACTGCATCCTGGTCCTCACATATACTTTACATGCACATGCCTTTGGACTTCTTCTCTTGTTTCTTCCATGGGGAATGTTCTCCTCCTTTGTTGAACTCTTCATCCTGTAGGTCTAGTTCAAATGTGGCTCCTTCATCTGTGCTCCCATAGAGTTTTATTTTTATTTTATTTTTTTAGTATAGACTATTTCGAATATAGAGAAAAGAATGGAGAATAATACAATGATTATCATATACCCACCAGCCACTCAGCTCCCTCAAATCCTAACATTTTGCTATTTTTTTTCCTTTATTTTATTTTAGTAAGAAATAAAACCCTATAGGTTGGATGTAAACTCTGTATGTTCCTTGAACACTTTTTCTTCCCTCTTTCCCCAGATTTGAGGTTTATTGTTCTCATGTCAGCGTTTATATTTCTGCTACATATGTACTTTTAAACATATATTACATTGAGTTGCATCTTCTCAAAATATATACACTGTTATACTGTATGTAGCCTCTTGCAATTTGCTTGTTTTCATTCAATATTAATTTTATGACAGCCATATTTATGCATGTAGAACTAGAGCTATATGCATAAATATGAATAATTTTTCATAACATTGTCTTCCTTTTAGAAATGAATCAGACTTATTCATTTTCCTATTGTTGGACATTTAGATCTTCACTATTGTAAACAGTGGTGCTGTGAACATTCTAGTACATATTTCCTTATGCACATTTTCTTTATGTAGAATGAAGTTACAGGGTTGTAGGGTGTGCTCATCTTCCAGCTTTATTAGGTATTGCCAAATTGCTCTTTTCTTCATATTCTTACCAGTATTTGGTATTAGGAGTTTTGATTATCTACTGGATGGATACAAAATGGTATCTTCTTGTGTTAATGTTTTTCTTTGGTTACTAGTGAGATCGAGCGTCTCTTCTTGTGTTTATTGGCCATTTAGGTTTCTTTTGTGAATTGTGGACCTTTTGTCTTTTTCTTTTGGTTTGTTAGTCTTTTTATTATAGATTTTTAGGAACCGTATGTATTCTGGATCCTTAGTTATAAGCATCAGATTGCGTCCCTCAGTGTTGCTGTTTCGATGCACGGAAATGAATGTCAGTGAAGCCTAATTTTAAAGTCTTCTTTTCCCTAGATTGTTTGTACTTTTTGTGTCTTCTCTAAAAAAGCCTACGCTGCTCCAGGATCAAAAAGATATTCTCTAATATTTTCTTTCAACAGTTTTTAAGTTTTTTCCCCTTATATTGAGGGCTTCAGGCTACTTGGTTTATTTTTGCTGCTATAGTGTTTTGCACCCTGTCTGTAATTGCTCTTATTGCATTGTATTACCGTTGTTTGCTTGTATGTATTGCTCTTTCATTGGGCTGAGAGCTCGCTGTGGGTGGAGGCCAAGTCTTATTTTTTCAATGCTTAGTTTCCATCTCAGACCACTTAAAAGAAGAAAAGGATGAAGTGGTCTAAAGATGTTTTCCCACATTCCAAGGCCCTTAGAACTATGGTAATTCATCTTTTAGAGTAAGCCTTTTACCCTACACAAAGTAGCTTTTTTTCTTTTCAAATAACAGCTTTACGGAGGATATATGTAATTCACATACCATGAAATTAGCCATTAAAAGTATACAATTCAGCGTCTTTAGTGTATTCACAGAGTTGTACAACCATCACCACCATCTAATTCCAGAGCATTTTTTTCCTTTGATTTTCTTATTGAAGTGTAGTTGATTTATAATGTTGGTTGCAGGTATACAGCAAAGTGATTCAGTTATACATATACATAGACATATATATATAGATATATTTTTCAGATTCTTTTCCATTATCCAGAGCATTTTTATCACCCCAAAAAGCAACCCTGTGTCTATTTATAGACAGCCTTTATTCTATGGAATTCATCTTTCCAGTTCTGCCAACTGCTAATCTACATTTTGTTTCTATGGTTTGCCTATTTGGGACATTTCATATAACTAGAATCATCCAATATGTAGCCTTTTGTATTTTTTACTTAGCATAATATTTTTAAGGTTTATTCATGTTGTAGCATTTATTAGTACTTTATTCATTTGTATGGCTGAATAATTTAGTGTTCTGTTGTGTGGACATACCACATGTTGTTTATCCATTCATCAGTTGATGGACATTTGGGGTATTTTCACTTTTTGGCTGTTGTAAATAATACTGCTATGAACATTCATGTACAAGTTTTTGTTTGAACACCTGTTTTCAGTTCTTTGAGGTTTATGCCTAGGAATGGAATTGTTGGATCATATGATAATGTGTTTAACTTTGTGAGGAACTGACAAACTGATTGTCAAAGAAGCTGCACCATTTTACATTCCCACCAGCAATGTATGAGGATTCTGATTTCTCTGCATCCTTATCAAGCCTTGTTATTATCTGTCTCTTTCATTTAGTCCATCCTAATGGGTGTGAAGTGGTACCTCATTGTGATTTTGATTTGCATTCCTCTGACGGCCAATGATGTGGAGCATCTTTTTAATATGCTAGTTGGTCATTTATATATCTTCTTGGCAGAAATGTCTATCCAGATCTTTTCCCTATTAAAAATATTTTATTTGTATTTTTCTTTCTTCCTTTCCAAACTGTATACTTTTTACTTCCTTATTACATTATTTGTCTTTATATATTCTTGAGTTATGAGACTTCTATGTGTATTCTGGATACAAATTCTTTATCAGATACATACTTTACAGATATTTTCTCACAGTCTGTAGGTGGTCTTTTCCCTTTCTTGATGTTGTCTTTTGAAATGCAGAAGGTTTTAATTTTGAGAAAGTCCAGTTTCTTTATTTTTTCTTTCATTGATTGTTATTTGTGTTGTATCTAATAAACTATTGCCTAATCTGAGATCATGAAAACTTACTCCTATGTTTTCTTATAAGAGGTGTATAGTTTTAGCTCTGACATTTAAGTTTCTGATCCATTTTGAGTTAATTATTGTATGTGGTGTGAGGTAGGGGTCCAGCTTCCTTCCTTTACATATAGATGTGCAGTTGTCCCAGCACCATTTGTTGAAAAGACTGTTCCTTCCCTATTGAGCTGTCTTGGCATCCTTGTCAAAAATTAGTTGACCATAAATATAAAGTTAATTTCTAGACTTGCAATTCTATTCAATTAACCTGTATTTGTGTATTTATATCAGTACTGTGCTGTCTTGATTACCATAACAGCTTGGCTTTTTGAAACATCAAATCTGGTGTTTGCACAAGTGTTTCTGTGGTCATTGGAAAAACTAAATAAGTACAAAATAGCAGAGATGGCTCATAGCTATTACTCATACAATGATAAGAAGCCCCCATTGAGGCCATTGCTGTCCTTTTCCTTTCCGGTGATGGAATAAGCATTAAAAATCTCCTGTCTTCCTCTTCATTGTGTTAAGCTTTATGTATGCATGCGTGTGTGTATTTGTGCACATGTGTGCTCTGACCTCTGTCACATACGCAACTTTACTTTGTAATTTCAGTAATAGTCACACTTGGGGCCTCCGAGTGGGTCAGCAGGTCCTGTTTACTCTTCTGAGAGATGCTTGACATTGGTCAGAGTGCATTAACGGTGGTTTGGTGTGGAAGGCCTGTAATAGCACTCATTGACATTGGACTTGACAGGGGAAGCATGGGTTTTAGAAGCTGTTATTAGCATTAATTGCCCCTAATGCACCATCATTTTTGACAATAATGAGCTAAACAGGGAGGTTATTACTCTCAGCAGAAAAACTGCATTTCCTGGCATTAAAATGTTTTTTGAGGTATATGTGCAGGCGAAGGAAGGACTAGCTGATTCACTGTAAAGCAGACTTAGCTGCATTTAAAGTAGCTAAACAAGTCCCTTTCCTATTATAAAAACTGATCCTGCAGTGTTAGTTTGAAGGAAGAAGCAGCTAACCAACAGGGATCCTACTCTGAACTTTTTACATCAATGCTTTGAAAAAAATTACGATGATTTTATTTCTCAATTTCCTTTAAGAGAGTAGCATAAAAATGCTTTTCTTTTAAATGTTTTCAGAGACCCATTTGTAGTAAGATTTTAGGAGCAGAAGGACTTGTTTTCAACTGTTTCCTATTCAAGAACAGCCCTACAGTGTTTCTGTGCAACAAAGAAACTGTAACTTAGGGGGCCTTTTAAAATAAGGGCTGAGAGCAAACCCCAAATGACTTGAGTTGACTGCAATTTGCCCTTTCGTCATGTCTGTACCATGAATGCTTATAATGAACAAAACACACAGTTGAATCTTGTTTAGCAGGCCTTAGTGACCATGGTCTTGGTGAAACTTTATAGTTAGGATTCTAAGTAAAAACCAGCAAGTCAATGGCTTCCTTACCACTATAATTAGGATACGTTGAGGAGCCTTACACAAGTCTTTAAACATGTTTGTGTTTATCCATCTGTTGAATGAGAGAGTGATTGTTTTTTAAATCCTACTTATTGGATGGTACTTTTTAATACAGAAATGTTTATAAAGAGGAAAATATATGGTACACAATCTCATTGCTCAGATAATGCCTATTTTTAAAAAATTGGAATAAAATAATGGACATGGTTAAAAAAAATTCAAAGTACAAAAAGGTATATAATAAAATATAAGAGCCTTCTCTCATCCCTTCAGTCTAGTCTCTGCTTAGAGGAATCCATTATTAACAGTTAACTGTATGTGCTTTGAAAAGAAAGGATGCATGCGTCATTGAATGTATGCACATCTTTTCTTATTTACACAAAAGGAATCATTCTATAAACATTTGTATTCTTAGCTTTTGTCACAGAGTAGAGGCTCCCAGCTTTCCCCTCAGGGGTCTATTCAGTTTGATGGCCTCCCCTGAGCCCCCAGTGCTTCCCTGCCATAATTCACACAGTTGCCTGGACTCATTGACAGGCGATGTTAAATACAATTTTGCCAGTAGATGGCTACGTGTTCAAAAGTAGGAGTTAGTATCTCCATATCTGTACATAGACATCTACTTTGTTCTTTTTAATTGCTCCACCGTAATTCAAAGTGTATGTATATATACCATTGTTTATTTAACCAATCTCCTGTTTATGGACATTTAGGTGGGATGATGATTTTAAGATCACATTTACAAATTAAGTGAGGGAGTCCTTAAGGGAATGAGTCACAGAAGTGAAGAGGGAATTATCTAGTTAATGTTGATGAAGACTCCAGAGTAATTACCTATGAAAACAGTCTATTTTTATAGCATGGAGTATCACTAAGCTCCTACCTCTCCTGAAACTGGAGGACTGCCTAAGCCTTCCTGCTGCACATTTCTCACTCACGCACCAAGGGCTGCCCCAGGCCCACTTGGGTCACAGTTCCTTCTGCTGTGCTTCTGTAGCACTTTGTTCATCCCTCCATTGAAGCAGCAGCCTGGTCTGTTACAATTTAGCTTTGCCTTTATGTTTCCCTTTAGGATAGGAAGTACACCTTGCCATGTCTGTGTACCCCGGCACCTAGTGCTCCAGATGCTCTGAGGGAACATAGGGGAGTGGTCTCTCAGTGGGGTGTCTTGCTAAAAGTCTTGCTAATCAAAGCTCTTTGGCTACTTCTTGGCTTGAGCCTTCCACTTAAGTTTTTCTTCAATAGAAGTGCTGTCAGTGCCTCTCTGGCTTGAGCTTTGTATAGCAAAACTAGCTCTGGTTTTGAGCCCTGTTTGAGTTATGAAGCTGTTTGCTTAGCAAAGAGCCCAAAGAGCCAAAGAAGAGGATCCCAGCTCTCTCCTTGGTGGTTTATTCAACTGGAAGGCCATCTGACCTCCCACCCCCCACCCCCGAAAGTAATTCACTCAGTTGCCTAGATTCAGTGACTAGCTATGATGCTAAATTTAATTCTGCCAATTGGTGGCTGTGTATTCAAAAGTAGGAGGTAATAATATCCTTATAGCCCCAGAAATCTTTTACATTTAGGTTTTTTTTTTCTTTTTCGTTTTAGCAACAGAACACCCCTATTCAACCTGATAATTGAGGCTCTTGTCACAAAATAGTTATTATGGAGGCTGTTAAAAGGAATTACTTGATAGCTATCTTTATCCCCTTTTAATTTTTCTTCTTTGCCCTTGATTTGAGGCTGTCAGACCTTGATAGTGCATTTTAGAAATATGCTGAAGCTGTCCTTCAATTATTTGCCCACCTTCTATCTCTATTCCTTGATCCTGACTTGGACTATAAACCAATAGATTTGACAAGGATCTCCTTAAGCATTAGATTCAAGGTTATCAAATATTTGGAATTCTCACAGATATGTTTAAATTTTAAAAGTGCCTTGGGATTGCATAATTTCCATATTCAAACTTAGATTTTTAAATAAAAAATTTCCCGAGTAGATTTTTAGCGTGTTTTCTATCTCTTTCGGAATTTTACATTTATTTTAATCTAATTTTTGAAAATTCTTACCTACTGGGTTTGGCTAGCTCCTCTTTGTGAAAGTGTTATAAGGAACATATAGAATTTTTAAACACTGTTAAGAGTCAAAAGAGACAGACAGCTTTATGCTTGTAACAAACTCCAAATCTCAGTGGCTTAAAACAAGAAGTTTCTTTTTTGCCCACACGAGATATCTTTAATGTGTCATGCTGGGGGCTCTGCTTCGTGTAGTCCTTACTCTAGGACCCAGGCTGAGTAGCAAGCCTCTCTGCACACTGCCTATGTCCACATCAGAAGAAAAGAGAATCACATATGGAACTCTTAAGATTCCACTTGGAAGTCACACACTTCTGCTCACATTTCACTGGCCAGAACAAGTCACGTGGCCACACCTGATTCCAGGAGGGCAGGGAAGTACAATTCTGTCACATGCTCAGAATGAAAAGCAGAAGTACTTGGTGAACCGTGCAGATGACTGCCATAGCTTCTTAGATCTTCATGGGCCAACTTACAGTACTGCTTGGCACAAAGTAAGTGTTGGCTGGGAAAGTGGACAGCAGAGTGCCTAAGAATACGGACTCTGTCAGGATGCCGGATCTTGAACGCTGGGTCTGTCTTACCGGCTATCTGAACTTGAGCAAATGGCTTCATCTCTCTAATCTTTAATTTCCTCTTCTGAAATAGCACTACCTTACAGAGTTACTGTGAGGATAAAATGAGATCATCGTTATAAAGTCAATGTCTTTCACGTAGTAAACAATAAACATTAGCTGTTGTTAGAACTGAGTACTTGATTTAAATTGTTTGAAGGTTACTGCATAAGGGTTTTTCACCTTATTTATTTTAAAGTACACAGGAAGAGATCTACTTTCTTTTCTTGTCTTTCTTTTTTTTTTTTAATAATATACATCTAAAGCCAAAGAAAGGAACAAGGAATAATAATCAAGGAGTTACTTTTAGGCCTCAGGATGGGAGAGGTAGATGTACTACCTGGCTGGGTCAGTTTACTAAGATCATTGAAGACTCCTGTCCTGGGGTTTTGTTCATCCCTTTACTCATCAGTAAGAGAAAAATTTGGATAGGTACGTTAATTCCTGGCATATTTACCAGTTAACTTGATGATTTTCTTCTGTGTTTCACTCTAGCTCAGAGTCAAGATTTCCACTGAAGTTGGCATCACAAATGTTGACCTCTCCACTGTGGATAAGGATCAGAGCATTGCACCCAAAACCACAAGGTACATGGGATGCCTCCTGGGCACAAGGAGAGCCCAGGCTTGAGCTGAGAGGACCACGCTTTGGCCCTGAGCCCCTCCATATGTCATTTCTGTGTCAGCAGTGATCCAGCTTGTACTCCAAATTAAGGAGGCGACCATTCCGCTGGCACTAAATCAGGGGTGCTGCTTGGCATCCAAGCAAATCTGGGGGTTGTCTGTATCAGTGGTCAGCCCCTGAGCAAACTGTTTATTAACAGTCCACGACGAGATGAAGAGCTTACCTCAGTGTAAGTCTGCGTCAGCCAGCTATGTCATCAAGCACAACATTTAGTTCAGACAACAGTTTTTTTAAAAAACAAGACTTTCTCAACGAAGGAAGCAATGCATTAACTTACATTCATCTCTTTAACTTCAGTCTTGAACTTGCTTTTTAGTGGCCTCACGGCGACTCCCTTTGGTCCACAGTGGGTCTGAAATTGGTTGGAAGTCTCACAGGTCCTTAGAAGTGAGTTGGCAGATACCCAGAACTAGGGCTGTGATTCCTTTTCATGTCCACAGAAGGCATTACTAGTCAGTCACAGCACTGTTCCTGCTGAACTCAGAATCTTTTTTAACACAACCTTCTAGGTAACCATTAGCAATTGATCAGAGTTGGGCCAGAACACTGTATGAAGCCCATTTCTCAGGCCTCTCCCACATTCTTATTGGATGGGTGGAGAGGGTGCCCAACTAGACTTCTGGATATAGTTCAGACCCCAGTTTTACTCAGTGAGGGTGGCTATAGAGGCCAAAGAAATAGGGGAACCCTCAAGGCTATTTTGAAGATGGGATGTTAGCCAGAGACTAGGAGCCAAGCAATCACTCCTTTTAAGTTGTGTGAAAGGGCTAGGTTTTCTGCCTCTGGCTCGGATATTTTTATAGTGACATTGGAAATGAGAGCACTGTTGAGAATCCACTGAAATAACTAACGTCTGTGAGAGTGCTTTGCAAAGTTTAATGCTCTATAGAGACGAAGAGTTGTTATTACTCATAAGTAAACAAAAAGCCTAAGCATGACATATGGCCGGTTGTGAGCCCTGTAACCATTTGGCTTGTTTTATCCCCTGGCCATCTTCACCTTAAATCCCAGGAGATAGCTGTGAAAAGAACAGTTTTCTCAGCAAGTCTGCTGTTTGAGAAAATGACTTTTTAAAGCTCAGTTTCAGGCAGAAAAATAAATTGAAACAATGCCCAGGAAAAAAAATACAGCATTAAAAAAAGAAAAAGCTGTAAGTACCCTTCTTTCCTTTGCATCTCCTACTCCCTCATCGCCTGACCTTGCTCACAGATGCTGCCAATATCGATCATGTGATTTTTTTTTTTTTTCTCCTTGTGATTTTGCCAGTCCACCTGTGAGCCTGCAGGGGCACACGTGAACCCCACTGGTGCGTGGCTTGGTGGAGTCGATATCCTTAGGTCCTTGCAGTGAAAGCCTGGAGCAACTGCACATAGCGTTTTCCCTAGACCCTGATGAAAGTTCATGCTGTGCTTTTCTCAGTCCTGGCTTTATCAGTCCAGTTTGCTTCAGGCCACAGACAGTTCTCCACTCTGCCCACAACAGAAAAGTGTTACAATTGGGAGATACGGTTGGGAGAGGGAGGGCCAGGCGGTGAAGTGATGTTTGTATTCCCTCTCTTCTCAGAGAGCTGCAGATCCTCTCTGAAGACTTATTATATAAATGTCTCTTTCAGGGTGACCTACCCAGCCAAGGCCAAGGGCACATTCATCGCAGATAGCCACCAGAACTTTGCTTTGTTCTTCCAGCTGGTAGACATGAACACTGGTGCTGAACTCACCCCTCACCAGGTCAGGAAAAAGCCCAGACAGTTCTCTTGGCCTGAAACGTTGACGTACCCGATTGTTGTTAATATGGTTTATAACACTGACTGGAGACAGTCCCGAATTCCTGCTTTCACATCTTCACTCTAAACCCTGACGGTCTGCCAGGTTCTCCCATGTGACACTCCTGCTGCCTCTCGTACTGGTTATAACGCTGAGCCTGGAATACGCTCTTGTTTTTAAGAGATTAGCTGGTATTGAGAAGACATATTTAAGGCTGATTAGCACTTAATTGTGGCTTTTTTCTTTCTGACCAAAAAAACATATATTGAAATAATTTTGAAAAAAGGAAAACCCAGGCAGTGAGCCCAAAGTATATTTTTGTTCTGGCCAAAGCAGATTTTTCTTTTTGTAGGAATCTGAAAAACAGCACTTTTTAACTTGTGCCTACTTTGTATTATGAAAGCAGTAGGCTTCATGTTTGTTTTTCGTATATAAAAAAATGATGATTATTCAGAAGATTTTTCAAACCATGTCGTCTCCCCAGAAAATCTGATATGGCCCCTTATCCTCTCAGACACCTCCTCTCCTACCCCTGTTACCCCACGTGATTGAGGATGACTGCCCTGATCCCCGCCCTGTCCGCAGTTGTATCGTAAAGGGAAATTCAAATAAACACTTTGAATGTGGAAAGACGGGAGAGACCCTGGGACCTAGTGGCCTTGGTTTGGGTCTCTGCAGCCATGCTTTAGTAAGAGCTAGCAGACTTGCATCCGTGCCCAGAGGCAGCTTCAGAGCAGACCGTTGAGGTGGGTGGATTTGCTTTCTGTTTCTTACAGCTGCCACTGCTCACTTGTGCCCAGGCCCAGAGCAGCTGCCCTAGCTCCACAGCCCAGCCCTTGTCACTTCTCTCTCCCCCTAACACCTGAGCTCCAGAGAGCTTGGTCAGGAAGCTTAGCCACGACTAACTCTTCGGCCCCTTAGCATTTCCCAGCAGTTTACCAGCCAAACAGCACAACGGAAGAAAGAGTGTGAAGAGAAGTGATTACAAGACTAAATTGGTGGGATTAGGGGTAGGGCCCGGAGAGTTAGTGAGGAAGTTTAACTTTAACTGAATACTTGTCTCATCCAAGATTCTGTTGTAGAAACTGTGGCTTACAGACCTCCTAGGTAGAGATGGCATTTTGCAGATGAGCCTGGCGGCTGCCTGCACTTGCCTATGACAGGAGGAAGATCAGGCATCCAGGTTCCTAAATCCCATTCTTGGCCAGCACTGCTGTAGTCAGGATGCTTCACATCTCTGAGCCTCTTTCCCTAAATACTTTGATGGTTGTTCTTTGTTGCCCAGGTGTAGAGTAACAAATGAGATTTATATTTTTTCTGGATCCAGTGCTAGCTGTCTGACTGTGGCAACTCTTTTAATCCTCGTGCCTTTGATCTGTAAAATGGAACCAATCTACCTGCCTTATTGAATTCTTTATTTTGAAACACTCCAGAGAAAAGCTAAGTGGGTATTAAGTTCTGCTGCGGTTCTAATGTGCAGAAACCTTAGTTTCTTATGCCACTGGGAGGGTAAGGCGATTAGACTTGTACCATCGTATTGATAAATGTTTGTCAACCAACTCGTATATAGCAGGTCCTGCGAGAAATGCTTTGCATACATTATTGTGACTCTTCATACAGATATACCACATCTGTAAAAGTTCTATCTTCCTATCTCAAAGATGGCAAAATCAAGGCCCAAGGAGGTTAAGTAACCTGCTCAGCTAATAAGTAGTGGAACCAAATCTGTCTTCGAGTCTAAGCTCTCTTTCTGACACTAGGCTGCTCTCCTCGGTGAGAACTCTGCCTACTATCAGTCCCCAAGCCTCCTCTCCTAAATCTTTAGCTGGAGGCACTAGGAAATTGAAAATGGGCCTCTTACAGTTCCACCTCATTTCCCTTCTTTTCACCCTCTGGTGAAGAAGTTAATTGGGCAGCAAAGTGGCCAAAAGGCTGGCGGGAAGAAGAAATCACAGCAACAGCAAAGGGCTTAAATCATCCACAAACTGGGCACTTGGCCTACAAGTCACTGAGAATTGGCTGGACCCCTAAGTTAAATTTCTTATACTAGCGAGAAGTTATCTCTTGTCTCTGGGCTAGTTAGCAGGGTGGGGTGGCCATTCCTCCTGCTTTCTCGGGCAGGCCTGGCAGGTCCCAGAGCTCCCACTGGGACGAAGGAACTGACAGTCTGCTGCCTTGTTGATTTCATGCTGGGCCCAGAGGGAGTTTTGAAATGATCAGATGAAGGGTTGTGTTATTGTTCCATCCAGACATTTGTCCGACTCCATAACCAGAAGACTGGCCAGGAAGTGGTGTTTGTTGCAGAGCCGGACAGCAAGAATGTATATAAGTTTGAACTGGACACCTCCGAGAGAAAGATCGAATTTGACTCTGCATCCGGCACCTACACTCTCTACTTGATCATCGGAGATGCTACTTTGAAGAACCCAATCCTTTGGAATGTGGTATGTGCCTACATATACCCTGACCCAGGCCAGAGTGGCTGTGCCGTTGTCAGACACAGATGGCTCCTTTCCACGGGGTGGGCTCCTTCCCCTAGCCTTTTAGCCTTGCCCTGGCACCCAGGGGGCAGTAAGTACACATTGTGAGGTAAGGAGCTGTGTGCTGTCCCCATTGGTAGTCTTAGGGGTGTGTGCATGGCCTGGCATGTAGTAGGGGCTTAATTAAACAGTGACTGAGTGAAGTGAGTGAATGAAGTATAAATTTGCCCTTGTGGGTTCTAGCAAATTTCTATAAAAGTTGTATTAGAAGGAGGTTTTCATATTATAGCAAAGCACTATGGGGGAATACATAGATTAAAAGATAAAGGCTCTGGTCTTCGAGATATGGTATAGCCTCACAGGGTGGGCGGGGAGGGAGCTAAGATTTGAATTCTGATAATAATACAGGATGGTGGGGGATAGTGATACGTAGGGTGTACAAAATGCTAATAAACTAATAACTAACATTTGCATGGTGTGTTATCCTTTAAATAGTGCTTTTCACTTACGTAATTCACCTTTGATTGATGTGATGAGAGAAAGCTTCTTGAAGGACATGGCATTTGAACTAGGGGTTGTAGAATCGCAGGTGTTTATGAGAATAATATCTGGGAGGCTATGGGGTGATCACAGCGTAGAGGGGGCTCCAGAAAAGCTTGAGGTGCTTTCAGGGAGACATGCATGAGTGAGTCCATTTTGCTGGAGCACCTGAGTCTGGTCGAGAGCTGTAGGCATTGAGGTTGGAAAGGTGGCAGAGGTCAAACTGTAGGTCTTGAATGGTGGTTGGCTCCCTGTGCCGGACAAAGGGGCAGCTGCATTTTCTTATGTTGTATTCAAAGCTCCTTTTCTTCCCTTGGACTTTGGGCTGCTTTTTGTATGCAAGCACATTTTCATTTCTTTTTCCTTTTTTTGTCTTTGTCTTTGTGACTAAATCACACTTCCCAGGGACAGGGAGTAGTTTCTGATTGCAACTGTAACAGCCTGAGTACCAGCTGGGATTTTTGTATTAAACAGCTCTGTGGGGCTCACCAGACCAGTAGAAAATTGGAACTCTTGCTCTAAAAAGCATTTTCAATAAATACTTATTTTGTTCTTGAAAATTTTACTGCCTCAATTTGTCGACTAGTGGATCGGAAGTGATTTGACTGCTTGGAGCTTTCTCAGTTATGGTCCTGGACATGAGTTGGGAGTGCTTTCCTGCTGATGAGTCTCACCCCCATCTCTGCCCCTGCGCCTTTAATGGCTGCCTTTATTTTTCTAGGCGGATGTGGTCATCAGGTTCCCTGAAGAAGATGCTCCGTCAACTGTCCTATCCAAGAACCTTTTCACCCCCAAACAGGAAATTCAGGTACATCCCAGACGACTCTTTCTCTAAACACGGGGGAGAAGTGTGGGGTGGGCACAGTGGAAGAGGGCAGCAAACCCCTGGACTGTGGCTCTTGTCCCTTCTTTAACCTGTTTATATGATATTTTATAGTTTTGTTTTTGTCATCCTTTGAATCAGCCAGGCAGATACCAGTCCCATCCTAGAGCTGAAAAAACAGGCTCAAATTGCCCACTGACCAGTTCCCAGAAAGCAGAGAGCTGGAGACAAAATCAGAACCTGGGTCTGTTTTTCTTAAACATCCAGGAAGTTCAGCCCTCAGATCACTGCTTGGGACTACAGCCCAAATGAGTTGGCTTTCTTCCTCTCCACTCCTGCATAGATCAGGGCTGATGGGGCCTCCAGGTGGACAACTCAACTGGAGAATAGGGCTTGCCTCGGGGATTCACCTTCCTTGCACACAAATATTAGCAATCCCTACCCAGCCTGGCCTATAGGACTGTTATGAGGATCAAAATAGTTAACAGAGAAGGAAAGAAGAACTTTGAAAAGTTTCTAAAGCATTTTACAAAATAAACACAGTAATTGTTAAACAATTTGAATACTGCTGGTTAAGGAAACTGAGGTGGATCCACTCGGTAGACTATTTTGCAATCATGAGAAATGAGCATACTGCAGTAACATGGAGACCCACGTATGAATTAATGTTGAAGTGTTCCAGGCAGACCACTTACTCTCATTTCACTGTTAAAAGAAGGCCAAGGGCCCGAAAGGTAGAGTAATAGTATTCTTTTTCAAAAATCCTCCTAGTGTTGCTATAGCGGCATTTAAGAATGTAAAATGCAGTTAAAGAGTAGAAGATAACCGTGATGACAGAGGGTGCTGACTGATGGATCGGTGGGGGAGGCAGCAACAGCTGCCGCAGGCAGTGTTAGAAGTCCCTCAGCAGCAGTGGCAGCAAAGAGGAGCTGAGGGAAAAATTTGGAAACAGGAGTCTCAGGTGGCTCTACCTTGTCATGGAGCCAAGTTGGCTGGACGCTGGCAGGCAAAGTTTAAAAAAAATTATTTAAAAAAAATTTTTTTGGAGGTGGGGAATTAGGTTTATTATTTATTTATTTATTTTTAATTATTATTTTTAATGGAGGTACTGGGGATTAAACCCAGGACCTCGGGCATGCTAAGCATGCTCTCTACCAGCGAGTTATACCCTCCCCCTTTAAAATTTTTAATTGTTACAATATACCACTTAGCTAACTCAGGTTGGTTAGCAAAATATGATAATGTCACCCGAGGAGCCCAGAAGCATGCTGAAATCCAGTCCTGCCTTGGATGGATGTGTCACCCACACCACCCAGATTGCACCCTCTTTGATACTAGGCACATGTCACTTGATAGGTTGCGTTCTCCAACCTCTGAATGGCAGTGCATCTTGGAGGGAAAAAGAGGGTTGGCCAAATAGTGAGGTGGGTGGGACTGGTGTGGTGTCTTTGGAAGGAGACCACTGGGATCAGAAGCTAGTGTTAGAGGCAGAAGGCCAAGAGGCCACTCATGGCCAGGAGATTTTAGCCTTTCGGAGGTATTTCCTTTTCCTGACTGTCAGTGGTATGTTGGTCCCTAGTATACATGGCAGCCTCTACGGGGAAGAGCACATTTTAAAATATTCTTGGTATGTCTTCTTTTGGCAGCACCTGTTCCGCGAGCCTGAGAAGAGGCCCCCCACAGTGGTGTCCAATACATTCACCGCCCTGATCCTCTCACCCTTGCTCCTGCTCTTTGCTCTGGTGAGTAGCTGTAATTAGCATGGGCAGCGTGTGTCTGGCGCCAGACTCAGCAGATGTAGCTGTTCCAAAGGAGGCTTTGTGCTCCGGCCTCAGCGTGGCTCCAAAGGGGTCCAGCAGCTGTGACCTGAACCAATGGTCAAAAAATTTTAGGATAACTAAAATTCCCCACTGTGGGGGAACAGCCAAAAAAAAAAAAAAAAAAAAAAAGATCCATTAACAAGGGGCATGAGAAAGTACCTAATAGCCATTTAAAATGATAAAAGTGTATGGACGGGGATGATCTGCAGGAATGTTCAGATGAGGTCAAGTGTGAAAAAAGCAGCCCAGTGCTGATATCTGTAGAAAAAGAGAGAACAGAGGATGTGCATTTCAGCACTGTTTGGAGCATAAAACTGTAAATAACCTGAAGTCTACATAGAAGCAAATGTTAACTTACAGTATATCCATACAATGGACTAATGTGCAGCTTATTAAAAGAATGGATAGCTTTATGTACTGACGTGACAAGATTGCCAAAGTGTCCTATCAAACGAAGAAGGCAAGGGATAATTCTATGTTTAGAACAATCCGCTTTGTTTAAAAACCTTAAAAGGGCATTATCTATTTTTGTCGGTTAACTCTAAGGAGAGAGGACCTTTTAGGGAGTAGAGTGGAAGGAAATTTTTACCTTTTATATTTTAATGTAGTGTTTGAATTTTTTTTAACCAACTTTTTCCCCTTGTCTCTTTTTAAAAATTATAAACATAAATTCATATGCTCAGAAGTTCAGAGAATTTTAAGAACTGTATGGAAAACTCATTAGATCTTACTTTTAGAAAGTTGCCTGTGTTCCTAATTCACTAATTGATTTTAATAGAAGAATTATTGGTCAATCTAAATCTGGAAGGCATGCCACAGGCTTTCAGAAACCAGGCCTAGGGTATGGGCACCTGTTCTTTCAAGTGATCAGAATTTCAGAATGCACAGAACACGCAGCAAGAGCATACATTGTACCAGCTGCCAGTGGGTTTTTCTTACCAATACTTAGAGACATTAGCAGGGGTGCCACTTACTTCATTATAAATACAGTTCCTAACCTTTCAGCTTTATGGTTTCATCTGTTTTAAAATAGAAAAGTTTGCTATCATTAAACATGATCTTTGGGGGTTGAGGGGAGGGATACATTAGGAGTTTGGATTTGCAGATGGTAGCTACTGTGTATAAAATAAACAACAAGGTCCTATTGTACAGCATGGGAAACTATATTCAATATCTTGTAATAACCTATAATGATAAAGAATATGAAAAGGAACATATATACGTATAACTGAATCAGTATGCTGTATACTAGAAACTAACACAACATTGTAAATCAACTGCACTTCAATTAAAAAAAATAATAATGTTCAGGTTTGAGTTATCCAAGCACATTTGAAAGCAGGTGTTGGAATGCTTTTCTAAAGAAAAAAGGAAACAGTTTTTCCTGAGGACTTATAATAGGGTGGTTGTCACTTAGAAAAATTCCCTGTCCTTCAGGTATTCATGAACTTTTAAGCCCTTAGGGCTGTTTATTGGATTAGCGTTGGCATGGCACGGGTTGCCTCCCTTTCATGTTCTAATGTCTTTTTAATTTATTTCTCCCCATCGTTCAGTGGATCCGGATTGGGGCCAATGTCTCCAACTTCACTTTTGCTCCAAGCACGATTATCTTTCACCTGGGACATGCTGGTAAGCGCCCCAGGCTGCTAATTCCATTTAACCTCCTTTGACATTTAGCCTGCCCACGCACAAGCCCTGTTAAGTAGACCCACAACCTATTAACTATAATGACTTAATAGCATAACATTTCCCTCTTCCTCCTGGCCTTTTACGACAGTTAATATGATGATAAACCTGTTTGGCCGATCAGCTTAGGACAGCTGTCATTATATCGGGTTTCACTGTACTAGGCTGCCGTTGGCAGGCCATTTTACCTCATTTAATAGCTCTGTTCATTTCCAGAGATTACTCACTTATGGTATCTTTAGGTTGAGCCATCTTCCTGGATGGAGAGCATTAATGCAGTTTCCAAAGGTTATCTTCCCCCACCGTATCGATCTTCACATTTGCTGGCGGCTTTGTCTGGACAGTAATAGAAAACAGTCCCTTCCACAGTCAGACATGCTGTCCTGCATTGTTCTCTTGAGAACTTAGGACCTACATGTTACAAGACAGTAAATTCACAAATCTGTTAAGCATTTCAGTAACTTTCGACACTATTGGATCAGAGGCGCCTTGGATTTCACTGAGACTTCAATATTCCTTTCTGATTTCTTTGACTCTTTCAGGAGTCACCCTCTCTGTGTCCAAAGTGTGCAGATTCTGTAAGGGTCCACAGATGAATCCCTTGAAACTCGAGGCAAATGTGTGTCTTTGTTTTTCTGGGGAAAGAGAGATTCTGTAACTTTGATCAAAATTCTCACAGTGGTCCATGACCTCAAAAATGACCAAGAACCCCTGCCGTAGTTCATCCATTATCCTTCGGGGCAAAATTGACAGGATGACCTTTCTCTCCAGCCCAGTTTCTGGATTTGAGGGATAGCCCTCCCGGGTCAGGCTGAAAATAAAACCTGAATATAAATTTATTTAGAGCCATGACTTTTCTTGCCAGAGTGCTTTTTGTGCACATTCCCTCGTTTGATTCTCATCACAGCCCTGATGGGGGTGACCAGGGCAGGAATGATGATCCCCGTTTGATAGGTGGGAGAATTCAGGCTCAGAGAAATTAAGTGGCTGCCAAAGGCAGAGCTTGGACCAGGACCCAGGGTTCTCCTTGCCCAGCTCTGAGCCCTTTTGACTAAACCTTCCTCCTCAGTCCTTCTTGCTTCCTTCCTAGTCAGACTGGCAATTTAGCCTTAAAAATTTTTTTAATAAAAAGGAAATTACTCATTTCTTTAATCCTATGGGCTTTCATTCAGAATTTGAAAAATCAACTGAATCCCAAATATAACATGACAGTAATTTTAAAACCAAAAATTTAAAATAAAACCAACATTAAAGAGAAAAGATATGAGCTGGAACGTGGAACAAGATAAAGTAACTGAGATCTGGTTTCTGCCTCTGGATTTCCTGGTAGCCAAAGTTGAGAAGCAAGTATATTGAGTTATTTATTTTCTGGCATCAGATAAAAAGAATAAATAAAACAAGCCGGTCTATAAATACAGACCTTCTCAGGATCCTACAGTTGTCGGCTTTTAACTGTCCCCTGCCCCAGGGTGATGTCACTGTCTCACCTAACTGGCTGTCATGACACCTGTTACTGTAGCTATGCTGGGGCTCATGTATGTCTACTGGACTCAACTCAACATGTTCCAGACCCTGAAGTACCTGGCCATTCTGGGCAGCGTGACGTTTCTGGCTGGCAATCGGATGCTGGCCCAGCAGGCAATCAAGAGGTAAGGCTGGGGATGGGCCAGGGACCCAGAGCAGGATTAGGAATAGTTTTGTCAGCTCTCTTCACCCAGCTCTTTGAACAACGGAATGTGGCAAAGTGATTCATATCCTTAGGGGCAAGTATGACACCTTAATCCAGCCTGATACAGAAGCCTTTTAAGTCAGAAAAGAGCCTTGGTGATCAGTTTTAAATATATTAAAACCACAGCAGTTTATGCTGCAACACATTAGAACAAGAGAAGAAAATAACTGCTTTGCTAAGACTAAGATGGATTAGGACGTGTGGCAGAAGACTGTTGTTAACGTGCTGGCTGTATAACAATTTTCTCCTCTGCCGCCGCAGAGGGTCCTGCCCCACCCTCCTCCTGTGCCCCAGAGAGTTAGTCCTCTGTAACCCCAGCAGCTCCCCAGAGCTTTTTCTCCTGTGTGTAAAGTCCATGCTCTTCCCCCCAGAAGCTGCGTCTGGCTTTCAGGGAGCACTGCTCAGTGGCCCACATCACGTCCCCAAATCCAGACAAGCTTAGGTTCACACAAATGGTCGGTCTCGACGTGATGGCAGCTTGCTGGCAGCTTGACTTTCGAACCTGGATTAGAAACAAATTTAAATGTCACATAGGTGTTTTCATTGATTTGACTTTATTAGAATGTGGGTGATTTCAGCCACATAAAGGTCAATAAGAAAAGGTCAGAATTGCTTTCACCTTTGGAAGTTAACATTTTTAAACGTGCCCTGCTTTCTCCTCTCCAGGACTTTTGCTGGAAGAATGCAACTCACTAGTACGCCCACCAATGTGGCTGCCAGTTAAGTTGGTCAGATCAGAGAGAGGCTTTCTCAGAGACCACTGTGGGCGGGAGAGCCGCCTGTCTCATACCTGCTCGCGTCTGCATCGTGAGCTTTCTGAGTTCCTCGCAGTGGAGACCTGGCCCCGGCGTGCTCCTTGTCCCCCTGTAGTAACCCAGATTCCCCCAGAGCTTCCCTGAGTACCAGCAGCGGCAGCTGGTTCACTTTTCTGCCCCTCCAGCAGCCTTAACTTGGTGGTTCTGCACTGCAGCTGAGAAAGGGCCAGGGACTCTCCTGTTTTTTTCTAAGCAGAGCCCTGTTTCTGCACAGCAGCCAGGCCTGGCCCAGGGAGCCCAAGGGCTGTGCTCGGCTCTTTTCTGGAAGTTACCTGCACAGACAGACAAAATCAAGGGGAGATAGGAGTGGAAACCATCTGATTGAGATCCTGTTGAGCAGGAGTTCCCAATCTGGAATGCTAAAATTGTGTCCATTTTCTGGGGAGGAAGACCATGTTTCTCATCCCGCCCCCCATTCCATATAGAAGGTTAAAGCCCCTCTCTGTTGGCGTCTTCGTGAGTCGTAGAACAAACTCTGCCACTAGGGGAAACAGTGCCTCTGGCAGAAGCTCTGGTCGGGTGTTTGCCATTTCTTTCCTCAGCTTTTTTCTCTTCTTACTGTCCTTTCTTGATTCTCAAACCCTCTTTCCTTTGGCAGGATCGCTGCAGAGCAGAGCAGTAGATTGGCAAAATATAGGACACTACGGTAAAGATGAAGGGCGGACTCATCCCAGAAGCAGGGCCCCTTTGCCATCTTGCCCACCTCATGCATGTCAGTTATTTATCTGATTTTCAGCTCATTGGTTCTTCCCCATCCCTCCCTAAGCTGAGGCCCGATTCTGAGGCTGTCTCTCCGCTTCCTGGCCCAGGTTGTCGCCGGACCAGGGTGAAAGCCACAGCCCTGTGAGTTAGCCCAGCCAACAGGGTGCCTTTGCGGCAGGCAGCTTTGACCTGGCTTTGGCTGTAAGGCTCCCCCCTCCCTTGTGTCCCACAAGGTACTTTATAGACACAGCCCCTCTGTGTTCATAGGAGAGCAGACTTGAGGATGAGACCGATTCAACCTTGGACTTCTTAAAAGGGGACTCCATTCAGACCGTCTAAGTTCATTAAACGATGGTCCAATGGCAAATCCTGGCACACCTTGTCGCTGTTCTAGGCTTTTTTGTAACACTAACCTCTGGTTGGGCCAAACAGTGTGGTTTGGTGAGACTAAATCATGAAGACTAATGGCCACAGATCAAAGCCAGCATCACAACCCGAGTTCCTGGAGCTCAGGATGTGGTTCAGGGCTGCTCCCTGTGTGACTCAGATGTCAGGTGAACTATCCCCCATTCTCCATCGTATTAGTCCTAGGATGAGGACGGAAGTGGAGGCGAGGTGAAGGGAGGGAAGGGGAGAGGGTGTCTGGTGCTTCATTAATCAGCTCCTCCAGTCCAAGAATTGGCAAGAGTATTCTAGGAAGAGCCGGATAGTACTTTAAGCTTTGCAGGCCGTACGATCTCTGGAACAACCACTCAACTCCGCCCTATAATTGAGAGCGGCCATGGACAATGTAAACAAACGAGCATGGCTGTGTTCCAGTGGAACTTTGTTTACAAAAACAGGTGGTGGGCTGGATTTGGCCCGTGGGGCACAGTTAGTTGACCCCTGTACTAGACCAACAAAGAGGAGGGAGGTGTTTGAATTTTCAAGTCACGTTCTCTCTCGTCCCTTGCCATGGAAATGGCTTTCCTTGCCAAAGCAACAAAGCCATCTAATTTTCACTCCTCTGAAAAATAGGAGAAATCAACAAAAGCATAGAAAGTAGAGCCTTTTCACTCATGTGTGAGCATAAGCTGGAACATCCAGTTCTCAACACAGAAAACAACTATATTTGTTTTGGTTTTGTTTTTTTCAGGTATAATTCACATACAGTAAAATTCACCTTTTTGGTGTGTTAATTCTGTGAATCTTGAAAAATTTACACAATCTTGTAAACACCACTTCACTCAAGATACAGACTATTTTCCCACCCCAACAAGTTCCCGTGTGCCTTTGTGGTCCGTCCCTTCTCCCCACCCCCATTCCTTAGCCTTACCCATTTGGTTTTGTCCTGAATGATAGTTGCTCTGCCTGAGATTTGCTTTCAGAACTAATCTTTTCTGCTAAATATTGAGCTCTTTCATTCTTTAAAACTAACTCTGGGTTGATTTTGTTTTTCTTGATTTTTAGATACTCTGTCCCCACCCTGCTACCCCCAACTCATACTGCTTGAGAGAGGGGAAAGTCACTTGATCATTTGGACATTTGGGGCTTCCTGAGGTTGGGACCTAGTCTTTTAAAGGAAAGGCCCTGGTAGCTAAGGGTTTTTGATCTGAGGATGGGTGTTGATTTGATCAGGCATGAGAGAGGACATACTTCTCAGCCAGGATGGAGGCTTGTGAGTCACTACCCTTTCTGCTGTTCTTATTTCATAATTACCCTGTCCCCTCAGTGTGAGCGTGTTGGAACACACACATTTTAACGTACCTGGGAAGCCCTCAGTGTTGGCAGAGAATTAGGGGCACTCACTTCAGCACTCAGGATTGGTTCTGTGCCTGTGTGTGCCCCTTGGAACTCTTGAGTAATTGGTTTGGGGCTGCCATTCTACAGAACTGCCCTGTCATCGCATTAGCATGGGGCACAGCTGCCTGCTGAGGATGGCATGGGTGTCAGCATGTGGCCTCTGCTCACTGGAAACGCTCAAGTCCCTCACTTGCTGCTGTCACCCCCTGGCTGCACAGTGTCCGCCTAGATTGTCATTTTCCTTCTCATGTTTCCCTATCACTTCTTGGGGTCTGGGGAAGGCAGGCATGGAGAGAGAATGAACAAAGAGATTTAGTGTTTTTATCCCCTTTTAAAATTTTTCTGTGAGCTGAGTCCAGTTTTTGAGAATCATTCCTTCTTAAGTTTAGACACCGAGTCTGATCATTGACAGGAACATGACCACGTGGCAGTAATGTGGTGCAGATTTCTGTACCGAATGGTCAGAATGTCATCTTCGGAGCTACATGAGGGCCGCGTGTTGTTTGGCGGACCTGGAGTCTGGGCAATTGAAGATGAGCGTTCATTAAACTGTTCATCTAGTTGAAATGTACACTGTCTTCCTGGCCTTGTACTGTGAGAGGTGTGCCTGGACTTACCGCATCTCCTTGTGTTTTCACATTCCACGCTTACTTAGTTATCAGGTGTGTTTCATTTTTATTTAAGTTGTCGTCAGCTTTAGTTTGAGCTAGCTGTCTTACATTCTTTTGTGAGATGAGATGGGGCATATGTAAATGGAATTAATAGATAAATGATATTATTCCCTTATAACTGGGATCTCATAGTGGGAGAGTACCTTGGTCTCTCTGTTGTCACCAGTTAGGAACTGTAATAGTGAATTGAAACCTTCAGTAATTTTGTGTTTGTCTCCATTTTCTTTCAGGACAGCACACTAGTTCCAGCAGAAGGAAGGAAATTCTGAAAGCTGAAGTGAAAAATCAAGGAAAGGAGTCAAGAACAATTCAGTTTGAAAAGAGGAATGAAACAAAACTTTATTTAAAGAGAAAAAAGTCTAAATTGTGGTTGTACTTTTGTTTGTTTGTTTCCCCAACACAGAGCAGATACCTGTGAGCCCTGTTTCTTTGGCGTGGCGCCCTAGCAAGATGCTGTGAATACTCTGACATACCCACGCGTTGCATTGAAAAGTTGAAATCTGTAATTAACCTGTTACGGAATAAAGAGAATAACAGGAACGAAGACCTGAGAGTTTATGCTGGTTCTCTGGGGCTGATGGTCCCCAGGGCACGTACAGGAGGCCTTATTCGGGAAGTGTGCTTAGCACGGTGGCCAGGGTGTTTCTCCGGGAACAGTTACATTGGTCCGTCTCACCTCTTTCTTAACAGAACTGAGAATTGTGTGGAAAAGCCAGCATCCTTTCTTCTCCGGCAGTGGGTGCCAACTATGCCCTGTCGATATCTGAAGGCCCCTCTGCTTTTGCCTCGAAAGTTTAGTCTTGGTATGCATTGGTGAAGGGAAGGGACTATCTTGAAAAAAGAGTGACCTCACGAGTTATCTTAGGTTCTTAGAGGGACACACACATCTCAGGAATGCCCCTTTGAAGTTGTGCCCAGGACCACCGTTACATGGAGGTTATACAGCGTCACTTAGAGAAGTAATATTGCGCAGTGTGGTTACATGTGCAGACTTCAGTGGTGGGCGAGCCTGCTCTTACCACTTGTAGGGTGAAGGACTTTGGGCAAGTGGCTTAATGTCTCTGAGCCTCCCTTTTTCCTTCCATAGAAGAGAGATAATAACTACCTCCTCCTATGGCTGAAGGAGCTTCATGCCTCTAGAATACTTGGCATCTGTCCTAATACTTTGGCTCATTACCTTTACTTCTATTAATTGAAACATAGTAATAGATAACTTTTGAAATACAGGTAATCATAAGAGTATTTATTGAGTTTGGGGGATAGAAATTATTTTAATCAGATTGCTTTCCAACTTAGCTGGACTTTGATACAGTGAGGAAATTGTGATTTTGTGAGAAGCAGTTTTTATCTAGAAGGTTTAGGAAGGCTAAGCTGATGATCGAAGAAAAAGGAGTCTTTGCAGAGCTGGGGAGGAAGATTCTAGACAGAGAAGCAACGTAAGTGAAGGCTCTGAGGCAAGCACTTGGCACATGTGAGCTGAAAGCAGGCCAGTGTATCTAGGGCGCAGGAGAGTCCCCTCGGGAGCAGAACAAATACGGCTTTCAGGGGCCTTGGTAAGGAGGGTAGATTTTGTTTTAGGACCAACAGCAAATTTTAGGGAACTTGAATGTTACGCTGGGACAATGCAGAGGCAGAATGGCTCACGTGCTGTCTTTCTGGCCCTACCCACTAGGAGAAGCCTCTTGAAGGCTGCAGCAAAGAGTCTACTTGCTTATAGCTAATGGAGGGCCTGGGGAGGCTACAGTTGAGAACAGACCTAACTCCTATGATTTATGAAATCACCTGGGTTTGTTGCTCAAATTAATCACCACTGGCAAATATTCTTTGCTTGACCAAGCTTTAGTCAGGCTCCTGAAATTTCTCCAATGCCCAGTTTTAGCAAGAACCCTGTTGAACAATTTAACCAGAACCTCCCACCCTGACAGCTGACCAGATTCCTCCTCTTCCACCATCCCCTAGGTGATATCTGGTCTCCCTGGCCGGTCTTCAGCAAGAATCCTGTTAGGTTGGTTTAGCCAGAATCCCCTTACCCCTGATGTTTCCTCTTAGGAAGTTTCCATCCACTGATGCCCACCTTGCTCCTTGGCTGTAAGTTCCTGCTATACCCTGCGTTATTCTGAGTGGAGCCCACTTCTATACTGAGGTCTCTTTTCCCCTGTTAAAATAATCCTGAATTTAACTGCTTTAACTCCTGTGCAGCTCTGGTTTTAATTGGACACCACAGTAGTGCCTGGACCTGGCCTTCTCTAAAGAGTCCTAAGCACAGCAGGTCAGAGGCTAACTTACCTTTCTTCACCCTCCTGGTCCTTAGTTTACCATCTGTAAAAGTGGGATAATACCTCTGAGGGCTTTGTAAGGATTAAATGAGGTCACACCCAAAACACATACCATAGTGCCTGGCATTTAGCATTGATTCAGGGTTTGCTCTGACTAGTGTAGATATTACCACTGTTACTTTCTGTGGGTTGTGAGCAGGAGCCCAGTAAGCAGTTTGTACCAGGTCCACATTTCTTGGGTGGTTTATTGGTTGGTTGAATTCAATTGCTTCCCCACCTGAGGGGCCTGGAGTCTTGAAACAGCACGAGAGCCATGTCCTGGAATCAGGAGTCAGTTCCCAGCTTCGCTCTCTCTAAGCTATAGGACCCGGCCTCTTACCTCTGCTCTGCCCGCCCCCAAGGACTGTGGTAGGGAGCATGTGAAGCAATGCATGGATGGAAAACCACTTTGTGAACTTCAAGTTAATAACAAACATAAGGGATTATCGTTAAGTGGCAAGTCCCCCATTGATTAGAGCATTTCTTTCGGGGGAAAAAAAATAGTACTCCATCATAAGTGGGACCTCCAAGGGAATGGAAAGCCCCCAGCACCTCTGTGGGGAGGGGTTAAGTCCTTTAAGCCACACTTAGTGTCGTAGTTAATGGAGATAAAGCACCGGAATTGTTGTCGTCACAGTCTTTTCCTTTGTAACTGCATTCACCTCGAAAACCACAAGGAGCAGCGGGTCCCAGTGGTCATTATTTCATTTGAAAAGCTAATTGGAAGTTGAGAGAGCCCTCAGTCTTTGCTTTTGTCTGGACAGGCTGAGGGAAGAGATGAGCAGGTGGGTCCGGGGGAAGGAGGGGACCCAAGCTGGCCCGGCGAGGCCACCATTCAGCAGCCTCCTCCTTTGTTCTCCTTCCTTGGCAGGTTCTCGGCAAGCAGGCTCATTTTTGGTTGAAGTGGACTGCGGCCCTCAATGGCTAGCCTTCTCCTTTGGAAGGGGCTTTTGTTCCCCATTGTTAGTATGGTCTCCTCCACCGAGCCTCGGTGGCCCCCTGCAGAGCCTTTCCCACGCTTCACATTCTTTCCTGGAGGGTAAACTGGGGGCTCCTGGGGAGAGCAGGTGGTCTGAACCCTGTGAAACCCTGAGCTGGCTCTACAGCCCCAGTGTGGGAGGCAGGCCTACAGGTCCAGCGCTGTGCGCCCCAGGCTGGAAAATGACGGAAGTGAGGTCGCTCCCCTCTGAGTCCTCATCAGTGCTAAGATGCTGCGAATCTTCTCGTACTTTTAATCAAAACAGACATCCCGTCATCCAGACTCTTCACTTTTTTTTTATTTTTTAGATTTAATTTACTTATCTTCAGATGCACAAATCTAAAGTAAACAGCTCGATGAATTTCTACATCTAACTACAGTAGTGTAACCATTACCCAAATCAAAATACAGACCATTTTGATCCTCCCCAGAGAGTGTGATAAATGTAAGTGATGTGTGGGGACACCTGGCCCAGGTGAAATGGTTCATGAATAGAAAAAAATTGGGTAATCACTGACATAGATACCTCTGGTTGGTTGCTTCAGCTCTCTGCTTCCCTTTACAGCAAAACTTCTCAAAAGAAAGTACAGCCAGGTGCCTACCCAACATTGCCACTGGGACCTTTAAAAGGCATCTCAGACTCAAAATGTCTAAACCTACACTCCTAATTCTCCCCCGACCAAGCTCCTAAATGGCAACTCCATCCTTGCAGTGGCTCAGGCCCAAAACTCTGGAGTCATTCTTGACTCTTCTCCAGTCCCCACACCCTATCCATCAGAGATAAGTTTTACCCTAAGAATGTGTCCAGTATTTGACCCTTTCTAGAGTGACATTAAATGCAAGTCAGATCGTGTCATTTTTCTACTTAAACTTTCTGATGGCTCCCGTCTCACCAAGTGAGATCTTTTAAGTCCTTACGGTGGCCTCTAAGGATCCCTGTGAGCTGGTCTCCCGTTCCCTCTCGGCCTCCTTCCCTCCCACTCACACCCTCGCTCTGCGCCATCGAGCCACCCTGACCTTCATGCTCTTCCTCCTTCCACGCTCTTGCCTCAGGGCCCTGGTGTTGGGTTTCCACTCTGCTAGGACAGTTCTTTACCCGGATGTTCTCAAGGCCAACTCTTGAGGGACTTTACTCAAATCATCCCTCATCTGTGAGGCCTTCTGTAACCACTACACAGCATACGTGTTCCTTATAGATAAAATAATGCTCTCCAGCACCCCCATCCCCTTAATTTTTCTCCCTTTGCAATCACCACCATCTCACATATATTTACTTGTTTTTATTATTCTTGCCTCTGTTAGAATATGAGCTCTTCGAGGTCAGAGGCTTTGCTCACGACTGAATTCCCAGTGCCTGGAACAGTGCTTGGCACATGGTGGGAGCTCTAGAT
Organism: Camelus ferus; assembly: GCF_009834535.1. Classification (NCBI taxonomy): domain Eukaryota; kingdom Metazoa; phylum Chordata; class Mammalia; order Artiodactyla; family Camelidae; genus Camelus; species Camelus ferus. The sequence goes on from NC_045714.1 coordinate 39,466,184, forward strand.
ACGTTTGATGAATGAATAAATGGTGTTGCTCATAGATGAACTAGTCACCAGTGGATGAAGGATGCCTTCTGCTCAGAGTAGACGAATAGGGTTAAGAGCCCAGTTCTGGGCTGGACCGCCTAGGTTTGAACCCCAGCTGTTTCCTTGTCAGCTGTGACTGTGGCAATTCAGTTAACCCTTCTGTGCCCCAGTTCCTTGTCTGCAAAATGACAAGGAGGCCAACATCTCCCATTAGGCTGTGTGATGAGCACACGGGACACCCCACGTGAAGCTGCCCGGCTGGCACGCGAGGGTTTGGTATGTGTTAGATTTTTTTTTTTTAATTCTACCTTGTAACACCACCTTGGGAAATGTAACTATGTAAAACATAGAAAAAATCAGGCTGAAGATAAAACAAAATGGAAATGCAGACCAGTATGGGGGAATTTTATTGTATTTCTTAAGGAAAAGTAGGTCAGAAATTAAGCAGGATTAACTGGATGCGGTGGTGTCTCAGTTGCAGCTAGCAGAAAACACAGGCGGAATCTTCACCCTTGGGAATTCCTGTTGCAGAAAAAAAGAGAAAGCTGGGGGCACGGAAGTCAGGGCAAGATAGGACAGGACACCTGGAACTAGGGTGCCGGGGACTCCAGTGTCAGGACGGACTGACTGGATTCCAGAAGAACCTCAGTCTCGCCCCAGCTTCCCCCAGCCCACTCCCAGGGGGATCCTGGGCCCACCACTTCGCCTTGAAAAAGCCGCCTCTCCTCCCCAGATGGGGTTAGATTAGGTCATTCCTTCCAGCACATACATTCACCACCCCTTAACATCTCTTACTACTTATTACAAATTAAATAATCCACCGGACAGGCACTTGTTTCATGTCCGCCTGCCTCAGTGCATTATGAATCCCATGAACGCAGACCACTGCTGTCCCATCCACTGCTGTCCCTGTCATCCCCCCAGCACCTGGCACATAAGTGTCTTTGGATAATTTTTAAGGGATGGGAAGATGGATAAAACTGAACGTGTTCCCTTATAGGGTTGTTACATGGACATAAAGTGTAGTGGGTGCAAAAGGACGCTGTCTGCCAAATCACTGTACTCTGCACTCTCAAGGTATAAGAACTCATTTGGATGTTGTGTTCTCTCCGGCCCACCAGTCATGTCCTGGTACTTGCAGCAGTTGAGCTGCAGGGGGATGGATGGCTGGAGCAGCCTCAGGCCCCTTGCCAATGCTCCATGACTTCGAGCCCTGTGAAGCCTCTGGCTTTTAACCTGTAGGAACAAAGCCTGCATTCTTAGGACTTGGCCCTCCTTGGGGCCACTCCGCCCCACTGGGGCCTGGTGGGAGCCACAAAGCAGGTGAATGACTACCGAATCCCAGCATGACCGGGGCCCAGCATGACTGGGGAGGCATTACTCTTTGGGGCATTGTTTTTAGAATTCCAACCTTAGGGACCTTGACAGAGGTTTGAGCTAACCCATTCCTTCCAGAGGAGGGAAATAGGAAGCCAATCTGTTGGCTGTGGAACCAGATGTGGGGCTCAGGTACCCATCCTGCCTGCCAGGCTGGTTCTCGCCCCTCCTGCGTTCTGCTTGTCAGCCTGCTGCTACTTGCATCTCCCCAGGACTGTACTTGGTGTGATCTCTGAGCTCTTGGGGTCTAATTAGGCTGAGAAGAAAGTGAGGGAGCACATGGAGAGCTCTGCTGGGAACTGGATTTGCTTAATAGGTTGGTCCAGAAGTGCCTGTCAGAGGCACACTGGGGCATGTTTGTGCTCACAGTTCAAAGTCGGGCTCTAAAATACAGCAGTTTCCCTAAAGAAGTCACATCATTTTGGGGAAATTTTGTCTGTGAAGTGGAGTTCGCTGAAGGAGCTTCAGGGAAACAAGGAAGGTCTAGGGCCTGCCTAGTCCCTGACCTGGGGCCAGATGCTGCCCCTTCTTGGCCTCAGTTTTTCTCCTCTGTAAAATGGGAAGACTCATTCCTGCTCCAATGGGACTTCCAATGGGAATGTGAGGGTCAGTGAGAAGGGAATGACTCTCATTTCCATCTCTCTCTCTCTCTCATGAGTGCTGCTCACCCTAGTCCATCTGAGGCTGTTGGGAGGGGCTGGTCTCCCTTTGGCTTTCTGGTTTTGTGAACTTGGCAATGGATCCAAGGCCTGTCTCTCAGACCAACAGCATCCGAGTCCCCTGAGACACTTGTTAAAATTCAGGTTCCTGGGTCCCATCCCAGAACTGTTGAGTAAGGAGCATTTCTGGACACAGACACTGAGCCTGCCCTCTTGCTCCACACTGGAGATACAGCAGTGAATAAGACTGAGTCTCCATCACACGTTTTCTTCCCTTCTTCTGGTTCTTGACGTGTGGAAGGAGGGACCCCACTCCCTGTTTGCTTGGCAGAGCCCCATACCTTTGAAGAGGAGGAGAGTCTTTCCTTCTCCTGGTCACCTCCTGGGAGGGAAGCTTCTGAGGTCCCTAGATACACACACACACACAAACACACACACACACACACACACACATTCCTACCTGTGCTGCTGCAGCAGGGCCACCAGGGTGCTCTCCAATTCCATCTGCTTTTGGTCTGCCCACACACCGTCCACCTGACGGCCAGCCCGTACCCTTGCTCCTTGCTCCTGGTTTCTCTCTCTATTTGATTTGAAAAAGAGAAACAACTGAGGTTGCTATTTGGGTAGGACGCGGAGAGGCCTGGGAAAGGCCAGGGCAAGGTGGGCAGAGCAAGACGGGTCCCTATACCTATTCCAATATCTGGCATACACTCTTGCATCCAAATGAATTAGACTCAGCAACATTTAAGAAGGCAGTGTATATAGGAGGGAAGACTACAGGATGTGAAATACACACTTGCAAAATATCTTCCTACAGATGACTTACTAGTTACAAAGGAGAAAATGTTAACTTCATAGAGGAGGAACCTGGCAGATACCACGCTAAGTGATCAAAGTTACTGTCACCAATGGGACACACTGATACCATGTGCCTCCTGATAGGCTGCACTGAGAAGGATGCACCATCAGTTCCGTGCATAACGTGAATCTAATCATGAGGAAGCACCAGGCAAGTCTGATACGAGGGACTTTCTATAAAGAATTGGCCTTTACGAATCACAGATGGCAATGTCATGAAAGACACTGAGGAATGGGCCAGATTAAAAGACACTAAAGAGACACAACGATGAAATGCTGCCTGTGATGACGGATTGGATGCTGGATGAGGAAGGTCAATAATTGTTATAAAGGACATTTTGGGACAACTGGTGAAATCTGAATATAGACTCTAATTGATGATTATACCGTGATTATGTAAGAGAGTATCCTTTGATTAGCTTTTAGGAGACACTTGCAGAAGTGCTTAAGGGTAAAGGGTCTATGATGACTGCAATTCACTCTCAAAAAGCTCAGCAAAAGAATAATAATAATAATGTGTACATGGTTTGTGTGTGTATGCCTAGATCTATATCTAGGTATAGACATAGAGTAAGAAAATACAATACAAATACTAGGAATTGTTGAATATAGGGAAGGGTATTGGAAGCTGTTTTTAATATTTTTACTATTGCTGCAACTCCTCTGTAAGTTTGGAATTTTTTCAAATTCCAAATAAAAACTAAAAAGTGTTCAGGCTGTGGAGTCAGGCTGTTTGGACGCTAACTCTGCCATTCTTTCGTGTGTGTCATTTAGAAGTTATTATTGTAGCTTCTGTATGATGGGGATAAGAGTACCTACTTTGTTGAGTTGTTAGAAACAGCACATAAGAAACTGAGAACCATGGCTAATAATACCAAGGGCTTACTCTGTGCCTGGCACTGTGCTGAGTACATGTAAATGTCCCAGTGCAAAGTCTTTGTTTCTGGCACAGAGTCACAAACACGTGGTAACTGCCACTGGTGTTGTTACTATTGGAGCCCAACATAGGGACGAGCACATAGTGGGTGTTCAGTGATCATTTATTAGTTAGAGGTAAGCTGAGGTTTGACATTGGAGCCCTTCTGCTAAGGCAAGTCCAGAAATGACAGACGCTATGCAAGGGAAGAGATCCTCCAAACTGTGATGCATTTGGAGAGAGGGGAGAAGTCACTAGAACATCTGCTCACCCCTGCTGTTTGCTCATGATGCCCTGGAGCAGCTTGAGGGCAGACAGCTGGCCCAGCACCTTCCGGTAGCTATTGGTGAAGATGGCATCTGCGTACCGCGGCATCCTAGTAGAAAGAGTCAGAGGTCAAAGGGTGGAGTGGGAGACCCAGGTAGGGGCAGAGGTAGCTGTGCTCACTGGGTCTTTGTAACATTCTTCTGCTGCCATTTGTCCTGCTCATCCCCAGAGAGAGTTGGAATCCAGGCTGGGTGACCTCTCTGGGCCTCCAGTCTGCCTCCCTCCCAGAGATGAGCAGTGGAGGCTGCCAGAGGAGATAGCTGGGGGCCAGGGGCTGGCTCAATTCTGCATCCCCTAGCACTACCCCTGGCAGGGATGGCTTTGGGGTGGCAGAAATCCAAGCCCTGTTATCAGGACTGCTTACCTGAGGGGCTGGGTGGGTGGGGAACCGTGGGAGCCGCTGCTGAGGGTGAGGGTCACGAGGAAGAACACCCAGAGCAGCATCCTTCACCCCTGCGGTGGCACCTGGGAAGTGACAGACAGGAGGAGAAGGTCAGGGGTGGCCATAGCCACTGGGACGCCCTTTGCTGGCTGGGCCCAGCCCTGGGCTTGGCTCCATGCAAGCTTTGGTTCTTGTCCTTTGGAAGCTGTGGGGTGGGAAAAAGAACACAGACTCTGGAAGTCAGACACACCTGGTTCAAGTTCTGCCTCTGCCGGGTTCTCCATCTGTAAAATGGGCACAGTGAGGCTACCCTGCTGACCTCACAGGCTTGAACACAGAATGAAGGATAATGGTGAAACTGCCCCTTCCTATAATCCCATTGTACATGGGATTCAGGCCTCAGCCAGGAATAGGGGAGGAGCAAGCACCTTCCCTTCGTCCCCAAAGGCACCCCCCCCACCCTCCCCCAGAGTGGCACTGACAGTAGTGGGGACGGGGGACTAACAGCTCAGGCTCTGAGTCAGAGCAGTCTGAGTTCTCATCTGGGCACTGCCATCACTAGCTGTGTATCCCAGGACTTCTCCTTTCTGGACTTCAGTTTCCTTATTCATAAAATGGAGTTGATAACTCTACCCACTGCATGGGGCCCTTGTGAGCGGTAGATGAGTTGAGGCACCAGAAGTGAATGCTTGGCACATGGGGAGTTCTCCACAAACCTCTGCTCTGATGACCCTCGGAGGGCAGGCTGTCTTGGCCATACATCTTGTTCCAGGCCCTTAGATTTCTCAGAAGAGTTTTAGCCCTGGAAAGGACCAAGGAGCCTGGGGAGCCCATGTGGCAAAATCATCTAGTAGATCACTAATTACCCTTAATTGGGGCCTGCTGACACCGTGCTCGGCAATTAGGGGAAGAACAGTCAACAGAGGAGAGAGCCTGCCTTGGCTTGGGAGGTGACTCTGCTGTCAGCCCAGCGGCCATATGGGAATGGCTGGCCTCGGGTGACTCAGCCACCTAAGAACTGGGTCGTCTCTTCTCCCATGGGCACCCCCTCTCAGCAGGATGTCCACTCCATGGGGTACAGGCCCATTCCAAGGCTCAGACAGCCCCAGAGAGGGCAGGACCCCTCAGGTTCCACCATCTCCCCACATCACTCTGTCTCCAGCCAGTCCTGCTGAAGAGGGGTTTCCAGGGGACAGAGCTGGCCCTGGTGGAACCCACTTCCTTTTCTGGGCTCATGTGCCCTCCCAGGACACCCCCACCTTCTCCCAGTCATTGGGGTCTCAACTCACCCAGGAATGTCCTGAGACCTCAGGAAACATCCATGGGGACCACTCAATGCTACCCGAGACCCCTGTACCTCCAGAGCTGGAGGGAGCAGCCGCCCAGCCTCCGTCACCAGACCCTCTTGGATGTGCATCCCTCCATCTCCCTCCCCCAACAGACAGTCCTCCAGTTTCAGCTCAGACATTTGCTGCCGGTGAGAGACAGGGAGCTCACTACCTCCAAGCCAGTCTGTCCTGCTTCCAGGCAGCTCTTCTTGTTAGGAAGTTTTTCTCATCATGTCAAGCCCAAGTCCCCATATCCTGAAGACACCTGTTAAACTTCTACAATTCTGGTAAGGACTGGGGCTAGAGAAAAGACGAGAACATGGCATTTGCTTCCAAGGGCTTCCCTGTTGACATCCACCTGCTGTGCCTCCCAGAGCTTCTGCACCTTCATCCGCATGACAAGCCCCTTAGACTTTTGCCTCTGACTTAGGCCTTGGCTTCCGGGACCACAGGCTTTCAGTCTTCTCTTCTTATCACACCCTATTCCACCTGGCTCCCCTCTTCCCGAACAGCTCCACTGAGGAATTTCCTAAGCAGGAAGATCTTTGGTGGCAAAGAGGTCTCCCTGACACAACCACAGATTTTTCTGTCTCCCAGCTGCAGCCTGGGCTTTCTTGCCTTCTTTCCTGCTGACTCGTTAATGACCTGGGCACATCCAGGCCCCCAGTCACCTCACTCCCCTCTCGGAAGCACTTGTACCCCACCCTCTTCAGAGTAAAGCCCAAACCGCTGCTCCTGATCTAAGCTCCCCTGTGGCCTCCCTACCTGCTGCCCTTTCTCCCAGGGCTGGCACAAGTGATTCCCAGGCCCCATGTTCCCCTGCACAGCCCACCCTCACACTCGCCCACAGGAACAGGTATCATGATCTCCATTTTACAGCCAAGGAAATGAATCTGCAGAGGAGAAGGGCCTTTATCCGTGGTCCTCCATCAAATTAGTTTTGGAGTGGGCACTTCCGAATGGGCCTTGCCATTCCCAGGCCAGCAGACTTCCTCCTGCTCCGTGAAGCGGCCTCTCACATACAATCCCCTATTCACAGTACTCCCTATTCATGGGGAGCTTGAGAATTCATCACCTGCACGTGGGAAACAGTCCTGAGAAGACTGAAAGCTTTTGTTCTTTGTTACTGGGTCTCGGGAAGAAAAAAGGGGAACAAATAGAAACACCAGCTTGGTTGGTGCGTCCCTGTGCACATCCAATGGTTTTAGAGAGTTGAAAACAATCTGATAAGACAGCAGACTTTGAGGTGGGGCAAGTCATAGTAAATCCAGTAAACCCTGGTCATTCAGAATGAGGCTAGGCAACCTTATAACCTGGCCAACCCAGAGGCACAACATTTGCCATAAGCCACATGCCCCAGGGATGGACCAAGGCACCATTGTAACCTCCGGGCTATGAGAACCTTATCCATGAGGTTGCAACATCCCACTAGACCAAGAGGGAAGACAGTGAGAATTATCCAGCTTACGTATAAGAATAGAGGGTGTGTCACTAAGGATACAAGAGACGTTGGTAGACATCTTCCGCATGATCACTCTAAGGAGCTGGAAGTCACTGAATTAAATCCAGCACGAGTCTGACGGCACCATCGATGACCCCTTGGTGGCTCCAAAGGCATTTTAGAGCTTGCAGCTATTATTACGAGCATCAGCTCTCCGCAGGGCTTACAAACTGATTCTGTGATGAAATATATTTGCGGTCGTCTGGATTCAGGATAAATAGGCACTGGATCTACATCCGTTGGCACCGTTTTGCCAGCCTTCATGCCAGGAACACTACAAGAATTTTACCAATGACCCTTCAGCTAACAGCAGGGGTCAGGTCTCCAGTGCCATACCAACAAGGCCATTTTTGAACTCCTAGGGGAAAAAACTTACACCTTTCGTAAATATACTGCTGTGTAATTTAAGAACACTAAAGCATTGACACCCTGATCCAGTCTATAAGTTGTTTTGCCAATAGTGTGCCAAGTCGAAGGAGACCTAAGTTTTTAATGAGGAGGCATCTTGAATGGTCATTCAAACGAGTGACACCCCACCTCCTTCCCAGAAACGGAAGGTAAAAGATACAGATACTTCAGGACCATTAAAGTACGGGTCAAGAGACAAGCAGGGAGGCAATGGAGCGCTCCAATGGCAGATAATTGTGTCTAAAGTAAGGAGCATGGCTGCAATTGAGCAAAAATGTTATTAATTTCCAGGCAATTATGTCGAATCGGTATTGAGCGATCAGTGAGCAGAATTGATTTGCACAGCCACTTGGTTCCCTCTGGTCCACTGCAGAATCCTGTTGTTGACAGGAGAATCTAGCCAGCTGACGTCTTGCCCCAGAAGCCTACCTGCACATCCTCGAAGGAGCCCTGAGACCTCATCTGCCTCCAACAGACACCTGGCACGTATTTGCCTGTCACATCTTCATGGATTGAGGTCCACACATCCAAGAGAACCTCAAAATGGCACCAACCATCAAAAGCATGTTCCAGAGCCCCTAATGAGGGGTCTAAAATGTACTCACCAGTCCACGGACAAAGAGGATGGCAGTGGGCCTCTCTGACGTGGTGTCTCTGAGTTGGTGAGAAGGTCAGCTTTCTTGCCCCCATCCAGCCCAGCCCCCAGGGCCACCCGCTCTCACCTCTGATGCGGCAGATCTCCCTCTGCTATGAGATGCTGCTCCCGCTCCACAGGCCCCGGGCTCAGTGTTTGTTCCAGCGGCCGCGAGGCGCTCCTACCATTTATACCTTCATTTTCCTAAGTGTTGTCAGCGTCAGAGAATCAATTACTCACAAGTCCACCAAAGGACCATTTTTAGCATCACACTGACAAACCCTAATGGGGGAAGAGGTTTCACCCCTTGCAAATTAAGACTCGTGTTGAACTTCCCCTTTATCTTTGAGAGAATGGACAGAGCTAAAAGTTATAATATTATTCCAAGAGGAACAGGGAGTGTAATACTGCTACTCTGATAATTGGAGTACCCGTAACTGTGAAACCCCAAGGGTTCATTTACTGTCTGAGATAACGGTGCCATTTTAAAAGTTCATATAATTTTGTTTTGTCCGTGTATAACTTTATTTCACTTTAGGGCAGTCAACATTACAGACTAGTTTTCTCCCCTGAGTGAGGAAAGTTGTTGGCTATTTCCCCTGTCATCCAATTATCAAGATTTTCCTCTACTTGACTTCTGCTGTGGTCACAGGCCGGGGGCAGGCAGCTAGCCCAGGGAGCATCGTCCTCACGCGTCAGGAAAGCCAAACACGGATAGCTGCCTGGGAGGTGTGTGAAGTGAGAGGGAAGAGGCAGAAAACCTTGTGAGACTTGTGCTTCTGGATTTCTCTAGCCTATAGCTAAAGAATCCTCAAGAATGGCAAGAAAGTGCGTGAGGCAGAGGTGCTGGTTTCCCATGCGGCTGCTGCGGAGGAGTGGAAATAGCTCTAAGCTCCAGGTCCAGAGACCTGCTACCCCTCCTGTGTCTGTCAATCATGACCTCGGTGACCCTCAGCGAGTTACTTCTGCCCTCCAGGCCTCAGTTTCTATACCATCAGTTCCTCCTCCCAACCCAGCTCCAGCGAAAATTGGCAGAGAACAGCTGCTTTCAAACTTTTAAAAGAATAATACAGTGGATAAGATGCAGTACAAGCAGTAGAGTGCATGTTTAGCATGCACAAGTTCCTGGGAAATAAATAAACTTAATTACCACCCCCCACCAAAAAAAAAAATGAATAACATAGCTCTTTCTTTGGAAATCTTCTATGGAAGTGCAGTAGATACAACAGACTTTTAAAATGGGGCTGCTCTGGTTGAAGATCAGAGAGTGGAGACTCTCTTTGCCTGCCCCTGGGAAGCCTTCATGGTTCACAGTTAGAACCAGTCGTCTCTGAAGGAACCTCCCAGCAGTGAAACTTTGTGATCCTGCGTCTCAGCCTGCACTGAGCCATGTTCTTGACACAGAGCAAACATGGGCCATTTCCCCCAGGGAAGCAGGGACGGAGTGGCATGTCACCCTGCATGCCCAAAGTGGTCAGGTCAGGCCAGATTCCCAGGGATTAAGACATGCAAATTAAGGCTCCACAAGAAGCTAATGTTCCTTGGCCCACCAATTTTTATTCTTTAACTTTTTTTTAAAAAAAGAACTTGGATGGTTTTATTGAAGTACAATTCACATCCTATAAAAGTCACCTGTTCGAAGTCTATGGTTCAAAGAGCTTTTGTAAGTTTATGCAATCGTGCCACCATCACCTCAGGTAGACCCAGAGAGGGACACACCATTAATGTTCCAAGAATCAAGAAAAGGGAGCAGTCATGGTAAAGCTGGGAGAGTGTCAGACAGGAGCAGAGAGCTGCCTAAAATGGGTGCACGAGTTTGTGTGGCCAGTGGATTTGGATTTAAAAATCAGATCTGCTACTTGCAAGCTGTGTGATTCTAGGCAAAATGTTTAATCTCCCCAAGCCTCAGTTACCACATCTGTACAATGGGCGTGATAATACCTACCTCCTCAGGTTGTTGTGAGGATCAGAGACGCACTTGTAAAGTGTCTGATACACTTTGGAACTAGCAGCCATTAGTGTAGTTCTTATGATCAGAGCTGAACTCTGAAAGCAGGGCAGGGAGAGCTGGGAGCCATCCTGGGTGATGAACTTAATTTGCTGTAAATTCTCAAACCCATCACAGAAGTGGATGGAGGAAGCCTTGAAAGTGAGAGCCCAGTCCCCTCCACCAAATCCCACTGCCAGCTCCCTCATCCTTATCCTCTGGAATGGGTGGGAACGGCTCACTCACCACCCGGCTCTTCTCCCAGGATGGGTTTTAACCCAGTGCTAATTAGTGATCATGCCTGTGTGTAAGGGCTGGGGGCTTGAGCTGTGGAAAGAAAGCACCCCAGAGAAATGCCGGCTTTAAAAGACTCCAAAAGGCTGGGGCAGTGAGGCTCCACCGAGAGACAAGCCGTGCATTTGTGTTGCAAATTTCTAGCATGCTGGAGCCAGCCATTCACAGAGGGGGATGCTGAAGGCATGAGCGTTGGGGTGGGGAGGGCAGAGGAAGTCCACAAAGGGGGCCTGTCCCAAGGCTTCAGACCTTGCTTTGTAAAAGCTGCTTTCATCGCCCTCCCTGGATGATGGCAGTGTTCCCAGTCCGAGGCCACCGTGTAGGGATGGGAGGCCTGGACCCCAGACTCCCAGATTCCCTTGACACTTCCTGCCCCTGACTCTGTCCTTCTAGGCCTGTTTCTATGGAGTCAGCAGCAGCAGATATCACAGAAGTGCTCATGAATGCTGTGTCAGAGTGAGGGGCCAGGGTTGCCCTTGCGAAGTGGCTTCAGGCAAAGTCATTTGACCTGAGCCTCAGTTTCCTCTTCTGTGAAATGGGGTCCTTTCTCCTACTTCACATCCTACCCAAGCAGAAAGGCCTGTGATTGGTTGGTGGTCTATAAGCATTAGAAGTTCATCTCTTTCTGGAAAAGTCTGCATTTGAGAAGGTCATTAGAAGAGCTCTTTTACATAGGTGAAGTTGATTATACTTAGCGAATCAATTAAGTGACTAGGTTGCTTGGAAATGTTACTCCCATGAGTATTTTATTTTTTAAAATTTTATTTATTTATTTATTTATTTATTTATTTATTTATTTATTTTTTATGGGGGTAAGGTAATTGGGTTAACTTATTTATATCGAGAGGAGGTACTGGGGATTGAACCCAGGACCTCGTGCATGCTAAGCATGCACTCTACCCTCCCCCCATCCCATGAGTATTTTAAATTGTCTCCCTGTTTGTATATGTGCTGCCGAAGCGACCACAACAGTCACCTTGTTTGGAATCTTTGGACCAAGTCAGTTATTATAGCTATTAACCGGGCTGCTTTTCTGGGTTAGTAGACTCAGTGCAAGTACCAGGCACAGGGCACAGGAAAGCTGTCCCTAGTCAGTCCTTCAGACAAGCTGTCCCTAGTGAAGGTCTATCTGACCACCCTTCAAAGCACCCTTTGGATTCCACCTCTCCAAGAAGCATTCCCACGTCCTGCTCCTCCGTCCTGATCTTGCCTTGTGATTGACCGATTTTATATGTGGAAAAGCATCTCCCTCCCTGAGATCTTAGGGATGTCTGGGACCAGATCTGACTCATCTTTGAGCCCCCTAAAGCTTTTTCTTTTTTTTCCTCCAGCTTTATTGAGATATAATTGACATATACAAAGCTTTCTAATCAAAGCGCCATCCCTAGGCCAGAGCTTGTTAGAAATGCAGAATCTTGAGCTTCACCCCAGACGACTGATCTTCTTTGTTCCAGGATTCTAAAGGCATCCAGTCCCTAAGATGGTCTCTGAACGCCCTGTCGGTCTCCAACCACAGAGGAGAGCCGTGGCAGCAGGCAGCCGGGAGATGTCGCTGTTCCCCAGTCATTGGTGATACCGGGCTTTGCTAAGAAAGCCAGAGGCCCCAGAGCCAGGGCTTTGTTTGCACTGAAATCCCAGGAGCACCAAGGGGTCCAGGTCAATTACATCCATCAGGCCATCCCCTCCTCAGCCACCTGGGCCCCGCATCTTTCTCTGCCCGGTCCCTGCCCTGGGTTCTCAGCTATGTTTCCAGTCAGGGGAGGCTGTGTGACCCTCAAGCCCAGCCCCTGCCCCAGGATCTCCAGGAGAAAGCCCAAAGGAGAAAATCCAGCACTCGGAGCCCCCCTCCAGCCCGGCTCCTCAGGCAAGAACATGATCCAGTGAGGACGGAGGCATCTGTTGGGAGGCCCCTTCTCACTTGGGGTCTGAGTTGTATCTTAGCGACAACAGGACTTGCAGACACAGAGAGAGGAACTGCCCATTAATTGAGTGTTTACAGGAAAAACCCAAGGCCCGCCTGGGACTCTAATTTCCAGGTTCCCATCTGAAATGGGTGCCCAGTGCCAGAGGCCGGGTTATGGCTTCACTTCCCCTTTGTGGTTACAATGCAGTTATAGGAGCTCCATTAGCCGTGAATGCAGCAAACCTGGGCTCCAGAGTCAGGGCCAAAGAGCCCTTACTCCAGACCGAAAGCAGAGTTACTGGGGTTTCCAGTCTGGGGCGGAAGCTGCCCAGTCTGGCCACATCCTCCTGGCCTTCCCCGACCCTGTGTCATTTGATCCCTGAACACCCAGGCTACAGAGCAGAATAAAGATCAGCTTCCATGCCCAGCCCCACCCTTGGAGCTGGAACGCTCCTCTAATCTCAGAATCCACCCCTGATAGACGGCTGGGACCTGGCTTCCTTCTCCTTCTCACTCCAGCCCCTGGGTTAGCCCCACTCATCACCACCCAATCGTTTAGAGGAATCTAATTATCCTGGATCATAGCAGTGTAGCAGTAACATCTCTTGATGCTTACCATGTGCTAGTCACATAACATACATGATCTCATTCAATAACCTTAAAGGTTAGGAGCACAAAGTGATCTCATTTTATGGTGGAAGAAGCTGAGTGTTGGAGCCATTGGGTAACTGGTCCAATCTCACACAGACAGTAAATGGAAAAACCACGCCTAGAAGTGGTACTTGTCTGCCTCCAGACAAGCCTTACTTCCCTCGCTCTAGCAGTCTCCCTCCTACCCCAGCTTCAGCATCTTTGGGCTGATTTCTGCCCGCTTTTCACGACAGAGATCAGATTTCCCTCTGAGCAGTATCAGTAGGTCTCTGTGGATCCTGTGAAGTGGAGTGATAAATGCATCAAGTGAGGATTTCCCATGGCTGATGCCAGGAAGTTGTGATGAAGGATGGACCTGTACTTTGCACATGCACTCGTCATGGTGGTAGTGACATTTCTGATTAACATCAGAACTTTGGTCTGGTGATTTTACCCAGGTTCACATATGACCCAATTCACACATTCTTCGGGCTGGAGATGGTCTCAGGCACTCCAGAATTTTAATCAACAATGAAAATTCATCATTAGTTTATTTGCATATTTCATCATTCATTCAGGCTCTCATCCACCATTTGATAATTCATCCATCTGACATCAATGCAATAAAAACCTGCCAGGAGCCAAGAAATAGTAAGGTACAATTCAAATTAATTAATATTTATCAAGTGCCTGCTGTGTGCCGTTCACTGTGTTGGGGGCTCCAGGCATTCTGTGCATTTGCTTTGTTGGAGATTTCATTCTAGCTAGGAAGGCAGGCAGGCAGGCAAACAGATAATTACATACAGTGTGATACACAGGGTCTGCAATAGAGGTGTGTGCCTGGTGCTACAGGAGTGCAGCGGGTGGGGAATTCGCTCTGCTAGGAGCAGGAGGCTTGGCAGAGGAGATGACATTTAGGCTGAGCCTTGAAGAGAGGGGAAACATCCATACAGCAGGAACAGAGGCCTGGAGGCATGGTCAGTGAATGGCAAGTCGTTTGGTGTGGTTAGAGTGCTGGTCCTCAGCCGTCATGTGCGTCACCCCCAGACCCCCAAATTCAGTTTTCTGTAGTAGTACCCAGGGTTCTGCATTTTTCACCAAGCCCCAGGTGATTCTGATGCAGATGTGAGAGGGGGCAGTCTGAGAAACCCAGGTCTAGGGCTACCTTGGCAGGGAACGCAAGATGATGATTCTGGAAAAATATGTGAAGACCAGGCTGCACACGGTGTCAGACACTGTGCTAAGGAATTTGGGCCTTTTCTCTCCTTTGTGGAGAGAGCCCATGGGAGGCTTTCAAGCCCAAGAGTGACGGTTTTGGAAGGAGATATTTGCGAGCAGCGTGGAGCAGGGGCTGGAAAGCAGAGCGGCCCCACGGAAGGAGTGGGTTAGGAAGCTTTTACAGCTGGCCAGGCCTGTGGTCCTGAGGGCCTGAGCCAAGGCCCACTAAGGAGGTGGTGGGAAGCAGCTGGGGTGGATTCGAGAGGGCTCTGAAAGATGAGACCACGGGCCTGAGGTAGATGGAATGAGTGAGGGGAGGAGGGGAGGTGCCGAGGGCCTTGCAGGGTGATCGGATGCTTTGGGGGCCAGATTGGGAGGAAGAGCAATGAGTTCCAGTTGACATGTGTTGAGTTTTTAGGACTCACAGCACCTCCAGGAGGAAGTGGGTAACAGACATTGGGATCCAGTCTGGAGCTCCATCTGGGTCAGGGTCCATTGCAAAGAAGGCGGTGGAGGTGGTGGGAAGAGCTTTTGAAGAGCCAAGGGGCTTGGGTAGGATCCGAGAAAGAGTACACATTTTCAGGGCAGGTGGAGGCAGCATTAGAAAAAGTAGGAGAAAAAAACAAATTAGAAAAATAGCCTGTTTGTTGTCAACGTATTATCTTCACTCTGCAGATGAAAAACTAGAACTAAGACACTTAAATGGCTTGTCCTTGGTCACCGCACTCATCAGGGCGGAGCTGGGATTTTGAACCTAAGCCTCTTTGGCTCCAGCACCTATACTCTCTTCTCTGATATGACCCTGGGAGGCAAATCCCATCAACAAATATGAAATAAACAGATTCATAGATTGGGGGTGGGGAAGATGCAGCGAAAAGAACTTGCGAGAGAAAGGCAGGGGAAGGCAGTGTACTAAGAGAGCATATTTTTCTTTACCTCTCCCCATGAGAATATTTTGAAGCACATCCCAGACTTCCTATCGTGTCGTCCATAAATATTTCAGTATGTATCTCAAAAAGATAGGGACTCTTTCTTTAACATAGTCACAATACCTTTATCACGCTTAAAGAAAAATCCAACGGTAATTCCTATTAAGCGAGCCGATTGAGGGCAATTTGACAAGACCTCAGAATGTGCTTATCTTGAGCCAGTATTGTCATAAAGCCATGATAAGGAATTTAAATTTTCCCAAGATAATTGCAGTGAAGGCTGAACAGGGGATTGGAAATGCAGGAGGTTTGAGAAGCTTTGGGGGCCCTGGCAAGGAAATGTTATAAAGAAGAAAAAAAAAAAAAAGAGACTCTGGAAAGCTTTGCAGAGTACAAAAGAAAAGAATCTTCTTCCTGACTTCCCTTTGCCTCACCCAAGGACCTTTCGTCATAAATGTGAAATAGGAACCAGGTCTAAAGTGAAACCAAACAGATAAACATAACACAACGAGTAGTTGCTAAATGCAACAAGACAGATTCATGGGGCTGGTTTTCCACCACGGCTCTCCAGAATGCTCACTTTACAGAAAAGGACTATGAACGCTGCTGCTGTGTAGTATGTTAGCTTCCCAGGAGGTCCTGTATATTGTTTATTAACTGGTGCATTAGCTGGACTCTGTCCTTACTCTGGGCATCAGGAAACCTGGTTTCTATGCCCAGTTCCTCTACAAACTTGCTCTGTGACTTTTGCCAAGTTACTTCACCTCTCTGAGCTGATCTTCAACATGTGGTTGTTAGGCTCCAAGCTCTCAAAATTCCTTTTAAATTCTGAATTCTGGGATTCAATGAACGCCTAATGAAATGGTGCTCATCTCCTTGAGTTTAGAAAGTGTTACCAGGATTTGGTTTGATGTTACCCTGCGTCTGTAAAATGCGTGGTTAACCTAGCTGAAGGATGCCATGGAGATGCCACGCGTCTATCACGCGGGTTCGTGCTCCAGAATCACCCAGGGTTGCACTTGGCTGAGCCCCAGGAGGAAATCCAAAAGGCAGCTCCGTATGAGCTCGCGGGAACCCAGCGGTGGATGGAGACCAGATGGAAACTGCACAGAGCCATCTACAGATGGAGCCGGTTGCCTGAGGCCCAGGAAGCAAATTGTAGAAATAAGTTTAAATGACAGCCCCATGGTTTTTTTATGGCAGGTAAAGGGGTTGATGGATGGCAGCCAGGGACTTGGGGCTGAGATGGAGCCAAAGGGAAGGGGCCTGTGAGAAGCTCTCAGATCACATTGCCATATGTTGCTGGGATTCTCGACCTTAGCCTGGGGAGTGGCATTTGAGCAGAGTCTTAAGACCTGGGGTCGGAGGGGAGCCAGAGGAAGATACATGAGAACGTGAGCCAGAAAGAGTAGGGGAGAAACAGAAACAGACGGCATCCTGGGCCAGAAGAACAGCCCTTTCCAGAGACCTTGACCCCGACCCAGCTCCTCACTGACATTCTGGGGAGGAGAAGATGTATGGCGCTCAGCTCCAGCTCCCTGGATCTCTTTTCTTCAGTTCTTCCAATGTGCTCTGCTCTTCAAGGGCTTTTGCTGGCACTGGGTCCTCTGCCTAGAAAGCAGCTCTCTTCCTCTAGTCAACTTCCACTCAGACCTCAGCTCAAAACTGCTGCCTCCAGGAAGCCCTCCTTGACCTCCCTATATAGGACAGACCACCCCATTTTCAGATCCTTACACCATTACAAACTTGAAAAAAAAGCACTCTTCACTGTTTATAATTTGTCATGTATTTATGTGATCCTTTTTTATTTTTAGTTTTTTGAAGGTTGAATTTTTTTTTTTAATGAAGTACTGGGGATGAAACCCAGGACCTGGTGCATGCTAAGCATATGCTCTACCACTGAGCTATTATCTTCCCCCTAATTTTTTGAATATTTATACATTTATTTATAAAGAAATTATGGCCTAAATATTTACAACACATAGGAAATTAGAGGATATATTTCTACAAAGCCAGCCTGAAAAGTATTCAGATATACAGAAATGACAGCTCAGTATCTCAGACTGCTCCTGGTTCAGCAGACCAGCTCCTCACTTTCACACATCACTCAATATTTGATACAGAAAAGTTCTTTTGGCAAAACCTGTAATGCCAAGAAAAAGGACAAGTTGCAGTTTCAGAATGTGATCCTTTTTTAAATTTCTAATTTTGAAATAACTTCAAGCTTTCAGAAAAATTACAAGAATAATACAAAGAACTTCTTCCCATATACTCTTTGCCCAGATTCAACAATTTTTAACATTTTATCACATTTGCGTTGTCATTTTCTGTCTCTCTTTCTATGTGTATATATACAGTATAGATTATATAGGTTATATAAATGATCATACATGTATAGATAATATATTTTACTTGATTGTTATTTTGTTTTGAACTTCTTTAGAATAATTTGCAGACATCTTGCCCCTTTACCCTTAAATACTTAAGCATTATTTCCTGAGAACAAGATCATTCCCTTACATAACCACAGCGCAATTAAACTGTCTGTTTCTTTGAATAATGCCTGTCTCCTTTTACTTATACATAGGCTCCATGAGGGCAGGGGCCACTCTTGCCCACCGCCCAGGTGTGCATCATCCAGCGTAGTATCTGGCACATTGCTGGTACTCTATTAATATTTGTCAAATGTACAAGAAATCCTGAATTTGGAGGGACTTGTCACTAATGTTGCATTCTGCCCCAGCCATGAGCTTTCTCACTCAGGATGCTGTGCGTGTTGGATAGGGTTGGGTGTTTGGATTTGTCTGCCTGTCTCCATTTCTGTGGGGAATCAGAATCCCACTGTGGTAAATTATAGTGCCTGAAGATTTGGCTTCTATGATTTTCAAATCCTCTCCCACCAGCTCTGTCTTTTGCTCAGCCACAGTTTTGACTGGCAGCCACCTTTCCTCTGGCCCAGTGGCACCTGTTGGCCATCACACCCAGTTAATTGGCCCCATGAGAGAGTTCTGGCAAAGGCAGCTGGAGTGCTGGCCAATCTTCCCACGCAACTGCTTGTATGAGGTGCTGACCTTGGCTTCAGAAACTTCCCTCTAAGCCCTTGGCCTACCAGGTGCTTTGGGCTACCTTACAACCCGTGCTGGGCCATCTGTCAGGATGCTGTAGCTACTTAGTTAACAGAGGAGCCAATGGAGGGGATGGATGTGCTTTACCTCTAAATAGTTAAGCATTATTTCCTATTTCAGGGCAAGCAGGAGCTGGAACTAGTAGCTTGTGGAATCTTGAGTCAGAAAGGCCATTAGAGATCATTAGGACGATGGTTCTCCAAATACGGTCCCCAAACCGCAGTTTCTGCACCTCCTGGGAACTTGTCAGAAATGTCCCACCTCAGACCTACTGAATCAGAATCACTGGGGATGGGTGCAGCAGTTTGTGTTTTAACCAGCCCTCCAGGTGATTTGGCTGCAAGCTCAGGTTTGCAACCCTCTGCTCTAGGCTGACCCCACCAGATTTCAAGGGGGGACCTCAAGCTCCAGGAAGGTCACCTTAATGCCACCTCTCATGTGGGCACCTTGTCTGCTCATTGCTGCATATCTGCAGCTTGCTGGTGGGTTTTTTTTTTTTTTAAATGTTTTCAGAATTATAAATAAGCTTATCACAGGCTATTACATTACCATGGCAACCTGGCAGCTGGCTAGAAAGAACCAGGAAGCACAGCTGTCTTGGGGTCTCAGCGGCACTGAAGTAATTGTGGATTTCTTCTGCCAGTCTATGCCTGGCCTCTCTGTTTCTCTCCTCTTTTCCTCCTCCTTTCTTCTCTGGCCTTTATTTCTCCCTCATCTCATTAGGAGCAACATGTGTTCTAATTGTTTTAGATTTTCCAAGGGCTGCCAAATCTAACCTCTCCTTTGAAACTAACAATAACACCACGAGGTGGGCTGATGTGAGCAGGGCTATTTGATTACATTTTTATCCCCATCAAAATATTGCATTAAAATTGTCTTGAATTGATTAATTTATCTTTTGATCAGGTACATGCATGGAGTGCAGAATTCAAAAGGTACAAAATGGCACACATTAAGAGTAAGTCACCCCATGACCCCCAGGGTCCAGGTTTCAGTGATCCTTCTCCAGCATTTAGAGTTGCCTTATGCTTTTTAATAGCTGCATATTCCACAGTGTAGATGTACCATTACTTATTTAGACAGCCTCTTGTTGATGGATATTTGGGTTGCTTCCATTCTTTTGCTATTTTTATCCCCATTTTACAGCTGGGAAAGCTGTGATTCAGAGAGGGAAGTGATATATGGAAACTCCTAAAGCAATTGTGGGCATCTGTAGGAATTACTTAGCTACAGAATCTAGTGTCTTATCTAGTTCAGTTAAAGTATGCTAACATTGCCTGATGCCTGGTATGTAATTAAATAATGTTTATGGAAGTGTTTCAAATCTGTATTCCTTGTGAGATGATAGTCTTTGTTAGGGTAGGAACCATGTTTTCTTCCCTACTGCATCCCTAGCGAGTGCTATAATCTTAGCAAGCACTCGGTATACAGTAGGTGCTCAAGAAATACTTGTTGAATGAATGAGTGGGCCAGGATTGTGTGTGGTTAAGAAAATGGAGTTGGAGGCCTGGGTTTGAATCCTGACTCTAACACTTATTAGTTGTGTAATCCAAGATCCATCACTCACCTTCTGTGTCTCAGTTTCCTCAGCTGTGAAATGGGAACACACCCTTGGGGTTGTTGGGAGGATCAAGTGAATGAATGCAGGTCAAATATCCATCACAGCCTTGTACACAGTGAGGGCTCAGCCATTTCTCTCAGCTTCTTCCAGGGTTATATATGGCCGGGAAGTTCTGATGGGGGAACCAAAAAAACCAAAAAACAAAAAACAAAAAACTTTTGAGATGAGGTAATTTGAGCTGGGTCCTGAGGGAGGAGTAGGATTCCAGTTTCTGTGGCTGGATCCAGATCTTTCTGCTGAGTCTATCCAACTACAAAATGGAGATGATGACACCTAGTTTCTGGCTGCCTCTGGGGAGATGGTCTTACTTAATGTCCCCCAGGAGGAAGACAGCACACAATTAAATGGCATCATTACTATTCAGTGGGAAAAGCTCCTTCACAGGACAAATGAACTGATCCCCACCAAATATGCTTCTGCTGGGGCTGTGTGTAATTGACTATTTAATGTGGATTTAACCCAGGGAGCCAACTGCTGTTGGTTAGAGTCCAGTTTAATGCAATACTTGATAAACGTGGAGGTCATTAACACCATTCAGATGCTGGATGTGTGTGAAATCTGTGCTGCTTTCATGACTGAAGCATTTTCAGGGAGATGAAGTTCTGGACTCTTTCCTCAAAGGGAACTGGAAGTACAATCCCTGGCCTGGGCCTTTGCTTCAACTGTAACCTCCTCCTGGAGATTGAATGCCACTTACTCTGGGAAGCCTTCCATGATTGCCGAGAGCAGAGTCTGATGCTTCTCCTGTGTTCTTATGTCATTCTGCACACACTTCCTTTGTAGAACTCAAAATATTCTATTGTGTTAGTTTCTGTGTCTGTTTCTCCCACCGGAGCACAAGATCTTGTCCCCAGGGTTTACCCAAAATACTGCTGGCATTCAATGAATTTCTGCTGAATGAAGCCTTTCAGATTTCAGAATTGTGGGAGATCTTGGGTCTCAGGAAAAAGTTATGGCATTTGGATTCTCCTGGGAAGGGCAAACCCTCTATGGTGTTGACATGTAATCTATCTTTTGATAGATTCTGTCTGATGAGCCCAGCATTGAAATGTGAACCTCTCCTTCTTTGTAGCAGACCTGCTCCTGGAAAGTCCTAGGGCACAGGAATAGGACTTGGGCACCAAGTGTTTATAGACACCCAAGTGTGGAATCCAGCCCTTGGTTCACACCTTGTAGAAAGCAAGAGAACAGGCCTTGAACAATCAAAGTTGGTTATCTGCTGGAAGGCTCCTGGAGCCTTTTTTTTCCTAAGAGTCAGGAATGTGATGAGCCCTCACTGATGCTTGGACTCTGCTGGCTCCAAATAAATGTGTCCTTGGCCTTTCTGGCACATAGGAGATGTCCCTTCCATTTGGAGGAAAGCAGCCCCTTGATTTTGGTCCTGCATTCTGAATTCATCAGGATGCGCCACTCTGAGCATTCCTGGTTTCATACTGGAGCTGAACCTAAGGGCGGAGAAGGCTGATGGAGCACTGGAGAACTGGGCTCAGGCAGGAACCACCCAAGGTCAGGCACTTGGCCAAGATCCTATCCCAAGAACCATCTATTCTGAACTTGGACTCTAGACTCACCACAGTCTCTGGCTGACCCTTGCAGCTGGCATTGCTGCCTCCAGGTTCAAAGTCTGGGGTGGGGGCTTCAAACAGGTCATGGCTAGGTATAGCATCCTTGCCCCAGCAGGGATGGAGGAGGGCGTGTGTCCATCCTATCCATCTGCCATGACCGGGGTTGGGGGGGAGGTGCTGCCTCTTCCTGCCTCTTGGGATTCCCACAAATGGGGGTTCAGATGTTGGGTGTGTGACAAATATCAGCTTCCCCCACTCTATGAACTCCATATTCTCTTTGTGTGCTTTTCAGAAGGGCTCATCTCCTGGTCCCAGTCACTCACTCAACAAATACTCATTTGAACCTACCTATATGTACCAGGAAGGGCTCTTGGTGCTGGGAGATAGCGATGAACAAAGGAAACAGAGTTTACATTCCACTGGGGGAGAGACTGATGATAAATAAGCAAATAAGACAATTACAGATTGTGGTAATGCTGTAAAGGACATGGGTGGGGAGCTGTGATAGAAAGTAAGGAATGTCTACTTAGAAAGAGAATTTCTGTAACCTATACCCCAAAACTCAGTGGCTTAAAATACTCATTTATGTATCTCATGATTTCGTGGGTCAGGAATTTTGGAGAGGCTGGGCTGGGAGGTCCACCTCTGCTCTATGTAGCATTGGCTGAGGTGTCTGGGGCTGAAGAATCCACTTCTAAGTTCATTTCTCTTTTGCCCACAATTTTGTAGTAAAAAATTTCAAATATACAGAAAAAAAGTTGAAAGAATTGTACAGCACACATTATACCGGCCACCTAGATTTTACATTTCACATTCTGCCATCTTTGCTTTATTACACATCTGTCCTCTCTCCCCGTCTCCAAGATGGCTTCCTCACTCCCAGGTCTGGTATCTGATGCTCCTTGGAGTCCCTTTCTCCCCATGTGGCTTGGGCTTCTCACAGCTCAGTGGTCTCAGGCTAGGCGCACTTCTTACATGGTGGCTGATTCCAGGCCAATTAAGTGTCATGCCTGAAATGGACATAGCATCTCTTCCATTGCATGCTACTGGTCAAAGCAGTCCTGGGGCAGAATAGCTTGTGGGTTAGGCCATACTGCTGGAGCCATCTCTAGAAAAGTAATTAGCTAGAAAGGATGATCAGGAAAGCCCTTTTAAAAAAGGTAGTATCTAGGCTGATCCTTGAGGGATGAGAACAAGCCTGTCTTGTAAAAAGCTGGGAGAAGAGAGCATTCCAGGCAAAGACACCAACAAAGGCAAAGGCTGGGAGGTGGAAAAGCGAGTCTTGTACCCCTGCTTTCCTTTTCCCGTATCCAAATCCAGCCCATCATCTGGGACCCACATCGAGCTACCTCCCTCATGAAGCCTTCCCAGATACATCAGTCCCTGCTGATCCTTCCCCTCTTCCTAGAGCACTCATGCCTGGAGCACTTCTCTGGCTGGAACAGGTTGGTTGGGTAGAGCAGTGGTTATGCACATAGTCTCTGTGAGGACTTGGGGAAGTTGCTTAACTTCTCTAACCCTATGTTTGTTCACGTGTAGATGAGAATAATAATACCTACTTTATAGGGTTGCTAGGGGGAGAATGTTAATATATGTGAAGTGCTGGGCACCTGGTGAATACTCAATGAATGTCAGCTACAACTAATAATTTCAAACTGGTTCATCCCGTCGTGTTAAACTATTCAAAAATTTTTTTTAGAGCAGACACCATGCCTTTTTCAACTTTCTCTCTTTCATCATGTAAGCAGTGTGTCTTGCATAGATGTTATGGATAGGAACAAGCATGCCACAGAGCTCTCCACTGTGCTGTGGTGTTAATGAAGCCATGCAGGGCACAGAGATGAGCAAGACTCAGCTGGATCCCTCCAGAAGCTTCCAGAGAGTGAGAAAGTAGCCGTGCTTGCAGCAGCCATGCTGGGGAATCTTTCACATTTGGATACAGATAGTAACAGGTTTCAAAGCACCTGCACATCTGTATTAGCTTGCTAGGGCTGCCTTAACACAGTACCACAGACTGCATGGCTTAAACAACAGATATTTTCTCACAGTTCTGGAGGCTAGGAATCAGAAATCAAGGCTGAGGGCTGTGGGGAAGAATCTGTTCCATGTCTCTCCCCCAGCTTCCAGTAGTTTGAGGGCAATCTTTGGCATTCCTTGGCTTGTAAAAGCACCACTCTGATCTTTGCTTTCATCTTCACATGGCCTTCTCCCTATGTGTGCATCTGTGCCCAAATCTTTCCCTTTAATAAGGACCCCAGTCATATTGGATAAGGGCCCATTCTAATAACCTCATTTTAATTTGATTATCTCTGTAAAGACCCTGTCTCCATATATGATCACATTCTGAGGGACCAGGGTTAGTTCCCCAACATCATTAATTATTAGAAAAGTGCAAATCAAAACTACAATGAGGTACCACCTCACACCAGTCAGAATGGCCATCATTAAAAAGTCTACAAGTAACTAATGCTGGGGAGGGTGTAGAGAAAAGGGAACCCTCCTACACTGTTGGTGGGAATGTAAACTGGTGCAACCACTATAGAAAACAGTGTGGAGGTTCTTCAAAGAACTAAAAATTGAGTTGCCATATGATCCAGCAAACTCACCTGGGCATACATCTTGAGAAAACTCTAATTCAAAAAGATACATGCACCCCAGTGTTCATAGCAGCACTATTTACAACAGCCAAGACATGGAAGCAACCTAAGTGTTCATCAACAGATGAATGGATAAAGAAGATGTGATACACATACACATACACATACACATTGGAATACTACTCAGCCATAAAAAATGAATGCCATACTACAGGCATAAAAAAGAATAATGCCATTTTTTGCAGCAACGTGGATGGAACTAGAGATTATCATACAAAGTGAAGTTAAGTCAGAAAGAGAAAGACAAATATCGTATGATATCACTTATGTGTGGAATCTAAAATATGACACAAATGATCTTATTTACAAAACAGATACAGACTCACAGACATAAAAAACAAACTTATAGTTACCAAAGGGAAAAGAGGGTGGAGGATGGGTAAATTAGGAGTTTTGGATTAGCAGATACTAATATATATCAGATATATAAAATAGATAAGCAACAGAGTCCTACTATATAGCACAGGGAACTATATTCAATATCCTATAATAAACCATAATGGAAAAGAATATGAAAAAAATACATATATCTGAATTTAAAAAAAATTTGGACCAGGGCTGCAGTCATCTGAAGCCTGACTGTGGCTGGAGGATCCACTCCCAAGACTGCTCACACACGTGGCTGCCACGTTGGGAGTTGGTTGCTGACAAGAAGCTCAGTTATTACTCATGCAAACCTCTCCCAGGGCTGCTTGAGTGTTCTCACAATATGGATCCCTCATGAGTGATCAAAAGAGAGCAAAGAGGAAGAACAATCTCTTTTATGTCTTAGTCTCATAATTTATAATCCATGATTTCCACAATATCCTATTGGCTATATCAGTCAGCCCTATTCAGTGTGGGAAGGGACTACACAAGGGCATGGATCGCAGAGTCAAGAATCATCTGGGTCCATAGTGGAGGCTGCTTACCACGTCCTACTAGATCTCCTTTCCCCTCATTACTTGCCCCACCCATACTCAGTCAGGAGCTCTTACTGTCATCCAAACATTTATCACATACGATAATATGTTCAGACTGTAAGCCCCATGAGGACAGAGACTGCATCTGTCTGGTTCAGCAACCAGCATAAGGCATAGAGTAGGTACTCGGTGAAAGTTTTCAACGAATTCTGATAATTTTCTTCCATCTGAATTACAACACTGCTTGTTTGTCTCCTCGCTGCATTATAGGCTCCTAGATCAGGGCCTGATATAGAATTAAGGCTTCTATAAACGTATATAAACGTTTGCTGAAATGGGCTGTGATAAAGGGGATTGGAGAATCCAGGAGGTCTGGATCTTGCTTCTGCCGGCCTCTCCCTCCTGCTCAAACCCACAGAATAGGGACAAAAGTCTGACAAAGCCAAGTGGCCAAGATCCACAAACCCTAGCAACGCGGGGCGGGCGGAGCTGAGCCCGCCGGTTACTAAGGAACGTCACTTCCGGGATCCAGGGTCGCGGGGAACCACTTCCGGGGGCGCGGCGCGGCGAAGCGGGAGGTGAGTGCGGTGCTGCCTGCTGCCGGGTCGGGTTTTCGGGGCGGGGCGGAGTCGCAGAGGCTGCGGGAACCGAAAAGGGGTTGCGCTTAGGCGCCGCGGCCCGGCTGTGACGGCGGCGCTGCTCTGCCCGCTCGGGTGGCGCTCGGCGAGCGGCTCAAATAACTTCCTGGGGCGCTCGTTCGGAAGTTAACTGCTGAGGGGAGTTTGAGTCTGAGGGAGGCGGAAGGCTTCTCTTGCTGCCGCCCAGAGCTTTAGTTCGCAGCCGGGGCCAGAACCCGGTGCTCCTCACAGCTGTGACCTGGCTTTTCTTCCCGCGGGCGGAGCATTAGGAGGAGCCAGAGCTCCTGAGTCAGTCTCGCTGGGGTTCGACCCCCGAGTGTGCCTGTATTGCTGTGTAACCGTGGGCGATCTCTGGTTGCCTCTTTGGTTCTGTTTCCTCCTCTGTAAAATGGGCCCATAGGCTTGTTCTAAGAATTAAATGAGATGGTGAATGCAAAGCGCTTAGTGAATGCACAGAGAGTGTTTGCTGAATTAGTTTCTTTTAAGACAAGTGGGAAATGAGTATGTGAAACGCCACACCTTTTAAGTGGTGGCAACAAACTCGAATTTAGTAATTATATTTTGCAGGACATCTGCCCACCAGTTTCAGCCCACTGGCTGCCGGTTCTGACTGCTCTGGGAGATGGCTTACTTTTCCATAGGACAAAATTCTAACCCAGTTTTGAGCAGTTCTTGGGAATTTGTTGTAATGGGATGGGTCTGGGTATGCAGTCCATGGCTGTAAGACAGTAATTCCTGACACTGGTTTTCTATTTCGCAGTGTGTTTCAGTGGAATTCTCAGAACAGAATTTTAAAACTACTTCATTAGAAGCCACGAATCCCCTACCAACATACTTAAAATCTGGGTTTTTCAGTCTTAGAGAATTTTAGTTTCTATTTGCTAGGTCTGGACAGCTATACATGTCTCAGGGCTTATTTATTTATTTTGAAGTGTTGGGGTTTTTTTTCCCAGTAAATTTTTTACTTTAGAACAATTTTAGATTTACAAAATTATTGTGAAGATACTGCAGTTCCCACATGCACCCCTCCAATTTCCCCTACTATTAACATCTTACATTAGTATAGTACTTTTGTCACAATTAGTGAACCAACATTGGTAAGTTATGATTAACTAAACCCCATGCTTTATTCAGATTTGCTGAGTTTTCTCCTAGTGTTCTTTTTCTGTTCCAGGATCCCACATTACATTTAGTTAGTTGTGTCTCTTTAGGCTCCTAGGACTGTGATGATTTCTCAGACTTCCCTCGTTTTAGGGAAACTTGACAGTTTTTGAGTACCAGTCAGTTGTCTTGTAAAATGACCCTCAGTTGGGATTTGTCTGGTGTTTTCCTTATGACGAGATTGGAGTTATGGGTTTGGGGGAGGAAAACCCTAGAGGTAAAGTGCCATTCTCATCACATCACATCAGGAATATGTACTATCAGTGTAAGTTATCATAGTTGTTGTTAACCCAGATAACTAGCTTGGGGTAGTCAAGCTTTTCCACTGTACAGTTACTCTCCTTCCCTCGCTTTTCCATATTGCGCTTGGAAGAAAGTCCTTATGCACAGCCCACGCTTAAGGAGTGTGGAATTATACTTCACGCTTAAAGGCAGATTATGTACATAAATAATTTGTAATTCTTCTCCGTGGGAAATTTGTCCACTTATTAAATCATTTATATCAGTGCCTTGGATATTTATTTTCATACCTTGAATTATAATCCACTACTATATTTTGTTGTGCAAATTGTTCTGACTTTGGGAGTTGGGCACTCTTTGAAGTGGCTCCTGTATCCCTTTGATATTCCCCAATCAATGTGTTTTTTGTTTTTTTTTTAACACTTTCTTACTTTCTATTTCAGGCTCATCTTATATATTTCCTGCTTGGGACGTAGAATTAACCATTTTTCCAAGGAGCCGTGGTTCCTTTTATTGGAGAATGATATTAGACACCAAGATCTGGGTGCTAGATGTGCTCATTGCCACTGATATGCCCCCCCATTTCTAGGCCCTCTCAGCACACAGCAAGAGATACGTGTGTACATCCTAACCTACTTAATATGCTCACATATCTATAAATATTTATGTAGCCATTTGTATCTATATTGAGCTAAATATGAGTTCATATTTATGTCTGCAACTCATCCATTCCAAGTGGATCATTCCAGCCTCCTCTGGCTTACCTGTAACCTCCTACTCCAATTGTGACAAACCTTGCTCCCACCAAATACCATCCATTTACTTAATTGTTCAGTTCTGGTGTACATGTATAGTTTTGGAATTGTTAACCTATATCCCATGTGGGAAAAACTTTATTAATTAGAGTAGACTGCATACGTACAGTTCCTTTTGCCATTAGTCTTACAGACTCCACTCATTTCCAGAGTTACGGAGGTCAGCACCTGATTTCCCCTACCCTTTCAGTGAAATTGTTTAATCCATTTGTAATACATTTAGATTCAGAATATCACATTCTGCATTCCATCCTGGATATCTAAATGATTTTTTAAAAAACATTTGCATACATTAAAGTTTACTCTTTGTGCTGTAAAGTTCTATGGATTTTGACAAATGCTTAATGTCTTATATTTACCATTACAGTATCGTACAGAAGAGTTTCACCTTCAGGTATTATTTTTAACTTCTTTCTTTCAGATTTCACCTCAGCAATCCTGTTGGCCCTCCAAAATATATCTATAACCTGAGAATTCACCACCTCCCCTGCTTCCTGCTGCAAGTGTGTCTTTTTGACTATTATTGTGGCCTCCTAACTGGTCTCCCTGCTTCCACTCTTGTCTGCAGTCTCTTCTCAACACAGCAGCTAGAGTGACCATTTACAAATGAGTCAGACCACGGCACTTCTTTGCTGAGAACCTTCCAGTGGCTCCCCTTTCACTCAGAGGAAAAGCCAAAGCCCTACTGGCTTTACAAGCTTGCTCACTCTACTCTTCTCCTTGATCCTAAAGTTCATTCCTGCCTCAGGAGCTTATCCCTGGCTGTTTCTCCCTCCTGGGTTACCTATCTGATATTGAAATGACTTGTTCTTTTACTTTCTTCTTGCCTCTGCTGAAGTGTCAACTTCTCAGAGCGGCCTTTCCCTGACCACCTGATATAAAATAGCACCTTTTATCTCTCTCATTAGATTTTCTCATAGTATTCACACTTGACGTGACATTATATCTATATGTGTGTGTTTGCCTCCAATTGGATGAAAACTCCATGGCAGGAACTAGAGTGGTGCTCAGTAAGTGTGTCCAGTGAATGAGTATCTCAGACCACTGGTATAATACCTGCTGGAGTGGTTGTGAATTGCATGAGATGCTGACTGTAAAGTGCGGTGCACATCTGGCAAGTGATTCACTCACCCTTACTGCAACTGCTCTGACAGTGGCGGGAGGGTGGGCAGAGCCTGTCACGGAGTCAGGGTTAAGTGCCTCCTAGCTGAGAACTGGAAGGATGAGTAGGATTCTTGTGACTTCTATAATCAGGAAAGGAAAGCCCAAAAATCCCAGCAGACAGGCTGGGAAGTAAAGCACAGGGTGCAGAGAAAATTAAATGGGAGTTGTAGAGCAGACGCAAGATGTGTAGAGCGTTTTATGTTTTCCAGAACTTTATTACAACCACCCTCTGGTTATACCTGTTGTTCAATATGAGTATTTATAAATTAATTAAAGTTAAGTAAAATTGAAGTGAAAAATTCAGTTCCTTAGTAGCCTCACTTAAGTGCTCAATAGCCACATGTGGCTGGTGGCCACCATATTGTAGAGCAAATATAGAACATTTCCATCATTGCAGAAAGTTCTCTTGAGCAGCATTTCATTAGACTTTATAAAAGTCTTGTGAAGGGAGTAGATAGGGCATGGATTTTTCTTTTAAATTGTATTTCTTTTTTCAGTAATATTCCCCCCAAAATGAAAGCTTATGACCCCTTCACTTTAACAGTAACTATTTACATGTTCTTATGGCCTCTTGACCTTTAGCCAATGAAATCACTGTTTATACATGGTTATAGTTACAGTGTTTATGTAATTGCTTTCTTTCTGTTGGCCTGATACACATTTGTATTTGCCATTTTAGTGAAGGGGGCATATGCCATGCTATGTACCATAATGGCTTAACTGCTTTATTGTTGGACACTTCAGTTGCTTCCTGTTTTTCAGTATTATGAATAACATTGCCATGAGCTTTTTTTATACCCGAAGCCTTTTTCTTCTTTTGAATTGTTTCCTTACTGTAAATTCTAGGAAGTGAGTTCTTCAGTCAAAGGATATAATCACTTTTATGACTCTTGTTATATATTGCCTAATTGCCATTAATGAAAAGAAAGCTTAAATGCATTATAGCTTTGGGTAGATATTGTTGTTTGGGTCAGGAGAACATCAAGTGGTCAAGGAATTGGCCCAAAGTATAGCTCATGGCTGAGGGAGGCAGGATTTGTGCTCGCCTCCCCTCCCCTCACTCCCCATTCCTGACTCCTGGCCCCATGTTTTCATTGTACTACGAGTATTCTTAACAATGTTGCTGTTGTAACAGTAATAAATCTAAGTATTGGTAAGTCCAGGAGGCTTGTCACAGTCTTAAATATGAAGCTTAGGGCCAGGGGCATTTTTGAAAACATATATTAATGAGGTACAGCTGAAGAAATAAGAGAGCTTTTTCACACCTTGCTGTTCACTTGGCATAAGGATATAGTGCCCTTTCGGGGCTGTATGTTTCCTCCAGTGAAGCTGTCATTGCAGCCGCCTTGGAATTCACTTCAGGGCCAGTTTCTGAGCCTCCGTAAACCATCAGCCTGGGTTCTGAGCATCATACCTTGTATTTGACCAAAAATGGTCCTGCGCTTGAGGCCCCACCTGATTCACCACACTTGGATCCAGATCGTGTTGGGTTTTTTCCAGAAGTCAAATCCTTCCTGGGAGGATGAAGATCTGCCAGCTCTGAGGAGTTTAGAGGGGAAAAAAAAAGGGCCCCAGGCTTTGAAGGCCTTTCCCAGAGAAGACAGAAGTGGTGTGAAACAATGGCCATTGGGAAGGCACACGACCTTCCTAAGTGACCAGGTAGAAAGGGAGACAGTGCACATTTGCATAAACCCCAGTTTGTTCACTTAGAAGGTCATCTTTGTTATCCTTTAGTCACTCCTCCATGTGGGAAAAATGTTGCAAATCAGTGAAGCCACGGAGCCAAGGTGGAGGAAGGTTTTAGGACAGTCTCTTTAGTCCAGAGCCATCCATAATGTAATGCAGGCCACGTGTGTCATTTAAAAATTTCTAGTAGCCACGTTTAAAAGGTAAAAAGAAACATATAATTAGTTTTTTTTTGATAAAATATTCATAACAAAATTTACCATTTTAACCATTTTTAAGTGTACAATTCAGTGGTTCATGATGTGTATAACTATCACCACTGTATCCAGAACTTTTTCATCATGCCAGACTGAAACTCTGTACCCATTAATCAGTAACTCCCCATTTCCCCTCCTCCAGCCCCTGGTAACCTCTATTCTAGTTTCTAGCTCTCTGAATTTGCCTGTTCTAGGTACTTCATATAAGTGGAATCATACAATATTTGTTCTTTCCTGTCTGTCTTACTTTATGTAGCATAATGTTTTTAAGGTTTATCTATGTAGTAGCACGTATCAGAATTTCATTCATTTTAATAGCTGAATAAATTTCCTTTGTATGTCTGTACCACTTGTTTATCCATTCATCTGTTGATAGATTCTTGATTGTTTCCATCTTCTGGCTATTGTGACTAGTGTGGCTGTAATCCAATACATCATTTCAATATGCAATCAAATAAAACATTGTTAATGAGTTATTTTAAATTCTTACGTTCATACTATTTTCTAAATTGAGTGTTGTACCTATCTTAACAGTGATCTTAATTTGGACTAGCTGTGTTTCAACTCTCAATAGCCACATGTGGCTCATGGCCACCATATTGGACAGCTCAGATTTAGCAGCAAATTGTCTTGTCACAGAGATCCCTGAAAACACAAAGGGCTTTGGAGTCAGATGGGCTTGGTTCCAAAGTAAGTTTTCCCCTTTCTCATTGGGGTAGGCAGAAGGAAGCCACCCGTGGGTGCTCTGGAGAGCAGATCAGTCACACCAGGGTGGGAGGAGGGCAGTAAGAAAGGCATGCTGGGGAGGAGACACGAGCTTGGCCTTGAAGGTAGAGTGGGGGCTTTGCCAAGCAGTCAAAGTGGGAAAGGGCATTCTTGGCAGAGTGTGCAGCTTGGGTGGAGGCCCAGGATTGTGAAAGAGCCCCATGCTCTTGGAGAGCCACAGGCAGTTCTTTCAGCATGGCTGGGGGTTAGGAGAGGGGGGCCCTGGTGAAAGGAGAGGCTACAGGGTGGGCTGAGGCCAGACCTGCCACCTCTGGCCACCACTGCCGCTGTCGCCCCTGTCCCCAGCATCTCTTATTTGGGTTACTGGTAGGAGCTCCTCACTGGTCTGCCTTTGTCCACTCTGCACCCTCTCGGCGCCCCCCACCCCATTTAAAATGTAAATCAGATCATGTCACTTTTCTACTCAAAAATCCTTCTGTGGCTTTACATTTTACTCCATCAAATTGGAAGTGTCAGGGTCCTACAAGTTCAGCTCTCATTCCCCTCTGACCTTGCCTCCTTCCACTCTCCCTCCTGCACTCTTCTCTGGCCATTTTGGACTCACATCCCTGCCCTGGGGCCTCTATACTTGCTTTTCTGTCTGCCTGGAATATACTTCCCTGAGATGTTCCACTGGCTCACTCTCACACTTCGTCTCTCTGCCACTTTATTCCTGTCTCTTCTTCAGAGAGGCCCTTCTTGTCACCCTTCGTAAAATAAGATGATGCCCTTCTGAAGTTTTTTTCAAAACAGTTATTACTGTCTGGCATATCACATCTGGGTGCGCTATTTGTCTGCATCTGTCCTGAGATGTAGGCCCCAAGAAAGCAGGTATTTATCTATTTTGCTCAGTCTTCAGTGCTTAGTGTTCAGTAAGTATTTGTTGAATGAATGGATAATGAACGAATAAACAAAATTTGTAACAGAGCAGGCCTTCAATAAATACATTCTTCCTGTTCTATGTCATCAACAGGCACATGTTGATTTGCGATTTTTGTTGAAGTGTTTGCATTTATTTATTTTTCGTAAGTTTATATTTATATTTGAAAAAATTTCAAATGTACAAAAAAGTTGAAAAAATTGTCCAATTTGACCTCGGTGTATCCTCCACTTAGAATTGTTAACGTTTCACTACAGTTGCTTTATATATTCTTGCACGTAGGTGAGTGTATTTGTGTAAGTGGAACCATGTAAATAAACGTCAGATGTAGAAACATGACATTAACTCTTTGTTTAGAAATTGGCTCTGGAGAGTGGTGAGTCGGAGGAGACCTCAGGCAGCAGGCAGCTGGGGCCATGGCCTCCGACCTGGACTTCTCTCCTCCCGAGGTGCCGGAGCCCACGTTCCTGGAGAACCTGCTACGGTATGGACTCTTCCTGGGGGCCATCTTCCAGCTCATCTGTGTGCTGGCCATCATCATCCCTGTTCCCAAGTCCCACGAGGCGGTGAGTCCTTCCCTGTGAGCCTCAGCTCCTCAGGCGGGGTTCTAGGTACTAAAAATAGATGTCACAGCAGTGAAGACCAGCAGGGACTATGCTGGGCTTTACTGATTGAATGCATCCCCAGATTTC
This sequence comes from Camelus ferus, assembly GCF_009834535.1. Lineage (NCBI taxonomy): Eukaryota > Metazoa > Chordata > Mammalia > Artiodactyla > Camelidae > Camelus > Camelus ferus. The sequence goes on from NC_045714.1 coordinate 39,499,724, forward strand.
CACCTGGGGCATTGACCCACATGGTTAGTACCTTCTTTGTTCACATATGCATTAAGCAGATTTTTATTTAGTGCCTACATTGTTTACTAATGTCAGACTGCTGAAAGATGTGGTGTCTGCCCTCAAGGAGCTTCTAGTCTTTCGGGGAAGGGCAGATATGAAACAAATACTGACACATGTTTCCGTGAGGAGGCAGGGTACTGTGAGGGTATAAAACAAGGAGGAGGACCTGATCTTATACTGAAACGGGCTGTGCTCTTCTCCCTCCCCGGGAACCCGAGGAATGAAGGAACGGGCTAGGAACTGAATGCAGGTGACTGTGGCCAGGGCACAGAGGGGACCTGAGAGGTGCAGCCAGAGGAGTGGGTGGGGCCCAAAGGGTTTTAAGGAAGAGGGTGACATGATCATATTGGCTTTCTTGTTTTGACTCTTGTTCTATACGTCTTTTTATTCTATAGCTATGCACCCTCATTCCACCACCCCATCTCCCCTTATCTCATGACATTTATTTGTTTAAGAAAGCAGGTCATTACCATCTATAGTATCCACATCCAGGATTTGGCTGATTGCTTCTCTGTGGTGTCATCTGACATGTTCCCTTGTTCCCCGTATTTCTTATTGATAGGAAATTCGATCTAGAGGCTTGATTCAGTGCAGATCAGGTTATTTGGTGAGAACCCCTGTGTATTTCCTATTCTGTGTCATCAACAGGCACGTGGTGTCTGGTTGTCACACAGAGATTCTAATATATTAGTTGGTAATGGTTTCTCCCTCTGTTATAAAATCTCCATCAGTCTTTGATCTGAATGGTCTTAGCATTCATTGATCATTGCTAGATCCATTATTTCCTTCTGCATTTATGAGCTGGAATTCTTCAGTGAAGGAGACCTTTTTCCTCGTCGCCTATATGGTTACTCTCAAATGCTATTCATAGTAAAAGGCAGGTAAGTGCTTGATGCTTTTCCTTTATTAGTTTTCAGAGTAGTGAGTTTGGGCTCTAGCAACCTCCAATCTTGACCAATAAAGCTTTGATTTTCATATCATTTTAAAAATAAATTTTTTTTATATTTGATATTTTAATTTAATTTTTTTAATGCTCACATGGTCTCTAGTGGGAGCCACATCAAGTCGTGTGAACTATTGTCTACCAGGGAAACCATTAGAGACTCATTGCCTAGGGTTTTTATTGCGGAGAGGCCACATAAGCACCCTCTGCCTAGTATGGACCAAAATTCCAGACTTCCAGAAAGAAAGCAGGTATTCAGATTAAACCATATTGTTTGCACAGACAGGTTAGGCACAGTGAGCTGTTCTTACCAGTTCTGGGAATTATGGGAACCACCCAAATCCAGTTTCCCAGATGCCAGCCAAGGGCCAGCCTTGCAAGCTGGCTTTTCTAAGGATAACAGTTGTTTTTAATGTTAACTCTATTTTGCACACTGCCAATATACTTATTATAGTTTTCAAATAACTATATTGTTTTTCTCTACTAACAATAAGACTCAGAATGAAATTTAAGATTTCTTTGTGGTTCTTTTGGGACCCCAAAATAGGTCCCAGTTGGGAATGTATAGTCAGAGTACTGTGTTTAGTAAGCCTTTTCTTCATGTAGGTATACTCCCACCATGACATATATTAATTTGCTTCAATTTGTTTGTAATTTTAGATATTTTTTCTTTTGATTTAATTTAAAAATTATGTAAAACTTTTATAGATACATTTCCCAAAGTCAAAACTGTGTAACAATGGGGGGGAGGGTGTAGCTCAAGTGGTAGAGCGCTTGCTTAGCATGCATGAGGTCCTGAGTTCAATCCCCAGTACCTCCTCTAAAAATAAATAAACCTAGTTACCTCCCCCCCTTGTTATACCAAAATTAAAAAAAAAATTAAATAATAAATAAAAAAAATAAAAACTATAAAAAAAAACTATAACAAGATAGTCACAGAAGTTTCCTTTAATCTCAGTATCTTCCACCCTTTCCCCTTCCCTCCATATGCAACCATTTTTATTTTCATTTATCCCTCCTTTGTTTCTTTTTGAAAATATGCACAAATGGATATGTGTGTGATATTTATTTATTCATTTATATTCTCCCTTTGATACATAAAAGATAGTATCCTAGTAAACACAGTTTCACCTTTTTTTCCCACTTAACAATATACAGTATATTCTGGAGATACGTATCTTGGAGATGATTGTGTCCCAGAGATCCTGCTGGTGTAACTGGGAAGAACCCTGGCAAAAGGGCAAGCTTGGGTTGGGGACAGGGAAGGAGCATCCTGGGTTCAGTTTTAAACAGGTGTCTGTAAGATGTCCAGGTGGTTCTGTCTGTTATGTAAGCAGTTGGATCTATAGGTCTGTATCAGGAGGAGTTGATCAACATTTGAGAGTCAATGAGATATAATTGGAGCCACGAGAGGGGATGTGGTCTCTTAAGGATGGAATATGGAGTGAGATGAGGAGTAGGCCTTGGGGGGAGCCTTGAGGAGCTCTAGCATGCAGGGAACTGGCGGGTTGGAGCAGCCAGCGAAGGTGGGGAAAACCTTGGTGAATGTGGACAGGCATGTGGCCTCTGGATTGTTTTGTCCATCTCTGTTTCTTGTTCTGGTATTTTCAGAAGGAGGTCATAATTGGAATTTTTCTGCCCACAGTTGTATCATACTCTAAAAAGATAATCCCTGTGCTCTGTGGCTCTGTCCTTACAGACACGACACAGTATTGGGTATTAAAAATAACAAACATTTTTATTGTCGTTGGCCACTGATGAAGCCTGCTAAGAGTCCTTAGGGAGGGAGGTGATGAATGTTCTTGTTTTACAGACAGAGATGTAGAGTCAGAGTTGTGTGGCCTTTTGGAGAGCTGTCGCTCAGCTCCTGTTGTGTTCTTAATCCTTCGAGACTAGCTGTAGAGGGCCAGATCCATTTAGGGAACTTTCAGAAAAAGGGGTGTCCTTTATTGAGCTCAGGTTTTTAGTGGCACCTTGGGTTGAGGTCTTTTGAGGCAGGGAACTGACAAAGGGCTCATCAGTATGCCTCCCCACCACCCCTCAACTCACCCTGCATTTAGACATTTAGAGGTTAATTTGAGATAACAACTTCATATTTATTTTTTGTTATTTTATTATTTTTTTGAAGTATAGTTGATGTACAATATTATATGTTATAGGGGTACAACATAGTGACTCACAGTTTTTAAAGGTTATACTCCATTTATAGTTATTATAAAATATTGGCTATAGTCTCTGTGTTGTACAATATATCCTTGTAGCTTTTTTTATTTTACACATAATAGTTTGTACCTCTTAATCCCCTACCCCTATCTTGCCCTTGCCTGCTTCCCTCTCCCCACTGGTAACCACTAGTTTGTCCTCTATATCTGTGAGTATTTTTCTTTCTGGTTATTTTCACTAGTTTGTTTTATTTTTTAGATTCCACAAATAAGTGATATCATATAATATTTGTCTTTCTGTCTGACTTATTTCACTTAGCATAATATCCTCCAAGTCCACCCATGTTGTTGCAAATGGCAACATTTCATTCTTTTTTATGGCTGAGTAATATTCTATTGTATGCGTATATACCACATCTTTATCCATTCATCTATTGATGGACACTGAGGTTGCTTCCATATCTTGGCAATTGTAAATAATGCTGCTATGAACATTGGGGTTCATGTATCTTTTCAAATTAGTGTTTTTGGTTTTTTTGGATATACAGCCAGGAGTGGAATTGCTGGGTCATATGGTAGTTCTGTTTTTAGTGTTTTGAGAGACCTCCATACTGTTTTCCACAGTGGCTGCACCAGTTTACATTCCCAGCAACAGTATACGAGGGTTTTCTTTTCTCCACATCCTTGCCAGCATTTGTTATTTGTGTTCTTTTGATGATAGCCATTCTGACAGATATGAAGTGATAGCTCCTGGTTTTTATTTGCATTTCTCTGATAATTAGCAGTGTTGAGCATATTTTCATGTGCCTATTGGCCATCTGCAAGTCCTCTTTGGAAAAATGTGTATTCAGGTCTTCTGCCCATTTTTAAATCGAGTTATTTGTTTTTTTGATGTTGAGTTGAATGAGCTGCTTATGTATGTTGGATACTAATCCCTTATCAGGCATATCATTTGCAAATATTTCTCCCATCCAGTAGGTTGTCTTTTCATTTTGATGGTTTCCTTTACTATGCAAAAGCTTTTAAGTTTAATTAGATCCTGTTTGTTTATTTTTGCTTTTATTTCCTTTGCTTTAGGAGATATCCAAAAAAATATTGCTACAATTTATGTCAAAGAGTGTTCTGCCTATGTTTTCCTCTAGAAGTTTTATGATTTCCGGTGTTGCATGTAGGCCTTTAATTCATTTTGAGTTAATTTTTGTATATGGGGTTAGAGAATGTTCTAGTTTCATTCTTTTACATGTAGCTATCCAGTTTCCCCTGCACCACTTATTGAAAAGATTGTCTTTCCTCCATTATATATCCTTGCCTCTTTTGTTGTAAATTAATTGACCATAAGAGTATGGGTTTATATCTGGGTTCTATTCTGTTCCATTGATCTATACGTCTGTTTTGTGCCATTACCATATTGTTTTGATTCCTGTATCTTTGTAGTATAGTAAGAAGCCAGGGAGTGTGATTCCTCCAGCTCTGTTCTTTTTGCTCAATATTGCTTTGGCTATTTGGGCCATTTATATTTCCATACACATTTTAAAATTATTTATTCTAGTTCTGTGAAAATTGCCCTTGGTAAGGGGGAGGGTATAGCTCAAGTGGTAGAGCACATGCCTAGCATGCCTGAGATCCTGGATTCAATCCCCAGTGCCTCTGCTGAAAAATCAAATAAATAAATAAACAAGCCTAATTACCTACCCCCTGTAAAAAAAAGAAAGAAAGAAAGAAAGAAAGAAAGAAAGAGAGAGAATTGCCTTTGGTATTTTGATAGGGCTTTTATTGAATCTATAGATTGTCTTGGGTAGCATGATCATTTTAACAACATTAATGCTTCTAATCTAAGAGCATGGGCTATCTTTCCATCTGTTTGTGTTGTTTTCAGTGTCTTTTATCAGTGTCTTACAGTTTTGAGTACAGATTTTTTACCTCCTTAGGTAGGTTTATTCCTAGGTACTTTACTCTTTTTGATGTGATGGTATATGGAGTTATTTTCTTAATTTCTCTTTCTGATAATGCGTTGTTAGTGTATAAAAATACAATAGATTTTTGTATATTAATTTTGTATCCTGCAGCTTTACCAAACTCATTGATGAGCTTTAGCAGTTTTCTGGTGGCATCTTTAGGATTTTCTATGTATAGTATCATGTCATCTGCAAACAGTGACAGTTTTACTTCTTCCTTTCCAATTTGGAATTCTTTTTTTTCCCCCTTGTCTGATTGCTGTGACTAGGACTTCAAATATATGTCAAATAAAAGTGGCTAGAGTGAGCATCTGAGCATCTTTGTCTTCTTCCTGATCTTAGAGGAAATGCTTTCAGCTTTTCACTGTTGAGTATGATCTTAGCTGTGGGTTTGTCATATATGGCTTTTATTATATTCAGATATGTTCCCTCTGTGCCCACTTTCTGGAGAGTTTTTATCAAAAATTGTTGTTGAATTTTGTCAAAAGCTTTCTCTGCATCTATGGAGATGATCGTATGGTTTTTATTCTTTAGTTTGCTAATGTGGTGTATCACATTGATTGATTTGCAGATACTGAAAAATCCTTGCATTCCTGGGATAATTCCCACTTGATCATGGTGTTCAATCCTTTTAATGTATTGTTGGGTTTGGTTTGCTAATATTTTGAGGATTTAAATCAGTGATACTGCCCTTTAATTTTTTTTGTGTGTGTGATATCTTTGGTTTTGGTATCAATAGTCTCATCTTTTAAAATGTAAATATAGTACAGAACATCTCATTTTCATTTATCTTGACGTTTAGGGAAATAAGGCTCATGCAAGTGAATGTCTTCATAACTGAAGGTTACTCTGTTAGCTTTTTTTGTTTATTTGTTTTTAGTTTCTCAATGGATCAGTGGCAAAAAATACAGCACCATTAATTTCACTTTTTATTGATGCATCACACCAGTAAGTGGTCCTCAGTTGTGCAAGGGTTCTTGTGTGCCTCCACAGGGCAGCCTTCTCTCACTCCCCAAACTCCTAAATAAATGGAAAGGAGACACAATATTCTGTATGTATAAACAGCCTTACAAAGAGGGTGAGTACTGAGGCCGTGCTTAGGGGTTGTGCTTAGCAGCTAGCTGGGATTTGGAATTTGGATGGGGAGGGGGTAAGAAGGGGCTTTTAACTTGGGGCTAGGGAGCTTGTAGGGAGGAAGGGAGCCTGTGGGAATGGGGACAGCTATGGGGACTCTAGGCAGCTCAAGGGCAGGAGGGAGGTAGCTGGAAGTGGAAGGTGGCAAGGAGGTGGGAGAGGGTGGAAGTGGGGATGGGAGGACCCAGAGAATAATCTTGTTCTCTCTGCTGCTTTCCTTAGGGCAAAATCATCCCTCTTGCTTGGCCTATAGAAGCAAGGTTTATTAGTGGCTTTTTGGGTCAGAAGATAATATTTTTGGCTCCAGATGATGGGAAAGGCTTTGAAAAGCTAAAGAATGTCTTTCCTGTTGTTCCAGTAAGCCGATTTTTTTGCAACTAGTTTATGACTTCAGCACTTCAATACATACCAGATTATTTGAAAGCTCTTTTGGGGGTAATCAGGGAAGAAAAAAGGAACATATAGAAATGCTTCCCACCCCACCCCCTTTCTTTTCATAGTAGGAGCAAGAACTAGTTTGTAAAATCAAAACCAAAGTCCCTAGAATCCTAAGCCAAATGAGAACATTTGTTCATTGACACCTCATTAAACTAAGACCCGAAAAAAACAAACATTTGTTTGAGCCTGATTGAGGCTTGGTCCACACTTAATCCAAGCATTTTCTTGCAGGCTGGATTCTAAAATATAAGAAGGTAAATCCTTATACCGTTTCTGTCTATTCCAGGGTGCAGCCGTGTTTCATGTCTCATGCCAGTCAGATTGACTGTATGGTGGCTGTGGTGGAAAGGATTCTGGGGCTGCTTCTAGGCTCCAGAGGAAAGAAATTATTCATTCATGTCTGCCACAAGCAAGGGACTGGGGAGTGGTAGCACGAATTGCCTGTCCTTTGGCTGGAATCCATGATTCTCCATCTGCCTGCACCCACCTGGGGGATTTTCAAAGGCCTGGGCTGTACCCATAGAGATTCAGATTCAGTTGTTCTTTGAAGCCTTGGATCAGTATTTTCTTAAAGTGCCCAGGTGATTTTGTTATGTAGCCACTGGTCTAGTCCTTAGACCATTTCCCTGAAGCACAAACCGATTTAGGCAGGACAGGAGGTGTTCAGTTCTGTGTATGTTACGTTTGAAATAGTAGCACCGCATCCAAGTGGGAAAGGGAGAGCCAGCAAGAAGTTTGGGATAGAGACCTGGGAATTATTTTAACCAACATAGCATGATTTCTTGAAACTTTCAATGAGTTGCTAAGCTTTTCAAGGAAAAGGAGGATCCAGGGAAGGCCTGAACTTCGGCCTCTCCCAACCTGCCTGAGGTAGTTTCTGTGCAGTGTAGAGATACTGAAAAGATGTGGCTGCTGCCCCAGAGCAGGGATGCAGCTGGGCCTCTGGAAGTGGGGGGTTCACCGGGGACCCCCTCACTCACCATCTGCATCTCTCCGCCTCCCCTCCTGTCCATCTTCTGTCTTTCACTCCTCTTCCCAGGGCCCTGGTTCCTCTGCTTGCTGTCCCTGTGATGAGATGAAACGTGGCCACTAACAGCTCCCAAAGTTTACCGTCTTTGAGCTGCAGCGTTTGGAGTCTGCCTTCCTGCTTGGTCCCAGTTCCAAATTCCCTAGAGAAGGAACTGTAGCTGACCCAGCTTGGGGGAGGGGAGCATCCTGTGAAGTGACCTCATAGGGTGGAGGGGAAGGTCTGTTCCCAAAGGAGCAGGAGTGCTGTGCAGATGAAGCTGGAGGCTCCATTCCTTTTGCTCTCTTGGAGATGGGCAGAGCAGCGGGCAGAGGACTAGGAGACTGTGGTCTCCCCAAACAACCACAAGTGGCTCAAGGAGGGCACATGCGAAACCCAGTCTCCCATGTAAAACGAGACCGACTGAGTGATGGAGGAAAGGCTGCTCAGTTTGATGATGATGCCTTGTTCGGCTGCCCTGCTTCAGAACTTGGTTTCAGTAGAGCTAAGTTCCTGGATCCCTAGGGCATCCCTAGATAAAGGCTTCAGACGTCTGTGAGCTCCCTGCAGTTGTGTGCAAACATGATGTTTTTATGCTTAGGCACATCTTCTGGGAAGTTAGTCTAGAGCTTTTCTCAGAGTGGAGAGCAGTAGTTTTAATGAGGTGGGAGCCAAATTCCAGGAGTGAAAGAGTAGGTAATGAGGAAGTGAAGGTCGGGAGATCCTCTCCTCCTTCCCAAAAGCCTGCCTGAGCGGACTCCCGAGGTTCCTCTGGATCTGTTTTCCTCTGGAATTTGATCCCACCAACCCTCAGCAAGCGGGTGTTGACTTTTAGTTCAGTGACTCATGGAGCAGGTGGTAGTAGCTCACTGGGTAGTTAGTCTCCAACTCTCCTAGTAGTTTACGTGCTGACTATTCGCATCTCTTCATATTTTATGTCACATCTGCTCAGCCAGCTGCCAGCCCCTAGGCAGGTGCCTTCACTCCCACCCTGCCATCTTTGTGTGATTGCTGTAGTCTTTTCTTGCATTAATGGGGGCCCTCTCTTTGAAAGCCCAGATACTCAGCTCTGGCGGTTTCCCTAGAAAGACTGTATTGGCTCTTAAAATGGAATTTCAAGGCACAGCTGGGTTCAGAGGCTCAAAAGGTCTTCAGGGCTCTGTCTGTCTCTCCATTTCCTGGCTTTCCTGCAAGTGCTGGCTTCATTCTTAGGCCCTTGCCACCTGTCTCGAGGATGGCTGCAGCAGCCCCGGTCTACATCCTTATTGCTCATGATGTACAAGTAAGAGAAGCCATTTCCCTGCCTATACTCACTTTCCAAATCTCACGGAAGGCCTCTGCTTCGCTCTGTCCTGGCCACGTGTCTGTATCCTGCCTCATTGGTGGGAAGGGGTTTGGGTACCATTTCTGGCCAGGCCATGTTTAACTGGCCACTCGTGTGGCCACAGTGACTGAGAGCACCCCCCCACCCCGCCAAACCACATGGGACAGGGAAAGGGCAGGGCCCTGACAGAGAGGGGGTGCTGGGCAGACAGAGACAACTGATGCCCAGCACTGTGATCTGGCGGAGGAGAGCCCCTCAGAATTGATGGCAAGGGTGGTAGCTTTCCATGTGATGCCCATGGAACCTTCACTGTCAACCAGAAAGCCCTGCAGTGTTTGGAGCCCTGAAAGGGTTGGAGCCTTCCCAGGGGCAGCGGGGCAGTGGCCTTAGGAGTTCAGGACCCTGTTGGAAAATTCTCCTTGGGGATCTTGATTTTAGACTAGGCCCCTGACTGCCAGTGACGGCTGCCGTGGTAAATAATTCACCCAGGCAAGCGCACACCTGTTCCCAGCACCTCAGGGGACAGTCTCGCAGAACCAACTTTGCGTGTCTGCCCTGTACTTTTTTAAGCTTGGAAGGAGCTCTCAGTTGAACTGGGCGGGAGGGTGGTTTTTACTTTATGAGCCGTTCTTGTGAGAGGGCTGTGCGGTGGGCAGGGCGAAGGTTTAAACACGGTCTCGAGATGTGTACTGGCTTGTGGCAGAGACGTCTGGACACACAAGGAGCCACAGACCAGCCTGTGGGCAGGGCCTGCAGCCATGCTGAGTCGTGTCTGGAGTGAGCTCCCAGGCTGTGCTCTCTAATCACGGTTCTCCTCGCCTGCCAAGTGCGTCCCGGACGCTGCGTCTCCTTTCGCCTTGTGGAGCCCACATGGATTGCCTTCCCCGTTCTGTTTCAGCTAGTCCTATCCTCCCCTCAAGGTCAGTGCTAGTTCCGGCCCTGCAAGGTCTTCTCCGCCCCCATCTGCCTGAGGCCTCTGGCCAGAGCACACAGCAGGACAGACTTCAGCACTGGGCCGTGGGCTGAGTGCAGGCCAGCCTCCACCTCCCTGAGCCCACGTCCCCAGCTGTAAAAAGGGCATTCACGCCCGACCCACACTGTTCTTGAGGATGGAGTGAGAAGAGGTGTGTGGGCCTACCTGAGCATGAGGCTATGGTGGTTTTCTTTCCCTGGACCGTTTTAGAGGAGAGAATAGTTTCAGTCTGTGTAAAATGACATTTTGTCCTGATTTATTGGACTAAATCCACACTGAACTGTAGAGTGGAAATCATAAAATGCCATGTGCCTTCCCTGATGGAAGGGATTTGATGTACTGTGGCACAGATTCGATTATTTGAATCTGATGAATAGCAGCAATTTTCTGGCCTCGTAAGTGGCTCAGAGCTTCTTTATTGTTGATGAGGCCTGTGTCCACAGAGGACGCCTCTGCAGACCCAGGAACCACCTGCGGTGGAGGGAGGTTTTCTTTTACTCTCCAAAGTGGAATCGCTGGGGAAACAGCAAACTGGCTTCAGAGAAGGCAAGGTGTTCCCAGATTTAAGGGTAGGGCTGCAGCGTTTGGTGTCCGCCATCTACCTGGCTTGTACCAGCAATGTGCATTTGAAGAGAAGCTAAGAGTCAGCCATTTATTCAGTCATTCTTGCCAGCTAAGAACTCGGAGCTACAGCTCTGTGTGGCTAGGACCCCAGCATCTGAATCATGTGTGTAACAGCTTCCCTGCAGCTTGTGTGGAAGGAAGCCGTGCTCTCTTGGGCCAGTCGCTAAGTCTCGGTGCACCTCAGTTTCCTTGCCTGCAAAATGGAGCTCAGAGTGACAGGCTCATGTGGGTGATGGGAGGCTTAGTGAGCTGATGTTGTCAAGTACCCACGTGGTGCACATCACTAAGTGTGCACCTCTTCTTCATTATCCTGTGCTGCCCAGCACAGAACCTGCATCCACTGGGCGCAGACAGATAGTTGATGGTTGCGGAGCACATGTGCAAAGCATGAAAGAGAACAGAGCTTCTAGGGGATACTGGCTGGCCAGTAGCCCAGAAGTGACAGAGTGGGCTGCACAAGGGGGTGTGCCTGGAGACAGGGCCAGGGCTGCAGTGCAGTGGCTCTGGAGGCCTCTCGGGGGTTCTTGGAATGTGTCTTATACATGTTTAAAGCAGAAGACACGTGGTCAGGACAGTTTTAGGAGAATAGACTCCGAAAGCAGTGTGGCAGACGGTGAGGAAAACCTGTGGGAGGGGCAGGCAGGAGACGTGTGGTCTGAACTGTCTCGGTCGTGTGGGACCAGAGGGGACCAGGCAGAGTTGAGAGCCCCGTGGAAGGCAGAATGGACAGGCCATGGGGACAGATTGGATGTGGGGGCACGAGGACTCATAAATGACTTGGAGGTTTCTAGCTTGGGTACCTGTGTGGCTGATAATGCCAGAAACTGCACTGGGGAAGAGAGGAGGAGGTCTGGAGTGAGGAGGAGACAGAAAATGCCTTCAGATGACTCGATGACTATACACTGTCCACACTCCCACAGAGAGCTGCTCTCAACTGTAGAAAACAAAGCCTGACTCGAGGAGCGCTAACCCACTTCCCTGACTCCTGTAGGGACTGCAGTCACAAGCAAGGGCTTCCTGAATGACCCAGCGGCAGGAATTAGAACAAGCCGTTCTTGTCATCCCACAGTCACCTGTGCTTCCAGGCGCTGCTCAATGGAGAGAAAGTAGATTTCACAGTTGACTCAGGTTCTTGGTTGCCATCAGCCCCGAGGTCCCTAGGAAATCCGGGGGGGCTATACCACACGGCAGTTAAGAGCTTAGGTTCATCCTGTCTCTGTTGCTCACCAGCTGAGACCTTAGCCGGGTCACATAACCTCTTTGAGTGTCTCTTTCATCTATAAAATGGGGCTGATTATGGCACTTTTTGAGGCAAAAGTAAGATATGTACAGACCACGGACCTGGGGCCTGGCATATTGTAAATAATATTAGCAGATGTTGTGGCTGTTATTATTACTATTGTTATTGGTGGCCGTGTCCAGCCATGCTTTAGGGTATCTGTGTCCTCTGTGCCCATGGAAAAAGCGAGGCCTAGACTTAAGTGCATTTTCATGATAATAAGCAAGAGCAAAGTTCCCATGGTTAGGGGAGATCTTGTGTGTTCTTTCATTTCATTTTATTCACTCATTCATTCATTCATTCAGGAACAATTGAAGCTGTCTGGAGGAGCTCACAGGCCAGTAGGGGAGACCAATACGAGAACACGTGACTTTGGTAAAATAAAAGTGGCATCGTAAGGTTCCTGGGTACCTGGGGCGTAGGGGTGGGAGGAGGGCATGCACCCTGCCGGAGGTAGAGGGGCAGAGGAGGAAGGCTAGACAGTGAGTAGCAGTGTGTTCTTGGGCTGGGCCAAACCATGGGAGGCTTTGCTGGGTGGCCAAGGAGAGAAGGATGCTCCTCTTGTTTAGGGGTGAGCAGAGAAAGCCCTGGGGCCTGACCCAGTGTGGGGCTGGAGGAGAGGCTAGGGGAGGCTGGAGAAGTGGCCTCCTTAGGTGCCGTCCCAGGTGTGGGACACGAGACTGTGGGTGATGGAAACCACTGGAAGGTTGAAGGCGGGGTATCTGCATTTGAGAAAAATTCTTTTGGCAGGTGCATGAGGAATGGCTTGGAGAGGACAGGGAGGCCAGTTGGCAGTGGGGGAACTGCAGTGGGGACTTGGATGCTAGAGAGAGTGGCCACGTCAAGAGGTGGAGGAGGTCGAATCAGCGGGACTTGATGTCTGACTGAACAGAGGGGAGGAGGGAGAAGGTAGGGTCATTGGGACTCTGGTTGCTCTGCCCACCAGCAGGGAGGATGCCAGGCCAGCTGGAGAAGGGGCCACGCTCTGTCTAGGACACTTGAATTGGAGGTGCCGGGGAGGTGCCAGTTCCTGTCATCTGACAGACAGCTGGGTCAGGAGAGAGGTCTGGGAGGTGACAGAAAGGATAAAGTGCCCGAGAGAAGGTCTATGGAGTAAGGAATGTGCTGGGGACAACTGGGTGTCCTTATCTCTGAATTCTGAACCAGGCCCAAGTGAAACCAGAGGAGGCACTCAGCTTTGGGCTCCATCCCTGGAGATCCTGGCAGACCTCGGCAAGTTCCCTCTGCATAGACCATGCATCTCATAAGGCCCTGTTTGCCCAGGGCACGCAGGCAGGGACTGACCACTTTCCACTGGCCTCATAGGTGCTGGGCTGGGGATGGTTTCCAGCCCTGAAAGTCTCCAGAGGCGTTGTGTCGTGTGAAGTTTGCCTTAAACAGTAGCCCTTCCTGCCGGGCTCTGCGGCCATCAGTCAGCCTGTGCACTTGGCACACTGGCTCCTCTGAGGTTTGGTTTTGTTTGTTTTTCTAACAGGCTAGATTTTTTCTTTTCTTTCTTTCTTTCTTGCTTGCTTTTTTTTTTTTTTTTTTTTTTTTTGCCAGGTTACATAAATAGTGTCAGCACCAGAGGCCAGGCTGGCAGAGTCCAGGGCGCAAGCAGAGACCTGGCTGAGGAGGGGCCAGCCCCCTCGTTATCTTGGGAGGATCCCCCAGGGCTGCCTGGGACAGGGTTGGCAGGCTCACAGGGTGGAGAGCAGACAATGATGGCCAATAAGAGAGAGCCGACAGACCTTTGGACTGGGCCTTAGGTGGGGACTGCCCTCCACAGCCGTAGTCCTGCCTCTTCTGTCTGATGGTGGCCTAGGCCGGGAGCCGACAGTGAGGAGGGAAGGACAGAGAGTAAAGCAAGCTGGGAGCTGGCCAACTAAACACGAAGAAATACTGTTCTCTTCTAGAAACAGTGTGGTCCCTCCTAGTATTCTTAGTTTTTTTGTTTTCCCATTTTTAATAAAAGATCACAGGTACTGAGAAATATTTCCTTCCTATAGTGCTGGGGGCAGTGGGGCCATGGAGGGGTGGGCACCTGAAGAAAGATGCAGCCACCGCTCAGTCATTTCTTCCATGAAGGGACTCAGGGCCAGTGTCACAGGATGTTTTAAGGTTTTCAAGAAAAGCAAGGAATCCAGATTGAATGGGAAATCTCCCATTTGGCTCAAATTCTTAAAAATAAATGCTGCAGGCCAAGTGAAGTCTGCCTGTGGGCCGGACAAGGCCTGTGGACTATAGTTCATGTTCTCTGGGCTGGATGGGCCTCGCTCACATCCTGCCTGACTGTGGCTCAGTGTGACTTATCACCCAGGGAGGAGGGGACACTCAACAGGACTGAGGCCACTCCGGTTTCTTCTCTGATGTGAGCCTGTGGGGCTGGGACAGGCCAAGTCCCTTCCCTAGAGTCTACTTTGTTTATCAGCACAGCAAAGGCTGAGCTAGATCTGTGGTTTTGAATCTTTTTTCAGCAGTAAAACCTTTGTTTAAACCAAATCTTACAGGGAACAAATCACAGTGTACATGACAGATAAAAACCAGAGCTGCCGCAGATGTAGGGAGAGTCTGCAGTTCTGCCCCGAGGCTGCCCTCTGCCCTTTCCCCTCGGGGCACCTCTGCCAGGCGCCACAGAACACAGTGTCGGGGCTGCCCGTCTGCCGGCTGGCGCTCTCCACCCTCCCCGGCCCTGGCAGTCTGTGGCTTGAAAGGGAGGAGGAGACGAGCAGGGCCAGAAGAGCAAGCCACAGTAGGTCTGCCCACAGCCGGCTCCTTGCTCACATTCTGCCCAGTCCCTGCATAGGGTGACCAGCCAGCCACCGGCTGCATTTGCATTTTACTGAGCTCTTCTCATGCACTTTTGCCTCCTCACATCAGTGCTCCGAGGTGTGCATCACTGTTTCCATTTCACAGGTGAGTAAGCCAAGACACAGAAAGGGGAAGCGAGTTGCCTACAAGGTCTCTTAGCTGGAACGTGGAGGAGCCTGGATTCCACACAGGCCTGTGAGACTCCAGAGGCGGCCCCCTCCCCTTGGGCCTCCTCTCTTATCCTACACGGAGAATCACCCTGTTCCCCGGGGCAGTCCCGCATACTGTGGACCCTGGGTCCCAGCAATGACAGTTTCCATCCCTTGTATTTCTGTGGCACGTTTCCGTTTGCAAAGTCCCTTCCATCGTGATCTCATTTTGCTGGTGTCAGGCTTGATTTGTCTCAGGAGGACTCTCCTTTCTCTCGTCACATAGGAGGCAGAACCATCTGAGCCCCGAAGTGCAGAGGTGACAAGGAAGCCCAAGACTGCTGCTCCTTCTGTGAACAAGAGGCCCAAGAAGGAGGCCAAGAAGAAGCGGTAGAAGAGGCGGCCTGCGGAGCCTAGCGGGCGGGGTGAGGGCCTTGGGGGCAGCCCTGCCAGGCTCCACACCCTCGCTTCACTCCGGGCTCAGGGTCTGAGGTGGGCCCTCTGACCGCAGAGACCTGGACAGTCATGAGAGCCTCCAGGCCCCAGCTAGGCAGACCACCACTTCCCTTCCCTTCTGCTTCTGTGATGGTTTAGAGCCAAGGGGACTGAAACCCCTGTGTGCACAGACTGTCTTGGAAGTCTGTTTGGACGTTGGGTCAGCTCAGCAAGTTACATTTTCTTACTTAATCCTTGTGTCCTGCATTTAGTCAACACCTTGTAGATGTACACTACATTTTAGAGTCATTATCTAATGATGACAGGCACTGCCCTCTCCCATTACCTGTGCCACGCAGATCAGATCTCCTGCTAATCAGGCACCCTTGTCTCTGCTTGTGTAGATGGAGCCAGGCCAGGCCTCCCCTGTTTGTTTAGGTCAAGACCCCAAGGTCACTGCGATGTTCGCAGTCCCCGGTCCCACTAGTGCAACAGGCAGGCCTGAAAGATGCCTGGCGTGAGAGCGAGCGGAAGACGCGGCCAGGGTGATGCCTGGTTCTCCTGGGTCACATGGAAGGGATTTGGCTGAATGAGTGTGTATTTGTGGGCCCAAACTTCCTCAGCCTCTGAAAGGGGACGCTTGTCAATCTCAGACCAACCTCTTTTCAACCCATCACAGCACATTCAAGGTATACCATTTGGCTTCCATCTGTATCCCCTCCAAACCCCCCAATTCTTCAACCCCCACCAGTGAGGAAAAGTCATTTGGGGAAGAAAACATCAATAAACTACCCCACACGCTGAACCTCTTGTGTGTTGCCTGCTGCCGAGGGAGAGGGGGAGCCTGGTCCCTGCCCTGGGGGGTGAGGGAAGGTGCCCCCCATAGAAGTGGGACAGGATGGCCAGAGTGGGGGCAGCTCTGGGACTAGTTTCAGGAAGGGCCCAGCCAACTGCTTTGTGTGGCCTTAGTCACTGGAAACATTGTGAACAAACGTCCATGCGTGTGTTAGAGTTTCCACTGGGGCCAGGCCCCACTGGTTCCCTGGCTCCTGCCGCCCAGGGAAGATGCTGCTTGTCCTTAAAGTGGCTTGAGGAAAACCAGGTCGAAGGCCTCACGTGGCATGGGGCGGGTCACACAGGTCCAGTCACCTGCCCTGAATCAGCCTCCAAGGAAGCACCTCAACCTACGCTACCTCCAAACACCCGGCTGGTGTGCAGTTTGCCGAACACTTTCCCAAATGTCACACCGATGAGGAGGAACTTAAGGGGTGAGCGTGTGTCTCCTCCCTTTTAGAGACAGGAGACTGAAGGCCTGATGACTTGGGAGTGCAGAACTCAGATTGGAACCCAGTCCTTGGCCCTTTTTTCAGTATTTAACAAGTATTTAGTCAGTGCCAGCAGACGGGTGGTGTGAAGGCCCTGCCCTGCTGCTTAGGGCCGGCGCAATTCCAGCACCTTAGGTTTCTGGAGGAGTCTGGGGACTGGAGCGACTGCATAACAAAGGGCCGGGCACCGATCCTAGCAGGAGGGCCTTCTGTGGAGTATTTCTGTTCACAGACATTTACTGAGAGTCTCTTAGATGCCTCATGCCACACTAGGATAGGGGATGCAGAAATAAAGGCGGCTTCCAGAAGCCCAAAGTATGCCTGGCCCGCGGGAGAATGAGATGTGTAAGCAGGCCTGATGTGGAGACCCGTCCAGCGGGGGAGCATTGGGGCCCCCAGCTCAGTCTTGCACAGCCACCCACCAGAGGGAAGGGAACTTAGCTGAGTTTTAGAGGCCCAGCTGGAGGTGAGACCAGAGGGAAATTGTGCTGGGAGAGTAGGAGCCAGACCTGTACAGCAGACCCGTCCAGCTTCTTGGAGGGGAGGTGGCTCTGGCTCACAGGAGCAGGGCCACCTCGGTGCGTCCAGCTCCCTTAAATTCTCTCCCGTTAAGGCTGTTTGCCAGAGAACAGCCCCAGGAAAGCAAGCGTGGGCATCCTCTGCTCCACCAGCCCCTGACTCCACGTGGATAGTTTGTAGCACTTGGTGCTCTTGGCTTCCAGGACCCCTCTTGGAAGACTTTCCTCTTACGTCACTAGCTCCTCCTCATCAAAGGGGCCCAAGTCTCAGTCCTTGATCCTCTCCTCTCTGCCCACACTCCCTCACAGATTTCCAGGCTCATGACTTTAAATACCACCATTGTGCTGATGTCTCCAAACAAATCCCTCCAGACCCCTTTCCTAAGCTGCTCCAGACTCATATCTGACTTCCTACTCGGTATCTCCACTTGGATCCCCAACAAGCATCTCAAAGCCCTGACCTCACCAGCAGCCTCAAGTCTGATCTTTTTGTGATCTCTATCTTAAACAGCATCTTCATTCTTTCAGTTGTTCAGGCCAAAAACCTTGGCGTCATCCTTGACTCCCTTCTTTCTATGATGCTCCATTTTTGATCCTTAAGTGCTTGACCTTCAAAATCCAGAATGAGACCTATCTCACCACTTCCCTCTGCTCCCATGGTCCAGCCACTGTCATCACACTGGTGATGTCTCACGGATATTGCGGCAGCCTACTACTTGTGGAGAGCCTGTTCTCAACACAGCAGCCAGAGGCATCCTGTTAAAACCCATAAGATCACGTCCCTCACCTGCTCCCACCTCAGTCAGATAAAGGTCAGAGTCCTCACTGGGACCCACAAGGGCCTGCAAGAGCCACTCCACCTTATTCACCTCTCTGACCTCGTGAGAGACCACTCCCCTTCGCTCACTGTACTGCATTCTCATTGGCCTCCATCTGCCTCAAACGTGCCTGGCAAGCCCTGCGTCAGGGCCTTTGAACTTGCTGTCCTTTAGTCACTGTGCCTCATGTAGTGGACAGAATAATGGGTCCCTCAAATATGTCCACATCCTAACCCCCAGGACCTGTGATTAGGTCATCTTACATGACAAAATACTTTGCAGGTCTAATTAAGGATTTTTCAGATGGGGAGATTACTTAGCATTATCCAGGTGGGCCCAAGATAACCACAAGGGTCTTTATAAGGAAAAGAGGGAGGGAGGAAAGTCAAAGAGAAGGAGATGTGATGACAGAAGCAGAAATTAGAATGATGAGGGCCCATGAGCCAAGGAATGTGGGCGGCTTCTGGAAGCTGGCAACGGCAAGGTACGAATTTCCCGCAGAGGCTGCAGGAAGATGCAGCTCTGCCAACTCCTTGATTTCAGCCCAGAGACCCTTTCTGGACTCCTGACCTCAAGAACTGTAAAATATGACATATGTGTTGTTTTAAGCCAGTAAGTTTGTGGTAATGCTATAGCAGCGGTAGAAAATGAATACACCTCACTTCCTCAGTGCATTCCTCAGGGAGGCCTTCTCTGGCCACCCAATTTAAAATTTTAACCTTTCCCTGAAACTTCCTGTCTCTCACCCCTTATTTATTTTTCTCCTTAGCAGATACCACCATTTAACATACTAGACATTTTACTTAGTCGATTCATTGTCTTACAGCCCATTTGGAATGTGAGCTCCAAGGAGAAAGGAATTTTATTGTCAATCTTGCTTATAGATGAATCCCAAGGTACATAATAGGTGCTCAGTGGATATTGGTAGCCTGGGTGATTGGAGAAGCTGGCCTGTGCTAACCATGCAGCTTAGTGACTAAACATTACATGTGCCCAGACACTTCATGTGCCTGATACTGGTCCATCCTCACAGCAGCCCCATGAGGTCGGTGGCGTTAGCATCCCCATTTTACAGACAAGGGCATGGAGGTGCCTGGTGTTGCACTCAGGCAGGCTGACTCCGGTGCCCCCTCTCTGAGCCATGCTGCTGTTTCCTCCCTTTCGGCCCTGGAATTCTCAAGGGCAGGGGGTAGGGGTGGGGCTCCTCTGGGAGGAAAAGTTTGGGCCCAGGTGCTGGAGGCTTTAGTGCCCAAAGGCCTAAATCACTGATGGTAAAATTATGCTCATTAATGAGGAAGAGACTTCAGGGTGGAGTGCTGTTTGTTTTTTTGTTTTTTTAATCTTATTGAGGTGAGCTGCACAGAACATAAAATTAACCATTGTAAAGTGTGCAGTTCAGTAGCATTTATTACATTTACAATGTTGTGCGACCACCATCTCCATCGAGTTCCAGACCATTTTTGTCACCCAAGAGAAAACCACATACCGAGTAAGCAGTTTCTCCCCATTCCCTATTTCCCCCTGCCCCAGGCAACCACCAGTTCACTCTCTTTCTATAGGTAGATTTACCCATTCTGGATATTTCATCTAAATGGAATCACACAGTATGTGACCTTTTACACCTGGCTTCTTTCACTTGGCATGATGTTTCTGAGGTTCGTCCATGTTATAGCTTGTATCAGCACTTCATTCCTTTCTATGGCTGAACAATATTCCGTTGTGTGTGTGTGTGCGTGTCCACACATGCACACGCACACACATGTATGTATTTTTGAGGGGGGAAGGCAGCTTGAATGAGTTTTTAGAGTCAGACAGTCACATTTTGAATCTGGATCCCATGGAGATGTAACTATGTGGTATTAGGCAAAGGAATTCATGTCTATGATGTTCAGAGTCCACCAAATAGAGATTGCGGGGCTATTGTAAGAAGTAGACATACTGTGTATATATATAAGGTGTCTAGAGCATAGTAGGCAGTGTATTAATGGCAGCAGTGAACATGATTATTCAATCAGGGGCAAGTTTATCATGTAAACATTCTGACCTCAAGTCAGCCAGGATCTTGGCTTCCTTGGAAAACAAGCACGTCCTTAGTCCCCCAGTCCTGGGAAACCAAAGTCAGCAGAGGGGTTCCAGGGCTGAGCTCATGCTTGCTTTTGTATTTGTAGGGCTCTTTACATTTCCAGTAGATTTTGTCATCAGTTTTTCCCTTCCTTATTTGTTCAACAGTCTTTCAAATCATGGAGGTTGAAAGCTACATGGCAGCGAAGGGGAGAGGAATTACCTTTAAAACATTCCAAGTTAGCACATGAAAGGAGTTCTTTAGACATGGGGGAAATGCAAATTAAAACCACAGTATGATACCAGAATGACTCAAATTGAAAAGACTGACCACACCAAATGTTGGGGAGTGACTGGAACTCTCATACATCACTGGTAGAGGTGTAAAACGGTACAACCACATTAAAGGCCATTTGTGAGTTTCTTTTAAAAATTCAACACACATCTACCTTCTGAGCCAGCATTCCACTCCTAGGTATTTACCCAAGAGAAATGAAAATATTTGTCCATGGAAGTCTTGTACTAAATTCTAGCTAGAATGTTCCTAGCAGCTTTCATCATAATAGGCAAAAACTGGAAATAGCCCAGATGCTCATCAACAGTAGAATGGATAAGATTTATATGATGAAATACACACACATCATAAAGGAGTCATCCTACACATACACACAATAATATGAATGAATCTCAAAACTGTTATTTCGAGGGAAAGAAGCCAAATGTACCCACAGACACACAAATACAATATACATGGTCTGGTTCTATTCATATGGAATTCTAAAAGAGACAAAACTAACGTGTGGTGATAGAAATCAGATCAGTGGTTGTTCCTGGGAGAAGTATTGATTAGGAAGGGACATGAGAAAACTTTCTGGGTGATTGAAATGTTCTGTATCTTGATACACAGTCATCAAAATTGAATGCGTAAAGTCTGAGCGTTTCACTACATGTAAATTACACCTGAATAAAAAAATTTCGCGTGGACCAATCACTAGGCTATGTGCTTTATACACATTATGTCAGTAAATCCTATAGGTAGATGTTATTGTCTCTGTTTTACAGATGAGAAAATTGAGGCTCAGAAAGGTTAAGTAACTTGCCTCAGGACACACAGCTAGAGAAATGAGTTTAGAACCCTGGTAATACGACTCCAAAGCCCATGCCTCAAGGGTCTCCTCTTCTCCCTCTACACATTCTCTTTCCTATCATTTTACAGATGGGGAAACTGAGTCCCAGAGAGGGCTGGAGACTTAGCTCTTTGGCATCAGAGTCAAACTACAATCAGGATCTCTGGAACTTTCTTACTATATCACACATCCTCACTTGGGCAAAGAGATCACGTTCACTCCCACTTTTGCCCAGTGGGGGCTTGAGAGCTAGAAGTACAATTTTTAAAAAGTTGAGTATAATACTCATATTTTAAGAGACCCAAATTCAGGGCAGAGATATCCTGTGACTTCAAAATGAGAGATTAAAATTTCCATCTCTTTGCACTGCTAGAGTGTTTCCAGTGGTTTTCTGAGTGATGGAAGCTCACCATTCACTCTCCCTGCAGTTAAACCATGCTACCCCCTTGTTCCCCTCAACAGACTCACCTGTTACCTCCCTCCATGTCTTCTTGGGTTGCAAGATGTCCAAACCCTCCAACACATTCAGCAAGCTTCCTTCTGCTTCATTTAAGAGGAGCAAACATGAGTTTCTCATCTTCCCCTTGACAGTCAGAGTTCTGGGACAGATTAGCGCCAAGAACAACAAAACCAACCAGTCTAATTTGTTTTTTAACCCACACCCAATCAGTCAACCTTAAGAGTGGCTGTTGTCAGTTTCAGCCTATCACGTGGTTTAAAAAGCAATGTTGTCTTTAGTGTTCTTGGAGGATACCACCTTGTGTTTTGGGGGAATTTGTCTCAAATGGTGAGAGTTTCCTTGCCCAAAACCTTGAATCTCTGGAAGGAAAAATATATGTGTCCCACCTCCCTCGGCCTCTGTCCACTAAGGAGAAACTTCATCTTAAAACTTCTTTGTCTCCGCTTTAAAAGTTGCAGAATGTATTTCGTGGTCTGCCTTTTCTCTGGAACTGGCAAATGGTGCTGTGAATGAATCACCCTGCTTCTTGGGAGTGTTTTGCTCCAAGAGCTCACGGGGGTACAGCCAGATGATAAATAGCCTCTTGAGTGATCCCTCCTCCCCCAGCCGTGGCGCCTGGGCCCTCTGAGTTCATAGAACGGTGGCTGGGCTTTTAGAGGCTGCTGCGTCCAGCCCGGTTTTGCAGATGAGGAAACCTAGGCTTTAGCACTTCCTGGAGGCGAGCCTTGGAACAGGGCCAAGGCCATCTGAGTGTGATTCATCCCCTCTGATCATCGGCCCGTGGATTGTGCCTTCACGGCTCTGAGCTTCAGCTTCTTCCTCTGGAAAACGAGGGTGGGATGCCTGATGCCCCTTTTGGTTTCCTATCATCCAGGGGCCCTAGGCATCTGCATGGTCGCTTGGTAGAGATGCTGACCCTGAAATGTGGTACTCTGCCCTGTGAGCCAGAGAAAGCTCAAGGCCTGTGGCCCTTCACAAGGTACCAATGGGTTCCAGTTCAGATGAGATCTGTTTTACAAACATACCTGTGCCCCGGCTCTGTCTAGACCCTGGTGGATCAGATGTGGCCTCTGCCTTCAATCTCTGGAGTCAGGTAGACGCACAGGGACTTATGATGGACTGTGGCAAGAATGGTGATGTTATGCCCGAGGGGCTTTGGGAATGCAGGGGAGGGCCCTAACTCAGACTGGAGGAGAGTCAGGGAGGGCTTCCAGGGGGAGGTGACAGTCCCAGAGGATAAGCATCTGGTGGCACTGATGAAGGAGGGGTGACCAGTGGAATGAGGTCTTAGGCAAGCCCCTTCCCCATTCTGGGCCTAAGTCTCCCCAAAGTGCCCTTGCGGGGATGGCTAACTCAGCTGAGGGCTGGGGTCTCCCTACTCTGGACTTCAGAGGTGGGGAAAGTGTTGATGTTAGTTTCTGAGCATGGAGAGCCTGGTCCAGCAGCCAGGAGAGACTCCTTGTTCCGGCCGTTGAGGACTTGGCCCTCCTGGTCTCCTACCCACAGTCCCCAGGGAGTGTCAGGGCACCCTACAGATCTCTTGGCTCTGACCAAGTCCCAGTTAGTGTGGAAACACCCTGAGCTGAGAGAGTTGAGAGTGAGTCACCCTTGCCTCCCCTGACCCTGCACCCTGTCCTTGGTCGCTGGAGAATGGCTGCAGGCGGGAGAGAGCTCTGTGCTAACAAAGGACTTAGGTGCACTGCCGGCCGGACGATATCAAAAAGGAAGTTATTCTGAAGTGTCCATGTCTCTGGCAAACGGCTGAAGTCTCTGACCCCAGGTGGGCAGGGCAGTGTCCCAGGATCCTCAGTCCCTGTTAGCTGTCCCTGTCTCTCTCCTGCCCTTCACAGCCAGACGGAGCTTCTGGAAAGTGTGAGGCCACTTGTCCTGTCCACCTCCTCCCCTTCTATTCCTTCCGGACCTCTTGTTATCCAGCTCCCCCTCCCCCCTGCTGCAAATGCACTGCCTGGGGACAGCTCCAGCTGCTCTGTAGCTCAATCCCCTGGTCACTTTGTCATCCCTGCCTGCTTTCATGTGACCCCAGCAACCTTAGGTTGACCCAGGAGAACTCCCTTCCGGGAAGCCCTCCTGTGGCCTTTTAGATGTGAGGGCTCCTTGGAGCTCTGCCTGGCTTTCTTATCCTATACACAATATCCTACCCTGCGCCTCAGTTCCCTCATCAGTGAAATGGGCATAATAATGGCTGAAGTTTGAAGGATAAAAAGAGTGGCCCTACAAACATTTGAGAGGGGAGAGCATTCAGGTAAAGGCCCGGAGGTGAGAAGGGGTTTGAATTGGTCTCAGTGGAACAGCAGGTCTGTTCCAAGGGGCTGATGAAGGGATTAAATGAGTTAACATGTATAAGGCACTGAGTGCCCGATGCAGTGTGTGTTCAGTAAGTGTCGGCAGAAGTATTAATTTTTTCAACATTGCCATGGATACCTAAAAGGTTTCTCCAACATAATTTGGCCAAAACTGAACTCCTGACTTTTTGCCCTCAGCAGGCTCCTACCCAGGCCTCCCCATCTCAGCAAATGGCAACTCCATCCACTCAAACCAAAAGCCTGGGAATTCATCTCAATTCCGCCCTCTCTGTGCGCCCACGCTCCCAATCTGAGCAAGGGCTGTGGGTGCTTCCTCCAAGTGCACTTGAATCGTGCTCTCCCCGCCACCTCCCCTGCCCGGGCTGAGCCACCTTCGCCCCCTCCCTGAGGGCGTCCCAGCCTCCTTGCTGGCCTCCCTGCTTCTACCTGCCCCCTCGAATCCCCCTCCACGCAGCTGACAGAGGGATCTTTCAAAATCATACATTGAATTGTGTCACCACCCCACCCACTCCTGCTTAACCTCTACGGAGACCTCGCAGTGACTTTAGGTCAAGTTCAAGGCTCTCCCTAGGGCCCAGGAGGCTCCAGACCTGGCTGCAGTCTCCAGCTTCATCTCCCACTGCTCCCCCAAGACCTGCTGTTCCACTGAGACCAATTCAAACCCCTTCTCACCTCCGGGCCTTTACCTGAGTGCTCTCCCCTCTCAAATGTTTGTAGGGCCACTCTTTTTATCCTTCAAACTTCAGCCAAAATTCATCTCCTTTGAGAAGCCCTCCCTGACCTCCTGTTGTCAGTTCTCCCCCGCCCCCATCTTCCCTATCTCGCCCCAGGCTCACTCCCATCCTAGCATGTAGCACATGCGCAATCAGTAAATTTGTTCTCTGGTTTATCCACCACCCCTCACACCAACCTGTGAACTTCCCAAAGGCAGGAGATGCGTGTGTTTTATCAGCCAGTGTCCACCCATCAGATGGTAAATATTTCATCAACTCCCTAGGACCCAGCCATATCGCCACACCTGGGCTCTGTGACCTTGGGGAAGTTTCTCACCCTCTCTGGGCCTTGAGTTTCCAGTGCCTGGTAGGTAGAGGGGCCTGGCTGGTGATGGACTCCTCCTTGCCCTGGCCTGAGGTGCAGGGGGGAGACGAGTAGCCCAGGCTGGTCCAGTCACCTACTGTGTACTCTGCACCCACGTTTCCTCTTGTTGACATAAACGGTGCTTTACAGTGTTTGCTGAGTTGAACTGAATCAGACAGCCCTGCCCCAAGGCCCTGGAAACACAGATGCCAGAACCCCCAGGAATGAGAAGACTGCAGGGGAGCTAGCTTAAGGCCCATGGAGCTCATTTAACTACTGGATGATTAAATATGTTTAATTATTGGGAGGGAGCTGTGGTATAAGTCAAGGACAGACCACAAAAGGCGGCAAGAGGCCTGGTTCAAATTGGGGTTGTGGGGAGGAGACTCTCCCAGGGCCACCCATCTGGATGGGAGAGGTTTCAGCCAGGGACCATGGCCCCAGGGAGCTGAGGCCTGGGCCAGCACAGGGACTGGGTTCCTTCCTGGCTACTGCTGGGATCCACATCTCCCTGAGACCCTCCCTGAGCAGTCAGGGGTTTGGGGAGAAGGTGAGGCCAGACTTAAGATGTGACCTGGGGCAGGGTAGCTGGCTCAGTGCTTGGCCTGGAAGCCTGAGTTAATGTGTTAGCCTCAGGCAGGGGCTGGGACAGGCCTGGCACTGTTCCGGTGGACCTGGGGAATCCAGGCCTGAGATTCCTGTCTCCACCAGCATGGGGCCTGTTCAGCGTCAAGCCCCGGTCACGGTAGTGCTGGGGCACAAGGATGACCCAGGCCCAAACTGCACCCCCTGGAGCTCTTGGCCTGTGGTGGGGAAATGGGTGAGTAAAATGAGCATTCCTTGTGAGACGTGCAGATGGGGTCCGTGTAGCTTTGACCCAGGCTGGAGGGTCAGACAAGGGGCCAGAGAATGAATGGCCTTAACCAGGGAGGAAAAGCTGGGAGAAGTCCCTCCCAAGTGGAGCAAAGAGCAAAGGTGAGATAGTGCCACTGGTGGCCAGTGACCAGAAATTCAGCCCTGGGGGAAGATGCAGATAGGACTGGAGAGGCTGTCTGGCCCTGTGTGGCCTCCTGAATGGGCTTCAGCCTGAGGCTACAGGGGAGCCACTGAAGAACCAGAGTTGTGTCCTGGAAAGAAGAACCGGAGAGTGTCAGAGGATGAATCAGGGAGGGGACACCAGAGGTCGGGACACCATGAGGAGGCCAGGATGATGTCTGGAGGTGCTAGGCCCCACCTGAGCATGGGCAAGGGGCAACAGGAGGAGTAGTTAGAGTGGTAGAGATAGAGGTGTCAGGGCGCCGGGGGAAGGCTGGGAGTGCGGGCTTTCTGGCTGAACTACCTGAGAGGGTGGAACAGCTATTCCTAAGCTGGGGACCCTGGGGGAGGGGTCAGTTTCAGGGAACAGAGGATGTGCTCTGCTTAAGATAAGCAGAACATCCAGGATACCAGAGTGGGGTTGGGAGAGTGTTCTGGGGAAAGGTCTGGAGGGTGATGGACAGATGGGTCTGGAGCTCTAGAAAGAAGCCAGGACGTGGGAGCGGGCTGGGGGTGAGGCTGGGGGCGGGGTGTCCTTTCTCAGATCTTCTCCCTCTGGCTCTCTGGAGGCAGGGAGCAGGCTTGCTTATGGAATGTGAGGGAACGAACAGCCCTGAGGGCATCCTGAAGCCAAAGGGGGTCCAGAGTCGGGGACAAAGGCTCCAGCCTCCCTCCGCAGGGTGGGGGGCATGCTGAAACTTACTTGAGGTCTCGGAGGGATGGAGTTCCTGTTGCCTCCAGGGGTGACCTGCCTGGATAACACTCAGTACAGTGGCCTCTCTTCTTCCCTATCTCTTCCCGTCCCCTTCCTGCAGCTTCTAGGATCACCTCTCAAATGAGTCCTGGTCTCAGGCTCTGCTTCGGGAGAACGCAACTAAGATAAAAGTCTAGTGGGAACCACCAGACTCTGGGCCCCTCCTGGGCCAACACTGGCTGTGTCCTCGGCCTCAAGCTCAGGCCCAGGGCCAAGAAGCCCCCCTCCTCATACCTGCCTCTGCCCCGCCCTAGAGGGGTTTGTGGATGTAGACAAGGTGGGCCAAGGTCACAGGAAAGGGGAAGAGCAGGGCCCCAGAACATCATGGAAGAGAACTGGGCACTTCCCCTGGGGGTCTCTCTCTTCCTCATCAGGTGGGGCCAGGAGCAAAATGAGCCACAAGATCCCTGGCAGAGGCACCTGGGGACTGGGGACCAGCCCAGAGTGGGTGGGGAGAAGCCAAGTGCATGACCAGCTGCCCCTTGAGGACTTTGGTCCCCGGGAGCCCTGAGCTGTGGAGCTCTGTGACCAGGCCTTGCATTGGGCATCCAGACCAGTTAGGGAGCAGATTAGCCTCACAAGTCATCTATATCACTTTCTCTGGCCCCAGTCGCGTGAGCTCATTTTAGAAAACTTAAAAAATAAAGACAAGCACAAAAGAAAAAATTAGTAAGCTCATCTGTGAGTTTCCCCCCTCCCCCATCCCCAGGACAACTGCTAGCAACCTGGTAGTGTTTATTCCTTTTATTTTTCCTACTCCCACTTTAAAAAAAAAAAACCAGAAATGAGATTATATTGTTAATATGATAACATTTAAATTGACTAACATAGCAGGAACTATTTCCATGGCAGAATATATGGATCTACATTGTTCATTTTAAGTCTGCACCAAACTAGGGCCCTGGCTTCTGATTCCCCACCCAAAGGATGTGGACAAATGATGTAGGATACAGAGAACACAGCGGGTAGAGGCCGGAGCTCAAAAGGACGGGGGCCGTGCTGGTCTTGCTTGCTGCTCCATCTGTCCCCAACCCCGCATGGGGCTGCCATGCAGGAGGCATGAATAGAGAGGATACAAAGGCGGTAGAGGGAAGGTCTCTGTAGAGGCTTCCAGGAGTGTGAGGTGGGCATGTACGGTTTGGACAAGCCGAGAGGAGAAGGCGGTGATACTGCACAGGCAGATGTACGGTGGTGGGAAGGAGAAAGTGTACACTGGAGGCAGGACTGGGACAGGAGACAAAGTGCCTGTGAGTCTCTGAGTGACCAGAGCAGACCCAAGGAGGCTCCAGGCCCAGCCTTTGGGCAGTCCCCAGCCACTGCAGAGCCCTGCCCGGGTAATTCCTGAACAGGAACAGAAGGAGGAAGCTGTATAAGCGACACTCAGCTGGTGAGTGGGCGGCAGGACTGGGTTTCATTTCCAGATGACTGAGTCCTGTAGTTGTTTGGCTCTGGTGCCCGCCCCCACCCTTGCCCATCCCCTGATGCCTCTGCTCTTGACTCAGGCAGTGATGAACCCCAAAGCCCAGGGAGGCCGGGAAGGAGGCATCAAGGCCAAGAAACAGGGAAGTCCTGTTGCGTGGGAATGCCCTGGGAGAGAAACTCCATGTCTTCTTCTCTGCCAGACCAGACTGAACCCTGGAGGCCAGGGCTTCAGCTTCCACATCCTCTCTGCCTGGCAAACTCCTTCCCATCCTTCAAGACCCAACCCAAATACCCCTCATCTGGGAAGCTACACGAGAAATCCCTACAAGGTGACAGCACTCAGACTGCTCTTAAAAATAAATA
Source organism: Camelus ferus (assembly GCF_009834535.1). Taxonomy (NCBI): domain Eukaryota; kingdom Metazoa; phylum Chordata; class Mammalia; order Artiodactyla; family Camelidae; genus Camelus; species Camelus ferus. Next base: position 39,528,304 of record NC_045714.1, read on the forward strand.
AAAAGAATCACTATTTATTGGGCGCTTGTGATGCCCAAGGCGTTGTGCCAGACACCTCAAAGCCCCAATACCTTATTAGATCCTCTCAGCATCACCCAGGGAAGGTTCTTTCCATCACCAGCTTTCTTTCACCTCGCAGCACAGTGAGGTTCAGCAAGATAACATGGGTCGCAGATGGTGGGGTTGAATCTTCTGGGCACAGAAGCTCACGGCTCTCTCCCTCTCCTACTCAGGGTGATTGAACATCTGTTTCCCCTTCTGGCTTGAGAGCCCCAACAGGCAGCGTCTGTGTCCCTGGACACCTGGCCCAGAGGAGGTGCTACTCTTGGACGAACCTTTGAACTTCTCAACCTGCTTTCACCATGATGACGACCTAGGCTGGAGTCTTGTACACAGTAGGCATTTGATAAATACTTGTGACATCAAGAACCCTTGATCCTAGTCCTGGCTGTCATAAACTTGCATATGACCTCGGGCAAATCTCTTCCATTCCTCAGTCCTCAGTTTCCCAAGCTTTAGAGGGAAATGTTTTGAGAAAGCTCTCCTGGCTTCCTGCCTGTCCTAACACTCTGTCCTTTGCTCTAGATCATGACATGGTGCATAGCCCCAACCAGTTTTCCTCATTACTAACATCTTACATCAGTAATCACCTTTGTTACAACTAAAGAACCAGTATCAATGTATTATTGGTAACTAATGTCCATATTTTATTCAGAGTTCCCTAGTTTCCCCCTCATGCCCCTTTTCCGTTCCAGGAGCCCATCCAGGGTGCCACATTCCACTTAGTCATCAGGTCTCCTTGGGCTCCTCTTGGCTGTGACAATTTCTCGGACTTTCCTTGTTCTTGATGACCTTGCCAGTTTCGAGGAGAACTGGTCAGCTATTTTGTAGAATGTCTCTCTACTGGAATTCGTCTAATGTTTTTCTCCTGATTATGCTGAGATTACGGGTTCTGGGGAGGAAGACCACAGAGATGAAGTGCTGTGCTCATGGCATCATACTGAGGGTGCATATTATTATCATGACTTTATCCTTGTTAATGCCGACCTTGACCACCTGGCCGAGGCAGTGCTCATCAGGTCTCTGCAGGGTAAAGTTGCCTTCCTGCCCACCCCCAATCCCCTTCCACACTGTCCTCTTTGGAAGGAAGAAAGTCACTGTGAGCAGCCCACAGCTAAGGAGCAGGCAGTTATATGCTCCTCCCTGAGGGCGGAGTGTAGGATTAGCATTTTTTCTTCCTTAGTATCTACTTTTCAAAGTACTCCCACAAAACATTGCTGCATTCCATCTTCCCAAGAGGCCTGGGAAATGTGGGAGATGGAGACATTCCATGAGGTAGAAGCAGAGGCTTGGGGTGGTGGGGATCAGAGGTTGGGTGTGGCTCTGTGGATCCCACCTCTCCCTATTGGAAGGGAAATAGGCGAAGGCCGAGGCTCACAGAAGATCTGGGCAGGACAGAACTGTAGAGCCTGAGTTCTAGACTCAGGACAGCTTGCATTCTGCCTGGGTTAAAATTCAAAGTCTGGCCCACCCTCGCTGTGGCATGTTGCCTGGCTGAGCCTCAGTTTTCTTATCTGTACAATGGGGATAATAATAGCTCCTACCTCACAGTGCAGTAAAGAACATACAAGTTGCTACACATGGAGCCCCACAACAGGACACTGGCCAGGAAGCTCCGCACACGGTGTCTGTGAGCTGCTGCAACGAGGGTTATTTTTGCAAGCATTCTTTGAAGCCCTCCTGTTGCAGACTGTCTCCTCTCTGCTCAGCAGGTTTCTAACCCCCTCTGATCTGTGGGGTCACAGATCTGGCTGCAGATTTCCGCCCTGCCCTCTGACCTCCTGTCCAGCCAGGCAGATCAAGGGCCCTGGATCCTTTTATCTTTGCTCACAAACATTCTGAGATATGGCGGAAGGAGGCCTGGGCTGGAGTGGGGCTGGCTCTGCTTGCCAGTGACTCTCTGTGGGGCCTCAGGTGAGTGTCTGTCCCTCTCTGGGCCTCTACCGTGGCCTGAGGGGAGTGAAGTGATGAATGGCTGTATTTCTTGGTGGGGTCAGATGTCTCCCTCATTTTCACATGGGCAGAGCTTTTCTGCTTGTAAAATAACTTGTTTTGTCTCCAAACTCTGGGCTGAGAAGGGAAGTGTTTGAACTGCAGGTTTCCCATCTGTGAATTGGCCATACAGCCCCAGCAGGTGAGGCCGTGAGGATTTTTAATGTGTGGGGCAGACCTCAGAAGCCAACGCTGTCATTTGTGTGTCATCACTTTGGCTCCACCTGCTCAGGTGCCCACAGTCTCCATCCCTGGAGGTGGGCAGATGCTGGAGGAACTTGCTGGCAGCGGATCACCTCTCCCGGAGACAGGCCTCTGAGGAGGAACATGACCACCTGCTCCTGGGTCCTTCCAACTCTCCTAGGGCTGGGGGTACTTCCCTAGCATCCTGAGTTTTAGGCCTTTGGTCCAGCTTGGCCTCGCTCCCTGGGACATAGGTATATGCCCAGGTACACACATTGATGTAAGACAGGGGCTCCACCTCAGCTGGTCCTCAGCTGGTTGATGTCAGCACAGAGGCCTCCAGACTGCTCCCCTCTGCCCTTCAGTCTGTCTCCCATACAGTGACAGCACATCTCCCAGGCCCTTCTCTGCACAAAACCCTACATGGCTCCCCACTGCCTCCAGGACAGAAGCCACGACTGGCCATCAAGGATCTTCAGGGCTCCCCTTAGCCTCCCTTCTCTCACCCCAGTTCATCCATCACCTTGTGCTCTACTGCCAGTTGTGTTTCCAAACACTTCAGTATTTTCTGCCTCTGTGTCTTTGCTCCTGCTGTTCCCTCTGCCTGGAACACCTTCTCTGTCCCATTTTCACCTGCTACTACCTCCTTAGGCTTCTACACTCTCCATAGATGGCCTCCTTCTTTCATCAGCCCCCCACTCCAACATACGTGCTGAGTTAGGGGCCCTTCCTCTGGGCCCCTCCAGCCCCTGGTGCTTTCCCGTCACTGTAACTAGCACACTTTCACTCTTTCCTGCTCCTCCAGGCTGTAAGCAACCCCAAGGCAGGGATCAGACCTGGTTTGTTCACTGCTGTGTCCCTAGCACATGGCACAGAGCCTAGCACCTAGTAGATGCTCAGGAAATATTGACCGGCCAGAGAAAGAAAGAGTAAGGCTTACCCAGGGGCCAGCAGGTGGAGAGCATTCCAGGCAGAGGGACCAGTGTAGAGGCTTCAGGGCAGCATACACTACTGTGATGGAGTGACAGCAGGGAGGCAGGCTTGACAAAGAAGGAAGAGGATCAGGGCTGGCAAGTGAGGCCTGAGCAGTTGGCCAGGGCCAGATCAAGCTGATGCAATGATGTACCGGGCATCTCTGTGTAAACTGTAAAATGCAATGCCATGAGAGGTGCCAAGCCTATTCCACAGCCTCAAGCCAGAGCCTGCCCACTCTTCCACCTTGTCCTGTAGCCCTGAGCCTGGTTCTTTGAATAGACAACTCCAGAAAACCATTTGAGGGATGAAAGGGCTGGTCTGGACCTTCCCACTGAGTGCCTGTGCCTAGTTGTTTTCCAAGGATGAACTGGGCTTAGGGTGGACACGGCAGACAGGCCACCAGGGCCCTGGGTGAGGTGCAGGCAGTGCCTCTGACCCCATGTCATGGGGAAGCTCTCACCCTGGGTCTGCTGCCAGTTGTTGGGGGGGTCAGGCCTTACCCCACAAGCTCCATCCTGCTCTCAGTTGTGCCGTTGACCCAGGCAGTGGGGAAGGAGGGAAGAGGAGGTTTCCAGAGATAGAGGATTGTGTACAGCAGGTGCCCACCATCTCCACAATCTTGATATCAATAACATTTATCCTCTGCCGGGTGTATTGAATTGGGAAATTATCCTTCTTGGCATTCCAGGCCTGGCGCAGGGCTGTGTACACCATCAGTGATCAATAAGTGTTTGCTGTCCATGATCGATGATGAATGATTTGCAGATATTAAGCAATGAGTTGCTGTTTTACTAACAATGTTTTAAGCCAAATAATGCCCAAAGAGTCATTTACTGATCCACCTGGCCAGACCAGCAACTCTTGCATCTACATAATCCTGGAAGTTGGTCTGGTTGTTGCCCCTACTTTATTGATCAGTAAATTGCGGCTCAGAGAGGGCGGGACCACACAGTCAATGAATGGGAGAGTTGGAACTCTTGTATATGGATCCCGAGGCCAAGTGCTCTCTCTAGCCAACTGGGTAGGCAATGCCTGCTCTGTGCCAGGCATGGGCCAGGCTGTCTCCGCTCTCTGGGTGGGGACAGACACACCCTGAATGCTTTGGGGCGTGCCTCCCTCAGGGGTTTATCAGGAAGCGTGTCCTGGAGGAGGTGGCACTTATCCAGGACCTTGATGGATGGAGAGGGTTGGGACGCTAGAGATACGGGGCGAGGATTCCTGGTAGGTGTTACAGCCTGCGCAAAGGAGGCCCAGAGGAGTGCTTGAAAATAACGAACTCTTCCACCATTCAATTGTGAAACCACTGTGCTGGCCACATCCTCCTGAATTCACTGCCTCCTGAGAACGTCAGCTGCTGAGCCAGGCCGGTGGTGGCTCCAGGTGGAAGGCTACATCTGTGCTCCCGGAGCCAAGATATGCCCCAGTTGCCCTCAAACCTCCAAGAAAGCATTTAGGGTATGAAGGAGGGCTCAGATACCCTGAGCATACATTATTTCACTTTAACCTCACAGGAACCTTCTGAGGGAAGCACTATCTTTAGCCCATTTTGCCGGTTGGCATAGTGAGGCTCAGAGAAATGATATGTCCAAGGTCACATATTTACGAAGGGACAGAGATGGGACTTGATCCCAGGTCTGTGGATCCAAAGTCTGTGCTTTTAAACCCTCTGTCATCCTAGCTCTAGAAGAAGCTTGGAATTTTCAGTTGAACTCCTGGGGATGAATCTAGTGATGTGCTGGTAAATATTAAACAAATAGCTCTCTGGAAGGAACAAAAAAAGCCTTGATTTGGAGTGTTTGCTGATTTCCAAGGTGTTAATACTTCCACCATGGCTGATAGATACCAAGCTACCAACATGACATCATTGAACTTGAAGTTGGGAAGAGATGAACACGATCTGCTCTTGTAAGTGGTGCGAGCCAGCGCCAGCATGGCACTCTGCTGGCTGAACTTCCCACCCCTATGCCTGGGTCTGCAGGAAAGGCCTTCAGGCCTGTCTGAGGGAGTGAATGAGGCCTGAGAAACCTGCTCCTCCAGCCAGGGGCCCGCCCAGTATCCTGGGAAGCTGTCGTTAATCTTTAAGCCAACCTTGCAAATAAGTGCAGCCATTTCACCAGCCAAGGGTGGCTTCTGGTGCTGGCTCTGCTGCCCACTTGCTGTGGGACTTCAAGCAGCCCCTTCCCCCTCTGGCCTCAGCTTACCAACCATAAGAGCTCCCATTTAGCTCCCATTGAGCACAACCTCAGCCACCCTCACCCTTGTCAGTTCTGAACTTCCCTGGAGTCCTCAGTGGCCACGTTCACTCCTGTTTCATAGGAGAGGGGACTGGGCTAGGGACGTTGACGGGACTTGTACAAGGTACAGCAGGTGGGCAATGAACCTAAATTTGAACCTACATCAGTCTGGTTTAAGGCCTTGCTCGCTCCTGGACTACTGGATACTATATTGTACCCTGAGGCCTTTGCCTCCCATATTCTAGGGTTCCCCTGCCAACTTCTCTCAGGAGAAGCCCAGGCCTGGTACCATTTGACCTGGCTGGGCCTTAGTTTCCCATCTGTAAAATGGGAGAACTTTTGGAGAAGGAATGTGGAGGCAGATGGTGGTATTTAAAGCTGGATTCAGGCCCACCTTCTCCTGTGCAGGAGGACATGTGAGGAGCTAAGGGTGGGGCACCCGCCCCCAATAGGGCGGTCCATGAAACCTAGGCCAGGAGGTGGTGGGAGTAAGGTGGGGTCAGATAGGGAGGGGGTGGGGGAGGCTTTGTGGTGAAAACAGCATTTCCTCAATATCCCCTTTCTCTGCTATACTCCCTGCCCTCTGTGTCTAGATGCACTCAGCCTCTTTGTTTGATTGGAAGTGTGACTGTCACTAAATACCTGCTTCAGCCCCCTCCTAAGCAGGAATATCTGGAACTTGCTGCCTTCTGATGGGCTGCTGTAGTTCCTTTTCTTTTTCTTATGCACATTACAATGAACAAATTTCTATTAAAATACATGTTGCTCCTTCTCACACTGTCCCTCCTGCCCCAGTCTCCACTTTGGGAAACTCAGGTCAAGGCCAGGGTCAAAGCCCTGGTTCTTGTCCAGCGACACGCTTCTCTGTGCCTCAGTTTTTTCATCCATAAAATGGGGATAATCCTTGGCCTGCCCAGCCCAGTTGGTTGGTAGTAGATCCTAAAGTTGATCTGAGCCACGTAGCATGATAACCTGGCAAGAATTGAGCGCTCCTTTAGTGCTGCTATTATTATTATTATTATTATTATTATTATTATTATTATTGTTACTAATAATTTCGGGAGGGGTGGATTTGGGGTAAATAAGGTGGGGGGAGTTAGGAAGGGCATTTTGGCTTGGGGGCCGATGGGTGTCCCGCGGGGTAGGGAGCTGTCTCCGGGTGGGGGTGGTGGGCGGGGCTTCTGTGCCCCAGGCCTCCGCCCCCCTTCCCTCCCCGCCCGGACCCCTGGCGTGGTGGGGGCCCGCGCATGGGTCTCTCCTGGGTCACCGGCGGGAATCTGTCCTGGCGCGCTTCCTCTTTCCTCCTCCTCCCGGCGGCCTGCCGGGCCCCTCCTCCCTGCTCGCGCGCTCCCTCCCTCCTCTTCCCCTCCCCGGGCCGCCGCCTCCTCCTCCTCCCCCCCCCCCCCTTTCTCTCTCGATCTGTCTCTCTCGGCCCGGAATCCATTCCGGCCCGGGAGCCGGAGCGGCCAGGCCGCCGTGTGCCTGAATCCCTGGCCGTCCGGCCGGCTGTCCTCCCGTGCGTCTGTTTGCCGGTGCGCCCGCCCGCCCGCCGGCCCAGGTGAGCACCCCCCACCCCTCCGCCGGCCCTCAGTCCCGGCCCGCGTGAGGGAGCCCCCGCCCGGGGACCACTGTGGCGTCGGATCGCGGGCTGTGGGAGCTCCTGTCCACCCCTGCAACCCCCATCCTCCGGGCGGAGCGGCGATCCCGGAGCGCTGGGCGGGCACACGGGGACTTGCCTGGCGCGGCCTTTTGTTGTGATGCCGCGGGGGGAGGGGGCTGGATGGGGGTGCCTAGGGGTCCTGTTCGCGCGGGGACTCCCTCCGGCTCACCCTCCCTCTGTGGGCCCCCTGAGAACAGCTAGCTGGGCCTGAGCCCCCGGGCCAGGTCTAGGCCAAATCTGAAATCTGAGCCAGTCGGCGCCGCCTCTGGCCGCCGCTGCCCGGCCTGGCGCCCCCAGCCCGGGATGGGGGCTAGAGAAGGGGCGAGCAGGGTGGGCCTGGGGGCGCTGGATGAAGGGTGCAGGGCCTAGGCACCAGGACCTCCCTGTCCTCATGGGGCCTCCGGTAGGGCCTGGTGCTAACGGCCTGGAAGGGACTGGGCCAAACTGCTTTGTCCCTGCTGCCCACCGCCCCCAGCCTTGCCTCTGTGCAGGCCCAGCCGCCTGTCTGCTTAGAAGTTGGCAAAAGTTTTGGGATTTCACCACCAGGCCGGGTCCATCTGTCTGCCTGGGCTGGGGTTGGTGGTGGGTTTGAGTCCTGACAGGCGTTACACTTTACCTGCTGTGTGTCCTCAGGCAACTGCCTGCCCTCTCTGAGCTAAGGGGTCCTCATAAGGACCAGCTGTGGGCCTGGCTGAGGTTACTGGGCTGGTGGAAGGATGAGGTGAACAGAAGGGGCTCGCCTGTGGGGTATCAGTTCAGCCTCTGGCGCCTTCAGGCAGGCTTGAGAGTGCATGGAGTTTATGTGTGGCCCTTGGTGAGGCTTTTTGGGCTTCAGGGACTCTGTACATCTGGGACAGTGGTCTCTAGGTCTCCTGAGGTGAGTCCAAGCCAAGCCACAGTGCAGCTGATATCAGACTTGCTTTCAAGAATGGACCAGCCTTGTCCTGTTGCTGACCGTCTTCTCGGCCTCCTGGCTTCCCCAAGAAACCTCTAGGTGATCTGGGCTACAAGACTGCCCCTCTGAGTCCTCATGTGTGGAATGGGGATCCTCAGGGGAAGAATCTGTGCACTTCTGCATGTAGGGGCTTGGCATGTGGTAGGTGTTCAATAAATGAGCGCTTCCTGGATGAATTGCCTAAAACAGATGGGTGGGAGGCCTCGTGGGGCTCATCCCCAGAAGGGGATTGGTACTCAAAAAGTCACTGAATAACCCCTTGAGGAAGAAACAGCTCCAGCACAGTCTCACTGCCCAGTGGCTGTGTGACCTTAGGCAACTCACTTCTCCCTCTGGCCTCAGTTTTGTTGAGTATAAAATGGGCCAGTGATAATGAGAGCTGCTAACATCTACTGAGCAGCTCCTATGAGGTAGGGACTCATGTGTATCCTCATTTTGCTGGTGGGGAAACTGAGGCTTATGGAGGGGAAATGACTTGGCCAAGCCCACATAATTTGAAGTTGGAATGAGAGCCTAGATCTGAGTCCTCAGTCTGGGTGCCCTTGTACCCTTCCAGTGATGGGGGAGCAGCGGTTTCCCAGTATGGGACCAGGCACGTGACAGTGTCAGAAAGACTCTACTTATGAGTGATTGTGTGGAAGCCACGAGGCCCTTTTGGTGATGTGGTGATGTGGTGTGCCTTGGTGATGTGGTCTTTCCACCCAGGGAAATGATTTACAATGTGTCACCTGTCTCAGCTGACTGCCTGCCTGGGCTCTCCCTTGTGGCTCCTGGGCCTTTGCTCCTGAAGGCGTGCCCTCTAACTCTACCAGTTGTTTATCTGCTCTTGCTCTTTAAGGCTTAGCTTAAGGCCCACCTCTCCCAGGAAGTCCCTCCAGCTCTCTCCTCTCCCCTAGCCTCTTCCTGGAGCATGAATTATCCCCAGCTCACAGTCAGTTCCTGATTTGGCTTCTTCCCTGATTGTGACCTGGGGCGGGGGGTTGTCTGGCACCCTCAAGCCTCAGGAGCCAGGCAGGAGATGGCTCAGTGGCCTGCTGACAGGTCGTCCTCAACTGACCTCGTTTTTCCCAAACCTGCCTAGATACAAACATCTGTGGCCCTCTGTTGAGCACCTGCTATGTTCTAGGAGCTTTGAACTTGGGCTAAATAGTGTGGTGATGGGTTAGCAGTCGGAGTTCTGAAGGTATCCAGAGCCTTCCAGGAGGTGGTGACGAGAGGGAGCAGCAGTTCACTCAGCAAAGAAGGAGAGGGTGTGCGCTTTCTACCCTTCTGCTTAGACACTTCCCAGGGCCCCGGGGCTGGTGGGGAGTGTGGTCAGCCTGGGTGGGTCCTTGCTGGGGAATTGTGAACAGGTCCTTGGCCACCCAGAAATTTGTCTAGAGGGTGAGCCAAGTAGCAAACAAGTTGCCAAATAAATTAATATATAATCACAGATGAGATAAGGGCTCAGAGAGAGAGGCATGCGGTGCAGAGGAATCTCAAAGGAAGCGTGTAAGAGTTGGTCAGGCATGGAGCTAGGGGAAGGGCTTACCAGGCAGAGGGAACTGCAGGTGCAAAGGTCCTGAGATGGGGGAGTGTGTGCTATTATGGAGAAGCAATGGGAGAGCCTGTGAATCTGGGCACAGAAAATTAAGGGGAGTGGGTGAGAGGTGAAATGAGGGGGTGTTATCAGGACGGCTGGACCATGTTGGGCCACATGGGCCTTGGGGAGGAGTTTGGCCTTCATCTTCACACAGGAGGCTAGTTGGTGTCCCCTGTGTGAACAGCCCCATGTTGGAGACCAGGGGTGCAGAGTTGACCAAGTCACCTGGTAGAAATAGACCTGTGGGCTCGACCCCAGGTATTCTGTGGGTGCCTAGATCAGGTGTCAAGAGGAGGAGGCATTTGAGGCTGGGCTTTGAAAGTAGAGTAGGAGTTCACTAGCAGAAAGGCAGGAGAGGGTGAGAGCCAGGGGATGGGGCCGTGCAATGCAGGATGGCTGGAGGCTGGGAGTGAGGTCGGCTGGAGAGATGGAGACCAAAGGAATGGTCAGGGCTCAGGAGTCAGAAAGATCTGCATCCAAGTTCTGACTGTGCCCGCTTGCTGTGTGTCTTTGGGTTATTCATTCTACCTTTCTGAGACTTAGCTTCCTTGCCTTAAAAATGGAAACAGTAAATATCTTCCTATCAGGTGAGGGTTAAAGGAGGGCTGTATGCCCAGTGCCTGGTGCCGATGTAGGTACTCAGGAAATGGGACCTGTCTTGTGTGCTGTGACACTGGGTGGGTCAGTGGGCCCAACAGGTCTGGACTCCCCAGCTGTCCGGTGAAGGCTTTGAGTGGATGATCTCACTGATTCTGGAGGTGCTGGTCTATGGAGGGATTTTGGCAGCCATGTACTGGGTGACTTGAGTTCTGTCTTGCCCTCTCTGTGTAAGGAGGCTGAACTGGGGAGAGCGCTATTGGTCTAACCCATCTCAGCTTCTTGAAAGCTTGCCTTAGGTGAGATTAGCCCCATTTTCCAGATATAGATACTAAGACCCAGAGAGGAGAAACCACTTGGTTAGGGTTTCCCAGTTGCCAGTAGACAGGGTCTGCTGAGTTTAGGCTTTGGGGCTCTGGACTCCTGGGCCAGGCTGGCATCACCAGGGGCCTCCTGTGTCTCTGCAGGCCTTAGAGCCCCTTCCGAGGCCCCTACCTCCCTGTCCTGGGCCTTTTGACCAGAGCCTCACTTCCTGCTTCAGTTGTGTGGTCTCTGAACCTCTATCTTCCCTGGGGTTCCCCCAGCCCTTTACTTCCCCTCCACTGCTCCCACTCCCTTATCTCCATGGTAAACCACTCTGGTTTCCACTTGAGTCCCTAGCAGGGTGGCGGGCCCTTCCTTTGGGGGCACCTCAGTATCCTCATGTATGAAGTGAGTCATGGCTTCCAAGATATCCCAAAAGAACTGAAGTAAAGCGTTTAGCATGCATTAGCTTGATAAATAGGGGTGAGGAAGAAGCCAGACACATGCTCAAATCCTTTGTTTTCTAACAGCTGAAGCCCCCTTCCTGCGACTGTTTCTGAAGCTGTAAAATGAGCATGGGGCTTGCACTTAGTAGGGCCAAGAGGAGGATGCGGTGAGGCTGTCCCTTAGGCTCTCTCCTGGTGGCTGGCTCTGCATCCCTGTTCCTGGGGAGGGTGATCCAGTAGGTACCTCCCCTGTATTCAAGGCCCTGTTCCCATCTGTCTGTCTAAAGGCGAGTCACTGAGCCTCTCTGAACCTAGCTTCTGCACACCTCCCTTGTGAGGATTAAATCAGTGAATGTCTCCCAGAGGCTTGAAACTTCCGGATGCTCAGTAAATGTTATGTCTGTCTTTCTTCCTTCCCATCCCTTGAGGGGACTCAGATATTACCTGGTCTAGGGATGGCCCAGGGCTCAAATCCCCCAGGCCTGGATTGCTGTGTTGAGAAATATTCTGAGGCCCAGTCTTGGCTTCATGGGAAAGAGTGCTGTGATAGATTAGTAATGTCTGTCCTGGGCAGAGGATTAGGCATCATTGTATGTGTGCCATGAGTTTGATATTCCTGATCTATTCTGACCTTCTCTTTTCACAGATGGGGGAATTGAGGCCAGCAAGATCCAGGACATATTATCCAAGAAGGGAGAAAAGTGCATATCTCTTGTCTTTCCATCTAGGGCTCTCCCCACCCAGCCAGCCTGTCCCTTCCCACAATACAACCTGGGGGGCTGGGAGGGGCTGAGTCAAGGAGTAGATGATTGGGGAAGATCCCAGAGCTGGAAGCCAAAACCTCGATTTCCCCACTCCTTGATACGGGACCTTGAGCAAGTGACTTCCCCTCCAACCTGGGCCCCAGAACCTCCCCTCCTCTTGGAACTACCCAGAGAAGTTCCAGAATAAAATGAGAAGCCAGAGAGGAGAAACTAGATGATCTTGACCAAGTGCCTTCTTGCTGAGGGCTCTTCCCTCCTTGAGGCACTGCGACTGGGATCCTAGCCAGGGGGTTCTCCAGGGGCTGGCCGGGCTGAGTCCTCTTTGGTGCCATGTGGGACTGGGGATGTCAGCCCGGCTGTGGGGCTGTTGAGAGACTGTGGGAATGGGTCCTTTGAATCCTCAGACCGGCTGGGCTGCGAGGCCCGCACGGGCAGAATCCTGGTGCTGGGGCATGGAAGTCAGGGTTGGGGTGGTATTGGAAAGCTCAGCCTCCCCGTCAAGGTCTGATTATCTTCTCTGCGGCTACTTTATTCAAGTTTGTGGCCTTGACTTTTACTCTGTCTGATATTGATGCCCTCACATTGTGCTCTCCCCAGCCAGGTCATAGCGAGGTGACTCATTCCATCCTTTGTCCCCTCCTGGGGGTGGGTGGAAGTTTTGTTCCTATTACACAGAAGAGGAAACTGAGACTCACAGAGGCCAAAGGCTAGGGCCACAGTCACCCAGCAGAGTGAGATGTGATCACGGACTTCTGGCTTCTGATTGATGTGTGGCATCTGATTCCCACTGAGTTTGCAGCCAGCTTGGCTGAAATTTTTCTCTGGGTATGGGGAGGATGCCTTGCTGGGCGGGCAGGTGATCCTGACTCTCTGGGCTTCCAGCTCTGGCTGGTGGATCTCCACTCAGATCTGGAGTCCTGGAATCTTGCAGGGATCCCCCCACCTCCCAGCACTGGTACATCCTGGGTGCTCAATGTATGCTTATGGACTAAAGGGAGTAGAAGTAGCCAGACCTTTGGAGCCAGTTGGTCCTGGGTTCAAATCCTGGCTCTGCCACTTGTTTGCTGTGTCTGACTGTGGGAAAATGATTGCTCTGAGCCTGAGGGTCGCACCTCCCTGAAGTGGGGACGACAGTGCCAGTACATCCTGGACAGGGTGCTGTGAGGATCAGAGGAACTAATATGTGCCTGCAGGGCCCCCACACAATAAGTGCTTAAGGTTTCTGAGTGCCTGTGATTATGAAGGTAATTCCCTGATGAGGCGGGAATTCTGGGCCTCTGCAGGCCAGCTGATCCCGGAAGCCCTAGGGCTGACACTGGACGCCTGTGCCCGTGGTGGTTTGGTCCTATGGGGCGGGGCTGGCGGGGGAGGTTAACAAGAGACAGACAAGTTTGGTGGCTGGACCCTTTGGAAGCTGCCAGCTCCATCCTCCATGTAGCCTCCAGAGCCTGGCTCCCCGCCTTGGCCCTCACCCTCCTGTGGCTTGTTAAGACCTCACGGCGCCCTTACCCAGGCATTCCAGGCCCCCGTCACTGAATGGGTCCATCTCTCCAAAGGTGGCCGCCATTTGAGCATTGGGTACTTTGCATCTTCGCCTGCTAGGCCTGGAGGCAGCGGCCATACTACCCTTATTTTTTTGGAGAGGCAGCAGAGGCTGAGAGGCAGGAGGGACCCGGGGTCCACAGCAAGGGCTCCTGGCAGTGCTGTTGGTCTGGGCCGAGCTCTTCCCTCTGCTTCACTCCATCACCTCCCACGTTTCCCTTTCACTCAGGTGACCTGGTAGCCTTCCTGAGCCATCAGCTGTCTTCCTGCTTGCCCCGGGTTGTCCAGCATCCTGTGCCTCTGCCTCTGCAGATCCTGCTGCCTGGCGTGCCCTCCCTCTCCACACTCATCTTGTGGCTAAGATGCCTCTGCCTCCAGAAGGCTCTCACTGCCCACCCTCTCTGCCCCCGCCTGAGCCCGTGCTTCCCATGCGTCTCTCCTCTGCACTCCCTGCTCCTTCTCTGCCCTCCCTCATGGCTCTAATACATTCTGCCTTAGATGGTAAGTCATAGGATTCTTTTTTGCCTCTAAATGTGGTAGTCATCACTCCCAAGGGTCCCGCACTTTACAGTTTACAAAGCACTTTCCACAAGTCACCTCTGATCATCCCCAGTGGGCTGGGAGGGAGACAGACCATCATAATAATCTTCATTTGGCCGATGAAGAAACTGAGGCCTCAAGGCAGGGTCATGCCAGGTGCTACTCTGCTTGGGCAGGTGGAACTGAACCGCCCTCTCCCCATAAGCCCTCAGTCCCCCCAGGGAGGAACATCTCTCTCAGTCCCATGGAAGCCGTGATATATTATCAAGAGAAGGCTCTGAAAGTTCAGAGAGGTGAAGTGATTTGCCTGAGGTCACACAGCCTGGAAAGCCAGCAGAGCTGGGAGGGTCCCGTCTAGGAATTAGGGAAGAGGCAGGTCATGCCCACCTTCCCACCCCTTCGGAGTGGAGAATCAGACAGAACCCAGATCCTGAAGGAACAGCGAGCCCAGTGGTCCCGCTCTGAGGATTCCTTGAATAGTCATTGTTCTTGAGCGCATAGTTGAGCCCTGCGCAGTGCCAGGCCAATGGCTGTGTCTGAGCCCCACGACATCCCTGCGAGGCAGCAGTTCTGGCCCCATTTCACCAAGGAGGAAATCGAGGCTCAGAAAAGCGAAAGGACTTGCCCGAGCCAACCAGTGCATGGATATGGACCCAGGGCCTTCCTCAGCACCTCTGCCCCGCCTGCCCCACCTCCTCTAGGCTGAGCCCTACTCCTGCCTCCTGCCTGATGCCTGACCCTTCCTCCAGCCCCTCCCCACTGTTCCTTTCAGGGCTGGGTGAAGGTTGGGAGACGTCTATAAGCCACCCCGCCTCCAGCCCCACAGGCTTCTCCTCTACCTCCATACTAGCTGTGTGACTTTGGTGAGTCAGTTTGCCTCTCTGTAGCCTCAGTTTCCACATTTCAAAAAGAAGCCTGATGGCAGTATCCACATCACAGACTTGTTCTAAGGATCAAGAGAGGCATTATGCATGATGCTCTGAGCAACGTTAACACATAGTAAATGCTCAATAAATGTTAGCTGTTATTTTATTATCATTTATATCTACCTGGGGAGGAAGGGAACCACAGCTCCATTCTCCAGATAGGAAAACTGAGACTCAGAGAAAGGAAGGAGTGTCCACCAGACCACAGGAGGATGTCCTGGGGCACATCCCACTTTCTAGACGGGGAAACTGTCCCCTTTCAGGACTCAGTTTTCTTATCAGTGCAGTAGGTCTGTGCATATTTTGGGGCAGACTGTTCCATCACAGTGTACCAATCTGGCTCCTCAGTCCTCAGCCACCCTAGGTGGGGGTCAGAGTGATCTAGGGGCTCCAGTTCTGCCTGGGCTGGTGGGGGCTGTGCCCTGTGTTCTTTGTCCCTAAGTTATGCCAAGTCCCCAAGGCTGGGCCTGCCTAGGAGGCTGAACCAGGCCCTGCCAGGCCATCTGGGTGCCCTCTGGCTGCTGCCACTCAGGTCCTACCACATCACCTGGTCCACTTGCTTCCTCTGCTTTGTGTCCTGGGCAAATGGCCTCTCTTTTTGAGCCTCAGTTTCCTCATCTGTGAGATGGGGGCAGGAGTCTTTTCCTTCGCAGGGATGTTGGGAAGATCTGATAAGCTCGTTCCCCTGAAATGCCCACCCATGTCAGGCTTATAGAAAGTGCCCAGTCAGTGGCCATGGTTATAAGGATAGGCAGGATTCTGACTGGCAACAAGAGGAACAGCATTCCAGGCAGAGGACCTGCTTGAGCAAAGTCTTGGGGGTGGGACAGTTTAGGGGAGCACCCAGTAGGTAGATGGGGCTAAGTGGGAGAGGACTCCCCACTTTCCAGGGTTTGGACTGACCCTGAGGGAAGTGGGCAGTTGGGTGTCAGCACTGACAGCAGTGATATTACTTCCCTGCTCCTAAACTTTAGATTTCCTTCTGAAGCCTCTGGACAGCAGCCACCTGCCTCCCCACCCCCACCCCTGCCAGGTGTTCCCGAAGGCCCTGGAACCAGATGAGCCACCGTTCTATTTGGGGACAATTCTGCTGTTCCCGTTTCTCTCCTGTGCCCTAGTTTTAGAAACGACGTGGGTTGGATTACCAGTTGGCCATTTGTGAAAGCCCCCTCCCCCACTCCACCCATACCTTAGATCTGTGGGCAGTGAGGGCAGAAGAGGACTCAGCACTGCCTTTGGGAGTTGCTCCTGGCTCTGCCCCTGTGTTCTCTGGGCCGGAGTTGGCAGCTGGACTTTTGCTCACCTGCTGCTGATGTCACCCAGTCTTGTGCTGGGGACCTCAAAGCTGCCCTCTGGGAGCAGCCTGCGCCCTGGAGGAGCCAGACACAGACCCTGATCATTGCAGTACCGTGGGGTGGGCGCCATATGGACTGTGGCAGCCATTAGGATGCCAGAAGGGCTTCAGCAGAGGATAACTCATGAGGGAAGAAGAAGGGTGAGGGCCTCCCAGGAAGAAGGGACAGCGTGAGCAAAGATCTGGAGGTGGGAAATAACCTGGTGTGTGTCGGCGTAGCCTGCGGAGGTGAGGAGTGGCAGATCATGTACAAGGTAGTTAGACGGTGACTAGGTTGGTCAGGCAAAGTTTAGCCTGGGGCTTTTGGGAGCAGGGCAGGTTTCCTGCTGAAGGTGTGAAGGGAAGGATCAGGCCAGGCTCAAGTGCTCAATTACTGTTGCCAAGTGAAGGCAGCCCAGAGGCTGGGGTTCAAGATGGGGATTCTTTCTGGGGCTCAAATTAGAGGCTGGTCTGAAGTCCTGGAGTGAGTCAGGGAAGACCTCCTGGAGGAAGCAGTACCTATGACACACCTGGAAGAATGAAGTGGTTCTCTGGTGGGGAGGTAGAGCTTGAGAAAGGCCAGAAGATGCAGTGTCAGTAGCTGCTCTTGTTGGAGCTCAGAGGAGCAGGAGAGTTTTGCCCTGAGAAATGGCTGGTGTACCTACATGCGGCCTTGGGGCAGTGAGGAGAGGCCACGGGGCAGGACTGATTTGTCTGGTGCTGGGGGTAGTAGTGCCCAGCTGAGGTAGTGTGGCTTTGGTGCAGTGGCCCTGGGGACTGCCGTAAGAACAGACGGGCCTGGAGAGAGGCTGGGTACTGGCCGGGCAGATGGCAGGTCTGGTATTGACAGGGGAGCGGCGAAGGGTAGGGGACATCTGCCCCCTGGTCTGCCTGCCCACACATCTCTTCCCTGCAGACACCTGCCTGGCAGGAAGTGGTGGAGACGTGCTAGGGCCTGGCCGGCAGACTCCGAAGACACCTGGGGCATGGGCTGGGCCTGGGGCAAACTCAGGGTTCAGAGTCCAACTGCCCTCCATGGTTGGGTAGACCATGCCAGGGCAGTGGTCTCCTGCTGGGGTAAGGGCTGGGAATGGTTGGCCACTTGTGCCTCCAGAAAGGCCCCTCCATCCCTCCTGAACCCAGAGGGCCTGTCCTCCAGACAGGGGGACTTGAGAGCAGTGGAAGACTCGGGGGCCAGGTGGGCCTGGTTTCAAATCCCAGCTTTGGTCTTTGCTGGCTGGGAGACCTTGGCCAAGTGGCTTTGCCTCAGTTTCCCCATCTGTGAAAATGGGGGTCGTCCTAGACCCTCCCTCCTTGGGCTCCTAGGAAGAGTAATGAGATTTTAGTGGGCTGTGCTCCATACCATGCCAGCCCCTGGGATCTGGCTTTGGAGCTGTTGGCGCAGCTGACTGGGGGTGCTGGGACCTGCTGGGCGGCTGAGGGGCAGCTTCCGGTCTGCCCCAGGCTCTCAGCACCGAGGACAAAGCCCCTTTGTGGTGGGACAGATGGAGCCTGGGAGCCCCCCCTTCGGGGACCAAGGGGCTGTCTGCCCCTCCTCCTCGCCCAGTTCCCCTGGGGGAAGGAACTTCCTCAGACTGAGAGGATGGGAAATGAAAGTCAGGTTGTGCAGGAGGAGAGGCTGCAGCTGCAGAGCCTGGCTGGTGAACTTGGGGAGACCCTTCCCTTCTCCGGGCCACCTTCTCAGGGCCCCGGGCATACCTGGTAAGTCCCAGGCCCACAGTGTGTGCCCTGTTCACTTATCCATCCATCCATCCATCATCCATCCATCCATCCATTTGTTCACTCATTCAGTAATTACCAAGTACCCACTCCATGTTAGACCCTGCACTTTTGGCTAGTGCCCATTCTGACCGAATGGCACCTTAGCATCTCAGCTGTTAACTGTTTCGAATGTTAATACCCACTGCAGTGTTCAGCCGTGAGTGAGACAGAAGTGGCCCCTTGTCCTCATCAGACATGTACTCATACAGTGTGTTACGTATGAGAGCTACGGTCCACGATGGGAAGGAGAAGTTAAAGGTTCTCCCTTGGGCTGAGGGAGGTCAGAGAGGCCTCCTGTGAGGAGGTGGCTTTTGAAATGAGACTCAGAGAGCAGAGTTGGCTCAGTGTGTTGCCCTTTAAACCAGTGGTCAGGAAAGGCCTCTCTGAGCAGGTGACAGGAGTAAAGTGCCTGAAGGAAGTGAGGGAGTGAGGCATATGTGTAGGGGAAGTATGCTCTGGGTGGAGGGAACAGTAAGTGCGAAGGCCCTGAGGCAGGTGTGCACTGGGTTCTCAGGGAAAGGGGAAGTGGCCAGTGTGGGTGGAGCAGAAGGAGTGAAGGGGGTGGGGCTAGTAGAGTCCACTGTAGGGCCTTGAAGGTCCCTTTGAGGACTTTGTCCTTTCTCTTGGGGTGTGGGCTGGGAGGGGTGTTAAGTAGGACACATTCAGGGTGACATTTCAGAAAGGCTCTCTGCCCACAGTTGGCCAGCCTGGAGGAGGAGGCTGGGCCTGGACTAGGGGGTGACTAAGGCAGGAGGGAAGGACATAGATTCAGGATGTGTTTGGAGGTGGGACTGACAGGGCTTGGAAATGGGTTCAGGGGGCATGGGAGGAATCAGCCTTCCTCTCTTGGGCTGCTGATGAGGGGCTGAGTGCCCTCTGTGAAGTCACTGTGGGCTTCAGGTTCATGTTCAGTCCCCTTCCCCCTAATCCATCAAGAGGCACATACACCCAGCTTCTCCACCTTGTCCTGGGGGCTAGACTGAGTCCTCCAGTTCCTTGGGCTTTAAATAGCAGTATACCTTAGGTGAACCTGGCAGAGTCCTACCCATTTTATATATGAGAAACCTGAGGCTCCCAGTGGTATACTCTGGCCTGAGTTATATAGTGGGGGCAAGGTTGGGGCTTGGCCTCTCAGGACTCAGGGGTTTCTGGATTTGGGGAATATGGACCCTGCCCCGCCAATTCCAGCTATAGATTTCAGAGTGTATCTGAGATTTCTTTCCTTCCCTGAACTATCTTGGGGAGATGGAGGCTGCTCAGTGTGACCTCAGGGGTGGGGTCAGGGGCTTGGACTCCAACTTACCATGTGACCGGGGCCTCAGTTTCCCCTGCTGGGAAATGGGCACAGTAATGGTCCCAACCTTGCAGTGCTGTGGGGATGACCAGATGAAACAGTGACTGTAAAGCCTGATGCCAGGCATACAGGAAGTGTTCCGTGGTCAGCAGGTATTCTTATTATTGTTGTTTCTGTGGGGAGTAAGGACGTGCGTGCAAGTCTGGGCTCCAGCCACGTCCACCCCGGAGCTGGGCTTCAGGGGCAGGGCTGGAGTTGCCGAGGTGGCCTCTTCCAGATAACTCAGCACCTTGGAATTGAAGGTCCCTGGAATGTATGCCCAGCATCACTTTCCACCTGGGGAAACGGTCCTGAAGAGCCCAGGACTGGCTCAAGGCTTTGTAGCAACCAGCGGCAGAGTGGGGCTTCACACCAGGTTGCCTGCTGCTTGTCCTGCTCTGGTGCCGCCCACTTCCCAGCCTTACCCTTCCCTCTAGGGCTTCCAGGCTGTGGACGGGTCCTAGCAGGAAGGGATCTGGCCCTATTCAGAGCAGCTCAGGGCCTAGGGTCTGGAAAGGGGTCTCCTTCCTGCCCAGGAAGAATGCCAAGAGCCAAAGGGGCTGGAACAATTCTGTCTCTGCCGGGCTGGGATGAGTGGGAGCGCCACGGTCCACTTGCTTAGCCTTCGCCCTCCCTGGGCTGCGGGTCCTGTCACTGGCGGCACCCCTCCGTCTGTCTGCCGTGCCAGCCTGAGCCTGCAGCACCCGCCCCACCCCAGCCACACTGGCAGAGCCGGTTTGGGGCCTGCCAGCCCTGAGTGTGTTCATGCCGTGAACACAGGACCAGACATGTTCCGGCTGCCCTGGCTCACGGATGGCCCCTGGCTCATGCTTTACTCACTCCTGGCTCACTCGGCAAACATCCTCTGGTACCCGAGCTGTGCCTGAGCCCATGCTGGGCAGGGCTCCGGGCCTAGAGCTGTCTCAGACTTGCACACTGTCCTGTGTCATCAAGGTGGTCAGAGGCTCTGCCACGGAGACATGCCAGGCAGGAGAGTGCAGTGGTTGGGACATAGACTGTGGGGTAGGATGGACCTCGGGCTGAGGCCTATCCCTCTTTACCTTGTGGGGCCCTGGGTAGGACTCATTCATCCCTCCCTTCCTCCTGCCTCTATTCCTCCCTCCCTCCATCCCTCCCTCTCTTTATTCTTTCATCCTTCCAACCCTCCCTCCATCCCTCTCACTCTCCCTCCCGTCATCCCTCCCTCCCTCCACCCCTACCTCCCTCCCTCCCTCTTTCCCTCCATCCCTCCCTCCCACAAATATTTACCGAGCACTACTATGTGCCAATGTTCTAGAGGCTTGAGATACAGCAAAGAAACAACTAGACAAAAATCTGTGCTCACAGAGCTGACATTCTAGTGGGGGAGACAAAAACACAACAAATAAGGAAAATATGCACGTGGTCTGTAAGAACATGATAAGTGCCCTGGTCAAAGCAGGGAAGGGGTTGGAGGGCTGGCTGGGGCGGAGAGAACGGGGCTGTGATTAGATGACTAACTAGCGGGGGAAGACCGCTCCCTGAAGCTCACATCCCAGGAGGGGAGGGAGGAGTCTTGAGGCTCCCTGGGGCAAGAGAATCCAGGTAGAGGGAACAGCCAGTGCAAAGACCCTCAGGTAGGGGCGTGCTGGAGTGTTGGAGGAACAGCAATGAGCAAGTGAGGGGGAGAACAGAGGGAGGAAAGGGCAGAAAGGTGGGTGGTGGGGATGACCTCTGGACTTTTTTGGTATTGTCTCTTAACCCGCAGTGAGACAGGGACTACAGGAGGCTTTTGAGCACATCCGGCTGCTGCGTGAAGAGCAGACTGTGGGGCCGCGGCTGGAGGCAGGCCATCGGCCCAGTGAGTGGAGGGGATGATGATGGTTGGCCCAGGCTGGGGGCAGCTGGTGGGAGCGGGGAAGGGAAGTCAAACTTTTTTTGTTTTTTTTTGCATTACTTTATTTCATCTTCTTTTTTGAACTCTTTATTATGGAAACAAAAGTATAATGAACCCCACGAACTCGTCCTCATCGTGGGTCCCCAAGCACCACCAACTCCTGGCCTGTCCTAGCCAACCCCCCACTTCTGTCCCACCCTCTTACCCATCATTTTAAAGCAAATCCTGCATGGCATACTTCAGGTGTGAGTCTTTCAGTTTGCCTCTCTAAAAGACAAGGACTCGTGGTAAGAAAGTAGCCGCAAAACCACAATCTACCTAAAAGAAATGAACAGTAGTTCCTTAACAACAGCAAAAATCTCCTCCTTCCTCACTTATATTTTGAGGAGAAGCTGATGCCTCTGGGCCTCCCTGTCTTTGCCATAAGTGAAGTTCATAGTGGACCTCCTCTCAGGCTGTGGTGAGAATATTCTGGTAGAATACTGAGGACAGGGCCTGGTGCATGGGAGGTGCTCAGTAAGTATCAGCGGCGACTCTGATTGGTTGATGGTGAACACTCGTGGCACGCTTGTGAGGGTCTGCGCTCTGTTCTGAGCACATCACAAATATGAATTCATTTGATCCTCACGACAATCATGGGAGGTAATTATTATTTTTGTCCTTATTTTATAGGGGAGGAAATGGAGGCACAGAGAGGTAGAGTAACTTTTCCCAGGTCACACAGCTAGGAAGGATCAGAGCTGGGTTTTGAACCCCAGAAGCATAGCTCTTAATCCCCATGTGATGGGGGCTATGTGAGCCCAGAAAAAGAGGGCTACCTCTCCCAGTTGGAGGGCAGGCAAGGTAAAATATGGGCTGTCGTCAGGCCTGCAGTGTACATGGGAGTTTGTAGGTGGCACAGGGGAGGCGGGTGGTGAGGCTTTAGGGGAAGAAATAGCATGTGCAAAGGTCTGGAGGCTAGAGGGTAATTACATCCAAGGGAGGGTCAAGGGCAAGGGAGGAGGGAGCATGTCCCCTTCTGCCCTTGGCCTTGATCTCGTGAACAGCACGTAAGAGCTTTAAGGGTATCAACCATCTTGCTGCCCACCATCCTCAGTGTCAGGCTCGGGTGCCCTCTCCCTCAGAGATCAGCCAGAGCCCCCATTTCATGGATGAGTAAAGCGAGGGCTGGACCTTCCCAAGGTCGCACGTCCAGGGTAGGCACCTATGGGTTTGAGTGTGGGGGTTGAGCTCTGGGCTGACTATGTGGAGGGCCCTGGCCACCAGGTGCTCCTGCCCACCAGTGTCCCTGGAGGGAGTTCCTGCGCGCGCGTGGGCGGGGAGGAGGGGGCACTGTGCAGTTCCCGGAGCAGGGAAGCAGCCAGAGTTGCTGGCAGGAAATAGTGGTCCCCGTGGGCAGGGGCCGGCTGGCAGCCATCAGCCAGCGGGGGTGGGGCCCCTGGGGAACCCGGGAGACATGACCTTGGAGAGGCTGGGAGAGAGCGAAGCTTCTCACATCAGTGTTCCCTGTGGTCAGCCCTGGTCCTTGGGGGTCTGTTAAGGAATCGTCAGCACACCAGAGCCTTTGTCCCCTTGCAAGTGCTGAGGCCCAAGAAGGGGCGTGACTTGCCGAGATCATGCAGAGATTCTGATGGAGGCCTTCCGCTTAGCCACATGGTGGCTGGCCCTCATCAGGTGGGTCCCTGAGACCTGCCTGGTCTGTGGTCATTTCGGGCCCGCATCTCCTCTTCCAGCTCCTCCTCAGCCCAGCACCCCTGGGCCTGATTCCCCAAGAATCTTATCTTCAGAGTCCCAGTCCCCACACCCTCATTTGAGGGCTGGCCTCCACCTTGCTGTGTGACTGGGTGCTGGGTGCACCCCTCTCTGAGCCTCCCTTCCTCATCTGTGAAAGGGGATATCTCAGAAAGTTCTCTGAGATTGGGGCTGTGGCCTCCTGGCCTGTGAGCTGCCCTCCCCATCTACCAGCCGGGCTACCTGGCCTGGACAGGTAGAAACCAGCGGGGGGTGGGAGTGGGGGTCACTGAAGCCTCCCAGCCCTGCCAACCTCACCAGCCCCAAAGATGCTCCCAGAGGCAGGACCACCCAGCAGCCCCCTCCCTAGTGCAGGGGCCTTGGAGAAGGGAGATGGTGGGAAATGGGTATGGGGAAGAGGGAGGCACCCACTGTGTGCCCATCTTTCCCTCCATTTTGCTCCTGGGGAAACAGGCTCCATGACTGGCTCTTTGCCTTTCTCTAAATGGTCCCGTGTCTGGGCCTTTGGTACAGCGATCCCTTCTGCCTAGGTCACACTTTTCACAAACTGCTCAGCCTTTGGACCTCAGCTGAGATGTCCCCTCCTGTGGGAAGTCCACCATGGTTTAGATGCCCCCTCTGGAGCTGGAGATCACTGTGCTCTGACAGATGGCTGTCGAATGAAGGCTCAGTAACCTGGCCCCGCCCCTCGCAGCACACTCAAGAGCCTGAGAAAATCTTCATGGCCCTTCCTCTCAGTTTTTCAGGCCTTCTGTCCTTAATTGCTAGACAGGTCCCTCTGAGGGCCTCCCTCAGACCTCCTCATGCTTGGGCTAAAGGCCTATATTGACCTCATTAACCTGGAACCCACTCAGTCCAGACCGCTAGCTCAGTAACTCCCTGCACATCTGACCTTCCTGCCTCAGGGCCTTTGCATGTGCTGTGCCCACCTCCTGGGCCGCCCTTCCCATGCCTCCCTGCAGCTTCAGTGGAGAGAGGATGGGCTTTGGTATCACTTGGACCTGCGTTGGCATCCTGGCTCTTCACTTCCTGGCTGGGGCAGCTTCCTGGAGCCCCTGTGTACTCACATGTAAAGTGAGTATGGCCACAGCTCGTTCCAGGACTGTTGGGAGCACTGAAGAGGTGGTGTGAACGTCAAGTGGAAAAACATGAGGGGAGAAGGAGTAGGTCTTCACACCCCCATCAGCATGTCCCATTCCACCCCATCAGTCCACACTGGAGCAGCTGATGGTGTTGAGTTCTTGGGAGGGGGCTGAGCTGGCCCTGGCCCTGCCAAG
The DNA here is from genome assembly GCF_009834535.1 of Camelus ferus. Taxonomy (NCBI): domain Eukaryota; kingdom Metazoa; phylum Chordata; class Mammalia; order Artiodactyla; family Camelidae; genus Camelus; species Camelus ferus. The sequence goes on from NC_045714.1 coordinate 39,552,416, forward strand.
AAGAGTCCAGCCGCACGTTCCTTTCTTGGTCCCTTCCTGATGGCCCTGGGTGGCTGCCCTGCTTCAGGGAGAAGTTCAGAGTGGGAGGGGCTTGTCACTTAGCTACTAAGGGGGCAGGATTTTAATCTGATCATTTAACCTGTCTGTGCTTCCATTTCCTCATTGTGAAATAAGGATGATGTAAAATAAGGGGTGATAATGGGGGCATATATGATAATGGGGGCACATAGTATGTGCTAAGTAAATATTCGCTGTTTCTACTGCCATTCACATCATCATTATTCACACTCCCCCAACTCAGAAGCAAGAGTCTTTTCTACATTCTGAACTCATTTTAAGAAAAGCACCCCAGTTGAACAGGTAATCCTTTTGAGAGTCTGAAGGGAAAAGGGAATCAGGAGAAGATTCCTGCCCACCCGGAGCCTCCGTTCTAGTGTGGGGGCCACAGGGGAGGCAGGAAGGGGACTCAGACCCCACCTGTGAGATGGGTGTGTTGGGCCAGTGCCCTCTTTCATGTTCCTCCAGCCCCAGCTTCCTTCCCTGTGGGCACAGCCAGTACTGGTGGTCCCTGCCCCTCTGCTTGGAGGAGCTGTTTGGAGGAGGGAGGGAGCATCAGCTGGGGACCAAGCCTTGGAAGTTCACTCCATAAGTGGCCCTTCTTGGGCTGTGTGGCTTTGGGCCAGCCACTTTCCCTGTCCATGGCTCCACTCTTATGGAAAACGAACTGTCCAAGGGCCCTTCTTGGGCCCTGCAAGGGCCCAGCTGGGACCAGTGGCCTTAGGGAGAGGGGCCAGAGTGGCCCAGGGCCAGGGGAGCCAGGATTCCCAGCTGGTCCTCTGCTGTCTTGGACGGTGGCCTGAGCACCTGACTTGGCTTTTCTGAGCGTCTCTCTCTTTCCTTCTCTGAGAGACAGGGCTGATGGTCCCTGTGGAGCAGGGTCCTGGTGAGAACTGGAGAGTGAAACAGTCACAATGGGAATAATAGCGTAGCAGCAGAGGTCAGGGCCCCATTCATCCAGCGCGCTGGCGTGCCCAGGCACACATAGTCAGCTCATTTGCCTTTGCAGCTGCCCCGGGATGATTATGGGTGTCTCATGGTACTGAAGGATGCTGTGGTTGACTTGCCCAGTATCCTTCCATGGGCCACAGCAGGACAGCCCCTTAACCAGGATGCCGCACCTCACCTGCCTCGGGCAGGTGCCTGATGGGGCCTTTCTGCTCCCTCCCCTCCAGAAGCAGGACAGTTGAACTCCAGTGGGCCGTGTCCCTCCCCACCACCTCCTCCATCCTCCCTCCTCCACCCCCACACATTCCCCACACAACCTCTACCGCCCACTCCTCCCACCCCTGGTTGGGCCACTGTTATCAGGACACATTCTTGGACTGGCTGAGAACAGCTCCCACCGAGGGCCGTTTTGCGAGGGGGTGCAATTGCTGCTATCTGCCCTGGCGGAGGCTCCCTTGGGGGATGGGCTCTGGGACACGAGGCTATGGAGCCCAGACAGCCCGAGCCTGTCTGCTGATGCTGTCTCTTATCTAAGCTGTATGCTCTTAGGCAAGTAACTTGACCTTTCTGTGCCTCAGTTTCCTCATCTGCAAAATGGGGCTGACCACCTAGGGCTGCAGGAGAGTTCACCTGGGGTCGTGGAGGTAGTGCACCTTGCAGCATGGTGCCGGGCACACAGGAGTCTCTTTACCCATCAAACAGAAGCTGTTGTCATCTGAGAACCAGTTGTCCCTCCCCTTTGTGGGGCCTTCAGTTTAAACAGCATCAGTATCCACCTTCTGATGAGTGCACATTGGAATGGGCCCCTGTGGACTTTGTCTTCTCCAGGACTTTGTCTTCTCCAGGCCTATGGGACATGGGGAGGGCGCAGCAGGGAGAAGCTATTTCCAGAAGTTGAGAAGGTGCTGTGTGATCTTAGGCAGCCCCCCTCCCTCTCTGAACCTCCTCTTCCTGGTCTGCTCTATGAGCACTTGGACCTGGGTGAGACTCCACCCCAGCCCCTCGTTGTCCCTGCCCTCTCTGTAATTCCTCCCTTGGCCGGTCCAGCTACCTTGGCCTGTCTGTCTTTCCCACCGTAGTGTCCGGTGTATAGTCAGTGCTCAGCTAGACTTTGTTGAAGAAGCCGGTGAATGCATCATTGAGTGAATGCCCTTCTCAAAGGCTGCCTCTCCCAAGACTTTCCCAGTTTCTCCCAGTTGGAGGGGGTTGATGATGCTCTGAACACTTGATCTGAGGCTCTCTGGTGGTACCTATTACAATCCACCTGGTGTGCACAGTAACATACTAATAACTAACATGGACTACACACCTACTACTAGGAGCCAGACACGTTGGGGAGCACTGTGCGTGCCGTGTGGTGCACGTGGTGTGGTGTGTGTGCTGTGGTGCATTGTCTTATTTAATCCTTTACAACAATCTTGCAAGGTAAATACTATTATTATCCCTCCCTTTGCAGAATCCAGAGGTTCAGAGAAGTGAAGTGACTTGCCCAGCTATGAGAGAGAGCGCCAGGATCTGAAACCAGGTAAGCCTGTTTTTTTTTTTTTTTTCCTTAAAAAGGAAGAAAAAGCATTAACATACATGGTAAAAAAATAATTCAAACAGTACAAAAGAAGTCAGAGAAAAGTAAGCCTCTCTTGTACCCAGGTCTCCTGGCCAGAGGCAGCCACGCGGAGGAGTTCGTGGTGTGTCCTTCCAGGGAGTTCAGGTACAGATAAGCATGTATGTTATATATATATATTAATCTCATTTGGGTCAATTTCTTTTTCTTTTTAAAAAAATATTATTTATTTAATTTTTTTAATGAAGTATAGTTGATTTTTTTTTTTTTTTGCACTGTTTTGGTTTGTTTTGGGAGGAGGTAATCAGGTTTGCTTGCTTATTTCTTAATGGAGGTACTGGGGATTGAACCCAGGACCTTGTGCATGCTAAGCACACATTCCCACTGAGCTATACCCTCCCCTCTGAAAAGTTTTTTTAAAAAAACCAAATGGTCGTGCATGACATACTCTGTTCTACACCTGACTGTTTGCTCTTGGCAGTGTACCTTGGAGATCATTTTGTGCTATTTCTTTCTTTGTCATGGTTGCAGTAGTATTCATTGTGTGGATGGAGACCATGCTTAATTTAATTAATGAAGAATACGTTGGTTGTTTCCAGCCTTTTGCTTATTACAGACCATTCTGCGATGTGTGTCTTCCATCGTATGCTTAGTGTTCATGTGTGAAGGATTAATCCCAAATTGCAGTGCTTGTAATTTTGATAGATTTGGCCACATTATCCTTCATGCAGGTAGCACTGATGTACCTTTGCATCACAGCCTCTGGTTCTCCCCTCCCCGAGGTTGCTCTAGAATTTGGGGATCTGCCAATCTAATAGATGAACATTGGCCTCCAGTGTAGCATTTTGTTTTTTCAGTATCACAGCTGTATTGAGATATAATTCACATACCATGCAATTCAGCTATTGAAAGTGTACAAATTCATGATTTTTAGTCTAGTCACAGAGTTGTTCAACCATCAGCACAATCAATTTTAGAACATTTTCATTAGTCCCTCTTCCCCTCAACTCTTCCTCCCCCAGCCTCAAGCAACAGCTAATCTACTGTATGTTTCTATAGGTTTGCTTTTCCTGGACCTTTCATATGAATAGAATCATACACTATGTGGTCTTTTGTGTCTGGCTTCTTTCACTTAGCAAATTCTCAAGGTTCATTCATGTTGTAGCCACATATCAGTACTTCATTCCTTTTTTATTGCCAAATAATATTCCGTTATATGGATATACAATGAGTTATTTATCCATTCATCAGCTGATGGACATATGGTTTTCACTTTTTGGCTATTGTGAATAATGCTGCTGTGAACATTCATGGTCAAGTCTTTATGTTTTCTTTTTTCTCGGGTATATACCTGGGAGTGAGACTTGTAGATCATATGGTAAGTCTATGTTTACCCTTTGAGGAACTGCCAGACTGTTTTCCAAAACAGCTACACCATTTCACATTCCCACTAGCAATGTATGAAGTTTCCAATATCTCCACATCCTTGCCAACAGCTTATTGTTGTCTTTTTAATTACAACCATACTAGTGCATGTGAAGTGGTATCTTGTTGTGGTTTTGATTTGCATCTTCTTGATGACTAATGATGTTGAGCATCTTTTCATGCAGTTTTAGACCATTTGTATATATTCTTTGGAGAAGTATCTGTTCAAATCCTTTGCCCATTTTAAAGTTGGGTTTAAAGTTGAGTTGTAAGAGTTCTTTATATATTCTAGATACAAGTCCCTTATCCAATATATGGTTTGCAAATATTTCCTCCCGTTTGGTATATTCTTTTACTTTCTTGATGGTGACCTTTGGCACACAGAAGTTTTTAATTTTGATGAAGTCCAGTTTGTCTATTTTTTCTTTTGTTACTCATGCTGTAGGTGTCATGTCTAAGAAACCATTGTGATCTGAGGTCACCAAATTTATTTATGTCTGTATTTTCTTGTAAGTTTTTTTAGTTTTACCTTGTATATTTAGGCTTGTGATCCATTTTGAGTTAATTTTTGTGTAGGATTTGAGGAAGGTGCCCTGCTTCCTTCTTTTGCACGTGTATACCCAGTTGTTCCTGTTCCTGCATTGAATTATATTGGCACCCTTGTCAAAAGTCAGTTGACTGTAAATTTGAGTTTATTTCTGGACCCTCAATTTTATCCCATTGATTTATAAGTCTGTCCTCTTACCAGTACCACACTGTCTTGATTACCAGAGCTTTGCAGCAAGTTTTGAGATTGAGAAGTGTAAGTCCTTAAACTTTGTTTTTCTTTTTCAAGATTGTTTTGGCTATTCTGGGTTCCTTGACTGTCCATTTGAATTTTAGAATCAGTTTGTCAATTTTTGCAAAGAAGCTAGCTGGGCTTTTGTTAGGGATTGTGCTGAATCTATAGATCAATTTGGGGACTGTTGCCATCTTAACAATGCATAGTCTTCCAATCCATGCACGTGGGATATCTTTCCATTTATTTAGTTCTTTAATTTCTTTCAACAATTTTTGTAGTTTTCAGAGTATGTTTTGTACTTCTTTTGTTAATCTTATTCCTAAGTCTTCTTTTTATATTATGGCTTATTTTCTTAATTTTATTTTTGGATTGTTTATTGATAGTGTATAGAAATACAATTTTTTTTATATGTTAATCTTATACCTTGCAACTTGCTGAACTTGCTTATTCTCATAATTTTTAAGTGAAATCCTTAGGAATTTTTATATTCAAGATTATGTCATCTACAAATAGAGATAACTTTATTTCTTCATTTCCAATCTGGATGCCTTTTATTTCATCTTCTTCCTTTATTGCCCTGGTTGGAACCTCCAGTACAGTGGTGACAGTGGACATCCTTGTCTTGCTCCTGATCTTAGGGGGAAGGCATTCAGTCTTTCATCATTAAGTATGGTGTTAGATATGGGTTTTTTCATAGAAAGCCCTTTATCACGTTGAAGAAATTCCCTTCTATTCCTAGTTTGTCGGGTGTTTTTATCATGAAAGGGTGTTGGATTTTGCTACATAATTTTTCTGCATCTATTAAGATTATTATGTGTTTTTTTTTACTTTATTGATACGGTATATTACATGGATTGATTTTCAGAGATTAAACTCATCTTGTATTCTTGGGGTAAATCTCTCTTGGTCATGATGTATAATTCTTTTTACATGTTGCTGGATCCAGTTTGCTAATATTTTGTTGAATATTTTTACATCTTATATTCATAAGAGATAATGGTCTGTAGTTTCATATGATGTCTTTGTCTGGCTTTGGTGTTGGGGTAATACTGGCTTCATAGAATGAGCTGGGAAGTGTTCCCTAGTGAAGAATTGGTATTAATTCTTTAAATGTTTGATGGAATTCACCAGTGAAGCCATTTGGGTCTGAGTTTTCCTTTGTGAGAAGTTTTGAAATTACTAATTCAATCTCTTTACTTGTTTTAGCTTTATTGAATTTTTTAATTTCTTCTTAGTTTCAATAGTTCGTGTTTTTCTAGGAATTTGTCCATTTCATCCCATCTAATTTGTTGGCATAGCGTTGTTCATAGCATTTCCTTAAAATCTGCTTTATTTCTGTAAAGTTCATAGTATTGTCCTCTCTTTCATTCCTGACTGAATAATTTGAGTCTTCTCTCTTTTTTTATTGTTTGGTCGAGCTAAAGGTTTGTTAATTTTATTGATCTTTTCAAAGAACAAACTTTTGGTTTTGTTGATTTTCTCCACTTTTTACTTTCTATTTCATTAATTTCTGCTATAATGTTTATTTCCTTCCTTTTATGTGCTTTAGGGTTAGTTTGCTCTTTCTTTCTTTCTTTTTCTTTTCTTTCTTTCTTTCTTTCTTTCTTTCTTTCTTTCTTTCTTTCTTTCTCTCTTTCTTTCTCTCTTTCTCTCTTTCTCTCTTTCTCTCTTTCTCTCTTTGCTAGTGTCTTAAGGTGGAAGTTTAGGTTATTGATTTGAGATCTTTTTTTAACACAGACATTTACAGCTATAAATTTCCCTTTAAGTTCTACTTTACTGCATCCTGTATATTTTGACATGTTGTGCCTTCATTTTCATTCATCTCAAAGTATTTTCTACTTTTTTTGGTGGTTTCTTCTTTGACTCATTGGTTATGGAGGAGTGTATTAATTTTCACATATTTGTAATTTCCCAAATTTCTTTCTGTTATGATTTCTTAATTCATTCCAGTGTGGTCAGAAACACACTTTGTATGATTTCTTTAATGAGGCTTGTTTTATGGCTTCGCATATGATCTATCCTGGAGGATATTCCTTGTGTACTTGAGAAGAATGTATATTCCACTGTTGCTGGGTGGCTTGTGTAGTTTTAATTTGATTTATCTTCTAAGTGAGATTGGGCATCACCTCATACGTTTAAGTGCCTTTTCATTTGTGGTTATTTTTCTTATTTTATGGGCACTCATTATATACTAATTTTATATATATATGAGTTATAGATATTTTTCCTAGCTTGTGGGTTGCCTTTTGAGCTTATGATATTTATCGAGCCATGCAGACATTTCAGATTTTTATGTAGATTGATTTATTATTTTGAAAATGATTTTTAGATTTTTTTTTGTCATGTTTAGAAACACTTTTCCCGTTCTGAGATTAGAAAACTTATTCTCCCTCCCCTTTTTAGAGCTTTATGATTTCATTTTTGTGTGGTTTAATTATGACTGACCTGGAATGTATAGGCATGTGGAATGAGATCAAGATCCAGCTTTGTTTCTTGATGGCAGATTATTGGTCAAAACTAGTCTACGTTTTTCTCACTGGTATAATGCCACTTTCATAATATATTAAATTCCCACATGTTTGGGGATAATTTTTGGACCTTCTTCTATTCTGCTCCATTGATTCGTGTATCACACAGTTTTAATTTCTGTGACTTTATTATAAATCTTATTATCCAGTTGGGCTTCATTACTCTTCTTTTTAGGAACTTCCTAGCTATTATACATTTACTTACAAACTTAAAAATTGACTTGCCTAGTTAAAAAAAATCCTGCTGGGTTTTTTTATTGGGATCACATTCAATTTTTAGATTTATTTAGGCAGAATTGATATTTTTGTAATGCTACGCTTTCTTCCATTTTAGTTCCTGATTGCTGTTGGTATATACATTATTGATTTAACATTTCATTTCCTTCCACTTTACTTAATTCACTTTTTGTTTAATAGTTTTATAGCAGATTCTCTTGGATTTCTCGCATCTACATTGATTACATCAGCAAATAATGATACTCTTCTTTTTTAGTCCATTTTATTCCTTTCATTTCTTTTTCATTGCACTGGCAAGCATCTTAGAGCAAGGTTAACTAGTAGACATGCTTTTTTATTTTGCACTCATTTCCCTGTGAAGTGGCTTTTGTAGGCTGTGGCTCCAGTCAGCTCTACCAGACAATCTCTCCAGGGCCATGCACAGGGATTGGCACATAGATGGAATTTTGGAAGCCTTTGCTTAATTGTAAAAGTGGTTAGAAAAGAGAGCAGGGATCTGAAAAGAGGCCTTCCACAGTAATAATAATAGCTAATATTTATAGAGCACTTCCTGTGTGCCAGACACTTTATAAATAATACCTCATGTTTTCTTGTCAAGCCCAATTACATAGGAGCAATTACGTGGATTCCCATTTTTGATAAGGGGTAAACTGAGGCTCCCTAATGGCTACTTGACTAGGAAGTGGCAAGCTGACATCTGAACCTGGCATTCTGGCTCCAGGCCTTCCATGATGCTTATTCTTTCCTGGAGGGTCCAGAGATACATATGGTGATGTTAGAGGTTGGCCTCTGACCTGTGTTGCCTCTGTGTTAGGGAGGTGGGGATGGTGGAGTGGTCGAGGTGCTTGGAGCAGTGGGGGCATCAGCACAGTGGACAGCGCACCACAAGTGCCTTCTGACTGCACCTTTCTGAACCTCAAGCGTCCCAACTTGCTGCACTTGTTTGCTGTGTGGCCTCAGGCAAGGTTCTGGCTTCTCTGAACTTTGGTCCCATCTGTAAAGTAGGTGCAGCTATAGTCCCTACTTTGCAGCGCTGTCAGGACAGTTGAGTATCAGCTGCATTCAAAGTTCAGTTCTGTGCTTGACATTCAAGGCCCAGCTACCTCCTCTGTCTTCCTCCTGCATTTTCCCTCTGTCACCTGTACCGGTATTAACATCAGCAAACAAACAGCAGTGAGTGCTGTTTATCCAGCACTTACTCTCTGCCTGGCACAAGGACTCTCTTACTTAACTCTCAGATTTTAGGTTTATAATGACCCCCATTTTAAAGATAAGGAAACTGAGATTTGAAATGATTTGCCCAAGAAGATTTAGCTAGTAAGTAGTGGAACCAGGATTTGAACCCAGGTCTGACTGGAGTCCTCACTCTCAACTCCTAAGCTCCTGGCCTCCTCTCCACCCTTAGAAGAGGTGGAGGTGATGTTCTTCCATGTCAGGAAGGAAGGAGTGGGTATGTCTGGACTGAATAATAGTCTTTTCTGGATTCTTCTGGATGTTGTGAGCATCTGTGAGCCTGGAGGAGGGGCCCAGCCTCTGCAAAGGCCAGGAGGCGAGAGAGTGCGGTGCCCTCCCCGGAGAGGGCCCATGGGGGAGGGCCACAGCCCCAGCTCCACAGGGCCGCTTTTTAAAGTCTCCCCGGAAAAAGAAATCATGACAAAGTAATTTCCAAATGTCAAGTGATACAACATGTGAAGAAGGGATTTTCCTTTCCCTCTTCCACACTTTTTAGATGAAATATTGTGAAGAATTTGCTCTTTCCAGAAGTTTCTGTAAACCTCTACAGCACATGTGTGTACACGTCTGCAGATGCACACGTACACATGCACAGGCTAATTTTCTTTATGGAAATAATGGTAGTTCATGTGTCCTACATGCCAGGCCCCACGCTAAGCCTGTTATGTGTGCGTCTATTTAATCCTCCCACCAACCCTCTGATGCAGGTGGCACTACTGCTGCATTTCCAGGTGAGGAAACTGAGGCTCCGAGTGGCCCAGAGGACAGTCTACACTGCCATCTTCCTCTTTTCATTTAACAATTTGTGGAGAGCATCTTCTCCGGCCACGCTGAGCTCCCATTTTGTTTAATCAGCTGCACAGCTGACTGCTCCATGAACGGACCGTCATTTATTTGTCCAGCTCCCTCTGATAAACACGTTTCCGGTTTTCCATGGACAGTGTTGAGTGGAGGAGACCCCATCTGTTTGTGCGGATTACAGAGATGCCTCTGGTGGCCGGAGGAGGGCGCCCTGGAGGGGCCACCACTGCTGTCCCAGGCCAGGATGACAGGGGCGGGCGTGAGGGAGTGGAGAGAGGGTCGGGAGAGGGATGCATATGAGGACGAGGTGGTAGGGAGAATGGGAGAACCAGCCCTGAGACAGCGACATGGGATGGGGGGCAGCCTTAGGGGGAGATGCCAAGTCAGTTTGGGACGCCCTGAGCGCAAAGCACTGGGGGCACTGGTGAGGGAGTGCTGTGGGCATCTCGCCACCTCTCACAGTACGGATGGCGCAGGCCCTCTGTCCGGAGCCTGTGGTCGGGAGCAGCTGCCCAGAGGAAAGGGGCCACCTTCCTCTGGGAACCTCAGACACCCGCAGTCCAGAACCCCCACCACTTCCTCTTGGACCCCAAGGAGCTATCTCTGCTCAGAATGTGCCAGTGGCGGAAGAGATGTAGGGCGCTGGCCCTTCTCCAACAGGCAGATCATGGTGACGTGGCGTTTGGGCCTTGAGAAGGGTCCTGTCTCAAGAAAGAAGACCAAGGCCCGGGAGGGCTGTCTCTCCCAAGGTTACAGAGCTTGGCGGCAGCCCTGCAGAGACTACACCCCGCCCTCTATGTGCTGTCCCTCCTCGAGCACACCCTGCTTTGTCGAAGCTTGAAATCTTGGGCTTTCTCTAGGAACGGGGCTAGGCAGCCTTATCCACTCACGCCCCATCTGTCAAGGGCATCTGGCTGTTCCATGTGAGAGAGGGGGCAGGAGATGGGGCCCACGAGTTCCTCCCCTGGACCCGTGAGCAGCCGAGCCGCTGATTCCCGCCTGCCCAGTGTGGTTTCCTGTCTCCACTTCTTTTCATTCTCACTCTCACTGTGTGACCTCAGGCACATGCCTCAACCTTTCTGTGCCTTTGCTTCCTCATCAGTGAAATAGAAACACTATTAGTATCTACCTGCTAGATTATCATGAGGATTTGGTGAATCAATATTTGCAAAGTGCTTAGAGCAGGCCCCAGTGCAAGGTCCAGGCTCTGGGAGTATCTAAATATCGCAGAATGATATTTGGTCTCTACAATGTAGCATTGCAGGAACAAAGCAGGAGGCAAATCATGTGTCTATGCTCATTTAGTCTTTTGTCTGTTTTGCAAGTATTTTAGAGCACCTAGTAGGGATATGGAGATGGAGCTGACCTGGTTCTGCCTTCAGGTAGCTTACTGTCACAGGAGCTTACATCTACTAGATGGATCCCAGTTTACAGCCCTGCGTTCATATGATGCTGGAAGGCAATGCACCTCCATGCCCAGGGACTTGGAGGCAGGGTTAACAGTGTGCTGCACTGTCCCAAGCATGTCCCAAGCATGGTTCATGTACGTCCTCATGGATTCTCCCAGCAGCCCTATGACGTGGGTACTGTTATTCTCAATTGACAGAGGAGGAAACTGAGGCACAGGGTCCCACGATGGGCTTGTAGGGCTGGGATTCAAACACAGGTAGTCTGCTGCAGGACTCTGGCTCTTAAATTGGACCCACCTGACTCTCCACAAATATGTGGTACTTATATAATCAGAACCCAACCACAAGGACAAAACTTCCCCCAAACCCAGAAAAAATCCCCAAACAAAAATCCAAACCCCACAAACCAACAAACAGTGCAATCAGAGGCCCCGGGCCACTTTAGCCTGGTCTTGAAGGCCCTCTTCTGCTTTTTCTGAATGCCCCAGTGGGGAGTGGTCTTCTTGTTTAGTGTAAGAGCTGAAGGGCCAGGAGCTGCCTTTTTTTCCTTGCCCCTTCTCAGGAGGGCATATGCATCCTCTTGGTGCTGGAAGGGCCTTCAAGGTCCAAGCCCCAGCTCTCCCTCTCCCTCCATGGTACATTAACCAAGTACCTGCTCTTCTGCCCTTGATTACCTCCAGTGACAGGTGGCTCACTCTCCATCATTTACTTCATTCTAAAGAAAGTTTGGGCTCTTAGTTCTTCATTAGCATTTAAATTTTTAATGTGTTTTTTATAATTTTTACTTCCTCTCAGAGTCCTGCAAATAAATTCCCTGTTAAAGCATGCACCCTTTGAGGCAGGACCTGGCCAGTTCATCTCTGTGCCCTGCTTTGGTGACTAGCAGAGGGCTTGCTGTGCAGTCGGTGCTGTGAACACCAAACCAGGGCACCATGACCCCAAGGGATTGGGTTGCCATAGAAACTGGCCTTCCCAGGCCTGTTGGCATGTCCCTCAGGAAGCCCTGGTGATCCTTTGAGTAGGTCTCCCAGGGCCTTCCCAGCCCCACTTTCTCTGAATCAGGTGGTCCCCATTGTGCATATGGGCAGCCTGAGACCCAGAGGGTTACAAGGACTCGCTAAGGTTCACACAGAGAGGGGGTGTTACAGAGCTGGACTTGGCACTCAGAGCAGACAGTCTTGCCTGAGGCCCCCACTGGTCACGGGGACTTTTCCGCATTCACAGGTTCTCAGAGGAAGTTCTGGACTGATTCCAGGGCCTGCAGCATCCCCCAGAGAATAATTAGAACTCACCATGCCGGTGTGGCCAGTATCACACAATGTCAGTAATAGCTGATGTGGCAGAGTGACCTACTATGTTCTCAGCACTCTGCCTTGCCTCCTTCAGTTATCACAATGACCTCATCATTTCCAGATGAAGAAACGGGGCACACAGAGAACTTAAATCACTTGCCTGAGGTTCACACAGCCAATTAGGGACAGATTCGGGATCTGAATCTGGGGAGCCTGGCTTCAGAGCCCACTTTTAACTGCCATGCCGTACCCAGCCTCACTCTTGATCTTGCTTTGGGAAGAACGAACGATATTTCAGGTCTGAGAAGAGCTTAACATCAGGCCTGCCGGAGTCAGAGCCTGAAAAATCGTGACCGAAGAATCAGAGCCACGGCAATTTCTCTTTCTAATCATACCCTCCCAACACCCCTGAGAAGTCTGCTTTATCCTTGCTTTGCAGATGAGGACGCTGAGGCCCAGAGAGGGGAAGTGACTTGTCTACGGTCACACAGCGGGGAGAGGTGGAGCAGGGTCTCTAGTCCAAGACCCCTGACTCCATACCTGGTGTTCGTGCTGAGGCCTCAGGCTGCTTCCCAGGTCCTCTGGGATAGCCCCTGTCTTCCACCAGGTGAGATGATGACCTGTCAGGGCTGCCAAGATGAGGGAACGGGGAGAGGTGGCCATGATGGTTAAGAAGACCCTGGCCAGGCTCATTGGGAGCCGGGACCTGTGGATGGGGACGTGGGAAGCAGGGGAAAGTGGGGAAGATTAGGGCTTCTGCTTATGAGGCTTTCTTCTGTGCTTCACCCTGTACCAAGGAAGCCCTTGTGTTGATCGCCACGTCACCCAAATTTGGGTAACAGTTGTGTTTCCTCAGGGGCACTTGATCCACAGTGGGCGATCAACGTGTTAAGGGGTGCCATCATTATTCCCATTTTACAGGTGAAGAAGCTTGAGGTTGTGAAAGACTAACTTAACCTAATGGGGCTAGTACTCCTCTTTGGGCCTGTTTCCCCATCTGTAGAATGGGTGGATGTTAGCCTGGGCAGCCCTGCCTGCTCCCAGAGTCCTTCACCCCAGAGTCCTCTCTCATCCCCAGCAGGACCATGGGCAGCAACAAGAGCAAGCCCAAGGATGCCAGCCAGCGGCGCCGCAGCCTGGAGCCTGCCGAGAACACCCACAGCGGTGGCGGGGGTGCCTTCCCCACCTCACAGACCCCCAGCAAGCCGGCCTCTGCTGATGGCCACCGCGGCCCCAACACGGCCTTTGCGCCTGCGGCCGCCGAGCCCAAGCTGTTTGGAGGCTTCAACTCCTCGGACACAGTCACCTCCCCGCAGAGGGCGGGGCCCCTGGCTGGTCAGTGGGCCTGGGAGTGTGGGTGCCGTGTGGGTGGCCCTGGCCCCTCTCCTGGTCGGTCCTGGGCTGCCGTGCCTGGAGGGCTGTGTGCCCTAGGGCAGTGATACCCCCTCTCTGGACTGCTGTTTCTTTCTGTCACTGAAGGAGGAATCTGTGGGTTCCTTGGCCTTGGGGACTGTTGGGAGTTTCCTGGAGGCTTCATAAACTGGAGAGTACACTCCATGGCCTCGAGGGATGAATCTGATGTAAAGTGTAAAGGGGCCTAGGATATAAAGGACTGTAGGGGGCAACTGAGGTCCAGAGAACCGGGGGTTCTCAGGGTGACACGGGGACCAGGTCTGAGGCTTTGCTTTTTGCTCTGGTCGGCCCAGAGATGGATCTGGACCGGAGAGGTGAGTGGCAAAGGGGTGGGGCGGATTAGGAGGGAGAAAGGGAGCTCCGGTCCTTAGAGGGCTGGCCCAGTGCCGAGATGCGCCCCTGCGCCCTCTGCTGGCACTTTGTGGGTATAGCATCCCCAGGCAAGGGATGCTTACAGAGGCAGATGTGGTCCTGGAGACACTCACAAAAGCACATGAACTCTTACCTGGACACACTCAGACAGAGCCACGTGCACACACAGCAGCTCATTCAGAGACATTCATACAGGACATGTACATGTACTGAGCTGGAGACACCATCGTAAACAGAAACCATGCACGTGGAGACACACTCAGGGACGTGTGGATGTGCCCCCTCCAGGCACAGACACACACCCAGCGTGAATGTACACAAATACAAATACACATACACAAAAAACCTCATACTCTCAGATGGAGATACAGACACATGCAGTCAGAAGTCCTTCAAAGACACACATGCTCAGCTAGAAACGCCATCCCGGAGACCCACAGACTTACAGATGCACATACATGCAGTAAGAACACACAGACGCAGACACACCCCCAAGTGAGACAGACCCACACACAATGCCCATTCATTTGTTCAAGAAATAGTTGTGGCGCTCCTACTGTGTGCCAGATGGGAGACCAATTGCCCCCCCCCCCAGGATACAGGGCTCTCCTGTCCACCCCTCTCCCCAGCCATGGCCCTGGTGGTCTGACAGGCCCTACCCCCTCTGCAGGTGGCGTGACCACCTTTGTGGCCCTCTATGACTACGAGTCACGGACAGAGACTGACCTGTCTTTCAAGAAAGGGGAGCGGCTCCAGATTGTCAACAACACGTGAGTGGCCCCCTTCCCCATTGCCCCTCAGGACCCCGACCCTGGGCCCAGTCTGGGGCCAGAGCCACTTCTGAGCATCACCGAGCCAGGAGGCAGCTTGGTGGGCAGCGGGCAGAGCTGAGCATCAAGGCAGCCAAGGTCCAGGGATGGTCCTGGGGCCTGAGGGAGTGATGAGGCAGGCGCCCATGGGCGGGGCTCCGGGAGGGCTCCAGGGGCTGGGATCCGAGTTCAGTAACTGGTCAAGAGAGCGCAGCACTCCAGATCCCAGAACCCGCAGAGGGGCATGTGGTCAGGGCAGGACCGGCCTGGGACCCAGGACTGCAGAAGGCCAGGCCTGTGGAGCTGGGGGCTGTGTCCACAGGTGCTGGGGGTTCTGGGACAGCCAGTAAAGCCAGAGTCTCCAGCTGTAGAGGGAGGGGCCTACATTGGGCAGGGGTTGGGGGACCCATATTGGGGGCCCAGTGTGGGAGGGGTCAGGATGCGGCATGGAGATGAGGTGGTGGGATAGGGCGTGGTGGGCAGGGCACCCGGTAGGGCGTCTCTGGTTCGGGGACTCCAGCCTCAGGGTGGGGCGTCCCAGGGCCGAGCTGGCATATGGGGGAGATGGGGGCCCCTGCCAGGCCCTGGGGCCCCGGTGAGTGGGGATAATGAACTGGTGAGGGGTGGGTGGGGCTCTAGCCAAGGGATGGGGGTCCTTCCCCTCCTCCCCTCCTCCTCTCCTTTCCCTGCCAAGGGTGCAGTGTGGGTGGGGTGCAAGACCTGTCTTGGGGGGTGGGCGGTATAAGCTTTAGGTCATTTGCCTGGGGGTGATCACAGTGGGGACGGAGCTGCTGACAGAGGGCAGGGTACAGCTCCACACCTGCTGCATTCTTGCCCTTGTAGGGCTTCCTGCCCCCTCTCTGCCACCCCCTACCCACCCCGCAGCCTCGAGGACCCCCCTCCCCATTCCTGGCCTGCACCTGCTCCCTCCAGCTCTCTCTCAGCTTCTCCCTCTCTCTGCTTCTCTCTCGCTGGCCCTTAGGAGGAAGGTGGATGTCAGGTGTGTACACACTCCAGGGGCGGCGGGCTGGGTGGGGGCGCTTTGCTGGTGGGGGTGGGGCTGCTGGCTGCATGTGCTTCCATATGGTCTCTGGCTCCCTTGGCTGCACCCCCTTCAGCCTCCCCAGCTTCTGTCCTCACCCCTAGTAGTCTGACCAGATCCTGACCTTAACCCCCGGCTGAGAAAGGGGAGGGTCTTTGCATCGCCCCTGTCACTCCCCATCATACCTCCTCCCCCTCCCCCTCCCGCTAGCTCACCCCCTCCCCGTTTAGCCCACACTGAGTGGCAGCTGTGTGCGGAGTCCAGTGTGGGCCTGGTGAGGCCTGGGTGGAGAAGGCCATGCCCTCCTGGAGCCAGAGTGTGGCCAGGACCCAGCCCCAATGCAGACCAAGTGGCAGGCAGACTTGGGGGCCAGAGTCAGCTCAAGCTTTAGGGCCCCTGTTGTGTACCCCCTTCTGTGTAACCACAGGAGCTGGGAGGTTCAAGCATGAACTTGAAAGAAGCACAGTGAAGTCTCAGGGCCGGTGGGGGTGGTAGAAGGCAGTCCCCCTCACAGGGCAGCTTGCGGGAGGGTGCAGTGCTGGAGGGGGCTGGATGCCTTCAGGGCTGTGGAAGGGTGAGAAGATTCTAGAGGGTAGAGTAGGATCTGTGAGCATCCTCAAAGGCCTGGCTAAGGAGATTGGACATCTCCACCATCTCCAAGCATGTCTTGCTTGTTCATGCCTCCCTGCCCTCGTGCATGTTGTTCCCTCTGCCTGAAAAGCTCTTCCTCCCATCTCTGTCTGGCAAACTCCTATTCATCCCTCAAGATCCAGCTCAGGACTGCCTTCTTTGTGAGGCAAAAGGGGAAAGAGGTACCAGGCATTTTTACCCATGTCCTTGTATTTACTCTGCTGCAGTTCCTCCAGGGCTGTAGTGATGGGGGAGGGGCCATCTCCATCTTGCAAATGAGGAAACTGAGACTCAGAGATGTGAGGGCTCTTGCCCAAGGTCACACAGCTACCAAGTAGCAAAGCCAGGATTGGAACTTGGGTAGATGCTCTCCCTGGGGAAGGGGGCTTTCCCTGCCCACCCCCCAACCCCCGCCCCCTGTCCGAGTCCCAGTTCTCTTATGATTTCCAGCTATTTGCATCTGCCTCCCTCCAAACTAAGAAATCCTTGAGGGCTGCTCTTGGACCTGCCACATTTCTGGGTCCCCCATCACCTGTTGCTCAGTACACTGGGGGTTGCCCAGTGTGTGCTGGTGCACGAGATGCGTGAACAGTAATAAAACAGCCACCATTTCTTGTGCCCTGGTCTCGTGCTGAGCCCTCTTAGTTGCGTTGTTTTATTTAGACATCACCATGGCCCTGGGAGGTGGAAATGTTTATTTGCTCCATTTTACAGATGAGGAAACTGAGGTCCAGAGAGGGGAAATAACTTGCTCAAGGTCACACAGCTAGGTGGAGCAGAGGTGGGGGGGTAGGTATGACCCCAGGTCCTTGGAGGAGGGGCTCCTTGGAGGCACAGAGGAGATGGGAGGGAAGGGCCCAAGCAGAGAGGAAGCCTCAGTTTGGAGGCTTTGAAGTACTAGAGGATCTCAACGAGCAACGATGGGACAGGTGTCTCGGGGGTGTGGCCAGAGGGAAGGCTCTGGAAACTTTGATTCTGCCTCTTTCACCCAGAGTTAGAGGGCAGCCCTCACTCCTTTGTCCAGCCCCTTCCCTTCCTTCTTCTTGTCTCCCAGGATGGGCGGGGGGACGTGTGGCCAGGCCTGGGGGCGCCGGGGAGGGGGTGCTGGAAGTGATGGAGCCCCATCCGTGGGAAGCCCTTGGGGTAGGTGGGGCAGTGAGGCACCCCAGTTGGAGGGTGGGGGTAGGTCAAAGCCTTTCTTCACATCGCAACGCTCAGCTGCTCTTTGCCTGAGAAGTCAGCACCATAGAGTTGGGGGCTGGCAGTAGGGGAAGAGGAAGGGTAATGAGATCGGGGTGGGGGAAGGACCTTAGTGGACGATTTACCCAGGTTTAAGGTGTTGAGGTCTCGTACCTCATCCAGGGACACCCTGTGTGTCCTTCTACTATAATTGCTTAGGTTCCATTATTATTAATCGCCTGCCCCCTGCCCAACACCCAGCCTGTGCAGGTGAAGGACCTTCTGAATCTAGCCTGTGGCTGGGCTGGGAGTTGGGGAGGAGAGCTTAAGGATGTGCCTGTCTGTTGCGGTCTGGCTAGGGCTGGCTGGGTTGGGGTCCTCACAGTAGCGGCCTGGGGACCCTGCTCCCTGGATCTTCCTGACAAATGATTCTGGTCCTGGAATCCTGGGAGCTGTGTGGCCTTGGGCCCGAGGAAGCCCACTAGGGTCTGAGGTGTGACTGCCCTGAGCCCCCGCCCTCCAGAAGTTGGAGCCCCTCTGAGTCTGACTCTGGGTTGCTTCCTAAACTGCCCTTCCTCCTACCCGGATTCCAGCAGCTTCTCTGGGGGAGCTCCCCAGCGGGCACTGGCCTCTGCGCCCTTGCTCTCCAGTTCTACTTCCCGCCCTTGGGGTGAGGGACTCCCTCCTGCCCTCCTCACATGACCTACCTTGGCCTCACCCTGCTCTCTCCCCACCAACCGTGGATCCAGGCCTCAGGTCTCAGGAACTTGACCGCCTGGGCCGTGCCCAGCTGCCCTGGCTTGCCTGCAATCCCCAAAGTGCTTCTCTGACCAGTCCCCAAAGCCCAAATGGGTTAAATAGGAGGACCCAAACTGGCACAACTTCCTAGGTTCCAGAGCTGCCACTCTCCCGATCCACATGCCAGCCTGGATTAGCCACAAGGATTAGGCTCCAAAAAGAGGATCCTGAGGCTCAGACAAGTGAGGTCAGTAGCCTGAAGTCACACAGCTAGTGACAGCAGTGGGGATGGAAAATCATAGCTCAGGGACTGCTGGTCCAGTGCTTTCTCCTCTGGCCACATGTGGGAAGGTGAGGGTTGGGCAAGGAACGTGTGTGATTCCCTGCTGTCCCTTCTTCCTGCCTATCATCTGATGAGGACCAGGCCCCAAGGAAGTGCCGGATGCAATGAATCTGCTCAACCTATTAGGTTAACGCCACTGTTACTTCTGACATTGAGTACTGAGGGATAATCAAATTGGTATCCCCGCCAGACTGGACTGATCTGGGGTCTATGGGGCCCCTCACGGTGAGGGCAGAGTCAGCTCCCAGCCACCTGAGGCAGGTTTGAGCCTCACAGACCATTGGCATGAGAAGATGGGGCTTGATGTCTCCATTTCACAGGTGGGAAAACTGAGGCTCAGATGCTAATCACAGTAATTAGCTTCCCCAAAGCCTGGCTTGATGCTGACTGGTTTACATACTTTGCCCACAAGGGAGATTTTGTGAACATTGCCTCTTTTCTATAGATTAGGAAACTAAGACCCAGAGAGGGTAGGGTACTTGCCCAAGGTCACACAGCAGATCCTTATTGGAGACTGGAACTGAGTTGCTTCGGTTTTAAAAAAACGTTTTGGGGAGTGGGGAGGGGTACCACAGAGTTGCAAGTTTAATTGTTTTTCTTTTTTTTTAGTTAAATTAAGATACTAAGAGCTCATGCACATTGAGCACCTACTGTGTGCCAGGCCCTGGGCTGGTACTTTACATCCTCTGAAGGGAGCATGAGTATGCCCACCCTGCAGATAAGAAAACCGAGGCAGAGCCCAGGTAACACAGCCTGCAAGTGGTGAGCTGAGGTGGCGCCAGAGTGGTCTGACTCTGGCCCTCAAGCCCTTAGGTACCTCTCAAGCTGGGGCCAGGCTGAAGTTGGACCTTGGATCCTTTAGTGAGATTGCAGTGCACCTCCATCCCTGCCCTTGTGAAATGAAACCCCCAAACTGAACCATGAGCCCGAACTCGCATGTGGGCTGATGGCAGGGAGCTGGAGGCTCTGCCAGCTGAAGTCCAGGTGATGTCAGCAGAGCTGAACCCGCTTTACTTTTGGAGCCTTGTGTGGCTGGCCTCTGGGAACGTGCTCCTGCTGACCTCCCACTCTTGAGTGGGTGGCTGGGGCTTCCCAGAGGCTGGCTGGCTTGTAAACTCTGTCAGTCTGCCTCATTTTGTAGTCTCTGACCTAGACCCTAGACCCAGTCCCTTGCCCTGCACCCCCTGGCCCTGCTGCCTCCTTCTCCATCTTTCTCTGGTTTCCACAAGGGTCTCTGAGCCTCTGGGAGGCCTCAGGAGGCTGCAGGGGTCCAGAAGGCCAGCTGTGCCTGGCTGTGGGCACACAGGGGCCGTGGTTCTCACCCTTGCTCTGCCGTTGATTCGCTGTGTGGCTTTGAGCAAAGCACTGCCCTTCTCTGTGCCTTATTTTCACCTTTGGTAAAATGAAGACTTTGGACTGGAAGATCTCAGCTCTTCCCTGTGATTTGAGTCCTTGCTGTGTAGCTTTGGGCAAGTCTCTGCCCGGCTCCATGCCTCAGATTTCCCAAGTCCACGAAGAAAGTGCTGGGTTACTCCAGCCTGAGTGCTGTGTGTCCTTGGGCTGGTCCCTAGACATTTCTGAGCCACAGTTTTCTCCATCTGGGAGCTGAGACCTGCCTTCCTTCTTTGCAGGGTGGCCTTGAGGGTCAAATGGGACGGGCAAGTGTGGACCCCACAGTGTGGGTACGCATAGGCAGGTAGATGGAAGTCCTGGGCATCTAAGGGCTTCTTTCCTTGAGGTGGGCTCTGTCCCCTTACTCCAGGGCCCTCTCGCACCCACAGAGACCCTCTGCCTTAGCAGTGATCCCACAGCCAAGTCAGCTCTCACTGTCCCAACGGTGATCTCTTTGCCTCACTCTATCCAGAAGAGACCCACACTCTGGTTGAGCCTTGGCCCACCTGGTTGAGCCCCTGGGTTGGGGATGCTCACCTGTTCTAACCTGTTTTTGGAGAGCTCCCTCAGCCCTACCCTTTCCCAGCCTCAACTTCTCCATCTTCAAAATGGGATGAAGAGTATAGGTCAAGGGCAGTTCAGAAAACCCAGGAGCCTGGGATCCCGGTTCAAGGCCAGACTGTGGCTGTGGGCAAGGGCCTTTCTCTCTCTGGGTCCCGGCGGTGGAGATGGGGGAGCACATCCTGCTTGCTGTGTATTTTCTGAGGGTTGTGGTGAGGTCCACTGCAGCCTTGGATTGAGAAGCTCAGCAAGGCATCAAGCCCCACTGCACCCTGTAGGGAAGGATTCCTTCTCATCTGGGAGTCAGGAGCCTGGGCCTGGCTGTGTGACCTTGAGCAGAGGCCTTTGCTTGTCTGGCCTCAGTCTTCCCATCTGCACAGTGGGAATGGGAGGGGGCTAGACCCTATTTGCCCAGGCAGCCCAATGGGCCTCCCCTCAATCCCCATGGACTCTCTCCCTGTCTCCTCTGATTGCTTTGGATGCGAGGCCTCTGTGGCTGCCCCGCCTGGCCCCCTGTCCCCAGCACTGCCTGGCTCTCCTGCTATCTCCCTCACTCTTTCTGCCTCTCTCTCTCACCACCCCCATCTCTGCCTCTTCTTTCCTGTTGGGCTCTCGCTTTCTCCTCCCTCCTCTGTGTCTCTGGACCCCCGCTCCAGCCAGACCTGGTTCACATTCAGATGGCTGCAAAGGTACTTCTGCCCCTCTCCCACTCCCACCCAGACCCAGGGGACCCGCCCTGCCAGGGCCTTCTCCTGCCCCCATTGCCCTGTCCCCATCTCCTCCTCCTCCTCCTCCTCCTCATGGGGCAATTAGTGTAGCTGTACCCTGGGCACTGGGGCTCTGCCAGCTCAGCTCTCTCTGACACGACTCGCTGTGTGACTTTGGGCAAGTCCCAGCCCCCTCTGGCCTCAGGTTCCCCCATAGTTGGGTAGACTGCAGGAGGAGGCCTAGGAGCCCTGAAGGTGTGGCGCACGATCTGTGACAAAGGCGAGCATTGCTCCAATTTGCAGGGTTGGTGCCTAGATTGTCACCAAGCCCCCAAAGGGCCACCCTTGCCTCCCCTCAAGTCTCACCAGCTCCCAGGCCTGGGCTTCCAAATCTCAGGGCTTGGGGAGGCCTTGAAGGTCTGATCTGATATCCTTCTCAGGCGGAAATCTTCTCCTATTACAACTTGCTTGCTCCCCAGAGACAGGGTACTTCCTCCCCCAGTTCCACAGTGGCTCTTGGCATCTTGGGATGGCTTGATCTCTCTGAAGGGGAGCAGATCACTTCCCGTCCCAGGATGCTGCCCCTGTGAATTCAGACCTTGTCATCTGAGTCAGCTTTTGCCAAGAGGCCTCTCGGGTGGGGAGAGGAAGAGTTCAGGCCAGCTTGGCCCTGCAGGCTGTGAGGGGCCTGATCCCACTGTTCCCTGCACCCCACTCGGCCTCAATCCCCCAGCACAGCACTCATGAAGACTGCAGACCTCAGGCTCCACTGCTGATGGTTCCTTCTCCTTTGCTCCCTCCCCCTCCCCCTGCTCAGAGAGGGAGACTGGTGGTTGGCTCACTCGCTCAGCACAGGACAGACGGGCTACATCCCCAGCAACTATGTGGCGCCCTCTGACTCCATCCAGGCCGAGGAGTGAGTATCAGCCCTGGCCTCTTGCTTGGCTACCATCACTGCCGGTTCAGAACTTCTCTCCTGGGCTGGAGCGGGAGGTCTGTCTACCCAGGGCCCTAACCACATCCCAGGAGGAAGAGGTGGCACTGTGGGTGGGTGGAAGCCTGGACACCAGCATCATCCTTCTCCCTCCCACCCCAGGTGGTATTTTGGCAAGATCACCAGACGGGAGTCAGAGCGGTTACTGCTCAATGCGGAGAACCCCAGAGGGACCTTCCTAGTGCGAGAAAGCGAGACCACAAAAGGTATGAGCCCTCTTGCTGGCCAGTGGGAACTGAGTCTTGTGGATTATTTAAGCTGGGTATTGTAGAATGAATAGGAGTTTGGTATATGAAGTTGGGTGGGTAAAGCCCTGCAGCTGGAGAAAAAGACAGGATCAAAGACAGAGAAGTACATTTGAGGAACACTGAGTTCTCTGGGGTGGCCAGAGGTACATCAAGAGCTGATGCTTAGCTTCTCCGGCCTCAGGTTCCTTAGGTGAGGAATGGGCACAGGTTGTCAGGAGGTCTGAGAATCATATAGCAAAAGGCTATTCCCAGGGAGGGTGCTCATGCAATGGGCCCCTCTCTTTCCCCTTCTCCAGGGGCCTCAGGGGCTGGTCTGGGTGCTGAGACCTGGCCTTGCCCTTCCGCCAACAGTCCTGGCCTCTGTTCCTCGCCAGTCTCACCCCTCTGCCAGAGACTGATTGCCTCCCTTTCTCTCCAGCCCCTTCACAAGTGGGTTGCAGACTCCCCATCACCATGGCAACGCAGCTTCTGCTTCCTGTGGGCCTAGGACTCAGCAGGAGATGGGAAAGCAGGGCATCCATGTCCTGCGTGTGCATTTATGAACGGTCATGTGGCCGTGCATGCTGTGTGTGGGTCCAGGCATGTGTGTGCACACGTGGGGATGGATTTGTCTGTGTGTTGCTGTGTGGGAGTGAATTGTTGTGGGTTTGTCCTTGTGCCCAGGGGCCTGGGGAATGTGGGCCTTTGTGAACATGTGGCCACTCGACACGGGCATGCCTGCCTGTGTGCACGTGTGGTCAGGACTTGGCCTTAAATTCGGGCCTGTGGCTTCTACATGCACGTGGCCTGGGCCATCTGCAGCAAATCATGGTTGTCCAGTATGGGCTTTAGAGACCTGGGTATAGATTCAAGTCCCAGCTCTGTGCCTGACTTGCTGGGTGACCTGAGGCTAGCTGCTTTCCCTCTCTGGGCCTCATTTTCCCTTCTTTACACTGGAGATTGTAACCCCTACCTGAACTCTGTCCAGAGGTTCTGTGGGCTGTGGGGGCTTTTAGGATGATCCCTGTATGCTGCTTCCTGAGAAAGGCTTTCTCTGGCTGCTCAAGTCTCTGCCCCCCACCTCTGGGCCTCAGCCTTGCTCCCTGATGCCACCCCAGGCGTCTCTTAACAGGGCTAGTCAGTCCTGTTGGGCAGAAGGAAACTTCTCCAGCCCAAAGCTTTTCCAGGCTCGAGGGGAACAGGGAGCGGGCCACCAGGGCTGGCCCAGCTTAGCCTTGGCAGCCTTCAGCCAACCACTGGCTCCTGCCTGAGCCTGGAGTCTTCAGGAAGGGGCAGGGCACAGACAGTGCTCCTGTGGGCAGACCCAGAGAGGGGAGGCAGTTAGGCCAGGGACACACAGGCACTTGGGGCCATTCTGAGGCTCCCAGAGAACATTTATTGAGCACCTACTGTGTGCCAGGCCCTCTTACATGTGGTCTCATTCAATCTTTCCAGCAGCCCTGGAAGTAACCCCATTGTGCAAAGGGGGAAACCAAAGCCCAGAGAGGGCAAGCGACTTGCTCAGGTCACACAGTTGGGATGCACACTTGGGCTTCAGAGGTTTTGCCAGGCTAAGGGTGCATGGAAAGGCTCTCCGGTCAGGTGCCCCTTTGTCACTTGGCCCTACCCGGGTGACTGCCCCAGAGCTGGGTGCTCAGACGGGTTGGACCAGACCTGGCTCCGCCCTGCTGTGTCGGGTAGGTGTGCTTACAGCTGTGGGGGCGCCGGCATGGTGGTCACGGCTCCCCTGTGGCCTGCCCTGCAGGCGCCTACTGCCTCTCAGTGTCCGACTTCGACAACGCCAAGGGCCTCAATGTGAAGCACTACAAGATCCGCAAGCTGGACAGCGGTGGCTTCTACATCACCTCCCGCACCCAGTTCAGCAGCCTGCAGCAGCTCGTGGCCTACTACTCCAGTGAGTGTCGGGGCGGCAGAGAGGACGCCCCCTGGGATGGGGGGCCTCGGCCCGTCCTCTGAGCTGCAGATCCTGAGGAGGGCGACTTTGGGCTGACAAGGGCCTGGACGTCTATCACCCTGAGGATGTGGGCTTCCATTCCCCTCTGCCTTCTTCCTTTCCCCTTTCTCCCTCCTCTCCCTCTCCTTCCTCCCCCTCTTTTTTCCTTCTTTCCTCCCTGTGCGTCTATTTCCTGTTTCCCCTCTTCCCTGCCCCCCACTGCCCCTCCCTCCCCTTTCTCCTCCACAGCTGCCTGGTAAGGAGGGGGCTGCCTGGTAAGGAGGGGGCTGCCTGGAGGAGTGAGCTGGGAAGGAGGGGGCATAGGCCAGTGTCATTTGTCTCTGCAACCCTAGAACCGGTTAGAACCGGTTACTGGGAAGGAGGGGGCAGCTCCATCGATTGAAGCGAAGAGGGGGAGAGAGCGGGGGAGAGAGCAGCAGGCCTGGGAGCTCACATGCACAGGTCATGAGAGCAAGAGTGAGGCCGACCCATCTGGATGTCCAGGGCTGCCCTGGAGGACTGAAGTGTTGTGGCCGTTGTGCTCCCGTGTGGGCTGGTCTCTGTGGGTGCCTGTGTCTCTGTGGCATGTGACTGTGGCCTCCATGTGCAGGTGTGGCCTTTCCTGAGAGCACCAACTACTCCTCCTCTGTCAGCTGGGCCTCCCGACTCCTTCTGGGATCTGCCACCCGTCCCTGTCCCCTTGGCCACCACTGTAGGGTTCATTCTGCACCCTGTTCCCCCAGATCAAAACCCTCTGGGGTTACCTTGGAATTTTAGGATAAAGACCCTCAGCTGGCCTCCCTGCCTTACCAGGGGCCCTCCCCCAATTTGTGCCCCTGTGGTCCCCCTGGCCTCCACCGTTCCTCCAACCCAGCGGCTTGTTCCTCCTTCAGAGCCTTTGCACACACACGATGCAGTGTGCCCTCTTTCTGGAGGGCTGTTCCTTCGTCAACCACTCACCCTCCTGTAGATCCAAGCGCAGGGACCACTTCCTTTAGGAAGCCTTCCAGAACTCCACCCAGCCCACCTGCTATTGCTCGCACACCTCCCCTCTGTCCCACTCGTGGTCCTGGGAGTTGATTAAGAGAAGTTGGGTGCCCCCTGGACTGTGAGCTCCCTGAGGACAGGGTTCCACTTGGTCTGTCTCTGACTGGGTCCCTGGCACCCACATAGGTAGCCCCCCTTAAAGTCTGATGAATGAATGAATGATTCAGGGAGCAAATGCATTGAGGCAATATGGGCCTGTGTTGGGGAGGGTGTGTACGCACAGGTGTGGACACCTGGCCTCGAGGCCATCTTGCATGTCCCTGAGGGCTGTGTGCATACGGTGTGTAAGTCTCCACATGCACACCATGGGACATGGAGGCCCCCGGGCGGATGCCCAGCTTGATCTCCACCTCTCTGCCTCTGTCCTCAGAACACGCTGATGGCCTGTGTCACCGCCTCACCACCGTGTGCCCCACATCCAAGCCACAGACTCAGGGTCTGGCCAAGGATGCCTGGGAGATCCCCCGGGAGTCTCTGCGGCTGGAGGTCAAGCTGGGCCAGGGCTGCTTCGGAGAGGTGTGGATGGGTAAGGCCTTGCCCTGCCCCTAGGAGGAGACCCTGGGCCCCTTGGGGGGACTTCAGTGTCACCCCTCTGAGAACCAGACAGATGTCTATCCTGTGTGGCAGCTCAAGGCTCCATTAGTCCTCCCAGCCTTTGCCTCCATGAGTCTCATCACGTCTGCTCAGTAGTGGGCCCTGTGTCAGCACGGAACTCCCCAGCGGTGGCTGGCAGCAAGCTGGGGTGTGGACCCCCCACCTCTGCAGACCGTAGCACCTGTTTACCAAGAGCTGCTTAGGGCTGGGCATCGCAACTCCCCAGGGACTTGTGTGGAATGGGTGAGGTGGCTTCACTCTGAGCTTTGATCTTCCCAACCGTAAAATGGGGCTGGAGATACTAGGCCCCACCGGCGGGGTTGAGAGAAGGCTGGCCCGCGTGCGTCCACACGTTAGTCTCAGCTGTGGGAAGAGCTGCCCACAGAAGGAGCGCCGGGAGGTGCAGGGTCTGTTTACGATCTCCCGTCTAACTGGAGAAGTGGCCAAAGCGTCCTTGAAAACAAACGCCATGCAGCCCTGACAAAACCAGGCCCCCTCCAGCTGACTGGTTTCTGCTGACGCAGGAATGGTGGAGGTCGGGGTGAGGGAGGCCTGGTGGTCATGAGGCTGCGCTTCCAGTGCGGGGATGGCCGTGTGCTGTGTTCAAGATTATTTCATCTGAGCCGCAGTGACTACCTGGTATCACTGTCTCCACTTTCCTCCCTTTAGAGGGAGAGTTGATGGAGGGGAGCGGAGGGAGTTCCTGGGTGGCAGGCACTGCAGGGGCAAAGGTCTGCAGGCTGGAGGTCAGGCCAAGTCAGGAAAAAGGCGGCCTTGGCTTTGAGCTGAGGATGAGAAGCCAGCTCCCAGGCACAGACACAAAACCTGGTAAATCCAGAGCATCAGCTATTCTGGTGGCTGCAAAACTCGTTCCTGGCCCGTGTGTGCGGTGGAGTCAGTGGGGGACACTTTCATTCCTCCCTGGGTGATCCGGGTGGACTCATGACGTGCCAGGCACACATCCTCAGATGGCCTGTGCCGGGAGCACCACAGACCTGGGTCTGATGGAGACCCAGAGATGGGAAGGAACGGACCCAAGGCTGCTCATCAAAGGAGCCTCAGGCCCAGCTGGGAGGAAAACTCAGATTAAACACACCAGTTTAGAACTCAGCTTCCCCCAATGCCTCACAATTTAAAAACCAGGTAATAATAAAATGACAGCTGCAGCTATTACTGACTGTGTCTTCACAACGGGCTGGGCCCAGTGGCTCAAATCTCATTTAATCTTCAAACAGCCCCACAGGTGGATACTGTAGCATCCCCATTTTCCAGACGAGAAAACTGAGGCTCAGAGAGGGGAACTGACTCACTTGTGGTCTCACTCCTGGCGGGAAGTGGAGGTGGGAGCCAAACTCCTGTCGGTCTGACCTCTAAGCCCTCGTTCTTAGTGGGGTGCCTTACTTTTTGGGGAGTGTGGCTTGAGACAAGCCTTGTTCTGGTGGCTTTGTTTTGAGGCCAGCTCTGCCTCAGCCCCAGCCCCCCGATACACATTGCATTTGCCGACACCTGAAGCACCTTCGATGAGTTATCCAGAAGGAGTGTGACTGCCCGGAGAGAGTGGTTGTGTTGGAACCATGGTCTCCCAGCTCTCAGGCCAATGTGCTGCTTTGGGGGACATTTCTTGTAATCAGAATTCTAATAGCATTACTCTTTCTTGAGCATGTACCTGATACTCATTTAATCCTGTAACAGCCCTGTGAGGAGCGGCCTGCCCTTGTGCCCATTTTGCAGACGGGGACACTGAGGCTCAGAAAGAGGCTGGGCTTGTCACATAGCTTGGGAGGCCAGAGCTGAAGTTGATACCCAGGCAGGCAGATCCCGGTTCCCTGTTGGGTGGGAATGAGGGCCCTCCACTGAGGCAGCCTGCCTCCCTTTCCACACAGGGACCTGGAACGGCACCACGAGGGTGGCCATCAAAACCCTGAAGCCCGGCACAATGTCTCCGGAGGCCTTCCTGCAGGAGGCCCAGGTCATGAAGAAACTGAGGCATGAGAAACTGGTGCAGCTGTACGCGGTGGTGTCCGAGGAACCCATCTACATTGTCACGGAGTACATGAACAAGGGTGAGGCCTGGGTGATGGCGTGGAGACACGGGCAGCCCCTCGCCAGGGTGCTGGGGCGCTTCCCTTCCCACCAGATCTAGAGTGTACATCTTTAAAGGTGGAATGGTATAGAATCAATTTCCCATGTCAGTGGAAATTTAAACCAAAGGTCGCCTTTCTCCTTGCATTTTGTTTTTAACAATTTCCCACAATGTATCTTCTGTCCCCCAACCCCGTTTGCTGGTTTTCTAGAGCTGTTTGTCATTCCGGGGCTGGAAGGAGAACTCCCCCAATCCTCCAAGCTGAGCCACATCTGGGTCAAGTTCCTTTACTCAGTTTTGAAATTAATTATTTTTCACAATTCCACTTTATAGAGGTATAATTTACATATGATAAAATATACTCATTTTAAGTGTCCAGTGAGGGTTTTTTTTATATTTTATTTATTTATTATTGTATTATTTATTTTACTTGAGGAGGAGGTAATTAGGTTTATTTATTTTTAGAGGAGGTACTGGGGATTGAACAGGACCTTGTGCATGTTAAGCATGTGCTCTACTGCTTGAGCTACACCCTCCCCACAATAAGTTTTAATAAATGGATACCCTGTGTATCTCTTACCACAATCAAGATGTCGATCTCCATCACCCTAGGAAGCCCCCTTGTGCCCCTCTGTAGACAGTAGTCTCCAACCCCAAAACCAGACAGCTACTGATGTGCTTTCTGCCTTCATAGATTTGTTTCTTCTAGAAATTCACATATATCATCTCTTATATCTGAGGTTCTTTCTTGTTGTGTGCTCGTTCCTTTTTATTGCTGAATAGTATTCCATAGTGTGGCTATATTGCAGTTCTGTCCACCTGGAGGTGGACATTTTCTTGTTTCCCATCCTGCTTGGCTTTTGAATGAGAAGCACTAAGACTTTATTCAGAGATGGGTTTACATAAAAATCTGCTTTGTGGATAGAGCAAGGCCAGCCTGCCCTGGTGGACAAGATCTGGGAATCACCTCCTCCTGGCTCAGGGAGGACTGGCTGGGGGCTAGAGCTGCTTTCTCTCTGCCCAGGGAGTTTGCTGGACTTTCTCAAGGGAGAGACAGGCAAGTACCTGCGGCTGCCCCAGCTGGTGGACATGGCTGCTCAGGTGAGTCAGCCCCTCTCGCCTCCCACACCTAGCCTTGAGCACTCTGACCCACCTGGCTGATCTCTTGAGTGCCCCCTCCAGGAAACTTGCTTTGATTGCCCCCACACTTGCTGATTTCAGCACATATATTACTGGGACCACTTACAGGTGCTGCGAGTGGTGGTTCTGGAAGGCAGCTGTGCTCACCACTATACCACCAACGCGCGAGTGGTGGTTCTGGGCATAGGAAGGAGGCTTTACCTGGGCATCAGGAGTCACTGACTTGCTGTGGGACCTCAGGCCTCAGTTTTCTTCAGTCATTCAGTCACTCAACAAACATGCATTAGTGCTTGCTGTAGGTGGTGCTCAACAACCACTTTTTAATTTAATTCTTATCACAATCTGGGAGGTAGAGATGGTTATTATTCCTTTTGATGGATGAGGAAACTGAGGCTTCTCAGAGAGGGGACTTGGGACTATAGACAGGACCTGGCACTTATCTGTGTCTTGGGGCATCTGGGGCCTCTTTTTTATGGTCATTCCACTTCCCTGGATGTATCTTGTGCCTCCCCTCTGCCCTTTGCTCTGCAGTCCTGCCTCCCGCCAGATGTTGGTCCTGCTTTTTATGCCAACAGTATTTATTGTAAACTGATGTCATTACCTAAAGAACTGGGAAGGGCAGGGCACTTGGTTGGCTGTTTACTCCTGGGGGTGACCCCAGCCTGGGAAGGGCACAGACAGCCCCTGAGCCAGGCTCCTGGGGTTCTGCCTACAGATTGCCTCAGGCATGGCGTATGTGGAGCGGATGAACTATGTCCACCGAGACCTCCGTGCTGCCAACATCCTGGTTGGAGAAAACCTGGTGTGCAAAGTGGCTGACTTCGGGCTGGCCCGGCTCATTGAAGACAACGAATACACAGCCCGGCAAGGTGGGCAGGGCCCCAACCGATGCCGTATGGCCGTGGGGAGTCACCCCCCATTCTCTGAGCCTTAGTTTCCTCCTCTGTCAAGTGGGGATGAGAATGGTGCCTATCTGGCGGAGCAGTCATGTCCTCCTGAGCTTCCCCTGACCCTTCTTGCTCCTGCAGGTGCCAAATTCCCCATCAAGTGGACGGCTCCAGAAGCCGCGCTCTACGGCCGGTTCACCATCAAGTCCGATGTGTGGTCCTTTGGGATCCTGCTGACAGAGCTCACAACTAAGGGACGGGTGCCCTACCCTGGTAAGAGGGTTCCCCACAGCCCACCTTTGGTCCTTCTGCCCATGCTCTGGTGACCCCTCTATCCTGGTGACCTTGGGCAAGTCACACCCCATCCCAGGCATCAGTTTCCCCATCTGTATAACAAAGAGGTTGAACATCTGATCTTAGGCTCTCTCTTTGGTCTGGGTTCCCAGCCTTAGGAAGGGACTTACCCATGGTCACAGCCACCCTGTCCTAGGTGGGAAGGCATGTTTGTTGTCCCCATAAGCTTCCCCCTGCTCCACTTCCTTCACTGGAGCCAGCTGCCTCTTGCCTCTCTCTGCCCACAGGGATGGTGAACCGCGAGGTGCTGGACCAGGTGGAGCGGGGCTACCGGATGCCCTGCCCGCCTGAGTGTCCCGAGTCTCTGCATGACCTCATGTGCCAGTGCTGGCGGAAGGACCCGGAGGAACGGCCCACCTTCGAGTACCTGCAGGCCTTCCTGGAGGACTACTTCACGTCCACTGAGCCCCAGTACCAGCCCGGAGAGAACCTATAGGGCGCAGGCTACAGGCCGGACTGCCTTCTTGGCTTGGATCCTGGGTTGGGTGGCCCCTAATGTGGGGTCTGGCCTCTCTATGCCTGCCCACCGTTGAGCCCCTCTGTGGGGCTGAATTGCCAGTGATGAGGCCCCTCCCTCTTCTGTGGCAGGGCCTGCGGCCTGAGACAGCCCTGGGGCCAGGGTCCAAGGCTGTGCAGTGACCGTGTCCTGGCTCCATCCCAGCCACATGCCTCCTCCCTTTGTTCCCTCCCAGAGCCCTGTGTTTCTCAGCAGGAGGAACTGGGAAGAAGGGGTGGGGCTGAGGACGCCCTTTCCTTAGCCTCGGCCTACTCCACGCACTGGCTCCTTCCCACTTCCATGCCATCCCAGGTCTGTCTACGGAGCTGGCCGAAGAGCCTTTCCAAAGAGGAGTGATGGGCCCGGGCCCTTGGCCTGCCTGCCACCCTGCCCTTTGCCGTCCATTTCTGAAACACCTGTTGGTGGAGGCCGCTGGGTCCAGACCCCTCTGCGTGGCTCTCTGGCTGCCTAGCTTGACTTGATGGTGGGTGGGGTGGACATCCCCCCTTAAGCCCTGCCCTTCTTAGACCTGAGGGATCCTTAGAGATCATCAATTCCTTGTCCCCATATTACCCATGGGGAAACCCGAGTCCAGAAAGGGGGTGTGACTTGCCCAAGGGCACAGAGCAGTTCAGGGATGAGGCAGGATTGGAACCTGGTGCTCCCTCTGTCTTCCTCAGGAACCAACAAGATTGTCCTTGGAGGCATTGTGGACAGACTGGGGCAGCCCAGGGGACAAGGGGTCCTGAGGATGGGTTACGGATAGCAGAGAGAGTCATGCTGCCACTGCTCACTCAGGAGGGCAGTTCAGGAGGAGAGAAGTAGGAGGCAGATTTCAATCAGAATGTGGGTGGTTTTTGATCTTTGGAGCTAGCCGGCCGTGAAAGGGAGTGAGCTCCCAGGCTCTGGAGGCAATCAAGCAGAAGTAGAAGATCCAAGTGGTTGGGAGGCCCTGGCCTCAGGAAAGAACCCCAGGTCCTACTTCCCCCAGTTTGTCCTGTGTCATTTCAACCCCTGGCCCCTGCTGTCCTCCCAAGTTGGCACCCCTTAACTCATGAGGAGGGAAAGGAGTGCCGAGGTTGTGGTGAGATAGGACAAGGGTGTCTGTTGCCACGCACTAGGACTGGCTGTGTGCCCGTGGGCAGCCCCTGCTTCCTCTCTGGGCTGCAAGTCTGCCTCGATACGTGGCCAGGGCCTCTGCAACTGCCCCACTCCTGACCAGACCCTGTGGCTGGCATCACATGGTGAGTCCAGCCGGTGGCATCAGGAGACTGGCCTTAGTTCTGCTGTTCAGCCTTGGAATAATGGTGACTTCTCCCTGGGCCTCAGTGTGCCCTTCTTAAAAGGGACAGCTGACAGTTTGTAGGCATCTTAAGGGCCCCTGTGTGTGTGTATGTGTGTGTGCGCGTGTACACGTGTGTATCCCTCCATGTGCGTCCATATTTAACATGTAAAAATGCCCCTTGCTTTGTCCCCTAGACATGTACATTTCACCCACAGTCCCCCATCATAGCAATAACATTCCCGCTGCCAGGGGTTCTCGAGCCAGCCAGGCCCTGCCAGCGGGGAAGGAGGCCAAGCGGTGCCTGCCTATGAAATTTCAACTTTTCTTTTCATACATGTTTATTACCCAAGTCTCCTCCCGTCCGTCCCAGTCAAATCTGGGCTCACTTACCCCAGTGTGCTCTCAAATCCCCTTCTGACTGCCCAACGCCCTTTGTATAAGGTGTCCTAATACTGTCTTTTTTTTTTTTTTAAACAAGCAAACAGTGTTTTGTAGATTTCAGATGACTATGCAGAGGCCTAGGGGACCCCTGGCTCTGGGCAGGGCCTGGGGTCCCACATTCCACGGCCCAGGCCTGTGGGGGTAGGGAGGGGGGATTTGGAATCCGTTGTAAATACTTTGCATATTGTCTGATTAAACACAAACAGACCTCAGAGTGTGGCCAGTGGCTTTCTTGAGTATCTATTGTGTGCTGGGGAGTAAGAGGGTGGGATGTGAGGACAGATTGTGGTCAGAGGGGCTTTTGTGCAGGCAGCACTGGTTGCTGGAGGACTTCAGGCCAGGAAGGGACTGAGACTGGAGATCTCCAGGATGTGGCTCTGTGTACATATCTGTACCTGCGTCTGGGAAGCGAGTGCCTGGCAGAAACCTTGCTTGTGTCTGAACTGCACCAGGTGAAGCCCAAGACTCTGGAAGTGTGAGCAGTTGAGGACTCAGATGCCCTGGGTGGATGGTGGCAGTTGACACTCTGGGGGCTCCCGCGGGGCTGTCATGCCCGGGTGGAGTTGTGGATGTGCTCATGGGGAGATATGGCTGTGTGCATGCTGTGTGTTTCCTAGGAGTGCTGGACTGGGTAGGGGCTGAGACTGGATCAGCAAAAGCCCTAGGCACTCTGAAGAAAAACCCCAAGACCCTTCCTCGCCTCTCTTCTCCAAGGCACACAGCCTGGGAAGTTCATTTGCAACAGTCTGTACAAAGAAACTGATTTTATGTCAGATCACACACATATCCACGTGAGTCACCTCTGGTCGTAATAACACTGTTAAATCTGTTTAATTAAAAACAGCTTTCAAAAGCAGAATGTTCCTCTGTTCACTATTATTTTCACATGTCTGGGTCAGAATGGACACCCGGAGACCCGGTGGGTGTGCATGTATCTTGGGAGCAGACATAGGAGCATGGGTGTGAGTTTGTGCTCCAAGGAGTGTGTGCCTTTGTCTTCACGTGGGTATATGTGTGGGTTTGTTTGCTGATGGGGATCTGTGTTGGTGTGTGGACAGATGTCCGGGTGGTCTGTGAGTCTTGGCTCCTGGGGGTGTGCGCCCAGCTGTGTGCACCTGTTTTTCCGGCCACGCATGCATGCACACCAATCCAGGTGGTTCTGCCTGAACCTGCGGGCTTCAGGGGCATGGGCACCGATGTGCGTGGCTGGGCTCTGCGGGCAAGCGCGGGGCAGCGTGTGCCCGCGTGGACCCATGTGGGCTCAGGGAGTGCACAGAGTGCCGGCCGCTCCCGCTGGGGCCCACGTATGCCCAGGGGTGGGGGTGCAGGGACACGCGCGAGCAGCTCGAGCAGCTCGAGCAGCCCGGGGACGCGCCCCAGCCCCGGCGGGGACAAAGCGCTCGTCCGCGTTGCTGCAGCGGCAGGTCTGGAGTGCGCCTGCGCGGCGCTGGGCGGCGGGGTCGAGCGCCCGCGAGAGGCCCCCAGCCCCCTTTTTCTCCATCTCTCGGCCTGTCTTGCTGTGTGATTCAATCCGTGTGTCTCTCTTTCTGTGCCTCTATCCGCCTGTGTCTCCCTTTGTCGATCTGTGCCCCTGCAACTCTCTCTCTGGCTCCCTGACCCTGGCTCTATGTCTTGACAATTTTTTGTGTTTCTTTCTTTTCCCTTCGCTAAACCCCCTTACCCCTACTTCTTGGTTTTCCCCTGTGTATCTCTGTGTGATTTCTGATTTTCTGTCTGTTTCTCCCTGTATCTGTTTCTCCTTTTCTCTGTGCTCTACTGCTGTTTCTAGTCTCTCTCTGTATCTCCCTCTCCCTGATTTTCTTATCAATGGCTCTATGCCTCTGATTCTTCCCCCAGACCCTCCCATACCTCCATACCTTTGCCGGGGCTATTTCCACTACTGAGAATGCCCTTTCTTTCCTCTCTGCAACCTGGCAAACTCCTATTGATCCTTCAAAACACCTCAGAGGACCACAGACCACCTCTGGGAGCTTTTCCTGACCTCCTGGAACTTGTAAGGGCTGTCATGGCGGTTCACACAGCTCCCTCACTAGAACGAGAGCTTGAGAGGCTGGGGGAAATTCTGGCTGATGAACCCAGATCTGGCCCGCAGGGGTGATGTCTGCTCCGGGAAGGGAGGCAGGGTCCCTTGCTCTGTCTCTCCAGTCTCTTGTCTTTGGCTCCTTCTCTGGTTTTGATTCTCTCATTCTGGGCCTCTGTTCAGTTTGCTTTTGCTCAACTCTCCGAGAAAGAGAGAGAGAGAAAGAGAGAGAGAGAGTGAGAGAGAGAGAGAGAGTGAGAGAGAGAGAGAGGGAGGGAGAGGGAGGGAAAGAGAGAGGGAGAGAGGGAGAGAGAGGGGAGAAGAGGTGAGCGGCGCCCACCCTACTGGGACCACCATCTCATGGCCCCTCTGCCTGCTCCCCGTTCTGCTGCCCTGTTCAGTTTCCAGCCCACTTCAGGGGACTGGGGACCCTGGGAACCCCTTGTCCCCTCTGCCTTCCCTTCCTGGTTTCAGTGACTTTTCTCTTATTCTGTATGCAGTTTTTTTTTTTTAGAAAAATAAGATGTTTTCCTCCATGGGAAAAAATATTCCTTATAGCAGAGTAGGAAAGATACAGAAAAAGCACAAAAAAAAAAAAAAAAAAGGACTGTAATTTGTGCCCCTCGCCCCAGAGAGTTTGGGGCATGTTTCTGGGTATGTGCCTGTCTGGTCCTATCGTCTGCCCACTGGCCTCAGTGTCTCCTTGTCTCTCTTGTATCTCGGAGTGAGTCTCCCTGTCTCTGTCTCTCCATCCTCTGGCCCACGGTTACTGGCCCTCACTCTGGGCTGCTGGCCTAGTCAGTCTTTCGTACACTCATGTAAACCTTGTATTAAAGATGTACCCTGGGCCCCATCCTGCCTCTGGCCTGCGCGGCTGCGTGAGTGCACATGCTTACCTGTGTGTCTGTGTCAGTCTCCCTGGGCTGCCTCTGGCTTTCTCAGCCCCTTCCCTGCCTCCCTTTCTCCATAGTTTCATTGCTGTCCCTTCCACCAATTGCATTTCCAATGTGTGCAGTGTGTGTGTTTGTGTGTCCAGTGCACGGTGTGCGAGGCATGTCTATTTCCCTGTTCCTTCCAGGCTGCGGCCCCACACTGCTGTTGGTCTCTTCGATCATCTTCTGTTCCTTTCATCCCCTCCCACCCTTCCTCCCTCCTAAAATTCCATCCATACCTTGTGCTGGACATGGGGACACACACACACACACACTTACACACACACACACACAGAGTCCCTCGTCTTTTTCTCTCATCTGTCTTTTCCCATTTTTCTCCCTGGGGCTCCAAAAAGCTGTGATTTGCCGAGAGAATGAGCAAGACTGACAGAGACACACAGAAACACAGAGCTGCAGACAGGAACAGCCAGGGGAAGGGGCATGGATGGAGACGGGGGTTTGGTGTGGGGGTACCGGGCCGGGAGATGGAGCTCTGTCCATCTGTCTGTCCATCCCACTCTCCCCAGCCCTCCCTTCCTGGGGCTCTTGTCTCCCAGTGCCCTGCCTCTGCTCCTCTCAGCATGTGTCCCATGGGATCCAGGGTTCTGCCTGTCTGTCCATCTGTCCATCTGGCTGTATGTCTGCCTCTGCTGCCCCGCCTCCCCCTTGCTGTGGTCTAATTAAATGCCCATCTCTTTCTCTGATTGTCGTGTGTGTGTCTGTGTGTCTGTGTGTCTGTGTTTCTGTGTCTGGATCTCTGTGCCAGTGGGTCTGTCTTTCTCTACCTCCTGCCTCCACCACCCTGCAGTTTTATTAAATATCCCCCTTCCCTTTCTTCTTCCTTTTCTGGCCGCCCTTTCTGTGTGAGTGCATCTGTGTATATGTGTGTCTGGGAATGAACCTCTCGCCCACTCCCCTTCCTCTTCCCTGGGGTTCCTGAGACATGGCCCCTGGGGTCACTTTCTGATTGCTACCCTTCCTGGCCCCAGATTCAGCCCAATGCTCCCTCTAGCCTCCACCTCAAGGCCTCTCTCCTGGACAGTTTCCCTGGCGACCATCCCCCGGACACTTCATCTTTGACCCCCCCAAACTCGACTCACCTTCTGTCTGCTCCCACCTGCTCTGCAGGGGCCCCACTATTCAGCCTCTGGCACTGGGCCGCCAGCTTGGGGTGGCTTAGCCATCACTTACCCTCACTCTGCTGTGGCCTTTCATCTCCTCCTCCCATCTCTGGCCCTGCTCTGAATCCTTTGTCTCTGGTGGAGGAAGCCCCATCTCCCTCACCTGCCATTCCAGGCCTCGCCAGGCTGACTCCAGTCACCCTGATTGCTTAACATGTCTTTCCTTCCTTCAGCCTGGATAAGCCACCTCCCATGGGAAGGCCTCCTGATTGCCCCTTCCCTGGGTTCCCTTGGCTCCAGCACTCCCTGCAGGAGGGTCTGCTCTAACTTTGGCCTCTTGTTACCCCATTCCAGGATGGGCACCCCAACAGGGCCCTATTAAGACTCTTGTGGGTGCTAGTCAGCTTTGCTTTCATGGGCCCCTTACTCTATAAAAATTTTTTTAAATTCTATTTTATGACAACATTGGCATAAAGTTGAATATATTAACATTACATATGAAAACATTGAGCTAATGTTCATTTTTCTTCTGATTTGGAAAGAAATTAGAACATTTTTCATGGATCCCTAAATGTACTGCGGGCTGTAGATTTACTGAGCAACCTTCTCTGTGCTGGGCCTGGGTAGATGCTGTCGCTGGCAGGCTGTGTGTCCTCTGCATAGTCCACCCTCTCTGTCTTTCTTGGACTCCACTCTGCCCCTGCAGTGTGCCCCTGACTTCTGTGTGAGTGCCTCCAAGCCACGTGATGTGTGTATCCCCCATCCCTGAGTCTCTGCGTCTGTCTCTCTCTGTCCATTTCTCTCAGCCTAACAGGTTTGTCCCTTGCTCTGGGGCCTCCTGTTCATTCATTCATTCCCTCAACAAACACGCAAGCCCTGGTGTCTGTGCGTCTGCCAGGAAGCAGGGGTCTGAGTCCCTGTCTGTCCCCTAGGCCTTCTGCCCTCCCAGATCTTGTGGGCTTACTTGAATTTCCAATGTGGGTTCTCTCCTCGCAGCCCCTTCCCCTTGCCAGTGGGCTGGGGGTAGGTGTTTCATTTCATTCCCTGGGCTGTTCATAAAACGCTCATCATGGAACAACTGCCCCTGCCCGGTGGTGGGCGTGCATGAGTGTGTACATGTGTGTGTGTGTGTGAAACACCCGCTCAGTGCTTCATCCCCCTCCTCCTGGCCCTTCCCGGCTCCCAGGGCTCTGCCCCACCCACCTCGATTATTCCAGATGTGCCTGCCCCGGGGCTCTCCCTGACCCCCCTTCTTTTACCCTCAGCTTTCCCCCTCTACATTCATCCTTATCACCTTCCAGCTTTGCTTTCACTCAGGGGTGTGACCTATGGTATTACCTGACCTCTGTTGGGGGTTAGGGGTTCAGGGTGAGAAAAATCTGCTGGGGTGTAGCCCTGGACAAGGCACTTACTGTCCAGAGGGACAGATGAGCAGAACAGCTTGGAGGGCCTGGGAGGGCTCCTCTGAGGAGGTGGGCTGAGTGAGGCCCAGGGCAGCAGGGGTTACGGGTGGGGAAGTGGGAAGGGAGGCTTCTGGGGCAGCAGGACCTTCTTTGCAAAAGCTGGGAGCGGGGAGCCGAGCCGAGCCAGTGGGCCTGCTGCCAAGTCACCACATCCCCTCTTTTCTCTGCCCCCTGGTTCTCCACTTTTCTTGAGTGGTGAGATTGTGTGCAGGACAGTGAGATTGTGTGCAGGACAGTGAGTAAGAGGGAGATAGACAGACTTACAGACAGATACCGGGAGAGGGCGAGAGAGGCGCACGGAAGGCTGTGCTGTCCCCGCGGCTCCATCGCTCTCCTCCCCCCTCTCTCTGGGGCTCAGGAAACCTCGTCTTTTCTCTGGGCTTCCTGCAATTGTTTCTGTGTGCGTACATGTGTGTGGTGTGTGTATGGTGTGTATGTAGTATAGCATGTGTATGTGTGTGGTGCGTGTGATGTGTGTGTGGTGTGGTGTGGTGTGTGTATAGTGTGTGTGGTATATGGTCCCTGGCTGACCCCCTGGCTGTTGCCTGAATCCAGCACGGGCTGTGCTGAGGGTCCCTCCCATCCATTCAAGCATGTTTCATTCATTCATTTCATTCATTCATTCACTTGTTCCCTTAAAATCCTCTTAAAATCCCAATTGACACTGTGCTGTACACCAGAAATTGACACATTGCAACTGACTATACTTCAATTTAAAAAAAGGATTTTCTAGAACAAAAAAAAAAAAAGAAGAAAAAGAAATTAAATGGAGACATTCTGAAAAAAAAAAGCCAGTCGAGCCGTTCTTCAGAGGCAGCCCTGGGTGGCCTGGGAGCCCCTCTCTCTTCCTCAGCCGATCTTTTCTCTCCTGTCCTCCTTCATTCGGCCTCTGTCTAGGTTTTCACTTTCCATATTCTCCCCTCAGGGTGTCTCCTCCGTTTGGTTGTGGCAGTCTGTGTCCCTCTTGCATTGGTGTCTGTCACCCCCCCCACTTCCTCTCTCCTTTCCTTTCTCTTTGTTTTCCTGTCTTTGTCTCTGAGTCTGTGTCTCTGTCTTCCTTTTTGTTTTGCTCTTTTTTTTGTCTCTCTCTATGTCTCTGTCTCTCAATTTTAGCTTAACTGTACTGTGTTAACTTGCCTTAATTTGTTTTTTTGTGTTATCCCGCATTAATTTGTTTTTTCTGCCAAGTGTGACTGCACAGTTGTATGTGTGTGTGGGTGACTGTGTCCCATAATGTGCCTTTCCATTCGCTTACCTCACCCCAGCACTTGTGCGTGTGTCTGTGTGTCCAAGCTGAGGTCTGGTTCGACTGACCCCCAAGCCTCCGGCCCTCCTGTCCCTGGTGGCTTGTTGAATTCCCAGTTTGTGCTCCTCCCTGGCTCCACTTCGGGGGTCCCTGCCATTGGCTGGGGGTTTTGTTTCCTTTCACGCCCCTGGCTCTTCCTAGAACACTCATCAGGAAGCATCTGCTCCTTCCCGGCCGTGAACATGTATGTGTGTGTGTGTGTGTGTGTGTGTGTGTGTGTGTGATGACACGGAGTGACTAACAGCCCAGGACCCCTCTCTTTGGAGTTCTCGGCTTTTGTGCCCATTCTTTGAATCACCTGCATATGTCCCCCCACCAACATGTTCACTCAGCACCCCCAAGCCTCTCCTGTGCTGGGGGGTGAGTGTGTGTGACTCTCCCTCCCTCCTGCCTGTGGCTGCCCTGTCTCTAAGGCAATTCTGAAAGCTGCCCTGGCCCCGTGCGTGTGGATTCACGGAGCGCAGTTGTGTGTGTGTGTGTGTGTGTGTGTGTGTGTGTGTGTATCCGGGTATGATAAGCTGTCTGTCACCCTGTCAGCTCGGCCACTTTACCTAATCCTCTGCTCCCACTTGGGGGCAGTTCCTTTGTATTTTCTTTTGGTCCGCACACACTGAACACCTCCCGTGAGTGTGTGCGTGTCTCGATGAGTATGTGTGTCTTTGTGTGTATGTAGTTCAGATCTCCCCTCACCCCTGCTCTCCGAGCCCTCTCCTTTCTCCAGCCCCATTGTGATTTTCCCACACTCGCTGGTGTCTAGTTCTCTCCCCTACTCCACCCTGAGTCTCTCTTTCTCCTTCCACGTCCATCTCTGAGTTTCTGTCCAGCGTTTGCTTTTGCTCCACCGCACAAGAAGACCTGTCTCTCCTACCAACCATCTATCCATCTGCCTGTCTGTCCAAGGGTTATTTCTGGGCTCTCTTCCTACCCTGCCTTCCCGGGTGCAATGTTGTCCTCGCCGTGCACACCGCTGCTGGGCCATCTTGGCGCCGGGGCCCGCCTCCCTCTCCCCCTGCCCCTGTGTTGTGAGCTCCAGACCCGAGCACGCAGCTGCTCCCAGGCCCCTCACCCAGCCCGGCCCTGGCACCCCTCAAGCCCACCGCCGACTCTGCATCTTCCTGGCCGCCTTCTCGCCTTCTCCCTCATGCCTGCTTCACCCGCACCTCCAACGGGTCACTCTAGCTGGGCGGGTCCACAGCCGGTGGTGGACACCTGCCCTGGGAGCCCCCATCCTCTGGTGCCTCTAGTTCGGGGGACCTGTGTTGGTGATGTTTCTCCTGTCCTGTGGACCCCTTCCCAATTCAGGTCTCCCCAAGGCCTCCCTTTCCATATGAGGGTCTAGGAGACAGTCTTTTTCTCTTGGTAGTGTTAGCTTTGTACTTCTTATCTTGTCAGACTTTGTCAGGGTTTTTTGCACCTGGACATTGTTATATTGTGTGTGTGTGTGTGTGTGTGTGTGTGTGTATGTGTATGTGCATCTGTTCCTCTCCCTGCCTGACAGTCATCTTTTCTTCTCTCTCTTATCCTCTTTCCCTCATTAAAAAAAAAATTAAGGTATAACTTACATACCAGAAAATGCACAAATCTTTAGTGAAAAACCTCGACAAATTTTACACGTGTCTACACCTGTGGATCCACCTCTGGGAGCAAGAAACGGGCCTTCCCAACCCCCAGAGCCCCCTTCTCACTCGTGACCACCCCCGCCCGCCAAGGGAACTGCTATTCTGACTCTATTGCTGTTTACTCGCATTGTTTTAAATCCAAAAGTTGATGGGGATGTTTTTTTCTCGTTGTGTATATGTGTGACATTCTGTCTCTCTGTCTTGAAACTTTCTCTCGCGCTGCTTCCCTTCTGAGAGCCCCTCATCTTTGTTCCTTCACTCGATCAACAATTATTGAATTCCTCCTGAGACGACGGGGCTATGTGTCTAACTCCTTCCCTCCCTCCCTCCCTCCCTCCCGCGGCCGCTTCGCTCCCGCTCTCTCCGCTCCGCTCCGTCTCCAAGTCATTATTGAATTCTGCTTCTATTCTGTGCGTCACTGCAGGAGTGTATGTGTGCGTGAGAGTGTGTTTGTGTGTGTCCCGCTTGCCCACCACCTCCCCCTCGCTCCTGCTTCCCCCACCTCTGCCTCTCTCTCCTCTCCCGCTCCTGGGGGCTCCATCTAGAATTTTCCAGGTGAGCCTGGTTCTATTTCTCCCTCTCTCTCTCTTCCTTTCTTCCCTTGCTGCAGCTCTGGCCTGGCCCTCCTCCTCCTGCCCCCTTGCATCTCCCCAGCCCCCTTAGAGAACTCTGTCTGCTCCGCAGATGGCCCGTTGCCATCAGGGTCTCTAGCCGAGCTGAGCCCCAGACCCGTCTACCCACCTTGGTCCGTCTTCTCGCTGCAGAAGCCCCCTCTATGTCCCCACCTGTCTTCACGTCCCCATCCCAGGGCTCTCTTCATGTCGGCACCTCCCTCTCACTCCCTGTCTGCCTGCATGTTGTTCCCGACCCCCTGAAATGGCCTCTCCCACCTTCCAGCAAACCTGGGTCTGGCTCTGCAGACAAGTCTGTTCCCAGAGCCTCAGTGACACCACATCCCTTGACTACCCCTCTGCCTCCCTACCAGTCCTTCATGTCTTGCCTGGCACTGGCATCCCTGTGGCCTGTCACCTGCTGCATTGCTCTGGCCTGTACTTGGCCTCCCAGAGTGACCCTCTGACATTAGGCAAGTTTGGTCATGTGTTCAGTCAACAAACATTGTTGCTGCCTCATGGGAGTGGGGCAGGAGGGAGACAGACATCCCCCACACCCTGTTCCCTTTGCCGGGGGCAGG
Source organism: Camelus ferus (assembly GCF_009834535.1). Classification (NCBI taxonomy): domain Eukaryota; kingdom Metazoa; phylum Chordata; class Mammalia; order Artiodactyla; family Camelidae; genus Camelus; species Camelus ferus. Next base: position 39,595,050 of record NC_045714.1, read on the forward strand.
CCTTAGTGTCAAAAGTATATCCATGGTCGGGCCCCTGGTGTGGAGGGGACACCCCGAGCCAGGTGGGCTGGGGTGTGGGCACCTGGCCTCACGTCCTCTTCCTCATCTTTATCTTCTAACTTCTGCCAACTTCCCTTTCCCTCTGTCTTGCCCTTGGGAGTGTCCGGCCCATCTCTCTCCACCTGTCTGTGTGTGTGTTTCGGTCTGACTCAGAGTGAGGGTCTGTGTGTCTCTGTCCACGTCAGGTCTGTCTGTCTGTCCCTGTGTACCGTGTGTGTAAGTATCTGTTCCTGCTATGTGTGTGTCCGGGGATGCATTTGTGAGTGTATCTGACTCTCTGGCCGTCCTAGTGTCCGTATTTGTGTGCAGGTATCTGTTTCTCTGTGTCGATACGTGTGTACGTTTATCTGACGGTCTGTGTGTCCTGACCTGGGTTTTTTATTGTTTCTGCCCATGTGAATGGGAATGTTTGCCGGTCTCTGTGTCTTGTCTGTCTCTCTATATGTCTTTCTGTGTGTCTGTCTCTGTCTCCTGTCTGTGTGCAGCATGGAGTGTGCGAGGGATGTCTGTCTGTGTATCTCAAGCAGGGTCCCTCCTGGCTGTGTCTCCACGTGTTGTGAGAATCACTGTGTCTCTCTGGCTGCATCACCCTGAGTGGAGGGGTCTGTCTGGCTGATTTTGTCCGTGTGTCCTTCCCTCTCTGTCTGGGGTCTCCCTGTCTGTCTGTCTGTCTGTCCACAGATCCCCCTGGCTGCCTGGCGATCCAGCTCATGTGTCTCTCTCCTTCTCCTCTTCCTTCTCTGCACCCCCCACCCCTGGGGGCTTTGTCCGGGTCGCACATCACCTTCTGTGCCTGGAGGCCTCACCAGCCTGCTAGCGGGGGCGCGTCACACCTCGCGCCCTGCAGTGGGCCGAGGGCGTGCGTCATCCCAAGCCCCTGGCGGCGTGGGGGTCTCGCCTCGCTGCTCCAGCTCTCTCCCCGCCCCTCCTGCTCTCCCTCGGAGCCTTTCTCGAGCTTTCTTCTTTCTTCGTGCGTCAGGCCTGTGTCTGTGTGCATCCTTCCAAAGCTCCTCGCTCTCGCCCCTCCTGTTGCTTTCTTGCTGCTGAGTGAGTTTGTTGGGGAAACTTTCAGGGTTTAATCAAGTCTCCATCAACCAACCCCACGGTGGGTAGGGCCAGCGGGACTGAGGCCTGACAGGTCCCTCAGGTCTTTCTCTCCATCTCCCTGTCCACACTAGGGTCATCTGTCTCCCTGCGGGGCACTCTGCTGCAGAACCAAGGTACTCCCCTTCACGCACACAAAAGGCCCTTGGCTCCAGGCAGGGCTCTGCTGCCCCTTCCTCATCCACCACTCCTGCGCTCCAGCCACTCTGCACTTGCCTATCCTTGAATAAGACCTGCTGCTCCCACCCCAGGGCCTTTGCACATGCTGCTGCCTCTGCCTGGAGTGCTCTCTCCTGAGATCTGTGTGCTCGCTCACTCACTCGGGTCTCTGCCCCACAGTCCCCTCTTTGGAGAGGTCTCCCTGACTCCTTAGTCTAACACAGCATCCACCATTGTAGCTCTCCTTACCCGTATCCTGCTCTATTTGTCTTCAAAGCACTTTTCACTGCCAGCTGTCTTCTTCTATATGGATTTATTGCTTTATTTTCTGTTTTTCACACCATCCTCTTTGCCACTGTGCTGTAGACCCCAGGAGGGCAGGGAGTGTCTCCAGCTCCTAGGACACTGCCTGGCATGTAGAAGGCACACAGCACATGTTCTCTGACTGACTAAACAATCTAATTTCTAAGCCCTGCCTAACCAGGATACAGGAAAGCTCTTCTTCTTGCCCACCCAGTCCCCAGGGAGGCAGCCCCTAACTCTAGTCTCAGTGACCCCATCTGTTCCCACCTGAGTCTATCTGGTTCCCAGCCCTGGGAGCCTTGGCTGAGTCAACCCCCTATCCCAGCACCCGCTGCTCACACCTCACCAGCCCCAACTTGAGTGGCAAATACCTGCCTCCTCCCTGGTCTCCTGGTCTCTGAGCTTACCCTGTGGACCCATTCTCCACGTGGGGACAAGTCACAGCTCTGCAAAGCAGCTCTGACCCAATCCTCTCCCACCTCATAGCTCCCGGAGGCTCCCACCTCCAAGAAGCATTCGGGCCCCCCACTGCCTCCCCCTCCAGTCTCCTCTCCTTCTGCTTTCAAGCCCCCCCGCCACCCCTCCTCGCACTCCCACCAGGGGCCTCCATGCCTCTACACCCCTGCAGATGCCGGTGCCCTGCACCTGCAATTCCCCTTCTTCACGTGCCTGCTTGGTGATTCCTCACAGCTTCCTCTCTGGGGCATCAGGTGGCTTTGCGCTCCTTTTGAGCATCAAATGCTTGTGTGTGTGTGTGTGTGTGTGTGTGTGTCTTACTGGGCCACACACACTCTTGGTCTGTCTGTCTGCCCATCCGACTGTCCACTACACTGTGCTCCTTGCTTTCTCTCGGCTCCAGCCCCAGGGGTCATTGTCATTGTTCGAGTGTGTGTGAGCCCCCCCCCCCCAATGTGAGAGAGGGAGAGACAGAGACAGAGGAGCCCCCTGCTTGGGCCCCCTCTCCGCAGGGTTCTTGCTTTTGTGCTCATTCTGTGAGTCTCAGGCATTCATCCCTCTATTCAATCAACACCCTCCAGTCTCTCCAGTGCTGCTGGGCTGTGTGTGTGTGTGTGTGTGTGTGTGTGTGTGTGTGTGTGTGTGTGTGACTCTCTGCTCTTCCCCCTCACTCCAGCCCGTTCCCTCTCTGTCTCTAAGGCGTTACTGAAATCTGCCCTGGCTCTGAGAGAGGGAGGAGGCCGAGATGGGGGTGCCCCCGCCCCGCTCCCCTTCCCTCTCTGGTCTTCCTGTCCCGACTCTCCCCTCTCAGCCACCTCTCTGACTCTGGGTCTGTCCTCTCTCGCTGGCTCTTTGTCCCTCTTTCCCTCTCTACCCATCAGGCTCCCTCTCTGTCTCTCGGCTTCCACCACACTCGCCCTCCTTCTCTGTCTCTTGGCCTCCCTCTCCTTGCTCCTCGATTTTTCCAGATGTGCCCATACCTGACTCTGTCTCACTCCACGTATTCCCCTCAGTCCCTCCTCCTCTCTCGGGCCCCGTCTTGTCCCCCTTCCTCCTGGTTTCCGGTGCATCTGTGTGTGTCCATAAGTGTGTCGTGACTGTAAGTCTTCACATCGGGTCTCCTTCCGCTCCCTCTGCCTGCGCCTAGTCTGCTGGGGCTCCCGGGGCGCACTGCGTGGGGGCGTGGGGGGCTTCTCTCCCCATGGCACCCTCCCAGCGGTGACTTCATCCCTCCTGGGGCATCAAAGCCCCATATCTGACAGGTGTCACAAGTCTAACCTCACCCTCTCCTCCTGAGACTTTGTTGAGTTGGGGATCCCTGTCATTCTCTGGTCGCCCAGGTCAGCCCGGCCCTCCCCTTCCCCCACCCAAGGTAACGCATCCTGCAGACGCTGTCCCCTAAGCAGCTCTCTGTCCCCACCCCCTCTCCCTAGTCAGACCACCTCCTCTCTCCCTGGAAGGCTCCACTGGCTTCCTCTCTGGTCTTCCTGCTTCTGCTCCCATGAGGGATCAGAAACAACCTCCATCCCAGATCCTAAATCCCTAGCTCTCATTGTGCTAAGAGCAAAGGCAGCTGCTGAGGTCTCCCAGGTCCTTGCACCTGGGCTGCCGGTCCCTGCAGCCTCCCTCACTTGTCTGTGTCCCTGTCTCTGCCTCTCCCTCTGCCTGTTTCTCGCCGTCTCTGCCTCTCTTTCTAACCATGCACTTCGGCTCCTCCAAGCCTTTGTCCTTGTGCTCAGCTTTCCCCCTGCCTGGTAAGCAAGGCCATGCCTTCTGCCTCATCTGTTTGACAAACTCCTCTTCCTCCCCCAGGGCCCTGCTTTGGGCTCTAGGGCTCTGGGACCCTTCTCTGGGAGACCCTCCCCTGCCTGGGCCTCTGGGTCAGCCCAGACTTGTCACCCAAGGTGGCGGTCGGCTTGAGGGGACCAACCCCGAGGTGCTTGCACACAGTAGGTGATCAATAAGGGCAGCTGCAGGCCCCTCCGGGAGCTGTTCTCCCTGTGTGAGTGCAGATGTGTTTAGAGGTCTGGGGATTGGAACCTGTTTGCTGACTTCCCCTGCCCCTCCCTCTTCCCGCTCCCCCTCCCCAGGTCTACCCTCAGTCCTGGGGCCTGTGCGCACGTGGACGGGTCTGATCACTTCCCTGCTTGCTCTCCGCAGCTTCATCTCCATTCCATCTCTGCACCATTTTTCTTTCTTTTTTCTTTTTTTTCAAGGCACATGTTTTTTTTTCTCCTGATCCCAAAAGTAATGCATCCATCTTTGTGATAGATCGTTTGGAAAACACGGAGAAGCACAGAAAAAAGAGCAGAAGTCTCAGTGTTGCTCCCATTTCCCAGAAGAGGGGGGCCTTGGGAGCGTGCTGGGGAGTAGACCCCAAGCTGGGCTGGGACCTGGGCCCCACCTTGCTGTGCCCCTCATGTCCCCTCTCCTGCCCCTCTTCTGCCTTGCACTCTCTGTCCCTCTCAGTCTCTGTCACCGACTCCCATCTGACTCAGAGCCCTTCTCTGTGTCTCTCCCAGCCTGTCCCTCTGTCTCTGGGTGTCCGTCTCTGTCTGCATGGGTTCTGCTCTCCCCCGAGGGTTCCCACTCACGTGCACGTTCATTCATTCATCAAACCCGTCCTGAAGACACCTGTTCCAGGAGTGTGTGTCTGTGGGATGACTCGTACCCCTTGCATCACTCAGGTCTCCCTGAATTTTGCCCCTACTCTGTGTGAGCTCCAGGGGGCTTGTGTCCATGTGTCTGGCTCCCTGGACACCCATCTGCCTGTCTGTCTTCTTGCCACCTTCCTCTCTGCAGCCTTTTAAAATCGCCATCTTGCTCTTGCCCTGTCGTGCGCGCGCGCGCGTGTCCCTCCACAGGCTCTCCCTTCTCACTTCCTTTCTGTGGTTTCCTCACAGTTTGCTCTCCCTCTGTCTCCGACGGTCACTCCCATTCATAAGTTCTTTTGCTCATTCAAAAAATAGAGCATCATTTTTTCTAAATTGTCTGCCAGGAACACAAATGGCATTATTACCTTTATAATAAGAAAAGCCCTTTTAAAGTTATAACCACAACCATCAGAATAATGAGGGCATTAGGAGCACATTGTGAGCAGTGAGCTGAGTCCTGCCCTGGGCTGGGGGCGGGGGTGTGTGTGTGTGTCCACCCATCTCTAGGCTTCTCTGTCTGCCTCTCCTTTCTCCTCTTTTTCACACTTTTCCTTCCTTGGAGATTTCTGGAATTTCATTCTAGCTGTTCACACTGTGAGCCCACAGAACAGGACCGTGTGTGTGCCTGTGGGTGGGAGGACATGTGACCGTGAAGGGGTGTGTGAGTGTGTGAGCCTGCGAGTGTGCGAGCTCGTGTGTTGGAGCGTGTGTGTGTGTGTGTGTGTGTGTGTGTGTGTGAGTGTGGTACCCACTCTCTCTGCTTCTCTGCAGCTTTGGCAGGTCCACCCCCACCCTCAACACCCTGTGGACGTTTTCTTTCTTCAGGAAATGACATTTATCGTTTTCCTTTGGTTTCAGAAGTAATATGTGTTCACTGAAGTCAAGGTGGAAAATACCAGAGAGAACGTGCAGAAGAATATGAAACAAAAATCCCCTGTAATCCCATCTCCCGGAGAGGAAGGAGCCGCTGTTAGCAGTTTGGGAATCTTCTTGCAATCTTCCTTGTATCTGTGAACCTGTTCTGTCTGTGTGTGTCTTGCTCTGCAGATTCGATTTCACTCTGCTCTGACTTATCTGTTCCTTCAGAAGCGTTTGGGGGTCCCCACTTGGGACACCCCCACGTATCTTTGTCAGCCTGTCTGAATGGTCTGAATGTCTTTGGGAAGGTCTGTCTGTCGGACAGTCTCCTCCTTCCTTCCCTCCCTTCTGGGGCTTTATCAGATGTGTGTGTGTGTGTGTGTGTGTGTGTGTGTGTGTGTGTGTTTTGTGATGATAGAGAGGGAGAGAGGAAACTAGACAGAGAAACCCAGCAGTAAAAAATAGTGGGGGGGAGGTTGGAAAGAGAGAGAGAGACAGAGACAGAGACCCCATCTCCCATCCCCTCCCTTCCCTCTCTTTCTCTGCCTCCCTCGGGTGCAGGGACTAGCTATGCTGGGTGCCTGCCTGTGTCCTGCATCCTTTTTCTGCCCCTGTCTCTTTGTTCTTGGTTTTTTTAAGAATGAAGAAGAGCTGGCGCTGGTGGTGGTGGTGGGGGTGTGGATAACGCAGGTGGAGGACACGGCTCCCACCAGCGAGTGTAGGCAGGAAACTGGACAGTGTTTCTGGAAGGTTTCCTTGTCAGCCCGGAAGATGAGGCTGGCAGGGGACCAGGGGCCTGGGCATGGAGGGGCTTTCGCTCTTGTTTCAACCTCACAGGGCCTGGGGGCTGGGAAGTGGGACATGGTCCATGGCGAGCAGGAGTGGGGTGGTCTGGACCCTCCTCGCCTCCCCCCGTGGCCCAGGTCGCCTGCCTCCTGCTCAGAGAACGCAGCTGTCTCCTTTCCATTTTGTCCCGCCTCTGCCTCCTGCCTCTCACCAGACACCGTAGAGAAGCCTCTGGACTTTGGTGCCCAGCACCTGTTCACGTCTTACTATGGTCTTCAGGCAAGTGACTCTCCTTGGAGCCCAAGTGTCGCTGCCTGCAAAATGGGGGTAAGAAGAGCTCTGAGGCTCATCTGATGTGATGGCTCATGGCAAGAATGCTTAGCACACTGCGGGCAGGCAGCGGGCGTCTGCTACGTGCCAGTTGGTGCGCTGCCCCTCCCTCCCCTCCCTCATTCCATCCTTCTCTCCCTCCCTCCTCTCCTTCCATCCATACACCCCTTCTTTCCTGGCTCCAAGCTCTGCGCTGGGCTCAAGTGTGTGCACACGCGTGTGTCCGGTGGCTGAGCTGTGCCCCAGCTCTTCCCCTCCGCCATCCCTGCTTCATGGGCTTCACAGCTCCCTTCAGAGCAGCCATCTGGGGCCTCCCCAGGTCCTCACAGACACCTGCCCACGGCCCCCTGCTGGGCTCCTGGCACCAATCCCACGCTGTCAGCCCCTGGCAGGGCCCCTGCTTGATTCCTGGCTTCTGACACCCACTCTTGAGCTGTCATTGCTTCCTGCAGACTCTGTACCCAGATTATCTCCCTGAAGCCCCTCCTCCTCCTCCTCCCCCTCCCCCTGGCCTGGCCTTGGTACAGGACCTGGACTTTGCTTTGGGCCCTTTCCACCCTCCTGAGGTTGACTTCCAGGCTCCCAGGACTCAGAGGGAGCCAGGCTGGGGCCTGAAAGGGGGTGGGGGTGGGACAGTGAGCCAGGGAGGGGATGACCAGGAGTGTCTCTCCCTCTCCTGAGGCTCCCAGCTAGGGGGAAGGTGTAGCTCAGTGCTAGAGTGCATGCTTAGTATGCACGAGATCCTGGGTTCAATCCCCAGTACCTCCATTAAAATAAGTATGTAAATGAATAAATTACCTCCTTTCCAAAACCCAAACCAACAAACAAAAAAACACACAAAAAAACTAACTAACTAAATAATATTAAAAAAAAAAAACCCACCTGAACCAGCCCATCTGTCCTTTCCAGGGAGGGGGCATCAGGGAGGGGCTTCGAGCGTGGATTCCAGAGCCGGGCAGGTTGGAGTCACCCCTCACTGCCCCTCCAGTGCCACTGCGTCCTGCTAGGCCTCCCCTGGGAGCCGCAGTGTCCCCCTCTCTGAGATGGAGCTGACAGTAATGCCTCTTTCATAGGTTGGGGGAGAGGATGGAAGGAGGAGGGTGGAGAGCTGAGAAGAGGGCCTGGCCCGGGGCTTGTGTGTGGTGGGCATTTGCTCCAGTTGCACCGTGGTTGTCCTCATCGCTGTTCCCCTCCTCAGGGGACCAGGCTCCTGTGTCCACAACAGCATCCTGGCTCCTCTCCTGGTGCAGAGTGGGTGCTCCCTGCCTAATATTTGAATGACGGACTCAGAGTGACTTGGAGAGCAGGTCTGACTGAGGCAGGAAGACAGATGGACAGATGGACAGACGTGTGAAGGCACACGTGACCGTGCACACAGCAGACCTGGCAGGACTGACCCAGGGGTTGGAGGGAAACTGAATTCAACTCCAGAGACAGGCTTCGAGAAAAAGAAGACAGAAGTTGGAGAGTGGGTGGGAGAATGACCCTCAGTGGCAGCCTGGGAGCCGGACACAAAGACTGGGCTTGGCACAGAGCCGGCCCCGCAGGGGCGGTCAGGGTCTGCAGCGATGAGCGGGCCAGCTGCAGAGATGAGCAAAACGGATCCCAGAGGCTCCAGGACAGAGAGAGACCCTGCAGAGAGACAGAGGCAGAGAGAAGGAGTGGCAGAGACCCAGAGAGAGGGGACAGAGGAAGAGATGGAGAGAACTGGCATCACACTGACCCAGGGAGAAGCAGAGAGACATCGAGATGTAGAGAGAAAGAGAAACAGAGGAGGGAGAGGAGTGGCTGACAGAGGGAGACAGGGAGATAAGGACTAGGGGGGAGGGGAGAAAGGGAAAGGCATACACACAGAAGACAGAAACAGAGAGAGGAGTGTGTGTGTGTTCAGTGTGTGGGTGGGTGGGTGGGGTTGGAACTGCACCTGACTCCAAAATGGAGACATGGAGTCCTCCAGTCAGTCAGATGTGAAATGGGGCCTATCCTGTAGGGGACCCAGAGATGGGCCCAAGCTAATCTGGTCCCAGATGTGAGAGCAGCCAAGAGAAATTCTGAGCTTTACATTGTGGGCCATAGGGAGCTAGGGAAGGTTATAGAGGGAGGGAGTGACTCTGTCACAGCGTGGAGTTTGGTAACATGCCCTCTGGCAGCAGTGAACAGGAAGGATGGGGAAGGGACTGAGAGGCCAGAGCAACAGTCAGGGAGGAAGGAAGGAGGTGGGTCCACACCTGGGTGGCTCTTAGATACTCAAGGAATTAGGAGTAAGAGAAATCGTGGAGGCCTGGGGGCTGTAGAGGTGGGGAGGGGAGGCTGACAAGGAAGCCTGGGGACCTGAGTGACCTTCAGCAACACAGGTGCCCACCTTGAAGGCTTTGGTGATGGCTGTGCCTGGCCTGGCTTGCATTCTCCTTCTCTTGTCATTCCCTGGACCTGGCTCCCTCCTCTGCTCCCTTATGGTCCCCCTCCCATCACCCCCAGGTGGGCATCCTGCCTAAGGCTCCCATGACCCCCTGAACACTTCCCTGTCCCTGCTGTTACCACGTTCTCCTATTACCATCCGTTTCTTCCAAGCCTGCCTCCCCCACCAGAATGGGAGTGACATGAGGGCCACCCTAGTGCTGGTTCCTCTCTGGAGCTTTGGCCTCCCCCATCCAGCACAGGGCCAGGCATGAGCAAGGCACCCGGGGGATGCCAGAGAGTGGCTGGAAGATTGAAAAAAACCTTCCTTCTCCACCCATTGACTCATATACATCCTTCAAAGCCCAGCTCAAATAACCCTTCCTCACTAAAGTCTTTCCTGACCCCCATTGTTAGTAAGTGGCTTCCTCTTTGGTCACTCTCATAAATGTGGCTGTTAAATCAAACCTCAGATAACATCGTTATCCTCTTTTTGTAGGTCTGCCTTCCTACAGGCTGTGGGTGTTCATGGGCAGAGTGAGTACGGTGTATCCACAGCAGCAAGAACAACAGCTAGTCTTGTATAGTGCTTACTACCTGCTGAAACTGTCCGAAGTGCCTTCCTTACATGTGTTTTTCATTTAATCCTTACACCATGGTTGTTGATACTATTATTACCTCTGTTTTACAGATGGGGCAACCAAGGCTCAGAGAGGTTATGTGATTTGTTCCAGCTCACACAGCAAATGAGTAGTAGAGGTGGGATTTGAACCAGGCTGTCTGGCTCAAGTCATCCTCTAAGTGATAATATAAGGTGATATGCATTAAGCATTTTTCTCTCAAAGTGTAAAGGGCCCTGAAGTCTTTCTCTTTTCTGCCTCTCCTGTCCTGCCCTGAGCCTGTTGTCTCCTCACTCTGCTCCTTCTCCCTGGGCAGTGCCTCCCCTGCCCCTGTAGTCGACAGGTATAAAGGTACGGTGCAAGCACCGGCTGGGCCTCTCCACGGATGCCTCCAACTCGCCACCTTGTCTCCGCAGCCCCCAAACGCGTTTTTCTCCTGCTCTCATTAGCGCCAACCGGGGGGCTGCAGCAGGAGCCCAGAGTCATCTCTGACTCCTCAGTTCCCGCCGCCCACAGCCATCTGTCCATTTCCTGCCGACTCTCCCTCTGGGGGGGGGCTCCTCCAGAGCCCCCGCTTCAGCCCCTCCTGCAGCACAGCCCCCTCCCCGGCACCCCACCTCTGCGCTCGTCCCCTCCGCTTCTGGCTCAAACACCTGTCACCTTCCCAAGTCCCCTCCGTCTGTAAATGAAGCCACTGACAGCACGTTCCTCATGGAGTGTCACGAGGATTAGATGAATTCTGAAAAGCCGTTCCGGCAGGCCGGGCTCACGATCCGTAGCTGTTATTAAGGATTAAATGGATAGCTGTTATTAGAGATTTTCTGAACGAACGAATGAATGACCCAGTGAGTGCGCTTCTTCTCTTCCTCGTCCCCCTCTCAGTTCCCCCTTCCACCTCTTTGTCTCAAAGATAGTACTTTTGGAAGGATGGCTACCCTTTGAAAAAAATTTTGGATCCCTCCAGCCAGCATGCAAATCCCTCCCGTCCTAGAAAAAGATCCCTCCTTTGACCCCATCTCTCCCCCAACTACAGCTCCATCTCTCTCCTCCCTTTTCAGGAAAGCTTGGGGAAAGAGTTGCCCGACCCCAACCAGCCCATCTCCTCCACTTGCTGTGATCAATATCCCGCTCTTCACCCCCATCAAGGTCATTGGTGTGGCCTCCATGCTGCCTGATTTAATGGACATTTTAATTTTAGTCTTTGCAGCATTTCAGTGCTGTTCTCGGTTTCCAGGACATTCACTGTCATCTCTCCTTCATCTGTCCTTCATGACTTGCTGCCGGAGAAAAGCTGGAGAACGCCTTGTAAGTGTCGATGAAATATTGGTGAGTCTATGGCTCATTCTGGGGGTATCGTCTCTCTCTCTCTTTCTGAATGTCTCTGTGTCTCTGTCTCTCTCTCTTTACCACCTTGGGAGTCTTGATTCATGCAGGCCTATGACTTGAAAACCCCGGCAGACTTCATGCTGATGACTCCCAGCCAGGGCCTGAGCCCCAGACTCCTACGTCCCACTGCTCCGTGGACATCTCCCTGTGGAAGCTACGGGCAACTCAGCTTTAACATGCTCTGGATGAACCCTTAACTTCCACTCCCCTATCCCGGCCCCTGCCTCTCCTCCCTCATTTCAGTAACTGGCACAACCACCACCCATCCAAACTTAAAACCAGGGCCTCGCTCCCAGCATGCTGTGTGTCCCCAGCCCTTCTTATGTCTCTCTCCACCTGTTTCCCTGGCTACTGTCTCAATAACCACTCAACTACTATTTACCTCCTGCCTAATCATTATTTTGAACCTGAGATCTGTATGATGAGCCGTTTTCTAGATGCTTCCACCTGGATGTCCCTCAAGGCACCTGCCACTCCATGTGTCCCAATGTGGACTGGGTATCCTCCCCACATGTACTTCTCCTGCTGGGGTCCCTGGATAGGGGAATAAGACCATGATGTGCCCTGTTGTAGAGGGTGGTACCTCCATATCGCTCTTGACTGCCTTGCTCACTCCATCAGCACTTCTCACTGGAGTGGTCATTTTCCAGTCTCCCATTGTGCCCCCTCAATCACTGAGGACTTGTATTTCCTGGATCTCTCCATTCTTACTCCATCCTTGGTGGCATCCTTGATGACTTCACTACCCACGTGAATGGTGTGGCCAACACTATGGTCTTGACCTCTGAAGTGCCAACAACCTTGTCCTCCACTCGACCTCAACCGTGGTCGCATCTTTGATGTTGCAACAACGGCTCCAACTCTATAAAGTCTCAGCTTCAACCACCCCACTCCCAAGCCATCACCTGTTGTCGTTCCATCTCATATACCTGAGCACGTCTGGGTCTCAACAAGGACCTTGGAAATCAGCCCCCACCACTCTTTCTCTAACCGCCTCTAATAAACCTTTCACCCCCACCTCACTGCTGACACTGCTCTTGGTAAGGTCACCAGTGACCTCATCTTGGCAGATCCAGTTGTCAGTTCTCAGTGCTCATCTTTCCTTGTCCCATCAGCAATATTGGATGCAGCTGAACACTTCCTCAGTCTCAGAACATTCACTTGACTCTTGTGATGTGACAATCTTCTGATTTTACCTCTCAGTCTCTTTTGCTGGATACTCTTTCTTCCCTCAACCTCTGAATGACCCCCTTCTCTTCTTCACTGACACAGTCCCACCTAGTTCAGCAGTTTGGCGTACTCTCTTTTTCCTGATGACTTCCCAATGCTACCTCTCCCTGAACTCCAGATTCCTCTACACATCTGACTTCTCTACTGGGATGTCCAACACACATTTCAAACTCACTACATCCAAAACTGAAATCATTCTATCTCTCCCCAAAACCTGCTCCTTTCCCAGCCTTCCCCCATATCGATAAAAGACACCGCCCTGAAACCCAGAAAGTTATCCAGGAGCCCCTTCACCATTCATACGTAGTCATGGTCAATTCACTGGTAAGCCCCACTGACAACTTCCAAAGGATCCCACAATCGTTCTGTTTTCTTCATCCCAGCCTCCCCTTCCTAACTCAAGCCCCCATCATTTCTCTGGGACAATAGCCCAACCTCCTCCCAGGGCTTCCTGCGTCTACTCTGGTATCCAGAACCAGAGGGATCTTGTTAATCAGATCAGGCCACTGCCTGCTTAATCCAGTCTAGTAATTTTTTATTGCGTTGAGCGTAAAACCCAAGTTTTGTGCTATGCGCTACAAAGTCTAACATGACCTGGCCCTGACCGCCTTGCCAGCTTCATCTCTTGCGTTCTCCATTCACTCACTCAGTCCAGCCCCACCCACCTCCTACTGCCCCTCGGACATGCCAAGCTCATTCTTATCTTAGGGCTTTGCCCCTTGTATTTCTTTCAGCCTAGAAGGCTCTTCTCCCAGAAATTCATAAGGCTTCCTCCTTCCTTTCTGTCATTTAGTTCTCAGCTCAGATGACATCTCCTCAGGGAGGATCATCCCTTCTAAAGTGTCCCCTCCCCTCTCCTGGGGCACTGTCCCATCCCACCATTCTGGGTTTTTTTGTTTTTTGTTTTTTTTTTTGGTTGGTGGTGGTATTTATTTTTTAGAGGAGGTACTGGGGATTGAACCCAGGACCTCATGCATGCTAAGCATGCTCTCTACCACTTGAGCTATACTGTTCCCTCTGTCCCACCAGCCTGCTTTATCCGCTTTTTAATTCTTATCAGTATCAGAAATATCTCACTAACTTACTTGGCCTTTGTCTTTGTGTGCTGGAAGATTGGTTCTGGGAGAGTAGGAGCTGAATCTCCTACAGCAGAAGCCCCTTTTGTAATTTGCTTGTTTACCAGTGTCTGGCATATAGTAGGTGCCCTATAAGTACTCATGGATTACATGCCTGAATTCAATTGGTGACCAAATCCTGTCAAGCCCGTTCCTTAACAGCGCTCCCTCTGTCCCCTCACTCCAGCTCACGCCGCCTCTCTGCCTTGCTCTCCTGTGCTCTGCATCCCTTCCGGCTTCTGCGCTCTCCCCTGAGCCCTCCCTGCTTCGGGCCTCCCTTTGAGAGTGGATAATCATCCATGTGTGTGTGTGTGTGTGTGTGTGTGTGTGTGAACTCACACCCATGCTTGGGTGTGCACATCTGTGTCTGTCTCACCGTAGGTTGTATTTCTGTCTCTCTCACTTACTGGGTTTTGATCTAATTTCTGGTTTGCTTCATTCATTCACTCCATTGTTAATTTATTACTTCATTCAGTTATTCCATCTTTAAATAATCTGTGGTAGACGTGCTAGATGGTCTATGTGTGTGATGTGTGTATGGACATATGTGAGTCACTTATATTCTGGGCCCTTTATCAAA